>NC_135635.1:20766666-22126250 GCF_053574225.1 Canis aureus
ATACCTAATAGAATACTTAACAGGGCAGCTGGCTTGGCTCCTTGCCCAAATGGGACTGTAGAATAGGCCCTATGGGAGTGAAGATTGTACTCAGTAGTTGGGCAGAGTTGTGAAGGTGCTTCTCTGCCCTGGTAGGGCCACAGAACAGCCTCCATACTCAGTATAGCCTGTTCACTGGGGACCCAAATAAGGCAGAGCTGTCAGTCAATTCCCTAATAAATGAGGCAGAGCAGCTGGCTGGGGTCTCTGCTCAAGCACCACTGTAAGCAGGAATATGGTCCACCAAGATCTGAGCACTGGGTGTATAAACCTTACTCTCCTTTTCTGTCTATTTAATCGCCAGTAGTAGAGCCCTGCAGATTTTCTCAGGGAGGATCTTTCCTGACAGGAAAGATCCAAGTGGGTATCCTTGGATGTATCCCACAATGCTGGAGGAGCTGGATGTCCACCTTGGGCTCTTTTTCCCACTGGAAAAACCATAAGCCCAGGGAGGCCTTCTTGGTACAGCACTGTGCCGGCCTGGGTGGGGGGTGTGGCAACAAAGTCAGAGTATGTGGTCCATCTCAGTCTCTGTGATATAGAGGGTTGCTTCAGCCTCACATGTGGGTTCTGGGATTATTACAATGGTGGTGTCTAAAGGTAGTTGCCAGTTGGTCTAACAAGGGAGGCTGAAGTTGGGAACAATCTACATCACCAGGTTGATGATGTTACTCCCAGTGCTTATGTTAATTGAAAGGAATATAAACCTTTCTGGTAAGGAGTACAGCAACTTGTATTAAGAACCTTAAAGTTCTGTGGGGTTTTTTGACATGATAATATTACCTTTAGGAATCTATCATAGGAAAAAAATTAAAATTGCAGCAAAGATTTATAGAGTTGTTTTTAAATCAAAGCATTATTTAAAATAGCAAATAAAGCAAATGTTTAAAATTAGGTAAAATGATTGATGGAATGATGATAGTATGAAATACCATAGAAATACTGAAGAAAATTTCTCCAAAAAAAATTTAACATGAGAAATAATATTAAGTAAACAGAATACAAAGCTCTAGCTACACATAAAATATGAGCTTCAACAATATGAAAAAAAGGGCGGCAAATTATGGCATAAAAAGTATGGACAGTTTAAATTTTGTCCTTTATCATTTTTTAAATATTCAAATTTTTCCATAATGGGAAAACAATGATTTTTATAAGAAGAAAAAAAAGTACTCAAGAGTAATTGTGTGAGGGCAGACGTGGGAGCAGTAAAAGGGAATCAAACCAAATTTTTCAGCCCACAAAGGTGGTTTTTGATGTACCACTGTACTTAGGAGTTTTTTCCTATGAACCAAATTCTTAGTTCTGGTTTAGTGGAAGATAATGAAGAACGGTAAAAAGTCTGAGTCATGGAATAAAATTAAACACAAACCACAAGACTAATGAGAATTCTGAACAGTTTTCCAGTCATATCTTACACTTCTTTTTAGGAAAACAGATTTTTAGTGGCTTATACTTAAATGTGTTTACAAGGGCTCAAACTGTTTGTTACGTTCTTCTTAAATAACTTGCCTACTGGTGACTCCAAAGGCCCATGTCAAAATCACAAAAACAGGGCAGCACAGATCTTAACTAAATCAACTTTAAGTCTTCCTTAAGGTAAAAAAAAAAAAAAAAAAAAAAAAAGTCTTCCCTAAGGTAAGGAAACTACTCCAAAGTCATAAGAGACAAAATGAATGCTCTAGCTTCAAAGATCCCCACTCCCTTTTACTCCTTCTTTAAAGGAGATACAGTCTGATTCAAAGCACCACTACAATCAAACATGCCTATTTTGTGCCGAAAGGTGAAGGTTTGGTGTGACCAGAGAAAACCAATGAAGTGGTGAGAGGTGGTGTGACACACCGTAAGGGAAAGGGGAGGAGCAAGCTTTGGGGAGCAGCCCACACACATACATCACTCAGTGGCTCAAATGGAAGAAGCTGCTCCTCTTTGGACTCCTGACTTTCACTTTCTTAAAAGTAAGCTTCTAATAGGAATGAGAATGGTAATAGGAGAGAGAGAGAAACAGACTGACACACCCAAAATGAAACCTGAAAATAGGCTTAAGTTTAAGTGAGAATGTAAAATAGAAATTCCTACCAAAATTACTTTAATTAAAAATATATAAATTCATAATTTTCCCATTCACTCAAAAATATTCAAAGCTTCTACGTCATGGAATAGGTTCAAGAGGGACGTGGATTCCACCGTTGTACCAATTTCTTTTACATTCCTTCATTTTAGTTTTAAAATTCTTACTGTGCTATCTTATTTGCTGTTCCTTCTCAACGACAACCACTTTACTGCAAGAGATCAGACTAATTTAATATCATACAAGCCAGAAGCAGCAATGTCTTCTAAGGGCAAAAATTGTATTAGACTAAAAATAAAACATGGTATCACCAAGCTTACAATTTTAAGATGTAAGTAGCTCTGAGTTACTTTTAGTTATTTTGAGTCATTTAAACTCTCCCAAGAGACTTTTTGACCATCACAAGTGACCAACAAAAACTGCTCCCAGCTAAAAGCAGACGTACCATGTGACTCATAAGATTCAGATATTGTGTTAAACACAGATGACTTGCCTTCTGCAACCATGAGAAAATCCAGAAGGTACTCCACCTCATTTAAAACACTTAAAGCTCTAGGGCAGAAAGAAAAGTTTTTAGAGCCACTGACCTTTATAATTAATACCCAAAGAACGGCTGATTAGCTAAGTATCAAAAAGGGTCACACCATTTTATTGACTTGTGATCTTTAGGCAAGGGGGAAAATGCCTAAGATGGAATAAAAAGTAAATTGTATAGTTTATTGTCATCAAGGATATCCTGTAATTCAAGTGAGTATACTGGCAAATCCTTCCATAAATCAGTTTACAAGTTTAATTCTGTTCAGCCTTTTTTTCTTGATTTCACTAAAGGTCGAAGGTGGCAAATTTAGTTCACCAACGCACAAGACTGTTAGAATCCCAGAACTTGAAAACAAAAGCTGGATTATCTAATCCATCTCCCTCAGTTTACAGAAGTGTGGCCCACAGTCATTTGGCCATCTGGTGGAAAAGCCTGGACTGGAACCAGTCTCTGGACCTTCAGGTGGGGCTGCCGGTCTAGCAGGAGAGTCCACTGTGCAGTGGCAGCTACTGGACTCTGATTACCCCGTGGAGAAGCCAGCTATCAGGACACTGACCGCCAGGGACAAGCTCTGTACTACCAGGTATCTGGTTTGACTGATGTCCATGTCAAACGCTGAATCACTGCTCACTGTTTTAGGATTACAGATCTGTGGATCAATAACGGATTTCTGCCTGCTTTTCAGATAATGAAGAGTGACATTTTTACTCCAAACTTCATTTTAAAGGATTTTATTTATTTATTGGATGGAGAGAGAGAGGCAGAGACATAGGCAGAGGGAGAAGCAGGATCCCTACAGGGAGCCCGATGCAGGACTCGATCCCAGGACCCCGGGATCTGGACCTGAGCCAAAGGCAAATGCTCGACCACTGAGCCACCCGGGTGCCCCAACTCCAAACTTTCTAAAAACCAAAATATTATGACCAAAGCCTTCTTAAAAGCAATTAGGATTTCAATTACAGGAGTTAACCACCATTAAGTGATCTCAATTCAGCCTGGGACCCTACCTCTATCAATCAATAATTATTTCCTTGTAAAAATATTCCCCAGAGTGAGGTTTTCAAAATCTTATATACTACATGGAATCATGGACACTCCTTGTCCATGACATCTGAGTGAGCATGAGGGCAAAGCTAAGTGACACATATTGCGATGTCTGGAATCTGCCGTAGGTATTCTGTAACATGAAATAAGATTCCTAAAATATAAAAATGTACTTTTTTCTTTCCAAACTGGAAATATCCTTTTCCTAGTTATGAAAGTAAAATGTTTCCTGTAAAAATGTGAAAATACCCAGAAATATATAAATTGCAACATGAAAGTGACCTCACACTCCTACCACCCATAACATCCAGTTTTAACTGTTGGGTGACAGACTGGTGTTGCACTGCCTGGATTTAAATTCTGGCTCTGTCACTGACTAACTCTGAGAGCTCTCGGGGTATCAGTGTCCCTATCTACAAAACAGAGATAATGGTGGCATGTGAGAATTAATAACTAGTGCTTATTAAGTAGTTTACAAAGTGTAGGTATTATTCCAAGCACTTAAAACATATTAACAAATTTTAATAAAGTGGCTGACTATGTGAAAGCACTGAACAGTGCCTCAACTTTAGTCACGTGCTCACTGAACTTTCAACTGTTGAGGAGACCTTCCCAAACTTTAACATGTCCATAAATATACACACAGATGTGGTTTTAATACAAATGGGTTAATATAAATTGCTCTGTAACTTGCTTTTTCCCTTATATTTTAATAGAAACAGACCCATTTTATCTTTTTTAAGGAGCATACAGTAATAACATTTTCCAACATACAATGAGTTGCTTTGTGCTTTATGTGAGTCATCTCACTTAACTCTTATACAAACCCTAAAAAAGTGTGTGCCAATACTATTCCTTCATAGAAAGGAGGAAAGAAAGATTCAACTGGATCAAGTAACTTGCCCAAGATAATACAGCTAACTGTGATGGAACTAGGATTTGAACTCTAGTGCTATTAGACCATAGCACTCTCCATTTTCTCTAGTCCCATAGTTTTACACCAATGTCCACTAACAGATGCTTAGATGGCTTCCATTTTGGGGAGGTATTTTTAGCAATGCTGCAGTGAACATATCTGATCACAGATTGCGCACTCTCTTATTTCCATATTATATTCTTCCAGACGTGCAATTGCTGAATCAAAGAATCTTCACATTTTAAATTTTGATTGCTATATAAGATTCCTTTGCAGATAGATAGTGCCAACTGACCATCTATAGAAATATGAGGGAGCCAACAGTGGGCACTGTCCATCTCTTTAATCTTTGTTGGCCTGATAGGTTTAAAAAAATCCCACTTTTGCTTACACATTTCTTTGACTACAATGAGTTACATATATTTTAAATAATTATTTCTTCTTTTATAAGCTACCTAATTTAAGTTCCTTGCCCACTTTTGTATTGAAAAATCCATTCTTTAACAGAATGAGACTATATTTTAACAATATAACTATCATAGCCCATTTTTAGCTATTTTCTATAGCTTAAGTCATACATTAATGCCAATTATTTAAATAATTTTGGTTTATACAACTTAAGAAAAAAGTCAAAGAATGAAGAATTCATGTAAGAACTACAGTTATTAATTTAGAAGCAGGGCACTTTCTTACAAATCAATAAGATCGAATTAAAACTACTGTCACACAACCCAAAGGTTAAGAATGTAAGTAGAAAGGGTTTTCCAGGCTCAGTAAGATTTTCTGTCATTGGGATGTAACATTAAGACCCTATTGTTGAAGACAAATACCATATGATTTCACTTAGTTGTGGATTTTAAGAAACAAAACTGATGAACAAACCATAGGAGACTGTTTAAATATAGAGAACAAACTGAAGGTTGCTGGAGGGGAGTTGGGCAGGGGATGGGGTAACTGGGAGATGGGCATGAAGAAGGGCACTTGATGTAACGGCACTGGGTGTTTTATGCAACTGATAAATCACTAAATTCTACCCCCGAAACTAATAATACACTCTATGTGAACTAACTTGAATACAAATAAAATCTAAAAATAGTGAAAACAAGAAGACCCTATTATTTGGACCCTATTTATTTAGACCAGCGTATATAATTTCTTTTTTAAAATAATGCCAATTTACTCTTCAGCAGAAGACTTCCTAGCATAGATAATGATTCTCTGGGAAGCAACTAGCCAATGTCATTGTCATTATTATCACTATAATCACCATGGCTACATCACTAAGCACGTTACCTACTTTGCTCCAGACAGTACTGTGTGCACTATCTCACTTAGTCTTCACAACAAGTGGATGAGGTACCATTTCCTCATTTAACAAATGAGAAACTGAGGCTCCAAAATGTTAAGTTACTTGTCAGAGGCCATGAACTAGAAAGTGGCAGAGTGGGGATCTGAACCCTGTCTGACTCCTGGGCTACTGTTCTATTGTTCTAACATCACTCCTACCCTTTATGACCAGACTCAGCCAGTTTGACAAAGCCAAAAATAAATCTGTTAACCTCCGAAAGACAACTCAAAAGAATTACTGGTCTCTTCTTACAGGATCACCTTATTTATTCTTAATAAATCTGAAAGCACTGTGTAGTTCCTGGTTTTACAGAATTTTAAAAGAAATAACTAACCTATCCTCCCAGAAATGAGGCTATGTTAACCTTCCTCCATTCAGCATGCCCTCTTGCCCAAATAGCTGTACAAACTGTATAAAGAGTTTTATAATCTTTTGGGAACCTTTGCAATTATTTCACAGGTTATTTAAACAACATAGTGTCTATCCTATGCTGTCATTGTTTACTTGTCTAAATAGGGGGAAAGTATCAGAAGGCTTTACTGTGTGAGCAGGAGGATTAATCAACTCTGAGTAGCAGTCAGAAACCCAGCAAAGTTGCCATGTTAGGGCTGAAGTCCACATTTAAGCTGCTTCAAGATGGGTTCCCAGGAGCCCTGAAATAACCTCAGAAAGGTCTCCAGACTGGTGACAAAGGAGTCTCTCTTATCTGTTTGGCAGCCTTACTATCAGAAAGTTCTTCTTACATTTAACCTAAATCTCTCCTACTGAAATTCAAACCCATTTATTTTTCTCAGATTCTCCATAAAAATTAAGAACTTCAACTGTAGCAATTAACTTGCCCAAATTCTCATAGCAAATAAGAAAAAGGTAGCTAGAATCAGCACTGTTTTCCTTTGATTCTTATGATTCCATAATCCAAATTTCTTAAATTTGCAGTCCATTTTGCTAAGGGAAAAATTGCTTGTCTTCCTCAAACAAACAAACAAAACCTGTAAACTGACTTGAGAATAAAGTTGCCTTTCTGAAATCCTCATGACTTATAATTATCTAAGAATTTAAAAAAACAAATCCTTCACGTACTTTTAAAGGTTTTTAATTAATAAAAATAAAACCATAGGTAACTCTTCATCAACTACTTTTAGATCTTGAATAGTGCTACACGTTTCACATGCACAACAATCTTTCATCTTTTTAACAATTGTATGAAGTAGATGTTTCCAGACTTACAGATGAGGAAACAAAGACCCAGTTTAGTTGCCAACCCAAAGACATACACCTCATAAATGGAACCCTGTCTGCCTCATACCAGGGCCAAAGCTCACAACCCATTTAATTACATTGTCTCTCATCTGACTTTTATTTTCAAATGGGTAAGCCCCTCTTCACAGAGTATTTTGTTTCTGAAGTATCATGTTCGTTATTACAAATGTGATTTTCCTTACCTCTTTCCATTATAAAATATGTGAAAATACCCCAAGCTTTCACAAAACTAAAGAGAGTCATACTTAAGAATACAGCAGACATTTATTTTTTAAATATCATGTTGTACACTTTTAATTTTTAAAAAAGATTTTATTTTTAAGTAATCCCTATGCTCAACATGGGGCTTGAGCTTACAACCCTGAGATCAAGAGTCGAATGTTCTACCGACTGAGCCAGCCAGGTGCCCCTAGAGGACAACTTTTTTAAAAACTAAGAAAAAATATGTGTACTGAGACTTAGGAGTAAGACCATCTACAGAACTTTTGCACTAGATAACCATTGGGTAACAATCCATTCTGAGACTCCTCTTTGCTCTATTTATCTATTCATTCATTCTCACACCTAAACCAACTATTTTATTTTCAGGGCTGTAAAATATTTTTTGACACCTGCTTGGGCAAGCCTTTCCCCTTTTTCCTTGTTTCCCCTCCCCCAATCTTTTACACACTCTTTCATGTGAATTTTAGAATCTGCCTATAAAGTTCAATTAAAACTACTGTTGGGGGCACCTGGATGGCTTAGTCAGTTAAGTGTCTGCCTTTGGCTCGGGGCATGATCCTGGAGTGCTGGGATCAAGTCCCACATCAGGCCCCCTGCTCCATGGGGATCCTGCTTCTCCCTCTGCCTCTCTCTCATAAATAAAAAATAAAAATACTGTTGGGATTTTGGTTGGATATTGTCTTTTTTTTTGTTGTTTTTTTAGATTTATTTTAGAGAGAGAAAATGCATGCAAGTGTGTGTGTGTGGGGGGGGTGTGTGGGGACAGACAGAGAAGGAGAGAGAGAGAGGGAGAGAAGCAGACTCCTTGCTGAGTGCAGAGCCCAACTCAGGGCTTGATCTCAGGACTTTGAGATCATGACCTGAGACAAAATTAAGACTGATGCCTAACTGACTGAGCCACCAAGAGTTCCCAGATATCGTCTTTTTGAAAAGAAGAAAAACCATGGTTTAAATTAACCCAACATTAGCCTCAGATTTCAAATTACCATTTTGATTTGTTTTTTGCCAATGTATTTCTGCCACCTGAGGGCCAACTATCCAGATTGAAGGTAAAAGTTTTTTGCAGTCCTTTTTAAAAAGCTGCATCCAAACTCACAGTGTCTGTTACTGATGACAGAAAATAAAATAAGATATTCAATAAACCTATTAAATGCTGTTTGCAAGACAGTTAGGGCCTCAGGATAACCAAAAATGAAAAATAGAAGAAACCAGCTAATAGTTCCACACAGCTGATCAAACTACTGGCATCATTATCACCCAATATACACCAGATGCTCCGCTAGTAGGAAGAGACCCAAATAGTAAGAGATGATAAGAGCACTCTAAAATCCCATAATGTTTTTGAACAAAGCAAGACTAACTCATAGAAACAATTAGTGTGCGTGACAAATAAGCCTGGGTGGGCCTTTGTGATATAAGCAGGGCTTCAGAGCAGGGAAAGATCGGTACAGGCTGCTGGTGTGCCCAACAAAAACCAGTAGGTTGGGGATCCCTGGGTGGCGCAGCGGTTTGGCGCCTGCCTTTGGCCCAGGGCACGATCCTGGAGACCTGGGATTGAGTCCCACGTCGGGCTCCCGGTGCATGGAGCCTGCTTCTCCCTCTGCCTGTGTCTCTGCCTCTCTCTCTCTCTGTGACTATCATAAATAAAAAAAAAAAAAAAAAAATTTTTTAAAAAAACCAGTAGGTTGAGTAGCTTGGTTCTACCTTTATTGAATGCTTCCCAGTAATCAAAATTTAATGACATCTACGTAAATGTCTGTGTGGAGAAAAATAGTAATGATCTCAATTTGCTTAATAAATCAAGACTGATTTACAACACCCTAGTAGAAGAGCCCAGATCCTATAGGCGAACATCACCCCCACTGTTCTTGCTGCAACCACTCCACAATGGTGTGCGCCAAGTGTGGCCCATACAAGATTAAACCAATGACAAATCCCCCCAGTACTTTGTGGCTTAGGGGGCTATCCAGTACCAGAATCTTATCCTATTCCCCTATATGCGATCTGAAAAATCCCAATTCCATAGGACTTGGATCCACAAAAACCTCCACCCAGTTTTCCAACATCATGGAAATTTACTAGTTCACTCAGAAGACCTAGTCTGTGGGCTCATCTATTTGTGGAAAGCGGTATTCTTTCCAAAATTATTGAGTCAGAAAATTTTACCAGCACTAGATTTGTTAAAAAAAAAAAAAAAAAAGAAAGAAAGAAAAGATTTTTTTTTTTTTTTAGTTGAATAAACAGGATGAACATTATCTCCTTCCAAGGAGAAAAAAAAAAAAACTGCTAAACATAGCTGGGAATATTGGTTGGGAGGAATTAGGGTGGAACCTTTTTTTTTTTTAATTTAAATCATATGCAAACTCTACAGTTATTTATTTAAAAATCATTTTTAGATAATGCAAAGCAAGGCATCTCAGTGATTTCTTTACCACTGACATGCCAGTAAGCATTATTTTAGGAAAAGTATTTTCTTTGAAAATTAGTAGAAAACTTACCTGTGAGTTGATATTAAAAGTCAGTTTCATTAAAATCGGGAAGTTAAGACTTAACCCTCCAAGGTTCTCTCTCTTTAGTTCTCCATGTTGTTTATACCATTTAGAGGTAATTATTAGTACTTTAAATTAAGCAGAGAACACAGCCGGATGTGAACACTTCTCACACACAAGCCTCAGAACTCTGCTTCTAATCAGGTACACTGTAAATCATAAAACATCACTTCACATCATACTCTAGCTTTTATAAAGTGAAATTGGGAAGGTTGGTGGATTGTACATTTTACATAGAAGTGAAGTACTCTATATAGTTCCCTACATACTTTAAGAGTTGTGAAGCTCAAATGGAAGAGGCAAAATTGTTTTTAAAATGCAAGTTACTACTCAATGTACTAGTCATGCTTGGTAACTGTTCAAGCTGGTGATGGTACATGGAAATACATTATACTCTCCTATTGTGTATATTTAAACTTTTCCACAATAAAGTTTTTTTAGGAAAAAAAAGCCAAAATTAAAATAAATGATTTAATGATTACCAAGTTAAAAGTCCTGCCCCATTTCAATTTGTTAGGCCCATTCATGGCCAGGGGGTCAAGTAGCCAAGCCAGTCAGTCCTGACACTACAACGGGTCAGCTGTATGTCCTGACTTAGGTACTCGAGTGTCTTTGATTTTATCTATCTAAAAAAAAAAAAAAATGAAAGGGTTGGATGAGATAATATTAAGTTCCCTTTTAACTATAATATGATTACTGGGTTTATAGAACTGACTTACAGTTACTGTATAGCACAATTAAGAACTGCAAACGTGGGACACCTGGGTGGCTCAGTGGTTAAGCGTCTGCCTTCAGCTCAGGGCATGATCCTGGGATCCCGGGATCGAGTCCCACATCAGACTTCCTGCATGGAGCTTGCTTCTCCCTCTGCCTGTGTCTCTGTCACTCTCTGTGTGTCTTTCATGAATAAATAAATAAAATCTTTAAAAAAAAACTGCAAATGTTATTAGTGATATACTATGGCCAAGTGGGAGTTTCTTTAATGTCTCATTTACTTATTTGCCAAACATTCAGGGAATGTGTATGATGTGTCAGGCAGTGCTACATGTGGGTAGAATACAAAGTAAAATGACACAGAATATCTGCTTTCGAGATCCAATCTAATTGTGGGAGACAGATATATAAACAAATGACAATACAAAATAAGATGATAGCGAAGATGGAGCTGAAAATGCCAAAGGCCTTCACAGTGGTAGAGAGTAAGGAATTGTAAGTAATCTCATACGCAGAAGGAGAAAGTTAAGTGGCAGGAGATGACACTGGATAAGAAAGTAGAGACCAGACTGAAAAAAAATGATGAATGTTATACCAAGGAATTTGTATGGTATCTTGAAAAGTGATAAGGAAGGCATTTTAAAGACTGTAAGCCTGGAAATGATGCAGTCCAATTTCCATTTTAGATGAACTGTTGGAGCAGAAACATAAAGTTGGTGGTGGTTTGTGGTGCTTGGGGAACAGAGGAGGAAGTAAAAGAAGGGAAGCAAGGTTTACTTGGTAGTCAGGAGATACTACAATGGTCCTGCAGGATATGATGAGGGCTTGAGCCAAGGCAGTAGTAGTGGAGATTACTGAGACACTGTTACAGCTTTAGAAATGCAGATGTTAGGTACTCTACTATATCCCTCCCCCCATCTTTTAAGATAATATACAAGCTACAGCATGAAATAACAGTATCTATTCACCACTGGTGGGGTATCAGCTTCAAGCAGAATCAAGCACATTGAAGATGCTTAACAAATGCAGTTATGTGGTGAATGTGATGAGTTTTAATGAACTAATGAAACAGACAATGCCATGTGGTCATATTAGCAATGACTTGATAAAAAGCACAAGTAAGGAAAGATGAAAATTCTTTTCCAGGTGATTTTTGTGCTACTCTACAAACCTCCACCCATCCCCCCAGACGTTTAGGCAGTATCAGCAATGATCCTATGTCTTAATATAATAGAGTGGATAGCTAATTTGTTGTTGTTTAAGAGTTAGACTACTGCCATGTGTAAACTATAATAGAAGATATTTTTTTCTCTTATAAATTACATAGTACCTTTTAAATACCAAGAAGGGCACTTCTAAGAAAAGTATTAGAGGTATTCAGTCAGGACTAAGTGTCAGAAACTATATAAACTTTTGTTTTGATTTTTATAAAACAAAAGCAAATTTCTTCCCTCAAAAACCATTATCTTTGTTTGAATAAAAAAATAAAATATAGAGCCCAGAAAAGTACATCATCTGGACAATGTCCTGTTGTTATGCCTATTACTCTGAAATTAGAAAATTATGCCCTTTAATTCTTACCTTCTTATAATTTTATATTTTCTCAGCAGTAAACTTGTGGTACTAAATATCAAAATTTGTAAATCTTATTCTATTCCAAACCTACAACTTTTAAAAATATTAATATTATCCCAAATGTAATTGATAATAATAACAATGTATAATTTATAATAAGTAACTGAACATTAGTTATGTGCCAGGTATGGAGTGCCTGGGTGGCTCAGTTGGTTAAGCATCTAACTTTGGCTCAGGTCATGATCTCAGGATCCAGAGATGGAGCCCTGCACTGGGCTCTGTGCTCAGAGGGGAGTCTTTCTTCTCCCTCTCCCTCCTCCTCCTTTGCTCCCCTCCATGCCCTCCTGCTTTCTCTCTCTCAAATAAATAAATAAAATCTTTTTTAAAAGATTTGCGTGCCAGGTAACAGGCTTAACATTTTACATACACTACCCATTTGATCTTGACCTTCTCATTAATCCTGAGAAGTGGTTACTGCCATTTAGTGGTAGAAAAACAATTGGGCTCAGAAAAGATGTGTATCTTATCGGATGTTATACAACCAAAATAAGCTTGTCAGACTCAGTAGCCCAGAACTCTTTGCCACTGTTGTGCAGGACTAACTGCCTCTCCCAAACCGTGTGAGATAGGTGAGCAGGTATTACTATCTCTATTTTAAAGATGAAAAACCTGAGGTTCAGAAAGTTGACAAGAGTTGCCTAAGGTAACACATTTAGAAATGGAACCAGCAAGTTAGGCTCCTGGTTCAGGGCGCCCACCACTAATACTGCACCTGTTCCATGAAAGAAATCATAACCACTCCATGGGAATCAGCAAAGTATAAAATCCCCACTGTTGTTTAAAAAAAAAAAAAAAAGCAAATCAAACACAAAATGTCTTTGTTAGCATAGCATAAAGATCATGAGAGTCTTTTCAAAAAAAAGTAGCAAAGTTTCTTCTTGACACATCAAGACTACCTTTAACTCAAGGAGCTAATTTAGGAAAACAGTAATTTTCCAAATTTTTATTGTGTGCATTTACTTTTGTTTTCCCAATATTTACTTATGTATTTCTTCTACAGTCCACATTCAACTGCCAAAGTTTTCAGTACTTATCAGAGACTTGGGGAAAGGTTAAAGAGCAATTTTCTGTCTCCAACCCACAGAGAAAACAATGTCTACAATTAATCCTCACAGAATCTACTGTCAAGTAACAAGCAGGTGCAATATTTCTCTGATGCACTGTCTGTATGTGGGGCAGAGGTGATAAAAAAGGGTAGGGAGAAACATTAAAAATAAACTACATTTGGGTGTGGGGGGGGGGGCTCATTTCTTCTAAGTGACTTACAGCTAAGAAGGCATCTGGTTGTTGACAAGATGATCCCGCCCTTGAATACAAGGAAGTTGCACCCAGTCTCACAAAGCACAGATTCAATCACCCCAAACAGAAGTCTGGACTTCCCTCCAAGACAAATATGGAATTCAATCTGTGTGATGCCTTGAATGCGGCTAATTAATTTGCAATCCTTTAGAATGACCATACAAGGGAGGGAAAAGAGCTACTACCTTCCTAGGCCTTCCTTGAGGGGGAAGCAATAGAGGAAAAAGCATAATATTTAAATCCCATAGCAAAGTTTTAAAACTTTTCCATTAAGATACACACCCTATCTGAGTCATCGGCATAACACACTGCAGCCAATCACCTCAGTACTAACTACCTTTCCTATACATAGCTGTTCCAACTCTGTGCTAATTCTACTCAAAACAGAATGGGTAAGAAGCTATAACTTGTTTCATTCTTTTCACTTAGTCATTTACCCCTATAATTTTTAGAGGAAATGCACTGACCTTAATTCACCTAAGTACTTAATCTACAGTTAAATGAATAAAGAACTACAGCTGAATTAAAATTGTATCTGAAAAAACCAACAGCCAAAGTAATAACAGCAACCTAAAGAAAACTGTTTCAGGAACCAATGAGAGTATTTTAAATCCAAAATAAAGATTATGAGGAGGAAAATTCTCTTAACCTAAAAGTACTTGATTCCATCTATCACATGGAAAATGTGTTTCCCAATCTTTCACCATCACATTAAAAAACAAAACAGTTTTAGGTGAATTATTCTCTTAAACTACAAATTAATTTTGAAAAAGTAATTAATATTTCTTCAGATATCAGTTGATAAACATCTTATTAATCTACGTCTAAGACTCTGCAACTAGATTGCCTGAGTTTGACTCCCTGATTGTACTCTTATTAAGCTGTTTGATTTGGAGAAATAAATTCATCTGTCTGAGCCTTGGTTTTCTTATCCACCAAAGGGTTTCTTGTGAGTTAATGCAAGTAATACATTTAGAGCAGTACCTGACACATGGTATGTGGTCAGTTTGAAGAAACTGTTATTATCATTTCTCTCACCACTGTTGTTAACTTGACAATTATACAGCTTAACATGTCCCTTTGCCATCCCTTCCAACATGTGGAAAATCTACTGAAAGATAATTAGATCTCTGAACTACCACTAAGCCAAGAAAATAATATATTGACAGTTTGGTCAGCAAGTTGTATATTTCAAAGAACTTAAGTCTGTGATTTAACATCATAAGGACTCAATCTTAATAATAGATTAGGATTCATTGGATTTCTTATGGGCAACTGTTACAGATTTCAAGCAGTCCCTAAGTTACAAGTATTAAACTTTTGAAATTATGAAGCTAAAAATATTTTCTATTCAAAATAATCACAAGACACTTGGAGACAGATGCACCTACAACTAGGCTACAATATAGAAAATAAAATTATAGTAATTTGAACAAGGGATTAAATAGGGATTAAATAGGTTAATGTTTCCTGGGGTTAAGAAAAAATAGCAACAAAAAATGGTACTAGTATATTGAAAAATGATAGGTTATGAAATATAACGTCCACCATGAAATATAACATCCACCATGAATATGCCATCGTTTTGTATATATATTTAAGACTTTGTAAAAAAAAAAAAAAAAAAAAAGGGCACCTCGGTGACTTAGTGGTTGAGCATCTGCTTTTGGTTCAGGTCTTGATCCCGGGGTCCTGGGATCAAGTCCCATATCAGGCTCCCTGTAAGGAGCCTGCTTCTCTCTCTGCCTATGTCTCTGCCTCTATGTGTCTCTCATGAATAAATAAAATCTTTTAAAAAAGATTTTGTAAAAAACTTAATTCATACATATTAAAAGTTACAAATATTAAAATACTAAGGTGGAAAAAAACCATACTAGCATCATAGGATGAAAAATAAGCCACCAACTAGCTTAAGATATTTGCAATACTTAAAAACAAAGAATTAAATATGACAAAGGTAATATAGTATGAATAGCTTTCCTTATATAATTCTTGCTTGTATTAGGCACTGTTCTAAACAGTGTATTTTAAATACATGAAGAATTTCTATGAATCAATTTAAAAAACACAAACAAAAAAATAAAAAGAGCAAAAACCCCAAATAGGAATTTCACAGAAGGGAAAATACAAATGGTCCATAAACATAATGTAAGATGCTCAATTACAATTCTAGTCAAGGATATGAAGATTAAAACCCCAAGAGATACCATTTCACATCCCTAGATCAGCAAAACTTTAAAGGCTGTCAAGATCTAGTTGCTGAGGAATTAGAATGGGAACTCTTATCCACTACTGATGAAGGTACACTGCTTTGGGGAACAAAATCAGTATTTTACTGAACAGACACATACCCAATGACCAAGCAATTGCACTTTTTCAGTAAAGCTGAACAGACACATACCCAATGACCAAGCAATTGCACTCCCAGACATATGCCAAAAGGATACACATGTTGTACAGGGGGCATTACTTAACAATGGTCACTTGGGCACTTTGCACACACACACACACAAAAACCCCACAATGACCATCAATAGAAGTAGAACCAAAAAAATATTGTGGTATAGTCAAATAATTGAAAACTACACATCGGTGAAAATGAACAAAGTACTACTACACAGATGAATCTCAGAAACAAACATAAAGTTGGGGAAGAAAAAAGAGGTAAGTTATAGAATATACATTAATTCCATTTATATAAAGTTCAGAAATAAGCAAGCTAAAAAATAATATTCACTCAATGGGATATATTCATAGGTGATGAAACTATAAATAAAGCAAAGGGATGCTTAACAAAAATGGAAGACAACTGGTTTACCACTGAAAGAGGAAAAGCATATGGGTAGCTTCTGGGATACTAGTAAAGTTCTATTTCTTAACCTCCATGGAAATTACTTAGGTATCTATTTCATTATTTTTTTTTTCTTACACTGCACAGATACATTTTATGTTCTTATATATAACACAATTTAAATTTAAATAAAAACAATTTAACATATTCCTCTTAGAAAAGTTGTGGGGGTCCCTAATGGCTCAGTCAGCTGAGGTCTTGATCTTAGAGTCATGAGGTCAAACCCTGCAGTCGGCTCCATGCTGGGCGAGAAGCCTTCTTTAAAAAAAAGAAGAGAGAGAGAGAGAGAGAGAGAGAGTTCTGGTTAAGTCTACATAATGAATTCATCATTGAAACAATGTAGACATTTCAGAGTAGGAAAGTAACTATTCAGGATAAAAAATGTAAGAAATAACTTAAAACCTGCAATAGAAACAAAATACTGAAATTTACAATTGAGTCAAATTCATTTGCAAGTAGAAAAAGAATAAAGTAATGATATAAAGCATCTTTTGTCCAAGTGTGTTCTGCAAAACATTTCTTGGGTCTGAAGGAAAATGGGTCCCACTAGTGAAATAAATTTGGGAAATAATGGGTTAAACAAGTTAATCTCTTAGAGAACAAACTGAATTTCCCAAACTTTTTGACTCTGGCATCTTTTAACATAGTGAGTTACACAGTGATTCTTTCAGGACTTGTGTTTCATACAATACAAATTGGGAAACATTTTATAACACAGAGGTCATACTAGCTATAATATTACCCCAAGACTGAGGTGAGAGCAGGAGAAAAAAATATTCTAGTAAAAAGGTACTTAGATGTCTAAGTCTTTGGTAACTGATCTGTCCAAGCCAAACCCTGGACAGTTGGAATCAAAACCCATTACCAAATAGAATCTCAGGAACTAAGTGAACTGAATTCTGTGTTATATGAACATGAATCTAACATTATTGTGATAAAAGGCAAAATATGAGGTAGGCAAAATGAGTGGGAAATAATCAGAAAGGGAGACAGAACATGAGAGTTACATAAAGTACAACAGAAGAGATCTAGATGGAATTTGAAGAAGTATTTCTACAGCCTTTAGGATCATGGTAGACTAATAGGCAGAGGGTTTTATTTGATTTAGGTAGAGTTAAATAGATGGCTGCCAGCACAAAAATCTACATTTCAAATCAGATCTCTTGGTTAAAAGGTTTTTCTATTAGTCTTCTAATAAAATTAGAAATTCTCTAATTTTCTACTAAAGTCTTCCCTAGATACAACGAATCTATGAACTGAATTTGAAAATTCTTCATAATATGCTTTTACTACCATAAGAAAATAATATGATAATGCTCTTTGAAAGAAAATATAAACATCGCACATTTATTTTTAAAACTTCTTTATGATTAAACAAGCATCATAAACTTTTGCATACACTATTCCTCTTAAAAACCAACTTCTGGGTGGCAATGAAATATATTGTTAATGAAAAGGTTGTCAAACATAATGTCTTTGTATTTCAAATATGTTAAAATATTTTTAAGAATCAAACATCTGTCTTTTCAGGGTACCATCTGAAAATTCATATGTGGAAACATAGTACTACCATGGGTTTTTACAAGGTGAAGGCCTCAGACTGTCTTCTTCAGAGGGCTCTTGACTGTGGCATTCATTACCTTGATGATTGACCACAATCCAGGCCCAATCCACAGCCTTATAGGCTCAGAAATTGGATTTTTATTAGCATCAGTAAGGTAGCTCCATCTTTTAGAAGTAAACAAAAATTAATATAAGCCTCAATAGAAATCAGAATACAAATTTATTAAAAGAGAATGACAAATATTACTGTGACAGAAGCAAGAACACCTGGTTATGGCCATACATGGTCAATACTTTCCTTACAGCCAGACTTCCACGGATGGTTCCCAAGTCCTCGTGGAATTAGAATTACGGCAGTCAGGGGAACTGAGTATGTAATGGTCTTCTTTCATTCTGTCAAGAACTTTTTAAAAATTAAGCAATTATGGTGTTCAGGTACTCTCCTAGGTGCTAAGGATACAAAAGTCTCAGCTTTCAGAGAGCTCATGTGTAAGTAACAGCTGAAGAGTATTTATGTCACAGAGGTTCACTATATCATTAAGAAAAACAAAAAATTTCTAAAGTAATCTAAATGTTTAACAATAGAACTGTGATTAAATAATGGTAAATCCAAATGATGAAAAAAAGCACAGTCCTTTTTTTTTTTTCTTCAAGATTTTATTTATTCACGAGAGACACAGAGAGAGGCAGAGACATGAGCAGAGCTTGGAGAAGCAGGCTCCCTGCGGGGAACCCATTGTGGCACTCCATCCCAAGACCCAGGGATCACCACCTGAGCTGAAGGCAGAGCCTCAACCACTGAGCCAACCAGGTGCCCTCAAAAAGTGCAGTTCTTTAAGAAGACATTAGAAATGACAAATACCCACCATTTGCTTCACCGTGGATGGAACTGGAGGGTATTATGCTGAATGAAATAAGTCAAATAAGGACAAACATTATATGGTCTCATTCATTTGGGGAATATAAAAAATAGTGAAAGGGAATAAAGGGGAAAGGAGAAAAAATGAGTGGGAAATATCAGAAAGGGAGACAGAACATGAGAGACTCCTGACTCTGGGAAACGAACTAGGGGAGGGGGAAGGGGAGGAGATGAGGGGTGGGGGTGACTGGGTGATGGGCACTGAGGGAGGCACTTGATGGGATGAGCACTGGGTGTTATTATATATGTTGGCAAATTGAACACCAATAGAAAATAAATTTATAAAAAGTTTGTTTGAAAAAAAAAAGAGTATATTTAAGCAGCCATTCATGACATGGGAAAATTACTATGATGCAATGTTAAATGAAAAAAGCAAGTGACAAAAGCATATAACAGTGCAAGGTTGTAAAAAAAGAAAAAGAAAAATATGCATGCAAGAGAAAAAAGTAGTCCACAATTGTATATACATATGTGTATCGCACATATACATACACATATGTCTATCTTACCTACCTCTTAGGATAGGAAAAAAAAAAAAAAAAAAGAAAGACCAGAAAGAAAGCCAACTAAGTCTGTCAATGGTTATCTTTCTTCCCTTATAACTTTTTGAATTTTCTAATTTCCCAAAATAGCTTAACATGCCTTTTATCACGAAGGGGAAAATTACTTTATAGAGTAATTTCACTCAACACAAATACTAGGATCTTTTCAGATTTTTTTTTATTTTTTTTTTTATTTATTTATGATAGTTACAGAGAGAGAGAGAGGCAGAGACACAGGCAGAGGGAGAAGCAGGCTCCATGCACCAGGAGCCCGATGTGGGATTCGATCCCGGGTCTCCAGGATCGCGCCCTGGGCCAAAGGCAGGCGCCAAACCGCTGCGCCACCCAGGGATCCCTCTTTTCAGATTTATATATGAGAAGCTACCCATGAATGCCAGTCTTCAAAGAGAACTTATCCTTTCCCTGGACTTTAGGCAAGACTCTCCACAGATGAGTAACTCACTCTATCTTTTCATTCAGCCTGCTGTCTCGTATTTCTCTGCTGCACATTTCAACCTAAAGACCTTACAGATAACTTATAAATAATTATGGACAAAAGTAAATGCATACTTTTCCTCCACAGCCAACCTTCCAGCAACCCCATTTCTGTCCACGGCACCTGCGTTTCTTCCAATCAGAAAGCTTGGAAAGCAATTCAACCTCTCCCTTTGCTGTTTCAGGTTCAACAACAAACTGTCCAAATCTCTCTCCCATCCCAGCTTATTCTTCATTCTTATTTCCATCATCCTAACAGTCCAGGCCCTGATCACAATGTCAGTGACATAACTGCATCAGTGTTTGAAGGAGGTCTTCCTGATGTCATTCTCTGCCATCTCTAAGTCACTGTTCCTTCTACAGAACTTGGATGTTATCATTCCTTGGCTCAAAAACATTTAAAGCCTTCTCCTTTCTACCACTCCAATCTAAACTTCCTTGCCTGGCTTTTATTAAACCCCATAATTTGACTCCACCCTAACTACTTAACTTTATTTTCCATTATTCTCCAGTCTCCTTCCTCATTAACCAACAGACATACCATAATCAACCCTACCACCAAACTGTAGAATATCTTAAAAATAGTCCTTCCTTTCCCTCTCTATTTGTATTGAAAGAATCTCATGAATTTTTCCTCTTTTACAAAGCTGTTCTTGATATCTCCAACCTCGTTTATGCCTTACTTCCGAACTTGTCTAGCACTTACTACGAATCTCACATTTAGGCATTTAATTCCATACTCCTATGTAAGAGGATTTACTGTCATGCACGTTAGTCATCTATTAAATTCCATATTCCTTGAGGACAAGAGCCATACCTTATTCTGTCCCCCACAGCATTTAGCATGATACACAACACAAATAAAATGCTAATATTTGTTGACTGAAGTAATTGACTTCAGCCCCAGCTTCTTTTGCTGCATTATATATACTGCTACATATATCGTAGCAGTTTGGCCAGGTCAAGCACCATCCTAAGGAATATAGCAGGAGATGATTTCAGCACACTACTATGGAGGCCCATTAGGTGTAACACTATAGAGATGACAGGGGGTCTCCACACCCCATAGCTGGAACAATAGGGACAGAGTTCTAGGGAATCATATTGGGGGTTCTGAAGTCTCTTCCAAGGGTGTAGTAATAAGGATCTCAAACACCTTCTAATTTCCATGACAATAAGTACTAGGTCTTTTGAAAGAGGGCTTTGACTGGAGTGAATGTCAAAGAGAAATGCCTATTAAAACAAAAGATCTGGGGATCCCTGGGTGGCGCAGCGGTTTGGCGCCTGCCTTTGGCCCAGGGCGCGATCCTGGAGACCCGGGATCGAATCCCACGTCAGGCTCCCGGTGCATGGAGCCTGCTTCTCCCTCTGCCTATGTCTCTGCCTCTCTCTCTATCTCTGTGTGACTATCATAAATAAATAAAAAAAAATAAAATAAAATAAAACAAAAGATCTGAGCAGAGTCCTATTTATTCATAAAATGCTATTATGTAAATCAGGTGCCATGCTGCTATTGATTAAGAGATGGGAACTGCCAACTGATGAGAAATATTTTCATGTGTAGAGTAGTAGTGCCCAGATATATGAAGTTCTTTAGAGTCTTCAAAGGGCTCTCTACATCATCTTTTATTATCTGACCTTTCCTAAATACAGGGTGAAATGGATACAGTGTCACATTAAAATGAGTTCATATACAATACTTTGTTTTATTGAGTCTACTTTAAATACACATACCTATATCATTATAAAATTAAGAGCTACTTCAGAACCTGACTATTCAATGACTTTCTTTCTTCCACGGAAAAGGTAATGTTTTAGAATGCATGACCTATCAACACTTAGCATAATCTCTATAATGCTTTCTGCCTTTTAGAAGAGGTATTTTAACTTATCCATTTTGTGCTGAGTCAATTAAAGCATATATAGAATTCACTAGATATAAATTATGAAAACCAGTTTTCAACATTTCTATATATAAAAGTTGAAATTTTTCTTTAAATTTAAATAGGGCAGCCCGGGTGGCCTAGCAGTTTAGTGCTGCCCTCAGCCCAGGGCCTGATCCTGGAGACGCAGGATCATGTCCCATGTCAGGCTCCCTGCATGGAGACTGCCTCTCCCTCTGCCTGTGTCTCTGCCTGTCTCTCTCTCTCTCTCTGTGTCTCTCATGAATAAATAAAAATCTTTAAAAAAAAATAATAATAATAAATAAATTTAAATAAATAATTTGTATTCAATTTCAAAGCATAATGCCTGGGTTCTCAATAAAGGCATTATTATTGTCTGGACCTTACCCCTAAAATCAAAGCTTTTTGAAGGGACTGCTGTGAGACTTCTTGTAGTTTCTTTTAGTAACTGGACGGAGTTAAAGAATGATATAATGGTATATGGAAGCCTGGTTACCTTAGCATATAGGCATCTATAACGGACTCTTGGCTGATGAGAAAGTGTACCTTGCAAAAACTAAGAAATGAATATGTTTATACAGAGAACTGCTGCTGCTGCTGCTGCTAATGATACCTAGCATTTCCTGACTTCCCGTGGGCTAAGGATATGCTAAACACACTAAACATCATATACACTGTATATTAATATATGTTCACTCTTAAAACTGTGTCTGGCAAATAGTAAACCAAACATAAAAGTTTATCATCATCATTTTCTGTCACTTAATTCTTAGAAGAGGATGAATACATCATGAAGCAGCCATTACTTTACTGTAGCTCCCATTCCCTGCCCCTTCTACAGTTATAAAAATAAGTTTAGAAGACTTAAGTAATTTCATTTGTTCCAAGCCACACAGTTAAAATGGTAGATCTAAAACCTTTTCTAATCACTAGGTAATCTTTCTCCTATTTGACTGAGCTATCATTGATAACACAGCACTCTGTAAATTTAAAGTATACAGCATGATGGTATGACTTTCATACATTGTGAAATGACCCGTTATAGGGTTAGCATCCATCATCTCATACAGATACAGTAAGTAGAGAAAGCAAAAGAAGAAAACTTTTTTCTTCTTGTGATGAGAACTCTTAGAATTTACTCTCTCAACGACTTTCCTATATACCATACAGCAGTGTTTGCCATAGTCATCATGTTGTACATTCCATCCCTAGTACTTACTTATCTTGTAACTGTAAGTTTGTACTTTTGACTACCTTTCTCCTATCCTCCCACCCTCCCCACCAACTCTGGTAGCCACAAATCTGATCATTTTTTCTATGAGTGTGTATTGTTTTGGTTTATATTCCACATATAAGTAGATCATATGTATTTTTCTTTCTTTGACTTATTTCACTTAGCATATCATTTGGGTCCATCTATATTGTTGTAAATGGTAGGATTTCCTCATTTTTAATGGCTGAATAATATTCCGTTGCATGTGTGTTTGTGTGTGTATATATTTCTTTTTTTCTATTTTTAAATTTTTATTTATTTATTTATTTATTTATTTATTTGGCGGAGACAGAGCGTGTGCGACATAGTCAGTGGGCGTGGGCAGAGGGAGAGGGAGAGAGAAACCCAAGCAGATTCCACACTGAGTTCAGAGCCCGACACCAGGATAGATCACGATTGGAGCCCAAACCAAGAGTCAGATGCTTAACCATTTGCACCACTCAGGTGCCCCCCCCCCCCCCCACACACACACACAACCAATTTCTCTATCCATTCATCCATCAATGGATACTTAGGTTGTTTCTATGTCTTGACTACTGTAAATAATGCTGCTATGAACATGGGGATGCAAACATCTTTGAGTTAGTGTTTTCACTTCCTTTGGATATATTCCCAGAAGTCACTATGTAATTTTGATTCACTGATCAAGTGGACTTTAAGCTTAGAATCAAAGAAGTAGAAAAAGTTCAGATATTCTTGTAACTATGAAAGAAGCTGGTCATGCTCTGAAAAAAAATGACAACGAGGTCTAGCAAATTATTTGTTGCAGGAAAACAAACAGGAGGGGGTTTTAGCAACAAGGTGGTGTTAGGTTCCTGCAAACACATATCAGAATATGAGTATTAAAGAAAGAAAACTGCCGTTTTACAAATAAGTAAATATAATGCCATTAAGCATCACTGAGATTTGATGGGACAGGACTTTGAACCAGAATAGAGCAATGGTGGAAAGGTAGAGCATGAAGAATTGCTGATTTGGAATATTCTAGAGACTGAAGCTGACATAAATAAACTGAGCTGTAATGAAGACTTCAATTTTTGGGATATCTGCTCTAATTCTTCCACAGCTAAAAATCAAGGCATCTGATAAATGCCTTACTAAACCTTCCATCTCTCAAATAGGGAAAGAAACATTCAGAATATGAATGTGACCATGGGAAGAAATTAACTGGCTAAATGGAAATACTGGGAAACCTGACAGCAATTTTGAAGTTACAATGGCTGGGAATGTGGGACATTAGAGAACACAAATTACAGAACGTTCACTGAACAGAAAAGTAAATCTTGCCTGAGACTCTAAACGGGAAGCTGCATGATATGTTTTAGGAAGCTCTCAATAATACAATTCTAATTAAACTAGCTTTGATTGAATAATATTTACTGAGCACCCACAATGGGCCAGGTACTGTTCTTGGTAGTAAGAAAACAGGTGACACAGGACATCTGCCCTTATGGAACTTATATTCTAGCTGGGGAGGGGAGAGAGTGTGTGCAAGGGCTAAGAGAGGCGTTAAAATGGTAAATAAAATCATCAGGAAAGGTTCCATTGAGGAGGAAGCTTGAATGATGTGAAAAAGATGGAAGAAGAGGGAACAGTAACTGCAAAGGCCATGAGGCAGCAGTGTCTGTAAGAAACAGCAAGGAGATTGGCTTGGTAAGAAGTGCAAGTACACGGGAGTGGTAAGAAAAAGAGTTCAGAGATAAAAGAATTACCAGAATGTGAAGCACTTGTAGACACCGTCAGGACTTTGGATTACTCCTGAATTATACCCATAGGAATTCATACTTATTATGTCCTCTCACACTAAAGCCTTTGTGAAATATCTGTTATTTTACTAGGTGTTGCAAAGAATCTACTAAGGAAGTAGAAATCAAGGTTATTTCCCTGGACACACCACACTGTCTGTCTTAAACTCTGTTGAAAGTAAATGATAAATTGAAAATGAATTTAAAAGAATAATAAGGAAAATGTTCTATATGTATCCAGGACCTGACAAAGTACCAGGTTTAAACTTATAGGTTTTAGAGTAAATAATTCCTAAAATTATATCACCAGAAAGTATCCAGGAAAGAAGAGTAAGAGAGAAGGGATTAAAGAAAGGGAATGAGTCAGAAAAACCTGGGGGATAAAGGTATAACCAAACAGTATTGCCCCTATTCATCCTGGTCATGTACAAAAAAATGTTAAAACTCAAAATGATTTGGTATAAAAAAAATAGAACTCTAGTTATCAACTGCAAAGAATATTAATGACAGAGAAAAGGGGGAAGATTCTGAAAATACTGGCTGCACAAAGAGTTCTCCAATTAACTTACATTTTAAAGACGCAGATAAGAGAAATGGAGAGGAGGCATACATAACATGGATGCCTATAAAAGAAACACAGGATGGTCTCAGGAAGTCAGATGCCCACAATGAGCTGAACTTAAGAAAACCATTAAGGGCTTCTGAGTTTCCATCTGGAAGGGAAAATTTGCAACAGGCCTGGGTAAGTGGGTTAAGGTAAGTGGTGTAGTTAACATATGACAGGGGGGAAAAAGAAAAACCACTTGTTTGGCTTTTTAAAAATATTACACTTGCATACCACTTTATGGTTTATAGATTTCTGTTTTATGACATCCTTGCTGAGGAGGTACAACCCCTGTGTTATAAAGGAGAACTCTCACTGAGGTGTACACCCACCACCCACCCGTGGAGCTCCACCTTTCTTCTCGGTGGAGGGTGGAAAACAAAAACCAAAAGTAGGTGCCCAACAAGAGAGCTGAAGCCCAGGATACAGGAGGCCATAAGGAACTGCACCCTAATGCCCTGCAAATCTTCTCACCTGGCCAACTGCTCAGTTTGCCTATCTCAGACCATGTATGAATGTGCCCAAGTGCTGTAAGTACTCTGACGAACTATGAAGACCAGAAAGCTGTGCTAAAAGACAGGAGATGAACAGCCCAATCTTTCAAAATGAGGAAAGAACATGAACATTACAAAAGAACATGGATGTTACAAAATGTTACAAAACACTGTTGTGCTTATCATCCAGCCCAAGGAAAACTCTAGAACAGATACTAAAGCAGATGGCTTTTGAACAGACAAAGATGAGTGATCACTAAAAATCTGCATGGATTCAAGAGGAACAAGTCCAGCCAAGTAACTTTATTATTTCTTTTGTTGGGAAATCTAAATGACAAATAATCTCTGTGGCTCTTGAAGGTATGGATCAAACCCCACTCTCCAGTTTTTTTAGGGAGAGGAAGGGAGAACGATGAAGGAAAATAGGCTGAGTATTGGATATGTTTATAACTGATTAAGCAACAAAACTCATAATACTCATAAGTAAGTTCCGCAAGACTTGCTAGGCTTAGGCAATTCTATTATCAGTGAACTGGATAAAGTTCTATCCTTATCCCAAACTGGAATCTGGAGAGAATAATCAAAAGGAGGACAGTGGAGTCAAAATCCAAAACAATTTTTTTTTAATCCAAAACAACTTTAACAGAAGATTAACCTTAACCAATGAACCTTAATAGAGAAAAGGTAAAGAATTATATTTGGATTCAAAAAACTTAAATGCTAGCATAAATGGTGATAAACTGTTACATACATAAAGAACAACTAAAGATTTTCATTGAACAAGGCTTGACAGATTAAAAATGGGAAATGGCATCCCCAAAATTTATGCAATCTTAGTATTAAGCTAAGCTAATAGACATAAGGGTCAAGAAAAAGAAAGGTGAATGTCATATTGTACACTGTACTGGTCAGCACATAACTGGAGAAGTTTGCAATACTTGGCAATGCCTTATAGTTAGTACAAAGAGACAAAGAAAAATGCCCACATAATTTGAAAATTAAATCACCCTCTGGGAGTGATATCAGCATGAATGAAATAGAGTGGCAGAAATTAGCTCTCAACATAAGTAATTCCAAAAAATGTGTGACTGAAAATATCTGGAATACCCAAGTCCAATTAAAAGTGAACAGGGTATAGTTTCTGAGAGGTAGGATTTCTTAATTCTGTGAATTAAGAAAGCTAAAATCTTGCAGGGGACCTAGGTGACTCGGTCTGTTGAGCATCCAACTCTGGCTTCTTCAACTCAGCTTGTGATCTCAGGGTCATGAGATCAAGCCCTGCCTCAGGTTCCATGCTCAGCATGGAGTCCACTTGAGATTCTCTCTCCCTCTCACTCTATCCCTCTCACTCATGTTCTCTCTCTCTAATAAATAAATAAATAAATAAATAAATAAATAAGTCAGTCAGTCAGTCAGTCAGTCTGTTTTTTTAAAAAAAGAAAGGAAGGAAGCTGAAACCCTGTCAATTTTGTTTTCTTCTGGCTCAAGAAATTGTATTAATGGAACACTGTTATATTAATCTAGAGGGAAAGAAGCAGGAGTTTAACATGCAAGATTTTGCCTATGTTCCCCTAACATTGTCCAATATTAAAATGGGCTGCCCATATCTAGAGCACCAGTGGGCAGATGCATCCTTATAAGAAAGAGGCTCCATCAGGCTATCATGGCTTAGTGACACGTCCCACAAAGACTGTCCTAGTGGGTGACAGAGTGCTGACCATATGATGCATGCTTCCATTCTACTCACAGTTATATTAATAAGCTCATTAATTAGCATTCTTGTATTTATACTAGTCTCTTGATCACTTGCTAAATTGAAATAAATTTCCATAATCCTGATTCTTTCTGAACACATACAAAAACAATTCAATTTATGGAGCTGGAAAAGTGAAGTCTACATCTTAGATATTAAATATTCTAGGAATGAGATGGACAATAGAGTCCTGAGCTCAGAAGAGGTCTGAGCAAGATATACAGATTTGGAAGTGATCATCACAGAGTGGTCCCTAAAGACATCAGAGCATGTGAGATTATCCAGCTCCCAGAGCATGTGCAGGGTGAAGAAATGAGGAGAGGGGACAGAAGCCTGGAAAATACCAGCCACTAAAAGGAATGAAAGTCCTTTTGTATCCTGTACAGGTGTCCTGTAAACTGCTAAATTTTTTGCCTTTACCCAGTAACTAAAATATTTAGATAAAGATGAACCATCCACTTGTCAAGGATTAGAGGAAACGCACAGTAGAGAATCTGATTGTATGACCCCTACAGCTGCTTTCAGCTCTGAACATGAGTCAAAGACTTTCATTCAATCCAGTATTTCTCACAGTCTGAGAAATAACTTTATCACCATCACAGAAAAAATAAAGGTGTGCCTATTTTTATTCTTTGGCTTTGTTAGCCAGTGACGGAAAAAACGTTTTGAAGAACTAAAGCTTCTTGTTTCCTGAAAGTGAAACGTACTTGGTTTACCTGGACAGGAGACCACAGGCTCTAGATCTAATTTCTTACCCTATTTTTCCTTCTGTGGGTCCTGTTTACCAGTAGTAGGAAAATGCAGTTTTATCTAACCATCTGTTCCCACTTACGCATCCCTTCCCTTTCAGCCACCTCTGTCCGATGGGGGCTATGTACATAACACTGGGCTTAAATCTTAAATGTTTTACTACATTTCAGAAATGTACCTGTAACTTTCACTAATATTTAAAAGGTGCTGGTTTCTGGTTCCCTTTCTGCTCAATACTAAAAACAGAGGTGCAGGTATATATACAAATTTTGGTTTTATTCAATCCAGAAATGTTGGATTAAGACAAACTGTCTTTTTTGGCATAACAATACATCCATGCCAGACCTGACTACTGGCAGTTCAACTGAATCTTAAAATATGGCACACATTCCACTAAGCAGCACCTGGAACAGGTATCAGAGGCATTTGACTCCTTTTAGCCTTTTTTCCAGCCCCCTTCATTCTTCCTCCCCCAATACTCTGCAACCCTTCTTTTTCTTTCCCTTCTTGTCTTCACTTTCCTCTTGGTAGTGCCCAGAACTTGTACTATTACCACTAATGGCACTAAAGCTAACACAGCTGCCAAGTCCCAGCCTGGAATACAATGGATATAATTCTAATTGACT
The DNA here is from genome assembly GCF_053574225.1 of Canis aureus. Lineage (NCBI taxonomy): Eukaryota > Metazoa > Chordata > Mammalia > Carnivora > Canidae > Canis > Canis aureus. The sequence continues at coordinate 20,795,821 of NC_135635.1, forward strand.
TTTTGGTTGTCTTTAGAAAACAACTATATTCTGTTTCAGTGGCCCAACCCATAAGAAACCTATGTGAAAAACCTAGCTTCCTAGCTCTGGCTATCTGATACAGATTCCATACATATAGTTCAGAATCATGACTTGCCCATGCAGGTTTCTCAATGACCAGAAAATGTGGGAGGGAAACAAATTAGAGTTCATGTTTGACATCATTTAAAGTTTAAGTCATGCTAAGTTATATAGTATAGTAAAGGTCAGAGTAGAAAAGATTAAAAAAAAAAAAAAAAAAAAGCAAAGCTAGAACCAGAACAAAAGGACTTCAGCACTAGATATTACACTTCTGGGAAATTTTCATAGGTTCCATAAAACTTTATGGTAAAGGTAAATAATTGTGTTCCTACCACAATCCCCTCCCTCAAGTCAAGTGCTCTTGAAGCTATGTGTTGGTGCTGCATTCTCTGTATAAAACAATCCTAGTGGCTCTAGGCATTCATCAGAGGAAAGGTTTTCAGTAGATTGCTTTCTCTCTTTATCTCTCTGGCTATTTGGTATCATTCATTACCTTTTTTGTTTAATTTCACAAAACAGAAGCAAAAGACAATTTATCACCTGCAATATACTTGCTGGCTAGGAGTGGGAAACACAGCAGAGGTACTTCCACTAGGCTGTAAGAGGCAACAGAAATATTTCCTTACAAAAGCTCAGAATGGTAGAGCTGGATAATATTAAAAAAACATATTAATAAAAAATAAAAACAAACCATGCCAAGGGCATCTGCATGGCTCAGTCAGCTGAGCATCTGCCTTCAGCTCAGGTCATGATCTGGGTCCTGGGGTGAAGCCTTGCACTGGGGTCTCTGGCTCAACGGGGAGCCTGCTTCTCCCTCTCCCACTACCCCTGCCCCCAGCTTGTGCTCTCTCTCTGAAATAAATAAAATCTTCTTTTTAAAAAAAGGACTTAAAAAAACATGGCAAATAAAAAGCTGTTTTATTAAGATGAGCCCATTTATCTTACCTAGCCCCACAGCCTAATACTAAAATAACTCAGGTTCTTGTGGCTGTCTTAAACAGTATCTTAGATCTCTATGCTATCATGTCCTCCTGCTGTTTTTTGGCTTGAAAATCTCCTACTCACCCTTCAAGTCTAAACTCATACACTACCACCTCCTTGGAAGGCTTCTTTGATTTTCCCAAATAGGTGCTCCTTTTCCTTAGATGCTCCTCCTATTGCTACTTCATGGTAGTGGCTATGTGCTATTGCAATTATTTCTATACCTGTGAGTGTGGCTGTGTAGTCACCTGTCTGCTGTCTGAGGGAGCACCATGTCCTTCCATCACTGTAATCTTCTGGTACATGACATGTGCCTCATAGGTAATTCGCACAGTGAAAGAACTTCCTAGGTCTCAAGATGGAGGAGCAACACCCATCCATTCAAGTCTCTCTTTCCCAATCCCACCTAATTTAGAACTTTATTATCTAAAAAAGGATTTTTTAGTCTCTTCAAAACAAAAACACAAATTTAGAGCAATATATGCATGCCTGAGTGTTTATTTCAGCATTATTTACAATAGCCAAGATATGGAAGCAACCTAAGTGTCCACCAATAGATGAGTGGATAAAGAAGATGTCATATCTATGCAATGGAATATTACTCAGTCATAAAAAAGGATGAGATCATGCCATTTGCAACGTGGATGGACCTAGAGGGCACTAAGCTAAATGAAATAAGTCAGATTGAGAAAGACAAATACCAAAGAATTTCATGCATATGTCAAATCTAAAAAGCGAAACAAATAAACAAAAAGCAGAATCAGGCCTCTAAATACAGAGAACAAACTGACAGTTGCCAGAGGGGAGATCGGGGCTGGGCCAAATAGCTGAAGGGGAATGGAAGGTAGAAGATTCCAGCTATGGAATGAATAAGTCATGGGGATGAAACACACAGCATAAAGGACATAGTCATTGATACCGTAATAGTATTGTGTGGTGACAGATGGTAGCCACACTGGTGGTAAGCAAAGCTTATAGAAAAGTTGAATCACTATGCTGTACACCTGAGACTAATGTAACATCATGTGTCAACTATACTCAAAAAAATTTAAAACTAAATAAAAATAGATTAGTCTCTTCATTGGCCTTCTCATTTCTGGTCCCTCTTCCCTTGAATCCATTCCAAATACACTACTGCCAATGTAATGTTACTAAAGTATGACTTTAATTAAATGTACCAGGTTGCACAGTTGATGCAAAGAACGAAAAGCTTTCTGAAAAACACCTGTTCTCAAAGCTCACTGGGCTCAAATCCAATAGGGCAGGGAGAGAAGTAAATAATTAACATAGAATTTATCAGGTGTTATAGAGATATATCCACCTCAGGCTAATCCCTCTGCCTGGCCTGGCCTTCACTCTTAAATAGCCAATTCATATTTCACTTTATACAGGAAGCCTTCCTAATCTCTCCAGCCAGAAGCAATCCCTCCTTCCTCTGCTCCCACAAGCGCCCTGTCACTCACTTATCACTTTCTGTTTGAATTACAGTTATTTGTACCCATACATTATGTTTCTTACTGGATTGAACCTTTCTAAGTGGAAGTGCAATACATTTTACTCATCTCTATTTTGCCATGCACCTAATACAGTGCACTGCAAATAGACGATAAATGGTGAATTATGGTGATTAACCTCACTAAAACATTATGAGTCTGTGATTCCTTTAGGATTTGCCAGTATTAAGAACATCGATGGGCCAAATACATGCAATTTGGATTGAAATTTTTCCACTCTAGCCACAAAAATAGAAAAAGTCTTTTCAGTTTGGCTAAATAATAGTGGACATATGGAGAATATCCTCAACCAGATTTAAAAGATGTGTCCAAATGAAATGGATCTCTATTGTAAAAACACAGCAAAAGGCAACACCCTAGTATTATAAACCAGGCCAGCAGCCTCTGATGACAAATACCAAAAATCTATGAAGTGCAAACATGGTGTGGTATTTCCATACTGGGGCCAACTCAATGGGTAAGTGCTTAACCAAGAAAAAATATCCACAGTTTAGTAAAAATTAAATCTAGTAAAACAAGATACTGGCACAAGATAAAATTTCAAAGATAGAGCAATGAATAAGCTCTCAAACTTCCAGAGTTCAATATATGTTGCTTGTCCATTCTAAAGTTCGCATCCAATTTCCTACAATAGTGACACTGTAAGATACCTCATCAAACCTGGTTAGGGTCTCCATTTCTTCAATTTCACTTTTGAAGTGATATCTGTCCTCCCTCCCTCCACTCCATTCCTTCACCATAATTATTTTAGTTAAATGCCAGTTGTACGCAGGATGAGGTAGGTAGCAACTCAACCATCATTCACTGAATCACAAGAATGAAGGACTTTTAAGTTTCATGATTTGAAATGCAGAACTAAAATTCCAACTTCTCCGGACATCTGGGTGGCTCTGCGGTTGAGCATCTGCCTTTGGCTCAGGGCGTGATCCTGGTGTCCTAGCATCAAGTCCTGCATCAGGCTCCCGCAGGGAGCCTGCTTCTCCCTCTGCCTGTATCTCTCTTTCATGAATAAATAAATATTTTTTAAAAAAGAAATCAATCAATTAATTAAATTCCAACCTCTCAATTTTGACCGAAAAGGCAGCTCACATCTCAAAACTATAATACCTTTTAAGAAAATGCTCTGCTGCAATATTTATCTGCTCTTAATTGGCTTGAATGAAGTCAGAACATTTGATTCTATCATTTATTTCAGCATTAAAATTGCTGAGGGCAAGAACTGTGTCATCAACTAATTTTGCACAGTCCTTAGGAAAGTATATGTAGCAGCCTTTAATCTAAAGATTTGAATTAGAGGGAGGATTGCAATACAATACAAAGCACAATACAAATGTAAGGGGCTACAACTACTATTCTTACAATAGCTCTCCCCAAAAGCAAGAAAATATAAGTAAAGTTGAATTATTTCTGTATACTTCTCCTAAACGAATTTATGTTTGATGTGCAAAAACTGTAAATAATTCCTAAAAATGGGAAGAAGAAAAGGAAAGAAAGAAAATTCAGGTGGGACTAGAAGAAGGAACTAAATTAAATAGCAGAGGATGAGTTATTTTAAATAAAACAAAGCAATACAAGAGAAAGCAAACTGGATCTTAGGGATCAAGATCTAACTCCATCACTTACTATCTACCCACATGATCCTGGTCACTCCTCCAAAAACTCCAGTTTCTTCATGTATAAGCAGAAATAATAACTCATAGGGTTGCTGCAGGGATTAAATGAGATGATATTTATATAAAGTCCTTGGCGTTATGTCTTGTACATAGTAAGTGATAAGTGAGTGATTACTGTTGTTGATAAAATTATTATTAGACCAGTACACTGGTGATATTCAGGAAGAAAAAAGAGCCAAGAACATGTCAGAAGGGAAGGTGACAGACAGAAAGCTAAGTCTATAAATTCCTGTTGGGAGATAAAGTTTGAGGAACACAGATAACACAAAGCATTTTTTCATGTTAAATGGACATATTACATACTGTGTCTTCAGGATTACTGAAGAATCTACAGAATTGGAGCCAAAATCTCAATGTCATAAAAGCAGAATAGCAATGACTGTATGGAGAAAGAGCAGGACAGCCCTCCCCCCCGCAAAAAAAAAAAAAAAAAAAAAAAAAAAAAAAAGTGCTTATTGATGTGTACAGAAGCCTGTTTCTGAATTTTCACCTTTTTAACTCTTCCTAGACAGAATGAAAGCTAGGCTCCATAGCAAAGGCACACCAACTCTGCTTGCCAAAAATAGATGGTACTAACAACCATGCAAAGTCATTTAGGTTTCTATCCTCTTGTTCTTTTTTCTGGGGAAGTTGTTTTATTTGTGACTGATTTTAGGTGTTAAATATTTTTTAACTCCATCATCTTCAGTAATTGCAAAAGTAATGAAAGTGTTCCAAAGTTAGGAAACAGATGTAGAGATAGCAAATAATTATAAAAGATAAGAAAACAAGGGGAAAGGTAAGAAATCTAAGAGGTAGGTAAACACTGGATGCTGCTGTGTATATGGGATCAGACTTACAAGTGGCAATAAAGTCTATACCTATGGAATCCGTAAGAGTCCGCAAAAGACAAGGAGAACAAGAAACCTGCATGTGTGGCCAGAGAATCAACATTAATCTGGGTTGTCAATTGGTCTGGTGTTAATTCAGGAGAAAGCAAGGAGCTTGTTTACCAGTTTAGAAGCAGAGCATAACAGAAGTGCTAGTATCGTAAAACTGCCAAAGTTCGAGGCCTTTTTTGAATTTACCCAACGTGAGTGAATGGTCAGCTCACCATGTGACCTGTCACTGCTAAGGTCTTTTCTAAGACCTGTGCAGAGATCATCTAACAGGGAAGCTACCCGTCTCAGTGGATTTTTAAAGTCTATTTTCTAGTCTATTAGGGGAAAAGATACCCAACAATTTCTACCAGCAAGGAGGTGAGAGTATATCTGGTTTCCCTCTGAGGGACCAACTCACACTCCTCTTTACTAAGAATAATAACCTTTCAAAACTAAACCTGTATTTAGAGAAACATTAACTTCTTCTTATAACAAAGCATACTTGCCTTATAAGTATTTGCATGAGGGTTGCCTGAGTGGCTCAGTTGATTAATGGTCTGACTCTCGATTTCGGCTCAGGTCATCTCAGGGTTGGAGATGGAGCCCTGAATCAGGCTCCACATTGGGTGTAGAGTCTGCTTAAGATTCTCTCTCCCTCTCTCTGTGCCTCCTCCTGCATTCTCACGCACTCTCTCTCTCAAATAAAGTCTTTAAAAAAAATTATTTTAATTTAAAGAAAAAATTGTAAAAGTATCTGCATGAAATTATAGGCTGAAGATACTAAAAATGTTGTCAATCAAATGGTGGTACATGGAAATACTATGCCATTACTATTAATTTAAGCTGTGTAAAAATACACACACACACACACATACATATATATATATATTTAAACTTGTTTTGCCACTTTTGTCTAATTATAATAATATATGAGCTTTAAATTCTGGCTTTAGTTCTTCTACTTTTCCTATTACGTTTTAAGCTTATCAACTATAAATTATCCTACTGTGGGGGTTTTCTACAATCCACCCAACTCAGACATGGAGAGAACACTTACTATATTCAATCTTAGAAAATACACCTCTAGAACTCTATTGTGAGTTTGGTCAATCAGGACACTGACAAAGGAGCTGAAGTATCAGATATACTTTTTTTCCCCCCTAAATTTTGTATCTAATTGAGTTTACTATGATCCCAATACTTTAATAACCAGTAACAAATGTGAAACATTCTTGAAATTTCATTAATAAAATCATTTGACCATTCATTCAACAAAGAAGCAGTTAAGTTACTGAGTAGGCCTATATACTAGGCACACACATTTCTTTTTTTAAGATTTTATTTATTTATTCATAAGAGACACAGAAAGAGGCGGAGACACAGGCAGAGGGAGAAAGGGAGCCTGATGAGGGACTTGTGCTCAACCACTAAGCCGCCCAGGTGCCCCAGCACAGTGCATTTCTATGGCACCTTTTATTTTACAATTCCAAAGAGCTTTCAAAGTTGCCCTAACATAAAGTATCAGTGATTGAACTTCCCTCATTTTATAGATGTACAACCCTCTATTCAAAATCCTGATTCATGGGACACCTGGCTGGCTGAGTTGTTAGAGCGTGCAAATCTTGATCTTGGAGTTTGGGGTTCAAGCCCTACCCTAGGCACAGAGATTGCTTAAAAGTAAAATATTTAAAAAACAAACAAACAAACAAAAAAACCTGATTCGGGCATAGTATATTTAGCTGTTTGTGGAAATAAAAAACTAAAAGGGCTGAGACTATCAATCATTAACTGAATTCCAACTTCACAATTCAATCCAAAAAATACTCAGTGCCAAGTGATTTTTTTAAGTTACAAGCCAAAATATACAATGATTCAAACATTCCATTAAGCAAAGGAGTTCATATAGTTACAATTTCTCATTTCTAAATCCTTATGGGTATGATACTAAGTGATAAGTCATATTTATCAAAAGTCCCACTCAATGGTTACATTTAATTTGCACCAAGAGCAGCTTTTTGAAATGGATTTCCTAGCATTCCAAAAATAACTTATTTACCTGGGTTTTCTTCATTTTGAAGCTCTTTCTAGAAAAGTAAGTTAAATCTATGTGCCAGAGAAATGTATTTTCCTAAATCAATTTTTTGAAAAAGACCTGAGAAAGACTATTGAGAATGGAAGAGAAAACAAGGACAGAGATTAAGCACAAGCACCAGGTATAAACCAGATGCTTGCGTTGGAGTCCTTGTGCTGTCATTTTCTAGTTATCTGGTTTAGTACCTCAGTTACCCTGACTGCAAAATGGGAATAACAAATACCTACTCCATATGGTGGTTATAAGAATTAAGCCCATGTAGGGATCCCTGGTGGCTCAGCAGTTTAGCGCCTGCCTTCAGCCCAGGGCGTGACCCTGGAGTCCCGGGATTGAGTCCCACGTCAGGCTCCCTCCACGGACCCTGTTTCTGCCTGTGTCTCTGCCACTCTCTGTTTCTCATGAATAAGTAAATAAAATTAAAAAAAAAAAAAAAGAATTAAGCCCATGTAAATTAGTACATGTAAGATTTTAGCAGCAATCGGCATTATATAAAGTGTTTACTTATCGTGATGATTACAACTACATCAGCCAAATCATTTACACGAATACCTTTCCCTACTCAAAACCTTCCTTAGCTGATCTAAGTAGAATTTAATCCCTCTCCTAGGCTTCTCCACAAAATGCATGTGTATTACAGTTATTTGGGTACATTTCTCTCCCATTAGATTGTATCTCTCTAAAGATAGAGACTACAGCTCGTCTGAGTGCACCAGACAGCAAATATTGTTCACTGTTGTCCTTCTTTTCCCTCTTTCTAAAGGTTCTGAACAATCATACCCTGTCAGTTAGCAAACCTTGACCTGGAGACAAGAGCTTTATGTAATCATTGCACTTAAATACTGTTCTTACCTTGCTAAACATTCTCTTAAGACTTAAATGAAATTTTGTGGGGAGAGGGAAGGAGGAACGAAGGATTAATTTAATATGTTTAAAGTGCTAAGGATATTTTTTAAACTTACTTCTTAAAAATTTCTTATGCCCCAAAAGCTTATGTGCATTATTTCATTTTAAAAAGCCCCTGGTACTTTTAATATAAAAATACAGTAGCATAATTTCTGCATATGTCAAGTCTAACCTAATCATAACTTGCCCATCTGCTGATTTTAATGTAATCCTGGGGATGCTAAAAGACAATATGCTTGCTTGATTCACCCTACACTATTTATGTAAAATAAAATCATTTTAATATTACATTGAGATGCAAATCTTTCTGGCTCTGATTTGTGCCCTTTTCCCTCTTTAAAAAAGTGCCACACACACACACACACACACACACACATCAAACAAGCATCCAACTTATTCTGGATCACTGGGGAAGCACTTTCTAAAGTATTGTCCAACTTTGTTCACACAGTAATGTTGCCCTTACTTTGAGAGAACAGAACTTTTCTAAAAACAAATGGCTGAATTGAGTGCCTTGCTTTGTTACCATTTTCTACAAATTTTCCTTTGTTTTTATAGTGTCCACCTTTTTCAACATAAATACTGCTGAGGACACCTATTCATATGCACAAATATTCCTAGTCTCTATTCTTTGACTCATTCATATGCACAAATATTCCTAGTCTCTATTCTTTGACTCAAACTAAAAAACAGAAGGCTGAAAAAAGAACTGCATTCATTTCATGTGGCTTTTCTAAGTCTAATTTTTTTTTCATTCCTCAGTGGCAGGGCCTTTCAAAGGAGTACAAAAACTACACCCAATTTATGTCTCATCCTAAACACATCCACAGCCAAATGGAAAACATTATCAACCATCTTAACCAGGAGAAAAATACAAAGCTAAGCCACATCAAACTAAAAAAAAAAAACTTTACTTTTTGAGATCAGGATTTTTCACACAAAAGTATTTTGATAGGGATCCCTGGGTGGCGCAGCGGTTTGGCGCCTGCCTTTGGCCCAGGGCGTGATCCTGGAGACCCGGGATCGAATCCCACGTCAGGCTCCCGGTGCATGGAGCCTGCTTCTCCCTCTGCCTGTGTCTCTGCCTCTCTCTCTCTCTGTGTGACTATCATAAATAAAAAATAAAAAAATTAAAAAAAAGTACTTTGATGAACCTATGCAATGAACAAATGTAATCTCAACATCATATTTTGAACTAATTTCTCTTCCTCAAATAGTCACAATAGTGGCTAACTCACATATAATACCTTTCAGCTACTGGGTAGAGTACAGTAAACTTAATTGTTTTATATATCCTGAGGCATACAAAGAAAAAATCAAACACAAGAGGTTCCCAGGACCTTATATAGATATACAACTGAGACCAAAAAAAAAAAAAAAATCTGCACTGGGTAACTAAAATTGGGCTTAAGCAACAATAGATCCTGCCTTAAAGTAGGGAGACCTGACAAGTGGAAGTCCCCACCCCAGGCCCACCCCCTAAAAGACAAGCTTTCACTCCCATCTTACAACCAAGAGGCATAAATTAAAACACTAAGCGTTGTTTCCCCAGACTTCAGCAGTAAGACAGCTGATACTGAGGCCTTTTTCAGAGCAACTGGCTTCTATCAAAACTTATCACAAGTTATGTGAAACAGACAAGAGCGTTGCTGCTGCATTTTACCAAGCGAGAACAACAGCATCACAGTTTTTGGACAAGCCACCGCTTCCAGCACCTCCAGCTCTCCCCGCCCCCCCTCCCCCATTCCTTTTTATATCCTTCCTCCAAACTTGCAACCCGAAAAGCGATCCCACAAAACAAAACAAACAAACAAAAAAACAAAGCCGCATCGGTAAACGGGAGGCCGCTGGTTTGGAAAATAAAGTTTGTTCTCTGGCTGTCAACCTGGTAACTTTCTAAGGACGAAGCGTCTCCTTCTCCATCGGGTACAACCTTTGCCTAGTCCCTTAGCAAACAAGCACTCGTTTGCCCCCGACAGTAATGAGGCAAAAAATAAATAAATAAATAAATAAAATAAAGGGGGGTGGGGGTGGAGTGGGAGAAAATGATGTCGGAAGAGAGCGTCTAGGGTGCCAGGGGCAGGGACAGATTCTGCGACCGGTGTTGAGCGCTCCGCGCTCCTGGGAGCCTGGGAGGCTCCGCCGTGTGGCTCTGAGAACTGTTCAGCGATCTGACGCATCAGTTTTTAGGAACGGTACACAAGCAGCCCCCACAATGGGAGCCCTGCCTCGAATCCTCCGCCCCGGCGACCTCGGCTGCGGGGCGCGGGACGGGCGCGCGGGGGGCACCAGGAGCGGTGCCGCGACATTTGTTATTGTTTATGAAGCCCAGGCAGGGACCGGGGTCGGGGTCGGGGTCGGGGTCGGGGTGCTCGGGGGCCGAGGAGCGGAAGGGGACAGGGGCAGGGCGGCACGAAGATCCCTCCCCGGGCTCGGGGCGACCTGTCCGGGTCCTCGGGGAACAGGAGGGCCAAGGCCGTCGCCGGGGCTTCCCTGGAGCCGCCGCCAGCCCCGGCATCACCCGGCTGTCCCTGGACGCCCAAAGACGCCTCACGTCTCCCCGGGCCCCTGCTCGCAGAGTTGCGGCCGGCGCGCCCAGCGGGCCCCCCCCCCCACCCCCAGCGCGGCCGCCGCGCGCCGCATCCGCGTACTCACCTGCCTCCGGTCGCGCCCGCGGCCGGCTCAGCCTCGCACGGACCGCAGCCGGCCCGGGGCCCGTCCGCTCCCTTTTGCCCGCTCCGCCCTCGCCCCGCCCCCGGGAGGTGGCGCCCGCGGCCGCGCCGGAATCTCGGGGCGGCCTTCCTGAACTCTCGCGAGCCCTCCCTCCGCGGCTTCTCGGTGGCTGGGCCGGTCAGCCTCGGCTCTGACGTCATACGCACCACAGCCGGAAGTAGTCTTGTGTCGTCAACGCGGGCTCCTCTGCGCCCCGCCCCCAGCCCCGCCTGCGCCTGGTGAACTCCTGGTGGTCCGCGTGGTGGAGTTGGCCGGACGGTGGCAACTACCCTCTTTACGTAAAGCTGGTTCAGGCCTCACGTGAGAGCGCCCAGTGTGTTGCCATACTAGCCACGTGTCCTGAGTGATGCAGTTTTTCTCCGGACTTCACAATATGATGCAAAAAAATGCTAGAAATGGAAAGGGGGTTAGAGATAACCACACACACATACGAAAACGCACATTTTGCAAATTAGGAAAAGGTGGTCAACAAAGATGGGTTGGCTGACCAACTCGCTCAGTCAGTAGCTGTGGCATCTAGAAACCACTCGGGCTTCTTGCCCCTTTTCCATCTCAACCATGACTCCACGGCGAAGACTTGAAAGGGATTCGAATTTGGAAAAGCCACCAAAACTTGGAGGCATATACGAAGAACTTGCTTGGCTTATCGTGGAAAATATAAAATAACCAGCAGTACTGGGCTGCTTGATGTAGGATCTGAGAAATAGAAAGGAAATCCCTGTGGTTTGACTCAAAGGGGTGGCTTTTGTGAAGATGATGATGCGTTGGAGGAAACGTTCCTGGACAAACCAAATAAGAGAATCGTTATTGTCAACAGACTTATCTTTGATCTAAATACTGGAGGGGTTATACCCTTGCCCTCTAGAGACTTCTAAAACAATATATGAAGCTGTTATTATGCTTACAGAGAATATAATTATCTTTAGTTTCACCAAGAAGAAGTGATAGATGGAAAAGACTTAGGGAGGCATCATGACATCACTCCTCTCTTTTCTCTCTCTCTTTTTTTTTTACACCCTGTGCTTTCTCATATATAGATGGTAACAGAAAGAGCACTGCTTTGGTAATTAGTGAATTATTGAGGAAATCAGTTCCCCCAATATCGGGTCCTTTTGAGACTCAAATAACAATTGCTACATAAGGGTCACCTGGTAGGCTCAGTGGTTGAGTGTCTGCCTTTGACTCAGGGCCTGATCCTGGGATCGAGTCCCCCATCCAGCTCCCTATAGGGTTTCTCCTTCTGCCTATGTCTCTGCCTGTATCTGTGTGTCTCTCATGAATAAATAAAACCCTTAAAAAAAAGAAACCACAATTGCTACATACGAGTATAAGGAGGTTTAATTGTGATCAAACATGATTGACAGAGGCCTGTACACCTCTCTCCCTCCACCACACACATACATATAATTAATTCAAGTGAGTAGAATGGAGAACAGTTTAATTAAATGAGTAGAATGGAGAACTGTTTATGGAGTGTTCTATAGCAAATAATGATTTCACATACACCATATATTTTTCACAGCACTGGAGTAATAGGGATTGATCTAGGGTATCAGAATAGGATACTATGAAGGCTAAAGCTTTGACCTCCAGTTTCTAAACTGAGGCTATTCTAAAAAAATTCCCACAGGAAGTTGTTGAATATGCCTAATATGAAATAAATTAGAGCCATGTGGCCTTCTAGAAGCCTGGTGAAATCTAAGGACCTTTCTCAGAATATTGTTCTTAAATGCATAAAATAAACTGTCTAGGGCTACAAAGGAAATTTATTTTTTGACACACAGTTATCAAAATACTAAAAAGTGAATTTGTGATATACTTATGTGATAGGCAACTTCTAAGATGACTCCCAATAATCCTCATTTCTGTCTTGTGCAACCCCCTCCTATTGAGTGAGAATCTAATGACTGGTTTTGAAAAAGAAAATATTGCAAAACTAATGGGATATCACGTCTCACCATTAAGCTACAGAAAGAATCTGGCTTCCATCTTGTATCCTCTCTTGCTCTCTCCCTGGCTCACTCTGGTGACCAGCTTGCCGTGGTGTGACCTATCTTATGGAGAGGCTTGCTTGGCAGGGAACTGAGAGAGATCTTTGGTCAGCAGACACCAAAGAATTGAGACACTCAGTCCAACAACCCATGAAGAACTGCCAACAACTTAAGCAAGCTTGGAAGCAGATTCTCTCCCAGGTGAACCTGGAGGTAACTACAGCCCTAGCTGACACCTTGACTGCGACCTGGGAAAGGATCCTGAGCCACAGACCCAGCTAAACCATGCCAGACTCCTGACCCACAGAGATGCAAAATAATAAGTATTTCTTATTTAAGTCCCTGATTTGGGGGAGGCAGGTAATTTATTACACAGAGATAACAGACATATATTTGTATCTTTATTAATGCATTAAATAACAAGGTCAAGACTTACAGAAATTTTGCAGCAGTGATGCACATAATGTTTTAGATGTCTGCAACAACTTTCATGTGGTAGGAAATATGTATGATTTCTCTTGGGGGTGAAGCCACAGGTTGCTAATACTACTGTGGTTTGCTGACTACACTCATAATGGAAGAAATGCTAACTTATAGTTAGGCTTCAGTGAAAACAATATATAAATATACATTTATGTCAAAAATTAAGTATATAGATTATGGGTATATCTACTTTTTCATCAAATTTCATAGACCCAGAGTTAGAACCCAAGCCTATATCACAGATTATGTATAGAGTCTTCCAAAACTCTTATTATCAACTCTCTCAGACATTAGAATTAAAGTTCAGGTAATAAACCCAGTTAATAGATATAGACCATGGCCATTGCTAACTTTATCAACCTACGGTTGAACGTGAATTTTTATCCCCTTTCACTTATTCCCTCTTCTCCAAATTTATGCTAAATGTAGATTGACAGGTTAAAATCTTAGGCTGGAAAGTGAGAAAGATTGTGGTTGAAAACCTCTACAGCCCTCAAAATTCATCTGATTTTTGTTTTCAGCATGTAAACTGAAATCGTAAGCTCCCTGACCAAAGTGACTCCTTAGTATTACCTTTACTCTCCTAGTCCTACCTCATAGGAAGTAACCAATGAATGCCAAATGATGGCAGTAAATAATAACAGAAGGAAACTATGAATAAAATCTTTCTACTGAGTGAGTAAAGGTGCTTTGCTATATTTGTGGCTTTTGCAATTATGGGATATGGCCAAAGCCATGTTTGGAGGATAGTTTATTGCATTAAATGCAGTTAGCAGAATACACAAAATGTAAAAACAGATGAACCAAGTTCTTAACTCAGGAAACTTGAAAAAGTTGATTTCAAAAAGTTGCAATCTAAAGAAAGTAGAAGGATGTAAAGATGAGTACAGAATCCCTTCCAGGGGTCCATGGCCCTTATATGCACCAACTATCACAGATCAAAATATAATCAATCCTAGACATAACTCTGTTTTTTTTTAAATTTTTATTTATTTATGATAGTCACAGAGAGAGAGAGAGAGAGGCAGAGACACAGGCAGAGGGAGAAGCAGGCTCCATGCACCGGGAGCCCGATGTGGGATTCGATCCCGGGTCTCCAGGATCGCGCCCTGGGCCAAAGGCAGGCGCCAAACCGCTGCGCCACCCAGGGATACCCCATAACTCTGTTTTTTAAATGGATGTAAATTCTACTATGATTAGCAAATTCAAATACAATTCTAAAATATAAAGGCAAAAATTCATGCAATAGGGAATTTCTTTTAAAGGCTGAAATTGACCTATAACAACCAAAAGGTGATTCTTTGGAATGTCAAGGAAGTAGGAAACACTTTGGCAAAACTAATTCAGGAACAAAAGGAGAAGACACAGATAGTAAGGATGATAAAAACATAACTGGTATGGAGATTTTCTTAAAGCATAAAAAATTATTTTAAAAGAGAGAGAGACTATTAAGACAAGCTGGTTAACACTCCTCTCTGTGTGAATAAAAGAGTAATGTTAATTCCTGGTTCACTCCACGTTTAGACTAAAGAGCAACTAATATTTACTCTGGGAGTCAAGCATTGTGCTCTTTGCTGGTACTAACTCATTTAATCCTTACAATAAGCCTGTGAGTTAGGTATTATTATTATCCCCAGTTTTCAGATAATGAAACTGAGACTCAGGGAGCTATACGACTTACCTCAGGTCACCCCAGATAGTGAATGACAAAGGCAGCTACTCAGATTCCCAATAGTAGACAAAAGAAGCACAACTGAGCAAAAGCAAAAACAAGAAATCTGGAGACAGAGATACTTAAGTCACTTGCCTAATTACAACATGAATAGTGAATGTTAGCTATTACTGTTATGTTAATCCCCATAGTTTAAATGGGTTTAATACTACCACCTCCAAGGACCTGGCTCTGTGACTAGCTATATGACCTAGCACAGATCAAAAAAAGTTATCTGAAGTCCTATTTCTGCATCTGTAGAATGAAGAATATTAACACAACAGTTACTACAAAGATGAAATATAGTTATGCATGGTAAAAGCACTTTGAAACCTATAAAACCCCATTGCCATAATGCAAATAATACTAGATTAAAGATAGAAAGACCTCAATATCAATAGCTACCTCCTAGGATCACTGTGAGGATTAAGTGAAATTAAATGAGATAAATTAAGCACCTAGTGTGGGACCCAGAACATGCTACATTCAATTCAAGTATTTCCATTTCCGCTAATAATAATATTTAGCAATATTAAAAAACCATATGTTTCAGAATGGAACATTCTTTTCTCTTGTCAGCTACAAGTCAAACAGATCCTCTGCATTTAAGGAACACTTTTGGTGATAACAACATCCAGGAAGAAAGAAAAAGTCAGGTCTTTCCTGCTTTGATTTTTGTCTGCTTTCCATTGATTCTTATAAATTCCTGATACTAACAGAGACATAGATACAGTGGATTTTCCCACCTATGATATAGGAAATCTAGTGCATGAGTAAGATGAGGCTAAGTGATGCTGCAGTAACAGAACATCATGGAATTTTAGTAGTTTCAAATGGTGAGGATTTATTTATTGTTTACGCTTTATTGCCCTTGTAGATCATCAGTAAGGCCTTGCTCATCAGAGGTGCTTCAGCTTCCAGGCCAGTGGAGCAGCCATCATCTTGAACATTACTAGTCTTCATACCAGAAGAAAAGAAGATTGGAGAGTCTTAAGTAGAGATTTCTGTTTACAACCCACTGGCCAGAAGCAGTTGCATGACCCTATACAAATAAAAGGGAGCCAGGAAATATAATCTTTTGATACTCATGGAAGAAGAGAAAACCAGAAATATTCAGCAATTGTACTAATGACTACCACACATTGTATATTGTGCATGTGAAATGGTACTGTATATATGAAAACCACTGTCCAAATGCCAGCTATTATGATTCCCTTTCTCCACCTCCTAAAGAAAAACTGACAGTTTAGTTCCTTAGAAAGGAAACTGCAAGACACTATGATATTTGGTGATGATACACCAAATTAGATATAGCTATATTAGATATGGTTAAAAATTTTTATTATCAAGTTAAAAAGAAAAAAATAAATTTGGTGTCTTTGGTTTCCTAAAAATGATCTTTATTGGTACCTATTTTCCATGGTTTGAAGTAAACTGTCCATGCTCAGAGGCAAAAAATAGGACAGACCAAGTGGGCAAGGAGGACAGAGGGTCTCTACCAAGTCAGATTGAATGTTGGAAACAGGACCACAGGTGGGGTCCATATCTGGACAAAGAGGTGGTTCCTTAAGCCTTATGGTCTTGGGCACAAAACTCAATTAACTCATCCATATTAGGAATAATTTAGAAGGTCCTCATTATCAGAGAATAATTGTTACTAGGAAAAATAAATTAAGATTTTGGAAGGAGAGCCAGGATTTTATAGTAAACATAGGAAAAAATTTATGTTACATGTATTTTACAATAAAAAGTTTTTAAATTAGGTTACAATTGCAGCTATGCAGTACTTAGACTTAGCAAAGGCTGATTCACATGAGGGACTTCTTAGCATAATTTTTCTGACACAATTGTATGATATTATGGATTGACATCCCTTCAGTCTCCATTGGACATTACATCACAATCATATAGAGAAGGTCACTCTTGAAAAAAAATACCTGTTTTCTGAGATCTTTTGATGTTCACATTTTTCTATTTTAAACCATCACTTTCAACAGTTTCCACTATGTTGAAGCAGCTAAAACAATTGAACTTCCTTCTCAATTATCTCCTTGCACTAAAGGATGTCAACTTCAGGGCAAATTCTTAGAACTGGGTGAAAGGGAACGCACATTTTACACTTCTACACTAATCGCCAAACTGCTCTCCAGATAGTGTACTAATTTTCACTATAACCAGGACACAGTACAAGCAAATTCCCACTTCCCCACATGCTTGCTCATGCTAGGCTTTATCCATATTTTTAATCTTACCCAAGAAAGACTAAGACCTTGGCATGATATTAGAGATAGACTATAGTTTGAAAGAGAAGGAAAGTTTGTGTGGAGACTCATTTTGTGATAGGTCAATTGGCTAGTAATTATTTTAATGTTTTAATGACTTTTGCTTCTTTGGACAATCTTATAACAGTGGGGATTCAGGGAATGAATACCTGGATAAGAACCTCTCCCTTCATCTGAAAGAGATGTAAAAGCTAAATTCGCTAAAGGTAGGTAAAATGACAGCTACTTCATAGGCACACCAACAAAGTTCCTCTTCCTCCTCTCAGCACTGGGGCTCTGGTTGAGGTCAAGAGGGTAGGGAAGTAAGTCATAGATCCTGTGGGTTGTTTGAACACAGAGAATTCAAGTAGGGTCTGGGGCAGATTCAAGATCATCACTAGTGTTGGTTGCTGCTTTGTTGATCATTTTCTTTTTGCTAAGCAGTTCTGTGAATCTAGAGATAGGGATTGTGGGGGAGAAGTTACTGGATCTGCCTCTCATTCTGCTACATTCTCCAACCACCCTGTGAGTCAGGTTGTTGTTTTCAGAGGGTTACCGCACACATTTTATGCTGATTTGGTTTCCTGAAGGAAGTAACCCAAAGAGGGCTTTCAAAAAATTTATTTTTTTTTTCTAGCTAGGCCACACAGGCAGGGCCTTGTGGACAAGGTTAAGGAAATTATCTTCATGTAATAGCAATAGGAAACTCTTGAAGGATTTTAGGCATAGAGGTGACATGTCACATTTGCATTTTAAAAATACTCAAACAATAGTTTGAGGGGAACCAGAGTGGATAGTAGTGGGCCATTAGGAAGCTGAGTTTATATTTATAAGCACTAAGTTGTATAGATCATAAATGGTCTGGGGTGGAAATACCATGGTAAGCAAAAATGAGTATCTGGTCTACATGTAGATAATTTCCACTAGGGCTAAATGGTGAAAAGATGATCAGATATTATAAATCAGATAAAGTCAGTTTAATCATCTTACTTACCAAGCAAATTTCTGATTTCACTTTCATTTAGATTTTCTTATCGATTAAGGGTATGCTGATTAGCCAACAGAAATGGTTTGATGGACAATTACATTTTCCATTATAAATTGCTACATGTTCTTTCCTGACTTATTTACTCTGTATTAATTTCTCTAAGTGTGATTATCTCTGACAAAGTTAAATTTCTAGAGATGCAAACCTAAACATCAAGCTCTGTCCTAAGCAATCTAGACAGAGTTTCTTGTTAACATCTTTGTGTTGTTCTCTGGCTACAACAGTTTCTATGGTAGAATCATGCTGGTAAAAAACAAACAAACAAACAAACAAACCAATAAAAGAATCATGCTGGAGTAAAATTCTTATAAAAGGATTAATACACATACTAACTTTAATCATTTTAATGTTTATAACTGGTCAGTTGTAATGCTTGAAATGATTATTACATTATATATTACATTATTATGATTATTCACATATATAATGGCCCATTGTAGGTTGGGTTTCCTGGAAAGAAGACTCTGAAACTCTTGGATTAACATGTGCAGGAGATATTTTAGAGAGTGATCTCTGGAACCACTTACATGAGAGAGAGAGTGTTTCAGGGTTCAGTAGAGAGAGAACTTGAATTCAAATGCAAGTGCAGCAGAGGCCTCAGCCTATCCCACAGGGAACTCTGGAGAGTTGGAATGATCCTTCAGAGTTGTCCCAGTTGAGGCAAGGGGCCAGGTCTTTGTACCCCATCTCAACCAGCTGAGTGGAGAGACAACTCAGTTGGCTGAGGGAATGAGGGGCAGTTCAGTTGGCCGTGGATTCTCAGAAGCCAATGCTCTCAGCAGCCATGGATTTGAGTGATGCTCTGCAGCATCCACTACTAGTCTACCGAAGGCTTTGTCCTTGGGCCTGGGCTTTTATACTGCACGTGTCAATAAAACACTGCTCTTCAAAAATGCCCCATTTTGCCTCCTGATACAATATATTTAGGTCACATCACTTCTGTATTATCCTGCTTACCCTCAATCTAATCATGAAGAACATCAGACAAACAAAAAGTGAGAGATATTACACAAAATAGCCTATACTCTTTTTTTAAAGATTTTATTTATTTATTCATGAGACACACACAGAGAGAGGCAGAGACATAGGTAGAGGGAGAAGCAGGCTCCCGTGGGGACTCCAATGCAGGACTTGATCCAAGGACCTCGGGATCACGAACCAAGCCAAAGGCAGACACTCAACCACTGAGCCACCCAGGTGTCCCTAGCCTATACTCTTCAAAATGTAAACATGAGGGTGCTTGAATAGCTGAAGTCAGTTAAGAATCAAACTCTTGGTATTGGCTCAGATCCTGATCTCAAGGTCATGAAATCAAGCCCCATGTCAGGCTCTGTACTGGGCATGAAGCCTACTTAAGATTCTCTCCCTCTCCCTCTACCCACCGCCACCCATCCTGCATGAATACTCTCTCTCTCTCCCTCCCTAAGAAAAAAAAAAGTAAATGTCATTAAAAAAAAGACAGACTCAGAAATTGTTCCAGGTTTTAAAAGACTAGAGAAATAAGACAGCTAAATGCATCATCTAATCAATAATTGGTTACTTGACCACAATTTTGTTAGTTTTTGCTATTAAAGACATTGTTAGGACAATTGGCAAAAATAAACTAGATAATGTAAATTTTTCAATTCTGATAATAGTTCTGTGGTTACATAAGAGAATATCCTTGTACCTAAGAAATACACAGCAATATTTAAGCATAAGAAGGTAAAATGTTCCATTTGAACAGTACCATTTATTTTTATCTCAAATATTCTCAATTTTTCCCTCAGAAAAACTACAGTATCTGTCAATGGAGAACATGACATTTTCAGTAAGTAGGACTAATTATACCTCATAGAAATGTGTTTACCTAGAATGCATAGGAGGAGAATAGATTCTATCTTCTTAAAGAGCCCTTTCTGGGGCACCTGGGTGGTTCAGTCAGTTGAGTGTCCAACTCTTGATTTCAGCTTAGGTCATGATCTCTGGGGTCATGAACTCGAGCCCCTTCTCAGGCTCCAAGCTCAGTGGAGACTCTGCTTGAGATTCTCTCTCCCTCTCCCTTTGCCCCTTCTCCCACTTATGTCCATGCTCTCTCTCTCTCTCTATCTCTCTCTCTCAAATAAACAAATAAATCTTTAAAATAAATATGTAAATAAAATAATGGTTCTTTACAAAAGCCAGGTGGCTTCACTTTTTTCAGACTTGTGCAACTACCTCCATCCTGCATATATGTATTTGGATCTTTAGGCCTATACGATTTATCTTCCTTTAATATATTTAAATAACCATTTGTAGAAATGCATGCATACATACATAAAAATAAACAACAATTTGTCATGAATTGGTTCCATTTTACATAAATATTATTAGTGAACCTCCACGGGAATTATAGTACCTTAAAAAATGGCAGAGTCATCCTGTTTGTTCAATCAGTAAGGTGCTTTGAATTGTGCTGATCTCTCTGAATAAAAAAGGAATAATATTTTTATAAACTTTTACAATTATTTAATGCTTTCCATAAAGGATCCCAAAGTAATTTACAGGTATTTAATTAGGCAATGAACACTCCTGTGAGCACACTATATATTATTCTCATTTTATTTTTTTTAAGATTTTATTTATTTATTCATGACAGACAGACCAAGAGACAGGCAAAGACACAGGCAGAGGGAGAGAAGCAGTCCTGACACGGGACTCAATCCCAGGTCTCCAGGATCACACCCCAGGCCGAAGGCGGCACCAAACTGCTGGGCCACCAGGGCTGCCAGTATTCTCATTTTAAAGATGATTCAACTAAAGAAACATTTAAAGGAGGTAGATAAATACTTATATATACACACACATATACATATATAATGTATATATTTTAAGTAATTATATGGAACATAAAATTAATAGAAAACAATGTCTACAAGATAGGCCTAATCCCCTTTATTTACTTATTTTTATGCCTCTACTGTATATATATGGGATGACCAACCCATCCCAGTTTGCCCAGGACTTTCTTGGTTTAGCACTGAAAATCCTGTGTCCTGGGAACTCTCTCAATGTCAGGCAAAGCAGAACAACTGGTCACTCTAACTATACCTTCTGTTTGTATTTCAAGGTAAATGAAAATTGATTATAGTCAGACACTCTACTAGTTAGTAAATTATAGACTGGCCTTGTGGACTTGTGAACTTAAACACTCACTTTGTTCCATAATAAAAGTGAGGCTTGGATCAACTTACATGGGCTTTTGCATTCTCCACTGAACATTTTAACTTTTCTTTTTTTTTTTTATAGAAGTGACTATGTAGATCTACCCTACAACCCAGCAATTGCACTACTACTAGGTACTTATCCAAGTGATACAAACATAGTGATTTCAAAAGGCACCTGCACCCCAATGTTTATAGCAGCAATGTCCACAATAGCTAAACTATAGAAAGAGCCCAGATGCCCATCAATAAATCAACTGATAAAAAAATAGATCAATTGATAAAGAAGATGTGATATATATATATATATATATATATATATATATATATATATATATCAATGGAATACTACTCAGCCATCAAAAAGAATGAAATCTTGCCATTTGCAATGATGTAGATGAAGCTAGATTATATTATGCTAAGCAAAATAAGTCAGCCAGAGAAAGATAAATACCATATGATTCAACTCATACATGGAATTTAAGAAACAAAACAGATGAACATAGGGGAAGGTAAGGAAAAATAAAATAAGATGAAAATAGAGAGGGAGGCAAATCACAAGAGATGCTGAATTCTAGAAAACAAACTGAGGATTGCTGGAGAGGAGGTGGATGGGAGGAAGGGATAATTAGGTGATGGGTATTAAGGAGGGCATGTGATGTGATGAATACCAGGTGTTATATGCAACTGATGAATCACTAAATTCTACCCCTGAGACTAATAATACACTATACATCAACTAAACTAAATTTAAATAAAGAATAAAAAAGAAAAGAAAGAGTATGTAAACAGAATTACATGTTGCTGCTAGCCTCTCATGAGCCCAATCTTAGAACTCACAGCACTAAGAGCAGTTATTAGAGGTCCAAGGGGCTGGGAGCTTCATAATAGGAAGGGTCCCTAGGAAAAATGTAAAATGTCAAACAACACATCAACAGAACTTCCAGACATGTTGTGAGGAATGACAGACTTTGGCAAAACAGAGGTAAAAAGTATGTTAGTGAATGGCTTTCCACAGGAATCCTGGATCTTGACCCTAGCAGCAGCAGCAGCAAGAGCCCCATAATGATCAATAATGATCCCCATCAGCAGCAATCATACCACTGTAAATTAATACTGTATAGATTTTCAAATTATTCATACTTTATATGTAAAGAAAGATGAGGTTAAGAGGTAACTGGAATGAATGAAACAGCATTTGTGTATAGCCATGTGTATGGCTATTATATATAGCAATTAAACTTTAAACTACCTTGCTTAATTGATATAACACTTCCTTTTTTTTAATAAATTTATTTTTTATTGGTGTTCAATTTGCCAACATACAGAATAACACCCAGTGCTCATCCCGTCAAGTGATATAACACTTCCTTAAAAATGAATCCTGGAACGGAAAGAAAACATACCAAGAAAAAAATCATGCCTCCCTTTATACACTGTCTGTATCCTGTACACGTTTTATCACGGCACTTGCAACATTCCAAGCAATTAGAGTGATGGTTGATATATTGTAAGGACTCAATAAATACTTTTTGAAGGAAAAAATGAGAGAAGGAACAAGATTTAGGCAGGTGCACTGAATAGTCTACTGAAAATGAGCTTTCTGGGCCCCCAGGTGCTAATTAGAAAATACACAAGACATTGTTCTAAGTTGGGAGGAGGGGTAGGAGGACAATGAAATGTAAGATTATGCCCTCTGCCACTAAAAGGATTAAAACTCCATCAGGGGACACATGGGTGGCTCAGTGGTTGAGTGTCTGCCTTTGGCTCAAGTCATAATCCCAGGGTCCTGGGATCCCACATCAGGCTCCCTGTGGGAAGCCTGCTTCTCCCTCTGCCTGTGTCTCTATCTCTCTCTCCATATCTCTCATGAAAAAAACAAATAAAATCTTTTAAAAAATTAAAATTAAAAAAATAAGAAATAAAAACCATCTGGGAGCTATCACTGAAATTTTTATAATGCCTTTTGTTCAATGCAATAGTACAGAGCAATACATAAGTAAAAGTGGAATGATCAGGACAGTGACCTCAGAAGAGATGGCAGGTTCACTGTGTCCCACGTTAGACTAGGCGAGGTCCTAGCTTAGATGCAGCTTTCTGATTACCACAGACTGGATACAATGTTCCTCTTACAGCTTCCCTCTCATAGAATGGAGGTACTGAAATTCCTATGTGCTTCTCTGATTCTACCTCGAGGGAAAAATCTTCTTCTTTTTTTTTTTAAAGATTTTATTTATTTATTCACGATAGAGAGAGAGAGAAAGGCAGAGACACAGGCAGAGGGAGAAGCAGGCTCCACACAGGGAGCCCCACATGGGACTGGATCCCAGGACTCCAGGATCACACCCTGGGCCAAAGGCAGGTGCTTAAACCACTGAGCCACCCGGGCTGCCTGAGGGAAAAATCTTCTTGAAGGGAGGAACTCTAACTCATTCACCACTGCTTCTCCTAGCTGCCATCATGCCTGGCAAATAGAAGACCAAAAAGAAATGGTTTGGAAAGGACAGACTGAATAAATGAGTTAATGAAAACATATTTGGGGTGAATTTTAAAGGATCTGAGAAATTAAAGGATTCAACATTCAGGGATAAGAGAACAACACGGGCAAAGGTGTCCTGCAGGACAGGACTAGACTAGAAGTTCCAGGAAAGTGAATTTAGCACATAAAGCTTAAAAATTAGTTTGGCTTTTAACATGTGAGTAAGATTATTTTTTTTTTTGGTGTGTTCTAGGAATTACAATATACTTTTTAAAAAGTTTTCGTTTAAATTCCAGTGTAATATTAGTTTCAGGTGTGCAATTTAGTGATTCAACAGTTCCATACAACACTGGGTGCTCATCACAAGTGAACTTCTTAATTCTCATCACCTATTTCACCCACCACCCACCACCCACACCCTTCTCCCTACCCGCTGGTCATCAGTTTGTTCTCTATGGTTAAGCATCTGTTTCTTAGTTTGCCTCTCTCTCTACTTTTGTCCCTTTGCTTGTTTCTTAAATTTCACATATGAGGGAAATCATAGGGTATTTGTCTTTCTCTGACTTATCTCACTTAGCATAATTCCATCTGTGTTATTGCAAATGGCCAGATTTCATTTTTTATGGCTGAGTAATATTCCATTATATTCTTTATCCATTCATTAGTCAATGGACATAATTTGGTTATCGTAGATAATGCTGCTATAAACATCAGGATACATGTATCCCTTCAAATATCTTTGTATTCTTTGAGTAAATGCCTAGGATTAAGAATTTTTAACTTGGTGTTCTAGGCAAAAGTAAGGCAATAAAAATTTGAATTGGGAGATGACAAAATCAAAGAAATCCTTTAGTTGGTGGCAGGGGATGGATGCACTATTGAATGAGGGAAAAGAAGACACAGAACTCAGTCAAAAGGCCAAGGCAGGGGCCCAAGTCAAAGAGACGGGAAATTTGAGGGACTTGTAAAGAGAAAAGCAAAGATGGATGAGAGGAATATTTTATTTGTGATCCTATTATAAAACAGATGTATTTCAGAGACATTTGGGTGGCTCAGTGGTTGAGTGTCTGCCTTCAGCTCAGGGCATGATCCCCAGATCTAGGGATCAAGTCCTGCATCAGGCTCCCTGCAGGGATCCTGCTTCTCCCTCTGCCTATGTCTCTGCCTCTCTCTGTGTTTCTCTCATGAATAAGTAAATAAAAATCTTTTAAAAAACAGATGCATTCAGAAGAGAGTTTGAAGAAACAATCTCTATAGTCGATTGGCTATGGGTAAGAGCAAGGAAAGAAGAGTTATATTTTGGGCCTGGATAAATTAGTGAACAACAATTGTACCTACATATCAAAAAAAAAAAAAAAAGAAAGGAAAGGAAAGGAAAGAAAAAAGAAAAGAAAGAAAAGAAAAGAAAAAAGAAAAGAAAAAAGAAAAAAAGAAAAGAAAAAAAGAAAAGAAAAGAAAAGAAAAGAAAAGAAAAGAAAAGAAAAGAAAAGAAAAAGTAGGGGGATATATTTGGTTTTGGAATGTTGCTATGGTAGCCAGATTTGAAGATGGTTCCAAATAATTCCACCACTCCCTATACACTGAAGCAACTCCTCCCATCAAGAGATAGAGCTGATGACCTCTTTTCCTGAATCTGGCTGGACCTAGACTGCTTTCACCAATTGAATACAGAGGAAGTAATGTTCTGGGAGTTCTAAACTCAGACATTAGGAAGGACTGGCTTCTTCTACTTCCTCCCTCTTAAAGCTCAGAGCCATTGGGGAAATAGTCTAGGATACCCTGAAGAAGAGAGATAGGCCATGGGGAGAAGATGACACATGGAAAATCATCCAGGCACCAGATGTCCAGGTCCAGCTGCTATCTGACTACATGAGAGACTCCAAGTGAGACTCACAGAACTACCCAGCTGAGCCCTCCAAGTCAACCCATGGAATCATGATTCATAACAAAAAATGGTGGGTATTTTAAGCCACTAACTTTTGGGATAGTGTGTTAGGCAGCAATGGGTAGTTAAAATGGTTGCTTCTAGTGTAATCACAGTATATTCAAGGGAAAAAGTGCAGCAGCAGAAAATAAAACTAAGTTGCAAGGCTGGTACACATACAGAGGGGCTGTGGCCTGAGAGAGTAGACCAGCTGGCCAGAACTCTTCATCATTCTCTTGACATGGTTCTAGGAAGATGGAAATCCACAATTATTTTGAGGGCCTGTAAATTAAACCATCACTCTCTCCTTACTCTCCTTTCCCATGCATTAGAGTGTCAGGTAGCCAGGTATTTACCTCCCGTTGGCAACACCCCTGTAGTAGGGTTGCCAGGTAAAATACAGGATGCTCAGTTAAATTTGAATTTTATATAAGCAATGAATCATTTTTTGGTATAATCATGTCCCAAGGATTGCATGGAACATACTTACGCTAAAGAACCATTCATTATCTGTCTGAAATTCAAATTTAACTGGATACCCTGGTTTTTGTTTTTGCTAAATTTGGCAATCTTATCATCAGCCACAATATGGAGAGTTCTATCTGAAAAGGAGAACAGGGCAGTCAGTGTGGATATTGGCTTCCAATGTTTCCCATTGCATTCAGGAGTTTGGAGGCCCACCAGGGTAACACTGGTTTCTGAAGCGAGCTCAGCTAGCCAGCAAATCCCACTCAGAGACACAGTTACACTTTCTAGCATTTCATTCTTTTTTTTTTTTCTAGCATTTCATTCTTAAATATAAATAGATAGCCAGGTATTCAATGAAAGCCCACCACATTAAGAAGAAAGATAAAGAGAGATAAATAGAAAAAGTGGCCCTAGACAGAACAATTAATACAGGGAATAGGACCAAACTTTTCAAAAATGGAAATAGAATCCCCAGAGAAATCGAGGTGACAGTGTATTCCTAAAACAAGAATAAAATGCTATGGAAAAGGAAAAATCAGAGAATAAACCACATTCTTGGAATTTGAAAACACAACTGCTAAACCAAAATATTAAAAGGCTTGGAAGAGGGGATCCTGGGGTGGCTCAGCGGTTTAGCGCTTGCCTTCAGCCCAGGGCGTGATCCTGGAGTCCCAGGATTGAGTCCCACATGGAGCTCCCTGCATGGAGCCTGCTTCTCCTTCTGCCTGTGTCTCTGCTTCTCTGTCTCTGTGTCTCTCATAAATATATAAAACCTTTTTTAAAAAATAAAAGACTTGGAAGATAAAATAAGGAAATTTGGCAAGACATAGGAAAAAAAGACATGAAGTTAAAAGAGAGGAAGGAAAGTGAAGAAATGAGGGATCATTCCAGAAAGCCCAAACCGGCTCAAAAGCATTTCAGGAAAAAAAAAAAAAAAAAAAAAAAAAAAAGAACAGCCACAGAATAGAAAAGCTAAATGGAGAAACAAGCTTTCTTTGTATTACACAAGCCCATTGATTGCAGAACAGGATGAGTGGGGGTAAAACAAAACTGAAAGAAAACACCCAGCCATATCACTGGAAATGTATAAAGATAATACCCTAACAGCTTCTAGAAAAAGTTTACACACATACACGCACATCATTATCGTAAAAGGGAATAAAAGGCAGACATGCCTCAGACTTCTTATCAGTGCTGTCAAAATCCTGAAAGAAAATGGGTTTCAACTCTATGTCCAGCCTGTTGATTATGTTGAAGGCAGATAACAGACATTTACAAGTATGTAAGAACTTGGGAATGTGGGGCACCTGTCTCAGTCAGTTGGGTGTCAGACTCTTGATCTCGGCTCAGGTCATGATATCAGGGTCATAGGATTGAGCCCCGCATCAGGTTCCCCCACTCAGCAGGGATTCTGCTTTTTGCCCTCTCTCTCTGTCTGCTCTTCCTCCTGTGCGCTTGCATGTTCTCTCTCTCTCATAAATAAATAAATAAATAAATAAATAAATAAATAAATAAATAAATAAAAAATAAATAAATAAACTTAAAAAATTTTTACTCCTAATCCATCCTTTCTTAGCAAGTTACTTGAGTATAATCTCCAGCGAAACAGAAATAGAAATCTATAAACAAGGAGAGCAATGAAGGGAAGTACCAGGACGGCATCTATTTAAGCAGTTTCAAGAGAGAAACTCCTTCACTTGGCCAGAAAATATTTATTGTACACCTACCACATGCTAGGCCCTCTCCTAGGTATGTTGGGGATTCAGCAGTGAACAAACAAGTCCTCACAGTACTTACATTCCAATGAGGGAGGTAGAAAAATAAAACAAATTGTGTACGTCATGTAATTGTACGAAGCAACAAATGCTACGAAGGAAACAGCAGGGGAGGGAGAGGTGTGCCAGCACAGGCAGGGTGGACAAGGAAATCTTCTTTGAGGAGTGACACTTGAGGTGAGGCTTGAATGAAATGAGGAACTGGGCCATATGTAACTCTGGGGGAAGAGTATTTCAGGAAGAAGGAAGAGCAAGTACAAGGGCCTAGAGGTAGAAATGAGCTTTGCATATTGGAAGAGTGGGAAGGAGGCCACTGAGGTTGTGATATTGGGAGTCATAGGAGGTGATGTCAGAGAAATTAGCAGGCCCAGATCACAGAGCCTTCCTGCTATGTTAGCTGTGATGACAAAGTCGTTAGAGGGTTTTGAAGAAGAGAATAAAGTGCACAGCCCAATAGAGGAATACAGGAAAAGGATTCCATGAACTAGAAGGTATAATTGAAATGATGACAATATTAAGGATCAAGGCAAAGAATTAAAGAGAAAAATGGAAAGCAGTTTGCAACTCTAGGGAAAATGGGTGGTACAATAAATAAATGTAATTATAGCACATTATGGGGCTTCCCACTGAAAGAAATTTAACTCAACACAATAATATATAAATAATTTTTATTGACTTTCAACTTTTAGGATGGGATTGGAGTAAGCATTAAACAGAGTAAGCAGGGGCACCTGGGTGGCTTAGTGGTTGAGCATCTGCCTTTGGCTCAGGTAATGATCCCAGGGTCCTGGAATCAAATCCCACATCAGGCTCCCCATGGGGAGCCAGCTTCTCCCTTTGCCTATGTCTCTGCTATTCTCTCTCTCTCATGAATAAATAATAAAGTCTTTTTTAAAAAAGTAAGCAGAATAGCACTGTAGCTATGAGCATGGCTTCTAGAACAAGACTGCCTGATTTTGAATCCTGGCCTTGGCATTTATTAACTATGTGACCTTGGGAAAGTCATTTAACCTCTGTTCTTCAGTTTCCTTACCTATAAAATGGGGATAATAGAAAGTGCCTACCTCATATGGCTGTAGCGCATAAATTAATTGATATTTGTAATGTAGATGGAACAGTGGTTCCATCTTAGAACATGATTGGCATTAAATTAATGTTTTTTAAATTATATACCAAGGTATAATCAGAGACCAATAGAAAAGTGCTCTGTCCAAAACTCTCTGTCCCACAGATGTGAAGTTCCATTATTAGGGATTTTTGCTGAAGGCTTCACAATCTTTTAGAGCCCCTGTGAAGTAAAAGTTATTTTGAGAGGGATGACATCTTAAATTCTCATTTTCTCCAAAGTTGTTTGAATTAATCAAATCCTATGCAACCTTGACCCTTGTCGGAGCACACAGGCAGCATGGTGGGCAGCTGAGCTAGGGAGAGGGGCCCATTCACCAGGAAAGTACACAGCTTCAAAAGGGGATAGGAGAGGATAGTTCAAGAGGGAACTAACTAGGACTTCAAGACAAACAACCTCCCAATTTGGCCAAGAACCAGACTTCAACCAATAGAGTCTTGGCTCCTATTTCTCCATGGCCAGTCCTGTCTGTGTCACATTGACATGTTTAAACCAAGACAGACCAGGGAATGAGTACCAGGTTTGGCACAGGCTCAGGTTATTTACTACCAAACTAAAAAGCTGTGTTGTTTCTGGGGCTGCCACAGAGTCAAACCCCAGGAACGTCTTTCTTCACATTTATTTTTGTCCAAGGCTCACTGGCCCCTACAGTGGACTTGATCCCAAAGGGTGGTCCCTGAACCAGGTCAGCCTCGAGGGCTTGGGATGGGCTGTTTGTTCAGGCAGGAAACAGCTCAGAGAAACTCCACCCGCCTTTGGAAGTGGTTGCCTTGGGAGACCTTTCAATCCCCTCCAACTGGGGCTTCTGGCTGGCTGAACTCTTCTACTATTTCCACAAAAAATAGTGTCTGCGTTTGAGTGGAAAGAACATCTGTACAAGTTAAGACCTGCCTCTTTTCAAGATGAGAATTTCTGATCCATAGGGCAATCTACTTTGGAAGTTGATGAAATCCAAAATGTGACATTTCCAGTAAGCCCTTTCCAGCTTTTAGATTTCACTTTGAGAAATATGATATAGGAAGAAACCATGCTGGCTTAAACAAGTCACCATCAGCATTTGCATTTAAAGTATAGAAATCATAAAATTTTAAAGCCGAGAGAGACTTACTACCATCTAGTCCCCGCCCCACCTTCTTTTTACATATGAGGAAGCTGAAAAAAGATGTAGTAGAGATCTCCCTTGCAGCCCCCCTCCCACTCTAATGGCCACGTTTAGATGTCTGGTTGTTTGTGAGTGCAAAAGAAATCTGAGAAGCTTGGAACGGGCAATGGCCAGGTCAGTCCAGCCCCACATGTCCACTGTACTACAGGCCCAGGGGTCCTGAATCCAGAGCACTTGGGAGCTGGAGACACAAAGGAAACATAGAAAGGATAGAAAGTTTGGGAGCAAATGGGTAGGAATCAGACACATAGGATTTTGTTCAGCTGAGGACAAGTCCATCGCTCTGGAACTCTCAGTGTGGTCTCCCCATGGTCTAGGCTATAAAGTGTATTTACTCTGAAATATGGAAATACTTATCATTTTATCAGACTGATAAAATGTTTTAAAAGGTGGAGGTTGGAATAGAATTGGTAATGTACATGTCAGGGAAGAAAGCAAACTTTCCTTAGGGCAGTATTGGTGAAAACTAGCTTCGCTCTCAACATTTTTACCCCTCTCTCTGAATTATCTCTTATGCTCTTTTTTTCTAATGAGCTTTATTTGGCAGAACAGTCTTAGGTACACAGCAAAGTTGAGTGAAAAGCAGAGTTCTCATGTACTCCCTATCCCCACACAAGCACAGCATGGTCCACTATCAACATACAGTTCCAGAGTGATGCATTTGTTACAATTGGTGAATTTATTTATATTGACACATCATTATCAACCAAAGTCTATAGTTTACATTAGGTTTCACTCTTGGTGTTATACACTCTGTGAGTTTTGAAAAATGTATGATGAATATAATCCACCATTACAATATCATACAAAATTTTCACTGTCAGGCAGCCTGGGTGGCTCAGCGGTTTAGCGCCGCCTTCAGCCCAGGGCGTGACCCTGAAGACCTGGGATCGAGTCCCACGTCGGGGTCCCTGCATGGAGCCTGCTTCTCCCTCTGCCTGTGTCTCTGCCTCTCTGTGTGTGTGTGTCTCTCTCTCATGAATAAATACATAAAATCTTTTTTAAAAATTTCACTGCCAAAAATCTATGCTTTGCTTCTTCATCCCTCCCTCTCCTATAACCCCTGGCAACCACTGATCTTTCTTATTTCCAGAATGTTATATAGTAGGAATCACATAATATGTAGCCCTTTCAGATGGATTTCTTTACTTAGTGATATGCATTTAGAGTTTCCCCATATCTTTTTTGGCTTGGTAGATCATTTCTTTTTAGCACTGAATAACATTCCGTTTTCTAGATGTACCCACTTTATTTATCCTTTCACCTACTGAAAAACATCTTGATTGCTTCCAAATTTTGGTAATTATGAATAAAGGTGCTATAAACAACTGTGGGTAGGTTTCCTGTAGACATAACTCTTCAACTCATTTTGAGTAATATCAAGGAATGTAATTGCTGGATTATATGGTGAGAGTATGTTTAGTGTTTTAAGAACTGCCAAATTGTCTTCTGAGGTGACTGTATAATTTTGTATTCTTCCCAGCAATGAATGAGGGTTCCTGTTGCTACACATCCTCACCAGCGTTTGGTGTTGTCTGTGTTTTGGATTTTAGACATTCTACTAGGTGTGTAGTGGTACCACATTGTTGTTTTGATTTGCAACTCCCTGATGACATAGGATATTGAGCATCTTTTCATATGCTTATTGCCATCTGTACATATTCTTTGGTGAAGAATCTGTTCAAGTCTTTCACTTATTTTTTAATCAGATTGTTATATTGTTTTTTCTTGTGTTCCTTGTATATTTTGGATAATAGTTCTTTATAGGATATATTTTTTGCAAATATTTTCTCCCACCTAGTGTCCTCTCATCCTCTTGACTGTGTTTTTCACAGAGCAAAACTTTTTAATTCTAATGAAGTCTAGTTTGTCAATCATTTCTTTCATAGATTATGACTTTGGTATTGTATTTAAAAAATCATTGCCATACCCTAGGTCATTCATATTTCCTCCCATGTTATCTTCTAGAAGTTTAATAGTTTTGCATTAATTAACTTAATTTTTTAGATGTGGATGTCCAAGTGTATCAGCATATTTGCAAATATTTTCATATTTGTTGAAAATGTATCTTTTCTCCATTGTTGCCTTTGCTTCTTTGTCAATGTAACTTGCTGGGTTTTGACTGAGATTGCATTGAATCTCTAGATCAAGTTGGGAAGAATTGACATCTTGACAATATTGTGTCTTTCAATCAATGAATGTGGAATATCTTTCCACTTATTTAGTTCTTCTTTGATTTACTTCAGAGTTTTCAATTTTCTTCATATAGATCTTGTTTATATTTTGTGAGGTTTATAGCTAAGTATTTCTGAGGGTGCCAATGGAAATGACATTGGGCATTTTATTTCAAATTTTACTTGTTCACTTCTGGTATATAGAAAAGTGACTGGCTTTTGTATATTAACCTTGTATCCTGCAACCTTGCTTTAGTAACTTATTAGTTCCAGAAGATTCTTTTGTCTATTCTTTCAGATTTTCTACATGGACAACTTATGCTCTTTTTAAGTTTTGTTATATCTGTGGGGGTTTTTTTTTTGTTTTTATTTTTTTGTTTTGTTTTGTTTTGTTTTGTTTTGTTTCTCAATTACCTCCATTGGAACATCAGAGTTGAGGAAGACATTTGTGGGCGGATACAATTTCCCCTCTGATTCCCCATACTGAACTGAGCAGAGCTGGAATCAGCTCATTTGTGTTTAGGTCAAACCATTTGGAATGATGGTGAAGGGATGAGTTAGTGGGTGAATAAGGTAATTACTTCATCAGTTTTTCAGATTCTTTGCCTGATTTTTTAGCTATTGTTTCCCCCAAGTGCTTTCTTTACCCAAACAGCCATGGATGGCTGGAGATGCCTTCTCATTGTCTCAGACCTGGTACAATGCTTCCGAAATTTAAAATATGTAACTGGCTGGTCCTTGAGTCTGTTCTTTTGCAACACTGGTTGCCCAGATGATCTCCAGAAAGATATCTCCTTAATGGAGCAATCTAGGAACTTAAAATAAAAGATACCTTTGCGGGAAAGGAGAGAAAATGAGTGAAAATATCAGTGAGGGTGACAAAACATGAGAGACCTAAGTTTGGGAAATGAACAAGGGGTAGTGGAAGGGGAAGTGGGCGGGGGTTGGGGTCACTGGGTGATGGGCAATAAGGGGGGCACTTGGCGGGATGAACACTGGGTGTTATGCTATATATTGGCAAATTGAACTCCAATAACAAAAAGAAAAAAGAAAAGCTATTCACTTTCAAAGAAAAAAAAAGAGACCTTTGCTGCTATGTCCTATCCCTCACTCTCAACCTCCCAGAACACCGTAGTCAAGTAGCCCCTACAAGCAAATATTCTACAAATGTGTGTTCAACATTGATTTAGTCAGAAGATGGATAAACTTATTTTTTAATCAATAAAAAGTATATTTAAAAACATTTACTTGCTAATTCATTTCCACTACTCGCCAATAGGAAATGTTCTAAAAGCATTTAACAATCAGTTTCCATTTTTATGAAGTTCTCTTCTTTCTTCAGTTTGTTCATTTGTAATTTTATGAACCAGAAAACACTTTGGGAGGTATATGAAGGAGTGAGTAAAACATTCCACTTGCTGTTTCTCAAGAAACAGCACCAGGACACTAGTGATTCAGGAAATTTCAGCTGACCACTAGTGAACATGTGCATCTCAAAAATATCCAAATTAGGTGGACTGTTGCTAATAGAGTGTTGTTTTCATTTCCTTTTGAGGGCAGTGCCTACCTCAGTGAGACTGGAACCAATTTTCATTTCCTTAAGTACATAAGCAATTGATAGAAAAACCAGAGTTAGTCACTGCTTTCCAATACATTCCAGTCAAATGTCGAGTTGATTTGTTTTTACTAGTATTATTTTAACATCCTTTAAAAATTACCCTTCTCCTATCCACCTCTTCTCAGAGCTGCCCACCAGCCTGCCTCTTTTAATTGGCTTCAAAAGATTGGTCCCACCTAGTTTAATCATATAGTTTCTTTCTAAAATACTCTTCCTTGGCTCACTAACTTTAAAGTTGCCAACTTACTCTTTAATAATTTAACTCCTTTCTTGAACTGCCTCTTCTTAAGACCTCTCTTGACTTTCACTTCTAAAGGGGGGAGGAAAGTAAAAAGACTCACTATGAAATGGGCTAAGGAGTACATGAACCTTCTAACACCCTCCCTAACAGCAAGGGCTTTCACTCAGCCTGACATAAGGGCATAATATAACCCTAGTTTGATCTATATTCATCACATCCCCACCTTTATTCACACTTGAGTATTACTTGACTGGGATTTTTTTTTAGTTGGGAGGGGATGAGCATATGGAAAAAAGAGATAAGATTGATTTATACTGTAATTCTACACTGATCAATTGCAGCAATATCAACTATACTTCTATTTAAAATTCTATATTCCAAGGACACCTGGCTGGCTCCAGTCGGTGGAGTATGCAATTCTTGTGGGGTGGATACAGAGATTATGTAATAAAACACTTAAAAATAAATGATAAAACTAAAAAAAAATGATAAAACTAAAATAAAATTCCATATTCCACAAGTCTATTTAGCAATGTTGTTCTGGGAAGCAATTTGGAAATATGTATCAAAACCTTAAGAATATCTACATTAGTCAAGTTGCCTAAAGTCAGAAAGGCAGGTCAAATTGTTCTAAACAAAAAGAGGCATATATTAGATCAAGTAATTGGGAAAGTCTAGGGGAACCAAAAACTCAAATGATGTCATCAAAATCTCCCTTCTCTTTCCATTTCTCAGCTCTGCTTTTTCCTGTGTTGGTATCATTGTGGCTAAGATGGCCCATGCCAGTTCCAATCTTAAATGGCCTATAGTGCCCATAATTTCAAAAGAAAGGAGATGTTTTTATCCATCATTATCAGACTTAGAACTCCCTCTTAGTGTCTCTGCTTGGATCATATTCCCACTCCTGGACCAGTCACTGTGTCTGGGGTAATAGGAAACGGGACACTGTGATTAATTCCAACCACGTAACAAAAATTTCTACTAGGTGGAAGGAGAAGCAATTCCTGAAAGGAAATGGACAAGTGGAATAGAAGGTCAGTTTTATCATCTTTAAGAAGAAGAAGAAGAAGCAGAAGCAGGAGGAGGAGGAGAAGAAGAAGAAGAAGAAGGGGGAGGAGGATGAGGAGTGGGGGAGGCATTCTAGGCAGTCATAAACAAGGGATATCTATAGTCAACATTCATCTGCTTCTATGAATTTACTTAGGAAATAATCAGGGATGTGAGAGAGTTACAGGTTATTCATTAGAGAATTATTTATAATAATGCAAAATCAGAAAGAATTGAAACATTCAGTAATAACAGATTGCTGAATGAATTATATTACATATTCAATAAAGCACTATGTAGCCTTTGAGAAGTGTGTTACTGAAGAAAACTTAATGACATGAAAAAATAGTCATGATATATTAAGCATAGCAGAGTGCAGAGCATGGTCCCAATTTATATGCATTTTTGTACATACACACATTTTATCTATATAAAACATAATGTGCAAATATTATGAAAGACTAAGAATATATAATGTTGATTACTTCTACTTGCTGTAATTAAGAGTAATTTTAATCACTCTGGTACTTTTCTCTATCTTCTACAGTAAATATATACTTTTTAAAATTAAAAACATCATTGAAAAACTTTTAATTACTACTATCAATTTAAAACGGATCATGCTATTTCTCTCTGTATAAGAAGAGCTGAAATGGAGATGCTAATTACTGGTAAATAGCGAACTTTGGTTAGACTTCAAGGAAACTACTTAGGAGAATAAATTATTCACCAAGTTTTCTAAGATTAGCTAAGGGCCAAATGTGTTCTCTATTATATCACATTTCTATATTTTGAGACTTTATGTGTATGCACACAACTAAGTCTTTCAGAATGAATCAAATAGCTAGATCCATGCCCAAGCACAGGTCCAGATAGCTGTACAGGGAGAGGGTTGGAATATCCTTTCTGAGCTTCATAATTACTCTTCAATCTATCTGGAGAACCTGAAACATATTTCCTGCTGCAAGGGACAAGGAATTTTTCTGGTAGCATTAGAAATATTCAGATTAGGGGAGACTACTTCAGCAAAACAGAGAGCAATAAACAACCTAAATGAACAAATCTATAACTCCTAAATTGCTTACTCCCCTTGTTTCAGTTTTCCCTGGACAATTCCGTTTTTGAATGAGACTCTGCATCATCCAAAGAGCCTCTGCATTATCTGACCTCAAAAGAGGATTCAATAATTGGTCTCTCCCCAGTTTACCAATTAAAAATATCAATGAGCCAAATCTTTATAAGCCCAAAGGGAAAACCGTAAAAAATTATACCAGCGACTTTTAGAAAAGTACAAAACTAGAGGAAGAGACAAAAAGCAACACTCCTATTCATTTATTTGTATCATTACCTGTGTCCATCATTTTGTCTATAAGCTAGCCCCATTTGTTTTTGAATTACCTTACACGAGAGGCAGCTTGATGCCATAGGAAGATGAACTACTGAAGCTCTCTAATGAAGATGACATTTGTTCCTTGATGCCCTTCCACCGTAGGACACAACTATTCATAGAAGTTTGTTCACAATTTGCTTTTATCTGACAAGCTTGTTCTTGTCTCCTGAGTAGAAACCTTAAAACATATAAGATACAGCAATGACCTACACAATATTCTTTTATCTTCTCTATTAACAGAACCCCCAGGTATCTTTGGCTTGGCACTGTGCCCAGTTTAAAACCTTCATTTTCCAGCATAGCATATGTAGAGATGTGCCACTCAGAGCCCCTTTCTTCAAGAAAGGACTTGCTACCGCTTTCAAGGAGTGTGGTCAGCTGATAGTCTCATTTATCAGCTCCAGCAAATTCCAAACTGAGATCATGCTCTCCTGGGACAGCTCCCAGCCAATGACTAAGCAGGATGATAGTACAAAGCCTCACCATTTCTGCCCGATTCAAGACTTCCCTAAAGGGCAATCTCTGCTCTGGGGCTGCACACAGGGCTGACAGAGCTTCTCAGATTTATGTTAGAGAATAATAGCTCCCCTGCCCAATCTGGTGTCCTGCTTCTTTCACAAGTGTTACTCCTCTTTAAACCTTTTGCACTCCTAACTCCATCCAGCACCTGCTTCCTAAACACAACAGGTGACATCCAGATTCCTTGTGGTTTTGGGTGGCTACATGGCCAGTGACATGCAAATGGAAGTGGGTTAGGTGGGATTCTAGAGAAGCTCTTTAATCAGAAGCAGCTCAGCTGACATGGACCTTTTGCCCTTTGCATGTTCTCATCCTTCTGCTTGGGATACGGATGTGATACAGATGTGTTTTGAAGGGTAGAGCAGCTATCTTGTGAGAATGGGGTAACAAGCAAAAGGTCTAAAATTGCATGCTAAAGATGCCAGAGTAGAAACCTGGAAAGCATTATACCTCCCTTGGATCATACCTCCCTTGGAGTGCCTACCTCTAGGTTTCTAATTTTGTGCAGCAAATAACCCCCTTGACTTGTTTAAGCCTTGATATGTCACGTTTTACAATGGAATGCAAATGTAACTAATAGGTAGGAAATGTTCTTGGTATTAATCATGTTGTTAAACAAAACCAGCAGGATACAGAGCAATGTGCAAAGCATGCTTCTAATTATTTATTTACACGTGTGTTCATATATAAAACATATGTATATGTTAAAACATATACATAAACATAAAACATGTTTGTATATGTGTTTTTATACATATTATACACAACTTATTTATATAAAGCTAGAAGATGTGTTTAAGAAAAAAAGGAGGACTTCCCATATTCACCTGTCCAGCCAAATGGACTAAATCAACCTCCTTCAGAAGGGGATTGGGAATGACATCAGGCTCACCCCTCTCTCTTTTTCTGTAATGACTTAACTTATGAGGAATAAAATAATCAGCATGTGAAATATTTTTTAGTGTAAGACAGAAAGCAAATATTTATAAGTTTTATGTATTATAAAATATATATTGATTTGCCCAGGAAAGTGCAAAGCCAAACACTGCATATAATTCAAGTCAAACAATTCTTTTCCTAGTAGAGTAGAAGCTTTTCAAATTTCTTTTTTTTTTATTAATTTTTATTTATTTATGATAGTCACACAGAGAGAGAGAGAGAGAGAGGCAGAGACACAGGCAGAGGGCGAAGCAGGCTCCATGCACCGGGAGCCCGACGTGGGATTCGATCCCGGGTCTCCAGGATCGCGCCCTGGGCCAAAGGCAGGCGCCAAACCGCTGCGCCCCCCAGGGATCCCGCTTTTCAAATTTCCATCTTGTCATTATCCGGGAGTTCCCAATGAGAAGGCAAGAAACCCAACCTTTAAATTTCTAAGGAAAACCAGATAGCATTCATGGGGTTTTGAACTAGAAATCAGGAAATGTGAGTTGTAGACCTAATATACTGAAAAACTTTAACTGTAAAGGCTATAATAGGACTTTTCTTATTCCCTCACAGGAAGTTGTAAAAATCAAATGAGATAATTACTGTAACATGCTACACAAATATAAATTAGTAATAATAGTAGTAACAACAACAACAAATGTTCTTTCTCTGCTGCCAATCACTGTTCTACATACTTTACACATTTTAACTCATTCAATGCTTGCAACAATCCAATGATACTATGTGATATGATTATGTGGCCCAGAAGACTGGGCCCTCGAATATCCTGAGGTCAATTCTCCCTGATGTATGCATTTTTTTGAGTGGCCATTCATATGTTTAACAAATATTCTTTATTAGCATTTTTACACATTAATAAATACAGGAAATGTGTTTAATTGTGATTGAGTTGAACATTAAGCTACTTCTATATCTTTGTGCTTCTAATTATTTTTAAGAAAAGAAGACAAAGGGCAGCCTGGGTGGCTCAGTGGTTTAGCGACGCCTGCAGCCCAGGGCCTGATCCTGGAGTCCCAGGGTCGAGTCCCATGTTGGGCTCCCTGCATGGAGCCTGCTTCTCCCTCTGCCTATCTCTCTCTCTTTCTCTCTCTCTCTCTGGGTCTCTCATGAATAAATAAATAAAATCTTTTAAAAAAAAAGGAAAGAAAAGAAAAGAAGACACATGAGTAAGGAAGAGGCAGGGACTTTCATTTACCCTTTCCTCATGTGTTTGCCTTAATCCCAAGAAAAGGGAACCTCTACTCCATTTCTGTCTTCTTTATATTCGCCCTCTCATGGTTCCTCCTCATAGGAATGCCTGAAATGATTAGTCAGAATTGGGGATGATGGTTGAACTCCTTTCACTGGCAGGCTAGATCTGTGTTGAAGGCTAAACACTAGTGTTCATGATTGTCTTCTCTCATTCACTTCTGAGCTCACACCCAACAGACTCTACTTCC
Organism: Canis aureus; assembly: GCF_053574225.1. NCBI lineage: Eukaryota > Metazoa > Chordata > Mammalia > Carnivora > Canidae > Canis > Canis aureus. The sequence goes on from NC_135635.1 coordinate 20,835,620, forward strand.
TGTTGGAGTGGCAAGCGTATACCGGCAGGGCCTGGAGCCCATGTTTTGAAAAGAGGCTTGTGGTCCTTTTTTGTCTGCTGTTTGGATTAGTGGACTCAGGATCTGTTCTCAAGGTCCTGCCTATGTCCTCACAACAGCATCCCTGAACATGCAAGGACAGAGATCTATTAATCAGCGTGCCAAATAGGAAACCCCAGCACAGCCAGACTCAAAGTGTAGTCTCTAACACTGCAATCTATCTCGGCCTTGCATTTGGGGGAATTTGTGGCTACTGCCTAGATTAAGAGAGTGGTGCATATACTTTTTATTGGCCTAGTGATCTTTTCATGTATGTTCCTAGAAGAGAAGAGGGTTAGTGGCACCCTAATCGCCTAAAAGAAATCCAATTTTTAACTTAAGAAACTTTATCTCCTCTGCTAGATGGAACCATATGTTCTTCTTCCATGTGTCCGGGTCATGGCAGAGGATTTGACCCAGAATAGTGGCTCAAAAATGCTTGTTGGGTGAATTAATAAAGCATGCTTAAAAAAAAAGAGGAAAAGTGGAATTTGAAAGAAAAATTGGAAAGGAGAAGAGGTTTCCAGAAAGATGAGAATGTAAACTAGATTAGACTGAGTAAGGAAAGATACAGCCTTTCACAGAACCAAGCCAAAGTACCAGGAACTGAACCATATGACTTAGATCTAACAGAATTCTCCAAGCCAAAAGGTCAGGGTCAGAACACAAGGGCAAAAGTCCTCGGGCACAAGCAGAGATGACAATTAGCTGTCAACAGGACTGCTGCTCTGTGACATATCTCTCCACAGGTAGGTCTTGACATATCCACTAGCTGACACCCAGCAGCTAAATTATCTTGGGAAGTTCAGTCACAGTATCTGTCAATATCATGTATTTTACATGTCAAAGAGGAGCAACTAACATATGACAGTTAAAGTTCCTCTTAAACAATAGATGAAAGGCATAAAAGAAATGATATGGGCAGTTCCCCACTTAAAGATATATATTGTTCAATGAATTCATTAAATTTTTATCAAAATAATACATGTACAGTTAAAACAATCAAATAGTGAAAACGGGCTTGTAATAAAAACCAGCACTTCCTGTTTTACCATTCACTAATCCCCAATACACAATAGGTGATTCTTTACCTTTTATCTATTTCTTTGGCATTTTGTTGTCATTGTTGTTAGAAAGGGAAAGGGAGGGGAGGCAGCAGAGAGAGAATCTTAAGCAGACCCATGCCCAGCATACAGGCCCAACACAGGGCTAGATCTCACAACCCTGAGATCATGACCTGAGCCACCCAGGCGCCCAAAACATATTTCTAAATAATATGCCTACACAGCTGCTATTTCTTGACTTACTAATTTTAGAAATCTATTGACTGCTTATGGAGGATAAGCTCTAACTCTACTTTCCCTATCTTTATTCACTCAACAGAGTTAGGTCACAATTTGAGGGTAAATCAACAGTATTATTATAACTATGTACTTGTTTACTGTTGAGATAAGTAATGGGGTTTTTTTTACATCTTTTTTTTTTTTTTAGAGTTAATAACCACTGCCTCATTTTTTCCTTTTCTTATTTTCCAGTGTTCATAATCCTGATTTTTTTCTATCAATCTGCTGTACTTGTAGCAATAGTTTTTCTGAATGCCAGACACATCATTTATTCAATCAAACCCCTTTTTTCCCTAAAGCCCTCCGCTCTGGTTCTCCATTCCTCTGCTCCAATCTTGACTGGCCTTTAGACCCGGGGTGACTTACTGGGACTTAATTTGTCAATTTCTTGTGGTGGATCCTTTGTTTCTAGATCCTTGATCTCATTTCTCAGTTGATGAGTTTATACTTTATCCAAGTGTTAGCACTAGTATTTTGTTTTGTTTTGTTTTGTTTTCAACTCATTTTTATCAAATAATAAAGACCAGATGCAGTTAAAATATTCTAAAAATAATATAAAGTCCTATTTAACAGAAATGATAGAGTTATCCAATAATAAGCAGGCAGTATCTGAATGAAAAGTCCTTCACTCCTTGGGCATATTTGGTGTGTGGAAGATTAAGTGTTATAGAACAATGCACAAAAAGTGAAGTCCAGGTTGTATTAACGAATCTGTGAACTCTAGGTAAGGTACTCACTTGGTATTTCTTCAAACCAATATCTTAAAGATATTTCCTTAATTGTGTATGCACACACATAGACTAATTTGTGCAAATTGAAATTTATATTTTTCTTCATGTCTCTAACCCTTATGCCAGCAGAATATTCATCTTTAAGTTCCCTCAAAACAAAACCCCACTTAAAAATAAGGTAAGTGATTCAAGTAGATTTTTTTCTGAAAATTCTAGTGGGGAATAATGCATGGCTTTTCATTAAAAAAAAAAAAGAAAAAAGAATAAAGAGAAAAGGGGAGGGAGTCCTTTAGCTGTATCTTTTCTTTCAAATTTCCATATTTGGCTTTAAAACCCCTCTTCCTCCCTGTAGCAGTAAGCCCTCCTGACAACTATCCCTGCTTCATAGAGCTCCCCCCTTCTCTCTCCCAAACTCTCTCATGCCAAACACTTGCACTCTGCCCAGTTCTTGTTCCAAACTTGCACAACAACCATTTGTTATTACTTATTCCAGTCTTGCAGTGTGCCAAAGGCTCCTAGATTGATCCACTAGTTAATTGGGATCCATTTTCTTTAGAAGTCGGTGAAGGATTATTAATAATAAATAAATGTTCTTCTTACATGTTCAAATTCAAACTAACAGATTTCTTATATGCACTAAAATTAGAATTGGACTAATTTCAGTTTCTCCACTTATATAAGGAGATGCACCTAAAAACCTAGGTTTATCAGCAACAAATTTCCAGATTGGTGGAAAGGGCATGTTTTATGCCACTTCCAGATTCATGCCCGTGTAGCTGGCTGAGTAACACTGAGAGTAGGCTATTTGAATGTGGAACAAGTGAAATCAAGGACAACCATGGAGTGTTCCAGAGAAAGGCAAGTCAAAGAAAATACATGCCGGGTGTAGGGGGAGGGATTGGCAGGTGTAAGGCAGCATAATATTCACTATTTGGTTTTTCTGGACTGTGAAGGAGAACTGTTGGATTTTCAGGCAGGAGAATTAGGCAGAGACTAGATTATGGAGAGTCCTGAGGCCAAACTGAGGAGTCTTTGGATTTCATCAGTAAAGCAACAGCAATGGAAAGTTTTAAACTTTTCTTGGTATGTTAAAAATAAAAGTAAATGTGAAGAATGAAGAAAGAAAAAAGAAAAAGGAAGGACACCTGGGTGGCTCAGTGGGTTAAGCGTCCCACTCTTAATTTCAGCTTAGGTCATGATCTCAGGGTAGTGAGATTGAGCCCCATATGGGGTTCCATGAGGGCATGGAGCATACTTAAGATTCTCTCTGTCCTCCCCAAACTTGCATGCTCTGTCCAAAAAAAAACAAAAAAACAAAAAAACAAAAAAACAAAAAGGGAGTGGAAGGAGAGAATGAAAGAAAAGAGAAATAAGGAAATCCTAAGAGTTCGAAGAAGTCTTGACATTTATTTATTTAGTCCTACCATCTTCTCACTGCTGGAATCTTTTCTTGAATCTCATATTAAAGGTTCTATATCCCAGAGTTAACTAGACTTTTTTATTTTGAGGTCATTGTAGGTCCACCCGCAGTTTTAAGAAATAATACAGAGATTATCTATATTCTTTTTTTTAATTTTTTATAGATTTTATTTATTTATTCATGAGAGACACAGAGAGAGAGAGAGACAGAGAGAGAGAGGCAGAGACACAGGCAGAGGGAGAAGCAGGCTCCATGCAGAGAGCCCGACGCGGGACTCGACCCTGGGTCTCCAGGATCACACCCCAGGATGCAGACGGTGCTAAACCACTGAGCCACGGGGGCTGCTCTTTTTTTTTTTTTTTTAGATTTTATTTATTTATTCATGAGAGACACAGAGAGAGAGAGAGAAGCAGAGTATTTATATTCTTCATATAGTTTTTCTCCCAACCCAAAGATACCAATTTGTGTAATTATAGCACAACATCAGAGCCATAAATTGTATTTACACGATCCATCCACTTTATTCAGATTTCACCATTTTTACATGTACTTACTTATGTGTATGTGTGTATTTAGTTCTTTGCAATTGTATCACATGTATGGACTTACTTGTTCACTACCACTCAAGATACAAAGTAGCTTTATCACTAGGATCTTCATGCCTCCTTATTACAGCCACAGAGATCTCGTTCCTTAATCCCTTAAGAACCCTCTCAATCTGTTCTATTTTTTTCATTTTAATGTCATAAAAATGGAATCATACACTATGTACCATTTTGAAACTGACCTTTTCCTCAACATAATTCTTTGATGATCTGTTCAAGTTGCATGTATCAATATTTAATTCTTTTTATTTTTAAACATTTTTAAGTACAGTTGACATTCTGTTTGTAACACAGTAATGTAACACAAAGTTACATTAGTTTCCAGTAGTGATTTGACAAGCTCATGTGTTATGCTAAGCTCACCACAGATGTGGTACCATCTGTTACCATGCAGTGCTATTGCAGTATTATTGACTATATTCCCTATGCTGTGCCTTTTATTCTTGTGACTTATTCATTCCATAACTGGAAGACTGTACCTTCACCCCTATTGCCTATCCCTCCATCCACCTCCCCTCTGGCAACCATTTTGTTTTAGATATTTGTAGATCTGATTCTACTTTTTGTTTATTCATTTGTGTGTTTTTTTTTTTTTTAGATTCCACATATGAGTGAAATCACATGGTATTTGTCTTTCTCAGTCTGAATTACTTCACTTAGCATAATATCCTTTAGGTCCACCCATGTTGTCACAAATGGCACAATCTCATTCCTTTTATGGTTATGTAATATTCTATTATATATATTATATATATATACTTCCTGACAAACACCAGGTATAAGGTGTGACATTTAGTTCTTTAATCCATCTTGAGTCTATTTTTGTGTACAGTATAAGAAATTGTGTCCAGTTTTTCAAGCACCATTTGCCAAAGAGATTGTCTTTCCCCTATTGCATACTCTTCCCTCATTTGTTATAGATTAATTGACAAGAATGGGTTTATTTTGGGATCTTTATTCTGTTCCATTGATCTATGTGTCTATTTTTGTGCCAGCACCATACTGTTTTGAATATCCATTTTGTATATCTTGAAATCTGGAATTGTAATATCTCCAGTTTTGTTTTTCTTTCTCAAGACTGTTTTGGCTATTGGGATCTTCTGTGACTCCATAGAAATTTTAGTATTATTTACTCTAGTTTTGTGAAAAATGTTGTTGGTATTTTGCTAGGGATTGCATTGAATCTGTAGATTGTTTTAGATTGTATGGACATTTTAACAATATTTGTTCTTCCAGTCTGTGAACATGGAATAGCTTTCCATTTGCTATCCATTCTTTTTTATGGCTTAGTAGTATTCTATGGTATGACTATACCACAGTTTATTACAAATAGAGATATTATGAATATTTGGTTTTATGTAGATATAAATTTTTATTTCTCTAGGACAAATGCTCAGAGGTGTAATTATTGAATATGTGGTAGCTGTATATTTCATTTTTCTTTTTTTTTTGTATATTTCATTTTTCAAGGAACTGGCAAACAGTTTTCCAGAGTGGCTGCGCCATTTTACATTCCCACTAGCAATGTTGAGTAACCCAGTTGTGAAACAGATTTTTTTTTAAAAGGAAACATAATTTTCAAAATATAATTTAAAAAAGAAAAGAAAAGGCTTACTGACAAACCTAGGATAGTCTGCTTTCAACACCATTTCCTTGCTCTTCCACAAGGGAGAAGGGCCAAGGTTTAAATCTCCCAGAAGCCCTTTCCCCATAGAGTTGCAGGGTAGTGTCTGCCAGTGAGAAGCACTGCAGTGAGATGTGGACAATAGAAGAGAAGGTAAAGCTATCCCTCTCTGGAGGCCACCACAGGCAGATATGTGAGCTAATGTAGACCCAAAGTTCTTAGTAGTCTCCAGATGAACCCCTACGAACTGCTTCAGAACTATTGGCTGCTGAAACTGCCTTCATGGTGCTGCAGCTGTGATGGCTTGTGGGAGCTTCCCACACGTTCTTGACTTTAAAAGTAGCTTTTAAGGGAGCCTTTGAGAACTACCCACTTTGTGCTATAGGCTGAAATCATTGACAATAGCATCCTTACCTGTGCTGGCCCTTACAAAATCTGCATGCCTCAAATTCCCTGTATTAAAACCATCCACTCTTGGAACACACAGATGGTGTCAGTTTTCCAACTGTTGCATAGGGTTGGCTCCTTTTTATTCGCCAAGAGCTTTTTGAACTTTAAAGATTAGGGGCAACCCGGGTGGCTCAGCAGTTTAGCGCCAGGTAAAAAGCTGCTTGCATCCCATCAATATTGGCTTTTTATTTGTTTTAACTTGACAAATGGTAATCTTGATTGTGAACTGGCAACAAGGATGGTTTGGAAGCTTATTTCAGCGTGGCCCATTTCAGGCTGAGCAGGCATGAGGCTTGTGATACTGCACTGACTCGGGGGCTCAGGCAGAGTATGTGAAGTTCCTGCAACAAACAGCCAGCAGGGAAGAAGAGTAAGCCATATGGCTTCTTCAGTCTGGGAAGGAAGAAAGTGGCCCAGTATAATCTGGAAGTCAGGTGAGAGATTGATCAATTATCTTTGCTCTTATATAACAGACTTACCACCTGTGAGCAGAGAGTTTTGGGAGCAGGATCCAGCTCCAGGAAAGATGGGCTGGAAGGTGCCAATGTGGGTACCAAATTCCTAGTTGCAAAGGAGCATTTAGGTACTAGTCAGGTTAACTTAGGAGGAGAAATTAAGGGAAAGCTGAGGAGCAAATAACAGGCTTGGGAAATGCTGCAATGAAGAAATCTGAGGGGTACAACTGTAGGCACTAGTACTGGTGCCACCAGATTCTGGGCCCCAGAAGTATGACTTTATTTCAAGCCACTCTGGTGAGGCAAGAGCTGCTGAGATAGGTCCTTATTAAGGGCCAGACTAATTCTAGAGTGGACATCCAATCATGAGGCTCTGGGAAAGGCAAAGACAGAAAACAAGGTTGAGCCTGACTGTACATCTTTTTGCCTAAGAATTTGCCTAAGCAAAAGGGATGGAGAGCAAGAGGTACTGGTTCACCAAATCCTAGAAGGAGGTAAATAATCAAATGATGGGGAAAATTGGGAGGCAGATGAGCCTCTGGGACAGAGAATGGAAAGCTTCCAGAACTCTCTCCTTCTCACAGTTATGGGCACATAACTGTGTATCAGACTTTCTTCTAAATGTTCCTGTTCCCTCCTAATGTTCTTTTGTCTCTGTTCATTTTCTTACAAGGCTCCTCTTGGCTGCAGTCCCTTTCCCTTTCTCCGGGTGAACAGATCCTGTCTTCTGCCTTCTTTAAACCAGAAATATTTGGCTTTATGTAATAAATCCCATTTCATGTCATATTCTGGTTATTTGTTTACAGATTTCCTCCACTGTATCAGACTTTGGACCATGTGTTTTACATCCTTATATCTCCCCACAATATACAACATCGTGCCAGTAGGTCCTTTTCATTAAATGCTCATAACCCTTTTCCTTTCCTTTTCTCTTTGTTCAGGTTTCAGCAACCTATAGTCTACATGCTAAATCCAGCCCTCTACCTGTTTTTGTAAATAAAGTTTTATTGGGACACAGCCTTGTTCATCATTTACTTATTACCTATGGCAACTTTTGCCCTAACAGAGGAGTGTTGAGTAGTCTTGACAGAATTCTCACAGCCTGGAAAGCCAAGAATATTTATTACCTGGCCCTTTACCCAAAAAACCCCAAAGCTTGCTAATCCTTGCTCATTTTTAGTAAGAAAAGAGATTTTGCCTTTTGAACTTGATCCATCAAGCCACTCACTACATTCCCTCTCATCTTATAAAATCCTCAAGCGTTAGAATTATGAAGTATTTGAGAAATATTCATCATAAAATAGAATCTCAGTTAAGGAAGCATCAGGGGTTACTTAAGGACCCTGTAGTAAGCTCATGTACAATCGAAGAAGCATCTAGAAACCTGTCAGACATAATTATTATTGCAAAGCAATAAACTAACATTCTCAGATTTGTAGATAGTTTTCCCTGAGCTTGGGTAATATAAATCTGCCATTTGTGTTCCAACCCAGCTGGAATCATTCTCTCTCTTCCTTCAATGCTTCCAGAATACTTGATTCTCTTTGTTACAGTGTCTACTTCAATTGGCCTTGCCTTAAGTTCTTTGCAAGAGTATACATACAGACTAAGGTTATAAACACTCTGTGGGAAGGAATTCTTTTCTCCAGCTCTGTGGCCTCCACAGAGTTTTCTCAAGATCAATGGTGATTGAATGGGTGTCATTAACGCAAACATGAAAAATAGGTTTACAATAACATTGATCTCATCAAACCATGAACAGAATTTCAGCAGAGATTCTTCATACTGTGATTTACACATATGCATGTTCAATCCTGTTTATTCTACTCATACCCCTCTTTAGTTTTCTCACATGTGTGTACAGAAAGAAAATCATCTCAAGAATGTCTACTATACAATAGCACTCTGTTGTTTAAAAAAGAGAGAGAGAGAGAGACAAAACAATTCTCTTGAAAAAGTAAATGCCTTGTCTGGGGTCAAACAGTTTTCTCAGGAAATCAGCATTATTGTGAAACGGAAAACCCTCTGGACTTGATTTCCTTCACTATTCACTTCACTGTTAAACTTCAGCCTGGTAATGAATCCTATTTAACAATCCAAATGACAGATGATCCAATAGACCTCTTAGTTTTCATCTGTGTGAAGTAATATTTATAGTCCAGGCCCCATGGAGTCTAACTAGAAAAACAAAAAACTCTAGTGTACTTTATTTGCCTTTGTGTAAGAAAAGCTCTTGGTTGTAAGGTGGACAGAAACACAACTTGAATTTGCCTAAGCAAAAGGGATGGAGAGCAAGAGGTACTGGTTCACCAAATCCTAGAAGGAGGTAAATAATCAAATGATGGGGAAAATTGGGAGGCAGATGAGCCTCTGGGACAGAGAATGGAAAGCTTCCAGAACTCTCTCCTTCTCTATTTGGGATCTCCACTTCTCTCTCTAGGCTACCGTCATTCTCTATGTAGATCATCTATCTCTATCAGGAGGAAAACAAGCTATACGCAGTTTTAAAATCTTAGAGCTTTATTCTTAGAGATGAACAGTCCCTCTCAATTTTAATTGGAAAAAAAATAGGGAAAACCTTTGTGCCCAGGTTGGGTCAAACCTAACAAGATATATTATATATGGAAATGATATTCCTGACTTAACCATGAGGATAAGAGAAGAGGGAGGGAGGTTGAAGGAGAGAGAGTTCCTAGAAGAAGGGTATGAGGTTGACAATTCCATAGATGTCCTTTACCCTTTTTCATGGCATGGGCTGTCCTATTCATAAATCTCTAAGCTTCTGGAAAGACAAGAAAGAGGGCTAATAAAGAACAATACACTGGATACTTCATCTCAGAGAATAGACTTTCATCATAGCAGAACAGGTATCCCTCAGCTGAAGGCAAGGAGAGGTAAAATGTTCACATTCATTCAAAGTACAAAAGTATAGTCAGTGACAATAGGCTTCCTGTCAGAGGGCAGGGAGAGAAACTGATAAGCACCTAAAGCATGTAGTACCTGAAATGAACCCTGCCAGTAACTACTATAAGGGATTTAATCTATTTTCTTATTGCAAAAGGCTATAACTCCAAGCTACCTTACAGTTACACCAAGCCCTACCCCAGTACCACTGACAGCCCAAACAGAGGCTTTGTACAAATTTGAAAGGTGCACCTTCCTTGAGGCAGACCCAGTACCCACTGACCTTTCTAGCAGCATGTCAGGCCTTCTGTGTTGAGTGCTGAATTTCAGCCTCCACCTACCTTCAGCCAGGCCTCCTTACACAGGAGTCTGTGGTAACCCTAGCCTGCCAAAGGGAGGTAGGGTAGGCAGGCTACTCCTTCTCAGAGCAAGGACTTCCAGCATCCACAAAAGTGAGGCTCATGTGGTAGGTTGGGCTTGGTGACAGAAGACAGTAGCAGTAATGGCAACAACCACTGAATTCAAAGCACTCTAGAGATGGATAGCCCACTGCTGGGTCCTGGAGCTGCAGGAACATCTCTGGGAATAGAGAGACCAGCACTCACTGAGCATAAGCAGCTTCTGAGGGTGATGGAAAGAGTCAAGACGCAGCCATGATGAGGGGGCATGCATGCTTGTCTCGCCTAATTAAAAACGGGGTTGCTGTGATTTTTTTAAAATCAAGAATTTATGCTAAGCAGAATGCTTTGAGAGAGATGAAACTTTTTTGTCTCCTTTCTTTTTACCTCCAAAACTCTAAAAATAACTCCTATTTGAAGAAGATGGTTGTAGAAGGATTTAAGAAAGCTATCCTTAGTCACCCTGAACCCTGGGGGATCAGGGCACAGTTCTACTGCAAGTGGGCATCATGCCAGCACCTAAAGCAATGGCTAGAAAAGAGAAGCTATCATCCCAGTACCCAATCCAGGGAATAAGATCTAGGCAGTCTGCCACTGTGCTGTTAGATGCCCGTTTATTTTTGTGCTTCGAAGGAGCCGCCCATGAATGTTCCAGTCACTGTGTGAGTCAGAGTCCTGTTCCCCAAGAGCTGCTGCAACACTGCCTCCCTTCTACCCTCTCCCCCTCCTTCCTGGACTCAGACTGAGGTGGCGCTCACCAGTGCCCCTGGCTGTGCCTAACCTGAGGGTTGGGCTTGGTCTCATACTCTGACAATATGATGGAGCTGCAGCTTACAGAGAGTAGGGAAATGGGAAATAACTGGGTGCTAGTAAAATATTGACAAGAATTGACATTCAAATCACCAAAGAAAATAAGGGATCATTCAAAAATGTTGGGAAAATTGATCAGTAATTAGGGAGAAAGTATTAGATTGTTACCTCTCTACAACTTAATTATAGACAGGCCAAATATTTAAATGTAAACATTTTTAAACATAAAAGTAATAGGAAATAGGAAAAAGTAAGACAAATAATGTTGAGAACAAACAACTGAAAACTTTTTGTGAGGCAAAAAAAAAATCACAGATAAGGTTGAGAGACAAAGAACAAACTAAGGAAAATAATAATAATAATGTGAGGCAAATGGTTACTATCCATAATATTAAAAGAATTTGTACAAATTAAGAAAAATTTAAACTCCTATAGAAAAAAATGGGCAAAAAGACATAAACAGGTAATTAAAATACCAATGGTCAGTAAGTATATGAAAAAAATGTTCAACTTCACTAATATAAAAAGAGGAAAATTAAAACAGTATTGAGATGACTTTTACCTATCAGCTTGGCAAAGATTTTTTTTAATTTCTCAAAATCACACATTGACAAGGTTGGAAGAGACATGAACTTCCTGCTTTTTCTGTGGACATGCAAAATGTACCTGTTTTCCAGAGGGTAATCTGACAAGAAATAATAAAACATAAGATATATATACTCTTTGGTGACAATTCTACTTGTAGACCTTTACTCCAAGGAAATAATTACACAAATATGAAAAGATGTATTCACACTTTGTTTATAGTTTTGAGAAATAGGAAATAATCTAAGTGTCCCTCAGTAAGAGCTGGCTAGGTAATTATGGTACAGCATCCACAGAATACTATACAGCCCTTTAAAAGAATGATATAAATTTATATCAATACAGAAAGATGGCTTTGGTTATTGATTCTTTGAAGCCTCACCATTTACTTGAATCAACCACTTCCTGTCCTCACCAGCAGAGTTTCCACAATTCTAATTCTTCTCTTATTAATCACAGGTTTGGCACCTGGCATATAGTCTTCCAAACGACTATCGTCCAAGTTGACTTAAATGTCCATGTCAACAAATCATCCCATTTCCAGTCTTAGGAATTCTCAAATTCCTCATCTACAATAAAATACAGTCAATTAATACTCTATAGTCATCTAATATCATGGTTGCAACTCTATGTCTAAATTTACTAAAACAGGTATTTCCCACCCTTTGTAGTTTATTTAGATTATCTGCATTTTTTTCCATCCCTTGGCTATCAAACAATGTTCGAGTATCACAACCTGGCAGATAGGCACCACTATAAATTAATATTCACTAATTTATCTGGGCCCTTATCTCAGATTTAGTTCCCACAAAGGCAGAGTTTGAGACAGAGATTGGAATACACATGGTTTATTTGGAGATAATCCTGAATAGAGGAATAAAACAAGGAGAGAGAAGAGGAAGTAAAGGTAGAGAAAAACAGGGTAGAGTGAGAGGAACCCACCCAGGGTATGTTGATGAGCAGATTGCCACTGTGGGTGACTGGAGCTCAGTTCCACTGGGACTTTGGAGAGACTACGTAGAACCCATCTTTGAGTCATCCCTCCCCATTCTGCTCTGTGGTTGGTTGAGGACTATTCTCAGGGGCATTAACAGCCCCTGTCTGCCTCAGAGAGGAAGGACTTTCTTAATCCAGTACCATTTTTAGGAATCTCTCACATCACACCACATGGCCAGTTACCCTTTCCACCTATCTGATGTCTGCTCTGCCTCACGCCATCAGCACTCCCCTGTGGTTCCTAGAAGAGCCTGGAAGACAGTCCTGACCTCAGCTTGTCTGCTGCTCAGCTAGTGGGTGGGGCATGTTTGTCTCAAGGTAAGTGGTCAGTCTCAGGACATGATTTCAAAATTCTGCTGAAATTTTTTAAGGTTTTATTTATATATTCATGAGAAACACAAAAAGAGAGAGGCAGAGATACAGGCAGAGGGAGAGCAGTCTCCATACAGGGAGCCCAATGTGGGACTTGATTCTGGAACTCTGGGATCACACCCTGAGCTGAAGGCAGATGCTCAACCACTGAGCCACCCAGGCGTCCCAAAATTCTGCTGAAATATAATTTCTCTTGACAGATAGGTAATATTTCTCTTTGCTCAGTAAGTATGATAGTCCACAAGAGTACTCTGAAGCTAGGAAGAGAGGCAAAGTATGGAAGAAAACAACTAAAGAAACTGCACAATTACATGTATACTCATAGCTACACACCCCCCCACACACAGAGAGAACCTCTGTGTGTGTGTATGCGTGCGTGTGTGAGTGCGCCACCAAATTACTATTCCTATTTGAAGGAGAGATAAAAGAGTATTTATCCAACAATGATAAAACCTATTATAATAGGTTTTAATCAGAGCAAAAGTAAAATTTGCATTCCCTTAAATAGCATGGTTAAAGCCTCTGAAATGAAAACCCTCACTTGGAATCTTTGTGTCAGCAATGAGCAATTTGTGTTGTCTAGTCTGAAAGTCTCGAGGGGCAATTATTTGATTTCCAAGCTCTAAACTCATTTATCAGTTGTAGTTTATAAACTTGGTGCAGAAATTTGTGAGCTGATGTCATGCTTCCAGCAGAGTGGTTTGGAAACGGTCCATATGGGGGATTCATTTTCAGTAGCAGAAGTGAGAGGCATGGAATTAAGGAAATAACTGGGCTCCTCATCTGGAGAAATGTGGGGGTTTGGAAGTATAGTGTGCCTTATACATTGTGTGGGGGATACATTTGATCTCACATCAGAGTGTGTTTGATATTAAAGATCTATATCGCAGAAAGCATGCACAGAATGGACATGGTAAAAGGACAGGGATCTTGTTTTGTTCCCTGGTATTCCCTCAGCACTCAGAATAATGCCTGGTGCATGGCAGGCTCTCAGAAAATTACAATAGTCAATATTTATTCTATGTGAAAGGGAGAAAGAATAAATCAATAAATCAATAGGTATTAAATTGTCAACGAAACCAGGGCACATTGGGTAACAATGTTATAACTCAGACTTAGCCACAAAGCCTTCGGATCACAGCAAAATGAGAGAGAGGGGAGGGAGAAACCAGGAGTTGGAAAGGTAAGGACAAAAGGGACAAGCAGACCAGCTCTGGAAGCTCTCCATGGTCTAGGCCAGCTTGCTTTGGGTTTGGGCAGGTTGGTCTAGTCTGGAGGGTGCGGCATGGCAGGAGGAGTCCAAGTGACAGTCTAGACTCAAGTCAGGTGGACAGAGGGCAGTCCAGCCCAAGCCAAGCCCAGTCAGTGGCTGAATATTCATGAGAAAGATTTGGTCTTAGATGGGAGGGACCTGGCAAGAACTAAGCAGGGTGACAGGATCTAAATACAAGCAAAGAATTAGAGTGTAGGACAATGGACCTGAAACCAAAGCTCAGGCTTCCAGGACTAATAACATGGTAGATGGCTGGGGAAGGCTGTAATCTGGTGGGCTGCATTGATGCCCAAAGCATCCAGCTTTCTAGGCCATCACTGGCAGGCCTAATGCTAGGAGTTCACTAACCAATGGGCAAAGGCTCATATAGGTAAGCCTGAACCTACAGGTGAAGGGGATCAGACTAACTCCCTCACTATGTACTCCATGACATCATTAATATTCTTTTGGTTATCACTCATCACACTTGCAATAGCTCAAGACTTTTGTAGATTGCCGGTACCAGGGATTGTTCTTCCGTTGATTGTCACTGTATCCCCAGCATCAATACTTCGCACATAGTAGGCACATACTATGAATAAAAGAAAGAACCAGGGCCTCCCTGTGGAAGAGGCTTAGGAAAGCAGAGGGACTCTGGAGCGGGCCAGACTTCATCTCAGAAGTACCCCTCCCCCCACCTGCTCTTACTTCCTTGCGTTAGTCAGGAAGAGTGCTGGAGTCATGGCCCACCTCACAGAGCAAAGCTCACCAGCCAGCTCTGCACCACTGCCACTTTTTCCCTGAGCAGCCCCTGGTTTTCTGTTGCAATTATACATATCACTATTTGAACAGTGTATTTTCATGCCAGTGTTTTCTTCTACATTAAGGAAGAGTAGTTCTCTTACTAGTTGTATGAGGTTCAAGGAAAGGTGAGGAGTAGAGAGAGGAAAGAAAGAAAGGAAAAGAAGAAAAGTAGGACATCCTACTACCACTTGCACCAGCCCCGCTGCCTAGTTACTGTCTTCATCTTGCCCACTGCTGACCCCAGGCTCCCAGGTGCTGCAGCAAACCACCCCCTCCGAGAGCCAGCCTGGAGACAGAGGGAACCCTGCGCACCACACGCCCCCACAGCAGCCACCTTGTTCTACTTCCCACTTCCATCCCGTGGACGTTAAAGTTCAGCTTTGCCATGCTTGCTGACCTCTTAGGGCTTATTTCTTTGTAACATGATCATCCCAATCAGTGGCACAGTGCTGGAAGGTCTTACATTTGAGAGTACCTTTGAGGCCAAAGCTAATAGCTGAAAGAAGGACAGATGGTGAGAGAGAAAGACAGACTCACTGTGTCCATGTGTTTATTTTTAAACAAGTAAGAAGAATATTGTAAATATAATTCCAACAGGACAAAATGCTATCCGATAGGAAAGTGTAAATGCTTCTAAGGAATACCAGAGAATGTAAACTGTCTGCAGAAAGGCCAATAGATGATATTACGGCCTCTAAAAGGACTTGGTGTCTGAAGAAAAATAAACTGGCCCATGAGGCAAACAGATGATGGGAACATATTTGGAATGTGTGATTATGTGTCCCATATTTGTACAGCAAATAAAAGCAAAGGGTTTCCAGCATAATTCTAAGGGGGGGGGGGGGGACAAAAAAATAAACCAAATGATTTGAAACTAGAAGAAGTAATTTCCAGAAAGACAGGCATTAGAGAACATGAAAAAGTTCAAGAATATCAGCATTTCATTCAGGGGTGCCTGGCTGACTCAGTTGCTAGAGCATGTAACTCCTGACCCTGGGGTTGTGAGTTTGAGCCCCACACTGGGTGCAGAGATTACTCCAAAATAAAAAAAAAATCAGTATCTCATTCAGACATAAAAAGGAAGGGATTTTCAAAACCACAATGAGATACCGCCTCACAGCTGTCAAAATGGCTAAAATTAATAACTCAGGAAACAGTAGATGTTGGTGAGGATGTGGAGAAAGGGAACTCTCTTGCACTATTTGTAGGAATGTAAACTGGTGCAGCCCCTCTGGAAAACAGTATGGAGGTTCCTCACAAAGTTCACAATAGAGCTATCCTACAGCCCAGCAATTACACTACTAAGTATTTATCCAAAGGATACATAGTGATTCCAAGAGGCACATGCACCCCAATGTGTATAGTATCACTATCAACAACACCCAAATTATGGAAGGAGCCCAAATGTCTATCAACTGATGAATGGATAAAGAAGACATGGGATATACATACACAATGGAATATTACTCGGTGATCAAAAAGAATGAAATCAGGCAACCCCTGTGGCACAGTGGTTTAGCGCCGCCTGCAGCCTGGGGTGTGATCCTGGAGGCTTGGGATCGAATCCTGCGTCGGGCTCCCTGCATAGAGCCTGCTTCTCCCTCTGCCTGTGTCTCTGTCTCTCTCTCTCTCTCTGAATAAATAAATAAAAATCTTTAAAAAAAATGAATGAAATCTTGCGATTTGCAACAATGTGGATAGAGCTGGAGGGTACTATGCTAAGCAAAATAAGTCAGTCAGAGGAAGACAAATATCATTTGATTTCACTCAGATGTGGAATTTAAGAAACAATACAGATGAACATCGGCAAAGGGAAAGAAGAATAAAATAAGAAAACAGAGAGGAAGGCAAATCATAAGAGACTCAAATATAGAGAACAAATTGAGGGTTGCTGCAGGGGAGGTTGGTGGGGAATGGGCTAAATGGGTAACGGGCATGAAGGAGGGCACTTGCTGAAATGAGCACTAGGTATTAAATATAAGTGATGAATCACTAAATTCTACCTCTGAAATTAACACTACACTCTATGTTAACTAACTTAAATTTTTAAAAGATTAAAAAAATGAATTAGATTAAAATTTTTAAAAAGAAAGTAAGGGATTTTGACTTTTCCTTATAATGCTTTTTTCTGGTTAAGTTAGTATTCACTGGAATCCAAATGGGAAGCAAAGCAGAGCTTCTGGCAAGTTTTACTCAGAGATATTGGTAGTCTTAGAGTCAAGCCCAGGGATCTGTTACCATGCTACTTTTCCAGGAAGGAGAATGCTAGTTAGAGGCTTGGGCATGGGACAGGATAGGCAAGGTATCAGTGGGATAAAATACATTTTAAGAACCTCATAAATACAATATTGCCCTTATGGCATACTTTATTGATTTGCTTTATTGCTTTATTGCTATGCTTTCTTTTTGAACGACAAAGGTAACCCAATATAATAACCCAAATATCTAACTACTGTTCAGAGGGGGCAGGAACTCACACCTCATTCTATTATACAGTATTTTTTTAAGATTTTATGTATTTATTCATGAGAGACACAGAGAGAGGCAAAGACATAGGCAGAGGGAGAAGCAGTCTCACCGGGTGAGCCCAATGAGGGACTCAATCCCAGGATCCCAGGATCACGACCTGAGCCAAAGGCAGGTGTTCAACCACTGAACCACCCAGGTGTTAGTACCATACAGTATCAACACAAAATACAGTTTACTGGGGGAACCATACACGTGTAGAAGCAGCCAGGAGCAGAGTTCATACAATGCCCTGAATAATTTTCTCCCAGGAAAGCACTTAGGCTGAGACCAGCCAGATCTATTCACAAGAAGAACTGCTATACAATGCTCTGCATACTTATAGAGAAAGGTAACTGTGAAATGATAGAAGCTTCCAAATCAAGTTGTTAGGAAGGAGAGCCATCCCTCATCTCTAAAGGAAAGATAATAATAGCACCTATCTCATAAAGCTATTGGGAAGATTAAGATAATCAATACATATAAAGGATATAGAATGCTAACACAAAGGAAACATTTTTTTAATTTTATTAAAAATTAGGTATCAAAAGAAAAAAAGGATGAAAAACTGCATATGCAAAATAACCTTATCTATGTAAAAATGTATGCAAAGATGGTTATCAAAAATATTGTGTTTTCCTCAAAAAAAAAAAACAACCAAAATTTTAAAAAAGCACGCATCAAGTGCCAGCTATAAATCAAATGCTGTTTTAGGTGCTAAAAACACAATGGTGAACTTGGAGCATCCTATTCTAGTGGGTTTGGCAGATAATAAATCAATAAACAACACAGTATAAAAAACAAAGGCATGAAATAACATGTACTCTAAAGAAAGTAATGAAAGTGCTTTTTCACATACGGTGGCACAATATTTGACAGAGATCTGAATGGAGTGAGGATACGACTAATGAAGTTATCCGGAGGAAAGGGTATTCTAGGCAAAAGAAACAGCACATACAAAGTTTCTGAGGTGGGAACATGCTTGGAGTGATTCCCAAGACAGCAAGATGACCAGTGTGGCTCAAGAGGTGTAAAGGAGAAATGGTGGTAAACTAGATCAGGAAAGTAGGCAGATTACACAGAACTGTGCAGGGCATGACAAAGACTTTGGATTTTGTTTAAGAATAGTGTAAGCCTATTGAAGAAGGTTGAACCATGAAGTGGCATTATCTGACTTATGTCGTAGGATGATGAGTGTAAGAAAGAGGGCAGGGATATTTGTTCGATGGTGATGCTCCAGATGTGAGAGGACAGCACTTAGGACTGCTGGTGTCAATAGAGGTAGCAAGAAGAAGTCAGATTTGAAGGGAGAAGTTAAAAATTTTAAGTCTTGTGGTCAGAGTGGATACAGGGTGTGAGAGACAGAAGAATCACTAAAGCATTGGTTCTGAGCAGCTTGGAGGAAAGGTTGTCACCATTCATTGAGATGAGCATCATTCAGGAAGGAGTCAGTGAGATGAAGGGTATTCACATATTTGGTCTTGAACATGTTAATTTAAAAATAAAAACTAGACACCCAAATCTAGTAGGCAGCAGGAATGAGATTTTATAGAACTTCAATCAAAATTGCAGCAAATGTTCCAAAACAGGTTTGAGAGCCTATACAGTTTGGAGTAGCAGAACAGAAGAATGGGAGCCACTCTGCAGGAGGGAAGCACTGAAGTAAAAGTGGTGGCACCATGGTTCAGAATGTGTGGAATGTTCTGGAATGTGGTAGAGACTGGCACTAGCAAGTAACAGTGGCAGCATTTGGGCAGGTAGAGGAAGGGAATTTCTCTACAGGTTCCAAATAGCTCTAACATCTCACTTGTTTTCTCCTTGTCTGTAGATTCTGAGGTCAAGAATGTTAGGCAAAGATAAATCACCTAGTATTACTAAGCCTCTTGTTTTTATCTGTAAAGTAAGGAGGATAGACTGATAATACTCTTAAGAACTAATAATTTTTGAACATTTTTCTGTATGTTAGGCACCACACTAATCACTTTACAAACATTGTCTCATTTACCCTTCACAATAACTCTAGCACACAGTTGTCATATTACAGATGATGTAACTGAGATTGAGAGAGGTAAGGAAATTTCCTGAGGTCACATAGTGTATAAGTGGTTCAGGGACAGAGACCAGGATTAAAATCCAGACAATGTGATTCTAGATCCTGCTAAACTATTCTACTTCCAGCTCTCATGCCCTATTGTATAGGTTAAAATGCCACCTCATGTATGTGTTAACATATTACAAAGCACTCTTGAGAAGCACTGGTGTGAATTCAGGGCACCTGATAATAGTAGCAGCTGGCCAGCATCAAATGGTAGAGTAGGCTGGATGATGCCCCCCCTGCTCTAGTGTCCATGACCTAATTCTCTGAACCTGTGACTGTTACATTATATGGCCAGAGAGATTTTTCCAGATGTGATTAAGTTGGGTGTCTTGAGATGGGAAGATTGTCTTGGATTATCCAAGTGGGCCCAAGGCAATCACGAGGGTTCTTCTAAGAGAAAAAGTAATGTGAAGATGAAAGTAGAGCAAGCTTAAGATCTGACAATGCTATGATGCTGGCTTTGAAAATGAAAAAAGGGCCCATGAGCCAAGAAATCCAAGAAATACAGTGCTAGAAGCTAGAAAAAGCAAGGAAACAGATTCTCCCCTACAGCCTTCAGGAGGAAGCAGCCCCTGCAGACACCTTGGCTAAGCCCAATAAGGGCAATTTTGGAACTTCTCACCTCCAGAACTAAAAGAAGAAATCTGTCTCTTATTTTTTTAAATATTTATTTATTTATTTTAGAAACAGAGAGAGAGAGTCACAGGCAGACTCCACATTGATTGAGGAGCCCAAGGAGGGGCTTGATCTCACAACCCCAAGATCATGACCTGAGCTGAAACTAAGAGTTGGACACTTGACCAACTGCACCACCCAGGCACCCCATCTCATTTGTGGTAATTTGTTATAGCAGCAATAGGAAATAAATACAAGCAGGGTAGTGTGGCAAGCATGACTACTACTGAACAAGGATCTGAGGGACATCTAGAATTGGTGAGGTGGTGAAAACCCTGGACATCCTCAGGGGTAGGATCATCTGTGAGAAAAAGCTAAGAAGCAGCCACAAGCTGAGGATGGCAATAATTTCTAACATAGTTCATAGAAGGCCATGCTTCCCAAAGGTCAGGACCTTACCCCTCACTATTAAAAGTCACGTGGAATCAAAGCAACTTCTCACCAGGCTTTCTTCGAGGGTGAGTACTGCCACATTTCCACCAGGGGAAACTGGATCCCAGGCATTTTGAGGATGAAGGAATGGCACCCAGCACAGTGCATTGTACATAATGATGCTCCAGCAAAGTTTGTCTCTCATTTCCTCCTAGATGGGGTGACTTGGAAACAAGAAACATCTACAGGTCCACTCACATATAAATGTACCTCAGAATTCTAGATTTCTAAATAAAATAAAGCCATGCGAAAAAATTTCTACCCAAACGTAAAGAATTAAGGAAAGTAATCAGACATAGGTAGATGTTCTGATTCTAAGGAAAGTTATGCCATTTTTATAGATATCCAGACTCATGAGCAGTCTGCCCACAAAAGGAAAAAATGTCAGCATTAGCAATAACGTCACCACTGCACCTGATTTAACACCAGCTCTGGGACAAATGCAAACATCTGCCATAATAACTCAGTTTTAATAAACTATTTAGCTAGGTGAAATACCAGTACTCTACCTTTTTTTAAAGATTTATTTATTTCTGGGGATCCCTGGGTTGCTCAGCAGTTTGGCACCTGCCTTTGGCCCAGGGTGTGATCCTGGAGTCCGGAATCGAGTCCCGCGTCGGGCTTCCCTCTGCCTGTGTCTCTGCCTCTCTCTCTCTCTCTCTCTCTCTCTCTATGTCTATCATGAATAAATAAATATAAATAAATAAAATAAAATAAATATTTAAAAGATTTATTTATTTCTTTTAGAGAGACAGAGAACACAAGCAGGAGGGGCAGGGAGACGGAGAAAGAATCTCAAGCAGGCTCCTCACTGAGCAGAGCTGGATGCTGGGCTGGATCTCATGACTCTGAGATCACTATCTGAGCTGAAACCAAGAGTTGGTCACTCAACTGACTACACCACCAAGGCACCCCAGTACCCTACCATTTTTATTTTTATTTTTTTATTTTTTTTTATTGGAGTACAATTTGCCAACATATAGCATATCACCCAGTGCTCAACCCTACCATTTTTAAATGGGATAATCTAAATTTCCTAAAGTCATCCCTTGTAAAGGCCACTTGCCCAAAGCAAACAAATAAACAAACAAAAAAACCCAGCAAAAACCAACAAAACAAAACAAAAACTGGGATTATTGCTTGATCTCCTCCCAAGGAAAGCATTATTCACAGAACAACATTATATTACTTCAGATTTCTGAGGGTTTTTAGAGAGCTTCAAATACCCTGGGTTTGAGTGACATCGAGTCAGAATGTACTGGGTTTTGGCACAGAGTCAACAGAATTTACAAATCAAACGCCAGATACAATGTATCTTTATTATTAACTTTTTTATTATTAAAAACAATGCATTGTCATCTTAGAAAATTTAGTAATGTGATAAAATGAACAAGATGAAAATATAAATTACCCACAGTAGAATTAACTGGATATAGAACTATTTGCATCTTACTGCCTTTTTAGATGTATTTTATTTACAGACCATTTATACACACACACACACACGTGTTTTTTCAATTCAGATAATTCTGAAAAACTACAGCCTGAATTATTATTATATCACATTCTCCCAAGCTATTAAATATTCTTGAAAAATCTGAGTTTACTAGTTGTATCATATGGATTTACCATATGTATTAATGGTTTTATTATTGGATACTTAGGTTGTTTTTCTGATATCCAATAAAGAGTCTTATACTTAAATGTGAAAACCTATAATTATTTCACTAAATTCATAGAATTAGACTCACTGTGTTATAAGATAGTAATTTTAAAGGTTCTGATTCAAGCGTGCTTGGTTTGCTCAGTCAGTAGAGCATGTGACTTGATCTCAGGGGCGTGAGTTCAATCCCCATGTTGGGGGTAGAGTTTCCCTGAAAAATAAATAAATAAAGGTTCTAATACAGAAAGGTTATAACAGTTTACATTCCCACCAAACTTATACCCATTCTGAATATTATTTTAAAAACGAAGACTCAGGAACAAGCAGAAAGACTCCAATAGTTACAAACACATATCAGACCAAAAGTAGTTGAACTTTCTTGAAGAGACAACTGGAATTTCTGCCATGGACTTTCTGGTAGAGTTTCACATTAATAAACAGTTCTTAAAAAGCAGTTTTTCTCCTCTTATTCCTTTTCTGATGTGTGTGTGTATGTATGTTTCCAATGAGCATCTATAACTTTTACAATCAGGAAAACAAATTATCAGTTAGAAACATGAGGATATGCCTTTAACTCAATAGTTCTGCAGAAATGGGCAGCCCTGGTGGCCCAGTGGTTTAGCGCCACCTTCAGCCTGGGCTGTAGTCCTGGAGACCCGGGATTGAGTCCCATGTCGGCTCCCCGCATGGAGCCTGCTTCTCCCTCTGCCTGTGTCTCTGCCTCTCTCTCTCTCTCTCTCTCTCTCTCTCTATCTCTGTCATGAATAAACAAATAAAATCCTTTTAAAAAATAGTTCTGCAGATAGTCTTGCTAAACTAGTATTCCTATCTATATCCATCACTCAAAATAAAATATAATAGAACACAATCAGAATATTTGCTTTTTCTAACGTGTCCAATAGGTCAATGAAGGACTCTATTCTGTGTGTTTGTTTTCATTTATTTAGTTTGCACAAAATGTTTTTTTAAAGATTTTTATTTACTTATTCATGAGAGACAGAGAGAGAGAGAGAGGCAGAGATATAGGCAGAGGGAGAAGCAGGCTCCATGCAGGAAGCCTGGTGTGGGACTCGATCCCAGGACTCCAGGATCATGCCCTGGGCTGAAGGCAGAGGCTCAACCACTGAGCCATCCAGGCGTCCCATAGTTTGCATAAAATATTTTTAATAGGAAAAACAAAACAATGCACCAGAATAGTCTAAGAGGCAGTCTTAGGTAAGGCTGCTTGAGCTTCCTTGCTCAAAATGGAACAGAAAACAATCTTTTTTCTCTCAAAAATGTGTCGAAAACCCCAAAACCTTCCTTTGACCCTATACCTTCCCAATCTCTTCCACCATCTGTCTCCTACTCTACCCACCCAGACTTTTGAAAGTAGTCTACACCTGCTGGAAACCCTCACTTCTGCACTTCCCATTCAGTTCATAGTTGCAGCCTTGCTCCATCCCAGCCATTCCAGTAAAACAGTTTGTCAGAGCAATCAGTGACCTATTGAGACATCTAGTGATGACTTCTTGTCCTTATTTTAGTGAATTGTTCTGCTGAGGATAATGCTGTGGATTATTTCTTGCTTCCTGAAATCCTCAACCCTTGGCTTTGGTGACACCATACTTTCCTGAGGTTTCTTTTTCTTTTTTTTTAATTTTTTTTTTTTATTTATGATAGTCACACACACAGAGAGAGAGAGAGGCAGAGACATAGGCAGAGGGAGAAGCAGGCTCCATGCACCGGGAGCCCGACGTGGGATTCGATCCCGGGTCTCCAGGATCACGCCCTGGGCCAAAGGCAGGCGCTAAACCACTGTGCCACCCAGGGATCCCTTTCCTGAGGTTTCTTAAACCTTTCCAACTCTTTCTTCTTGGCCACATTCCTAAGCAGCTCTTCCACTGCCTGCTCCATAAGTCTTGATGTTCTCCCATTTTCTCACTAGCCCTCTTCTCTTTTGGCTTTATGTGTCCTCCCTCTAGGTCTTATACACCTTCCCAGTTGTAGCAGCTATGTGAACGCTGCGTCTCCCAAACCTACACCTCCATCTAAGGCCTCAGACTCACAAATCTGTTCAAATATCCATCACAATCTATCACCGCAGACACTCCAAGTTAACGTGTCCCAGACTTCCCCCTCAACATGTTTCTCCTCCTCCATTGTCTGTTGGGGACACTACTTAAGGTTCTAAACTGAACACTGGAAATATTTCTTGATTCCCTCGCATGTCTTGATTCCCCCGCACGTGAGTTATAAGTTGCAAAACATCAAGCCACCCACAGTTGAATTCAAACACAATCGTGGTCCAAGAAACATTAGTCTGACAAGACAAAATAAAAAACAACTCAACTCCTTTTAGGGTTCTTTCAAAGAACACCAATTCAGGGGAATCCATATCTAGCCAAACTTCTTATTTGCCTAGTCTATCTTCACGGACTCACATAACAGATGGTGCCTGATGCCTGACAGCTGCTGTCCGCTCTAACCACTCATTGTGCTCTCTCTAAAGTCCCTCACATTTCCCTGATACCACTTCTCCTTGGAAACTCATCCTCCCCTTCTCTCTCTCCTTCTCATTTTTTGTTGTTGTGTATATTAACCTCAGTGTTCTGGCTGTCATGGCCTATTTCTGCTTTGTCCCCTATGCATGGAAGTCCTAGGTCTGATGCAGGAAGAAGGCTAGAGGGGGAAGATAATTTAATTTATAATCTAGTATCCTTTCCTTTTGTGCATTGCACATAACACTCTGCATATCATAACCCTATATATCCTAAATATCTCTTTAATCTGTCCTTTCCTCTCCAAGCAATGATCCTTTGTCCAGGTTCAGTTTCTCACTATCTCTCATCTGGGCCCCCCCACCAGGCCCCAGCTTTCCTTCCCGATTCCAGTATTGTTCTCTTCAAATCCATTATCTAGGGGGGCCTGGGTGGCTCAGTCAGTTGGGTGTCCAACTCTTGGTTTCAGCTTGGGTCATAATCTCAGGGTCATGAGATCGGCCCTGTACTCAGCACGGAGTCCACCTGGGGTTCTCTCTCCTTCTACCCCTTCCCACTCTCCCCAGCCCTACTCTCACTCTCTCAAATAAATAAATCTTGATTTGTATTTCCCTAATGGCAAGTGATGTGAAGCATTTTCTCATGTGCTTGTTGGCCATGTCTATGTCTTCTTTGGTGAAATTTCTATTCATCTCTTTTGCCCATTTCATGATTGGATTGTTTGTTTCTTTGCAGTTGAGTTTAATAAGTTCTTTATAGATCTTGGATACTAGCCCTCTATCTGATACGTCATTTGCAAATATCTTCTCCCATTCTGTAGGTTGTCTTTTAGTTTTGTTGACTGTTTCTTTTGCTGTGCAGAAGTTTTTTTATCTTGATTAAGTCCCAATAGTTCATTTTTGCTTTTGTTTCCCTTGCCTTCATAGATGTATCTTACAAGAAGTTGCTGGGTCCAAGTTCAAAAAGGGTGTTGCCTGTGTTCTCCTCTAGGATTTTGATGGATTATTGTCTCACATTTAGATATTTCATCCATTTTGAGTTTATCTTTGTGTATGATGTAAGACAGTGGTCTAGTTTCATACTTCTGCATGTGGATGTCCAATTTTCCCAGCACCATTTATTGAAAAGACTGTACTTTTTCCAGTGGATAATCTTTCCTGCTTTGTCAAATATTAGTTGACCATAGAGTTGAGGGCCCATTTCTGGGTTCTCTATTATGTTCCATTGATCTATGTGTCTGTTTTTGTGCCAGTACCACACTGTCTTGAAAATCACAGCTTTGTAGTACAACTTGAAATCCGGCATTGTGATGCCCCTGGCTCTGGTTTTCTTTTTCAATATTCTCCTGGCTATTTGGGGTCTTTTCTGATTCCATACAAATCTCAAGATTATTTGTTCCAACTTTCTGAAGAAAGTCCATAGTATTTTGATAGGGATTGCACTGAATGACTCCTAACTCTGGGAAATGAACAACGGGTAGTGGAAGGGGAGGTGGGCAGGGGGATGGGGTGACTAGGTGATGGGCACTGAGGAGGGCACTTGACGGGATTAGCACAGGGTGTTATACTATATGTTGACAAATTGAACTCCAATTTTAAAAATATACAAAAATAAATAAATAAATAAATAAATCTTTAAAACAAACAAACAAAACAAATCCATTCTCCACTAACTACCCAGTGCTCTAATTCAACAATCTAACTTTGTGCCCCTCCACTCTAATACACACACACACACACACACACACACACACACACACACCATCTGGCTACCACTGACATTCAATACCATCTTGCCAGCCATGGGAATGAACTAACTTTAAAGTGGGTCTTCTATCCTCCAATAGCAGCTGAGCCACCCAGATGACAGAGATGAGCTGTGCCCACCAAGTTCTGACCAAATGACAAAGTCATAAACAAATAAATAAGAGCAATTGCTATAAGCCACAAAGTTTTAGGATGGTTTGTTATTTGGCATTATATAACAAACAGCGTGGTTATATTAACTAAGACCAGAGTCTTTGTGACTTTTCCTCTTTTGTCAATCATATTGCTTTCTTTCACTTAACTTCTTATACTTTGCTTTCCTGTTGTTCAATTTTTGATAATATGCCTGGGCTATTAAAATGATTCTCAACATTATCAAGTGCTATAGAAAAATACACATATTTGACATATGTTGTTTCCTGCTCTTCAGCAATACTATAATCGTTTTTCATTAGAAGATATACTTTTTCAATGACTTGTCCAAAAACATATCAGCATGCCTTATGGTGCAATAAGCAGGAATTTATTAGAGAGAAATATAAAGGCATGTGAGAGATTATGTACCTCTGACCAATGCATCTTATTCAGGACAGGTGGAGATTGGTTGTTATTTTCTGGGCAAATGGACTTTATGAGAAGCATCCGCTTAATGCACCCAGCCATATCAACTAGGGGTGCCAACCATCCTACTTCTCTCTTTTTGAAGCATTCCAGCATACAGAACTCTAACATGCTGTAAGACAGAGTAGGATAAAAACTTCCCTTTATTCAGAATTGCTTTTAAAATTCTGACCTGCAAGGGCACCTCGGTGGCTCAGTTGGTTAAGCAGTTGCCTTTGGCTCAGGTCATAATCCCAGCATCCTGGGATAGAGCCCCACATCTAGGCCCACATCCAGCCCTGCATCCAGCTCTCCGTTCAGCAAGAAGTCTGTTTCTCTGTCTCCTTCTGCCCCTCCCTCCCCAACTCTTGCTTGCACTCACACTCACGCTCTCTTTCTCTCTTTCATTCTCAGTCTCTCTCAAATAAATAAATAAAATCTTTTTTAAAAATTCTGACCTGCAAAAAAAAAGAAGAAAAAATCGTGGACAAAAGTTAGTAAATTCATCAGATCTGAAAGTTAATTCATTTTAATTTGATTTTAATTATCTTCATATATTTAGCACATGATTTGACAACTTTCCCATGTCTGCTCTTTTAGAGAACAATAAGCTTTGAACTAAATATCCTTTTGTCTTAAGGCCAAGACAAGATTCGATGTCTGTCAGTTTACTCTTCACTTTCAGGAGTAAGGAGATTCTTTATAATCAGCTCTGTCCCTGTCTGTAGTAAGCAATCTTTTCTAGTCTTCCTTTTATAGCCTATTAACCTATTCATTCCCCACTCTGATTATTTCCTCCTTCTAGGAGAGATGCAGAGTCTCTCTCTTGAGTGAACATCTCCACTTTATGTATTTGGCAATGTTATTCATTCAGTAAGTCAGTACTTTTTCTGAATATTTACTATGTTTCAGGCATTGTTCTGGGAACTTTAGATTTAGCTGTGAACCAGAGAGTCTGCTCTCATGGACCTTAAATTTTAGAGGTAGGGGGTGATTCAGTCAATCAAAAGTGATTGAACAAGATAATTTCAGGTATTGCAATGAAGAATATTTGACCCAGTTACCTGCTAGAGAGTGGCTGGGGAGCTACTTCAGATTTGATGCCAAGAGAAGCCCACAAGGTGAGCCTACAAAGGTAAGCCTTGTCAGTTATATAATATGCTAAAAGCCTTCTTCAGTGGCAGTAGGAAAAGGAAATAATCTTAGGGGGATTCTTTTGATGTGAATTTTTTTTCTTTTTTTCCCATTTTTTCTGGTTGGAGTCAGCAGAGATGTCAGAGCCCTGGATTTCAGGAAGCAGGCACCGTGTGTTAGTTGCCTAAGGCTGCCATAATAATTACTACAAACTGGGTGGCTTGAGACAACAGAAACATATTCTGTCACAGTTCTGGAGGCCTAAAGTCCAAAATCAAGTTGTTAGTAGGGCCGAGTTCCTTCTGAAGACCCTAGGAAAGCATATTTCTTTGCCTCTTCATAGCTTCTGGTGGTTTGGCAGCAATTCTCAGTGTTCTTTGGTTTGTGACAGTATAACTTTAATCTCTTCACATGGCTTTCTTTTCTGTGTCTCCTCTGTATCTCTGTGTCCAAATTTCTCTCTTTATATAAAGACACTAGTGTTTGGATTTAGGACCTACCCTAATCCAGCATGACCTCATCGTAACTTGATTATATCTGCAAAACGCCATTCCAGATAACGTCACGTTCTCACAGGTTCTGGGTAAATATGAATTGGAGGGGGACATTATTCAATCCACAATAGACAGAGTCAACTAGAACTCTCATGAATGGGAGGAAATACATCTCAGCAACATGATGGGGCTCAAGAGGAAGGCAAAGTGTGGGGACCTCTTGAGAGGCATAGTTTGTGGAGTCGAGGAGCACTATTATTTGCCTTACAATTTTTAGTTTGCTTCCAATGTTATCAATCCCTTATGCTATCCTTAAGAGTTAAGTTAAATTTGTTAAGCCTCCTAGGAAGTGCTTCAGGAAACACAGAGAGCAGTTGGGTCCCTGGTTTTAAAAAGTGTGTGAAGAGATCACAACAACCCAGAGAAGCAATTGCTACATAGCCAAGATTGATCAGCAGCCTCCATCTGAGATGACAATGGAAACCAGGACCAGCTGGGTGTCCCCAGAAATACTTGGAGACAGATTCTTTAATGATGCAGCCTTCATTCCCTCATCCAACAACATTCACCCAACACCTGCTATATGCCAAGTATCTTGTTAGTATTAGTGATAAAATGCTGAGCAAAAGGAGACTGGCCTCTGCTCTTGAGAATTTCATTGGCATTAAGGAGAATGAGAGTTTGAAGAGTGTCATTTGGATATAAAGGAACTGTGACCCCATAATGCTGAGTTGAGGATGCATGACTTGCATTGATTATAAAGTGATTGATAGCGCAACAAATATTTGTTGACTGCCTCCCACATGTCAGGCTCTGTGCTAGGTACTGGCATTCAGAAGCAGCATTCCTCTTGCTCCCCTCCCAGAGCTTCCCCTTCACTGTTCCATTGAATCATTAGACACAACAGACCTACAAGACATTAATGTCCCTACGACCTCCCCAAAATAATTTCTTTGATTGGTATGCTTCATCTGGAAATAGCTCCATAATAGTATCACATATAATATGCTTGATTACTCAATATTCCAACCTGAAAAACCCCAGATCAATGCCTCAATGTCCTCCTCCTTAACTCCTATTGAAAACCTTATACCACTGCATAGAAACACATAGCACAGTGTGTTGGACAACGCAGACATTCATTCATTTTCACATCTACTGAGCAACTACCATGTACCAGGCAGTGGGATAGACACTAATTAAATGTTAGTTTCCTTTTCTTTCCTAAATAAGGATGGCACATTTGCTTGCTGGTTGTAGAAATGAGTTTCATATAAAAAATATAAAATTCTGAAAAGTGATCTTATTATAATTTTGTCAAGGAAAGAATCACTATTGTTTAGAAAAGTTATGCCTCTTCAAGATCTTATAAGAACCCATCTCCAGCTTTCCTTTAATTTTGAATTTCCCTGCAAACATAGTGTTTTTGCCTTCTCTGATCTCCCATTGAAGATAGCCACTCACTATTAAGTTTAGTCAACATACATCATTTGCAATATTATCTCCAAATAAAAGCTAGATGAGTAATTTGCATCTATATTGTAAAAGCTTCCAGAAATGAATGTCTAGGCCATCACTCATGAACACACCTGATAGGACTTGATCCAGTTTTTTTTAATAGTTACAGACACCATGATATTTTGGGGTTTTTTAAAAAAGATTTTTTTCATTTATTCATGAGAGACACTGAGAGAGAGAGAGAGGCAGAGACACGGGCAGAGGGAGAAGCAGGCTCCACGCAGGGAGCCCGATATGGAACTCGATCCTGGGACTCCAGGATCACGCCCTGGGCCTAAAGCAGGCACTAAACCACTGAGCCACCCAGGAATCCCCAATACCATGATATTTTGAAGAGAGCATAGTGTGGCAAGAGTCCAGGAGCATGAGGTCAGGTATGGCTTTGAATCTCTACTCTTTCGTTTGCTACCTGAGTGAATGAGTGAACCTAGGCAGTTAAGTTTTTTTTACAGCTTAAGTTTTTTTTTTTTTTTTCACAGCTACATTTTGGGGCTACAGTGAGAATTAGAGACAATCTATGAAAATTGTCTGGCACTTAATTAATTGAAGCTCTTACTATTATTCTAGTCATGCTCAGTAATCCATTTAATCTCTCAGATCTATTTATGGTTGCTTCTGATATTTCCACTTTTACCTTTTTGTTTATCAGCTATGAATGGATTTGTAAATATAACCTAGCATCTTCCAAATGCAAAGAGGAAAAATACCAATTGAGATCACATTGCACAAAAGTGAATGTGCTAGAACTCAAGCTGTAAGATATTAAACAGACTAACTACCATGGGCTGCTGGTGAGGTCATAAGCCTAAAATAATTTGGCAGAGCTAAACTAGACTAGCACAAACAGACTTCTGAATTGGCACATAGCACAAAAGGTAGTTCTCCTTATGCCCAAATATAGATGTTGACTCACACAGTCTGGGTGAGACAGCTGAGGAACAAAGTGATATCATCCGAGGAGGCAGGATGACATCATTCTGCAAATGTTTTTCGTCTGTCTGGTTTTTGGCATTAGACGTTTTTGGCTCCTATTTCTCATGATTTCCATCAGTTGCTCTTAAATACTACCCTCCTTGAGGGAGGCAGCATCAGCTCCTGCCTATCTGTAAGTTTCCTGTATGTTATAAATATTTTTCCATATCTGACACAGTATCTGGTTTCCCCTCCGTTCATTCTATTGAAACTGGTCTCAAAAGGGCCACTAAAAATAGGGTAGTTGCCCAATCCACCAGATTTCTTTTTTGTTTCCTTCCCACTGGAACTGTGTGCAACGAAGGACACTGCTGATCAACTCCTCTTCCTTGCCTTACTCTTTCTCGCTTCCTTAGGCTTACCTTGGGGTTTTCATTCTAAAGATCACTTCTTAGGAGCCAACTTCACTTGTCTCTCTTCCGTGTCTCCCCTGAGATGTTCTCCTGAGTGATCATTCTTGCCTCTTCTTTGCCCACAAGCAGCCCTGGCATGTTTATCTCCCTGCTTCCCCATTCTCAAGGACCACTTCTTCAATGACCTTCCCCAAACCAAACCATTCAGGTCACTGTCCCAACTAAGAATCTTTAATTTTTACCATTGCCTTCAGGATAAAGCCCACACACCCTAGGAAGACTGCCAACCTGTTCATAACCTGGTCTTAGAAATCTTCTGAACTTTGTCTCCCCCCACGGACCTTCTCTGCTGTTGCTCAGGCTATTTCTTTATCTCTCTACTCCAACTCCAAAAAATCTTGCAGACCCTCTGAGATACAGTTCAAATGTCCCTTCCATGAAGTTTTTCTTAACTCTTTCCTCCCTGCCATCCTGGTAGAATTAGTGGCTTCTTCACAGTCCCCATGACAGTTTTTGCATACTGCTAGTGTAGCATTTACCACTTATACTGTCTGTTCCTCATTTATTTGTCTATTCCTTTACATGGTGACTTCTGGAGAACAGTGATATCACCTTCTGTGTCTTAGTATTCATACCACCAGCTCAGTGCCTTGCAGATAATTACATCCTCAATAAACAGTTCTCAATTTCAACTGAACCTGTTTTTCAAAGATCAGACTTCTAATCAGGTCTAGTTACTCTGCTACTTTAAATGAGAGAAAGAGACACAGAAAGAGAGAGAGAGAGATAATATCTCTGCCATGAATTAAATGTATTTTAGGCCATATTTAGGCTTTCATGGCAAAATTCTCTTTCATTCTTTCTGCATAATTAAACTGTGTGCAAAAGAAAGGCATTCCGTGTTTTGTTTTGTTTTTTTATACACGATCAACTTCCAGGTCAGCTAGATTCCAATGTATAATCACCAGAAAGAACAAGAATGCCTAATCTACCCTTGGTGAATAAAGGGCCTACTCAATTGAGTAAACTCTTTTAAGACACCAGGGTATCATTTAGTACATTTCTTCCTCCAAGGAGATTAAATAGGGCCTGGATGTGTGTTATAACAGATGCACATAAGCTCTAATTTTGTTTTGCAAAATAAATGGTTACTTAAAACTAAGCCTGGATCAACTCAAATATATCACATAGCCAACTCAGACAGAAATAAAACTCATTACAGTGATTGTGAAGAGAACCATTTTTCTTTCACCTGCTCTATTCAGTCAAGATCTACTTCAACAATGATCTCTGTATAGGAATATCGAGTAGAGTTCTTCAGCTCAGTATATCATAAGAGCAATAGCAAAATCTCTCATGAGCAAATGAATTTGCACTGTTTAAGTGCACATACAGGGACCCCTGGGGGGTTCAATGGTTTAGCGTTTGCCTTCGGCTCAGGTCATGACCCCAGGGTCCTGGGATCAAGTCCCACATTGGGGTCCCAATGGGAGCCTGCTTCTCCCTCTGTCTATGTCTCTGTGTCTCTCATGAATAAACAAACAAAATCTTTAAAAAAGAGAGGTATGTACAATTTAGAATATGTGTCTCCATAAAAATGAATAATATATATTGAGCAATAGCATGTACATGTCATGCACCGCCTCTATATCTCATGTAGATTATCTCATTTCCTCAAAATAGCTCTCTGAGGTTGAAACTATTACCATCTCTATTTTATAGATGAGGAAACTGAAGGTTAAAAAGTCTGGTAACTTCCTTCTGTTGCAGGGCCACTGAGCAGTGATTGGGGGTCAGAGACTGAGTCTGACTGCAGTGAACTCAAGGAGCCATACAGATACTTTTGATGGCAATTGCTTGCACCTGCTTACACAGGGAATGGTGACAACCCATAAACACTATGGATAAGGAAAGGTGGCCAGTTAGGTCTGAATCTTTATGCATAGTCTAAAGAACTGAGCCTCCATCACTTCTATGTACAGAAGACTTTACATTCTTTTTGAAGTAAAAAAGAGAGTGGGCAAGGTAGAGATGCTGGGAGAGTTAAATTATATAAATGCAGAGTTTCCTGCTCAAACCTCAGCTTATAAGTATGTGCAAATAAGTGGAGGCCATGCTCAGATCCCTCAGGTTCTTTATAGTGGGTCTAAGTGCACATTAGTGGAAACAATTCTGCCTTTGCCTGGATCTGTCCTCCACTTCCCAGAGGAGCTGTAGCATGGAGCCCAGGGGACGTTAGTATAGGATTGTCAAGCACTGCCAACCAATCACCTTATTTATATGGACATTCCTTTTGTAAACTGACACTTCTCTTTCACTTTTGTCTACTGGAAAAATGATCTAGGGAAGCCCCGGTGGCCCAGTGGTTTACTGCTGCCTTCAGCCCGGGGTGTGATCCTGGAGACCCAGGATCGAGTCCCATGTCAGGCTCCCTGCATGGAGCCTGCTTCTCCCTCTGCCTGTGTCTCTGCCTCTGTGTGTGTGTGTGTGTGTGTGTGTGTGTGTGTGTGTGTGTGTTTCTCATGAATAAATAAATAAAACCTTTAAAAAAATTTTTAAAAAGAAAAATGATCTAAAGGGTCTACTGGAAAAATTATCCATTTCGGCCATTGAAGTAGAAGAGGCAAAATATTAATGTTTATTGAATCTATTCCATTTTCAGCAGAATTCTTGAAAACAGTGCTGTGCCCTTCAACTTCCAAGATAGGCTACCTGCAAATATTTCTTTTTAATCACCAGTTTTTATGTTCCTGGCATGATCAGTTTGTTTCTGAAAAAGATGGCTTCCTACATTGTATCTCCAAGAATAAATGTTACCTTCTCTTGAACAAATCACTTTGAAGCTAGCATTTAAAATGGAATTTAATAATTATTAAATGCAAAAATTAGTGCATTTTATTAGCTAAAGTTGAATTTTTAAAAATCTTAGATGAATTACTAACAATCAGTAACAATGATGAAATGACAAAATACAAAACATATACTATATATGCTGAGGGTATAGGAAAACAGAAATTCTCATTATTGCTGGTAGAAGTATCAACTGGTAAAACTTCACAGAGAGCAATTTGGCAATATCTGTTGAAATTACAAATGCATTTACAGATGATTCATAGGTGATTCACAGCAGCATTGTTTTGTAACAGCAAAAGATTGTAGTCTATCCATCAATAAGGTACATACAACACAAACTTTAAAAAATTTGAGAAAGCCCCATCAGTATGGAATAGTATCTAAACCACATGTGTTAATGTATGTGTGAGGATATGCATGTGTATGTATTATGGTGTGCTGGTTGATTTTCAACCACCAGTTCCCTACGTGTGGTTCTGTGAATGTTGATTGACAAGTAGATGAAAGTCAAATAATGAAGATGTATTCTGGAACTTTACTGGTTTATCAATGAAGTGAGTGACTTCTTTGCCAAATCGGATAATAATTTTAAATACAGAAAGAATATTTCTTCAATTATTTGTTACATTCACAAGGACAAATTTTTAGGTTTAATTTGTAACATTTTACCATCATTTTCTTAATTCCAGACAATCAATGAAACAAAAAATTAAGTCCTGATTTGTATCATCAGCTGATTTCTATCTGGGGGGAGTACTCCCCCAATGGCCAACTTCAGGCTAGCAATGTGACCTCCTGAATACACAGTGGGAAAGGATGAACATACCTACAGGAACAACATTATATAGTATTTCTTCCATATAGATACAGTAGGTGCAAATAATCTCATAACACACATATAACAGTGTAATATAATAAAATAACTAGGAAGTGATTTTTAGTATTTGTTACCTTTTTTGTTAATAACTAGGAAGTGATTTTTAGTATTTGTTACCTTTTTTGTTAATAACTAGGAAGTGATTTTTAGTATTTGTTACCTTTTTATTGCTACCAATAACTTAATTGGAAGTTTACTTATTTTTTAATATTGATTGTATTTGGTAATCTGCTCCCAAAATTCCTGAAAAATGTAACAACTGGCTCTTGTTTATTATGAGATGGCACCATACCAGTTGTGCATATAAATGGATACAATTAGACTGTCCCACCAGGAAGCAGAAACACATTTGGATGAAACTCTGAGGACTTCTTAAAAGGTATGATCAAGGCTAAGAAAACACAAAGAGATGCTGAGAAATCTGTGAATGTACCAAAAGATGTTGAATTTTACACTTCAAGTGGGTGAAGTGCATGGTATGTAAATTATATCTCAATAAAACTGTTTTATAAAAAAGAGAGAGATTCTGAGGCTCCCAAGGACTAGAGGTAGCAGAAAGCTACGATTACCATCCCTATTTTTATGGGGCAAAAGAAGGGAATAGTTTTACCAGAGCACTGTGAGAGATAGGGACCCAGAGGGCTTCCAGCAAGAGCTATCATTATAGAGGGACTCATTCACCACCACAATTGTAGTTTGAAAACAGGAAATTGGGGATGGGGGGACTAGGCCAGACTTTCCACTCTCCTGTTTTTCAGTCTCCTATTGGTGCCTCACATTGGCCAAACCGTAAGTCAGAGGGCTAGGGAAGATGGCTGATATATTCATAGAGGTCAACTCCTAGGGCCCAGAGCAGATCCATAAGGGTTAGATAATGGATCTGTGTGAAAAGACACATGCACACCTGCACATGCATGCATATATTTGCTAATAAAGTATGTGTATAGTATATTTCTGGAAGAAACACAAGGAAGTTATTAATATTGGTTGGCTTCAGGGAAGGAGAAATATAGAAAGACATAGACTTTTCACTCTGTAATATTTATAGCTTTTGAATAAATTATGAATTTTGAGCCACATGAATATATTACCTATTTCAAAAAAGACATAACATTTAAATTTAAAAACAAAAATAAACCAAAAAACAAGTAAATCTCTGGTCGTCTTAAGTCAGTTCACAAATCACTTGATACTTCTCTGCTTCTGAGCACATGACAGGATTGTAGTTCCTTATCCCTGCTGGAGGTGGGTGTGGCTACGGGCCTTATTTGAGAAATGCAATATAAGCAAAACTAATGTGTGTCACAGGAGCCAGTGTATGTATTGTCACCTTCTCTCTTTCCTGCCTCATAGGTCATGGAAGCATCTACCAAGATGGAACTGCCGTTAGCCAGATCCACAATTTATAAGGAGTAGACACCTTCCTTTGTGCCATCACTACACTAACATTGGACATGAAGCATGAGTGAGAAATAACCTTTGTTGGTTTAAATTACAAGATTATGGGGTGTTTGTTGCCACAGCATAAACTAATCTATCCTTGTTGACACAAGAGGGAACCAGATGGCTCCTGGAATTATTTGCAAATCAAAAATATGTGATTTTTAAAAATAGTTATGTTTAGGTGCACTAGAGTGGTTCAGTTGGTTGGGGGTCTGCCTCCAGCTTAGGTCATGATCCCAGGGTCCTGGGATCAAGGCCTACATGGGCTTTCTGCTCCAGGGGTGAACCTACTGTCCCTCTCCCTCTGCCTGCTGTTCCCCCTGCTTGTGCTCTCTTTCTCAGTCAAATGGATAAATAAAATCCTTTAAATAAATAAATAAATAATAAAAATTAAAAAATAAATAAAAATAAAAATAGTTACATTTAGCCTCTTATATTTAAAACAATAC
Source organism: Canis aureus (assembly GCF_053574225.1). Taxonomy (NCBI): domain Eukaryota; kingdom Metazoa; phylum Chordata; class Mammalia; order Carnivora; family Canidae; genus Canis; species Canis aureus. The sequence continues at coordinate 20,872,738 of NC_135635.1, forward strand.
ACATATTTACACCCATGGAAATATCACTGTTTTCAATGACAGTATGTATATTGATTTGTGAATATTAATACCAAGCTTACATTTGGTGGTTTATATATCAAAACCTCAAAATGTTTACCATTAGGCTAAAAAATTATACTTTTATGAATTAATGTTAATGGAATAATAATAATGGCTAAATTTTATTGAGCAGCTATTACGCACCAGACACTATTCTAAGTACTTCACTTAAATTAATTTAGAATACTCACGGCAATCCTTTGATATATGACCTGTTATTACTACTACACTTTTACACAAGAAAACTGAGGCTTGGAGAAGTTGAAAAACTTGTTAAAAATTATATAACTAATAGGAAGAGTATCCAGAATTTAAACTATCAGCCTAACTCAAGAGACTGTGCTTTCAACCATTATGATATACTGCTACTTCTTACTTTTTTTTTACTTCTTACTTTTTTAAAAATTTAATTTTCACCTTTATTTCTTCTTGATCTACACATTTTTAATTTCCAAATGTATGTCTTTTTCTAGTAATCTTTTTTCCAACTTTATTGAGGAATAACTGAAAAATACAGTTGTACATATTTAAAGCGTACAACATGATGATTTGACATATGTACACACATCATAGAATGATTGCCAAGATTGAGATAATTAACACTTCCATCACTTCACACAGTTAATACGTTTTTTTTAACGGTGTGAATGCTTAAGATCTACGCTCAGCAACTTTCAAGTATAGATCATTGTCAACTTATAATAGGGTTAAATCCTGGTAGACCCATTGTGAGTTGAAAATATCACAACTCGGGATCCCTGGGTGGCGCAGCGGTTTGGCGCCTGCCTTTGGCCCAGGGCGCGATCCTGGAGACCCGGGATCGAGTCCCACGTCGGGCTCCTGGTGCATGGAGCCTGCTTCTCCCTCTGCCTGTGTCTCTGCCTCTGTCTCTCTCTCTGTGATTATCATGAATAAATAAAAAATTAAAAAAAAAATATCACAACTCAAAACTGCATTTAATACACCTAACCCACTGAACATCACAACTTAGCTTCACCTACCTTAAATGTGCCCAGAACACTTAACATTAGCCTACAGTTGGGCTAATCATCTAAACACAAAGATTTTTATGATCAAGTGTTGAATATCTCATGTAATATATTGAATACTATACTGAAAGTGAAAAACAGAATGATTGTACAGATGTGCAATGATTGTAAGTCTATTGGCTGCCACTGCCCAGCATCATTGAAAGAGGATCATACTGCATACTCCCTGGGTAAAGGGTAAAAATCCAAACTTACAATCTGAACTATGGTTTCTACCAACTGTGTATTGCCTTTGCACCATGATAAAGTCAAAAAATTGAAAGTCTAACAATCGTATGTTGGGGACCATCTGTACAAAATACATGGTGACATGTAGTCACCATGCTATACACTAGACCTTCAGAAGTTCATGGTCTTATTACTGAAAGTTTGTCCCCTTTGACCTACTCTTTCTATTTTCCCCTGTCCCCTACCCCTAGCAACCTGTTTCTATGAAATCAGGTTTTTTCTTTAGAGTCCACATACAAACAATACCATACCTATTGCTACTTCTTAAATAGCTTTAGGATATAAATTATTGCACTGCTTTAGAATAACAAAATGGAGAAACAACTCTAATGTCTAAATGGCAAGAGAATATTGAATCAATTGTAGCACTGTATGATAGAATACTATGCCCATGCAGTCATTTTCTAAAGATCATGAAGAACATGAAAAGATATCTGTAATATAAAAAATGAGAATAAAAAATTAAATAAATAAAAAACTAAAATGAGAATAAGTTTTAAAAACCTGGTTCCATTTTTTAAAAAGTATATGCATAGACAACAGCCTAGAGAGCTTGGTAGTAGATCTGGGTAGCAGATCTTATAGGAGTTTTTCCAAGTGCTTACATGTATTGTCTGATTTTCCAAAACAAGCCAATAAATCTAACATTAAAAGTGCCTCACTGTAGATCCTGAAACAAGAGCTTGCACGCAGTTACTCTAGTTAGTAAAGCCCCCAGCCCCCGCCACCCCGGGAATAGGAGTGGGGATATGCAAGAGGGAACTGGGATAGAAGGAAACCCAATTCGAAGATGTGAGTGTGTCATAATGCTGCTCACCACTGTGGGAAACTAAGGTGTTTTCTCTAGAAACCTCTCTAAAGAGCCAAGTAGAATGGACCTCATCATTGTCTGCCTGAGGGACATAAGGCAGGAAGATTTATCCATGGCTCTTTTCCCCATTCGTCAAGGGCACCAAATTCCTCCTATTTCTGGTCTGCACCTTTGCCAGGACTAAGAATGTTGCTGCAGGCATCCTGCAGGCCACAGCAACGAAGGCTGGGGCAGAGAGCCAGTGCTAAGCCCAAACACTGAGGGAGGTACTGGAAGACAACTAAAGATTGGAAAAAAGGTGAATTGAGAGGATGAGCACTGGGGCAAGAAAGACGGGGACCTTACCAACCTTTGTATAAAATTTAAAGTTGAAAAAAAATTAAAAAAATAAAATTTAGAGATTGAAATACCAGCTTCAAGTCATGACTCTCTTCTAACTTTAGAATGTGGTAAAGGACGCCTGGGTGGCTCAGTGGTTGAGCGACTGCCTTCAGCTCAGGGCATGATCCCAGGGTCCTGGGGTGGAGTCCCACATCAGGCTCCCCGCAAGGAGCCTGCTTCTTCCTCTGCCTATGTCTCTGCCTCTCTCTGTGTGTCTCTCATGAATAAATAAATACAATCTTTAAAAAAAATAGAACGTGGTGAAATGGGGCACCTGGGTGGCTCAGTTGGTTAAGCATCTGCCTTCAGCTTAGGCCATGATCCTGGGGTCCTGGGATCAAGTCCTGCATTGGGCTCCCTGCTCAGCGAGGAACCTACTTCTCTCTCTCTTCTTTTGTGACTCTCTCCTGCTCCTGCTCTCTCTCTCTCTCTCTCTCTCTCTCTCAAATAAAGAAGTACAATCTTTTTTTAAAAAAAAGAATGTGGTAAAACCCAAGTTTTATTTTCTTTTTCTTTTAGAATAAGAGCTATTGTAGTAGGAAAGGCTAAGTAGAAGGCCCTGAAACTATCCATGTCCCCATCCAGTCAAGACAGTAAATAAAATATTGTATCACATCTCAGAGGGGCATGGCAGAGATTAAAATGAACCTCAAAGATTTAAAAAATGCAGGAGTGTTGTTCTCATTAAACACCATCCTGGCATCTACAAAAACCAGATTGTAAATGATTGTACACTACTTTAATTTGATAAAGGAGAAGTCCCACGCACAGCTCCTAGGCTGGATGTGGTGTCTTTGCTAGAGCAGATTAACACAGCCTCAGGCATGCATGTAGCATGGTGTTATTGATCTGGTGAGTACATTTCTTTCTATATCAATCAAAAAGCAGGATGAAAAGCAGTATATACAATAGTATACATTCACAGGCTTGCCCCAAGTCTCCTGTTTTCTGTCATAGGGGGCTGTACTTTACGTACATTCTATAAAAATTACATTGGTCCACTCTTTTGAGGATACACATTAATAAGCAAGATGTATAATGTACTCTTAATGCCCTAATAAGACATATATAATCCAGAGGGTGAGAAATCAACCCTCTGAAGATCTAAAGCCCTGCCAGATGACTGCAAGACAATGTAGAAATATTCTCTCCAAAGTACAGGGCAGGTTACTGCATCATTCACTTCCCACATGTAAGAAAGAAGCACACCACTTTTTAGGCCACTTTAGGTTTTGCTTGAAGAGTATTCCACACTGAGGGACACTTGATTCAAGCCACCTATAATGTGACTTGGAAGGTTTCTAGCTTTAGTAGAGCCCAGAACATGACAGGGCTCTGCCGCAGGCTGTTTTCAGTAGAAGAAGCCTTGCTGTTTGGGTCATATGAGCCAGCAGATCCCCTGGGAGCAGAGGTACCTGTGAGGAAGAGAGGTCATGTGAGCTCTCTGGCAACTCCCAATGGCAGGACTGCAGTACAGATATCTAGGGTTCTCAAAGCAATGCTGTGTTATTTGCTCCAGAGAACTATATATCACAGAAGGTTCAGCTCCTGAAAGGCTACTGGGCCAGGCCTGATACAGCTCGAATACCTCACTCAGGAAATCAAGTGACCACGTGGCCAGAAGTGTTCATCATGAGCTGGATGCTCTCAACAACCCAAGTTACAGGGTGAGGTGGGCCTAGTAACAATATATTGTAAGAGAGCTGGAGATTATGCTTGAGAAAGTACAGAAAGCACAAACAAGCTGCATGAGAGATAACCCAAGGCCTCAGGATCCCCATGCTGTGCGCTGTCTGACATCTCTGCCTCATAACAGTTTCCCTCTGACCACCTAGCAAAGGAAGAAAAATCCATGCTTGTTCACAAATGAATCAGCTTGGTGAAGTGGTATATGTTGACAGTGGTCTGCTGCCCATGACATTTCCATCCAGGGGTGGCCTTGAAAGACAGGGTAGAGGAAATCCTCCAAATGGGCAGAACATGTTTTAAAAAAAAGTGATTAAATTGTCTTTATACACATTCACATATTAATTCATAAATGTGCTACTTCTACCCACAAGATTTATATAGGGCTTAAAGTAACATTTGTATCATTTGTTTAAGTTACCTGGATTTAAATTGCATCACCAATAATGAAAACAAAGTATTTACATTACAGGTTGCCCCCACTATTCGAAAGTAATGCATTCCTATGAAACCTTTCATAAGCTGGAAAGGCAGAAAGCAAAGAAGCAATTATCATTAATATACCTGAAACATTTTTTAGCATTCTCAGGCCCCTCTCAAAAAAACCCTTATACTTTTCTGATATCTTAAGACACATCTTGCTAACAGATGCACCAAATGAATAGAGATAAAATTCATGCTCACAGACACAGTTCAAAGTTATGGCAGCTTGATGCTGAGATGCGAAGTTCCTAGAGAAGGAGCTTGGTGGTGTCGCTCTGGCTGCCTTTAAAACAGCTGGCTGAAAAAAAAATGCTATTTTGCTTTTTGCCTTTTCTCATAAAAGCAAAACTCATCCTCAGCTTTCTTTTCATTAGCAAAATCAGGTACCAGTGTAGGTCTTTCAAAAAAGTGAAGTGACACAGAACAAACAGGCAAAAAGCAAGGGACACCTATATAAACAGTGTTAATAAGAGAGAATGGAAGGGGAAGGGTTCTAAGACCATACAGAGAACATGCATAGGAATCTCTCTGAGAATTCTATCATTATTGTCTCAGCAGTGGGAGATTTGGTGAGCCTCAGCAAAAGAACAAGGCGGCAAATTGAAATAGCAGAGGGATAATGGGATTTCAGAACCAGACTAATGTAGCTTTGAGTCAAAGCTCCACCAGTTACTAACAATGATGTTGGGTAAGTTATTTAATCTCTCTGAACCTCAGTTTTCTTCTTTGTGAAATGAGGTTGATAATACTTTAACTAGGTTTTTTTTTAAGATTTTATTTATTTATTTGACACAGAGAGAGAGAGCAAGCGGGGGAGGCAGGCAGAGGGAGAAGCAGACCCCCCACTGAGCAGGGAGCCAATGTGGGGCTCGATCCCAGGATCATGATCTGAGCTGAAGGCAGACACTTAACTGACTGAGCCACCCAGGTGCCCCAACGCTAACTAGTTTTTAACTACATTTCTGCTGAGTGCAGTTGTGCAGCCTGTGAACTGCACAAGTACCTAGGGAAGAAATTAAAAGGGTCTGACATCCCACTTACACTCAGGTCAGTGGAGCATCCCACCATGCACAGGTATTTGTATTTCTAATTCACACATCGCCCCTGTAGGCGACCCCATTCCTGCCTGTTGTCAGGATTTAAATGAGATAACATATGTAAAACATCTAGTAAGTAGTAATAAATGATAGCTGTTATTGTATTCTGTTGTCTCCAAGTCCATCAGTTACCAAAAGCCTAAGCTAAAAATAGAATTCAGAAAATAAGCCCTGCATGATAAAGATGGTCACAAAAGGAAGGGCACAAAAACAGACACCAAGATCAATGGAACAGAACAGAGAACCCAGACATGGACCCTCAACTCTGTGGTCAACTAATCTTTGGCAAAGTAGAAAAGAATATCCAATGGAAAAAAGACAGTCTCCTCAACAAATGGTGTTGGGAAAATTGGACAGCCACATGCAGAAGAATGAAACTAGACTATTTTCTTACACTATACACAAAAATAGACTAGAAATGGATGAAAGACCTAAATGTGAGACAGGAATCCATCAAAATCCTAGAGGAGAACACAGCCAGCAATCTCATGACCTCGGCCACAGGAACGTCTTGTTAGATATGTCTCCGAAGGCAAGGGAAACCAAAGCAAGAATGAACTGTTGGGACTTCATCAAGATAAAAAGCTTTTGCACAGGAAAGGAAACAGAACCAAAAGACAATCAACAGAATTGGAGAAGATGTTTGCAAAAGCCTTATCAGATAAAGAACAAGTATCTAAGATCTATAAAGAACTTATCAAGGGGCACCTGAGTGGCTCAGTTAAGCATCTGCCTTCAGCTCAGGACATGATCCTGGGGTCCTGGGATCCAGTGCATGTCAGGTTTCCTGCTCAGTGGGGAGTCTACTTCTCCCTATCCTTTCCACTTGTGCTCTCTCTTGCAATTTCTGTCACTGTATCTGTCTCAGTCTTTCTCTTCAAATAATTTTTTAAAATTCTATAAAAAGAAAAAGAACTTATCAAACTCAACAACCAAAGAACATATAGTCCAATCAAGAAATGGCCAGAAGACACTGACATTTCTCCAAGGAAGACATACAAATGGCCAGCAGACACTCATGCTCAATATCACTCAGCATTAGGGAAATACAAATCAAAACCACAATGAGATACCACTCACACCTCTCAGAATGATAAAATTAACAAGTCAGGAAACGTTGGCAAGGATGTGGAGAAAGGAGAACCCTCTTGAACTATTGGTGGGAATGCAAACTGGTGCAGCCACTTTGGAGGACAGTATGGAGGTTCTTTAAAAAGTTAAAAATAGAGCTACCCTATGACCCAGCAATTGCACTACTAGGTATTTACCCCGAAGATACAAACGTAGTGATCTGAAGGGGCACCTGCACCCCAATATTTATAGCAGCAATGTCCTCAATAGCCAAATTATGGGAAGAACCCAGATGTCCATTGACAGATGGATAGAGAAGATGTGATATATATCTACAATGGAATACTAATCAGCCTTCAAAAAAATGAAATCTTGCCATTTGCAATGATGTGGATGGAACTAGAGGGTATTATACTAAGCGAAATAAATCAATCAGAGAAAGACAATTATCATGTGATCTCACCCATATGTGGAATTTAAGAAACAAAACAGAATCATAGGGGAAGGAAGGGAAAAATAAAACAAGGCAAAATAAGAGAGTGAAACAAACCACAAGAGACTCATAATCATGAACAAACTGAGAGTAAATGGAGAGGGTGGGGAGGATGGGGTACCTGGGTGATGGGCATTAAGGAGGGCACATGGTGTGATGAGCACTGGGTATAAGACTGATGTATTACTGAACTCTACCTCTGAAACTAACAATACACTATATGTTAATTAATTGAATTTAAATTTTAACCCCCCCCCCCCGAAAAAAAAAGGAAGAGCATGATTCTGACAGAACCTGCTTCCTCCAATAGATTCTAAAAGCCTCAGGGGCTGGGACCTGCCTTACTCACTTTTGGATGTTCCTGGCACTTAATATCAGCTAATAAATATTTGAATGAATGATTGACTGAATGAATAAAGTGACAATTTCATCTTTTTTTTAAAAAAAGTAAGAGCAACAAAGACATCTTTGAGAATATTTGCTTGGAACCATCCTTGAGTATTTTCCAATACGTGGGTTTCAGTTTGCCAGTTCTCACCCTGCGTTTTCTCTCAGTTTTGAGGTCATGTACAGAATAATCTAGGTTGATATTCAGAGTACATTGCTTCAACTGTCTTAAATCTAGGGAAACAATCCTGAAGTAGTGAAACCAAGCAAGTGACAGCCCCACAAATTCTCCAAGCTTATCTCTCTGTCACATTTACCAGGTAGTCAACCTGTCTTCTGGCAGATGGAAGTCATACTTGAATGGAAATTGATTTTTGTTCTCCCACAAAACAAAGAAACTAATTTCTGTCTCTAACTAAATCAGCTATTAACTTCTAATTGACATACCTTTTTTAAGACTAGAAAGTTATTTCAACCTTTATAACTCTGCAACCTCTAGACATATTACTTCTTTTGTCCCTCTTGGGAACTCCCTCCTAGCCTGTTGAAAACTTTCCACCTTGCTTCCCTTGAATATATTCTCAGATTTAGAAAAAAAAAAAAAAGAAGTTCTGAAAAGAAGATGACCCAGTTTTCCAGAGTGAATAAAAATGTTCACCTGCAGTGGAAATCTTATAGTATTTTTTCCCCAAAGCTATAGATGGTGAGACAAGAAGTACTTTTTTATTTATAAGTATTGAATAAGGCATAAACAATGTCAAAAATCTTAGAAAATCTACCAAGAATCAGTAAAGAAAGCACAGAAAACTACAAAGAGTTTTTTTAAAAAATTCAGGCAAAGCCTCTTTCTCTTGTTATCTAATTTCTCCATTTACTGAAATTTTCAATGAGCCTTTCTATTTCAAACCTTACAGTGTAAAGACAGTTTGTTAACTAGTGATAATAGGTTAGGAAAATATTTTACTCACAAAAACAGATAGCTCTCTTTATGCCATATAAAAGGTAATAATCTTGTAGAAAAAACACTCAACTAAAGCTCAAAATAGAAAGTATTACACTTCTTCAATCTATATAAGAAATTTATCAAATTTTTCTGGAAAGCTGAGTTTTTCATATTCATTCTGATATGCTGTTTCCCTTAAATGTATTGGCTTTTTATCTCTCGCATAAATCTCCAAGGAATACCTTTAAACTATTTTTTATAGTGTCTAAAAAGTTAACTCTGATTTTTCCTTCTGCCTCCTCCTGCCTGTCACTCCCAGGAATCAATTCTAATTGCTTACACTTAACAGCATTCACTTATTTATTTATTTAATAAATGTTTGAGGGCTTACTGTGTTTCAGTCACTTAGGCTCTCAGATGCCATGATGAGCACAAATAGACACAGCCTCTACTATTACGGAGCTGATTGTCAAATGGGGCATTCAGATATTAATCAAATAATCACACTAATGGGGGTATAATTATGAATTGAGGTTCATGTTATGAAGAAAAAAAAAAGAATACAATCCTAAAGAGTGAAACAATAGGATCCTCACCTAGACTGGAGGAACAGGTAAAGCATCTGAGGAAACAAACGACATGTCAAGAACCAAAATTGGCTGGATCTATAACCCAAGATTTAATCTCTTTTCATAACATTGTGGTAAGTTGCACAGCCTATTTATTAATTCTAAGGTGAGCAGAACAAAATTTCATTTTGAGCCTTTCCCCACCAAAAGTATTCCTTTTCATCTGATAGGAAATATTTATCATTGCTCATCTAAGCACTATCCATTTTAGAGGTTCCCTCACCAACCGGCTGGGTATTTCCATAAATTATCCAGGTGAGAAAAAAGAGTGAAAACAAAACCAGCATTTTTTCACCATTTTGCTTCTCTGTCAAATGAATTACCATTTTAAAATGTTTTCTATATAAAAAAAGATGTTTCATGGATTCTTATTTGCAGTCTATTCCATAAATATAGCTATTATAGATTTCCAATTTATTCTTTTAAATTCTCTTTAGAAATCTGTAACCCTAGATCAAATTACTCCTTACTTATGTTTCATTTAATGAAGTGCATAAGATAATCTTTAGCTCCAAAAATTGTTGCTTTATTATTTATTTTGAAACATTGTAAAGAAGATAATTCTTCTATAAAAATTTTCCTGAAACTCTAAATATGTTCGGTCAGTTTTCATTTAGTTTTTATCTATTGGGTTTGTTTGATTGCAGTTTATTCTTATTACAAAGTTAACGCATGTACAATAGAGAAGAAAAAGGTTTTTAGCAGCAAAATAAAATGAAAATTTACTGGCCCTGAGCCAGAGATAATTTCTATTAATATTTTGTTGTAGGCCTACATATATCTATATATAATTCTCCATATTTCCTCAGAATTTTCATAAAGTGGTTTGGTAAGAAAAATGACTGTATTTTTCCCCTTAATTTTATTCATGATCCAGTTCCATCTTTTGTCAAATATTGAGTTATGCAAACGTTTATGGAGAACTACTGTGCACCAACCTTTCTAAAGTTGCCTCGGGCAGCCGGGTAGCTTAGCGGTTTAGTGCCGCCTTCAACCCAGGGCCTGATCCTAGAGACCCAGGATCGAATCCCATGTCAAGTTCCCTGCATGGAGCCTACTTCTCCCTCTGCCTGTGTCTCTGCGCCACTCCCTCTCTCTCATGAATAAATAAATCTAAAAAAAAAAGTTACCTCGTAAGTAGTATTGGCATCAGGGTTGAAAGAATATAAGTTTGTCTTTATTTCAGTTCTTTTACTCCATTTTTTTATCTTATCCTTGTTTCAAATTCTACCAGGCTTTTCCTTTAACTCATAATTTTCATCTTTTTGCTGTCAACACAGCATACGTATCTACAGAATTCACTGGGAATCCTGATTTTACTATATGTTATTTTAGCTAACCACTCCCAACTTTTGTGTCATCAGCACATTTGAAAATAATTTCATCTAAGCCCTCATTTAAATCTTTAATGAAAATGTCAAACCAGGGATCCCTGGGTGGCTCAGCCATTTAGCGCCTGCCTTCGGCCCAGGGCGCAATCCTGGAGTCCTGGAATCTAGTCCCACGTTAGGCTCCCGGCATGGAGCCTGCTTCTCCCTCCTCCTGTGTCTCTGCCTCTCTCTCTCTCTATGTCTATCATAAAATAAATAAATAAAACTTAAAAAAAAGACTAATAGTCTTGAAAAAAAATTTTTTAAAAAAAGAAAGAAAATGTCAAACCATTGATAGGATATGGTAAGCCTGGCTAAAAGAGAAAGGGCAAGAGCAAAGTGGCTTACCACCCCAACTCCAGTGAAATGACAACAGGAGAAAAAAATATAAGGAAACTGGGTACAGAAAAGCCTCTTTCTGGGTGTACAGCATGAGTCCAGCATAAGAGAATAAGAAGAAACCCAAGCTACATTTAATATCAAAAGCAGTAGTCAATTTGAGAAAAAATAGAGGAATAGAGAAGATTTCAATTCAAAGAAATCTGCACAAATACTTGATAGCATACAAGGAAAGGCTATATATGACTGTAAAAAGTTTATAAAGTTGCCTGGAACACTACAATAAAAATACATTCTTCTCAGGGGCACCTGAGTGGCTCAGTCGGTTAAGCATTTGCTTTTGGCTGAGGTCATGTTATCAGGGTCCTGGATCATCCCCACCCAGAGCTCCGCCTGGAGTTTCCTGCACAGTGGGAAGTCAGCTTCTCCCTCTGTTCCTCCTCCTTGCTTGTGCTCTAATAATAAATAAAATCTTTAAAAAAAATACATTCTTTTCACCTCTAGTTAAATGATGGAAGATTGATTGCTAGCGTTGGGTGCACTAGCCTACATGGCACCTGTGTGCAATTAGAAGACAATTCTACACCAGGCTGACACAGGTCCACACAGAGGCTTAGTGCTTGGCAAGGACAACACTCATCCTCTTACTCATCCTCTTAGCCAGGTATGTATCCCTGTGCACTCATCACAGTGGGGTTTGCTGGAACTCTACAAACCAAGATTCAGCTTTGCCAGCGGGCTCTTTGTTAAGTTCCGACAACAGGGAAGGGACTTGCTCCTTCCTGTGTGCTTCCTGTTGTGGTTCTTGTTTTATGAACACTTTCTCACCATAGCAGCAGTTAGATCTAGTTTGTGGTTTTCCCAACGCTTGAAGAACTAGTTGCATTGTGCCCCCTTAAGGACACCAGGCACCAGATTCTTTCTCAGAGGTGGGTCCCAACTCAATGAGGCACTTCCTCCAAACTCAGAGACACCAGCACCACTGAGCAGTACCTGCCTCCTCACGCAGCTGAGTTTCTGCTCCCAGGAACCCTCCTCTAAGTTTCTGCATTTTAGTAATTCCAGCCTCTTGACTTTGTTCCCTCAACTAGAGGTAATTAATAGTTTCTTGAAGTTGCTACCACATTAGGCTTTTCTATTTACCTTTGTAGTTACTAAATTGACAATTTTATACCTAGTTGATAGTTCTTTTAGTCAGGAAGATGAATTAGAGCAATAAAATGTCACAATCCACATATATGGTGTTTTTCAGGTATTACATGAATTGTCCTAAGAGTCAAAGTGCTCAAAAATGGGGAAAACTTTACATCAACTTCTCAAATTATGGATTATTGCCAGAATTAAAGCTATAACACAATAAAGAACTAGTTTAGTTGACAGTCTCTCCTCAGGGACTCCTGCTTGGAGAGTGATAAAACCCACCCTACATCTTTTGGAAGGGAATACATTCCACTCTATGTTTACCCAACGAATATGAGAAACACTATTTTGAAAAGGTACATGCATTCTTTGGTTTTTGAGACATTATTTATAATAGCCAAATTATGAAAACAGCCCAAATATCCATCAATAAATGAATGGATAAAGAAGAGGCGGTGTGTGTGTGTCTGTCTGTCTGTCATGAAATATTATTCAGCCATAAAGAATGAAATCTTGCCATTTACAACAGCATGGTTGGATCTAGAGAGTATGATGCTAAGAAAAAGAAGTCTTTCAGAGAAAGATAAATACCATATGATTTCACTCATGTGGAATTTAAGAATGAAAACAAAGGGGGAAAAAGAGACAAACCAAAAAACACACTCTTAAATATAGGTAATAACAACAACAAGGAAAAAATAACAACAACAAGAGAAAATAGAGAATAAACAGATGGTTACCAGAGGGGGTGGGAAGATGGGTGAAATAGGCAAAGGGGATTAAGAGTACACTAGTCTTTTTTTTTTTAATATTTTTTTTTAATTTTTATTTATTTATGATAGTCACAGAGAGAGAAAGAGAGGCAGAGACACAGGCAGAGAGAAGCAGGCTCCATGTACCGGGAGCCCGACGTGGGAATCGATCCTGGGTCTCCAGGATCGTGCCCTAGGCCAAAGGCAGGCGCCAAACCGCTGCGCCACCCAGGGATCCCAAGAGTACACTAGTCTTGATGAGCACTGAGTAGTATATAAAATTGTTAAACCACTATATTGTACACCTGAAACTAATAGAACACTGTTAACTATATTGGAATTAAAATTTTAAAATAAAAAAATAAAAAATAAATTTAAAAATTAAAGGGGATATATTAATCATAAATAGGTTATTCTGGAATAACAAACAACTCTCCAATTAACACTGGCTTACAACAATAAATCTTTACCTGTCTTGGAAGTTTTCTGGCAGCTGCAAAATCTACCAGATTCCACTGCAGCTCTGTTTTATGGCGCTGCTCCAAATGTCTTCTTCATTTGGGTTCAAAGGCCAAAAGTGTTGCCCCTACCCTTGTCTCTTGGCAGAGGGAAGAAGGTAAAAGTGGAACAATGCAATGGCTCATAAGCCTTCTGCTTGGAAAGGGCAAGAGTCACCCCACTTAAATTCTATAGGTCAGGCAAGTTATAGGATCAAACCCACTCTCAGGTGTGGCAGTTTGGATAAAAGGTTAACAAGACATTTTCTCTACTGCTAAAGAATTTGACCTTTATTTATCTCATTAGCTTTGTTTCCCCTGAAATCCCAGGTTAGAGTTCCGTATTAGCAATATTCCTCTGCAACAATGCTTATAATAAAAATGGTCTCTGACTGGGAGGAACTATAAATGCCCTATAGATACCTACTAGAGGCTATGTAGCTTTTAGCTTCCCTGAATGTGGTGAGTGTTTAACTGGGCATGTCCTTGAGGGGATTTAGAAGCTCTGTTTCTTAAGTTATTGCAAGAAATATTGACTCCTCTGGGGAACGAGACTCTAAGTCAGAGTGATTTCTGCACCTGCCCCAGATGGATCTCATCTTCCTGCATTTGAGTTATTCCTGAGTTATCACACAGTTATTCCTGTGTGATTTGATTTACCATGAAAGAGGGGCAACTGATGCTGCCCTGCTGGCAAACTGTGGTTCCTGTCCTATTTTTTTCTGAGTGAATCTGATGCCAAAGTGGCCAATGGTAGTTTTGTGCATCAATTCTGAGTTGAGCCTAAGAATACCCCATAGTGGGCTTCATAGACAGAAATGCATATTCACACGCAGTGAAGCTACAAGGATTTATATTCTTACTGAGACAGGAGCAAATAAGTAGGAACAATCATAAAATCTACATAGGGGATTATCTTATAGGACCCTGGTACCTTTCAGCAGATGATAAATTGAGAAATACTGATCAACAGAGGCAAACAGAAAGAATGGGTGTGTGGCTCAGATGCCTGAATCTGCTGTTTACTTCTTATAAATTAATGAACACCAGAATCCTCATCTATGAATTTATTATTTTTCAAGCCTTTTTATTGAAAAGAAAAAACTCAACTGGAACTCAATTAAGCAAAAAAAAAGGGGGGGGGCTTATTTATGTAATTGAAAAGGGCAGGGATCGTGCTATAATCTAATGGACTTGAGTCTCCAGAACTCTCTCCTAGTCCTTATCTCTAATTTTTTCAGCTTCTTGGCTTCATTCTGACCTACTCCAGGAAGGACTTTTTCATATGACAGAGCTGATGACGGCTCTGGCTCACATTCTTACAATGAGCATCTATCTTCTTTTTATTATTGATTTTTTTTAATTTTTTATTTATTTATGACAGTCACACAGAGAGAGAGAGAGGCAGAGACACAGGCAGAGGGAGAAGCAGGCTCCATGCACCGGGAGCCCGACGTGGGATTCGATCCCAGGTCTCCAGGATCACGCCCTGGGTGAAAGGCAGGCGCCAAACCGCTGCGCCACCCAGGGATGCCTATTATTGATTTCATTTAAAAATGCAATGGGGTGCTCTTGTTATCTTACTTGTCTTAATTGGACTGAGCTTTCTCTTTAGGCTGATTGTTCTTCCCTCTACAGATTGAAGACAATCCTTGCTAGAGAAACTGAAGAAAAAATAGAAATTGAGCAAACTGATAATCATAAAGTTCTACATATGGTAGGGACCATGGTGTTCATGGAGTCCATGAGTTTTGCCTTCATCTAACATTATACTGTCTTTCCCCAAAAGTGGGCCTGTCCTTTACTTATTCAGACTGTGATTTAAAAGTCTATTTTTACTAAGAATAATGGAGCACTTGGGTGGCTCAGTTGGTTGAGCATCCAACTCTTGATTTTGATTCAGGCCATGATCTCAGGGTAGTGACACTGAGCCCAGTGAGGGCTCCACAACTCAGAGCAGAGTCTGCTTGAGATTCTCTCTCTCCCTCTATGCTCCTCCTCCCACTCATGCTGTGTCTCTAAATAAACACATAAGTAAAATATTTTTAAAAATAAAGAATATTCATAAACTTATGTTTATTCTATACTTTAATCTCTGCTTTACATTGGATTCCCTAGAAATAGTTTCTGAGGAGTTTCCTACAGGAAATTGCTGAAGAGTGATCTCAGGAGATAAACCTGTAAGGAATGAGGAAGGCAGGATTGGGCAGTGGGAGAAGTGGTCATGAATGAGGCCTCAGATTTTTATAGACTGCACTATAATTATCCCAAATTAGGAAAAGGCTTTTTTTTTTTTTTTTTTTTGCCTTTTTTTATTCCTGCATAAGCCACATCTGGGAGAGCTGTCAACTGAGGTCAGGTCAGCCCCCTGCAGCCTAAAGCAATTTCAAATGAGGGATGCACCTGTGAGCCAGCAATAGCTAATATTCCCAGCAGCTTGGAAAGGAGTACATTGGCCCTGAAGATGGAGTCCTGGAGGGGAACATAATACCTACATTCTTCTTACAGACACATTTGTGTGGGACAGATTCCTTTCTTTTCATTCTCTTACCCACTCTTCTACATCAGAGAGCATTTTATCACAGTCATGCTTTTATATGTCTCTCCTGCTTTTTTAAAATTACTCACATTTATACAATTATTATTTTTGAATTTTCTTTTTTTTTTCTTTTACATATGATGTTTGAATCTTTGTAAACCTGCTTTGCTACTAGAAATACAATTCTTTCCAAAGCTTTCTCCCACAGAACCAATCTTTCCTTTCTCAGAAACAAGTTAGAATGTAAGTTTTCCCTTTGATTTTCTCTACTTTCAAATAATAGTTCAGAGTTCTTGGCTGCAAACAAAGAGAATAAATCTAATCCAGTTAAGGAGAAAACTAATTCTTGGAAGTGTTAAAGGTCACACATTAGGCAAGAAAGCTGAAAAGACAGTCTTGGGCAGGAATGGAAGTGGACAAAGCACAGCCGAAATGCTGTTAAGAATCATCTGCATTGGATGTTCTACTGGCACTGACCTGCTGGAGAGTCACAGCTGTGCTGCTGGCATCTGCTGCCTCTGGACACTCATTCTCCTTCCTTTAACTCATGGCCCCTCTGTAGATACAGTAACTATACTGACGTAACCAGAATTAACTACTAACCAGAAAGACTCATTTACTTTCAGCTTCCATGTAATGCATCAGAGCCCTCCATTCCTTATTTCTTCCTTGTGATTCTCCCTGCCTAAAAGAGATGTTCATGTACTGAGCTCCCCAAACAGTAAATGACTGATAGAAAAATATCCAAGTAATGTAAGGATTAACATGAGAGACTCTTAACTCTGGGAAACGAACAAGGGGTAGTGGAAGGGGAGGTGGGCGGGGGGATGGGGTGATGGGCACTGAAGGGATACTTGACAGGATGAGCACTGGGCGTTATACTATATGTTGGCAAATTGAACTCCAATAAAAAATATACAAAAAAAAAAAAGAAATTTAAGGATTTGTCAGTGTTATTCCTTGAGCACAACTGGTTTTTAGAATGTTAGTATATTTGGATTCTTACCTTACCACTCTAACTTGTCCCTCTGCAGTGTTTATAGTTTATGTTAGGAAAGCATCTTTTATGTAATCTTCCTGCCTATGTCCTTATTACACTTCAACAATAGTATTTTTGCTCTTGTCCCTGTTTTTTATCCTCCTCTGAGGTCCTACTTTGAGATGTGAAAAATGTGTTCTGTTGGGGGTAAAACAGGTCTTTAGTCATGTAAAATGAAGAAGCACTGGAAACTAGAACTCCCTTTTGAAAAATCTCAAAGCACAGTAGCCTATTAAAGGTTTTGGGAAATTCTTTTTTTTTTTTTTTTAAAGATTTTATTTATTTATTTATTTATTTATTTATTTATTTATTTATTTATTTATGAGAGAAAGTGAGAAAGAGAGCAGGAGCAGGGCAGAGGAAGAGAGAAAAACAGACTCCCTGGTGAGCAAAAAGCCTGATGCGGAGCTGGAGATCCCAGGACCCCAGGATCCTGACCTGAGCCAAAGGTGCTGCTAAACTGACTGAGTCACCCAGGTGCCCCTGGAAAATTCTGAAGTAGAGAAATGGATTTCATTTTAACTCAGCTTTGACCATCCTTAATAGAGTATTGTTCTAGTTATTTGTTGGCTCAACTCCATGCCATCCTCCCATCTATACCTCGGGACCTGGAAGCCTAATGCTCCATTTCCCAGACTGTCTCATCAGCTGGTTCCTGATCAGGGCTGGCACTGGAGGCCCTGGCCAGAGGTTAGAAAGCAGGAAAAGGAGAGGAGCTCTTGTTTCCCTTCTTCTGCTCTGGCTTGGGCAGTGGCAATAGCAGACCATTCCAGGCAGCTGCAGATTGCTATAATAGTGGCGCAGTTGCAGCAACAGCAGCAAGAGCAGCAGCCAGGCTGTCAGCACAGATGGGACTGTGGCTTCCAGCATCCTGAACCATCCATGGGACTCCTGGCTTCCTGCAGGGCAGCAGCTGCAGTGGTTGCATCACAGCACTGGCAGCAGTGGTGCTCCAGAAGCCTCAGCAGCACTCATGGGATCTGGGCGACACGACACCCCTTTCTCTTCTGCTCCTCCAGCCTCAGGGGCTGGCATCTTCCTGGGGTTATTGTTATCCAGGTAGCATCCTTTCACCTCTGCCCTTTCAGCCCTTCTAACACTTTGGTAAGTGTGTTAATACAAGTCTCTGTATTCAAGGTTAAAGGTTGGAAATATCTGGGGTTATTTCTATTATTCTGACAACACATAGAAAGAAAGAAACATGGCATCTTCCTCCCAGGAAACTAACAACTTTTATGACTACAGTATTCTCCCTGAAGTTGTTTAGGCAATGCAAACAGCCCAAATCCTCTCCAACTTCCTTCTATTTTCTAGTTGTTGCTTCTTCTGTAAATAAGTACTTTGTTAATGCTATTATTCCTTACAATGTATTATATATTTTTGACCTAAGTATTACTTAAATTCCATATTCCATTCACATGTTCCACCTAAGAATTCTTATTGATACCTTTAAGATCAAATGTCAAGTTTATTTTGTTCACCATCATTCTGTGTACTGATACAGAGATACAACTCTCAACCAACTTATTTATTTACTTTTGAGGTAACTTACATGTAGTTAAGTGCACAAATCTTAAATATGCAGCTTGATGAACGTTTACACATCTTTATGTAACATACATGTAGTATACATATCACAGATCAGTTCTGCTTGTTTTGAGCTTCATATAAATGGTATTATATAATAATACTCCTTTATGTCTGGCTTCTTTTAGTATTTTGTATGCGAATTTCATCCATGCTATTTAATGGAATAGTGGCTTACTCATTTTTATTGGCATATTATTATTATCATACCACTTTATCATTCATTCATAACTTATTTATCTATTCAACTCATAGTGGACATGGTTGGCTGGAGCTATTACAAATAATGCCACTATGAACATAGCTTTTGATGGTTATGAGCACTCATGTCTGTTGGTGTCATATTCAAAAGTGAAGCTGCTGGGTCCTAAGGTATATGCACTTTGGCTTTAGTAAATACTGCTAAAAGAATTTTTCAAAGTGGTTGTACAAATTTGCATTGCCATGAGCAATGTATGAGAGTTCCGTTTTGCTCCACATTCTCATCAAACCTTGGTGTTAACATTCAGGTATTTCACCCTTGGTATTCCATTATGGTTTATATTTGCTTTCTTGATATTTAAGCATAATGAGCACCCTTTATACTTACTATGTGGACATCTTCTTTCTGTGAGGCATAAATTTTTCTCATTATTAGATATTGGGTTGTTTGGGTTTTTTTAAATCAGTGTGGGAGTTTTTATGATCCATGATGAATCCTTTGTCAGATACATTTACCAAAAATATCTTCTTCCAGTCTATTGTTTATATTTCTACTCAATTGATTCCATCTTTTGATAAATATAAGTTTTTAACATTAATGAAGTATAATTTGTCAGTCTTCTCTATTATGGACAGCTTAAGATATTTTTGTCTACACCAAGGTCATGAGGACATTTTCCTTTGTTTTCTTCACTTAAGCTTAGCCAAAAGGACGAGAAACGATTTTTTCCTTTGTTTTCTTGAAAAGCTTTATTTGGGATGCATTCAGATCTTTGGTCATCTCAAAGGAACTTTTTAGGCAGAGATAAGGGTTAATTTTTTCCATATAGGTATTCAGTTGATTTGGCACCACTTATTGAAATGACCACCCTTTCCCCTGCTGAATTCCAATGGGCTCTTGCCTGTAAACCATGTGACTATATATACTTAGACCTAGTCTAAATTCAGCATTCTCTTTGCCTATTTTTGCCCCAATATTACAGTTTTATTGAAGCTTTAAAGTTATTCTTGATATATGATAATTTAAAGTTCCAATCTCTTACTTCCATGATTGTCTCCTTCGTTCTTGGTCCTTGCATTTCCATATTCCTTTTTTCAGAGCATCTTAGTCCAAATTAATGTAATTACTGAAATGCTTGGGTTTAACTGTACCGTTTCCACCAGTTTTTTTATTTGTCCATCAGTTTTTATTCCTTTATTTCTCCTTTCTTGCCTTGTCTTGTACCACACTATTATCATTCCATTTTCCTCCTTCTGTTAGCTTTTTAAACAACTTCATTGAGATACAATTTACTTACTATACAGTTCACCTACTGAAAGTATACAATCCAATGGCTATTAATATATTCAAAAAGGTGGGTGTCTGTCACTACAATCAATCTTACAACATTTTCATTGCCTCAAAAAAAATCTCATAACCCTCAGCCATCACTTTCCAATCCCCCATATCTCCAGGCCTAGATAATCACTAATCTACTTTCTGTCTTAATAGATTAGCCTGTTCCAGACATTTCATATAAATGGGAACATGCACTCAGTGGTTATCAATGTGGTATTATCTGAGTGTGTGTGTGTGTGTGTATCTGTATACGTGTTTGTGGGTGGGTGGGTAAGAGACTAAGAAGGAAAAGGGAGTTGTGAATAATGCATTGAGTGAGGAGAAAATGGGAAGAAATTAAAAATGAGGATAGAGTAAAATTTTACATTTTTTGAGCATGGATAATCATGCGGGCTTAAAGATCAGATTTATAAATACAGATACTGAATTTCACGTCTTTGGTGAAGTTCACTAAGAGAAACTAACATTTCATAGATAAAGCAATGCTCCTAAAGTGTAAAAGTTTTGGTTCTCAAATATCTGCTGATGAAAGACTATACATATTTTAGCACTGTAGTAAGAGTCAACAAGCTGAAACAAGTTTTTCCCTTCAAAGTACTTCAAAGGAAAGGTGTACCTCAGCCACTCCTATCCTTTTTTCTAGAAGGTAAATAAAAATGACTAATGCAGCTGGCAATCCAAAGCCTGTATTTTTCTTCAATGGACAAAAAAGACCTCTTAAGAATTTTGAGTTTCATCATGAATATGTTACATGTATTATTCATATCAACCACATAATTCTGTAAGGGAGGTCATTATTGTCCTTAGTTTATAGATACAGTATCTGAGACAGAGTAGTAATGTACCTTAACCAAGGTCACACATCTGGTAAGTGGTATAGTCAGGGTTCAAACCCACAGCCTATGAATCAAGTCATTATGTCTTCTGTCTTCCAGGTATTAAAGAGCTGTTCAAAGGTGATGTGTCAATAATCTTTCAACCAAGAAGTTCTTGCAGCAATAATCAGGAGACTGCCTAGTAAGATTCTACCTTTCCTAAGCTCAACTTATATACATTGAACTTAAAGCCAGTGCTTCTGATATTTTTCAATGGCTCCATCTAATTTCCAGCTAAACTATGGGAGTAAAATTCAATGCTCAGTCACCATATATAAAGTCCTGCACTCTGCATGGTATGCTTTAGTTGGCAGCATACTAGTTGCCAATACTAGTTGTTTAGTTCCTTTGTTTTGATTTGGCCAACCTGAAAAAAAGGCTGATATTGAACTTGCATCTCAAACCTGAAAAAGTCTTTCTGAATTCCTGTGTATCAACCATTGTTAGAAAGAATAAGTACAAATGAAGGGAATTAAGCTTAACCCCTCTAATAAATAACAGAGCCTCAGCCAGGGTTAGGAAGAAATCTCTCCCAGCAGGGCTCTTAGGAAGGATAGAAATTTACTGTACTGTTCTGCATTATTTGCTGAAGCACTGAGAATAACCCACCATCTAAAAGGGCATCCTATGTCATGGTGGAACTTAACTCTCCTCCAAAATTAAAGTGCATATTCAATCTCTTATTGGATTTTTTTTTAAAGACTTGTCTTCAGTAAGCAATTTCTTCACCGTGGGCTGAGAACAATAATTTCAAGATCATAGGGCAGCCTGGGTGGTTCAGCAGTTAAGCACCACCTTAAGCCCAAGGTGTGATCCTGAGACCTGGAATCGAGTCCCATGTCGAGCTCCCTGCATGGAGCCTGCTTCTCCCTCTGCCTGTGTCTCTCATGAATAAATACATAAAATCTTTTAAAAAAAATTTCAAGATCATAGATATGACCATAGTATCTACAGATTTTCTTAAATTTTGAATTGTGGTAAAAGAAAATTATAATTTAAGAAGAATTTTCCAAGTTTAGCCAGTTCTGGATCTGAAACATAAACATGATGAATGTAAATAGTCTGTATAACTGACAAGCAAATGCTCCACTTTCACCCTCAACAGGGTTATGTGACTTAGGAGGCTCATCCATATTGTCAGAATGCTTCCTGCTATGATAAGACAATTAACATAAAATACCAAGCCATAACAGACATCAACTACAGGAGAAGAGAGTAAAAGGAAAAATGTAACCACTTTTAGGATGTATCTATCCTATCACTATTTGATGTAAGCATCTTCTCCTTTTACCTACGCTTAACCAATCTTAGCAAAGTAAAGGGATCATCCTGTCTTATCTTTCTTTTGAGACAGCAGTTCTCAAACCTTTTGGTCTCAAGACCCCTTTATTGATCTTAAAAACTATTGAGGATTCCAAAGAACTCTTGGTCATGTGGATGGTATCCATTAAAATTGAGAAACAAGTATTCATTTATTTTACAATAATAATAATAAATCCATTATATGTAAATACATTAATATAGTTTTTATGGAAATTAACTGCATTTTCCACAACAAAAAAGTAATTAGTGAGAACAGAAAGATTTTGCAAATTCTGAGTTGCCATATCTGCTTCTGCATCTAAACTATTCTAACATGTTGTTTTGGTTGAAGTATGTAAAGAAAATCTGGATATGCAATTTGAACAGGGACGAGTAAACTGCTTTTTCAGATAGTATGAATATTCTTCCTTGATACTGCACTAAGAATCAACAAGTGGCAGTTTATTAAAAGTCAGTCTCCATGTGGAATCCAAAAGCATTATCAATGAACTTTCTTAACTACATTACATTAAAATCCATTGCATCTGAATGGATATTTTACCCACAGATTACTTTGTAACATCAAACTTTGGCCAATTGGGGGAAATTTGGTTTGCTGAGCCACTCAGATTTTCTATATATTAACACATCTCATTAAACAATATTTTAAAAATCATAATTGTTAATATCACCACTGATCTCATCAGAAAGATATTGGAAAAGTGTTTAAGTATTGGGAAGCTGTCATGCTCATGCAGAAGATACAAGTTTTCCAGAATTCTAATTTTCACTTGAAAACTCAAATTTTATCACTGGTAATAAATACTGTCAATTGTGTTCCTTGAAGTGGCAGGATTACTTGATTCATTTTTGAGACATCTCAAGTCACGTAAGTCTGAAAGTCAAGTTTGTCTCTCAGTCATTAGTAACTGAAGTTCTCTGGAAAAAGCAGCTAGTAGCTAGTAGAGCTCACAAGTCAAAAAAAATGTGTAAGTTCTTTTTCCTTGACACAACTATAATACCTGGATATGCAGCAGCAGTGCTTCCTATGCTTCATATTTTTTGTCATAACAGTATAATAAAAAGATGTACACTCGAGGGTCAAGATTTAATTAACAAAATTAATTTTTACTGCTTCATCAAGGGCATTCTTCTGAGATAGGTTTGTTGTTGTCCCTGTGAGTGTATGACAGTAAAGAATATCACGATCAGTTTGGTTCCAGGGTCATAATTCACAGTAAGGCTCCAGCAGTTATATTCACCATTTGTTTTGCTCCATCAGCACAAATGCCAACAGAGTAAAAAAGTTAAGTAATGTCAGCATCATTATGAAAATAGTTTTGACTTCACAAACCCAGGGGTCCATGGGCCACACTTTTAAAAACTGTTCTCTAGGGTACCTGGGTGGCTCAGTGGTTGAGCATCTGCCTTTTGCTCAGGTTGTGATCCTAGGTCCTGGGATGAAGTCCACATCGGGGTTCCACGGGGAGCATGCTTCTCCCTCTGCCTATGTCTCTGCCTCTCTCTGTGTGTCTCTTATGAATAAATAAATAAAATCTTTTTTAAAAAAACTGTTCTCTAATAACAATATAGTACATTAATATCTGAATTAAAAGTACCACTTTCTAGGTTTTTTTTCTTGAGAGGAGGACCGCCCTAGAAAAATATTTTGACTAAATGTTGCCATTGAGATGACCTGATATTTACTTAGGTATATGGGTTGTTTTGTTATCATATAGGCCTATGATCCCTGAACTTTTTCATTGGACATCCCATCTAAGTAATATTGAGCTGACATGCCTGATATATGCATATTTACCTCTTTATAAACTACACAGGTAGTGCTAAAGTAATATATTTTATACATTTTAAGTCACATCTCCAAAGATAGAAATTTTAAAAGGATGAGATAGAAATAAAAACACTATTCTTATAAAATAGCTTATTTTATTATAAATAAAACATTTCTTTGCCGTCACCAAAGAAGTGTTGGTGAGAGAAATGTAATCGAATAGTTTGTTTCTATAAAATTTGGTTTGGTACCATGGGATAAAGTGATATGAAGTTCTGGCTACAAATTTAGTTTATTTCAGTATTTGGTATTAATGGCTCTCACCGCTAAAAAATATATTGCAAAGAATTATGAATTCAAGTTGAAGGGTTAGCTTCATTTACTAAATCAATCCATCTACCTATTATATAAAAATATTTTTTGACATTATATAGTAAATTTCTATCTTCCCAAATATCAATAAGCTGTTTTTTCAAACACTAAAAGGTTTTGCCTTTTCATATTTTAAACAAAGGGGTTCAAAACTAACCTTTTTTGGAAGATTTAAAAACAGATTAGTTTTATTTTCAATATATTTTAAGTGTTTAGATAGTAAAATTTTATAGATGACATAAATCACTTTTGGCAAAAAAAAATCCCACAATGATGGAAATATTTTCAAACATCTGTTATCAAAGTGTCTTCTGTGTTTGTACAGTGTCTTAACGTATACAAATGTTTTATACAGAGGAATTTCTTTCAAAATGCAGATGGATATTCTCACTCATTGTTAAGTGTTCCCTTTCCATTGAAATGACAGGTTAAATGTGGGGTTTTTTTGTATGTTTATTTTGTTTCTCATTCTTATTTCCATGCAACCACTTTGAAAGCAGTTTTGCATATTCTTTTAAAAAGTTCAGTATACCCTTATTATATGATCCAGCCATTCTATTCCTAGATGTTTACCCAGGAGAAATGAAAGCATATGTCTATACAAACACTTGCACATAAGTCTTCATAGCACTGTTTGTGTTGAACAAAAATTAGAAAAAATCTAAATGTCCATCACAGATGAGTCAGTAAATTGTGGTATATCCATACAATGGAATAATACCTAATGGTAAAAAGGAATGAACTATTGATACATGCTGCAACATGAATGTATCTCACAATAATTATGCTAAGTGAAAGAAATCGTACAAAATACATACTGTATGATCCCATTTATATAAAATTCTAGAAAATACAAACTAATCTACAGTGACAAAAAATTGTTTCTTGTCTTAGGGACAAGAAACAATTACAAGGAGAGGATAAAAGAAGTTTGAAGGGGCATGAGGAAAATGTTGGAAGTTACTACTACACATCTACTAGCATGGCTAAAGTTAAAAGATTTCACTGAGTGTGGGTGAAGGTGTGGAGCAACTGGAACTCTCATACACTGCCGATGAGAAAGTAAAAGGTACAACTTTGAAAAATAGTTTGGCAGTTTCTTAAGAAGTAAGATATATACCTAACAAATACTCTAGCCATTCTACTCCTAGATATTTATTCAAGAAAAATTGAAACATCCGTACAAAGACTTGCATATAGCAGCTGTATTCATAAAAACTAAACCTATAAACAGCCCAAATATTCATCAATAGATAGGAGGATAAGCACATTTTGTACATTAAATGGAATACTATTCAATAATGATTGAATAGATTAAAAAAAGAATGGATTACTGATAAACTCAACAATCTATACAAATCTCATAATCTTTATTGTTAATGAAAGAAACCAGACAAAAAAAGATTTCATACTGTATGATTCCATTTATTTAAAACTCTAGAAAATACAAACTAATTTATAGTGACAAAAAAAAAAAAAGATCAAAAGTTACCTGAGGATGGAGGTAAAAAGATAAATAAATTAAAAAGACTCAGGAGGAAACTTTTGGGATTGATGGAAACGTTATCTTGACTTTGATAATGGTTTCATGAGTGTATGTATATGTCAAAACTTATCATCCCCCACCCACACATATAGATTATTATTATCAATTGTACCTGAAAAAATTTTTGAAAAATAGCCAGAGGGGGGCACTGGAATACGATGGTTGTTGCTAAGTGCTATCACTCAATGCACTGGGGGGAAAAAATGAAAGGCTAAAAGTATTAATCACCAATTTAAGGCAAAGTATAAAAGCCAGAAGTCTTCCTTGGTATAAGACACTCAGCTCTTGTAGTCTAAAGGCAGAAAAAGATGAGAACCAAATTTATCCTTTAATTATAATTGAAGCTCTAGAAATATTTTATTCTCCACCCAGGCAAGTCAGCTTCACCAAGGTCAGGGCATTGATTAGAAAGGATTGGCCTTGAAAGAAAGAAAGAAAGAAAGAAAGAAAGAAAGAAAGAAAGAAAGAAAGAAAGAGGAAAAGGAAAGAAGAAAGAAAGAAAGAAAGAAAGAAAGAAAGAAAGGAAGGAAGGAAGGAAGGAAGGAAGGAAGGAAGGAAGGAAGGAAGGATTGGCCTTAAGACTTAGAATGGGGACTTTGTGGCTTAAAGCACTCAAAAATCTTAAATCAAGTTCCTCTGGGCCTGCACAAGTATCCCACTCCTCCCCATCGAAGGCGTGCTCTACCTACCCCCTGGAAGATTATACAGAATCTCTGCTTTGCAAGACAAATGCAATCTCCATCCTTTGTCCAGGATATAACCACACCTCATATTCCAGCTACCATATAATAACCTAAGGTCAATCACAATCTAACACAGTTGAAGAAACATTAGGTTTGCTGAGGAATAAAAGGTGCTATAGGACCTAATGAAGGTTACTGGCAGGAGCCAAGAAAATATGTATGGGACTGAGACATGACAGGAGGATACAGAATCAAAAAGATAGAACAAAAAGTTGGACAAGTAAGGGTTTATCAATATAGGATCATTCTCCTGTCCTATAGTATTTAACATCTCCCATTTAACAACTGGCACAAAAAATTCTAAAATGTAACAATTGGCTCTTGTAAGAGCTGGTAAGAGCTAGCACACTAGTGGCCAAGGCTGATGGCAGGAGACACTGGCACCATACTGGGTAACATGATAGAATAGGAATGATAAAAAAAAAAAAAAAAAAAAAAAAAAAAAAGAATAGGAATGATAAAGTCCCTAAAAAGTAGGGGCCATGTGGCCTATCAGAAGCACAGTGGGGGGCAGCCCCGGTGGCGCAGTGGTTTGGCGCCGCCTGCAGCCCGGGGTGTGATCCTGGAGACCGGGGATCAAGTCCCACATCAGGCTCCCTGCATGGTGCTTGCTTCTCCCTCTGCCTGTGTCTCTGCCTCTCTCTCTCTCTCTCTAGCTGTGTCTCTATGAATAAATAAATAAAATCTTTAAAAAATAATAATAATAATAATAAAAAAGAAGCACAGTGGGCTCAATTACCAAAATGAGGGCAAAGTCAGGGTGGATGGTAATAGGGACCCTGACTCAGAGAGCTATGGAGATTGTTAAGAGAGCACAAGTCTTTAAGGGCGAAATAGATGATCAGCATTGCTCAATCAATACAATCAAATGAAACCAAGGATGGATGATTAAACTCCTGAGAGCACCTGCCTCAATAGAAGGTCATGGTCTCTTCCCTATTTCCAAACCTGACCCCCCTTTCAGGTTCAAAACCCACTGATTTTATGTAGATCTCCCATAAGAAAACCATATGATACCATAACAAAGTTTATGATAATTCTCTCAGACCTAACCCCAAAGGGACCTATGGACTTTTACTCAGGTCACTGTGTACAAGGCAAAGAGAAATACCAAGGCATTTTGAGGAGTGCTGGTTCAAGGATCTGATTTGACATTAATACCTGAGAATCCGAAGGATAATCATGGTCCCCTGTTGCGGAAGTTAATAATAAATAATAAATGGTGTCCTGACCAAGATCTCACACATAGTAGGTTCATCGGTTCCATGACTCATCCAGTGATCATTTTCCCCATCACTAAGCTTCATAGTTAGCAGAACTTCCACTTTAGTTTTTCAGCCCATAGCATAAGAGCTATGGAAGTGGAAAAAGCCGAATAAAAGCTCTGAAACTGTCCCTCCCACTCTACCTTGGCCAAGACAGTAAGTTAAAAACAATATTATAAATAAAAATATATATTGTAAACATTTGAAAATATTATAAAATGTCATTAAAATATTATAAACAAAAAACAATATTTCCTGGACCTATGGGAGAAATTAAAGCCACCCTTAAAGACATGAAAGATATAGGGACTATGATCCCCACTACATCCTTATATATAATTTACTAGTCTAGCTCCTACAAAAACCATACATGTCCTAGAGGATGATGCTGGACTATTGCACATATATAAATTCATTTACCCTTGATAACAATCCCATGAGGTAATTAGTAAGATTATCCCTGTTTTACAGTTGCTAAGACACAGCTAACTTGCCCAAGCTCACACAGCTAATAAGTGGCAGTGCTTAAGCAGTTTTCACATTACTTTTATTACATAGGGCTGCCCTTCAGCTAGAATGTAGCTGATTTCTGATATGTGGCCTCTTTCTATTACACACACACACACACACACACACACACACACATCACACACACACATGCACATGTGGCTGCTGCTACCAAACTAGCTAGCTAATCCTCAAGTATCTCTCAGGGTCACAAAATATCCTATCCAACTACTGCCTCAATAAAACCAAAATTTAGGGTCAAACTGCCCTCTGGTGGTGAAAGATTGCTATCGGCTTGGTCTCAGAAGTTCCAACCCGCAGCATCAGTGCCTTCATGGAGATTTCCTACTATTCTCAGGCCTCCCTTTGACAATCCGGAAAGATAAAAAAGAAAGAGAGAACCCTAAATAGGCAGAGACAGGATGAGGAGCAGGGTCATGGTAATAGGAAGTTCATCTTTCTAAATTCTACCTACTGTTGAACTTTTGAGGAGTGTGGCGGACAGAATGAATGGAAGAAGATTGAAAAGCCTCTCCCAGCAGTGTCTATAACAGCTAAAAGCAAGCCACTTTTGCCTAAATTCAAACTTAGATGAAACAACATATCATGCTGCTTAAAACTGTGCTGCTTTATACCTTATTATTGAAAGCATGACTTTTAGATACAGCTTGCATTAGGAGCACCTGGGTGACTCAGTCGGTTAAACATCCAACTCTTGATTTCAGCTCAGCTCGTGATCTTAGGGTAGTGAGATGACAGTGTGTGGGCTCCCACTGGGCGTGAAGCCTGCTTAAGATTCTCTCCCTCTGCCCCTCCCCACCCGCTTGCACTTGTTCTCTCACTTTCTCTAAAATAAAGAAAATATAGTTTGCATTAGTTTCTTAAAATACATACCTCTTGGTTCAAGAATATTTTTACATTACCTTAAAAGTTCTGCTGTGCTCTTCCCTAATGGCATCCCTTTCCCCACCAGAGTAATAACTGACCTAAATTTTGTCCTTGGAATCGCCTTTTGAGTTATATAAACATATGTTTCATAGGCCTGTCCTGAACATATGTAGCCTGGTCAAGAATGCATGGAAACTCATGGACCCATATCCAAATGTATAAAATTTAAATCAAGCTAGCAAAGCGTTAAATTAAAAAGTATGCTGTCTTCCTGCCTAGAAAAGCTTAATTTTCTAAAGACCTAGAAAGCCAGATTAAAATTTCTAATTACCAGGATGCCTAGGTGGCTCAGTGGTTGAGCACTTGCCTTCGGCTCAGGTCGAGTCTGGGGATCGAGTCCGGCATCCGGCTCCCCATAGGGAGCCTGCTTCTCCCTCTGCCTATGTCTCTGCCCCTCTCTCTGTGTCTCTTATGAATAAATAAAATCTTTTCAAAAAATTTTCTGATTGCCAAAGGGGTGGAGCATTTTTTTTCTTTATCGGCTATTTCTCTACTATGAAATGGCTGTTTTGCAATTTTTCTACTGGATTATTCATCTTTTTCCTATTGATTCTTATTAATTCATAGAAGAGCTTTACATATCCTAGATACTAACCCCTTGTGCAGTTACAAGTATTGCAAATAACTGCTTCCAAACTGAGTTTGCATCTTCACTCTTTATGGAACCCTCTGAACACAAGGTCTAAATTTAATGCAGTTGAATTTAACCTTTTCTAAATTGGTTAATATATGTAAGTTTGAAAGTGTCTGACACATATTGCTTATTATAATTTTTATTTTTCCTTTATGATGTGAACTTTTTGTATCTATTTTTAAAAATTCTTTCCTGTCCTATCCTGAGTCTCTGTTCTCTTCCATGGGTCTATTTGTCTATCCCTGTACTAATATATGCTGTGTTAATTACTATTAAAGCAAGCTCTGTCATTATGTTTTCCTCATGAGTATCTTGAGATCTATTGCCATTTGGGACTTCCAATAAATTTTAGAAATAACTTGTCAATTTCCAGAGAAATCTCAGTTGGAAACCTAGTTAAAATCGTATTAAATCTATGAATCTGTGAGGGAAACGGACATATTTTAATGACTCTTCTGTTCCACATAGTATTACTATTTCAGTCTAAAATGTTTTAAAATTAAGTTTTAGAATTTTTCCTTAATTTTTGTCTTATATTTGAGTTGTACTCATTCCTTGAAATATTTTTGATGGTATGAAAAAATGTTTTTAATATTTCATTTATCAAGAAAGAGAGAATGAATAGGAGGGGCAGAGGGAGAGAATCTCAAGTAGACTCTGCGCTGAGCCCAGAGTCCGACACAGGCTCCATCTCATGACCTGAATTGAAACCAAGAGTTAGACATTTAACCAACTATGCCACCCAGGTGCCCCTGGACAATTTTTTTTTTAAGTATTTTCCTTCCATATGTGGCTGGTGTGTTGTGCATTGTGGTTACATCCAACAACCATTCCAAAATATATCCATGGAATCCTCTTGATTTCCTCTCTGGGTTATTATTTCATCCTTATATAATAAGAATCGTTTCCTTTCTTTGATAATTTTTATGTCCTTTTCATGGCTAGATGTATTGCTTACGACTATCAGCACAAAGATGAGTAGATATGTTTACAGCAATCATCCTTGTCTTCTCAAACTGAAAATACACTTGACCTTTTAATATGATGTTCACTATATTTTGTAATTCATATTTTAAAAATGCTTTTGTTTCTCCTTTGCCAAGTTTTTTCGTAAATAGATGTTGAATTTTATCAACAAGTTACATGATATGATTCTGATTTCGGCCTACTGTGATAAATTACTATTTTTAACCAAAGATCCCACCAATTATAAAACGTACCATTCTATGTTCCAGTAAGGAAGCAAAAAACCACCACCCATTGAATATTCCAATTTAAGATACAATTAAGAAAAAAAATGGTGGGCATCTTAGAATTCATAAAAATACAAAATAACTTACAAAGATAAAACTTCCA
Source organism: Canis aureus (assembly GCF_053574225.1). NCBI lineage: Eukaryota > Metazoa > Chordata > Mammalia > Carnivora > Canidae > Canis > Canis aureus. The sequence continues at coordinate 20,904,199 of NC_135635.1, forward strand.
TGTATCCCTGGGATTAAACATAAATTTGTGATAGTCAATTTTTAATACATACCTAATGGCTTTTAATTTGCTATTATTTTTGCATATTCATGAGAGGGATTGGTTTCAATTTTTACTTCTGTACTGTCCGTGAAATTTTAATAATGAGCTTTATGTGAAATTAGTTTTTCTCTCTGAATGTTTAACAAAACTAATAAAACTCTCTAGACTTAATGTTTTCTTTGTGGAGACTTCTGACTGAATTTTTTTAAAGGCTGTATGACCATAATTTCTATTTGCTACATTTTCTAGGAATACATCTTTTTACCAAAAATTTTCAAATTTATTGGCATAACATTACTCAAATTTTCTAGTATTTTAAAATCAATGCATATGACCTCTTATTGTTTATTTACATCATTTTTTTTCCTTGACCAAACTTGCCTAAATTGTCAATTCTATTACTTCTTTTGAAGCCCAACTTTGGGCTTTTCCTTATTTTCTCGTGGCATGGTTGTTTGCTTATTTCTTGACATTATTTCCTTCCTTCTTTCAGGTGGAACCTTAGCTCACGGATTTTCAGCCTCTTTTTTCCTAATATAACCACAGAAGGTAATACTTACATTTTTTTCCTAAATGCTTAGAATGCCACAAGTTTTTAACATCACTGGGTACTTAATAATTAACAAAAATGACTTCCATTCCCATAGCACTTTTATTCAAAGACTTAATAAAAGAAAAATATTGAGAAGCTCTTGCTGTGGAGACTGACAGAAGGGCTGCAGCTCTGTGACAATGACATTTACTCTAATGGTCTGGTTGCAACTGCTACCTTCTTTCGTCATCAATGCATTCCAGAACAAGAAGCATGAGACTGCAGTTTTTCATCTGATGATTTCAGAGCCCTCAATAAAGCTCCATCTGCAGTATCCAGCACTATTAATCCTATCTGGATGTTTTCCTCCTCATAGAACCGTGTCCCTATTGATAGCTTCAGAAAGGTTCTTTGTATTCTCGTGTTGCATGTAGATAACCAATGCAAGCCACATGAATCCAAAAGTCATTACAGGTTAGGTTTAATTTAGAGCTCTGGATTCACAACTGGAAATAAGGTTGTTGTACAGACCCCTGAGCCCTGGGTTTCCAAAGTCTGTCTCTTTGTGCGGTTCCTTTTTAAAGCTAGGAGGCACAGGTGCTGAAGACATCTTGACTAATGAGGATTTATTACCTGCCTCGAGGTCACCTCCCTTGCGTGCCTGCTGCACTCCAAGTCTCTATGTGTAATATTTTCATTAAGTTTAGAATTATGTCCTAATTTCTGTTATAATTTCCTCTTTCAACTCTGAGTTATTTACATCTCATAGGGTTGGGTTTTTAATATTAATATTCTCTTTATGAATCTTATCCTAAATGTACACATAAGATGTTCTGAGAGACAGATTTCTTATTACTTCACAGTGAATGAGTGCCTCAGCCCCCTTTGCCCCAATCTTAGCCCCTGGGGCTATGTGATGAGAGAAGAGGAGGTTTCTTTTTACACAAGTGGTGTCAAGTAAAAACAAATCCAGACTTGAGTACAGAAAAACTTTATTGGAAAATGTTGTTGCAATGAGAATGCACTGACCATAAGATCTCCAATTGTCTTAAATATCAGGTGGAAAAGAACTATCTTTAATAGGAAGGAGTATGTAAACAATGATATAAAAATCTGAGTGTAAGGGAGTGAGATGAGCAGTTGATATGAGACAGTTGACCGGGGAAAGTCTTTTTTTTTTTTTTTATGGTCCGTTAATTTTCAGGAGGTGTCATTGAGATACTATTCCACATTCCAGTGCAGGTTCAAACTGAGGGTAGATTAAAGTTCAGGAGTTTTTGAGGGGAGAAGACTAAAGTTTGATCCAGTTGTAACAGGGCATTCTGTCCAGATTGATCGATGGGGACAAACAGTTCAAATAACCCTTTATGAGACAAAGAATAGGAATTTGGAGGTCTGGGTCTAGCTTTGTCACACGTAAACAAAATCAGAGGGATAAAGGTAGTTCTTTGCAGGAAGCCATTTGACAGAAATACAATAGGATGGAGGAACTTAACTGTTTTCCAGGAACACAGTGTTCAACTGTCATTGGCCAGGCACTCCATAGGCAAAGGACAGAAAAATTGGTTGGAAACTGTTTTACATGTCACACACAAGACTACCTCTCTACTTTTAGCATGTCCTGAATGGGAGTATCTTCTCTGGCATTTATGTGGGGAATTATAAGTGTACATGAAGTCTATTCCAATAATACATTCACAGTAGAAGCTATAGCCACAGTGTTATCAGGTCAGCCTAAGTTATATTTAGCAATAAAGTTATATTTAACTTCCTCACTGGTTACTTTGCTAAGACCCAAAGTTGAATTTGCATGTCCTCTCTCCCACTAGGCCAAGTATGATAGTAACCTGGGTGTCCATATCCAACAAAGCCATGAAGGTTTGTGTTCCTCCTTTCCTTAATCCCCCAGAAAATTCCAACAGGGACATAGGGTCTATGGTCCTTTGCAAAGAGAAAGACCATTGGCCCATCTTTAAGGATTTTTCTCCTTAAAACAACTTAGATCTGGGTAGAAGGGGAGGGAGGGGAGGTGAAAGACATAGATATCCATTGTTTTCTGTCCTCCCAAAGCCGTGTACCAGGCAGCAAAATCATCACTGCCCATACCATTTCAGCTTTAAGGACTTCCTCATCCAACAGCCATGTACACAAAATGATGGCTAAGAGAAGCTACTGTATACAGTCTTTATGACTTATCTTATAAAATCTTTATGAATATTTCAGAATATGTATTACCCTTTTTTATAACACCTTAAACCAGAAAAAAACAGGTAATTTCAAATATAAAAATCTCAGGTTAGGATAACAGTAGTCTACCAGCTTAATGCTATATAACTTTTTGCACTTCTTTCTTGCAGCTAATTGTATTATTCAGTACTTTGAATATTACTTTCTTTTGTCAGTTACTTATCTTCTACCTCATGCTAGTGTTTAAAAATTCAATTTATTTATTTATTATTATTATTTTTTAAAGATTTATTTATTTATTCATGAGAGAGTGAGAGAGAGAGAGAGGCAGAGACACAGGCAGAGGGAGAAGCAGGCTCCATGCTGGGAGCCCGACACGGGACTCAATCCCGGGACTCCAGGATCACACCCTGGGCCAAAGGCAGTTGCTAAACCACTGAGCCACCCAGGTGTCTGATAAAATTCTGATAAATTTTAAAGGGACACCTATCTCAATCAGGAGAGTATGTACTTCTTGATCTTGGGGTTCGAGCCCCATGCTGGGTATAAAGATTACTTAAATAAGTAAAACTTAATGGGGTGCCTGGGTGGTTCAGTCAGTTAAGAGTCTGCCTTCAGCTCAGGTCATAATCTTGGGGTTCCTGGGATTGAGTCCTGCATCGGGCTCCCTGCTCAGCAGGGAATCTGCTTTTCCTCCTCCCTCTCCTCCCTGCTCTGCTCATTCTCTCTCTCTCTCCCTCAAATAAAATTAAAAAACAAAAAACAAAAAATTAAAACAAAAAATCTTAAAGAAAGAAAAAGAGAAAGCAGAAAGCAAGCAAGATTACTCATGGGGCACCTGGCTGGCTCAGTTAGTAGAGCACGTACTCTTAACTTCAAGGCTGCAAGCTCAAGCCCAAAAGATTACTTAAAAATAAAAATAAAAAAAAACTTAAGTAAAACACATTTTAAGTGATATCAGAGAGAATAAGCAAACATTTTAATATCTATTGGTATGGTAACATTTAATATAACTTTAAAAATTAATGATTCTATAAATTGTATTTTGGAGTTAAAATGTGCCCCTAAACAATATTTTTCAAGAACTATGGAAGAGCTGGATTATGATGGGAGTAACAGAATCTCAGACTATTGTTCTTGCACTTTCTTAAACTCTGGGTAGTACTAGATTGCAGGAAATGTAGCTGAGCATATTCTGAAAACTGTAGCCTCAGGAGACAGAACAAGTTACAATATGGAATACATTTCAACTCCAGCATTCTAGTGGAAATAATCAGTGGATTAAAGAAGAATAAAGAGCTGGCTGCACAATCATATTTGATAATACTGATACAAATGTAAGCAATAATAAACTAAGGTAGAATGCAGAAAATGAATTAAAGTAACTGATGTAGCAGAATTATGTTCTGGTCAGATTAGAATGCAGGAATAAAGACTAAAAGGTTAACAAGGTCAGATGACGGAACCTTCAGATAGAGAAAAAGGATGAGAAGGAATCAGTAACTCTGGGAACATACGTTATTATGCAAATTAAGAATGAAAAAAGCAGGTCAAAAGATATGTGAAAGGATAGTTCAGGATGAAGAAAAATCCTCTCATAATAGCACTGCAATTCTATGATAGGAAAGATGATCATATTGTAACTTGTTCTGTCTCCTGAGGCTTTTCTCAGTAGAAACACAAGGGAGATGAAACAAAATGGGTATGAGGTTCTGGAAAAAGAGGAATGTTTCCATAAAAGTGATCTAATCTCTCACCGAACTACACTAACCCTAAGTTTCTTAAAAGCAATATGGTTTCAGAAACCTTCCTTGCTCAAACTCCAAATTTATATAATGTCACCTCTGAAGAGGCAGAAGGATATCAACCTATATTGAAATGTCTCATATCTCTACATTTACCATTTCTCCTTTGGCTTGAGGGATATTTGATTTGCAAAAAAGACTGTAGAAATTTGATAAAAATAAAAATAGAAATGTCACAACAGAATTTTAAAGTACATCTGTTTAATAATAATATAACCATTAATGCAATATCTGCCTCAATAATTTCATTCCAATAATAAAAAAATGATATGATGGTTTAAAACTGGTTCAATCGCAATTTTAGAGGCTTATTTATCAAGAGTGAAAATAGAAGACTATTAAAAAATAGCTAAAAAGGTAACATGTGTCATAGTGCTTAATGTTTCTGTAACTGTTGGTAAGGCTTACATCTAAATTTGATGCAGAACTCTTAATGGCACTGAAATAGTTCTTTTCTCACCCACATGGTAGATACCGGTACTATGAGTCTGGAAGAGACTGGCTATGGGTACCACTCCTTGTCTTCAGTTGTGACTGTGCAATATCAGCAAGTGCACTTTGTATCTTTTCCAGAAGCATGTCCCCTCGGTAAACAACATCCTCCAGACATGTAGCAGCTTCGTGGTTTTCTTCTTCCAGCTTATACAAGCTAGCAGCCTTTGTAAGACACAAATTTAAAAGTCTTTTGAGAAATGAAAAACTTGGAGATTAGTTAAGAGTTGAGAAGAAAAAAAACTGCAGAAGTATTTATTTTTAAATCTGGATGATTCTGCAACCATTATGATAGATTTTTCAGTGTCAGAAATTCTAAAATCAGGGGACGCCTGGGTGGCTCAACAGTTGAGCATATGCCTTTGGCTCAGGGCGTGATCCTGGAGTCCAGGGATCGAGTCCCACATCGGGCTTCCTACATGGAGCCTGCTTCTCCCTCTGCCTATGTCTCTGCCTCTCTCTCTCTCTGTCTCTCATGAATAAATAAATAAATAAATCTTTAAAAAAAAAAAAGAAAGAAAGAAACTCTAAAATCAGGTAACTTTTAAGGAGCTTTCCCTGTATGAATTACTTAAAAGAATGAATTTTCAATTAGAGATCTCTGTCTAGATGTGACACTCTAGATGTGACACTGCTTTTGGACACACTACTATTCTACACACCCAGAATGCCACTCTCCTCTCATTCTTTGCTAGGAAAAGAGCCAAACTGAGAAGACTAAGAAGTTTCCTTATAGCTCGAAATTGGACAACCATATATATTCAGCATGATCTTTAATAGACTACAGTAGTTTACAATTAACAAAACTTCCATTTTAAAACTTAATCTTGGGGCGCCTGGCTGGCTCAGTCAGTGGAGCACGTGACTCTTGATCTCAGGGTTGTGACTTCGGTCCCCATGTTGGATGTAGAGATTACTTAAAAATAAAATCTTTCAAAAATAAATAAATGAAACTTAATCTTAAGGAAACTTTGAATATTGTAACAAAAGGTATTAAATCTTTGGGGCAATGACTGGCTCAGTCAGAGGAGTGTTGTGATTCTTGGATCTTGGGGTCATGAGTTCAAGCCCTCATGGGTTCAGTGTAGAGATAACTTAAAAAAAAAAAATCTCCTGGGCAGCCTGGGTGGATCAGTGGTTTAGTGCCACCTTCAGCCCAGGGCATGACCCTGGAGACTGGGGATCGAGTCCCACGTCGGACTCCCTGCAAGGAGCCTGCTTCTTCTCTGCCTGTGTCTCTGCCTCTCTTTCTCTCAGTGTTACACACTCTCATGAATAAATAAATAAAATCTTAAAAAAAAAAAAAAAAACAAACACCTCCTTTAATCAAAATACTCTACTAGCAAATTTCTCAAAGGAAAAGAGATTTTTACCTGTAAAGCAGCTGTAGATTCTTCACTGGGTAATGAATCTATCAAAACATCAATGTCCTTTGCTGTTCGTGCAATTAGTGCTGCAAAAAGCTGGGCATATTCTAAAGAAAGATATTACTCATTTAGAGTATTAGGAAATGTCAAGTTTTCAGAAGTAGAAATTAAATTTGAACCTAATGAAACCAGAGAAGGTCATAAACTTTTTCTGTACTATGCTTTGAATGATTAAAATGTAATTCTAACACACCAACCCTATCACATGTTTGAGAAGTAGCCTTACTATTAACTCAAATTGGGAACTAAACATGATTATTTCATTTTTTAGGACAGTATGTCAGTCATTTGAATAAAAGAATATGTAAATGGAATGCCTTCCTTATTAAGGCCCCTCAAGTGAAATTCTGCTAAATTCATGTAAAGTCAGCTGTAAAGGAATAACAATCTGCTTTTTGTCATGAACAGAATTACGAAATGTAGAATAACTAATGAAATCATCTTTTATAACAAAACTTACAGTAATATTCTCAAATCATAAGTAAGCTGTATTTCTCAATAAATTTAATATTAAAAGATTATAAAGATTATAAGGGTCAAATGAAGAGAAGCCAAGAAAATCTATTTACCTTCTGTAGGATTAGCTGGCTGATCTTTGTTAATTGCTGTCTGAATATTACTGAAAGAAGCAGGAGGACCACACTGCTGCAACACTCCAATGGCATTACAAAACTGATCTGCAAGCTTGAAGCCAAAGAAAATGTGTCGGAGTTAGAAAGGACTGATCAGTTTTAAGGATTTTACCAGTAACAGCAACAAAAGTAAGTTTCTATAATAACAATATCTAAGCAAGGGAATAAAACAGGAAGAATCTGGGATAAAATTAGCTAGTTATTATTAACAATGATTAAATGTTTAATCACGCAAGGAAACTAGGTTTGGTATCAACATAGTTGAAACAGTTAACAGGAAATACAAGATAATCTTTGTTTTCTTCCCAAGGTAACAGAATGATAAGAGAAATAAATGCCAACACATGTTACAAGCAGAAGTAGGGATTTTTGGGGGGTAGCGGTGGAAGAAAGCAAATCTGACTGGCAAATATGTAAGTATGGCCTTAGGATAAATTTTAAAATATGTAATTTATATACAAAGTATTTGATCCCTTTTTTGAGACTAAAGTAGTTACAACTATAAAAAAATAGTGGGGAAAAGACTCCACCTGAAGAAATTATAAGGCCATGATGCATGAATGAAAAAAGAAACTGTGGTACACACACACAGGCACATCATTCAGCCATTAAAGAAAAACGGGGGAAATCTTGCCATTGCAACAAGAATAGACCTTGCGGGCATTATGCTAAATGAAATAAGTCAGGGAAAGACAAATATTACATGATTTCACTTATATGTGTAATCTAAACAAAAACTGAGCTCACATACAAAGACTCCTGGTTATCAGAGGTGAGGTGGGGCTTATGGTGGGCAAAAAGGGTGAAGGGAGTCAAAAAAGTACAACCTTCCTATCCCCTTAAGTCATGGGGATATAACGTACAATATGGTGACTATGGTTAATACTGTTTGTATATTTTAAAATTGCTAAGAGAGTTATCTTAGAAGTTCTCATCAAAAGAAAAAAAATGAACTTTATAACTACAGTACAGTGACATGTTAACTAGATTTATTGTGACTTCACAATATATGCAAATAGTGAACCATTATGTTGTACACCTGAAACTAATGTTCTGTCAATTAAAAAAAAAAAAAAAACCCTCTACCTTAAGTACTTGGAAATGTTTTCCTCTGTGACTCAAGCTGTAAACTCCCAGTGCTCTAACAGTATTCCTTAAACAGTTTTGAAGACAAGAGAATACCAGTTCCTTACAGTTGGCAAAGTTAAAACTCCTATCCTCCCCACTAGCTTCCCTCAATAGTCCTGACCTTTTGAATCTCACTTATTTCCAATCTGTAACTATTTCCACTAAGTTTCTCTGCCATTTTTTAAATGACTGAACTCAAAGTCAACTGTTTCCTTTAATATCTAATCTTATTGAGAATCTCCTAGTTATAAACCAGTCTAACTTCAGACTCTTAATCTCCTTTCATCTTCAAATAGTTCTATTTTCTTTTCATTCTATCATTGGAACAGCAGGAGTTCAATTATCTCACAACAGAATTGTTACAATAGTCTCCTTCTAGTTTTCTAGTTCACTACTTATTTTACCCTGCTTAAAAATTCTGAGCTCAGGGGCATCTGGGTGGTATAGTTGGTTAATTGTCCAACTCCTGGTTTCAGCTCAGGTAGTGATCTCAGGGTTATGAGATCAGGCCCTGTGTAGGGCTCCACTCTCAGCAAGGAGTCTGCTCAATATTCTCTCCCTCCCCCTTTGCCCCGCCCACTTGTGTTCTCTCTCTCTCAAATAAATCTTTATTTTTTTTTAAAGATTTTATTTATTCATGAGAATACACAGAGAAGAGAGAGACAGAGAGAGGCAGAGACACAGGCAGAGGGAGAAGCAGGCTCCATGCAGGGAGCCCAATGCAGGACTCGATCCCGGAAATCCAGGATCACGCCCTGGGCTGAAGGCGGCACTAAACCGCTGAGCCATCTGGGCTGCCCTCAAATAAATCTTTAAAAAAAATTTTTTTTTTTTAAATTTGAGCTCACCCCAACATGGCCTTTAAGATTAATCGCCAACCCTTCAGGCTATTTCAAAGCTTTCGATAATCTAAGTCAACTCTACTTCTTCATTTTCTACTAATTCCTTCATATATACCTAACTAGTGATAAATTCATTCCAGACTATACTGTGTTGCTCATGTTTTGCTACTTGTAATGGCACAGTATTAAGTGCTTAGAAGCTGTACAGATGTGGATTCCAATTCTGGTTCTAGTAACCTGAGTACAGTTTTTAATTTTTAAACTGGGAACATTTTCATATTACACCACTGTTCTGAGGAATAAAGAAAACACACAAGCATAAATATTCAACACAGTGGCTATCTGTTGTGTTCTTCAAAAGCTCTCTCAAGATCCATTTATTCAATAAATATTAAAAAAATCAACTCTATGACAAGCATTGTAATAAACATTATAATGAAACAATGAACAAAGGCACAGCTTCTGCCCTCATGGAGTTCTCAGGGGGTAAAACAAATAACTTTAATAATTTTACAAATAATTACAATTCAGATCAATGCTTAGAAGATTTCCTTTACTTCAGTTCATATCACTCTCTATTCCAATTTACCTCAGCACTTACATTTGAAGGCGCTTGATTCATTATAAACACCTAACCAAATCCTACTTTTAAATTATTTAAATGTCTTGAGTATATGACATCATTCCAATTAGACTGTAAACTCCTCAAGGAGTATTTTTCTGTAAACATGAGAGTGCTTACATACACATTAGGCATTCACACTAGTTAACCTAGAGATTTCTCTCCAAAATCCAATTATCAGCATGCTTACCCTGGAGTCAAGGCCATATTCACTGTCTCCTATTATCTCTCTGGTTACAAGACATGTATGAATATGCAACATTTCTCCTAAAATAACATTTCTGCCCAGCAGCATCGTTACAATTTGATTCTGAAGAGCCTCAAAGTAATATCTCCCAGAAGGAAGTTGGCTGGCAGCCCACGCATGTCACCATAAAGTAGAATTTATCTTAGTGACTTCATCAACCTTTAGGGGCTAGCCCTCTCAGTCCTAAAAGGTCTTATTTTATTTACGGAGTAAGTCAGTTTTATTTTATTTTTTTTAAGACTATTTATTGAGAGACGGGGGGGTTGGGGGGGGAGAGGGAGAGAGCCACAGACACAAGCCCACTCCATGCAGGGAGCCTGAGGTGGGACTCGATCCTGAGTCTCCAGATCACACCCCGGGCTGAAGGTGGCGCTAAACCGCTAAGCCACCCGGGGCCGCCCGGAGTAAATCAGTTTTTCACAAGTCGATTCCCCCCTCATTTGAAGTGAACAAAGATGGATGCAACAAGAATCCTAACTTCTTATCTTCCGGTGTGAAAAAAACTGGCAAGGGAACAGATACTTCGATTTTCCAGTCAACATATTCTCTCTCTAAAGACATTTGACCTGGGATATCAAATTATAAACAGATTGGCAGGCCCGGGTGGCTCAGCGGTTTAGCGCCGCCTTCGGCCCAGGGTGTGATCCTGGAGACCCCAGATCGAGTCCCGCGTCGGGCTCCCTTGCATGGATTGTACTTCTCTTTCTCATGAATAAATAAAACCTTAAAAAAAAAAAAAACAGATTGACAATGAGAAATATAACTAATGGCAAACTGTTGAACTCTTTATGGTCATGAGCACATGAATCCTCTGGTTCGCATGTACTTTCCAGTCAGGCATAACAGGAAAAAAATAATAAGGATCAAAGTAAGGGGGTCGGCTTACAAGATCTGACCCTTAACAGAAAGTAGACTTTTTGCGACACATTAAAGACTTAAATAAATGGGAACATACGCAAGGATTAGAAGATTCACTCTCCTAAAGATGTCAGTTTTCCCCAAACTGATTGATGCCAGGGAGCGCCAAGAGATGGAACGAGACCCTTTGTCTCTGGGAACCAACGAAGAGGAAACAGAATTTCTCACCTCACCATCACTCCAGGCTCAACCTGCAAAGTCCTGACGCAGGAATACTCTCGGCTGACATTTAACAAAAAAATATCCAATCGTCAGGAGCACAGTTTCTCCTTCGCGGCTTAACACTGATAAGGGAAACAAGGAGCTTCTGCCGCTTTCCCCCTTACCCCCGAAAGAGAAGTGAGCCCAGAAGTACGACTGGCAGTAAAATAAAACTGTTCCCGGAGAACAGGACAGGACCGTGACGCCTAAGTGTCCTGACAGAGAGACCCCCTACTTTTCCGGTGAAAGAGGCTGCTGCTCCCTCAGCTCTCCGCGAAGCCGGCAGCCGGCCTCAAACCTCCCAGGACGCCGCGCCGCCTCCCGCCGCCGCCAGCGCTTTCTGCGGAAGCCCTGCCCCAGTCCGCTCCCCACTTTCGTGTGTTTTTCCCGGGGCCCTTTGCCCTCGTTTTACCTTAAGAAAGGGGAAGACAGAGACCAACAGAGCAAAATCGCTCACCGAGTTCACCGCGTCCTGCAGCTGTGTGAGCCGGTCCGCCATGTTCCTCCTGCAAGCTCCGGAGGCTAAAGCAGCTGCTCGCTCGCTATTGGGCGGCTTCAGGAAGCGTCGTAGCCAATCACAGGCCAGCGTTCTCGGAGGGGGTGGAGTCAGCGGCCCTCCGCGCCCGGCGAGTAGAGCGCGGGTGGGACTTTTGCGAGGCTGTGTTTCGGGCAGCTCCGCCCGCGAAGGCGCCTCGCGGGGGTTATTTTGAGTGACTTTGGGGCGGGGGGGGGGGTGTTCCGAGTTCCTTCGTTTTGGGTCCAGCAGACTCGTTCTCGAGGTTTTCGGGTGGTAGACAATTTTACGGAGATGGTTAGATGCTGCAGTTTTTAGAAGTGATTTTCCCCATCTTCCCGTGTATATTCGTTTTTAAACATTGCCTTGAATACTTACGTTACGTTGGATTTCCAGGTGGATCACCAAATATATACACAGCAACCAACTCAGGAATACTTGGGGGTCGCGATCCCGATTTTAACTTCAACAAATCCAAATTAAAATTCACCAGGCGATCTTGGCTGTGTTAGGGTGTCTCCTCTGGGGGGGTGGGGGTGGAGGGGGTGATGGGCCACCCAGGTGAAGACTGGGTGCGTGCTTTAATTCTGAATGTGGGTGTGCTGGGGAAGCTGACACACATGGGATGGAAAGCGTCCAAAACAACTAAGCACTAAATCGAGCTGTATTGACCGCGTAAGAAGAAAATGGTTGGGGGCAGCCTGGGTGGCTCAGTGGCTTAGCGCCGCCTTCAGCCCGGGGCGTGATCTTGGAAACCTGGGATCGAGTCCTACGTCGGGCTTCCTGCGTGGAGCCTGCTTCTCCCTCTGCCTGTGTCTCTGCCTCTCTCTAATAAATAAATAAAATCTTAAAAAAAAAAAAAGTTGGAAAAGGAAGGTTTCTGTAGGCAAAGTGAGTAGCAGAAGAGTGGCATCTGGAGTTCAGAGGTAAGGTGTGAGTGCAGTTAACTAATAAAAATCTCGCTCCTCTGACAGCGAGAAACTCAGTAGGAAGAACAGAAGAAGGTTGGTGGAGAGGAGAGTGGAGGAGGTTCCTGGAAAATGAGCCTTATGTGTAGGTAAGGGCAGGGACAATTTTTAAACAGATAAGGTGTGCAATTTATACTTAGCCGTGAGACCTATTGAGGATTTAGTGTGAAGGAAGATAATAGGAACTTGGTATCTGGAGCACCTGGCTGGTTCAGTGAGTGGAGCATGTGCACTTGATCTCCCGGTCCTATGTTCCACGTAGCCCCAGGTTGGATGTGTAGAGACTACTTAAAAAAATAAAAAAAGAAAAGAAAAAACAGAACTTGGTATCTAAGGAAAGTTATAGCTAGGGGATACTGTGACAAGAAATAAACCTGGAATCAGCAAATGACTGGTTTGTGGACTTGGGATAGACTTATACACCCTCCCTATCTGGCTGATTATCCCTGATTATCCTACTGGAGTTGGGGGAAGGTGGGAATTATCCATTGAAAACTCAATTTGTCACATTTGCCCTAGTCCTAGCTGGGAAGCGCTACTTCTACTTTACCATTCCTTCCCCTCAATCCCCAATCCACAGTATCTGCTGGGACCTAATTAGGAACCTCTCCAGGTGAGTAACCTACTCCCACATAATGGGAGTAATGAGAGATAGCTCTAATTTGTTTTAACTAATATGGGGTAGTCTTGTGACTCTCTTCTCATCCTCAATTGGCAGTACAATTTACTGAATGCTTGCCACTACCAAGAAGTTTGTTAGGTGCTGTGTTTGCAAAGATGAATAAACCAGGGGCTCATTAGGAAGAGGGCTTTGGGGGGAACCTGGGTGGCTCAGTAGTTGAGCATCTGCCTTCGGCTCAGGGTGTGATCCTGGGGTCCTGGGACTGAGTCCTGCATCAGGGTCCCCGCGGAGAGCCTGCTTCTCCCTCTGCCTATGTCTCTGCCTCTTTCTCTCTCTCTCTCTGTCTCTCATGAATAAATAAATAAAATCTTAAAAAAAAAAAAAAAGGAAGAGGGCTTTGCAGTTCCAAGAATGAATGGGTTTGGGCCTAGACTAGGATGTTGATAAGAGAAGAGGAAAGGTTTGTTTTGAAGGAAATGTTAGCATGAGTTGGTGCCTGGTTAGGTATAGAGGAATGAATGAGAGAGCCCATAAAGGAGAGTACCGTTTTGCGGCCTGATTGAAAAGAACCTGGGCACCTGGCATAGAGGAACCACTTCAAGACAACTTTTGTCCTATCATTACCTTCTTACAGGTTTTCAGTAGCTCCACTAAGACCTCAGGTTGATGTACAGCAAACAGATCCAGCTGCCTTTCCCAATAATATTCTGAGTGAAATCACATTATTCATCCTTGGTCCCTGAAACCCTTGGTTTTCAGGTTTCTTAAGACTCTTCTGGTGATGGACACCTTTAAGAATCAGATGTAAGCTATGACCCTTTCCCCAGACCAGGCTAAAATTTTGTGTATATTTTTAAGGGGTTTATGAACCTCCTGAAGGTGAACTTCAGGGAAAAACCCACCTTTCCAGAACAGTCTCTTATGTCTAGCTCAGGATTTTTCAACATCAGCACTAATGGCATTTTAGGTCAGATTTTTTGTTGTTCTGGAATGCTGTCGTGTGCCTTGTAGAATGTTTAGCATCATCACTATCCTCTACCCATGAAGTGACAATGGCAAACTCCCCTTCCAGTTGTGACAATACAAAATATCTCCAGATATTCCCAAATGTCTCCTGCAGGGCAAAATTACTCCCATTGAGAATCACTCTTTCCTCATTCTTTACCCTTATCCAAGTAATTTCTTTGCTGCTATTTCTTTATCTTTTACAGTTTCACCTTTCAGTGTAAATTTTATGAATTACTGGAGTCTACATGGACTTCTCCTTTTTCCCTTTTATGATTTTGACACTCTTTCATATGCTTTCTCATTTGCTGTTCTTGCATTCCCAACTGGATTATGTGGTTTGAAGAGCAGAAACCCAGTATGACATATCTCTTAAACACATAATTTTGGTCAGTATGTTCTTTTAAACTTCATATAATTTTTTTAACATTTTTTTAAATTTATTTATTTACGATAGTCACACTCAGAGAGAGAGAGAGAGAGAGGCAGAGACACAGGCAGAGAGAGAAGCAGGCTCCATGCACCGGGAGCCTGACGTGGGATTCGATCCCGGGTCTCCAGGATCGCGCCCTGAGCCAAAGGCAGGCGCCAAACCGCTGCGCCACCCAGGGATCCCTCATATAATTTTTTAAGTTCATTTTTTTTTTTTTAGTTCTTTCTACACCCAGTGTGGGGGTAGATCAAGAGTCACAAGCTCTTCTGACCAGGCCCACGAGGCATCCCTAAGCTTCATATTCTTAAAAGTTTCAAACATATAAAAATAGAATAAGGGCAGCCCAGGTGGCTCAGCAGTTTAGCGCTGCCTTCAGCCCAGGGCGTGATCTTGGAGACCCAGGATTGAGTCCCACATCGGGCTTCCTGCATGGAGCCTGCTTCTCCCTCTGCCTATGTCTCTCTCTCTCTCTCTCATAAATAAATAAAATTTTTAAAAAGATAGAATAATAAGGTGGACACTCATGTATTCATCACCCAGCTTCACTTATCAACTCATAGCCCATCTTGGGGTATTTTGTTTTTTTTTAGATCTGTAGTGACTTTTTTTTTTTCCAGGAAAAAAATCATTAACAATTCTTAGCATTCTAGACTCTTAACTACCTTTATTACCTACTCAGTCACAATTTATTAAAGATCTAAAACATTCCAAGCACTGGGCTAAAATACCATAAATAAGCATTTGCTATACCAGACTCTCTTTGTTCCTTTGTTGACTATCCACTCACCTCATTTTAAACATTTCTTTTTTTAATACAATCCTTCCTGAAACCCTATAATAAGTTCATTGCTCCCAATGTTCACCACAATTGTTCCTTATACTTCTGTTATTGCACTTAGCATATTGAGATGTAATTATTCATATATGACTAATTCACTCACTATCATGGGCTGCTTGTGGGCAGGAATCATTAAAATTGTCTCTGTGTTTCCATTACCTAGCACCCAGCATTTAGCCTGGCACATAGAAGCCGATGAGTGCATATTTGGGGACCGAATGAATACATTTCCTAGCAGAATGATTTCCATATAATAGTTACAAAGTAAACATTTATTGTATTTAATTTAGTAAGTATCATCAAAATAATGTAACCCACAGGAACAAAAGAGTTAAAAAAATACAGAGGGAAGGTGAGATTAGAGTGAGATAAGATAAATAGTCAAGTTTCACAAAGGGCTGCTGAGTTAGGGACAGATGAGGCTATGCAGGGAAAGATAAGGGAAAGGCCTAGGGTCAGACTCCCATAAAACCCAAGGAAACAAGAGATAAAGCAGCAAAAACAGAAAAATAAATAAATAAAAAATAAACCTGGCTCCCTAGATTCAAAATATTAGGGAGTATCCCCCTTTGATAGTTATAAAGCAATCACAGAAACTTACCAGACCCCAAAACAGCCATATGTCCATCACTCAGGAAAACACAGAGAAATCTCAAGGCCAAGGGCTCCCTGGTCAGATTTTCAATAAAAGGCCAGCCAAAAAGCCTTCAGTGGCAGCCCTGTCAGGACCCCTCTCACTCCTGAGAGTTTTCTCTGTATCTTTGCTTAATAAACTGTCGCTTTACTCATTCTCTGTTGTCTGCGGGAGCCATTCAAGATTACCTAGCTCTCCTGTATCACTGCCTTTCCCTTGGAGTCCTGTTCCCATCTCTATTCAAGATCTTGTGTTTCATAAAAAAGTCTAGGATAGGTTGCTTGCCTTCCTTCCTTCCTTTTCAAAATTTTAAGCAAATGTTAAGGCTCTAGTTATCTATATCTTGGATTTAGGAATCTTCTCAGTTTTTGCATTTCAATTCCCAGGAATGACAAACTCATCTGCAAAGCTGCTGAGTCCATTTGCTTCACAGGTTTCCAGTGGAACTGGGACATGAACAAGGAACCTCAGCCAATATTCTTCCCAAGCTGTCACAGTATTTCATTTCAAAGTCAAGGTACTAAAGTCCTCTTCTGATTGCTGACATATCTGTCATCAGTTGTCCTCCAAAGGCAAAGGGAACTGCAATTCAAAGATATGGGGGGGGGGCGGGGGGGATAGACAATGGGGTGAGTTCAGGAAACTGGAATTAATTCAGTGTAGCCAGCACAGAGAAATTGTTTAGTTGCAGCATGAACCTGGAGAGATGGACAGAGGCTACATCATGAAAACCATTGTGTCATAGTCAGGAAGGTAGACTGCTATCCTGAATGCTTTTATAAGAAAATCTTTAAAATTATACATATCTTTTAAAAATTAATGTTTAATTCAAAAGCAATTCATATTCAATGTTGAATTTTTCCAAAGTGCAGAAATGTGGAAAGAGAATCATGCTTGGGGCATTTGGCTGGCTCAGTCAAATGTCTGACTCTTGACCTCAGCTCAGATCTTGATGTCAGGGTTGTGAGTTCAAGTCCCACATTGGGCTGCATGCTGGGCATGCAGTCTGCTTAAAAAAAAAAAAAAAAATCATTCTTAATCCAATCACCTAGAGATAACTATTTAAACATTTTTATTTTTGTCAACTCTTGTATGTTTATAAACATGAATAAAACGAAAACAAAATAAAGATCATACTACATATATTTACTGCTTTGTAACTTGCATTTTCATAAACACTTCACAGTTGCCTTCTAAAAACATGATTTTTGAAGGGCTACACAGTATTCTCTTACATAGATGCATTATGGGTTATTTAATCAATTCCTTATTGTTGGACACTTAGATTAGTTTTTTTTTTTTTTTTCTTTCTCTAAAGCTTGATTAAGGGGTACCTATGTGGGTCAGTCAGTTAAGTGTCCTACCTTTGATGTTGACTCAGGTTATGATCTCATGGTTGTGGGGTTGGGCCCCACATGGGACTCTTTGCTCAGGGCAAAGTTGGCTTGTCCCTTCCCCTCTGCCCCTCACACCCTTGTCCTCTCTCTCTCAAATAAATAAAATCTTTAATACCTTGATAGTTTTATGCACTAATTTTGTACAGATATCTAATATTTGTACATATATACATACTTAAATCTCAAAGTGGAATTATCACACCAAAGGTATGGATATTTTTAAAAAATTTTATGCAGATTATGCTTTAAAAAGTGTGTTAACTTATACTCCCACTGGTCCTATCTTAGAATGTCTACTTCTCAGCTCTTGCATCCACACTGGATATTCTTCTAAAATGTTTACAACTTAGGTCTTAATTTTTTTTATTTAAAGATTTTTAAAGACTTATTTTGAGAGTGAGAGAGAACATGTGCAAGTGGGGGTAGGGACAGAGGGCAAGGGAGAGAAAATCTTAAGAGACTCCATGCTGAGTGCAGAGCCCCACGTGAGGTCCGAAATCATGACCTGAGCTGAAATCAAGAGGTTAAAAGCTTAATAGACTGAGTCACCCAGGCACCCCTAGTGTCTTAATTTGATTTTTGTTGTTTTTGTTACTAGTGAGTTTGGAAGATTTTCATTTGTTTATTGGCCATTTGGTTTTCTTCTCCTCTTATTATTATTATTTTTTCAGTCATTAACTTGATTTCTTTCTTTCTTTTCTTTCTTTCTTCTTATTTATTTTAGAGAGAAAGAGCAGGAGTAGGAGCAGGAGGGGCAGAGGGAGAGGGAGAGAGAATCTCAAGCTGGCTCCTGAGTGCAAGCCTGAGACAAGTGGATCTCACTACCCTGAGATTATGACTGTAGCCCAAACCAACAGTTGCCCAACGGTGCCCCTTGACTTTTCACATTGTTGTTGGTATTTGTTGGTATTTTTCGACTTTCATACAATTTAAAATTTTAAGTAGCCAAATCTATCAATATCATCCTTTATTATTTCCTCCTTTGTTTTTGTTTTTTTGTTTTTTGTTTTTTTTTTTTTTTTTTTGCTTAGAAAGTTCCTCTCTTGAATTCTTCTAACCACTTCCTGCTTGGTGCTTCCAGATTCAAATAGATTTTTGCTTAAATAAACTCTTTTTAAAAGAAATTCCTTCCATTCTGAGATCAAGTTTGTTTTTTGTGAAAGGAATATATTTCAGGGTGTCTGGGTGGTTCAGTTGGTTAAGCATCTGACTTTGGCCCAGGTCCTAATCTTGGTGTTTCGGGATTAGCCCTGCCTCTGACCCCTAGGCTGAGCTCGGTTTTTCCCTCTCCCTCTGCCCCTCCCCCTGCTCGTACTTGCTCTCTCTTTCTCTCTCTCTCAAACAAATAAATCTTCAAATAAGCATGCATTCCTCCAACTCTCTTATGCTTTTAATGAATACTTTGGGATTTCATTTTGCTGGGGTGAGATAAAGTTCTAATCCTGCATCCCCCATGGGGTGCAGTTAATCAGTTATCAGTTTATTAAGTGCATCCATTGATTCAAATGCTACCTTTATTGTAATCGCTCTTATCATTCTGGGATTTCATCTATTGAAAATTCTAGGAACGAGGACGTGTGGGACAGTGAACAAACACCAGTGGGATGGACAGTGGTACCAGAGCTGTGAACCTTTGGATCAGGTGGCGGGAAAACAGGAAGAGAGTCGTGCCTGTTTAAATTATGATGATTGCTAAAAATAAATAAATAAATAAATAAATAAATAAATAAATAAATAAATAAATAAATAAAGGTGATTGCTATAGGGTTTTAGTTTAGTAGTGGAATAACTGAATTTGTATTTTTCAAGATAGTTGCTCATTAAAATATCCAAATGAAAAGTTAAAAGAGGAGGGAGAAGAAAACAGAGGACTCTTCCCCTAAATAACTGAGTCTGTATCTCGAATCCCACAATTGGCCCACCAGTCACCCGCCACGCGGACTACTGTCCTTTAAACAGCCCTCAGGTGTAAAATTTGAGAGAGGAAGTTGGGTTAAGGTCTTGAGGCTTCGAGGATATTTGCTAGGAGAAAATGAAACTATATCTTTATATGGGGAGCTCATCACTATAGAACTAAAATCCACCCCCCCCCCACCCCACCCCACCCCACCCCCCCGTCCCCCGCATTTGTGGGTGTTTCGAGGTCAGGATTCGCAGTCTTCCTCTTCGCAGAGGGCAGTTAAACGCGGCCACAGGAGCGCGCAGACGTTAGGCCGCAACAGAAGATTATTTTTTTATTCTAACGGCGGTTTTCGTAAGTGGTAAAGGTACAAAAGTGAGAAGTGGAGGTTACATCACAGAACTTCCTGGGGTCCCCCGCCCCGTCCCCCCACCGACGCGCGCGGGCCCGCGAAGACTCCCGGCGGCGCGGCGCTCAGCGAACCCGCGGGGGCGCCGGGAGGAGGCGCGCGCGGGCTGGAGCCGCTCTCGGGTGCTCCCCGGTGGCGCGGGCGGGGGGGGGGGGGGGACCCGCGGCGGTGACGTAAGGGGGCGGGGAGAGGCGCGGAGCGGGGCTGCGGGGTTTGGGCCGGAACAGGAAGCCCCTGGGCGGGCGCTGCGGGGCGGGCAGGTGTGCGGCGGGTGCGCCTGGCCAGGGATGGGAGCCGGCGCGAGCGCCCCGGGCTAGCGCGGGCGAGGCTGCGGGGCCGGGCGCCGGCTGCCATGGGGCTCCTTCGGCTGCTGGTGCTGGCGGTGCTGGCGTCCGAGCCCGGCGTGGCCGGTGGCGCCGAGACCGTCGGGAATGCCAGCGAGGGTAAGGTTAGGGACGCCGCGCCTCTGCAGCCTCACGTGAGGCTTGCGTTCCTGGCGAGGTCACGGGCCCCCTCGCGAGCCGTGCGTCTCGCAGGGCAGGTGGTGAGTTCGGATCCGGCGGGACTGGATCAAGGTCCTTTCCTGCTGAAGGAAACTCTCATTGCTCCGGAGGCCTCTCCATCAGCCTCCTAATTTAGGCTGAGGAGTTGGGAAGGGTTAAGGAACTCTCTCTCTCCTGTGCAGGCACGTTTTTAATCTCTCTTAGGTACCAGTCATGTGTTTGTAGGTTGAATTTAACGCATTAAAACACCCTTTTTGGGGCAGCCCGGTTGGCTCAGCGGTTTAGCACCGCCTTCGGCCCAGGTTGTGATCCTGGAGTCCCAGGATCGAGTCCCACATCGGGCTCCCTGCATGGAGCCTGCTTCTCCCTCTGCCTGTGTCTCTGCCTCTCTCTCTCTCTCGCTCTGTGTCTCTCATGAATAAATGAATAAAATCTTAAAAAAAAAATAAAACACCCTTTTGCTCTCAACTGGTATATCTGAGACTCAACAGTGAGGCTCGGTGCAGAACTAAGGACTTTATTAATAATGTTCCTCCAAACTGCTGCGGTTCTTTACGCTCCAGAATCTAGATGCTTTTCAAATTGGTTAAATGCTCTACGGAGTTTGAAAGGAAAAGTGAACCCAGAATGGGACTTTGGATAGTATAGGTCATGTGCTCGGTGAATGCGTTTTACTAATAGCTCGTGATTTGTTAATATAAACCGTAAAGAAGCAATAATTGTGCTAGGCTGATGATAATCATGTGCTTTTCCATGAGGTTAATCACGTTCGTTTTGAGCTTAAGAGACCAGTTGTAGTTCTGAACCAATGTATTTTCTGAATAATGTGGTTGTGTTCCTAACTGCTCATCTGAGAAAAGCTCTTGTGCAAACTGAATCATAGAATCATTGCCCAGGACTTAAGGCTGAAAAGGGCAGTTATATATTTGCAGAAAAATAGCCTCGATAATAATAGGGCACTGACATTTCACTGTGTGCAATAACTGCCAGGTGCTTTCCCTGGCATTGTTATCTAATCCTCACAACTCTAGGAGAGGATTATCCTCCTCACTTGCCAGAGGATGAAGCTGAGGCCCTAGATGATGCTCATTACATGGGTGAACTGTTAATAGGGGCACAGAGGATATTTGAACCCAAGTGTGTGTTGCTGCAATTTTAATTTTCATAGTCCTTCCACTTCAACAAAGCTGCTCTCCAATAAGAATATTTTACTTAGTATGGTGTGTTACACTTAATTCTGTGAATTCTCATTTCTCAAAATAGCCTTATGAGGGAGGTAATGGTGATGCTATTCTCATTTTATTTTTTAAAGATCAGAGCATGAGCGAGTGAGCGTGAAGGGGGAGGGGCAGAGGGAGAGGAAGAGAGAATCCCGAGCATGCTCCCTACTGAGATCATGACCTGAGCAGAAACCAAGAGTAGGGCACTCAGCAGACTGAGCCTCCCAGGCACCCTGCTATCTCCATTGAAACTGGTGAAGAATTTGAAAGGTTCAGTTTGTGGTTGATCATGGCTCTTGAGTCAGGAGGGCTGTGAGCCACATCTGTTCTAGTTCTGTACTTTTGTATTTAATATGTCATTCTTGTGCATTCGTATTCAGTACTTTACATGGAATTACATAGTAATTGGAGTTGAGCAGAATGTCATGTGGGCCTTCTAGTATTTGTATTATTGTGGGTAGTAAATTTAAGGTAGCAGGCCATTTGTGTGGTTCCTTGTAAGTGATCTCTTTTAAAAGTATGTGAAAGATAATGTGTATATTTCTGTTTCCTTTTAGCTTTTAGGGTTAATGAAAACTCATAAGATATAAATGAGAAATGAGGAGGCCAACTGAATGCCGGCCAACTTAAGTATTCTGAACTGCTTTTGTTTTTAATAGTTGATCTGAAGAGAATTATGAAGACTTAATTTTCCCAGATCTAGAATTTGGTTGTATCAAAGCATAAACAGGTAAATTTTAGTAAAAACAAAACAAAAATGCCAAAATAGAGCCAGATAATTTTAAGGTTCAAGTTTAGTATCTGATTGGGAAAGAAAAGGGAAAGATTAGGTTTGGGCAGCTCTTTTTAGAAAGAAATTATTGGAAAGAAAAATGGCTCTGGGTAAGAATGGAGGAAGGGTATGAAAAATACCTGAGAGTGCCTGGCAATGGGTCAGATGGCAAAAAATATCTTTGGCAGAAAAAGCAGAGCCATTGTTTTGTAGAGGAGAAGCCACAGCCTCCGTGCTATGTCTCCATGTTAGCCATTTGTCTGCAATATCATTTGATGTGCTTTTTCCTTCCCACTCACAAAGTCATAAGATCTAATTATGCCTCATAAAGTGAATCCCTTTCCAGATGGCCTGTTAACTTCTTCAGGATATATTTTGGATACATGTCTTCTCTTGCTGTGTCTGTTTTTATAAGTTGGAATTAAATGCACATAGCCAGACTATACTGTTAAAGTCTTGATCTTTAATATTTTTCCTTGTTGCTCCATGGAAGTCTCTTTCTCGTTTGATGTTTATGATGGACATACTGGGCATGTATAATCCTTTTCTCTCTTCTAGTTTATTTGTAGGGCCATATGGAATGCCTGACTTCTTTTTTTTAATAAGGAGATGAGTCTCTGAAGTCCTGGAAAGCTAAAGGAAGTTAATAATGCTACTTTATTGTGTAACATTGGACAGTTAAGAATTTTTTTTTCCTGTTTTATATTTCAACAGCCAAGTGATGTATGAAGTACATGACCTCCATTTCACCTGGGGAGACTGAGGCCCAGAGGTCATAAAGTTCAACCATCATTCACCAAACCTTTTCTATGTGGCAGCTGTGTGACTGGTACTGTACTAGACACCAGTGTGTCAAATATAACAAAGCCCTGCATAGCCAAGAGTCAGACCACAACTGGTTTGGTGAATATGCAATCTTCTATAAAAATTGTGAAGTGGCTAATAGACTGCCAAGGTAATACTGCCAAAGGATTTTCACACAGAAGTTAGGTTAAGGATGACCAAGAATAGGAAAAAATATACTTATCCTTTCCTAATTCATCAAACATTGTGTTAGGAATTCTCAGACTTGACTGAACATTAGAATCACCTGGAGAACTTTTTAAAAAGGCAAGTTGCTGAAGAGACAACTAGAAATTGAAATTTAAAAGAGAAAAAGAAATCTATTTTCTAAACATAGAATATTTAGGAGTAATTATAATGGACTATGTAAAGACTTCTACAGAAAAAAATACATTCTTGAGATAAATTGAGAAGCTAAATAAGCAGAAGGTTATTTCAGAGTCATAAATTAGAAAATTAGACTAATAACATAAATTAGAAAATTATATGTTATAAAGATATCATTTCTCCCTAAAATAATACTTTCATTGCCATCCCAGTCAGATTCCTGGCAGCTTTGTGTGTGTGTGTGTGTGTGTGTGTGTGTGTAAATTGACAAGCTGCTTTCTAAAATATATATGGAAATGAAAACTGGCTAAAATAGTCAAGACAGTCTTGAAGAGAAAACAAATTTGGGGCAGAAATGAAGACAATGTAATATTGGTGTTAGGTTAAATGAATATACCACTGGATTACAATTAAGATTCCAGAAACAAACCAACACATGGTCACTTATGTGACAACTGGAATTGCAGAGTAGAAGGGAAATGGTGGTATTTTCAATAAAGGCTGCTGTGTCAACTGGATATACATATGGAAACATGAACCTTGACCCCCTGTCTCATACCCTATATGAAAACCAATTTTAGATTGATTTTAAACTTAAATGTCTAAACTAAAACAAAGGTCTAGAAAGTTAACATGGGGAATGTGTTCTTATGATCTTATAATATGTTGGCAAAGATTGGGTTAGAATGACACAAAAAGGACTAAGCAGTAAAGAAAAACTCAAGAAATTTGACTACATTAAAATGAAAACTTCTGTTAAAGGTAATGAGAGAGGGAAAAGATGAGCTACAAGAATGGGAGAAGATTTAAGGACAGAATGCTCACATCCATGATGTATAAAGAACTAAAATTCAGGACAGTCTGTGTTTAGAGTGGGCCAAAGTCTTGAACATAGACCCTTTTACCAGGAAAGTATCCAAGTAGCCAATAAACAAAACAAGATATTCTTAACATCTTTAATAATTAGGGAGATGCAAATTGAAATCACAGTGAGATACTATTATGCACCCAACAGAGACACTGATGATACCAAGTGTTGGTGAGATAGTTGGGCAGCTGGAATACTTTTCCATGAGTTAATAGGTGTGTAAAGTGGCAAAACCATGTGGGGATAAATAACTCTTAGGCAGTATCTCCTAAAGCAGAACATAAACATAAGTATACCCTGTTACCTGATGGTTCTACTCTTGGCTTCTACCCAAAAGAAATGTGTACATATGCTCGCCAAAAGACATGTACAAAAAAAAAAAAAAAAAAAAACCAACATTTGGAGTTATTCATAATAACTTCAAACTAGAAGTAATCCAAATGTTGATTAACAGAAGAATAGATAAATTGTGGTATATTCCTTTTATGAAGTATGCAGCTGTAAAGATGAATAAGTCATGGTGACAGTAGCTTGGATGAATTTCACAGGTGTGATACTGATTTTTAAAAAGCTAAATACAAAAGAATTCATCCGAGCAGCCCGGGTGGCTCAGCGGTTTGGCACCTGCCTTCGGCCGGGGTGTGATCCTGGAGACCCAGGATCGAGTCCCATATCCGGCTCCCTGCATGGAGCCTGCTTCTCCCTCTACCTGTGTCTCTGCCTCTCTCTCTCTCTCTCTCTCTCTCTCTCTCTCTGTGTGTGTGTGTGTCTTTCATGAATGGAGGAATAAAATCTTCAAAAAAAAAAAATAACAAACAAAAGAATTCATCCTGTATGATACCACTTAAATTTCATAAGTAGGCAAAGCCCATCGTTGGGGTTTGAAGTTAGGATTGTGGTGTCTCTAGGCAGGAGGGAATACTTAGTGATTGGAAAGGACCAGAAAACCTCTAAAATGGTAGAATGTTCTTTCTTAACCTGACAGTGTACACTTTGTGCATTTCTCTGTATGAATGTTATTTCAGTAAATGTTTTTTAACTGACACTTAGACCCTAATCCTTTGGATTTTTATTTAACCAGTTGGATAGGGACCCAGGCAGCAATAGTTTCTAAAAAGCATCTCCAGATGATTGTAATGCGCAGCCAGGGTGGATAATCACTGTATAAGAATTTCCTTCTAATAATGACACCGTATACAGAGAGAGAGACAGAGACATAGGCAGAAGGAGAAGCAGGTTCCCTGCATGGGAGCCTGAAGTGGGACTGGGTCCTAGGAACCCGAAATCACGCCCCCTGCAGAAGACATGCTCAACTGCTGAGCCACCCAGGCATCCCAATACCTTATAAGTTCTATAGAAAATTTGAAAAATAAGGAAATGTGAAAAAAAAAAAAAACATTTAAAATACATCCTAGGGCACCTAGGTGGCTCAGTCGGTTAAACATCTCCCTTCAGTTCAGGTCATTATCCCAGGGTCCTGGGATTGAGCCCCACATCCGGCTCCCTGCTCAGTGGGGAACCTCCCCCTGCTCATGCTCTCTGGAGCTCTTTCCCTCAAATAAATAAAAGCTTAAAAACAATACACCCCCAGAGGCACCTGCTTTTAATACCCCTACGTACTTTGTCAAGTGATCAGATTTTTAAATCATGAATACAGTGTCTCTTTTATTATCTTCGCATCTGTCACGTTCCTACTACAGGTATTTGATTGGGAAAGGGGGTTAGTGAGATGTCATCTTTCCTTAGCTTCCGAAAATCCAGGAAGTAATAAGAGAAAGTTGTAGCCAGGTGTTTTTCTTAAAGTCCGAAGCAGAGGCTGTAACTTAATGTTCTGGTCCTGATCATTATATATTTTCACATGGACTATTTGTTTTCATTTCTAATTTTCTTAATGAGAAAAAGACTTCTTAGGTAGTTTAACCATTTAGGATCAAAAGTGATCTGTTACACTGTAACAGCAAAAACCTTCTCATACAGGTTTTACCACCTGATAAATATATATGCTTTCTAGAAGACTCTTTCACAAAGACAACTATTTCTTATTTTTTATGCTGAAATGGTAACAGCCTATATGTTCCCCAGTAGGGGATTAGTTGAATAATTATGGTTACTTACAGAATGGAATATTATATAATTTTTAAAATGGTAAAGCTTGAATTATTTCTGTTGATATGCAGAGATATCTAGGACCTGTTCAATGGGCTATAGCAAACGTATTTACATTTTTCCATGTATGTAGAAATACTCATTATGGTATCTGCCTAAGTCCTAAAAGATGTATACCAAACTGTTAATAGTGATTATTTCTGCACAGTATATTTGCTGTAGGAAATAATTTTGTAATAAATTTTGTAATAAAGGTTATATATTATATATTATCTGGAAAGATAGTACCATTTTAAGGGAAGAACAAAACAAGTGACAAAAGTGTTAGGAGAGTGTTATCATTTTGTCTAGGGTTTGTTGCTATTCTTATAAATTTGAGATGAAGACTTGAAGTAGAATCTGTGTTTTAGGGACATTAAGAATGGAGTTTTTTTTTTTTTTTTTCAAAATGTGCATCTTCTTTCTGATAAGAACATCTCACCATCATTATAAAAATTTGATTAACAGTGAAATGTATATAGAAAAATCCCTTAAGCTATACTCACAGTGATACCTGCTTTCAATACTCCCCACTTACCTTATCAGTTGTTTAATAATATATTTTAATTTATGATTCTCTCTTTCCTTATTTTTTTAAGATTTTATTTATGTATTCATGAGAGACACAGAGAGAGGCAGAGACCTAGGCAGAGGGAGAAGCAGGCTCCATGCAGGGAGCCCGATGTGTGGGACACAATCCTGGGACTCCAGGATCACACCCTGGGCAGAAGGCAGACACCCAACCGCTGAGCCACCCAGGCGTTCCACCTCACTGTCTTTTTATTTTTTATTTATTTTTAAAGATCTTATTTATTTATTCATGAGAGACACAGAGAGAAAGAGAGAGAGAGAGGCAGAGACACAGGCAGAGAGAGAAGCAGGCTCCATGCAGGGAGCCCGACATGGGACTCGATCCCAGGTCTCCAGGATCACACCCTGAGTGGAAGGCAGACACTAAACCGCTGAGCCACCCAGGGATCCCTCTTACTATCTTTTTAAAACGCTGTACGTTTTGGTGCTCAAAGTATTTCTGACTTGCGATTTATTTTCACAACCCTGTGTGATAGGTTAAGGAAAGGTTAAGAAAATCTTTACACCAAGACTCTGCTAGTTGATAACTTTAATCTCTTCCAGGACCTTTTTTTTTTTCTTTTAAAGATTTAATTAATTTATTCATGAGAGATACAGAGAGAGAGGCAGAGATGACACAGGCAGAGGAAGAAGCAGGCTCCGCGCAGGGAGCCTGATGCAGGACTCGATCCCAGGGCTCCGGGATCACGCCCTCGGCCAAAGGCAGATGCTCAACAGCTGAGCCACCCAGGTATCGCTGTTTCAGAGCTTTTAAAGCTTTTGGGTAGAGTTATGATTTAAGGCCTGTGTAACGGGAGACAAACATACAGATTACCTGAACAGTTTCTAAGGTATACTTAAGGGCAAATTTAGTGAGAATTACAGAAACCTTGGATAACATTTATGAATTTACCCATCCCAGTTTTGATCACAGTACCCAATAGGCAGAACAGGTACTTCATAGATATATGTCAAATAGAAAAAAGGAGGAAAGAAGGGGAAAAAAAGAAAAATGAAAGACTGAAAATGTAACTAGAAAAGGCAGCTGGTAAATGAACTGAGTGCCTTACTTGAAGCTAATATTATATTGTATGGGATCCCTGGGTAGCTCAGTGGTTTGGCACCTGCCTTCCGCCCAGAGTGTGGTCTTGTAGTCCCGGGATCGAGTCCCATATCGGGCTCCCTGCATGGAGCCTGCTTCTCCCTCTGCCTGTGTCTCTGCCTCTCTCTGTGTCTCTCATGAATAAATAAATAAAATCTTTAAAAAATATATTATTATACTGTATGTTAACTACACTGAAATTTTTTAAAAAAGCAAAATAAAATATTAGTTGGGTGCTTTGAACAGTTAAAAAGGATAGAAATCCAGATAGTTCCTAGGAAAACAAACATACTACTCTTAGTTTGACAAACTAGAATTTGTGGATATTTTTAAAAGACTTGGAAGACAGAAGATGGGACCAAAAGTAAATTATAATATGTGCTACGTTTTTAGTGCCATTTCCTGAGACCCACTTAATTTTATGTATAATTTGATTTCTGAATAAAATAATCATGATGATGGGAAGGCCTGGAAAATGTAAAAATGTTTTTCTTGTTTCCCTTTATAAATAGGAAAAAAATCTCCCTCACATTTTCTAGACTTCCCTATCTAGATTCTATTAAATACTTCCTAATATTTTTATTTTACTCTGGCTAGAGTTTTGTTCTACATGAAACTTAAAATGTGTTTCTGTTTACATAAATAGGAAATATACCATCTTCATTTGTCATTGTTAGCACTATTAAAATTTTCCCTGGAGTTTTAGAAATAAACCATAGCCACCAGTAACTTTTTTTCTATTAATTATAAAAAAATTATGAAGCTAATATAACAGCACAAGGTTTGGGGAATTTATACAGAATAACCTTTGATCTCAAGCTAGCATTATTTATATGTTCTGCTTGGCTTTCTTGGTTAGCCATTGTTGATAGTCCCCCCCCCCCCTTTTTTTTTTAATCATCCAGCTGGAATACTTGCATTTAAAAAAAAAAAAAGAGTATTGAAAATTAGCCTATTTGGGAAATAGTACATAAAAGTGAGTTTGAAATTGTTTAATGTCTAGAGTGTTTTCCTTTACCACCCACTGACTCTTAATTTCTTTCTAAAATAAAACGACAATAGTTCCACAATGGGACTCTGGTGACTTATAATTTACCTCATTAACTCTGTTTCATCTTTATTAAATTTAAGTCTTTTTTTCTATTTGTAGAGTTGAAATACCCACCCTTCCCCCTGACTGCTTATGTAATGACTGGGAGCTCCTCTGCTATTTTTGCAGAGAGATGCTGACTATAGGGTAGAGGATGGGATGAGCGTCCAGGACCACACAAGTAAAAGCAACCTGTTTAGTGGAATGTTTGAGAATTAGGTTGATGAAAGAAAGAACCAGGTGCAGCTAGGAGAAGGACACAGTGAGTGGATGAGTGAAACACAAGGGGAGGCAAGACAACAAGACAAATGAGGAAGGCCTACGTGAGGTGCTGCAAAACTAGTGTGGACTTGGCACCTGGGTGGCTCAGTGGTGAGCATCTGCTTTTGGCTCAGGGCGTGATCTCAGGGTCGTGGGATGAGTCCCGCATTGAGCTCCTCTCGGGGAGCCTGCTCTGTCTCTGCCTCTCTCCCTCTGTGTCTCTCATGAATAAATAAATTAAATCCTTAAAAAAATTATAAAATAGTGTGGACTCTGGACTTGGTCCTTAAACAAAAAGCTCCTTTTTCCAGAATGCCTATGGTTCATGACTGTATGTAAAGTACCTAGTGTGGGCACTCAAGAGATTTTTGTCAGTGTTGATGGCACCTTAACTTTGCAAGCTAGGCAAGATAGTCCCATTTGACAAATGAAGAAATTGAGCTTTAAGGGAATTAAATAACCTGCCTAAAATAACACAGCTAGTAATTGGTGGGATAAAATTGAAGCACCCTGTATCCCTATGGCCTGGGCTGACTTCAGAATTTACTAGATCAAGTTCTGTTTTTAATTAGAGTATACTGGGCAGCCCCGGTGGCGCAGCGGTTTAGCGCCGCCTGCAGCCCAGGGCGTGATCTGGAGACCCTGGATCAAGTCCCACGTCAGGCCCTCTGCATGGAGTCTGCTTATCCCTCTGCCTGTGTCTCTGCCTCTCTCTCTCTCTCTGCATCTCTATGAATAAATAAATAAAATCTTAAAAAAAAAAGAGTGTACTCACAATTTTTAGTACTTCCTTAGGGTTGTTAAATCCTGAAATTCAGGGCCTCTCTTTTTGCTTGTTTTATTTTTTTTAAAGATTTTATTTATTTATTCATGAGAGACACACACAGAGAGGCAGAGACACAGGCAGAGGGAGAAGCAGGTTCCATGCAGGAACCCGATGTGAGACTTGATCCCAGGACTCCAGGATCATGCCTTGGGCCAAAGGCAGGCGCTAAACCACTGAGCCACCCAGGCATCCTGCGTTTGTTTGTTTTTAAAGATTTTATTTTATTTTTTATTTGAGAGAGAGCATGGAGGGAAGGGCAGAGGGAGCAGGAGAAGCAGACTCCCTGCTGAGTGGGGAACCAGATGTGGGGCTCAGTCTCAGGACTCTGAGATCATGACCTGAGCCGAAAGAAGGCAGATGCTCAACTGACTAAGCCACCGAGGCACTTCTGTTTTGTCTTTTTTTAATAATAAAAAAAAATTGTAAGTAAACTCTAAGCCATATTTGGGACTTGAACTCACGACGCTGAGACCAAGAGTCACATGCTTTACTGACTGAGCCAGCCGGGCACTGCCCCTGGGTCTGTTTTGAATGGAATTGTTATGGCTGCTTGCAGTGGGGAATGTTTCTGGCATCTTGGACATCTTGAGCACTTTAAGTATTGTTTGCATCTTTTGAAATGCTTTTCTTACATTTTTAGTGCTCCGTTCCACTATTTACTGCCTGCTTCCCCTCCTTAAGCTTAATTGTCCTCATCAGTAAAGTAAGGGCAGTAATAATATATATCTCCCCAGGTTTTTCTGAGGATTAAATTAGCACACGTACGCTGTGTCTGTGATTTCTACAAATTGATATTACAAGTACAAATGTTACAGTGAAATGTTTCTCCCATTACAGGTGTTCTTGAATTTTCCATAGGGAAGTTTAGATACTTCGAGCTCAACAGGCCAGAGGATGCCATTTTGCGTCATATTTCAAGCAATGTCTCTTTCGTTATTTTCCAAATACACTCACAATATCAGAATACAACAGTTTCTTTCTCTCATGTAAGTATGAAAAATTATTTCTGTAAATACCAGTTCCATGTTTTGGGATCTTGTATTTAGTAGAAACATTTTCAATTTGATGCCTCTTTATGTTTGACATTATGTCCTTAAAAGAAAAAAGTCAAGATTGGATTCTGTCAAGGTAGTGGTTTAGACTGGCTAAGAGATAAATGTCTAAGGCCTTTCTTGAGTGTGGTGACCTCTTACTTAAAAAAGGGGTGAGAGAGTGCTGAATCTGGTGGGAGAGTAGATTACCAAATTCTCCTGGCTGCAGTTAAGTTTTAAGCTTATGATTTTTATCTTGTTTTCTCACTCTGCTGGGTCCTTAATGATTTTTACCTCTGAATATTATTTATTGGGTTTCCATCATTGTTAAGCCATATAGTATTTACTAAGTTTACTAAGACCCTTGCAGGATCACCTTTATTTGTGAAGTCTCATGGAAACAAAAGAAGCCCAAAATTCAGGTCTTTTAGCCCTGTGCTCAGCTCAGACTCTATTTTATTTTATTTTTTAAGATTTTATTTATTCACGAGAGACAGAGAGAGAGAGAGGAAGAGACACAGAAGAGGGAGAAGCAGGCTCCACACAGGGAGCCTGACGTGACTTGATCCTGGGTCTCTAGAATCACGCCCTGGGCTGAAGGCAACTCTAAACCGCTAAGCCACCTGGGCTGCCCAAGATTCTTATTTTAGAGATCATCACTAACCCCTTCAACCTCAACCTCACCTTTGGGAAGTTTTTCAGATGCCCTGGATTAGCTTAACCCATTAAGAATCTGCTATTTATAGTAACCTTTTATAAATCTATTTATATTCGGCCTATATGACCCCTTAGACTAATAAATGAATTTCACTCTGTATGAAGTCATGCTGCTCTTTATTTGTCCTTGGCCTATCTTATTATAAGCCTGTCTTTTAATACTCTGGAATTTGTTAAAGCAATTCATATTGCTTATTCTTAGTCCAATTCATATATATTCTATTTTTTTTTAAAAAAAGGATTTTATTTATTTATTCATGAGAGACACAGAGAGAAAGGCAGAGACACAGGCAGAGGGAGAGACAGGCTCCATGCAGGGAGCCCAATGCAAGATTTGATCCCGGAACTCCAGGATCACGCCCGAGGCTGAAGGCAGGCCTAAACCACTGAGCCATCCAGGGATCCCCCAATTCATATATATTCTATATAGGCATTGGGCATATTATCTTTCAAACTAAATGTTTTGCATGTTTTTATTCTTGCCTTCCTGCACCTACCATGAATTTTGAAATTGCGTGTTTGGTAATTTAATAGACTAGAAATGGAAGAGTTTGATCAAGGAAAAGAGGAAGGAATACATTTTGTTAATTTCAAGAGTTAACAGTGTTTATGACCCCCACTCAGATTTTGTCTGAGTTCTTTGCAGCCTGAGCAGAAATCAAAGCATGTTAAATATCTTTTTTAGAAGGAAAGACCATGCTAGTTTCTCAGGAAAGCCAACCTTTTTTTCTAGCACTAAATTTAGAAAGAAACTTGCTATTCGTGCCCTTACATAGAAGACCTAATAAAATGCTACACAGATGATTACCTTCAGAACATCACAGGGAAGACAGCATTTGAAGGAAGAGAAAGGATTGGAAAAAAGGCATTTATATTTTTTGCATGCCTACTAGGGGCTGCAAGGTTAGTGGTTCTTAAGCTCTCCTGGGGCCATAGACTTTGAATCTGCTAAAATTGGAAACTCTACACCCATCACACTGTATGGATACATTTGTATAATTTCATGGTGATCTCTGGAAACTCATTGGGCCTGTGGGGCTTCTAGTTAGCATTTAGTTTTCCATATAATTAATTCTTACAACAGTTCAACAAAGTACTTATAATGCATGTTTTTACATTGGAGGAAACAGAGCTTGGATAGAGGACGTATCAGATATTAAACTGATAAGAACAGATACTACACTTGATCTTAGCCAAAAGGCCGAGAAGCAATGGAAACAGAGCTTGGAATGTTGACAAAACTACTGTGACTGAAGTGGCCTGAGTGAACAGCATGTTGGGCCTCACTTTTCATGCAAGGCGGATCTTAGTTATCCTGAATTATAATAATGTTCCTTTCTTGGGCTGCCCTTACTTCTCACTGTATTTATACTACTGAGAAGAAGATGACCAG
Organism: Canis aureus; assembly: GCF_053574225.1. NCBI lineage: Eukaryota > Metazoa > Chordata > Mammalia > Carnivora > Canidae > Canis > Canis aureus. The sequence continues at coordinate 20,937,662 of NC_135635.1, forward strand.
AATTGCACATAGATCTAGAAATGAGTGGTCTATGTGAAGAGAGCAGTTCCTGTTTCTTCTACCCTTCTTGAAGAAGCATGGCACTTTGGTTTTTTGGGTCATCATAGCATTTGGTTCTTTGAAACTGTTGACACTGCACTGGGTCATTTAGTATTTGAATCATTTTCCCTTACGCTTGTCAAATTGAAGCCCATCTGGTGTTTTTTTCTTCCCGTTTCCTTAGCTTTAAGAAAACACTCTGGATCTACTATCTCTTAACTTAGTATTTTGTAATTCAAAAAGTTTTCCAAATGGATGGCATTAGGGGATGAAGGAGTGGAGGGGTGTGAGGGAGGATTAGAAAGGAGTGAGAAGAGACTAAGTTTGCTTACTATCCTGATTGTGATGATGGCTTCACAAGTGTCTGCGTATATCAAAACTTACCAAATGATATTCTGCATGTATAATTTATATGTTGATTATAGCTCATTTAAAAAAAAAAACAAAACTTTCCAGAAGCTTAATTCTTTGGGGGCAGGGATCATGTTTTTGCTTTCGTAGTGATAAAGTTCTTTTTTTTTTTTTTCACAAGTTTACTTACTTTTTATAAGTTTAGTTATTTTTTTTTTTAATTTTTATTTATTTATGATAGTCACAGAGAGAGAGAGAGAGAGGCAGAGACACAGGCAGAGGGAGAAGCAGGCTCCATGCACCGGGAGCCTGATGTGGGATTCGATCCTGGGTCTCCAGGATCGCACCCTGGGCCAAAGGCAGGCGCCAAACCGCTGCGCCACCCAGGGATCCCAGTTTAGTTATATTTTAAAGCTTTTATTTATTTACTTGAGAAATGAATGGTGGGGATGGGCAGAGGGAGAGAGAGGGAGAAGCAGGAAGTCTGCTTCCTGCTCTGCAGGAAGCCTGATGCTGGGCTTGATCCTAGGACCTGGAGATCATTACCTGTGGGGAAGATGGATGGTTAAGCAACTGAGCCACCCAGGCGACCCCATAGTGCTAAAGTTAATTTATATATTGGACTTACAAGATGGAGGCTGCCTCAGTGGCCTAGCCCAGTTCATGGATCTATTTACACCTGAGTCAGCTTGCACTTATGGGTAAGGAAATCTAACATGGATTAGAAAGGAAATCTAACATGACAGTCAAGGAAATCTAACATGATAGTCACCTTCCTCCATCCTCCAACTCTGCTCTAGCTTGCTTAGCTCTAAGAGAATAGGACTGTCTTCCTTATAAGGAAATTCCTGACCTCCTAGCCAATCATCCCCTGTTTCTGTTTTGCTTCTTCTACAGTATGAAACTTACTTTTTGCCTCAAATCTCTCAGGTACTTCTTCACTGCTTATAAGGTACTGTACTCCCCTAATCTTGTGTTGTTTTCCTTGAATAAAGGACACCAGATTCTTTACTGAATTGTTTTGTTATTTGACAGTCTTAGTTCTTGACATAGTAAATCTTAATTTGGGGAATTGAAAAACTTTGAAATTTCACTGTGAATCTGTTATTCCTATCAAAGGTCATATATTTAACTAGTTCTTCCATGTGTATGCATGGGTCCCTGCAGGTAGAGATGAAAAGAATTCTTTATAAGGAAGGTCTGTGTTTCTTCCTTCTTGTTTTGAGAAGGTTTGGAATAGGACATGCATAGTAGATCCAGCTTGGAATTTTTTTTTAAAGATTTTATTTATTCATGAGAGACACAGAAAGAGAGAGAGAGAGGCAGAGACACAGGCAGAGGGAGAAGTAGGCTCCACGCAGGGAGCCCGACGTGGGACTCGATCCCGGGTCTCCAGGATCACGCCCTGGGCTGAAGGCAGCACTAAATGGTTGAGATATTTTGCTCAACTCCCTATTCATGATGACTCTTTTCTATCTTATTGCAGACTCTCCTTCCCAATACTTCAGGAACAGGCACTGACAAAGGACTGGTTTCCATTCTTAGACCAGAGGAAAGTATGTGCACTTGGTACTTGGAGACTTTAGATTCTAAGCCTGTCCAAAACATGGCCATTCCACTCTCCTACTCTGAAAGAGGTAACCTTTCTGTCTTCAACTCCCTATTGACTCTCCAGAATGTGGAACTTATTCATGAAAATTCAGGGGAAAGTACAATCCTTTTAAAAGTGTTTATTGCAAGTATGATATACTGAATCAAAGATTTTAGCAGTGAGGGAGCCAAAGAATTGTATGATGATTAAAAGCCCAGGTAGGGGTATAGGAGAATGTAGTCCTTAATTCAAGAGAAATTTAAGGAGCCTTTGGAGAAGCAGTAACAGAAAGGCAAGAAACAGTCCTTAACACTTTTAGCTGGTTATTCTAGGCAAAGGAAGGCATGGAAGAAGAATGGAGAGTATTTGGAGAATGGCAGAATGGTGGGTGTGGCTGGAGCCAGAGCATGAAGGGCCTTGTATATAATTTGAGGTTTGCATTCTACTCTGAAGGAGCATAAAGAGTTTTTAAGCGGAGGAATGGTATGCATTTCATCTGTCAGAAAGTTAACTCTAGAAGCAGTATGGGGAGTGGTTTGGAGAGGGCATAGCAAGGTCAAGACTCTGTGTACCTTTAAGGGCTCAGAGTGAGAAGGTGTTTGGGAGGTAGCATTGATGAGACACAATGGCCAATGATCATGGATTATACAAGTGAGGAGCGTAGGCTTCCCATTTGGGCTACTAGGAAATAGTGATGCAAAATAGGATTGAGATAGAGTTGTGGTACTGGATAGTTTAGGCAGTTGGGATGGGGTAGATTGTGACTTCACTTTAAGACACCATGAATCTGAAATGCTCATAGGAAATCTGGAAGGAAATGTGTAGTAGGGAGGGAGTTTAAGGGTGTGGAGTAGAGACCTGAGGTTAGATGTCCACCTGAAAGGTTCTGTGTAAAAGCCATAGAAGTAAGTAAGATTGTCCAGGCATGTACTTAGAGATTTAAGGGGAAAAATAATAGCAGATGCTTTCATAGTGCCTACCTCGTATCAGGCACTGTTTCTGGGCGATGCTAACTGCTGAGGAATAAGCATAACACTACAGAGACAAGGAGGCAAGAGAAGAGCCCGAGATTCTGCGTTAAGTAAGGAGAGGTAAATAGCACATTGCAGAGGTCAAGGAAGTGATTGAAGGTGTCTGTATGATAGTGCAATGAAAAGTCAGCAGGGGCCTTTAGTGAGAATCATTTTAGTGGCACATGGGGATAAAAACTAGATTACAGTGATTGAGGAGTCGAGGTGAGGAAATTTAGACTACTCTTACACAGTGTTCTGTGTTGCAAAGGGGAATGACCTGATAGAAAATCATAGACTGGGTTTTCATCAAGGACAGTGTACAAAGAAGTATTAGGAACAGTAGAGCTTCCATTACAATGCATATCATTTTCCCGGGTGTGGTAAAGATCTGTAAATGCAGGAAAAGGAGAGTATGAAAGAGGAGCAACATTGAAATATATGGACATTGAGTTTCTCGGTTCCAGATCTGGCTGGGGCAAGTCAGCCACCAGAATTCCAACAGTTGATAGAAACCAGGACCCAACTATGGGAATGATTGGATGGGTGTATGAAGTTGAGACCTTGTAGATCTTTAAATTGGTTTACCTGGACCTATTCTTATTTTAGCCTTTCCACTTGAGTCCACTGTAGACAGCTGTTTGCATAGAATTGAGCTCATGTCAAGTGACTTTTTTGTTTTGTCATGCTTAAGGTCATGAATAGGATTCCTAATAAGAAAAGAACAGCTGTTTTAGACACATTATTAATGTAAATGAAATACCTAAAATATGTATTTAATTAAACGTCCAAATGTTATTACAATGCATGGTCATGGGGCTCTTTTGAGGTCTTTTTTATTTTTACTCTTCTATGTGCACACAAAGAGTCTTCCAGCACTGAGGATGACACCATCGTTCTTCTTGTTGAAAGAAACATGTAAAAAGTGAACACCCCTTTCTTTACTACTCATGGAGTTCCTTTACTCCTTGGTAGTGTTTTTTCCCCCTCTATCCCTGTGTTCTTAAGCTTTTTTTATGAGATTATAGACCCCAAAATCTAATAAAAGCCTCTCTCCTTAAGAAATTCACATATTCAGCCTTTGACATACAATTTCAGTGTTCATGAGATCCTCAAAGCCAGTTTTTGGTACCAGCTTAAGAATATCTATCTCTAGATCTTTTCAACTCTAGAGCAGGGGTTGGCAAACACAGACCATGGGTCAAAGCCTGTTTTGTACTTAAAGTTTTATTAGAAACTGCCATGTTCCTTTGCTTACATATTGTCTATGGTTGCTTTCCTGCCCTGAGGGCAGGGTTGAGTAGTTGCCACAGAGAAACCATCAAGACTGTGAAGCCTAAAACATTCACCATCTTTACAGAAAAGTCTTGCTGACCTCTATTGTAAAGCCCTTAACCTCGATTAACTTTTCCCTCTTTGACCTCAGTTCATGAGGTGGTAGTACAAAACCAGAAGCTCTATTATGTTTAACTTCTATATGGAAAGTTCTTATAAAAGTAGAGTTCTGTTTTTCTGAGTACCATTTGAATATATAAAAATTCTGTGTTGAGTAACTTCCTTATTTTTCATCCAGATCCTGTCCCTGGAGGCTGTAATTTGGAATTTGATTTAGATATTGATCCCAACATTTACCTGGAATATAATTTCTTTGACACAACTATTAAATTTGCCCCAGCAAACCTAGGCTATGCAAGGTATGTCTGTGTCCTATCTCCTAAAACTGCTTTTAGGATATGCATGACTAACTGTTGTGTAGATTTGGTGAACTCTCAAAATCCATGGTTCTCTTTAGTAAAATGGGATTGTTTAATCTTTTTTTGGAATGGAGGTAATTTAAGCATTGCAAAATACTTGAGCTGCCACTTACCAATAATACTGTCCCTCTCCATTCTTAGGAAGAGCGAGATGTTGACTCTCTATTGTGAGCTTAGAAGTACATTTAGTTTCGGCAAAGAGTTTTGAATATGGAAAGCATTCTGAAGCATGAAGCACTCGTATATTTTTGTCAGGATTTTATTTTTTTAATTAAAACTCTGCCTTAGTTTCTCCTTTAATAGTAATGATAGCTAACATTGAGAAACATTTGAATGCTGTCTGTCATTCATCCATAGTGCTGAATGCTCTGTGTTCTTTAATTCTGGCAATTTTAGGAAGAAGGGGTGGTGGTTCTTATTTTCCAGAGTGGTTCACTAAGGGTTGCTGAGATTATGTGATGTGCCCACAGATGCAGAGCTAACAAACAGCAAAGCTGGCATGTCACTCTGGGCCTGACTGACATTGACATCTGGTTATTAAACCATACTGCCTCTCACTATGCTACTTTTCTTCATAATGCCAAAATTGGAATCAATGGCAGAAGTTTGAAATTTGAGCTTTTAGTTCCTTTTATAGATGGGACATGCACCACAAGAGACTGATGTTTAGTTTTGTTGGTTGACTTTAGAGGCACGGATCCTCTGCCGTGTGACATTGGGACAGGACGGGACTCTAGGTGGAGGTTGCTGTATGATGTCTATCAGTATTTTCTGCCCGAGAATGACCTCACCCAAGAGGGGTTGCTAGAGCATCTGCAGAGGATGGCTGAGGTTCCTCAGGTGAAGGCCAATGCTATCAAGGTAAATCTGGTTCTTATAATTTGTGTGGCCAGATTGTTGAGACTTTTATAAGAGTTGAGAAGGGGAGAAGCTACCAGGAGCTTATTTCTTTACTGTTTCCTTGGTCTTCCTGGGGTTCTCACTTTATTCTCTTTCATTTTGTTATCATCTTGCTAGTAATATCCCAAGGTAATGTTGGGTTCTGTGGAGGTGCATGCAAATTATGTTTACATTTTAGTTGCTGTCACATACGTGACCTGGTAATCTTGAGCTATGGATGGAAGGGGGTGGTGATTTTTCTATGTACTCCTGTAAATATTAGATAAAAATTTTTGGCGAGTATAAAAATTATAGTATTCTGAGGAAAAAACAATGAGAAACCATTTAAGGGTATACACATTGTCATTAATATTTTATTTATTTAAAATATTCTATTTTTATTTATCTTAGAGAGAGCACGCATGCATGTGCATGTGGAGAGAGGGAGGAGGGGAAAGTGAACCAGCAGACTCTGTGCTGAGTATAAAATCCCCACCTCGGGCTCGATCTTACTACTCTGAGATCATGACCTGAGCCAAAACCAAGAGTCAGCTGCTTAACCCGCTGAGCCACTCAGGCACCCCTGGCATTAATATTTAAACCCAAACTCAGAAGTCTCTAACTTGAAGCAAAAGTTTTCTCTGACCTTTTGAACCCCTGTAAATTCTTGGAATATCAAGTGTAGGGTATGGACAAGCGGCATTTGCATCACCTGGGAGTTTGTTAGAATTGCAGATTCCTTGGCTCCACCCCAGACTTACTGAATCATAATTTGCATTTTGAGGTCCCCAGGTGATCCCTATGCATATTAAAATTGAGGTTCATGCTATAGATCATTTTTGTGGAGGACGGGATTTATGTCTTAAAAGATATCTGATTGCAGTCTAATATAGAAGTTCATCCTTCAGTCTAATGGTTTATGGGTAGAGTTTTTCTTGACTGCTCTGATTCTTCCCAGAAGGTTGATAGGTGACCAGATTATATAGAAGGAAATGGCTGACAGGCATATATGATTAGCCTAGAGCCTCAGTCTGTTGCAGAGCAAGATCTCATATTGTTGCCCTGTCACCTAGGATGTCATGATCACATGCTAAGAAGGAGCCAGGTATAAGAAAATTCATTGTACTTGTTTACAAATTGCTATCATTAGAGGAGACTCCTATACCAAATTACTCTGGAAATCCATCCAGGGAAGGAATTTATATTGTCTTTTTTAAAGGATGTAATTCATCCTTGTTGATGAGAGAAGGATTTACAGAGGAATTCCAGTCAGTAAATGTAGATTAGAAAGTCACCATTTTCTGCCCTCAGTGAAATAATTCAGGCAAGGATCAGCAGGTGAAAGACTGTTGGGGAACAGGATATTTCCACCATGCTCAGATTAATTCTAATTGCAAAGGGAAAACTTACTTTTCCAGTGGAATGATCTGATGGTCATTAGATCACAGGTCGATCATTAGATAAGACCACATCTTATCCATGTGGTCGGTGAGCTTCACCGATAGCAGGTTAGCTTGCATTATATGCTCATATGACACAGTCTGACATCATCACCACCGCTATCATCTATGAAGTATTCTAGCAAAGCATATTTAACCTGAATTCAGTCATCAGAGTTCATGTTTACAGGAAATATGTGGCATAAAGGAACAAAAGTTGGATACCTTTGAGCATACTGTGACAAATCCAGACTGTGGAATGTTCTATAAGACAACCGCTCTTTTTAAAAAAAAAAAAAAAAAAAAAAAGTGAGAGAGAGAGCATGAGCAGGTGGTGGGGGATAAGCGGCAGAGGGAAAAGCAGGAGAGAATCTCAAGCTGACTCCAGCACTGAGTTTGGAGCCTGACAAGGGGCACGAGGAGAGGCTTGTCAAGGGGCTTGATCTCACAACCCTGAAATAACAACCTGATCCAAAACCAAGAGTGGGAGGCTTAACTGCACCACCCAGGCACCTCTTAAGATTTTATTTTATTTTATTTTATTTTTTTTTTAAGATTTTATTTTTAAGTAATTTCTGTACTCAGCCTGGGGCTCAAACATAACTGTGAGATCAAGAGTCACAGGCTTTACCAAATGAGCCAACCAAGTGCCCTTATGAGCTGCTCTTGGGGCACCTAGGTGGCTCAGTAGGTTAAGCAACCAACTCTTGATTTCAGCTCAGGTCATGATTTCAGGGTCATAAGACTGAGCCCTATATTCGGCTCTGCATTGTACAGGAAACCTGCTTAAGAATTTGTCTCTCCCTCTCATTCTGCCCCTCCCATCCAAAAAAAAAGACAACTGCTTTTAATCTTTTTAAAAATCATTGAGTAGGTGGGAGAGAGTGATGATGGGAGGTACTGTCCTAGATATAGAGATAAATACCATGCATGAAATGGTTGATAAAGGGTGAGAAAAGCTATGAAAGACATGGTGTGAAGGGGGGGGCACCTAGTTCGCTCAGTCGGTTAGCTCTCTAACTTGTGATTTCGGCTCAGGTCATGATCTCATGGGTTGTGAGATGGAACCTACATTGTGGGGCTCTGCACTCAGTGGGGAGTCTGCTTGAGATTCTCTTTCTTCCTTTCCCTCTGCCCCTCCCCCACACGTGTGTGCGCACACGCTCTCTCAAATAGGTAAATATATCTTAAAAAAAAAAAGACGTGGGAGAATCTGAATATAGTCTGTGTATTAGATACGAGATTATTGATTTTCTTAGCTGAGTTAAGGTATTATGGGTATATAAGAGAATATCCTTATTATACCTTGCTACTCAGAGTGTGATAGATGAATGGGTACCATTGGCATCACCTAGGAGATTGCTAGAAAAGTGGAACCTCAGGTGCCTCCTCTACCAATAGAATCTGAATTATAACACATTCTCCCAGTGATGATAGGCACATCCAGAAATGCTGTTTCAGGATGTGCACGCTACAAGTATTTAGAAGTGAAATGTCACGGTATCTAACTTATTTTAAAATGGTTCAGCAGGAAAAAATAGAGGGAAAGAAGGAGGAATTAATAAATAGGATAAAATATTAAGAATTGTTAAATCTAGGTGGTGGTATATACTTTATTCATTGTATTCTTTCAAATTTCTATAAGGTTGAATGTTTTGCAATAAAAATGGGAGTAGGAGGTAATGTTAACATTTTGTTGAACTTGACCAGTCCTTTGCCAGAACCCATATTTTTGAAGGCTAAGCAATATTTTTAAACAGAAGTTTTCTGAGAGGTTTGTAATTATTCCTGAAACTCCAACATTAAATGTCCTAACTTTTATTAGTAGGAACATATTAGTGTATTACGACTATAATAGGGCTTTTGTTTCTTCCATAACATATATTATCCATCTAAAAAACAACCTTTAAAAAGGAAGTTTCGAAGTGAAGGACCATTGCCTAACATAACTATGTGGAATGTTTTCTTATTGCAGTCTGTTAGACAAAGATAAATGGGTCCTCTCTGTGAGAAGTTAATAAATGCTTGTCTGTTGACAGTTCCATAGCTAGTAATAATAGCTAACATTTGTTGAACATGTATTCTGTGCCAAGCATTGTGCTAAGTACTGAAGAAAGAAGGATTTTCGAGCAGGATAAATATAGTTCTTGCCATCGTGTTGTTTACTGTCTAGCAGATGACAAATTTTTTATTTTGTCCTAAGTGTTTATACTTTATATCATGTTTTATTTAAATTGTTAACATTTGATGCTGTACAAAAAGTTTAGAAGCATTTTGTGTAAGAACTTCCTTATATTAGCACATATAAACTATGTAGGACAATCGTTTGACAGAGCTAAATGGGTTGGTGTATATTTTAAACAAGAATTATAATACTATGATTTAATATCATGTGTAGGTAGGGTTATAATAGAATAGCTTTTTTAAAAAACCTAAATGCTAATCACATGTTATTTTTGGCATCAGGTGGTTACCCTAACAGCTAATGATAAGACAAGTGTTTCCTTCTCCTCCCTCCGAGGACAAGGTGTTATTTATAATGTCATTGTTCGAGACCCACTTCTAAATACATCTGCTGCTTATGTTCCTGCTCACACATATGCTTGCAGCTTTGAGGCCAAGGAGGATAATTGTTCTTCCCTTGGTGAGTACATGGATTTGAACTTTGGAATTTCTTCTTTGGCTTTGCAAATCTACGTCAACCAATACAGAACTTAAGAATATTAAAAACTGCTTTTGTTTAGACTTCATTCATTCAGCATATGCATTTTGAGTCCCTGCATTGTTCCACTCTTTGTTCTAGGCATAGGGATACAGCAATGAACAAAACAAACAGAATAGCTGCCCTCCCGGAGCTTATGCTTTAGCAGGGGAGTTGAGACAGACAAAATAAATTTGTAGAATATATGTCACAGGAGAAACTGATGTGTGCAAAGAAGCAAACATTAAGTAGGAAGGGTAGATGACAAGTGACAACAAGGGAAGAATTCTGAGAGGGATGGCCACGCTAGCCCATGCGGAAAAGCTCACCATTGGGTGGAGACCCAAGGCGAGGCAGGGAGCCATGCACATTGTCCAGGCAGTACTGGCAAGCAGGAGAACAAAGGCCCTCAGCCCAGAGCCTTCTTGATGTGTTTGAAAACCTGCAGTGAGAACAGTGGCTGGAGGACACGGAGGAGGGTGAGAGTTGTGCAGCCTGGTAGGTCACTGTGTGGGTGAAAGCGTCTATTCAGAGCAAAAGGGAAAGGCATTGGTGGGTTTGAGCAAGGAGTGCCATGATCTCACTCATATTTTGATGGGGTCACTCTGGCTGCTTTTATGAGAAAAGTCAGGGGCAAGATCAGAGACGGAGATCGATGAGCAGGCTATTGTAGTTAATTCAGGTGAGAGGACAGTGGTTTAAATAGGATGGTGGCACAGGAGGTTTTGCAAGATCATTCTGTGTGTGGATTTAATGTTTTATTCTGAATAGTTTCTCAGATAAGACGCAGAAATACGAAGAATTTCCACATAATCTTCACTCAGATTTCTCAATGTTAACACGTGCTATTTGCTTTTTATTCTTTCACTAGAGTGCACTAGTGTGCACTTTCCAAATGTACATACACACAGACAATTCTTTGAGCCACTTGAGAGTAAGTCACAGACATAAAGCCCTTTTTCCCATAAATATTTATTTTTTATGTAACCATGATCAAATTCACATGATTCACTTTGATACAGTACTGCTTTTTAATCAACAGATTTTACTGAATTTCACTAGTTATTCCACTAATGTCCTTTATAAAAAAAAAATTGGTCATGTGTTGCATTTAACTGACATGTGTCTTTGGTCTTCTGTAATCCAGGACAATTCTTGGTCTGGTTTTGTCTTTCAAGACCTTGACCTTTTTTGAGTACAGGCTAATTTTTTAGAACATCCTCCAGTTTGAGTTTGTCTGATGTTGCCTCATGATTAAGTCCACATTATGCATTTTTGGTGGGAATACCAAAAAGTGATATTATGCCCTTCTTAGGAGGCACTTGATATCTATTTGTCCCATTACTGGTGGTGATAACTTTGGATATTTGGTTAGTGGTGTATTCCAGGTTTCTCCATTGTAAAGTAATTATTTTCCCTTTAAGTATTTTTGGGTGAGACTCTGAATGTAAGTAGATAGTCCCTTTTTAAACTGTCACTTGCTAGTTTTAGGATTCCATGATCTGTGCCTGAAACTTTCATTACTAGGTGATTGCCAAATGGCAATTTTCTAATTTCACCATCTTTTAAAAGTTATTAGTTGGCATTCTATTTTTTTTTTGGCATTCTATTTTAAGGAAGAGATTTCTCTTCTCCCCTATTTAGATAATAAATAATTTACATAAACCTATGGATTCTTAATTCTCTGGATTATAATCCATTACTATCATTATTTTCATGTTAAATTGTCCTCATATTCGGCCAATGAATGGCTGTGTGTATTTTGAAATAGAGCCAGTAATAGTTGCTGGTTGGATGAGGCAGTTGAAGAAAGTTGTAAAACAGGACTACCATTTTGGCCAGAGCAACTAGAGAACTAGAACTGCCATTCACTGAGGTGGGAAAGATTGTTGGAGAAGCAGGTTTGGGAGGACCTATCAGGAGTTCAGGTTTGGACATGTTAGTTTGAGAACTTTAGGAAGCATTGAGATGGACATGTTGAATTGTCAGTTGGTTATAAGTATGCTGGAATTCAGGGGAAAGGTTTGAGTTGGAGATTTCCTTGAAAGCCATGTGTTTGGCCATGGACTAGATGACCTTACTGTGGAGTGAGGGTGTAGAAAAGGTCTAAGGATAGAGCCCTGGGCACTCTGGTATTTAGAGGTCCAAATAGCACTTTCCAGGAGTTTTACTCTAAAGAATAAAGTCTATCCATTGTGTTCAGGGACTAGGATTCCTTTTCCTTTGGTAGAGCTGTATCCCATCCAGTCTTCCACTGCCATGCTCAGGACCCTGGAGAGATACAGTGTAGGAAACCCAGGCAGATAAAGGTTCTATAGTTTTCACTGATCGACTTAATCTTTTCTGGGTTCCTCTATTCCCCTTCCCTTGAGCTCTTCTGCACCAGAGCCCCTCTTAATCAGAAAGCTCTCCCATTCCTCTGGGTTTCAGGCTCTACATGTACTCCTGAGGGGAAGGGTAGCTCTGATCCTATACCTCCAACCTAGAGTTGACCTGTGCTAGTGATGTTGGTCCTATTGTTGCTTTCATTTTCAAGCTTGATGTGTATGAGGACATCTTTCCTGAGCTCAAGTAGGGAGAAGGTATCCACACTGCCTTTTAATTAAAACCTTGGCTTGTGTATCATAGCCTAGAGTGAGACTGTGATGATTAAAGACCACTCTACTTGGGCTATCTCCTATCCTCCCTGTCCATTCACCACGTTGCCTTCGTTTGTCCCCTAAAAGTGCCCATTTTGTCTCTTGTGTTGTTTCTAGAGTCTACTTCTTATGAAACCTTCTGCTGTCTGGTTTTACCTGTATCATTTTTTTTCTGTCCTTTCCCAGTACTGTGATGGTGGATTCCATTTAGTTCCTCTCTGCTGTCTAATATCATGGAGAACTGTGTTAACAGTGCGTGTCAGTTTTTATTGGGTTGGAAGATCTTGATAACTCTGATGATTATACTTGCTGGAAACTGCTACTCGATTTTCACTTGAAAAAAACTATCCCAGCAATCTCTATGCTTGTGGTATAAAGATTAAATGATAGAACAGCAATCAACCACAGGTCTGAAATAAGCAGACTGTGGCCTCTTACCTTTTGTTTCATCTTTCTTTTGGGCTCTTTGTTCTCAGAAAAGCTGCTGTGTGGGTATGTATCATACCCTGCAAATTCTGGTCTTCTGGCTGTGTTTCTTATCTGGGTATAGGTCTTTCTGATATCTCCATCTGAGCACTCTTAAGTGTTTTATGTGTTTTAATCTGTGGTAGGTTTGTAACATTTTTCACATGAGATTGTATAGGCGTTTTGTTTTCTTTTTAGTTCAGGGATTATTTTCTTATGTTTATCTCAAAGGAGTCATGATGGTGAATTTAGTGAGTATATTTTTCTCTTTTGTAAGCTGTATCTTTCAGTTCATGTTATTTATATTTAAGGTAGTGCCGAGTAAGGACCATGAGATTTGGAACTCTTTAGCATCATGAATTTATTGTGCTTTATTGTTAGTTATGCTACATTTTTTTCAGAAGCAGTATATGTAAGGAAGATGGGCAATAATTTGCTCATGTGTGACTTGCAATGTAGTACATGTTTTTTTATTTTAATGTGAGTTTCAGTTAAAATCTTTTATGACGAAGAAGTTCAAAGAACCTTCATAAACTAATTGTTCAGCCTTAACAATTTGATTCATGGCCATGATTTTGTTTCAGCTCTAAACCCACCTGGGTCGCTGCCTCCCAGCCCTCCTCTGTTACTGAATTTTTTTAAAATAGCAAATCCCTGGCCATCATTTTCCTCACAAAGTTTTTGTGTGTGTGTGTCGGTATCTTAAAGATAAGTGCTGTTTCTAAAATCTATAGCCACAGTTTCACCAACACAAGTTTCAGTGAAAAATATTGAAGATAATTCCTTAATAGCATCAAATTAACAGCCAGTATTTACATTTTCCTAATCATCCCAATTGTTTTTCAGGTTTTTTTTTTTAATTTGAATCAAGTTTCAGATGAAGTCTATACATTGTATTTAGCTGATGTGTCTTTTAAGTCTCTTTTAATCCCTAGTTTTCACTCCCGTTGCCCTCCTTTTTTCTTACAGTTTGTGAAGAAACAGAACTATGTGTGTTCTAACACACAACACCCTAAGAATATGTCACAAGTAGTGCTGCATACCTCATTAGGAAGCATAGATTGTCTGGTTACTCTTTTTGTTATAGCAGTAGCATTGATATTCATTGCCCACATAAAATTTGTTAGGGGTGGCAAGGGTATTTCCAAAGTAGGTTTATAATGTATATATTTGTTATATATGTTATAAATTAAAATAACTACATAAATTATTGTCAGCTCACTTTGCTTTATTCATGAAGCTTTAAATACAAGGCATTAAATTGGATATATCATCCATTAAATTTTCATTCTTTTTAGGAAGAGTATCAACCAAAGTGTTCTTCACCCTTTTTGCCCTGCTTGGTCTCTTCATTTGTTTTTTTGGACACAGATTCTGGAAAACAGGTATTACTGATGTAGTTGCTATTTATGTGCCTTGTGGGTTGTTTTCTTTTTTGTTTAAATTCAGCTGGGGAATTTATGACTTTTAAGGAGATGAAGCAACTGTGTATCTCTAGCTATCTTCATGGATTTGTGACTGGGTTCTTTCAGTAAAGATTTTACTTAGTTGCTGTGCATTTTAACTTTTTCTCAAAGTTGGAATATAAACCCCTCTTATTAAGAGGGGAACAAAATTGGATTTATTTTAAGATTTTATTTATTTATTCATGAGAGACAACAGAGAGAGAAGCAGAAACATAGGCAGAGGGAGAAGCAGGCTCCCTGCAGGGAGCCTGATGCAGGACTCGATCCCAGGACTTGATCCTGGGACTCCAGGATCACGCCCTGAGCTGAAGGCAGATGCTCAACCAGTGAGCCACCCAGGTGCCCCACAAAATTGGGTTTGAGCAGCAAACTTCTTCAGTTGCTAGGTTGGCTAGCTGACTAAAAATAACAAAGGTTGGAAATCAGGACATCTGTGTAAGAATTTGTGGATTTTGATGATAGTAATTGACCATGGTTTCAAATAAATCAAGCTGCAGGGCTATGGTATACATAGATTGACGTGTCTTCTTAGCCCTGGGAGTTTCAGACTGCAAACAGGAACTCCATGGTCTTTCCAGTGAAACTCATTCAGGGAGTGGAATACAGTGATCCCCCTTACCGGCGGGGCATACTTTCCAAGTCCCTAAGTGGATGCCTGAAACTGCGGACAGTACTCGAACCCTATATAGTATATTTTGTCCTGTGCATACATGCCTATGATAAAGTTTTAATATATAAATTAGGCACAGTAAGAGATTAACAGTAACTCTTATAACCATAATAAAATAGAATAATTATGGCAATATGCTGTCATAAAAGTTCTATCAGTGTGGTCCTTCTCTCTGAAAATACTAGATTGCCTTGCACTTACCTATGCTGATGTGAGATGATAAAATGCCCATATGATGAGATGAAGGGAGGTGAATGATGTAGGTAGAAATTATGACATAGTGTTAAGGTACTGTTGACCTGCTTCTGGACTATGGGGTAACTGAAGCCATGAAAAAAGAAACTGTGGAGGGGGGGGACTACTACATAAATTATGCTAACTGAATTGATATGAATTTTTGAGCTGCTTTTTATGTAACAATGTTTGCAATTACTAAAAAATTTTCCATATTTAGTTCATTAATAAGGAGTATAAGAACATAAGAAAATAGTCCTGATCTCAAACTCTTTAAACTTGCTTTAATAAATTATGAATTGTGGGGTGCCTTGGTGGCTTAGTTGGTTAAGCATCTGACCGTTGTTCTTAGCTCAGGTCTTAATCTCAAGGTCATGAGTTCAAGCCCTGCATTGTGCTCCACGCTAGACCTAGAGCCTACTTAAAAAAAAAAAATTGAAATATATAGCTCCTCCATTATTATATTTTTTTCTTGATTGAGTAGAAAATAGTGTGAAGAATGTTTACTTCCTCAAACTGTAGATGATTCTGTAACAAAGAATTTAATTGCTAAGCTCTAGGCAAGGTCGCAAAGATACTACTAGGTATTTTAGTGGGTGAAGATAGTGATTAATTATTTATCCTAAACAGGAAATGATGAATTAAAGGAAAGTATAAAAGTCACTTTCTGCTTTGGAATAGTTTATTGTTCTTTGCCTTTTATTTTATTTTTGCTCGTGTAACAAATTGAAATTTAGCATTTAGTTTCAGATGAGACACAATGACAAAAGTATTCTGTTCTTGTTTTTAGTGGGAAGTATGAAGGTGTTAAAATGAGCTATGAGATTAAAAGATAACTTACCAATTGAAACTGACCTCTATGCAAGAAAGTATATCTAATAGTTAATACTTAAATATTGTATTCATTTAGTAATATTTACCCTCAATGACTTCTAACTTTTTCCTCCTCCAGGTATTTCTTTCCTCTGCATGTCCTAATATGTGTAAATTCTGAAAGCTTAAGCATATATTTTTAGGTTAGAAATTTAAATTGCACTGTGAAAAGAATACCTAACCATAGCTTGTATTTTTTTTTTTTTCTGGTGGTTTGCTACTAGAATTATTTTTCATAGGTTTTATCTTCATGGGATTCTTCTTCTACATACTGATTACAAGACTGACACTTATTAAGTATGATGGTAAGTGAAAATAATACAGTTTGGGAAGAAAGGTGCTCATAATCCTCCTTTCTTTCTATAGTTTGATCAGTATTGTGTATGATAGATATCCTGTTATATGTGTAAATAATTGGCCACCTATACTTGAAACATCTTTTCTAGACTACTAATTTAGGCCTTCTCTTCTGTTTTTTTTTTTTTTTTTCCTTCTGGGTTTTTAATTTGCATGGTGAATTCCTTGATACTTAGGGAAATGAAGGGCCATGTTTTTTATAAACCTGTTTTCCAGCTATGTGGTACATTAAAGATAGGAGGTTTATAACAATCAAAATATCAAGATTTTCCTTACATTAAAACAAACGCAATCCATTCTTCCTTGTCATATCTAACAGAATGCTTGTTGCCCTTCTTCCTTAGCTCCGATTTATAGGTTGTGCCAAACCACACCTGTCCCTTGCCTGGGAGGTTTAGCTGACCTGCTAGCTTCCCTAGCTCTAAACAGCCCCTCCTACAGGAAGGCCTCTCCATGCTGGTTGCAGGGCACTGACCTACACAAACACTAAGGCTGGCTCTCGTAATGGTACTGTGTGTCTAAAGCATGTGGGAGGAAAAGCTACCTCTGATCAGGTTCATCTTCTCCTTCTGTGCAGTCCGTCTGATTCTGACAGCCGTCACGGGAAGCGTTGGTGGGATTCTCTTGGTAGCTGCGTGGTGGCGATTTGGAATCCTCACGTTCTGCATGCTGTGTGTTGGATTAGTGCTGGGCTTTCTCATCTCCTCAGTGACGTTCTTCACTCCACTGGGTAGGAGAGGTGTCATGTTTTCTGTGTTCAGTCTTGGTTGAAAGACCTTATTTGGGCTCTCTAGGTACAAATACTGCCTCATCGGAGACTTGCGGGGCCTTGCCTGTAGAGTCTGGGAAATTTGTATTGGTGATGTAGCACTTTAGGCAGGGCCAGTACAAAGTGAATCTTAAGCAGAAGCTCAGTATATCCCACAGATAAACTTGGCACTGCTCTGATGGCAGCTGAATTGGGAACCTGGTGCTTTGTTCCTGGTTGTCTTATACGCCAACCTTCCACTCACTGTCTGCCAAATCCTGGGTGTTCTAACATACCTACTTGTCATCCAGGGTGGTATTGCAGGGATGGTTCTGGGGATATTTTTTTAAGTCATTCAATTTCTATCAGTTTTTATTTTGTTTTTTAAAACAATAAATAAAAAATAAAATAAATAATATTTTATTTATTCATTCATGAGAGAGAGAGAGAGGCAGAGTCATAGGCAGAGACATAGGCAGAGGGAGAAGCAGGCTCCCTGTGGGGAGCCTGATGCGGGGCTCAATCCCAGGACCCTGGGATCAGGACCTGAGCCAAAGGCAGACACTCAACCACGAGCCACCCAGTTGCCCCTCTGTCAGTTTTTAGAATGTGGTTAACTTATAAGTTAGTTTTCTTTTTCAGAGGAGGCAAAATTTTCCTTTTATCCTTCTAAGATTCTTTGGCTGGTCTAATAATTAAGTTGACATAAGACAGATTAACAAGAGCAAAACAAATTTAATTTTGTATGTATAGGAACCCCTTAAAAATATGAGACCCAAAGGCAGTCAGGCAGTCAAAGCTGCTTTGTCATCCTGAGCTAAGGTATGGGGTAGGTGCTTGGGGAGGGTAATTCACAAGAAAATAAGAAGAGCAGATATTTGGTAATTAGATATTTGCCCTGTCAGGCAGTTAAGTATTTCAGATAAAATAGTTATCACTGGTAATTGCTCTCTTTCTGGGCCAGCCTCCCTATGTAAATTCTTTTAGGCAGTTAAGGAAGCAATAAAAGTTTTTCCTGACTCTGCTAGGTCTTGACTGCCTTCAACTCAAAATAATCCACATGCTATAGTGACACATTTTGAAGTGGCATATTCTCCTCCCCTTCACTTTGTGGTTGTAAAATAACTTACATTTCCTGTTATCAAAAATACAAAAAAAAAACACAGTATTTATATTCTAAGGTACTCTTTTAGGCTGCTTCCTTCCTGTGATCCTGTTTAGTTCTTCTATAATGTACATCAACATCAGATTAAAGTTGATGAAAACGTTAGATGTAAGAAGAGCTGTCTCTTGAAGCTGTCACTGAGAATGCATGATGGTGGTTTGCATTCAAAACCTAAAGGAAACCTAAAGGTTTTTACAGAGCATAGATGGCTCTGAAGATTTGTTTTCCCAAGACCACAAAGAATTGACAAGCTGTGTGTTTACTGACCATTCCAAGGCCCTTTGTTCTGATGTTAGCCAAACCTAAGTCAGGTTCATTCCTATGGGCCCCCTTGCAGGTAGTTTTTTATCTAGATAGTCTGATGCAAAGTAGCAATGTTTAGATTTGGCTAAAGGACAGATTTACGGGGACGTTTGTTGAAAATGCAGATTCAGGTCCCTACTCTAAAAATGCTAAATCAACTATTTAATGAGTTCCCTTCCCTTTTTTGTTGATGTTTGGAGGATGGAGGGATGACTGGTTAGAATTTTTTTTTTAAAGATTTTATTTATTTATTCAAGAGAGAGAGAGAGA
Source organism: Canis aureus (assembly GCF_053574225.1). Taxonomy (NCBI): domain Eukaryota; kingdom Metazoa; phylum Chordata; class Mammalia; order Carnivora; family Canidae; genus Canis; species Canis aureus. The sequence goes on from NC_135635.1 coordinate 20,956,616, forward strand.
GAGGGAGGGAGGGAGAGAGAGAGGCAGGCAGAGGGAGAAGCAGGCTCCATGCAGGGAGCCTGATGTGGGACTTGATCCCAGGACTCCAGGATCACGCCCTGGGCCGAAGGCAGGCGCTAAACCCCTGAGCCACCCAGGGATCCCTGGTTAGAATTTTTAATAGTTGATGTGTTCACTTATAAACTGTTTCATTGCTGAAGGACAGTGTCTCCAGTGGGTGCAAAATTGTATTTAAGCGTTAAAATTTGAAAAATATTTGCTCACCTCTCAGGTCTAATTAAATTCCTACTGTTTCCATCTTATGATGTTACTAGCAAAGAGCTTTATTCTGAAAGGGTCAGTCTTCACATGCTTGCATCATAACCTTTTTTTTAAAAAAAAAAAACAATTTTATTTATTTATTTGAGAGAGAGAGCTAGAGAGGGAGTGCACAAGCAGGAGGGAGAGGCAGAAGAGAAGGCTTCCTGCCTAGCAGGGAACCTGACTCAGAGCTTGATCCCAAAACCCCAGGATCATGACCTGAGCCAAAAGTAGATGCTTAACTGATTGAGCCACCTAGGCACCCCCACAGCAACTATTTTTAATCCCTAGATTCCTTTCCATTTTCTTTTTTTTTTAAAGCTACATGTGTATCTTGTGAGGGTTAATACAGTTAAACTACAGAATATAATCCATAAATTTACCTTGCTGCAACATGTTGTAGTTCACTTTCTGAGAATGTGGGGTCCCAAGGTCACCTCTTCTTACTATGGAACTCCCCCCTCTTTAGGGATTTATGGGTCTTAAGATAGAGGGCCACCTCCAAGTGGATTGAATGATGGTGCCAGTACTAGTATTAATTATCAGGCTTATATTCTTGCTATTTAAATTTATAAATAGGAGTTTTAATATAGTCTTCCCAGGTTACCTGCAGGTGTGCCACATTTTGGAGAAGAGTTTAGTAGAAGCGCAGGTGAGTGATTAGCTCCTGTCTTTTCTGATGCATGAGGAATCACCTCTTCCAGAATGCAGTGGCTGGGCAGGAAATGCATTGATGGTAAAAATCTAGTAAATGGATATTGCTGCTCATACTGGGTAGGAGTTCATATAGTTAGCTCTGAATGCCATTTACCTGCACTTTTTACTTTGCAGTATAAAATCAGAGTGATAGAAACATAGAGCAAGAAAGGATGATTTGGAGCTTTGACATCAAGTAGTTCAGTCTTCTCATTTTATGGGTTAGGAAACTGAGGCACAGCATCACAGCTAGTGAAGAGAAGAGCTTGGACTATTTTAGCGTCTTCTAAGTTTTCCTGGGAATAAATGCAGAGCATTTACCTGCTTGATTTACCTCCCACCCCTAACCCTTCTAAGACACATCCTTCAAAGGGGATTTTATTGGCAGGTAAATGAAAAAAGTCAGAATTCATTTCTAATTGCCAGCCTATTCTCTGGTTGTTATAATAAACCTTCGCTGTATGTCTGTGTTCAGATGTTGAGAAAATAAAATTGACCTTGGTAAACTTACCGTTACTGACTCTTGCTTGCTTTTTGCTTTTTCAGGAAACCTAAAGGTTTTTCATGATGATGGTGTGTTCTGGGTGACCTTCTCTTGTATAGCTGTTCTCATTCCAGTAGTTTTCATGGGCTGCCTAAGAATAGTAAGTGTTTCATCGAATGAGATTTATTCATTCTATTGTCCCAGGTCCTCAGTTCTTCACTTACTGCCTCATTGTGCATGTTTTATTTCCAGGGAGAGCTATGGGATAATCTTTAGGAGATGATTAATTTTAAGTAGCCTTGTTTCTGTGAAAGCAAGAGAAGTTATGATTACAATTATCACAGTGTTTTTTTTTCATCAAGTGGGGCAGGTCACCACTAACAGTGTGCTTTGAAGTGTGGGAGCAGAGGTTGGGCTCACTGTAAATGCACAACCTGATGGGTCATTAGTTTCAGCGGTCTCTCCAGAGGAAGTGTTCTTCATCTAATTAGACTTTGTTATTGAAGTTCTTTCATAGGGAAGACATTTCCTATGACTAGGGTAAACTGTGTTTTAAGAATTCCCTATGGGTCTAGAAGGTGGTTTTCGTTTAACCTTCCAGGTAACCTTTATTCAGCTCTGACACTTGTTCCATTTCATGGGTACTGAGGGAACAGAAGTGATTCCCTGTGATTGAGGCCAATGAGGAGGGTTAGAAACTATTCCTCATTCTACCAGTGGCAATGTCTAAACGCTTGTACTCTTCCACAGCTAAACATACTGACTTGTGGATTCATTGGCTCCTACTCCGTGGTCTTGGCCTTTGACAGTTACTTGTACACAAGCCTTTCTTACATCACTTTGAATGTACTCAAGAGAGCACTCAACGTGGATTTCCACAGAGCTTTCACAAATGTGCCTTTTCAAACCAATGGTAAGACTAAATCCAAGAACTAGAGTGATACTCAGGTAGCGCCACCTGTGCTAACAAGAGCACTTGGTAACTAGATTGAAAGGTTAATTGGACAAAAGGAGGAAACTCAGTCTAAACAGATGCTATTAGAACCTTCTGTTAATGATAGCTTATCATAGGAACAAAGAATTTAAATTTGTAAGGTGGTTCAAGTTCATACTTCTAAAAATCTGCTAAATGAACTTTGTTAAGAAATTTTGTTTTGTTTTGTTTTGTTTTGTTGTTGTTGTTAAGAAATTTCTCAACCAGATTTATACTTAGGTTACCTGGTCAATTCCCAGTGGCGAGAAAAATCCTGGGAACAAAGCTGCTTGGTTGGGGCAGGATGAAGGATGAGAATGACAGCCTGATTTTTTAAAGTTATTGCCTTGTTTCCCTCCTTTAAAGAAGCATATAATTTGCTACTTGAAAGTGAAAAAGTGATTTTCGATCAGTGTTATTATTTCTGTAATTTTAAGATTCTACCCATTAAAGGTTCTCCATTAACTTTTTTTTTTCTTTAAAGATTTTATTTATTTATTCATGAGAATACACAGGAGGGAGAGAGAGAGAGAGACAGACAGACAGAGGGAGAAGCAGGCTCCATGCAAGGAGCCTGATGCAGGACTCAATCCCGGGACTCCAGGATCACACCCTGGGTTGAAAGCGGTGCTAAACCGCTGAGCCACCTGGGCTGCCCCCCTGCCCCCCACCGTTAACTTTTGAAGAAAAAAAAAAAAGTGACGGAATGTTCACAAGTGTAGGATGTATTGGTTTCAGAAATGTTAAAATATGGCAGATGGAAAAGCATTCCTTGGAATTGAGGATATATAGGCACAGTCATGATTGCTGTGAATATTTAAGGACAAATCTTTCCCTCTACCATCCTGAGCCTGCCCTTGTTGGATGAGATTGATGGTAGAGACCTTGAAATCCATGTATTTTGGAAGTTTTACATACAACACAGTATTTTGTCAAGCCTTTAATAGAAGCTCAGTTGCAGTTTGTTGAATCTTTTCATGCATTTCTGTATCCACTCTGAGTGACAGGGCGTGGCACCCCATATTGAGTGGAATGGGAAGAGAGCAAGGTGGCATTTAATGTTCCAAGATGTGTTTGTGAGGTATATCTAGAGGACTGCTTTCTCCCCACCCCACCTCCCAAAAAAACACAACAAACAACTACTCCTACAGGCACTGCTCATAAAATATTGGGATTCCAAGGATCCAAACAACTGATTCCTTTACAGCCTCTCTGGACTTTTAAAGGGCTATCATAGAAAATTCCTATTTTAAAATTTAAGACTGTAGCTTCCTTATTCAAGTTCCTTGGTTTGTAAGTGAAGAACTCACCAGAAAGTCTAATATTGCCAAGAAAGAATGACAGATTTAAACTCTGGAAGGCTGTATTCGAGCTATGTTAGGTTTTAAATTACAAGAGTTCAAACTGCTTTTCTGCTGTTTTGTTTTTTTTTTTTTAGACTTTATTATCCTGGCAGTATGGGGGATGCTTGCTGTAAGTGGAATTACATTACAGATTCGAAGAGAAAGAGGGCGACCGTTTTTTCCTCCTCACCCATACAAGTTATGGAAGCGAGAGAGGGAGCGCAGGGTAACGAACATTCTGGACCCTAGCTACCACATCCCTCCATTGAAAGAGAGGCTGTATGGCCGACTAACCCAGATCAAAGAATTCTTCCAGAAGGAACAGCCAGCTGGAGAGAGAACACCCCTGCTTCTGTAGATGCCAAAGGGCTTAGTCAGTGTAACCTTGAAGTACAACTCAAGCATCACCTCAGCTTTGGTGTGTATGACCAGTCTGCTTCAGCCATCTGCAGTTCAAGTCTGAGAAGAAAACAGGCTTATTTATCTATCTGTGCTTTGCACAATATTGTGGTGTCCTTATTGATATATTATCAGAAGGTTACCCTTCTTTTGTTTTTTTTTAATTGTGGTAAAATGCACATTTACTGTATGAATCAAAGTGTATAGTTCATTAGGCACTTTGTTTTTGCCTTTTATTGCATAAAATGCTAATTTAAATATTAAATTATGTCAGTTATTTGAAAATAGGTCAACTTATATAGATAATAAAACTTTGATATGGACATAATGGCCTCATTTTTTTTCCTTTAAAGGCCTTTTAAAATAGTGTTGACATCTGATTTCTAATTTAAAGTGCATTAGAATTGTTTCTTAGGAAACCAGTTGGCTCCTTTTGAAATTCGAATTTCATAGTTCTGCTAAATTGGTTGTTATTAGCATTGATGTAAAACACAGATTCAAAAATTTTCTCTTTTGTATAAAGACTTTGTACCATCTGTGTTTTAGTGTCGAGGAGGGAGTCAAAAAGGAATTAGGTATTTAAAGGAACTGCTTTGAATTGGGAACTTGGATTCTGTACGAAGAGGCCCTTCAGTTTTGACCCTTTCTCCCCACAAGCAAGCACCTGGATGCCCTGGGCTACATACCTACTCCTCTTGGCCTTTTCTCTTCATTGTAAGAGACATTGCCTCTGGTTCTGCCTCTGGATTGTAAGCTGGTGATTCTGACATGCCTGAGTCATAGTGAGATGAGTTGTGGTGGTTGCATTTACATTTATGAGTTGACCACTATTTAAATGATGCTGCTTTTAAGAGGTTTTTTTTTTTTTTTCAAAGTACAAGTTTTTGAAGCTTCAGGTAACTGAAAAATTTTCAGCTTTTGCATTTAAAGGTGTTTTGGAAAGGCTGAAACAAAGTGCAAACACACAAGACTAAATCGTTGCTTTGGAAAATCACATACAGGTGTTTACTGTTCTGTAATCCTGTTTATATGACTTTAGTGATACTTAAACTTGAAAAAAAAATTTTTAAATCCTTGTAGGGATTCTGGCCTCTGCCAAATCTTTGTATATTCTAACAAAGTTACATGAAATGTTTGTTATTTTCTATACCATCAAAATGGACTGCTACTGAAGAATGTAAAGACAGAGCTTACTTTTTTGGAGGCTTGAGACAAATTGTTTAAAATTTTTCATGATTTGAGTAATAAAAAGTCAGTTTGTATAATTTTTTAATAATAAATACCTATTTTGAAAAAAATGCTAAAAAATCTATTATTAAATTTTTATGAAATTTTTTTTACCCACTGTATTTGTACCACAGCAACAAAAACATGATAGAAGTTTCATAGGTATAAAATTACTTAATATGGAGAATTAAATCTTTATTTTAAACATTCAGTTTAAGCCTAAATAAATAATAGGAAATGAAGGAAATCTGAGGCAGTGTTAAAAAATATCCCTTGTTGGAAGGAAAGCTGATGTCTTTTGAGGATTAATTTGTGTTGGTGTCCTTAGCACTTTAGGTTTGTCCAATTGAAGGTAGTAGTAGTATTCCCAGAAACTAGTTATACTATTCCTTAAATGTTTTAGTTTTGATTAACTTGTTGTAAGTTAGCTACCAGATTGCCAAACCACAGTTTAGAAGGTTGGGATAGAAAATTGATTCTTCGAAGGAAATTACTAGACTATTAGGCCACGTACAGACCTTAAAGATCATGTTATCTGACCCCTTATTTTCTATCAGGAAATTCTTGACCAAGGAATCAATTATATGAAGCCACTATTATCAATAATAGTGCCCAAATCAAAATTTGGGATAACTGACTTCCCATCCAAACGTGCTTTACACTGTATCATAATGAAAATGTAAATCATGGATTATTTTCAATTTTCTTCTGCTGGTGAATTGGTGACAATACAGTGAGAAGGCAGCCTTCTGCAAGCAGAGGAGAGGCCTCAGTGGAAACCAACCTTGATCTTGGACTTCCAGCTTCCAGAATGTGAGAAAATAAATTTCCGTTGTTTAAGCCACCCTATGTGTGGTATTTTATGGCAGCCCTAGCAAACTAATACCCTTTATAAGTCATTTTAATCTGATTGTTGACTGAAAGACCTCTGGGCATTCTGGCCCCGCTATAAAATGAGGGGCTCAAGCTAGTGGTAACTTGGGCCAACCCAGGGACTATCATATAATCATTACACTGGGCAGGTTCGCAGGTCTAGATCAGGCTATATTGGCATGAGGCAAAAAAAAAAAAAAAAAAAAAAAAACAGAAAACCCCACCTACAATGATAATAGTTTTTACTTGGATCTCACCTTTACTCATTACATAAATATGTGTAAAGTTCCTGAGTGCCAGGCCTTGCCTTGGGTACTAGGAAGCTGGCAAAATATACTGCTTCAGGGTATAGAGTATGAGAAGAGATACTAGAGTAGTTCACACACAGGACATACAATATGCAGTGGAATTTAAAATGGACTAGGGAAAAACAAAAAACAAACAAAAAAAAACAAAAAAATGGACTAGGGGGTAAAATCTGGGATGTCAGGGAAGAATTCCTTGAAATGACATTTCAGCTGACACGGAAGAGGAGTAGGAGTAACCAAACCACAAGGAGGCTGACTGCATTCCACGTAGTAGGGTTAAAAGCATAAAGAAAAGCTTTGAGGCCTTCCCTGCTCTATGAAGAGCCCTCAGTGGAGTCTCTTCTCACCTGTGTGCCCTGCCAGTCCTTGCAGCCCTTCACTTTGGTGTTTGGTGGGGTCAGCGCTCCCGTTCTCAGCTTTTCCCATTTTGACCCAGAAAGGATGTCGTTTTTTTAAAATTAAGTTATAATTGACACACAATACTATGTAAGTTTAAGATGTCTGGTCTTGATTGGATTCTTTTATATATTACAAAATGATTACCACCATAGAGTTAGCTACTGCCTCTGTCATGTCACATAATTATCATTCTCTTTGTGAAAATGAGATCTACTCCAGTTTTGACTATAATCTGCCATTCTACTTTCTGTTACTAGGAATCAGGCTTTTTTAGGTTCCACATATAAGTGGTATCATCATCCAGTGTTTGCCTTTTTCTGACTTCCCTCACTTGCCATAATGCCCTCAAGGTCCATCCATGTGGTTGGAAGATGGCAGGATTTCTTTCTTTTTCACGGCTCAATAATACTGTTATATAAATGGTATATATACCAATGTATTCAACTATATATATAACTATGTAACTATAAATATAACTATAAATACAACTATATATATAACTAACTATATAACTATATAAAATATGCACCACATCTTTATCTGTTCATCCACTGATGGACACTTAGGATGTTTCCCTGTCTTGGCTATTGTGAATAATGCTGCAGTAAACATGGGAATTAGCCATTTTTTTCAAAAGATCTTTTCATTTCCTTTGGATATATATACCCAGAACTGGGATTGCTGGAGTATGGTAGTTCTATTTTTATTGTCCATCTTTCCTCGTTAAATTTTATCTATACGACAAAACTGCACAGAGCATACCTTGCCTTTTTATTTACCTTTCTTTTTCATTTCCTCCCCAGCCCCTAGAATTTAGCAGTTGTTCCCTGGCAGGTGAGTCAGAACTCTTGAGTGATCCACAAGCTATGGTCCTCAAATTCTTTTCCTTCTGTTCCAGAGTCCTATCGTATACCTCTATAGGAGCATACCTGCCTCCACTGCCCCCAGGGTGAATTCCCTCCTTTGGAAGGAGGTTACAGGATGGCTACAATTACCTTTTTATTTTGAAGTTCTTAAGGACTAGAAAAGGCTTAGTCATCTGAGGCTCATGGCTCCTCCTGCTAATGGATTCTCTATTGTCCAGATTGGCATGCATGTTCTCTGGCCTGCCTGAACTTGTGGTGGGCACATTGGGCAGGGCATGGGAGCTTTAAGGAAGGCAGTAGAAGATCAAAAATGATGCAGATGGATGGAGTAGTTGAGACATATTAAGTGTTTAGCCTTTGCTTCCCAGTTCTCCAGCGTTTTCAGCAATTGAACTGAACCACAACACCTTTTTTTTCTTTTTCAAAGATTTTATTTTAGAGAGTGTGAGCAAGGTGAGGGGCAGAGGGAGAATCCCAAGCTGACTCCCCAATGAGCGCTAAGCCTGACGTGGAATTCGATCTCACGACCCTGAGATCATGACTTGAGCTGAAATGAAGAGTCAGAAACTTAACTGACTGAGCTGCCCAGGTGCCCCAACACCTTTTTAAAACTACCTGCCTCATTTGGAGCAGGAGACCATCCATATATCAAAGTTGCTTAAAACTGCAATATATGTATTGCTAGGGCTTGGCCTAGGGTTCTAGAGGACTACTTCCATGGACAGAATTAAAGGCTTTTCTCTGAAAAAAATCTCTCCTCTTGCTTATTAATGCCTGAAGGTTTTTCAACAGACAGTCTTCCATTTTTGTACCCATATACTATCTGCTGGACTACTCTAGAGAGAGAAGACACGCATATTACACTTCAAGACACATTTAAATCTCTTGGGCTTCAGAAGATTGAGGATGAGAAAAAGAAAAAGCAGTTTAAAAAAAAACAAAGCCCAGACAAATGTAGCACAGAAGTTGATACAAGCGAGGATCTGAAAGAGAAACAACCAGAAGATAATGAGCAAGGGTCAGGGTGGACTCCTGTGCTTGTCAGGAGGCAGCTTGCCATCGGTGTTAATGAAGTGACCAGAGCTCTGGAAAGGAATGGGCTGCTGCTGGTCCTCGTGTGTAAGTCGGCCAAGCCTGCCATCATCACCTCACATCTGATTCAGTTGAGCTCGAGCAGATCAGTGCCTGCCTGTCAGGTTCCCCGTCTCGCACCGGTCATTGGCTTAAAATGTGTCCTGGCCTTGGGGTTCAGAAAGGACACCACAGCTTTTGTTGAGGAGGTAAAAGCCATAATTCCCCCAAGTACTCAGTTTACATATACCATGGCTACATGGGCAGCCTGAAGAGGCCTGGGAAAATGTAGACACTGAATCTCCGGAAAGCCAGGAAAAGGAGATTTTAGAGACTTCCTTTGAAAACCTCTAAACATAAAAAGAAGTTTGTGGAAGGTCAGCAGGCTGTAGTGTTACAACCCCTGAAAATAAAGAAAGTGATTCCAAACCCCAGTAAGATAAGGAAACCACCCAAAAGTAAAAAACCTACTTCAAAGTAATCTCCTATAAACTTGTAGTTTCCTACAGCTGTAAAAAGACACTCTGTAAAGAAGCCTTAAAACAAATAAAATGTGTTATTTTTACACACACAAAAAAAAGAAAAGTAGAGCTACTTTTCTTCCAAACCAGCTCTCTCCTTGAATTCCTTCAATGATACATACCAGGGATTCTCTACTGAATATTTTACTGAATGATGTTTTTAACGTCTTGTATTCTATTGGTCTATAGTCTGCATGACTAGGAATAAAATCCTTACAAAGTTTTTTTTTTTTTTTAAGATTTTATTTATTTATTCATGAGAGACACAGAGAGAGAGGCAGAGACACGGGCAGAGAGAGAAGCAGGCTCCATGCAGGGAGCCCGACATGGGACTCGATCCTGGGTCTCCAGGATCGTGCCCTGGGCTGGAGGCGGTGCTAAACCGCTGAGCTACCAGGGCTGCCCCCTTACAAAGTTTTAATTTAAATTCCAGTTAGAGATAGGTCTTAAAATGAATATATTCTAGAAGTTTAATATTTGAGGAATTCATTCACTTGATCTCACATCAACTTTGATTAATAGCACTGAGTGACCGGACCACTGAGTGGTGCTGAAATTTGAGATGTCCCTGGTAAATCCTTGGCATTTTCAAGTAGCCAAGGACTAGCCGAATTCATCTTGAATTGTATATATAGACCTAAGCAATGTGCTGAGGTTTTGGATTATGGACGGTGACAGGGACAAGTTCTTGAAACACTAATTCTAACCAGCTTTCTTCTTTTTTAGTTTTACAGAAAGCCCAAATGTAGCCTTCCTAAGCAGTATCTGATACTCAAGAAGTATGTGTGTGTGTATACACACATACATCCTGTGTTTCAAGATTAGAATTTTTTTAGCTAATATCAATATAGCGAATTTTCTGAAGGTTTTTTAAAAATTTTATTTGACAGAGCAGGGATGGGGGGAGGGGAGAAAGCACAAGCGGGGGAGTGGGGGGGACAGTAGAGGGAGAGGGAGAAGCATGCTCCCTGTAGAGCACGGAGCCCAATATGGGTCTCTATCCTGGGACGCTGGGATCATGACCTGAGCTGAAGGCAGACAGACGTTCAACTAACAGCCACCCAGGTACCCCTGAAGGCTTTAGTTATTCCGAAGCAGTAGGTTTATGTTCTTTCCTTTATGTAGATTTATTCCTCTTTTCCTCATATGGAAATAAAAACTTGCAAAGGATACCACAAGGTGTATCTGAGATTCCAAATGTGTGTATATGTTTAAAAAACATTTATAGAAAAAAAGTTTATAGATTAAGTTTTTCTGATTCACGAGAAACTTGTAATTACCTCTGGGAAGACATAGGTTGTAGGAAGAGACAGACGGACTTTGAACTGTAATATTTTCTGTATGTTGGATTTTTATGGTATACATTTATTTTTTCCTTTATGTAGAAGATAAATTATAACAAAAAGAAACATAAGCTAACAAATTTCTGATGATTTATACACCAGAAATAGGTACACTACATAAGATATGTACACAGATGTTTAAGGAAGCATTTTTTTAATAATAAAAATTGCAGTCTGAATATCAGGAGAAAAAGTTGAATAAGTTATGATATATCTATATAAACAAAGTTTCTGTTGCCAGCAAGCCACAATTTTTTGTAACTTACTGGCTAGTTTATGTAAAACAACAGAATTAGTTGGAAGTATACAGATATTATTTGCTTCTGGACATTTCCCCCCTATGCATTTGATTTTTACATAGTTGTAATTATATGTGCAATTCAGTATTAAGGTTTTTATTATGCAAATTTAGGTACTTTTTTTGTCCCCATTGCTAGAGTCTTTAAGCCATATGTACTATGTAGATAGATAGTAAATTAATAATCTAGACATAAACTATTTCCCTATTGTATGATATTTAGGTTGAATATAATTGTATAATTGGATCACTGTAGTACCTGTCATAATGTGGCTTTAACCAGGGGAAGCAGTGTAGGTGGTGAGAAATGGTAGATTCTGATATATTTAGAAGGGAAGGTCAGTAGAATTTGCTGGTGAATTGGGTGTATGATAAAAGAGGAAGTGACGTCAAACTACCATCTTTTGGCCTTTGTGGCCGAAAAGATGGAGTTGTCATCAGATGAGATGGGGAGGAATATGGAGGCTGGAGAGTAAATTGCTTTGAGCATGTGGAGTCTGAGATTTCTCTTTGATAGTGACAGTTGAAAGAGTCCAGGGTTAAGGAGAGGTTTTAATGAGAGCTGTAAATTTGGGAGTCTTTTGCATTACAGGTGGTATTTAAAGTCATGAGACTGGATGAGATCACCAAGGATGTGAGTAGGAGTAAGGACTGAGCCCGAGGGCTCCCTAATTTTAAGTCAGAAAAAAGAACAAAAGCAGCCACTGAAGTAAAAAGAGAGCCCCTTCAAATTCAAATGAGAAATTATTTTTCATTGATGTTTTTCACTGAAAAATTAACTCCTATTTTACTCTGACCGTAAAAATTTGAGGTAATGGATACGATCTTCTAATCATTAAGGCAGTTTAGAAATACTCTTTAAAGGTGACTTTATCTGTGAGGTTGTATATAATCAGTTTTTTAGAATTGTATTTCCTATATAAAAAAAAAGTATAAAAAAATAAAAAATAAATAAAAAGTATAGAGGACAGATGATAAATATCTGTTTTCTAGGGCTGCCATAACAAGTTACCACAGGCTGGGTGGCTTAGCAGAAATTTATTCTCTCACAGTTCTAAAAAAATCAAGAAGGCAGGGTTTGGTTTAAAAATTTTATTTGACAGAGCGGGATGGGGGGGGGGGGAGAGAGCCAGAAAGCACAAGGAGGGGGAAATCAAGCAGGGTTGGCCCCTTCTGGAGGCTCTGAGGGGTAGCATTTCATACCCTTCTCCTAGTTTCTGGTGGCACCTCAGGGCCCTGAGGCGTGCATTAACTCTCTGCTTCTGTCTTCACAGGGCTTTCTCCTTGTGCCTCTGTTTCAAAATTCCTTCTCTCCTGTAAGGACACTAGTCATTGGATATAGGGCCCATCCTAAATCCAGGATGATCTCATCCAAAGGTCCCTACCCCTGTCAAGACTTAAAATGTGGTCACATTCACAGGTACAGGAGGTTAGAACCTGGACATACCTTTGCGGGGAAACGCTTAAACCCACCGCATATAATAAAAAGGCTTGCAGGATCAGGAATAAGTTGCTGGCCAATTCCTAAGAAATACAGATAGAAGTTGTTGCTAAGTACTAGTTTTATGGTAAGAGATAAGATGCCATAAAAATAGACTATATGTAAGAATGTAAGCATTGTTCTCAAATTAACTTGGAGACCATATCAATTTCAACAACTCATCTTTATTGATAAAATAGGCTCCTATGCAGTACACTCTCAGACATAAATTAAGGTTCTGCTTTAAAAAAAAAAGTGTGGATGGAAATCTTGCTGTATAACAAAGTAAATGTCTTTAAACACCAAGATCTTAAAATTATATCCAAATAAGACCAAGAATAAATTAACTTGTTATAAAAATAATTATCAAGTAACATTTTGTAATAGAGCTGCCTCAATGAATTGCCTCAGATTTAATCTCGACTGTGTAGCTTATTGTCTTTAATTCTAACTTGGGATAAAAACTATATGAATGAACGTGCCACCAAATTAACAGATACTTTCCCCAAAACCAATAGAAAAGTTAAAAAAAAAAAAACTTCATTTATAAAATATCAATTAAGGCTCTGAGAAAAGAAATCTTTTCAGTGTTTGGGCCATAAGCCCTTTTCAGTCAGCCCCACTTACCCCAAACTTAAGGTAGAAAAATTCCAAAGTGAAAAGTAGTTTTGAATTTTACCAACATATGAAATTATACACAAAATTACCATGTGAATATTTATTTAACAAATTACATACCCAAAAGTAGAATTTTCTATTGTGCTAATTTTAATATAAATGAGTGTATTTAATCACATGTGACATTTTTCTTTTATCCTATTTTATTCTATAATCACAAAATAAGAAAAATTTAGATTTCAATTGGTTAAAGTACATTTCTATGTCTAGTGGCTTTTAAAAATTTACATACTGGATATATATTTTATAAAAAAATCAAACAAATACTTATAAATCCATAGATTTCCACCCCCGCTACCCCCCAGCCCTTTTGACTTGAGAGATTGTAAGAAAAATCTTACAGGTTATGAGGACCAGACAGAGCTTAAGAATAGATCCAAAAAACAAAATTAAAAAAAAATTTAATTTACTTTCTGTATCTCTTAAGAATACTTTTAAGGAAAGGGTTCAATGAGGCAGAGGAATTCCCAATTTACTTTGAAATTACCACATGTAGCTTGCTATATCAAACATTTCAACTCTGTTAGCTAAAAGAGCTACATAATATCCTTAAAGATCAACCAGAGAAGAGAAAAATCTCATCTTCATTATTTAGAACCAAAACTTAATCTTTCAAAGGAGTAGTTTAACCTACTAATATGTCTCTTATAAGATCTTCTTTCTTAGAAAGTAATATTCTTTCTCTTTCATTCCTGAAATGATATTTCATGTATGTAAGCAACTTATGGACAACTGTTAGCTACTTTAATTTGGTAAATTAACTAAAATTAAATTACGTCTTGTTTATGGTGCATATGAAACATTCCTACAGCCTTCCTAACTAAATTTTCTTTGACAAAAATTTAAATTTATGGGAAGGTAGACCACACAGTCATTAAAGCTGAAGTCTCATGGTACACAAGCTTATTTGTTAACTCTGACACCAAACAGGGAGGTGAAATAAAATTTAGTATGACGATCTTCCATTCACAAAACTGAGGCAAAACTATGTATTTTAAAATTTGAATAATTTTATGAATTCCCATACATTTACTGGGAATATTCATGCTTATCCAAGTATCATCCAGAGTGCCACCTATACTGCTGAAAGCTCTTGACAGTTCAGCAGTCACTCAGAAAATCTTTAGTTTGTTTATCAGTTAACAAGAGTTTGTTTTAAATTTTATTTTGGAATAAAGTCTATGACCATTAACTATGTTTTTTTTTTTTTTTTTTGCTATCTCAAGAATGTCATTGCCAGTGCACTGTACATACTATAAAAAAAAAATAAAGCAAGGGTAGCTTGAGACAGATTTTTCTGTTAATTCATTGACTTTAGTAGGCCAGTCCCAGTGACTATTTGGAGCCTTGTAAGAAACTCATGGACTTACAGGCTCTTCAGCTCTTCCTCAGACTCAGGTCACTATTGGTCACTAATGCTGACAAAGATGAACTTTCAGACACATCATCCTTCCTAAGATTCAGAAATGATTCTCGAGTTATTTGAAGAATCTCTCTCAAGCCTTTGTTTTCTTGCTAAAAGAGGACAAAAAGAAAGACATAATTACCAAGACAGCCACAAGAATGAAAACATATCTTAAGCCAAACCTAAAAGTGTGACAAAGTTCTATAATTGGCAGACGTATATTAAATGATATATACAGTTGAAGTTGACAACTTGAATCTAGAGAATACTTTTTATAAAGAAGTAGGAATTGTGCTCAGCGTTTTCCACCAGTACAAAGACTTATTTATGCAGCTCTAACTGTGGATAGAATCTCAAAAACTGCCTTATTTTACACTCACAGTATAAATGAAGAAATAACATCTAGATTTATATTTATATAAACCCAACAAAGCCTGTGAATAATACCCTGGGACTAGAACCTCTTAGTACTTTAGTACTTTTACTCCTTTCCATGAGAGCGTGGAATGTAGGACAAGCCATCTGGTTTGGATTGTTTTCCCAACTGGAATTTGAAAGTAGCAGGGCTGGCTGAGTGATCATGATGTTTTTCAAGAAAGTGACCCAATCTAGCACTGATAACTTTTTTTTTTTTGATAACTCTTTTCTAGATTAGTTACTATAAGAAATTAGCAGACTTATTTTTTTTAAGATTTTATTCATTCATTCATTCGAGACACAGAGAAAGAGGCAGAGGGAGAAGCAGGCTCCCTGTGGTGAGCCTGATGTGGGACTCAAAATCCTGGGATCCCAGGATCATGACTTCACCTGAAGGTAGCATTGCTTAACCACTGAGCTACCCAGGCATCCCAAAATTAGCAGGTGTTTATTATTTTTTTTAAATTTTTATTTATTTATGATAGTCACACACACACACACACACACACACAGAGAGAGAGAGAGGCAGAGACACAGGCAGAGGGAGAAGCAGGCTCCACGCACGGGGAGCCCGATGTGGGATTTGATCCCGGGTCTCCAGGATCGCGCCCTGGGCCAAAGGCAGGCGCCAAACCGCTGCACCACCCAGGGATCCCAATTAGCAGGTATTTAAAAATAACTTCTATAATTCTCAACCACTTTGTCTTCAGGCTTACTTTCTGTTTCCATGGTACAAAATAGGGAATCAGCAAACTACATTCAGCCTGGCTTGAGACCTGTTGTTTGTAAATTAAACTTTACAGGAACATAGGTAAGCTCAATCTTTTTTGTGTGTATGGCTGCTTTTGTATTACAGTGGCATAGGTGAGTAGTTGCAACAGGGAATGACTGGCTTGCAAAGCCTAAAATATTTTCTATCTGGTCCTTTACTGAAAAAGTTTGCTTACCCTTAAAGAATGCTTAGAAACAGAAATTTATTTTGGCCCTTTATAACCAATATCTCCACCATGACTTCAAAATGAAGCTTTTAAAGTATGAAACTTTATTCCACTAATTTAAATTGTTCAACAATGATTTATGCTTTTGCTATCACAAAATAAAGGAAAAAAGGTTTTTATACATTCCCCAGAAAAATACAAGTGCCCAGAGAATATTTGTGGACTTAAAAAAATTTTCCCTGCATCATAATGATCTCCAACAGAATGAAGAAATTTTTAAAATTACTAAATTAAAAATTATATTTGCCCAGTAACAGGAGCAACATAAGATCAAAACATCAATTTTCTCGAATATCGCTCTAAGTTACTACTCATTCTGAACTTTTGTATTACTATGTAAATGGTCTTGCATTATATACCCATATAACCAGTATCCAGGTTAAGAAAGAAAACATTACCAGTTTTCCAGAGAAGTGTATACATATATTTTTAAATGGGGTGTATTTTCTGCTATCAATCTTTGTATGGACAGTTTTCACCCACATTTGCAATTTAAAACTTACTTCCAGTTGAAATATTCGTTCCTGTTCCTTGCAACCCTGTTGCTCATCAATTTCAATGGCTTTCCTCATTACTGCTGCCATTTCTGTTATTTGATCAACATGTGCTTGTAATTCCTGAAAAAAAAAGATAGGAGTTGCAAATCAGTGAAATACTTTATTTTTGGATTCTCTCCTTTAAAAAAAAATCTGCATTGCCACTTAATATGAATGTAATATTCTTACATTGCCATTTAACGTGAAGGTACTATATCAAACATATTTACAAGAAAGTTCACTGACCATCAATGTGCTTTTGAAATCAGATTTCCGTTAGGGCTACAAGTAAAGATAAGCAGCACAATATAAACCCACTAGCTCTATTTCACATTCTTTTCACCACAAATGATCAACAGTTTTTAAAATACCTACATATACTACAAAGTAATGGGAAAGACAAAATTGACAGTCTCTTTACCCCTAATGGCCTCATGATTTACAAGTCTTTTCTATATTATCCATGTCTAAAAATTAATCTCAATCCAACCTAGACATTTTTCCAGATTATAATCCTTCTTGAGAGTAGGAACTGTATCTTGTTTATATTTGCCTGTGTCTGGTGCATAATGTATAATAAACACTGAATAAAATGAACAGAAATCTGCTTTTGAACATTAAAATATTTTTTTAAAGATGATTTTATTTATTCATGAGAGACACAGAGAGAGGGAGAGAGAGAGGCAGAGACACAGGCAGAGGGAGAAGCAGGTTCCATGCAGGGAGCCCAGATGTGGGACTGGATCCTAGGTCTCCAGGATTATGCCCTGGGGCTCAAGGTGGCGCTAAACCGCTGGGCCACCCAGGGATCCCCTGAGCATTTAAATATTAAATGGCCTTTACAAACTGTTCAAAATATTTAAGTATAAAATAGCCACATGTATTGGTGCAGCAGGGAGCATAAATTTCTTCCAATCTTATGCCATTATTTTTTTCCACACCTATGATATTCCAGGCACTATGCTAGGCAATAGGAATATGAAACCTATCAAGACACATTCCCTGATTTCAAGGAGCTTTTAGAGTCAAGTGAAAGACACGAGGTTTAAGAATCAACAGAAATTTGAGAATAATCCTTTTTTTCAATGAACAGTTTCTCTAGACCATTGTTCACTGGCAGTTGAGGGTGATTTTATTATATTGAGGTCAAAATTTAAATGTAAAAGCTAAAAACTTCCCTAATAACCTTGTCTCTTAAATAATTGTATATATCCTATTTGTAAAAAGGATTTGAAGAGAACCTGCAAAACCTACAAAACTAGTGAACTGTGGAAGAAATATGGAGAACAAATAGTATCTTTGGCTTACCACACATTTAGTACTTTCTAACCAACAAAAATGCAGGTCATATTATTTTGATGGGGACACCTATACAATGCTAATGTATATGCAAAAAGAAGGCAAAATAAAAGGACTAATCTACACTATCCAACATGATGCTATATAAATATTAATTAAAATTAAACATCTTTTAAAAAATTAAAATTTCAGTTCCTGAGTTGTACTAGCGACACTTCCATGTGCTCAACAGCTTCATGGGGCTGGTGGCTTCCATGATGAATAGCACAGATGAAGAACATTTCTATCATTTCAGAGAGTGCTATTAGGCAGTTCTGGATTAGATTATGGTAGCAAGAATAGTATCAAGACAAACATCCATCTGTCATAATCCGAAATAGTTTTTAAAAAATGATTAAAATCTCTCCCTCTGGGAAGGGAGAATTTTTTTTTTTCAGATTTTATTTATTTATTCATGAAAGACAGAGAGAGAGAAAGAGAAAGGCAGAGACACAGGCAGAGGGAGAAGCAGGCTCCACGCAGGGAGCCTGACATGGGACTCAATCCCAGGTCTCCAGGATCACGCCCTGGGCTGAAAGCAGGCGCTAAACCGCTGAGCCACCCAGGGATTCCTGGGAGCAGAATGTTTAAAAGCAAGTTAAGTACCGGTAACTGCAGCAGCAGATTAAGGGTATGAGAAAAAATTCTGAATACCAACACTTTCTTTAGCTTATCATTTTAGTGTCTTTTTAGGGTAAAAGACTGTACAGGAAGCAAATCATTCTTTGCTTTTAAAATGGAAGAAAATGAAATTCTACTGATTTTTTTAATAGTATTTTTATAGGCCCAGTTCAATGGTTCATTTATTACAATAAAATCCTTAGGGAAATCTCATAGGTCTTTTAATGAACATAAGAGGCCAAGACCCATGCTTTCAAAACTGTCTGAAAGGCAAGAAGTGTCAGTAACATATTCTTTGGACTATCAGTAATATAATTCTTGAACTTTCTTGAAATGCCTTTCATTTGTAACTTTTGTTTAGGGTTATTTCAACTTGCTCAATAGTGATCTGCCACACACACACATATACACACAAAAAGACAATATAGTATATACTACTAACACATACATGTAACACCTAAACAAAGGCATTTTTAGGTTATTGTGAACTCAAACTAAAAGACTACAAATGATCAAAAACTGAATTAAAATTGTTCCTTTAATAGTTCAAACAAAATTTTTATGAAATCAGATTAAAATGACTTCCAAGAAAACACCTCTGACGTCCACAAAGAGGAAAACTGTTTATAAAATTTTGCAGCAACAAAATGAAAAGCTGGCTTAACCAATCTTTAAAGCTTGCAATTATCTAACAGGCTGTATATGATATAATACACAGAATTAATGACAGATTAAAGTTTCAATGCTGAATATTTTTGCATGGCTATCAAAAGCACAGTATTTTTAAAAGCAATTTCATTTATTTGCTGATTTAAACTGGCAGGAAAATTCAATGTCAAAGAAGGTTTTAAATGGACCTCCCCCCTTCCATCCACACCCCAAAAGTTGACTGTTTTATTTAGTGTACATTCTGATTTGCTTCCAAGTGCCTCCTCTCCAGTCCATGTTGAGATGCTTCAAAGATGTGTCGAGATGCATCAAGGAAGAATCCTTCGGAGCTGTTACGATGTACCATGTCAATCTGTAGTATAGAGTCATTATAATGTTAATACGGATATTATCCGTAATTTAAAAACTGAATGAGTGTTAGTTCATGCGTGTTAGCCAACTGTTTGAAATGTTTGTTTTTTTAAGATTTCCAAAAAGGCAGCTGTTCAAAAATAATGTAAAAATGAGTATTTGGACAAAAATGAATTCTTCTCAAACTTTATGTTGATTTTTGAATCTGTGCTCAAAACCTTTAAGTGAGGGTGAAATTCTGTACTACGGTGGTCTCAGAGGATCTCTTATGCCAAAATGCTGTTATGTGTAACCCTGCTTGTTACTCTTAAATGTGTTATAAAATTTTTTGTGTGTTTAGGGTCATCAGAGCATCAATACCTAAACACATGCTGGAATCTCATATTTTTACACCTTTATAATACAAGTTTCTCTGCTCATCCACTTCTGCTTGTTGACCTTCCTCTCCCAGTAATTAATTCAAGGCTAGATTTAGATAGATTTTTCTTTCTTGACACCTTCCCAGATTCTCCTCAAGAGACCTAACCTTACTTCCATTAGTATTCCCATATTAAATCATATCTCTATTTTAGGATTCATCCTACCTTATATATTATGTTTGTATCTATCTTCTTTTACACTGTAAATTACTATGGCAGACTAATGGAACTTATTTATTTCATCTTATTATTAATAATAACTAAGCCAGTGCAAATGTTAATAATGTTTGAGTTGAAGTGTCTCCTTTTTGGGAAAAATCAAAATCACAAACATTAATATGTATTAGTTGGAATTAACAAGAATTGAACAGTCATTTTATGGAAGGATCAGCACTTAGATGAAGTCAATCTATATAATAAAAGATGGTTTACAGCTATCTTAAGAAATGTTTAACTTTGCTAATAATAAAACTGCTCTAATCACTGGTAAAATCTATCGTGTTCTAGAAAATATTTGCTTCTGGCATAGCTACTACCAGATGGAACTAGCAACCTGCAGTATCTTATACTAAACATTTTTTGGTAGAGCAATCTCTTTAGATCTCAAGAAATTTGTTTCTTTTTTAAACAGAAGGGCCTTTTGGAATTTCTCAAGATTGTATTTATTTAACCAATAATTTAAGTCAATTCATCTTTGTACCTTTAAAAGAAACACTATACATTTAAATTTATGTTTTTATAATGATCTCATTAACAATAGATAAATTTGTATTCAAAAGATTGCCACTTAAACATCCAACGTTATTCCTTTTGGTTAGAAGATGAATAGTATAATTAGATAACATTAAACCCATAGTTATTAATTATTCAACTGACACAAAAGGTATCTATTACTAACTTTCTTAATATGCAAAGTTGTAACACAAAGGTCTATTTACTAGGTATTTAATAGAAATAATTAATAATTTAAAAGTACCTATAAGCACCACGATGGAAGAATTAAAGACTCTAAAATGTGTTTCAATAATTGAGAAAGATAAAACAAGTCTTAAAACAATGATTTCTTAAATAATGTTAGTTATAATAGTTAGCTCACCATTATCCAATACAGGTAATAGTTAGAAATCACAATATACTAATATTTTTATTTCACACCAGCAGTTAAAATTCGACTTAAAATGTAAATAGAAAAGGATTATTCTACTTGTCTTCATAGCAGTTTCTAATGAACACAGAGACATACACAACGGAAAGAGACACAGGGATGTCAATAAGTAAATGAACAAAGGGAAAAACACTAATTTCTAACCAGTTCAGCTCTGTCTCTAAAAATGATGTTAAGTGATACATGATTGGGGGAGGAGAGGTCCAAAATCTTAATATGTTAGTTCTTTTCCTCCCCACTGGCCCCACCCATGTTTTTTCCATCATAATCAGTATTATTTACAGTCTGGATTAATTAGCTTCATTCAGAAAACAGTCTTAAGGAAAACAAATCTACCTTGAGCTGGTTTCAAATTTCTGAAAATGTTTTCAGCATTTCAGTTTTTGTTTTTGCAACAAACGGCAACACACAAATTAGAATATTTCTTAAAAGCAGATTACCTTATAAAATAATTTTGAATTGAATACACTTACCTGTACTTCCCAAATAAAATTTACTTTTGAAAATATGTTAAAGAACTAGGGAACAACAGGAGTTAGGAGAGTAAATCAAACAAAATATGTAGCAAGAAATGACAAAAATAAGGAAAGGCAGAAAACGTCAGAAAGATGAATATTCAATATCATGTTAGATACCTGTGATTTAAAAAAAAAAGTCTCAACACAAGTTAATCAACTGTGATTCTTTTTCATTTCAAATTATATTTATAAAATGAACTACCTTGGAGTGCTGCTCTTTTAACTTCGTTATTATACCCGGATCGTCTTTTTTGCTAGCCATTAGAAGTCTAAACATTTGTTCTCGATACTTGCTCATTATCAGTTCCAAGGCAGACTGATGTTCTTCCAGGGATGTACGCAATTCTATCAAGAATAACAAGAAAAATAGTCTATTTTACTCAAACTTGAGTTAAAGATCTACAAAATATTCTCTTCCTCACTATATTTATCAGAAAAGCAACATAAAAAGAGGGTGTTTTGAATAGAAAACATCTAAGAATCTTGCCATAAAGAAATAAAGCACACCAAATAGTTCTTTATTAGCTTTTTAAATGACCATTTAAAGCTCATTTTTAAAGAATTATTTCAACAAACATTTACTGAATAACAATTAAGTACGAGATAACGCTCTACATTAGGAATACCCAAAAGGCCACAGAGCTCAGTCTAGAAGAAAAAGCAAATACATATAATTCTAATACAACGTGTAAAGTCCAGATCAGAACTCTGATATATATATATCATATATATATATATATATATGATATATATATGTAGTCAGTGAGGAGAAATTGGTGAAAGTTTCACATTATTGAGATGAACTTGCATTCCTTAAGCTGAAAAAGGAAAAGGCGTTCTACACAGGGAGGCATGAAAGCAGATGGTGGGTTCAGAACTGGTTCAGGACAGCAAGAAGGTTTCATAGAGAAGAGAAGGATGGGAAGGAGACAGTAAAAAAGGCTTGGAGTTGATTTTGAAAGCTTCTGGATATGGAAATAAGTATACAATGAAGGTTCTAAAGCAAAAGAATAACATGATCAGAGAGATCTTTGAAAAATGAATTGGATGCCTGTGTTGGGAGACAGACTAGAGGGGGAAAAGAAACTGGAATCATTGAGGCCAATTAGGATAGTTCTGGCAACAGACCATGAACATCTAAGCAAGGGACTAAAGCAGTTGTTCCGTAGAGAAGAAAGTGAGTTACTTCATAGGTAATAACGGCATAAACTGGATATTGAGAGTGGGAATCTAAGATGACTCCAAGTAAGGTAGACATTCACATGTAGGAAAGGATAAAGACTACTACATATGATTTGGGCATTTGGACCAGAAATGAGAATACCGAAAAGGAAATTTAGTTGCCCATTTCCCTGTTTTTAAAAATATTAATTGATCCCAAATTAAGAGTCCAACTGTGTATTATAGCTCTTTCAACCAAGTTTAATTTTTTCCCTTTTTTTGTATGTATTTTTATTGGAGTTTGATTTGCCAACATACAGTATAACACCCAGGCTCATCCCATCAAGTGCCCCCCTCAGTGCCCATCATCCAGTCACCCCTTCCCCCTGCCTACCTCCCCTTCCACTACCCTTTGTTTCTCAGAGTTAGAAGTCTCTCATGTTCTGTCTCCCTCTCTGATATTTCCCACTCATTTTCTCTCCTTTCCCCTTTATTCCCTTTCACTATTTTTATATTCCCCAAATGAATGAGACCATATAATGTTTGTCCTTCTCTGATTGACTTACTTCACTCAGCATAATAGCCTCCAGTTCTATTCACGTTGAAGCAAATGGTCAACCAAGTTTAATTTTAACTAAAATCCAATGAACTATGCCTTCCCAAAGAGTATATTTTATGGTATGTGAATTATATCTCAATAGTAATAAAAGAGTATGTGCAAAAGAAATGAAAAAATTTTTTAAATAAATGTGAATCTAACTTTAAAGCCTACTCTTTTATTCTCAAGGCATTTTGCTGAGTGACTTAGTAACATAATTCATTATAACATTACTGGTTTTTAGCTTTATTTGTCAAACTCCTTTGTTTTTTACAATCATATGTTCTTAATAATCTTAAAATTATATATCTTACCTTCATTCTCTTTTATTTTATAAAGATTTTATTTATTTATTAAAGAGAGAGAGAGAGAAGGGGAGTGGCAGGCAGAGGGAGAGGGAGAAGCAGGCTCCCCAATGAGCAGAGAGCCCAATGTGGGGCTCCATCCCAGGATCCTGAGACCTAAGCCAAAGGCAGCTGCTTAGCCCACTGAGCCACCTCAGGACCCCACCTTTGTTCTCTTGTTGCAGTTCTCTGATTTGTCTGTTTTCTTGCTGGATTCCCATAACTAATGTGGACCGTGGCCGATGCCTTGCAACTTCATTAAGTTCTTGAATTTCCTCCTGATACTAATGAAAAGATCAAAAAAGAACATGTTGGGAGAAAATATTTGAAAATACATATCTCAATATATATAAGGGCCTAATCCAGAATATATAAAGAATTCTTAACAACTCTCAATAATAATAATAATTTAATGATGATGTATTAAAAATGGGCAAACGATGAGTAAGTTCTGGAGAATCTAATGTATAGCAGGATGACTATAATTCTACCCCCACGTATATACCCAAGATAACTGAAAATATAGGTCTACACAGAAATTTGTACACAAATATTCACAGCAGTATTATTCATAACAGCCCCCAAATAGAAATAATCCAAATGTCCCATCAACTGATGAATGGATAGACACAATGTACTATATCCTTATGATGGAATATTATTCAGCAATAAAAAGGAATAAAAAACTTAAAACATGCTATAATATGGATGAACCTCAAGAACATTACATTTAAAAAAGTTACAAAAAGCCACATATTGTATGATTCCATTCACATGAAATATCCCAAAGAGACAAATCTATAGAGATAGAAAGATTAGTTGCCAGGGGCTGAGGGAAGGGAGAGCTAGGGAATACCTAGCTTGCTAATGGAGGTAAGCTTTTGGGGTGAGGAGAATGTTCTGGAATTAGATAGTGATTGTGGTTGCGCAACCTATGAATGTACTAAAATCCAATGAACTATGCCCTTTAGGAGGGTAAACTTTATGGGTATTGTGAATTATATCTCAATAGCAATAGCAAAAGAACATGTAAAAAAGAAATAAAAAACCTAGAAATAAATGTGAATCTAACTTTAAAATTGTACTCCTTCATTTTCAAGGCATTTTGATGTGCTGCTTAGTAATGTATTCATTATAACATTTCTGGTTCTTTAGTTGTCAAACTCCTTTGTTTTTATGACTCAGTACCAGATATTAGTTCCTTGGAATGCATGAGTCAAGCTGGACAGTTAGGGAGATATGTAATCTGTTTAAGGCAACAAAACAAGTAAATTTGCTCTATTATTTCCAATAGCTTTGTTAAAAGCGGTATTCCAGGGTTGCTTCCTTTTACAAAATGGATGAGTTTCACAAGAGTAGGCTATGAATATACATTTCCCCCTAAATGATTTCCATCATAAGGAGAGACTGTATAATTATCTTAAAGTTGAAAATTTTTATCATAAGTAGGCTTAAAATGGTACCTTAACCCCGTGGACCACTGGAAAATTCTTATATACGATTCTTATATAAGAAACTTCCTATGTACATTATAAGGATAATAACTGAAACCCTTTTCAATTTTTCTTTAATTGGTAGCACTAAATGGAAATTAAGGTAGGAAGTACAAATTCAACAACTGCATAATATATAAACCAGATATTGCCTTATGCCATTTTTGAAAATTCTGTTGTTAAATAACATCACCTAAGTACTTTTACAAAGAAAAATATAAACATTTCTACATTATAAAAATAAGAGAGCAAAATATATCACTATTAGTGAAAGATATTATTGGTCTCTAATATATCAGAACCTAATATATTTTCTAAACTCCAATGTGCAACTCTGCCAGAAAAACAAATAATCAAATATATGGTTTTTAGAATATACATATATATATCTGTATCACCTGGACATGACAAAATTATATGATAATCTAAAATAAAATTAAAATATACAAATCAAGTTACTTTTAAATTTTATAAAACATTAAAAAAACGGTATTAAGCAGAAATTTATGATTCAAGCAATACATAAATATCTGACTGCTTTTTTCAAAGTGGAATCAACAAGAAAGAAAAGAAATCAAACCTGCTTCATCGCTTCTACTCGCTTATTGAGAGCTGTGGTTTGCTCAATCAGAGATTCTGCTGCATCGTCATGATCTCTCAATCTTTCAACAAGAGCTTTAGCATCAGCAAGTGCCTTCTCAATTGTGCAACTCATTTCTAAAGGAATACCTATAAAATTAAAATCAAGACTCTAAACAAAGCCAGCTTATCATCTTATTATTTTAGTTTCATGTTAACATCGATATGCTTTGTAAGTTACATTTATTACAGGATTGTTCACTGGGGAGAGAAAACATGTAAGAACACTTGTGGTTTTGCTTCTGTTCGGAGGGCACAAGCTTAAAAGTAAATTTATAATATTAAAAAATTAGAGCATATATAAATGATTTGCAGACGTAATCTGCGTGTATTTAAAACACTCTGAATTTATAGTGGGGAAAAAAAGTACAAATCAAGTAAATACATTTTATATTACACAGAAATTGTGTTCTTCATGAGATCATTCCCTTCTCCTGATATTTGTGAAAAAGATCACTTTATTAGTCCATACTCTGTGGTCCATGATTGTCAGTCGCTAGCTATGAGATCCTTTCTAGCCTTTGCTTGGTTAAGTGACCTGAGACACCAACCATTTCACAACTCACACTTATTGACCAGCTAAAGTCGTCTCTATGTGTCATACTATGTCAGAGTGTCCTTCAGAGTGTCCTTCTTTTGAAGGAACTACTTTTTTAAAAAAAATGTTTTTAAGATTTCACTTATTTGAAAAAGAGAAAGAGGGAGAAAACACACATGCGTAAGAACATAAGCAGCGGGGAGGGGCAGAGGGAGAAAGAGACTCCCTGCTGAGCAGGGAAACCCATACAGGATTCCATCCCAGGATCCAGGAGTCATGACCTGAGCAGAAGGCAGATGTTTAACTGACTGAGCCAGTCAGGCATCCTGACTGAAGGAAATACTTTTTTTTTTTTTTTTTAAAGACTTTTACCAAAAAGTAAAAATAAATAAATAAATATTTTATTTATTTATTCATGAGAGACACGGAGAGAGAGGCAGAGACACAGGCAGAGGGAGAAGCAGGCTCCATGCAGGGAGCCCGCCCACATGGGACTCCAGGATCATGCCCTGAGCCAAAGGCAGGCTTGCTCAACTGCTGAGCCACCCAGGCATCGCTGGAGGAAATACTTCATATATGAAGTATTATAATCCTAAGTCTTGTGCTTTCCTTATTAAGTGGTTAAAAAAACATATGACTTAGAACACCAGCCATACGGGAAATTTTTGATATGTTAAAAATCAATAAATAATGTGTTTAAGAAGAGCTAAAAAAATTAGCAGAAAAATACGAAACACTCAACAGTTAGCTTCTTCATTTAGTACTGAGACCTCAAAACAAAATCTTAATTTTAAAATAATCTCTTTCAAAGACTTCAATCTTCTGAAACTTAATCTTTGGATTTTTCTCGTCGTAAGGTAAGTTTTACCTTACCTTCTATATGAGCCATCCTTTCTTCAGGGTTTTCTCTAAAAGTAAAATCACACTGTAAATTTACTAGGCCAGAAGCCAGGTCTATAGAAGTTAAATTAAAACTCTGGTATGGATCCAAGCTAAGGGCTATAATTAAGAATTTCATCAACTTTAGGAAGACAGAAATTTGTTACAGAATGCAAGACTGTTAAATTCTACTGTACTGGTTCAAACCTGAATAAGAGGATTTAATCAGAATAAATTACAATGTAAAACTGCCAATTTAGAAAAATATTCAATATGACATTTTCAGGGAGCTTTAAAAATTAAACAAGCTGGAAATTAATACAAGTTCTGGTTCTCCAGATAAAATAATTGAAAGATTGATCTCCTAAGATCTGAGAGGTTTAGAAAAAGGTACTTGAAAAAACAAAAAGCAAAAGGGTCATTAAAGTTACAGCTGTCAAAAAAAAAAAAAAAAAGTCACAACTGTCTCATACTGGCTAAAACACAAAGGACAACTATCCAGTTCTGTCCAAGATGCTGCTCCAAGGAAGACATTAGCATCCAACAATGCCCTGTCCTTTCTCTAAACTTCCAAGGAGAATTACCTAAACTTATACATGGATAATAATACAGATTTCTTATTCATAAGGGAGCCACCATATCTCCCATTAACCAACCCCACTACTATGAAACATGAGATCTTTCAGAGTAAAATTCTGAAGTTATTTACACCCCCTCACCAAAAAGAAACAAAATCAAAGAAACAAAACTGGGAGGGAGAGAAGGGAGCAAATTGACTTGTAATGAGTGAGGAAAAAAAAAAAAAGACTATTTGTCTTACAGTAAAGAAGATGGGTTCTAACAGATGGTCAAAGGAAATAATAAAATAAAAAAACAAATTTTAGAAAAAGCCTAGAGAAAACTGGAAAAGACTTTAGAGACAGTTTATCTTGGCTTAATAAGAACAACTCAAGTACTAAGAACTTCTAACAATCCTAGGTCCTAACCTGTAATTAATATTATTGGGACCTCTATCTGAAGAATACTTCTTTATGCTGCGTAATACAACATCTACAAATATAATAAACATTATTTTTTTTTCAAAGAGAATGTACTAAGGCTCCTACATATAATTAGATGATAGGTGATATACACATGAAAAAAAACTATATGGTGTAAAATTCAGTAAATTGCCTCCCTCTCAACCACCCCCCACCCCCTCAAGGGGAAAAGAGAAACAACAAAACAAACAAACAAAAAAAACAACTAAGCTCCTAGATTCCTCTGGATAAAAGAATCCACAGAGACTGACAGATTAACTGGAAGAGAGTCCTAGGAATCTAGATGGACTCTTCCTAGGTAATCATAAATCTTTCTTTTTAAAATATGAAAAAGTTATACTGTGTTCTGGGGATATTATTTCATAACATGGTACCAAAGCACCACTGCCTATTAAATCCTATGCCTTAATTGAATAGCTAAGACATCCTTTTTCCCTCAGAGCAATTATAGGCCTCAACTACATTGGTCAAAGCACCTTCCAAACTTGTACTAGGTCTTTAAACCTGATGTTGTCACGTTGCAACCACTCCATATTTTCTACTAGTTGAATAATTATGAAATGCTGTTACTTTCTCCTTTTCATATTACTATCCACTAGTGACACACTTACTCCAACACCAACCTACAGAAAGAGAATTTCATGATTGTGTTTCCATAAATCATGAGGTGTCCAAGCCCAAAACAAAACTGCTGAATTCTCTAGGACCTAATCTTGACTTTACTGCTTATTAATAGGTTTTATATTAAACACAAAAAGTGACAATACGAGGCTCGACATACAGTAAACACTTCAGTCACTCTTATAAAATTCAATTTCTTATTGGAAGCCAAATTGATCAAATGACTTAAGTGGAGCTGTCTATGACAGAATAACTTGCTTTAAAAAAAAAAAGTAAGTTTTATACTAATAGCTGGATCATTTTTGGAATGATTCACTTTTTTGAAATACTGCAAAGGAAAAGAAGTTCCTCAGATATCCCTTAATAAACAATGAATACATTAACTATTTGATGGTTTGATGCTACCTAAAATAACAGAGACATACAATAAAAAAAAAAATACCATATGAGCTAGTAGTATGCTATGTATGTACTAGTATATACAGTATAATTATGTGACCATCTTATACTATAAACAGATTTCTTTGACTCCAAGTCCTAATGAAAAGGCCTCATGTAAAACAATAAAATCATAACAAATCTACAGAGAAGTTCAAAGATTCCATCACGGACACCCAAAATGTGGCCTGACAAGCATAACCAATAATTTGGGCACAGAAGCAGCAATTTGAAAAGTGCCTGGGGTATATAGGCAGGAGATATATTTTCTAATTTCAGAACATATGCTGGAGAAGCAGGGATATTCGGGAGATTTCTCCAAGAAAAAAGTGACAGTGGGGGCCATTTCTCTTCCCCTCCCCTAGCCTAGATAGCCAGACACCTATAGGCACTAGCGCTAATACTCTCCACCTTTGCTGGTACTGCATGCCCTGCCCCCACATTCCCCTGCCATCTGCTTGTTCCAACCCACCCACCTTGGTAGGCATCCCTCTGAAGAGGCTCCTGCTCCTCCACATCCTGCAAGCAGCGCTGGCAGACAATGGTGCCATTCCAGAAACTCCTGCCCTGGGAAGGGGGTGGATAATCCTACATACCAGCTTGCCCACAGTTTCAGGAGCCAAGTCTTTTAGCAGACTGTACAGGAAGAATGCTCTGCCATATGGTGCAGCTGCAGCCAGAGGCTACCAATAGAGAGGCTAATTGCAGACAGACAGCCTGACTGCTGACCCTGCCCACCTCTCAGCCAACTGCATTCTCACCCTGGCTCTCAACAACTCAGGGACTAACCCCTGCCCAGTGCTCCCACAATAGGCAAAGCAGGTTACTGCAGCCAACTACACAAACAGCCATGAGAAAACATGGCTCAGCCACGACAGGAGGGCACATATAGCCCACACAGGGGATACTGCTGTAATATCTGATTCTGGTGACCAGAGGACATTGTGCTATAGGGCACCACAGGACCTCTTCTCTATAAAGTCACTATATTCAAGACAAGGAGTTGTGGCTGACTGTCATAATACACAAAAACAATCACAGAGAATTAGACAAAATGAAGAGATGGAGAAATATGTCTCAGATAAAAGAACAGGACAAAAATCACAGCAAAAGAGCTAACTGAAACTAAGGCAATATGCCTGATAAAGAATTCAAAGTAATGGTCATGAAGATATTCAGTGAACTTGAGAAAAGACTGAATGAACTCATGAGAACTTCAACAAAGAGAAAATATAAAATAGAACCAGCAAGAAATGAAGAACTCAACAACTGAAACAAAAACCACACTAGAAGGAATTAACAGATTAGGGGAGGCAGAAGAAGGGTCAACAATCTGAAGACGGGGTAACAGAAAGCAACCAAGCTGAACATCAAAAAGAAAAAAGAACTGAAGATGATATTAGAGTAAGAGAATTCAGCAACATCACCAAGCATAATAACCTCTGCAACAGAGATCCCAGAAGGAGAAAAGAAAAAGGGAGAGAAAATCTATTTGAAGAACTAATAGCTGAACACTTCCCTAACCTGGGAAAGGAAACAGACATGGGGATCCTCCAGGATCTAGGAAGCACCAAGAGGCCCCAACAAGATTAGCTCAAGGAAGTATACACGAAAACACATAATGATTAAAATGGCTAAAAGTAATGACAGAGAATTTTAAAAGCAGCAAGAGAAATGAAAGCAATATGGAAAGTCTATAAGCTGATTTTTCAGCAGAAACTTTGCAGGCCAGAAGAAAGTGGCATGATATATTCAAAATGCAAAAAGGGGAAAAACTTGCAAACAAAAATACTCTACCTAGCAAAGTTAGCATTGAGAATAGAAAGAGAGGTAAATCACACCAGTGAGAATGGTGAAAATTAACAAGACAAACAACAAATGTTGGAGAGGATGTATAGAAAGGGGAACCCTCTTGCACTGTTGGTGGGAATGTGAACTGGTGCAGCCACTCTGGAAAACTGTGGAGGTTCCTTAAAGAGTTAAAAATAGAGCTACCCTACGACCCAGCAATTGCACTACTGGGGATTTACCCCAAAGATACAGAAGCAGTGAAAGACCTAGACATCTGCACCCCAATGTTTATGGCAGCAACATCCGCAATAGTCAAACTGTGGAAGGAGCCTCGGTGTCCATCAAAAGATGAATGGATAAAGAAGATGTGGTATAAATATACAATGGAGTACTACTCAGCCATTAGAAATGACAAATATCCACCATTTGCTTCAATGTGGATAGAACTGGAGGGTATCATGGTGAGTGAAGTCAATCAGAGAAGGACAAACATTATATGGTTTCATTCACATGGGGAATATAAAAAATAGTGAAAGGGATTAAAGGGGAAAGGAGAGAAAATGAGTGGAATATATCAGAGAGGGTGACAGAACATGAGACTCCTAACTCTGGGAAACAAACAAGGGGTAGTGGAAAGGGAGGTGGGCGGGGGTTGGAGTGACTGGGTGATGGGCACTGAGGGGGACACTTGACAGGATGAGCACTGGGTGTGGTGTTATATGTTGGCAAATCGAACTCCAATAAAAAAATATACAAAAAGAAAAAAAAAGAAAGAGAGGTAAAATTTCCTAAAAAGTTCAAAGAATCCATCAACTTTACATCAGCCTTACAAGGTATGCTACAGGGAATTATTTGAGTGGTAAGAAAAGACCCTAAGTAGAAATAAGAAAATTATAAAAGGAAAAAATTTCACAGGTAAAAACAAATCTTAATAAAGGTAGTAGATAAATCACTTATAAAATATGAAGATTAAAATGCAACAATAAAATATGTCTACAAAAATTCGGGGATACACAAAATAAAAAGATTTAAAATATGACATCATATACATAAAATGCGCAGGAGGAAATACCAATTTAGGCTTTTAGAATGTGTTTAAACTTAAGCAACCATCAATTTAATACAGACTGCCATACATATAAGTTACTATAATATGAACCTAATGATAACCAAAAACCTATCAATATGGAAAAAATCAATAAATAAAAGAATCCAAGCATAACACTAAAGAATAACACTAAAGAAAGCCATCAAACCACAAGGGATGTGAGCAAGAGATGAAGAAAGGAACAGAGAATAACTACAAAAATAACTACAAAACAATGAACAAATGGCAATAAGCAAATATCTATCAATAACTACTTTATTTTTTTAAGATTTTATTTATTTATTCATGAGAGACAGAGAGAGAAGCAGAGACACAGGCAGAGGGAGAAGCAGACTTCATGCAGGGAGCCCGATGTGGGACTCGATCCCGGGTCCCCAGGATCCCACCCTGGGCCAAAGGTGGTGCTAAACCACTGACCCACCGGGGCCACCCCTAATAACTACTTTAAATATAAATAAACTAACTGCTCCAATAAAAAACACAGAGTAACTCAATGGATAAAAAACAAGACGCAGGGCAACCCCGGTGGCGCAGCGGTTTGGCACTGCCTGCAGCCCGGGGCCTGATCCTGGGGACCCAGGATAGAGTCTCACGTCAGGCTCCCTGCGTGGAGCCTGCTTCTCCCTCTGCCTGTGTCTCTGCCTCTCTCTGTCTCTCTCTGTGTTGCACATAAATAAAAAAAAAAAAAAAAAAAAAAAAAAAGGCCCATCAAAGTGCTGCCTACAAGAAACTCACTTCAGACCTAATAACATGTACAGACTGAAAGGCTAGAAAATGGAAAAATATACATCATGCCAATTTTTCAGATAAAATAGACTTTATTATTACTATTTTTAAAGATTTTTAAGAAATCTTTAGATATGGAGCTTGAACTTACAACCCCAAGATCAAGAGTCTCATGCTCTACCAACTGAGCCAGCCAGGTGCCCCAGATGAAACAGACATTAAATCACAAATTGTAGCAAGCAACAAAGAAAAGCATTCCATAACAGTAAAGGAATCAATCCATCAAGAGGATATGTCAATTGTAAATATCTATGCATCCAAACAGCAGCACCCAAATATGTAAAAACAATTATTAATAGACATAAAGGGAGAAGTGAACATAATACAATAATAGTAGGGGACTTTAACACCCCATTTACATCAATAGAAAGATCATTTAGACAGAAAACCAACAAGGAAACAATAGCTTTGCACGATGTATTAGACCAGACGAACCTAACAGATATACGCAGAACACTGCATCTCAAAACAGAATACACATTCACTTCAACTGCACATGCAACATCCTCCAGTATAGATCGCATATTAAGTGATAAAACAAGTTCCAATAAATTTAAGAAGACTGAAATCATACCAAGCATCTTTTCCAAGCAAAACAGTGTATGAAACTACAAAAACTCTGGAAAGAACACAAATACATGGAGGCTAAACAATATACTACTAATGAATGGGTTAACCAAGAAATCAAAGAAAAAAATTAAAAAATACATGGAGACAAATAAAAATGAAAACACAATGGTACAAAATATTTGGGATGAAGCAAAAGCAGCTCTAAGAGGGAAATTTATAGTGATACAAGCCTATCTTAAGAAACAAGAAAAATCTCAAACAACCTAATTTCATATCTAAAAGAGTAAGAAAAAGAACAAACACAGCCCAACGCCAGCAGGAGGAAGGAAATAATAAAGATCAGATCAGAAATAAATGAAATAAAAGCTATAAAAAAATAGAGAAGATCAAGGAAACCAGGAACTGGTTCCTTGAAAAGATCAATAAAACAATAAAACAAGATCAATAAACCTTTAACCATATTCATCAAGAAAAAAGGAAGACTCAAATAAAATCAGAAATGAAGGAGGAGAACCAACAACCACCACCACAGAAATACAAAGGATTAAAAGAGAAAATCAGGAAAAAGCATATGCCAACACATTGGACAACCTATAAGAAATGGATAAATTTCTGACAACATAGAAGGTTTGTCCAAAACTGAACCAGAAAGAAATAGAAAATTTGAACAGAGCATTAGTAGTAATGAAATTCAATCAGTAATCAAAAAATTCCCAAAAACAGAAGTCCAGAAACAGAAGGTTCCACAGGTGAATTCTACCAAACATTCTACCAGAGAAGTTAATACCTGTTCCTAAACTATTCAAAAAACATAGAAGAGGAAGGAAAACTTCCAAATTTATTCTACGAGGTCAGCATTACCCTGATATCAAAACCAAAGACACCACAAAAAAAGAAGCTACAGGTCAGTATTTCCATTGAACACAGATGCAGAAACCCTAAATAAAATATTAGCAAACTAGGGCAGCCCCAGTGGCTCAGTGGTTTAGTGCCACCTTCAGTCCAGGGCCTGATCCTGGAGACCTGGGATCAGGTCCCACATTGGGCTCCCTGCATGGAGTCTGCTTCTCCCTCTGCCTGAGTCTCTGCCTCTCTCTCTCTCTCGGTCTCTCATGAATAAATAAATAAAATCTTAAAAAAAAATTATCAAACCGCATTCAACAATACATTAAAAAAATCATTCAACACAATCAACTAGAATTTATGCCAAGGACACGAGGGTGGTTTGATACTTGCAAATCAATGTGATATATCACATTAACAAAAGAGGATAAAAAACATATGATCAATCTCAATAAATGCAGAAAAAGCATCTGACAAACTACAACATCTATGCACGATAAAAAATGTCAACAAAGTAATTTTAGAGAGAACATGCCTCAGCAGAATAAAGGCCATATATGAAAAACCCACAGCTAATATCATACTCCATGATGAGAAACTGTAGAGCTTTTCCTCCAAGATCAGGAAAAAGAAAAGGATAACCACTCTCACCAATCTTATTCAACGCAGTACAAGAAGCTCTAGATGCAACAATCGGATGAGAAAAAGAAATAGAAGGCATCCAAATTAGTAAGGAAGAAGTAAAACTGCCACTAAACACAGATGACATGATACTATACATAGAAAACCCTAATTACTTCACCAAAACAACTACTAGACTAGGGGTGCCTGGATGGCTCAGTCAGTTAAGAGTCTGCCTTTTTTGGCTCAGGTCATGGTTCCCGGGGTCCTGGGATCAAGCCTCACATTGGGCTCCCTGCTCAGTGGGGAGTCTGCTTCTCCCATTCCCTCTGCCCCTGTGCGTTGTCTTCCTAAAATAAATAAACATCTTCAAAAAACTATTAGAATAAATGAATTCAGTAAAAGCTTCAGGATACAAAAATTAATATATAGAAATCTGTTACATTACTATACACTGATAATGAGGTAGCAAAAAGGGGATCCCTGGGTGGCGCAGCGGTTTGGCGCCTGCCTTTGGCCCAGGGCGCGATCCTGGAGACCCGGGATCGAATCCCACGTCGGGCTCCCGGTGCATGGAGCCTGCTTCTCCCTCTGCCTGTCTCTGCGCCTCCTCTCTCTCTCTCTCTCTGTGACTATCATAAATAAATAAAATTAAAAAAAAAAATGAGGTAGCAAAAAGAGAAATTAGGAAAACAATCCTCTTACAATTGTTCTAAAAATAATAAAATACCTAGGAATAAAATTAACCAAGGAAGTGAAAGACCCAAATTCTCTAAACTGTAAAACAGTGATGAAAGAAATTTAAGATGGTAGAATCAAAACAAAAAACAAAAAACAAAAAACAAAAAACAAACAAAAAAACAACAACCAAAAGAAACAAACAAGCAAAGCAAAGCAAAACAAAACAAAACAAAATACCAGACTTTAAACACAGAGAACAAACTGGTGGTTGTCAGAGGGGTGAGGGATGGGTAAAATAGATAAAGGTGATTAAGAGGTACAAGCTTCCAGTTATAAAGTAAATAAGTCATGGAGCTGAAAGGTACAGCATAGAGAATACAGTCAATAATGTAATAATATATAGCAACAGATAACTACACTCATGGTAAGCAATGAGTAATGTATGAAATTGCTGAATCAATATGCTCTACACCTGAAACAAATAACACTGCAAGTTAATGATAATTCAATAAAAAGAAGAAAAAGGGAAAAGAAAAACCCTGGAATAGAAATTAAAAAAAAAAAAAAAGATAGGATCCACCAATATATAATCTATATGAAACTCACTTCAAATATGACATAAGTAGGTTAAAAGTAACAGGATGGAAAAAGATATACTACACAAACACTAATCAAAATAGTCAGTGTTAACAAGCACAGGAAAAGATGTTCAACATGACTTATCAGGGAAATGCAAACCAAAACCACAATGAAATGCTTCACACCCACTAGGATGGCTATAATAAAGAAGACAGATACAATACAAATTGGCTAGAATGTAGAGAATTTCTTTCTCAGTAATTGATTGAATTTGTACACAGAAAATCAACAAGGATACAGAAAGCATGGACATACACTATCAATGATGTGGGTTGAATTAATATCAACAACAGCATACACACTATTTTTAAGGACAGACAGGACATTCACTAGGATAGATTTTATCCTAGATAACAAAACAAACCTTAACAAATTTAAAAGAATTGTAGTCATACAAATTATGTTCTGTAACCACAATGAAATTAAACTAAGTAACAGACATAAGAAAATTTCCAAACACTTGGAAATTAAACAACACATAAATAATCCAGAAGTCAAAAAAGAAGTCTTTTTGGAAATCAGAGAATATTTTCATCTAAATAAACATGAAAATACACAATATTAAAATTTTGTCATGCATATATAGCAGTACTTTGAAGAAAATTTGTAGCATTAAATTCTTTTATTAGAAAATTAAAAAGAAAAAAAGAAAAAAAGAAAATTAAATTAACTAAGCCTCAAACTTATGAAACCAGGAAAAAGAGCAAAATAAACTCCACAGTAAAAAGAAGGAAATAATAAAAGAGCAGGAATCAATGAAACTGGGAACAGAAAAGCTACAGAGAAAAAGCAATGAAACCAAACTCTGAAAAAGGAAGTAGAGTGGATAAACCTCCAGCAAAACTGATAAAAGGGGGAAAAATAGAGAGAAGATATAAATTACTGATGTTGGAAATGAAAGAAGGGGTATCACTTCAGACTCCTACTTCTTTAAAAGGATAAGTGAATACAATAATAAATTCCATACACATGAATTGGATAATTTGGATGAAATGGACTAATTCCCTAAAAACTACAAACTGCAGTCATACAAGAGGAAAATAGGTAACTATTAATATAGTCCTATAACTATTAGGTATAGTAATTATAGTTATAACTACTAAAATCCTATAACTATTCCATAATAGTCCTGTAACTATTAAATTACATTTGTAGTTAAAAATCTGCAAAAAAACTCTATTTGGATGATTTCAATGGCAAATTCTACCGAACATATAAAGAAATAATGCCAATCTTCTACAACCTCTTTGAGAAAATAGAAGAAAGTACTTCCAAACTCATAAAATGATGCCAGCATTACTCTGAAACCAAAATCAGACACATTCCCAAAAGAGAGACAGAGAACCACAATCCAATAAAATCCTCAAGAAAATATCAGCAACCCAAATTCAGCAACATATTGAATGAATAATACACCATGACCAAGTAAGATTTATCCCAGAACTCAAGGCTATTTCTATATTTAAGTATCAATCAATGCAATCCACCATAAAAAAAAAAAAAACAAAACTTCACCATACTAATTTGTGCATTTGAAGAAAAAAAACATCCTTTCATAATAAAAATTCTCTGCAAATAGAAAGGGATTGGCTCAAATTGAGAAAGGGCATCTTCACTATAGACAACATTATACTTAAGTGAAAGACTGACTATTTCCTCTTTAAAATCAGGACCAACACAAGAATGTCCTCAATCACCACTCCTATTCAGTATCATACTGGTGCAATAAAAGGCATATAGATTAGAAAAGAATAAAACTATCGTTATTAAAAAATCCCATGTAAAAAATCCCAAAGAATCCAAAAAAAGAACTCCTGTTACTAATATGTGACTTCTGCAGTCACAAGATATAAGATAAATGTGCAAAAAAAAAAAAAATCAAATTTTTCTATCAGCACTGAACATGTAGAAACCAAAATTTTAAAAACACATTTATAATAGTTCATAAAATGAAATTTTGGTGTATAAATCTAACAAAACATATATAGGATCTGCACACTGATAGCTATAAAATGCTAATGAAGGAAACCAAAGAGGCCCTAAATAAATGGAGACACACCATGTTCATAAATTAGAAGACTCAACATAGTAGGCGTGTCAACATAGCAGGCTTGTCAATCTTCCACAACTTATCTATTGACTTAGTGCAACCTCTGATCAAAATCACAGCTGGCCTTGTTGGAGAAATTGATAACCTAATTCTAAGATATCTATGAAAATGCAAAGAAACTAGAACAGCTAAAAGAATTTTGTCAACAAAGTTGGAGAATTTAGGACTTATAAAGTTACAGCGATCAAGACGACATGGTGTTGGCAGAGACAGAACAGAATAGTCAGACATAAGCACACAGAAACATGGTCAACTGTTTTTTTAAAAAGGTGCAGACACTTCAGAGGGGAAAAGACAGTCTTGTCAATAAATGGTTATGTGCCAAAAATTAACCCCAACATAGTTCTTACACATTATGCAAAAATTAACTCTAAGTGGACCACAGATCTAAATGTAAAATGGCAAGTGGAGAAAATCTTTGTGACCTGGTGTTAGGCAAAGATTTTTTAGACATGATATTAGAAGCCTCATTGATAAAAAAAGAAAAAAAAAAGAAAAAAAAGATTTAAGAAACTAGATTTCATCAAAACTAGAAACTTTTGCTCTGGGAAAGGCACTGTTAAGACAATCTGAAAAGACAAGCTGCAGACTAGGAGGCAAAATTTGCAAACCACATATCTGACGAAGGACTTTATCTAGAATACATAAAACCTCTCAGAATTAACAAGAAAATCATCCAATTTTTAAAACAAGCAAAGACTTTAACATTTAACAAATAAGATATATAGATGGCAAATAAGCACATGAAAATATGTTCAACATCACTAGCTATGAGAGAAATCCAATTAAAACAATGAGATTCAGGGGCACCTGGGTGGCTCAGTGGTTGAGCATCTGCCTTTGGCTCCAGTCATGATCCTGGGGTCCTGGAGTCCCACATCAGGCTCCCCGCAGTGAGCCTGGTCCTCCCCCTGCTTGTCTCTGCCTTTCTCTGTGTGTCACTCATAAATAAATAAATAAAATCTTAAAAAAAAAAAAAAAAAGAGAGAGAGAGAGAGAGAGATCCACTATACCCCTATTAAGATGCCGAAAATAAAAACTACTGACATTCCAAATATTGCAAGGATACAGTGTGACTGGAACTGTCATACAATGCTGGTGAGAATGCAAAATGGTATGGCTATTTCAGAAAATGGTTTGGCAGCTTCTGACCAAGTTAAACATCTAGTTACCATATAACAATGTAGCACTACTACTACAGTAGTAGCGATACTACTTCCTGTATTTACTGCAGAGAAATGAGTAAACTAGTAGAGCAATAAAATAGAATGAGGTACTGATACAGACAACAGTTGAGATGAATCTCAAGGGCATTATGCTGAGTGAAAGAAGAGAGTTTCAAAAGGTTACATAGTTTCCTTTTACTTGGCACTATCTAAAAGACAAAACTACAATATACTTCCTGTCCCCAAGGTTTTGCCTTTGTCATTAACTCATCTGGTGTTGATTTGCATTTTAGTGTAAGGAAGCTATCTACTTATATTTCCTTTGTCTTATGGTGACAACTAGTTGCAACCGTCTTCATTTATTGTACAGTGCATTTTTCCAGCACTGAATTTTTTCCTATTGAGATATATTTGACATATACTATTATATAAGGTGTACAACATATTGATTTGGTATTTATGTACTGTAATATAATTACCATTGTAATAAGAATTAACATCTTTATCATGTCACATTCTTTCTCTCTTATGGTTGGAATACTCCCACTCATTTTAACGCCACACCTGTTTTTTCAATAAATGTATGGGAATGTTTTTGAGCTCTCTATTCTACCTCTGGGTCTTTTTATCTCCACAACAATACTATGCTGTGTCAACTGTTGTACTTATAAAATATACTCTTACTATCTGACATAGCAAGTCACCCTTTTCTCCTTCAAAATTCTTTACTTATTTTTTTGTTGTTTTTTTTAAATTTTTTTTATTTATTTATGATAGTCACACAAAGAGAGAGAGAGAGAGAGAGGCAGAGACACAGGCAGAGGGAGAAGCAGGCTCCGTGCACCGGGAGCCCGACGTGGGATTCGATCCTGGGTCTCCAGGATCGTGCCCCGGGCCAAAGGCAGGCGCTAAACCGCTGCGCCACCCAGGGATCCCTCCTTACTTATTCTTAATTTTCTCTTCACCCTAA
The DNA here is from genome assembly GCF_053574225.1 of Canis aureus. Taxonomy (NCBI): domain Eukaryota; kingdom Metazoa; phylum Chordata; class Mammalia; order Carnivora; family Canidae; genus Canis; species Canis aureus. The sequence goes on from NC_135635.1 coordinate 20,997,348, forward strand.
TTCATTCCAAATGGACCTTGAGGAACACGTGGGTGGCTCAGTCAGTTAAACATCAGACTCCTGATTTCCCTCCAGGGGCACCTGACTGGTGACTGGGGATTTTGGCTCAGGTCATGATCTCAGGGTCACGAGATAAAGCCCTGCATCAAGCTGCATCAGCCCTGCTTAGGATTCTCTCTCTCCTTTACCCTGTCTTTCCCCCCTTTAAAAAATAAAAAACAAACAAAAAATATCTAGACCTTCAGGGCATTCTAGATCAAACTCCTAGGCATTAATTAATTTAAACTGTTGGCAGATTTCTTATATACCATCTTATATCCTTTTGGTCAACAGCACAAGTGTTATTCCCATTTTATCAATAAGGAAATAAGACTCAGGCATCCCATATGTAAGGAGCTGAATGACAGTACCATGCAGTAAGGAAGAAGCCAAGCTAGTTCCAGAAATAGAATTTCTGATCCTCAGTCTCTAGTGCTCTACTCAGAAACCAAGGTGGATCCTCAGGACCCTGTTTACTTTTAGCTATGTAAAAACCATCTGTCTCTCTGAGTGAATAAACAAAGCAAATTCCCTAAACCTGCTTCACCAATGGAATTTCCAAGATATTGGAAAAACTGCATATGAAGCCAGCAATAGAAAATAAATGGAGGTGTAAATGAAGATTAAAAAAACAAACCAAAATTCCAAATATTTCCCCTTATAATAAAAGCCTACCATCCACTTTAATTAGGCATCACAGTTCATTATAAAACCAATTAATGTTTATTGACAGGGTTTTTGAAAGTACAATTAACATCCACTTTTAAAAACCTTCTCTAGATTGCATAATGAAATACTGTCAAAATGAACTATATTTAAAATTTGTTTTGTAACTATAAAAATACACCTATTCAGGAAAAGGAATTATAACCATCAGGTAATTGAGAGTGTAATTTTGTTAATGCTTCAGAAAAATAGTGACACAGAGTTTCTAAGAATCTGCATGTTCATTTCCTGTATGTGAAATAACAGAATAGTTTAAAATATTTTATAACATGCATAATACTTTGCCACCTTTTTTGAAAGTCATTGTACTTTCTCCCCCTTTAATGGCTGATAAGTGGAGTGGGAAGAAGACTGTTTTCCAAACTCTCTAACAAGTTTTAAATATTTGAAAATAGACTCCAGTAAAAAAGGGAGTGTTTTCCATTTATCTGCATATTTTTATAGTGCTTGTCATAACTGGTCACAGTGCACTTACATTATTTTCTATACGTAGGCCCAAATTATAGGTGAAATTTTTCTAAAGCAGGCTTTCCCCTGCCTGCATTCTCACCCACTTTGCCACCCAAGATATTGGCAGACTTCTGGCAGAGGGTTCAGAACATTCTGCTGCTCATAAAAGAGAAACTATCACCCACTCAAGATAGCAACTGCCAGCTGTTTAGTTTTACATTTTGGTCAAGAAAAATTTAAAGAAATTCAAGTCACTCTCTTTTCTTTTTTATCCACAAATCCACTATCCCATATAGCTGGACATACACAGAAATACTGTGACTAATCATACACCATAAATCTGTCTTAAAATATTAACAAACTAGTTCAGTTAAAAAATTTATTGGACTGTTCAGGCAGGTGTTGCAAATATTAATTAGTAGATAATATTAACAGATACATATAGAAACAGAAAAATAAAAAGACATAGTTATAGCTTTCTTACAAACCTTTCATCTAAAGAAATAAGAAAAAATGTATGCAAATTACATATATAGATAAGCATCTTATACAATATATTACTATATTTGAAAGCACAGAAAATTTTCACCATCTTTGAAAATGATGGAATAAACACGTTTGCTTTAAGAAGCAGCTTTATGAGGAAGATAAATTTTTAAAGTTGGAAGGTACAGGATTTTTTTTTTAACCTTAGAATTGTAGCTAAATATAAGTTTCATTTATGTATAGGTTCAAAAAGGTATGACAAGTCAAGGAACTAACCTAATCTAAACCAGTTATTTATAACCTAAGGGCCAAGGACTCATTGGAAGAGTTACATGGATGTAACACACCAAGTATGATCCTTAGTCTAAAATATTTTTTCTCATGCATATGACTTTTTCTCTATTTTTCAAATATAGACAGATACTAGCATACAATAAAATCATTTAAAAGCATAGTTTTTTCCATTATGCATAATCTCAATCAACAAATACTAAAAGTACAATTACTTTTGTGCTGGGGGTACAGAGTTTTTCATATTCAAAACAGGTCAGGAGCCTTTAGCTAACATACAAGGTTCCTTCTGGCTCTAAAATCCTGTGATTTTAAGAGCACTAAGGACTCCTTTTATGAATCTTTAGAACTATCACATTATAAATATGTAGATATATACACACACACACACACACACACAAATAATGCCCGCTATGCCCCCCAGACACTGAATTAGCTTTTGTTACAAAGATGGACAAGCCAGGATTCCAGACTTAATCTCAAATGGACATAGAGACAGATACATGAACAAATAATACAACCTAATAAATATTGCAGAAGAACGATTCCAAGTGTTCTGGGAGCACAATGATTATTATGACTGTCACCTGGGGGAGTCTGAGAAGACAAGAATCTGTGAATTGAGTCTTGATAGGTGGGGAGTGGGGGAGAGGGGGAGAGAGAGAGAGAGAGAGAGAGAGAAAGCATTCTAGACATATGGTACAGCACACACAGAGGCACAGAGTTGTGAAAGTGCATGACCTGTTTGGGCAGCCAGGTCTGGTATGGCTGGATATTAAGGTATCTGGAGGAAAAGCAAGAGGAGACTAAAATATAAAACAGAGTGGAACAGTGAGAGGTCCTGAATTATCTATCATTCAGGCTTAACAATGAAGACTTCATTCCATTAGGAATAGGGTTACTGGGAAAGTGGAAAGAAAGGAGTGACATAAACAAATTTTAGGATGATAATTCTATGGAAAGATGATGGTGGAGAAACTAATGTGGAGGGGGCGGGGGGAGAGGTGCTGGGCAACTGCAAAAATTCTGGTAAAAGGAGGAGTAATAGAGCAGTGCGAGTGCAAATGAAGAATCAAGGAGGAAGGTTTCCAGGTGGGACAGGAGGACGAACACTGGTACCGTTATCGGAGATGGGACACCGAAGAAAGGCAGGAAGAAAACCAGGAGTATTCCTTCGAGGGCTGTTTCAAGAAAGACGGTAATAGTTCCATCCATGTAATATGCTGCAAAGCTGTAAACTGAAACCCGAAAGGTCCCTCTCCCCTCCTCTCATTGGTAAGCAAGCTCCCAGGTGGGCTCAGGCAGGAAGAAAAGGGAAACGGAGGATGCGCCCAGGACAAGGTTAGGGACCAAGGCTTCAGGAAACTTTCCGCATCTCAGACCCGGAAAGAGGAGCTCACAGCTGGGGCCGGGAAAGGGCAGCACCGCTCCACGGAGCAGGTAACCGGCGCAGGGAAAGGGGTGAGGCCAGGCGGGGGGCCAGCAGCGCGAGGGGGGCAGAGCCCCAGAGCGACCCAGGGAAGGAAACTTCCGACTCCCTACTCCCGCTCTTGTCCCTCGGTGTATTCCACTTACCCTGGTCTCAAACCCTCGCAGCCGTCAGCTGTGGCGTTAGGACTCAAAGCCTCTGCCAACAGGGACCTACGCACCCAAGGGAAGAGAAGACGACTCTCGCCTGTGCAGCTTCTTCAGCGAGCAGACACAGAAGCCAGCAGGCACAGTCAGCGCACCGGGAACTGCAAGGGACCGCGGAGCTCAGCCCCATCCCTGGCCCGCGGCAAACCTGCGCCGAGAGCCTCCGACCGGAGCGCGCAGAGCGCTCAAACCTCGCGAGACTTCCCGCCTCACGTTACCGCGGGCGTGCAGAGCCGAGAGATGTTACTTGCGGCTTCTCGCAGACATGCGCGAGAGGTGGGGGCGGGTCCTTTCTAGGCCCCGCCCCATCGATCTACTTAGGCTTTAGCTTGGTTTCTCGCAAAGTGTCGCGAGTTTTGCCAAGGGAAGCCGACCTGGGTGGAGAGACCAAGAAGGGGAGGCCGGGTGGGAGGGCCTTTGCGCTTAAGGGGCCGTGGCTGGTTTAGCCGGTGCTGTGGTTGGTACTTCGCTGGTGGAGAGGCTCTGAGGTCGCCTGGATCAATCTTCCCAATGGGTTACTGGGAAAATTAGCGGGTAGAAAATCTTGAGGGTCGGAGGCATTTTTTTTTTTTTTGGCTCCGCCCTCTTCCTGTTCTGCGAGCTGGGCGTCTGGCCCACCACGGGGGAAGGGCAGCTTGGCGGGGCTGAGGAAGAGGGCTCTGCGCACGCGCGAGTCCGAGTGTGTGAGTGTTTGTGTTCACGCGCACGCGCGCGCGCTCCTGCATTTAGGAAGCCTGGGAAGGACCGGTGTGCTTGGAGATGAGCGGGGAAAGCATAGTCCCCCGTCTTTGGTACCAGACACTCCTGACTGTGCGCTGACCCTCCCCACCCAGCCAGCAGCCTTTTGCAGAGAGGCTGTGGTCCATAGCCTCTGTTCGTTTTCACTGCAGGACCAGGCACGAAAGTAAGCGAACCTCGATCCCGAGGGCTTCCCTATCCACTCACCTTGTACTTTCCACCCCCCCCCCCACCCTCCAGTAGAGTGTGTTTAGGTTTCTCAAAGAAGAGTTTGCATGAAGGGGAAATGCGTTTGAAAGCAGAAGAAAAATAGCTAGGTCGTAAAAAGTCCGTTCGCTTTGATGAACACTTCTGCTCTGCTTACCATGTGCTTTTTGAATGTGAATTGTCTATTCGGTGTAAGGTTTTTATTAGCGAAGCGAGGGAGTTTTTGTAAGTTTAAAAGTTTCTCCTCCCCAGCAATGCGACGGGTAGCCACTAAGTTTTTCTGTTCTACGTGATAAATTACTGTGGTGTTAACGAAAGCTAAGGGGGAGAGTTTGCATTTGGGGGTCCTTATCCTAATGCGAAGACCCGAGATGCGGTTGTTTTAGGAGAGGTTTACTATAATTCGGGCTTTCCTTTTGCTGTCACTCCTCTTTCCTGTTCCTTCTGGGTCACCTCAACCTTTTTTCAGAAGTCTCGAGACTTTCGAAGGAAGTCCAAACTGTTGACTTGTGTTTGGGGGGGTTTATATGTGATTGATGTCAGGTAGCAAGAATCATCAGAAGTGTATTTCAGAGTATTTGTCGTTTATTATGTCTGGTATTATGGAAGGGAATCAAGTACAATTATTTGTAAACAGTTTTTTTTTTTTCCTGCCAATTTTAAGTTCATTCAAAAAGCAAAGCGTATATATGGACTGTAGTTTTGCCTGTGACTGATAGAGTGACAGCTTAATATGGTGTGGCTTATCCCTCTAATTGATAGTTACTTTCTGGTCATGACCTCATTAAATCTTGTCCTTTGTTGGATAAATTTCCTTGAATACTGATTATTCATGTTCCCTACCAAATCTTTTTTTGAGGAAAAGACATTAATTAGGAACAATTTAAGGATATTAAGTGTCCTGTATAAGACGTTCGGCTAATATGTTTTATCCCTTACAGGTTAAAACAAAATGAAGATTTTTTCTGAATCTCATAAAACAGTATTTGTTGTAGATCACTGCCCTTATATGGCAGAATCATGCAGACAGCATGTTGAGTTTGATATGCTGGTGAAGAATAGGACCCAAGGAATCATCCCTTTGGCCCCCATATCTAAATCATTGTGGACTTGCTCAGTAGAATCTTCCATGGAATATTGTAGAATAATGTATGATATATTTCCTTTCAAAAAGCTGGTGAGTGTGAAATACAAGCAAAAATCATGATTTGGGGGGATGGGCTTGTTACATTTTTTATGTAAGAATGTACTATAGATTGACTTAAAACTGTTTGCTGCTTTTAAAAATGTATGTATGTAGAACTCTTCCTTGGAATTATTATGCTGTGTGCATCTAACTGGGGCTAACAGCAATGATAACAGCTAACAGTTTTGGAGCATTTACACGTACCAGTCATTTCCAAAGTGCTTCATATTCACTAACTTTTTTAAGTCTCAGAACAGTCCTATAAGGTAGCCACTATAATTACTGGGAAATTTTTCAAAGTATATAATAATCAGAATAAAACAGGCACTGACCGTTGAGAACTGTTGCGGGGCTAAGCACAAGGGATGTTGGGTGTAAGCAGTGTCAGATTGTGAGGGTATGTACCATCTGAATATCAGCTTTGTTTGTTATTGCCATGTTGGAGATATATAAATCGAGGTAAAGAGCAAAAACTTTTCCTAGTCACACAGCTCTTTAGAGGCAGAACCAGAATTTGAACCTAAGCAGGCTGGCTGCTTACAGTTTCAGCAAATGCACACAAAACTGCTGTAGGATTTGGCCATATTGGAAAGAAATTGCTCTTAAGAATGCTAACTGGAAATTGTTTTTTTCCACAAGAAGAGAGATTGAAGATTGATAGATTCCAAATATGAAAATTATCTTTAGGTTTCATCATCTCAGCTGTTTTATTTTGGGAGTCATTTGGTTAGCCACAAGTGGATGATTTGCTTTGTCTCATTTGGAGCAGCCTAGATGGGACCTCGCCAGTTCTTAGACTAGGACAGGCAGGGCAGTAACAGTAAGGCTGAGCATAGAGAATCTAATACCTTCAGATATGTTCCAAATTAAAACGTAAGGTGTTTTTAGTCCCTCTGCAAATTATGCATTATGTAGGGTAAAAGAACGTGATAGGGAGGATAAGTAGTAATTTAGGGTGCAGACTTTGATTCAAATTCTGGTATCATTAGCTAGTGTGTCACAGTGTGACCTTGATCATATTGCTTAATTTCTCCAAGCCTCAGTTTCCTCCCATGTAAGCCTAGTACCTCTTTCTATGATGTAAGATTTCAATGAGATAGTGTAACTAAAGCGGCTAGTAGAATATATCCCTGTCAGATAAGCCTTACAAGAGAAGGCTACTTATCAAATTTATTAGGGATGTAAAACTCACTTCATGGATGAGGAAAAAAGATCATGGATAAGATCATATAATCTGGGGGAAAGAAATAATCTCACGCTCCTTCAAAAGGGAGCAATCATCATTTTATGTATTTTCTAATATATCCTTACTAGCATTATCCTCTTTCTTGATAGTATTTTTTGTTTGCATTTTACTTTATTATAAAGTCCAAATGCACTATTTTGACTTTCAGTGCCTTTTGGGTTATGGCTACTACCTATTTCTCTGAGCTTATCTCCCACCCCTTTGCCAGCTCTGACCCTTTCACCGTTTTGAGTGTACACATAGGATTTAGAGCCCTTTGCATTTGCTGTTTGCTGTACCAGGAATTCTCTATCCCCAGCTCTATTTATGTCTGGTTCCTTTTTGTCATTTGATTTTGGGTCAATTGCCACTTCCACAGAGAGCCCTTCTCTGACCACCCAACCTAAAGCAGCTAACCAATTTCACTGAAATTATCTTGTGCATTTATTTGTTTGTATTCTTCCCCCCAGCCCCTGACTTACCACCCCGCCCCCAGCCCCTGACTTTCCCAATATTGTGAGCAATGCAACTTTTATTCATCGCTGTATTCCCAAATCCCCAGTGCCAAGGATAGTACCTGGCATATACTAGGTATTCTATAACTATAAAGTGAATGAATGAATCAGCAAGCCAGTGCTAGAGACTGCATATTATTTTAAATATGATGTGATTGAGTGGAATTGGATGTGAATACTAATTATGTCTTTGAAATCTATCAGGTGAATTTCATTGTGAGTGACTCTGGAGCACATGTTTTAAATTCTTGGACTCAAGAAGACCAAAATTTGCAGGAGGTATGGTTAGGTTTTGAGCTGTGGCCATTTTTGAAAATTATCTGAACGTGGTAATACTTTTTTGGAAAGTGATTTAAAAGATTTTTTATCAATATAGTATCTGCACATGTTTTAAACTAATAATGAAAAACAGCTATCTTCATTCCAGTCTTTTCCTACTTCTTAGAAGCAAACTTTCAAATCTAGCTCATCTAGTAGTTACTTCCATATTTCTAAATGATAGTTTACTACTATTAGTAGTAACTAGAAATAAACTAATAGTTTTACTACTATTGATAGAGTTCTCAATTAAAACTTTATTTTTTTACTGTTGTTAATGAAAATTTAACTTCTATCTTTCCTGTCACCCATGCCCTTATGCCCACCCTCTTCCTTTCCCCCATTTTCTCAGTGTTATTAGAATTTTTGTTTATTTCAAATTGCATATTTGCATTATGATACCTATATAATGTGTTATTCACTGTTAAACTAAGTAGTATATGTGGTTATTTCCTTTTTTTTTTTTAAAGGTTTTATTGAGATATTGACATACAGCACGGTATAAGTTTAAGGTGTAAAACACAATGATTTGACTTACATATTCTTTCCTTTCTTGTGTAACTTTTTGTTTATTCTTGCAATTTATCATTTCTTTTTTTGTAATTTGCTTAATTTTATATGTATCTGTTGCTGCTTTTCCTCATTTCTCTGCAAAACTTGTCAATATTTTTATCATAAATGTATGAGAAATTTAGCAGACTGTTTCTTTTTTTTCTTGAAAAACTTCTTAGAGCACAGTCTTTTGCTTGAACTGGCTGCTTTCTAGGCCTAGTGCTTTTTAAACATTATTTGTTTAAGAATACTGAGATTTGTGATAGATTATGTTCTTTGCTGTTCAGTTGGATGGAAGACTTCAGTTTTAAGATTTTAAGTTTTAAGATTTTTATTTATTTATTCATGAGAGACAGAGAGAGAGAGAGGCAGACGGAGAAGCAGGCTCTATGCAAGGAGCCTGACATGGGACTCAGTCCCAGGTCTCCAGGATCAGGCCCTGGGCTGAAGGCGGCACTAAACCGCTGAGCCACCCAGGCTGCCACCCCTGATACTATAACACTGATTAGTGTTATAGTAGGTAAACATACCTAATATTTTATTCTTTTGAGGTAACTCAAGCAGTAGGCTTTAATTGGTTTAGCTTTGCATTAATATTACTCCACAGTGTTCTTTATTCTTTCTTTATTTTAAAAAATAATATTAAGGATTCGGTACATTGTCTCTGCCTTGTCTTTTTGAAAGGGCATGTATTTTGCTTCACTTCTTTTAAGAGGTTCTTTGAAGGAAGCTTGAAGCCTCTCTAGCTGTGTATAAATAAAAATCACAAATTTGTATAGGTTTTCCTTGCTTCACCTCTGCAGTGCAGTAAAAGTTGTGCATTTGATAATGGTATGTATATTTTAAGAGAATTGCTACATCCCTCTGCTTTCTGAATGTGAAGGCACATAGTATCACTGATTGCTTTTAAATTGTGAACAGAAGGAGAAACTGCAGTTAGGAAGGCAACTATATAGCAGATGACTATGGCGTAACATTATGTAAAATAATTGACATTTTGTATAAATTATGTATAATCTTGTCTGTGTTAACACATTTAATGTTTAGCTTTGGTTATCAGTGTCACACTTTTCCCTAGAATCATGAGTTCTTCCTCTGCCTGTGTCTCTGCCTCTCTCTGTTTCTCATGAATAAATAAATAATTAATTAAAAAATAAAAATCATTTAGAATCATGAGTAACAAGTGAAATAGATGGAAGACAAATTTTTGGGCTAGAAGGATTGATTGTAAACATCCTTTGCTTCAACTCCTTCGTTGTGCAAGTGAAAGAACAGAGGCCCACAGGGGCCAAAGATTGTTTGACTTCTGTACATGGGTCCAGGGCTCTTTTTGCTACAGGACATAATTCTATCCTATATATCTTAAATTTTACCACCAAAAATTGTCAGAGTTGAGGAGTTTGGGTCTAGTTTTTGTAGACTTGATTAAATAAAGTTTGAAAGTATTATGCTAATGTGGAACAGTTTATATTATTATTTTCACTTTCAAGTTAGGAGAGATTGACTCAGTAATAAAAGGCAGAGCCAGAATTTCAGGCCATTTCTGTCTGAGTACAAAACTTAAGCTTGCTTTTTGCTACTTTCCCCTGGAACACAACATCCCTAAAAAGCTACTTTTTCCTGAGTTTCTCCTATGTATCAGGGACTTTGTATAGTCATTTACACAGTCTTCTTTCTTTCTTTTTTGATTACTTTTTATGAATACGTAATACCTGTATAGTTTAGAAATTAAGTTTACATATATACATACAGAGGGACATACGTACACTTATACATATGTGCATGTGTAGTAAAAGTTAAGCCTTGAAAACTTTCCAATTAGTCCCCTGACCCAATTAGTGGTACTAGATCCCACTTATGCTCGCCTACGAGGTGAGTATGTTCAACTCCTACCAGCTTTGTGTTTAGTGAAGCATGAAATCTGCCATTATGGGAGTATTTTATTTAATCATAGATATTGGCAAACACTACTAATTAGGGCTTACCTCCTACCCCTGACTTTGGAGAGCTGATTTACCAGCAAATCACTGTTTATCTCCACCACTATTAGTTTTCTATGGTTTATTCCAGAGTAACTTTATGCACATAAAAGCAAAGTTCTTCCACTTTGTTCTCTTTCAAAATTGTTTTGGCTGTTCTCCAACCCTTGCCATTCCATATGAATTTTAGAATCACCTTGTCAGTTTCTACAAAAAAGTCAACTGGAATTCTGACATGGATTAAGTTTAATCTGTAGTTCAGTGGAGTAGTGTTGCGGTTTTAACAATATTAAGTCTTCCAGCCCATAAACATGGGATATTTTACATTCATTTAGATCTTTAATTTCTTTTAAAAGTGCTTTGTAGCTCTCAGAATATAAAATTCACATTTCCTTTGTTGATTTGATTCCAAAGATTTTATTTTTTTATTATTTATTTTTTTTTCAAAGATTTTATTCTTTTTGGTACTATTACAAATGGAATTGTTTTCTTTGGGGCAGCTCTGGTGGCGGAGCAGTTTAGCGCCGCCTGCAGCCCAGGATGTGGTTCAGGAGACCGGGGATCAAATCCCACATCAGGCTCCTTGCATGGAGCCTGCTTCTCCCTCTGCCTGTGTCTCTGCCTCTTTCTCTCTCTGTGTGTGTTTCTCATGAATAAATAAATAAATAAATCTTAAAAAAAAAAAAGGAATTCTTCATTTTCAGATGGTTCATTGCAAGTGTGTAGCAGTACAATTTGTTTTTGTGTATTGATTGTGTACCCTGCAATTTACTGAACTTGCTTTTCATTTCTAATTGTCTTTAGTAAATTCCTTATGATTTTCTACATACAAGGTCATGTCATATGCAACATAGGGATAATTTTACTTCTTTTCCAATCTGGATTCCTTTTATTTCTTTTTCTTAATTGCTCTGGCTAGGACCTCCAGTACAGTGTGGAATAGAAGTAATGAGAGAAGACATCCTTCTGTTCCTGATCTTAGAGGGAACACATCAAGTCTTCACTGTTAAGCCTGATGTCATCTGTAGGTTTTTCATAGGTGCCATTTTCTTTTTTTTTTTTTACATTTGTTTTTATTTAAGCTTGATTTGCCAACATATAGTATAACACCCTGTGCTCATCCCATCAAGTGCCCTCCTCAGTGCCCATCACCCAGTTACCTCCAACCCCCTGGCCACCTCCCTTTCTGCAACCCTTTATTTCCCAGAGTTAGGAGTCTCTCATGGTTTGTCTCCCTCTCTAATTTTTCCCACTCAGTTCCCTTCCTTTCCCTTATAATCCCTTTCGCTATTTCTTATGTTCCATGTATGAGTGATTGTCCTTTGATTGACTTATTTTCACTCAGCATAATACCCTCCAGTTCTATCCACGTTGAAGCAAATGGTGGGTATTCATCCTTTCTGATGGCTGAGTAATATTCCATTGTTTATATATACCACATCTTCTTTATCCATTCATCTGTCAAAGGACCTTGTGGCTCCTACAGTTTGACTGTGGTGGACATTGCTGCTATAACATTGGGGTGCAGGTGTCCCAGTGTTTCACTACATCCGTATCTTTGGGGTAAATACCCAGTAGTGCAATTGCTGGGCCGTAGGGTACATAGGTGCCATTTTCTGCTGGAAAAAGTTCCCTTCTATATCTAGTTTGCTGAGTTTTTTTTATCATGAAAGGTCCTGGATTTTGTAAAATGTTTTTTCTGTGTTTATGCAGATGATCATGTGATTTTTGAAAAATTCTATTGATACTTACATGAATTGACTTTCAGATGTTAAATCAACTTCGCATTCCTGGAGTATAAGTCTCACTTTGTCGTGGTGTATAATTCTTTTTATGTGTTGCTGGATTCTGTTTGCTACTATCTTGTTGAGGATTTTTGTGTCCATATTTGTAAGATACATTGGTTTATATTTTTCTTGTGGTGTCTGACTTGTACATACTCTTGCCAACATAATTATTTTCTCTTTTACTTTAGCTAATGGCAGCATTAGCTGCTGTTGGGCCTCCTAATCCACGAGCAGACCCAGAATGCTGCAGCATTCTGCATGGTCTGGTTGCAGCAGTGGAAACCCTGTGTAAAATTACAGAATACCAACATGAGGCTCGTACTCTACTAATGGAAAATGCAGAACGTGTTGGAAATAGAGGACGAATAATTTGCATTACTAATGCAAAAAGGTAAGACATTAATCAGAATAATCCTTTCACTAAGAGAATTTTAATGTCTTATTACAGTTTAAAAAAAAACAGGAACAGCATGTTAGCATTTAAGCATATCTCAAGTAGCTTTTCTAATATTAAAGCCATATTTATCCAGTTCTAATATAACTCATTTCAGTTGAAAGCTGTTTAGATTGTCATCATATAGGTTAATTTGACTTTTTTCTTTTTTTTTTTTTTTTTTGACTTTTTTCTTCATTAGTTTTTCAGCTGCTTCTTTGATATTGTGAGTGAACGAACATGTTAAAGACAGTCCTTATTGAAGTAATTTTCAGTCTCTATTACAAGGTACTACAGCTGAATAGTATGTTTTTTTCTCTGTTTATTCAAGTTTGTTTTTTTATGCTGTAGTGATAGTCATGTGCGAATGCTTGAAGACTGTGTCCAGGAAACAATTCATGAGCATAACAAGCTTGCTGCAAATTCAGATCAGTGAGTATAATCATAAGTCAAATCAGTATTTCATTTTATAGTCCTGTATCTCATCATAATTATTCCAATAATTGTAATAGTAATTGGTGGCATTCCCTTGAATTTTCTACTAGTTCTACGAGTTAGCCAGAAAATGTATGTTTGATAAGAAAATTTTTCCGTTTTCTTTTTCACTTTAAAATTTTACTTCTTTTTGAGAGGAAAGGTGATCAAAAGGATAAGATAATACATTTGTAAAACATACTGGTTTGATGGCTTGCTCTTATACTTTGCGTTACAAATTTGTAAAATGAACAGATTGTTGGTAGCATTTTTTAATATGTACCAAATCAAAACATAACAGCTAATTGCATTATAATTAAAAAAAAAAAAATCTGGGGCACTTGGGTGGCTCAGTTGGTTGAGTGTCTGAGTCTTGATTTTGGCCCAGGGCATGATCTCAAAGTTGTGAAATCAAGATTGTGTCAGGCTCAGCACTGAGCATGAAACCTGTTTCGGGTTCTGGGTTCTCGCTCTCTCTCTGTCTCTCTGTCTCTCTCCTCCATGCTCCCCCAACTCCACTCTCAAAAGAAAAAAAAGTAAAGCTATTAAAGACAAGTATAGGACAGTTGAAATATGGAGTTTATAGTAGATTGAGGTATTTTTTTTTTAAGATTTTATTTATACATGAGAGAGACAGAGAGAAGGCAGAGACATAGGCAGAGGGAAAAGCAGGCTCCCTGCAGGGAGCCCGATGCAGGACTCCATCCCAGAACTCTGGGATCTTGCCCTGAGCCAAAGGCAGACCCTCAAATGCTGAGCCACCTAGGCGTCCTTCTTCTTTTCTTTTTTTTTTTTTTTTTTTTTTAAGATTTTATTTATTTATTTGACACAGAGAGAGCAATTGGGAGCACAAGCAGAAGGAGAAGCAGATTCCCTGCTGAGTAGAGAGCCCACTCTGGGGCTAGGTCCCAGGACCCTGGGATCATGATCTGAGCCAAAGGCAGATGCTTAACTGACCAAGCCACCCAGGTGCTCCAAGCTAGCATTAATTTTCTTAAGTGGAGCACTAGTATTATTGTTAATGAGCAGGATTATTTTCAGTTATTATTGTCCGATTTGTCCTTAAAAATAATAGTAAAAGGGAAACCAATATACAATATATTCAGTTTCTCTAGTGGCAGTTATCGAAAATTATTTCTGATTGTAAGACATTTTCCTTTATTTTTCAAACACAAAGTATCATTTTTGCATTAGAATTAAATTCATATATTCATTAAATGGTCATTGCTATACAAATATAACAATTACACAGTTTTTCTAAATATTTAGCTTTGGGGCAGCCTGAGTGGCTCAGTGGTTTAGCGCCGCCTTCAGCCCAGGGCCTGATCTTGGAGTCCTGGGATGGAGTCCCATGTCAGGCTCCTTGTGTGGAGCCTGCCTCTCCCTCTGCCTGTGTCTCTGCTTCTCTCTCTCTCTCTCTCTGTGTCTCTCGTGAATAAATAAGTTAAATAAATAAATAAATATTTAGCTTTTATGTTAACAGTAATATCTGAGTATAGAGATATACTTTTTGGTATATTGAACTTATAATAGTTTACCTACTTGGATTCTTTATATACTATGTATTCTTATTCTAAGTAAAAAGTTTCTCTTTAAGTCTCATGCAGATTCAGAAGTGTGAACTGGTCTTGATCCATACTTATGCAGTTGGTGAAGACAGCCTTGTATCTGATCGTCCTAAAAAAGAGGTAAGTGCAGAAGTAATGGAAGGAAAGATCACTGTTATTTATTGACAAACACTGGGAAGGGTTAGCATAAAGCTGATCACATTGCCAACATTTTCTGCCAAGCAGATATTTGGAGTTTTCAAAGCAGTCTCTGGAAAAACACCTACGCTGATTCTTTATGTTATAGTTTAGATGTTAAAATGTTTTCTGTTTTGCTTGCCTGTTGAAGTTTAAATGTGTTGCAAAACCATACATAGTATTGTTCCTAAAATTTCAGTCACTTTAATGGATTTCATTTGCTTTAATGACTTTTTATTGTATGAAAGTTCTTTTCCTCTTTAGAAAGGCAATACACTTTTTAACAAAAATAGACTCTAATAAGATAATTTACATAGCCAGAGGACAGAAGGCTGAAACTAATTTCTAATCTTGGTTTACTTTTTAAATAAATTTGAACAATTTTAAAGGAAAAGATGAATGTGGTGATTTTTAAATGGATTTGCATCATAAAATATCCTCCATAATTGGTATGTTTAGAAATATAGATTTATGTATTTATATAATTATATTAAATGTATATGTTCATATTCTGGTTTTTCATTTAGCCTAGTTCATATAAACATGTAAAGTATTACCTTAGTCTGAGTTTTTTATGGTTAGGTGGTATTTTAGGATCATTAGCCCTATCCTTGTGTTTTTGGGTAGTTTCCAGCATAAACCTTTTTTTGGTTAACTTCCTTTTGCCTCTTTTGATAATGTGGTAAGTTGGCTTTACTTTGTGTTAACTAAAAACTTATTTACATTAAATCTTATACCCTGAACTGAGTGAAAGTTTGTTACCTTGTTGTAAGTAACTTTTGGCTGCCTAACCGCGTTTATTGGTGATGAAATATGAAGTTCGTGACAATTTCCACATTCTTTATTATAATAAGTAGTTTTATTTACATGGGTTTTCCTCTCCACAAAATTAATTACTTTTCTACAGTATTTCCGTGGGCCATTTCAGATCCATTTTGCATATAGATAAATAGAAGTAAAAATTGTAAATTAAAATAAATACTTAAAGACTTTCACTCTGAGTTTCAAGAGGACAAAGACTGCCCATTTACTGCTGTATTCTTTAACAACTCACATAGTTTTGGCACATAACATAGTAAGTTCTGCTTAGTGCTTATCTGTTGAGTGAGTGTATGAAAATGTTTTGCTAAAATAATGATCATAGTTAATTTATGGGCCTTTTTATTTTTTCTAGATTCTAAAAGTAAATAATTTTTATAGATTGAAGTAAAGTATTTGACACTAGGTCACACTATATTAATGTTTTATGGGTTTTTTTCTTAATACTTTTTTTATAGTTATCTCCTGTTTTAACCAGTGAAGTTCATAGTGTTCGTGCTGGACGGCACCTTGCTACCAAATTAAATATTTTAGTACAGCAACATTTTGACTTGGCTTCAACTACTATTACAAATATTCCAATGAAGGTAGGCAGCTCTTTTTCTTGCTATATTGAAAGCTCTGCTTTGCTTTGTAAGTATTTGTTTGACACGTATTATTTATTTTAATTGAACCTTAATTTTTTCTCCCTATATCATATTTTCTATTTTGCCTAGCCCACATTCAGTGTCTTTGACCAGGTCAGTACATAGTGAAAAGCAACAAAGAAAGGATCACAGAACAAAATTCTCTATTTTTCTTTCTAGTGAGAGCACTATATATTAGCTTTTAAACTATGTTGTCATTAAAATATAATCTGTGTCTTAAATGATCACTTTTTCTGTGATTCTTTTCCAGACGATTATGTTACTAGATTTTACTTTGTGCATTCTAGTGGATCTTCTATTTCCTATATTTTTGTTCTTGTTCATCTAGTATGAAAATGTTTGTAACTAGTAGATCTCATGGGGAAAAATAGCTTATAGTTTTAAAAAGTTTATTATATTCTAGCTGAAAAACCGAAGATGTAAGTCTTATGATTTTATTCATGGATTTTATTAGGAATCTATTGGTATCTGTTCATTTCCATTATTTTATCATTAAGTTGCCTAGGACCAGGACAATGCCTGGCCCATAATAAGCTTCACATGAATTTTTACTGTGTGGAGTTGAATTTAATTTTATTGGTTATGTTTGCAAATATGAAGTAGTCGTCATACCTAAAAATTCAAATTGGCTTTAAGTCCAGTTTCATTGTTTTGCCACCATATGATGAACACTAAATTTCATGAGAAATATGATCTGTTCTTTATTAATTTCCTCCTTATACCAATGGCTGGCTCTTTAATAGAAATTGTAGCCTTATCCAATAGAATGGTTTGATACAATAGCAATTATCAAGTAAAATGGTATAATGTATTTTAATATATGTAATTTCTTGAGTTACAAGAAAAATACTCTGAGAGTGACAGATACCTTACTTTTTAAATTTGATCATATTTGTGTGCAACTGGTGTGACTCTCTTCAATCTTTGTCTTTTTCTTGTAAATAGATAATATTGAAGTTCTTAGTAATTAGTAAAAACAAGTAACTAAACTTGTTTATTAGTATGTATTTGCTAATTTATATAATTGATGTTTGCTAATTTCCTAAAGGTATTTAAAGATGCTATTTCCTCCTTTAAACAACTATTTCACTTTTAATTTATGTAAACTATTTCAGTTAATAATATTTATGTATAAAATGTATTAGCAAGACAATGCATTTGGCATAAAAGAAATCTCAAGTTCTGGAAGAGTCGTTTATGTTAATTCTGATGTAATGTAAGAAAAATCATTAAATACTTTATTACATATATAGCTAGTAGTTTTTAAGTAGAGTTCATTGCCTTGGAAACTATTGCATCTTTAAATAGATTAATTACTGAGCAAGCTGTCCCATTATAGCTAATTAATGCTGGGTATATTTTACTTCACTTTGAGCAAAAAGCAAAATGAATAATTAATAACTTAATTATTTTGAAAATAAAACCAAGTTATTTTAAATTTTGCTTTAAGGAAGAACAACATGCTAACACATCTGCCAATTATGATGTGGAGCTACTTCATCACAAAGATGCACATGTGGATTTCCTGAAAAGTGGTAAGTAAAGGATGGTGAAAACTATTTTATAAAATCTAACATATGAAAGCATACTAACAACTTTGAGAAGTTTGTCAGTAAGCAAACCTGATGGACAGTAGTACATTTCTCCAAACTTGTTCTTCAATATTATCTATTAATGACCTTGGAACTAGTGTCTATAGTATTACCTATTAATGAAAAAAATAAAAAAATAAAAAAATAAAAAATTAAAAAAATAAATAAAAAATAAAAAAGTATTACCTATTAATGACCTAGGAACTCTAGCTACTGGAATCAATACTGAGAAAGATAGCCATGATAGTCATGTCATAGTTTTTCTTTTGCAAGCAAACCAGTTTGGGAAAGCAAAAACAAGAACTGACTTAAAAGAGTGATAGACTTCCAGCTTGCCTGCATGAAAAATTTCAGTCTTGAAATTTAAATTTAAATTCATTTTCTTTCCCCTAAAAATTATTTGAGTCAGTGATCTCATTACTGAAATCATATATTTCTGCAACTGTTTGCAGTTGCAGCATGGTTTGAAGGAGAAAACTGGAGATAGTAGATAAGAATTTTAGCTAACACTTTCCCATCAGATGGCAACATCCCTGTTTCTAGACTTCAGTCTGCACATTTTAATAAATTAAGATACTTATTAGATGAACTGTAATATTCCATCCATTCCTAAAATTCAGTGGCATTGCCTTTAAATTTTGGCATTTGGTTAAATCCTTTGGAATGTTTTCTGTGTAAGTTGATGCTATATGGTTGACTCTGACTATGTTGTATGCATCTTTTCTGAAGTTAGTACCTTCAACCAATCATAACATTTGTTACGTACATAAGGAATCTTGAAATTAATCTAATACAGATTTCTAACATGAGAAAAACTTAAGATAAATGGATGTATTAGTGTTTAACAAAGGAATGTAAAGAACTTGTTTTTGAAAATATAGTATGTGGAAATTACTGAGAACCTGTGAGATAATATCAACTTTTAAAATATTTATTTTTAAAACAAATAATGTTAAGAGTGTTCTTTGTGACACAAAATATTTCTCTAAGATGGTTATTGATTCACCCATTGTATGTATGACACATGGGCACCATGTGTAAAATGCTATAGTGGGGATAGGAACAGGGTGCTGTGGAAACACAGAGTTTGCCTGTGATTATGCCTCCATGAGTTAGGCAAGCTTTATAGAGATGACATTAGAGCTGGGTAGACCTACACTTTAGCCCTCATATCTTATCTAGGCTCCAAATCTACATATTCTACTGCCTAATTACATCTATTAGATGTCTCGCAGGCACCTAAAATGCAACATTCCCAAAACAACTAACAAGCTCTGCCCCTGAACTGGTGTTTTTTTTTTTTTTTTTTTTTTTTTTTTTTGTAAAATTTTATTTATTGATTTAGAGTGAATGAGAGGGAGAGACCATGAGCCGGGGGAGGAACTGAGGGAGAGGGGGGAGAAGCAGACTCTGCGGAGCTCAATCCCAGGACCCTGCAATTATGAGCTGAGCTGAAGGCAGATGCTTAACCAGCTGAGTCACCCTCTTGGTCTTCTAATGTTCCCTATCAGTGAATGACCCTGTTGTGTGTCTAGCTATTTAAGGCAGAAACCTCAGTCATCTTTGAGACATCTGTCATTCTTCATATGTAGTCCATCATCACATTTTCTGGATTTTATCTACTAAGTGTCTCTCAAATACATCCATACAACTATATCTCTACTATCATTACCATCTCTCTGATCCAACCTATTAATTTCTTACCTAGTATCCCATAGTCACCCCCTAAATGGTCTCTCTACTCTTGTCTAGCTAGAATAGCTTTCATAATACTAATCCTGACCATGTTCCCCTTAGTTTACAATCCTTTATTGCTTTTCCATTAGCCTTAGGATAAAGACCCAGCTATTTAAATTTCTTAGTAGGCCCTGCATCGCCTGGTCTGTCCTCTTTTCTCCTCACAGTGTACTCCTCTCCTCTGTTTCAGCCATGCAGACCTGAAATTTGAAATTCTTCGTGCTCCCTCCTGTTACAGTATCTTGGCATCTTGCTCAAATACTCTTTCCTTCATTTCTTTAGTTATTTTCTATTATCCTTTTAGACTGAAACTAGTTTTCACTTCTCAAAGAAACCTTCCCTGATGTCTTAAATTAGATCACATATCTGTGCAGATGCTCATGGTACTGTGTACATCTTCAAAGCTTTGTCAACTTTATAGTTTGCATTTGTTCATTATTATTTTATTAACATCTGTTCACTCTATTTTGCTGTAAACTCTGTTAAGGCAAAACATGCTCACTGTTACATCTTTGTTACATCTTTCTATATATTTACTTTCTAGACCCTTCATTTTATGTTTCCTTTCATGAATTCATTAGGATTCAGTATGATCAGTCGTGTATTTTAGATTCCTGAAGCTTTCTTTCAGTATTTAACCATGTTATCTTATTTAATGGTGTTAGAGCAGTTGTAGAATCTTAAAATTTTTTTTGAAATTTTTGCTGTTGACTTCCAGTGCAGTGACTGAAATGATAAAATTAATTATTGAGAAATTTTGGAGGAAAATTGAATATTTATTTTAATCAGAGCTAGTATCCAAATTCCATTTGGTATTTTTCTAGAAGACTGTATAAAAATAATGTTCTCCCAAAAGTATTTTCTTTTCTAGAGTTTAAACTGTTTTTGAAAGTCTGGGGTAAACAATTTGCAGATTGTGACCTATTTAGTAATGTTTTTCTGGTTTATTCTTAAAGGTGATACCCACATAGGTGGCAGCAGTAGAGAAGGTTCATTTAAGGAAACAATAACATTAAAGTGGTGCACTCCCAGGACAAATAACATTGGTAGGTATTTTAAAGAAATTGAAAGAGAAAAGAATAAACCAAAAGTTCTTAAAGTGTGTGTATGTGTGTGTGTGTGTGTGGTTCATTAGTCTGTTTCTTTTTGAATTTTTGGTTTTCATTGTTTTAGGGGCTCAATGAACATTCTTTATCCTCTTTTAATTGTGGAAATATTCCTGTATATTCTCTGAAATCAGTATTTTCTTCCATTTCAGAATTACACTATTGTACTGGCGCTTACCGCATTTCACCTGTAGACGTAAATAGTAGACCTTCCTCCTGCCTTACTAATTTTCTTCTAAATGGTAATTTTCAATATTTAATTGTTTTGTCTGAGAATAATACAAGTGAAATTATTAGTAAGAGATGTGAAAATCTGAACTCTAGAAAGCTCTTTTAAGATAGTCTAAACATATTTTATCTCCCAAAACTCTTCTAAAGTTACATAATTGTGAGTACCCTTTTAGCAGTTTTACTAATGTTTAAAAATAAGATGACTTTATGTCTTTCAGATTGTTGTATATAAAAAAGTGTTACTTGATATATTTAATTTAAAAATTTGGTTGTTAGAGTCTAAGTTGGGTTTTTTGGGTAGAATAATACAGACTATTTATTTTGGCCTACTGAATTTTGAATTGCATAGTATATATGGGCTTCTTTTTGCACAGTTTACCTTAATCTAAATAAACAGTTTTTTAGTATTATGCCATATGATTCTTTCACATAGGACTTTAAATCTGTGGTTTCCTTGTGTGAAAATTAAAAATTATTAGAGCCCATTTACTAGATTTAAATTCTTAATAGCTTTCCCAGTGATTCTTGTGATGAACTAACTTTGAAACCACTGATATAATAGATCAAAATTAAGCAAAATTTCATTATCAGATTATATGAAGTTCAGATTAAATAACCATCGGTAGGGGCACCTGGGTGGCTCAGTTGGTTAGGTGTCTGCCTTCGGCTCAGGTCGTGATCTTGTGGTCCTAGGATCAAGTCCTGCATTGGACTCGCTGCTCAACAGGGAGCCTGCTTCTCCCTCTCATTCTTCCTCTGTGCTCTCTCTCTCTAAAATAAATAAAATCTTAAAAATAAATAACCTTCGGTCATGTGAAATAGAAAGTAGTTATAATAACCATGTTGGTATGTAGGAGGTATTGTGGAATTGAATGGAGACTGCTTTCTCCCCCAAATATTGTGTAGCTTTGGTAATTGGAGAGTTATACAGCAGTTGTCTCACTTTTCTTCTTGATGTCCAGGATAAAAAATTTACTTATAATGTGTGAAGAATGTAACCAAACATTCTGGGATTACAGAAGAAAGGGAGTCCTCCTGTTCTAATAGAAAACTTGGTAACAAAATTTTTCTAAATGTCCAGCTGTGGGGGACAGATTAAGCCATGGCCCACCCAGAAATGGATCCTTTTGCAAAATGAAATGAGGAAGATCTCCGTACTGTTAACAGAGTGACCCCTGGGATATTCTCTAAGTAAAAAACACCACCACCACCAAAACCCCAAAAAAACCCCACCAATTTGCAGATAGTACCCTTTGTGCAAGAAGTGATGCATGTGCTTGTTTTTTTAAAAGAAATAATGGCTAAATAAAGTAAAAAAATAAAAAGACAGTATCAGAATTAAAAAAAAAAAAAGTAGCCAGAGACTACTATACTTATTTTGGAAAACTATGTAATTATGTAAGCTTGGAGTGACCAAGAGAGAAAGCTAAGGCTAGAATTTAGACTTTTAGGACTTGAAATGCAGATATACTGAATTAGCAATGTTGCTTAAAATGTGAGGTTTAATGAAATGAAAAATCTAGAGATAAATATTAAGGGAAAAAATTAGAGCCTATTTGAACTTCATCACTGATAGAGTAATCTTGCTTTTGACAGGTCGTTCTGTTTTATTGGAACAGCCACGAAAGTCAGGTTCCAAAGTCATTAGTCATATGCTTAGTAGCCACGGAGGAGAGATTTTTTTGCATGTCCTTAGCAGTTCTCGATCCATTCTAGAAGATCCACCTTCAATTAGTGAAGGATGTGGAGGCAGAGTTACAGACTACCGGATCACAGTAAGATTCTAATATTGATAAATTTTGTGTTTTGACTCTTGTCACCATTCAGCAAGTACTTATTGAACGCCTATTAACATGCTAAGATCTGTGACAAAATGGGGTTTGGAGAAGTTGCTGATTTATTATTTTAATTAGGTGATCTTTCTTTAACATTTAAAAGAGCTGCTTATCACTGTGTAGTCTTTCTTCTATATTCAGTGTATATCTAGAAGTATACAGATAGCCTTGATACCTGGAATTATAAGAAAGGATGGAAATTGATTTGACTGATATTTCAGTTGGAAGTTTATTTTCTAGTAACTTAATGGCAAATAAAAACATTTCAGTATTTGGTTGCTGCTACTTTGAAATAACATTAAATTTTGGTCACTTAACGGTATATACGAGGAAGTTGTGTCTATTTGGGGTGGAAATTCTATTCTGATTTTAATTTTTCAGTCCCCCTCCCCTCTTTTATATTTGGTATTTCATGGTTATTTACTTTGAGGGAGTTGTGAAAATTAAATGTGATTAATGTATAGGAACATACTTTGTAAGTCACAAAAGTGTATGCTGTAGGTAATGATTTTTGATTAGGCTTTTCTTTATTATTTTTATATCTTTTTTAATAAGAAAACTAATAAGTATTTGTTGTAGAAGATTTAGGGAATATAACAGATGTCTTTTAAAAACAAAGGCTATAAATTACCTATAATTCCATCATCCAAAGATAACCACTGTTAACATTTTGATGTTATGCTTAACCTTTTCCTTTGTCTGTATATGATATAAAAGAGTAAAACTATAGAAGTGAAGAAAAATGAGCGTTTCTGGGCTTTTAAAAAGTAGAAAACTATAAATGCTTTTGTACTTGAGGCTTTCTTCATCTCTACCATAATAAAGGCTGATAGGCTTCATGTTCAAAAGAAGGGAAAAAGATTACTAAGGGGGCTGTTAGAGGAAACACTATTGCATGTCACAGGGCAGAAGACATCAGGGGAACAGACTATTACATGTAATCCACACTGAGACATTAGGAAATAGTTTCTAATTTTATTTTATTTGGTTATCATTAGGATTTTGGTGAATTTATGAGGGAAAACAGATTAACTCCTTTTCTAGACCCCAGATATAAAATCGATGGAAGTCTTGAGATCCCTTTGGAACGAGCAAAAGATCAGTTAGAAAAACACACCCGTTACTGGCCTATGATCATTTCACAAACCACCATTTTTAACATGCAAGCGGTAAGTATTAAATAGTTTTCAGCCTTTTTTCTAGATTAGTTATATGTTCTTTACAGATGCCATTTCTTGAGCAAAGAATGGAATATATGAGTCTGCTACAGTTAAAGAATTAGAAAATTGAAATGATGGTTATAGGTTATCTCACCATGGTGATGTTTAAAATCAGTTGATGTTCTACCTAGATGCTTTGATATTTGTTTTTCAAGACAGATTTTCTTTTTATTTCTTAAAAAAATTCCAACAGGTAGTTCCATTAGCCAGTGTTATCGTAAAAGAATCTTTGACAGAAGAAGATGTGTTGAACTGTCAAAAAACAATATACAACTTAGTTGATATGGAAAGGAAAAATGATCCTCTACCTATTTCCACAGTTGGTACAAGAGGAAAAGGCCCTAAAAGGTAATTCTTTTTTCTTACATTCTTGATATAGCCCATTTATTTGATATATACTGTTTTTAAAGCTAAATTATTCCATGTGTAAATTATATGGTTGGATATATATATATATACACACACACACACACGCACACATATATGATTGAGGTGAGATGGTATAAAATCTAGAATAGCAGAATTGGATTTTATAACTTAGAATCACATCGTGAACTGTCTAAAGAAGAAAAAGTCCATGTTTAATGATTCCTTTTAGTTTATTTTACCAGTAGCAAGTGCCACTTCAATATTGTTTAAAGAGTATTTCTCAGAACCTTATTTTAAATCTTTACTTCAGAGATGAACAATACCGTATCATGTGGAATGAATTAGAAACTCTTGTCAGAGCTCATATCAACAACTCGGAGAAACATCAGAGAGTCTTGGAATGTCTGATGGCATGTAGGAGCAAACCCCCAGAAGAAGAAGAACGAAAGAAACGAGGAAGAAAGAGGGAGGACAAAGAGGACAAATCAGAGAAAGCAGTGAAAGATTATGAACAGGAAAAATCTTGGCAAGATTCAGAGAGGTGACTTGTTGATAATATAGTATCATGGTGTCTTTTGGCATGTCACATGCTACGTATAGCACATTCAAACCATTCATAAAATATATGTTTATTTTGTTTTAACTATGATTTTATCATTTTTAAAATTTAAAATGTCATGGGGTTAAGAGTTGTAGGGACATGTAGGTGGCTCATTTGGTTAAGCATCTGACTCTTGGTTTCAGGTCAGGTCATGGTCTCAGGGTTGTGAGGTGGAGCCCCTTGTCAGGCTCCACATCCAGCCTCCCTCTCCCTCTACTCCTCCCACCCTACCCCTATGGGCAGACACTCTCGCAAAAAAAAAAAAAAAAAGAGTTGTAATTCTTTTTTACTGTTGGGGCAAAGGTAGTGTTTAATTTTTTCTTAACTTCTGAAAATCATAATATACCATATTTGGTATCTATTCACTTTATGTGTTATGAATATCACAGACATGTTTTTATTTCTTTGTTCAATAAATACTAAATGCCAATGAGGCATTTATTTTTTTTTTTAAGATTTTTAATTTATTCATACGAGACAGAGAGAGAGGGGGGCAGTGACACAGGGCAGAGGGAGAAGCAGGCCCCATGCAGGGAGCCCGATGTGAGACTTGAACCCTGGACTCCAGGATCACACCCTGGGCGGAAGGCAGGCGCTAAACTGCTGAGCCACCCAGGGATTCCCCCCAGTCAGGCATTTAGTGTAAGATTATTGCCCTGGAAGAACATACGGTCTTATGGTAGAGATAGAAATGTAAGTCATTGAGTATAGCAAAGTGTGGAAGGTGCTGTTATAAAAATAGACACAGGATGTCCTTGAAAAATAGAGGAAGAGCATAGTTTTACTTCTGAAAACCTTCCTCAGGGGGATCCCTGGGTGGCTCAGCGGTTTGGTGCCTGCCTTTGGCCCAGGGTGTGATCCTGGAGACCCGGGATCGAGTCCCACATTAGGCTCCCTGCATGGAGCCTGCTTCTCCCTCTGCCTGTGTCTCTGCCTCCCTCTCTCTCTCTCTTTCTCTCTCTCTCTGTCTCTCATGAATAATTAAAATCTTAAAAAAAAAAAATTACCAGGCCTTATCTTTCAAAAACAAAAAAAACCTTCCTCAGTAATATACTCTTTTTCCTTAGTTTGTGATTTATATGGTAATGTCAAGGTTAAATTTTAAAAAACATTAAAAGTAATAAAGGCTTCTAAATAAAAATATCATAACTTTTCAGCTGGTTTTGTCTTACATCTCCTTGCCAGAAATCAGGCAAAGAATCAGGTAAATACTATGATGGCAATATTAGTAAGTCCCTTAAAAACAAAACAGAACTTACTATGGAAAATTTCAAACATATACAACAATAGAACAAATAGTTACTCATTTATTTTTAACAATTCATGGCAGATCTTATTTCATATATTCCACAACCACTCACCTCACCACTCCCACCATCACTCCACCCACATGGGAATATTTTGAACTAATTCTAGAAATCATATCATTTCATCCAAAAATAAGTAGAACATTTTATTCTCTTTGACCATAGAAATTCATTTCTTTCTTAGGGCTGCTGAACTTCTGAAACAGAATTAGCTCACTTTAAAAAGGGGGCGGGGGGAAGTATTCTTGTTTAGACACCACTGATCTTTTAAGTATTCTGAAAGTTTCTGTTTTCCGATGAAACTCAAAATGAGCATGGAGTTTAGTTCTTAATTTGTGAAATGTGAATACATTCCCACAGCACATCAACTAGAGCACAAATGGTAGTAGATTTCTTAATCTTATTTGTAAATTGAAATAGGATTTTAACATTTCTTCCAAAGATGACATTTCTGTCATCTTTAATTTTAACTTAAATTTTCTGCCCATGTTTTATTTTACAGAGAACTATATTACTGAATTATTACATTATTATGATGAAGGAAAAGGGAAACTTTGTATTTAATTCATTAAGTTCTCTTACCTGATTTTAGGTTGAGGTTTATCTTTTGATTAGTTTCTAGGTTTCCTCTGACAGCTTATCTTTTTTTAAAAGTAATTTGCAAAGTCTAGTTTAATTATTGAACCAGTCAGATTTTTTAAAATTTAAACTTTAAATTTTATTGTTTGTCCCTCTAAAAGATTAAAAGGAATCCTGGAACGTGGAAAAGAAGAATTGGCTGAAGCTGAAATTATAAAAGATTCGCCTGATTCCCCAGAACCTCCAAACAAAAAGCCCCTTGTCGACATGGATGAAACTCCACCAGTAGAAAAATCAAAAGGTAGGGTAGAGGGGCACCTGGGTGGTTCAGTGGTTGAGCGTCTGCCTTTGGCTCAGGTCGTGATCCTGGGGTCCTGGAATTGAGTCCTGCATTGAGCTCCCTATGGGGAGCCTGCTTCTCTCTCTGGCCTATATTTTCTGCTTCTCTCTCTCTCTCTCTGAGTCTCTCATGAATAAATAAAATAATTTTTAAAAAAAGAAAAAAAAAAGAGTAGAACTATGGTAGTAACTGTGTGTGTAAAAAGTTTTCCAATTTAGTTTGTTTTCTGCAGTGTCATTTAATAATTGTTGCATATATGAGGAAGAACTACTAAACTATTCCTGGATGCTGTTTGGGAGATTCTCTTTACAGCCTTGGAAAATACAGGCAGAAAAATCTATTTGTTGGCATTAAAGGAAAGGTAGTGTCATACCTTCATTAAAGAAGCCGTTGGAAAATAAGTACTTCTACTGTAAAGTCTGTATTTTAGGAAATTTTAATTATGTAAATTTGAATTCATTTATGTTCTGACTCTATACTAAGTATGCTAGGTTTGTTGAAGACAAACTCTTTTCCTTAAACTCCTTCTGAACTTAAGGAAATATCTAATATTACCCGCCTACAGTGTGGTGTCACTGAGTGAGTTTCAGTAAAGGTATTATAAGTAATGTTTTCATTGTGAAAAAAGCCACAATATTTTCATTTCATTTTATCTCTTATTTATCAACTCAAATGTTTAATTTCTTCTTGAAGGAATTCTGGGTATCAGAGATATGAATTGGGTTTGGGGGCTCCTGAAATTGTAGACTTAGTTGTCTTGAAGATAAATTAGATTTAGTCTTTTTAGGATAAATGGCAAATGGTGTAACAAAAGATTGTCTTGTTTTTTGCCACTATGCCTCTCTTAAGGCAAGAACACCTGGGGTCTGGACATATGATCTTTGGCATCTCATCCTAGGGAAAGCCTTATTTTTTGTATACTCCTCCTGTATATATAATGCCTTGTTTATTTTTTGCCTATATATATGTCTTGTTTATTTTTTGTATACTCTTCCTGTATATATAATGTGATACATGTAAATACTCTCCATTAACTGATTTCTTTGAAATCAGTCACATGTCCTAAGTCACATGTCTTTTCAAGAGCAATCTTGTACTTGCCTTTCAGGCATTTGCCAGGGTGCCTAGAAAATAAATAAATGTCTTGATAAATTATTCTATTTCTTACAGGCCAAAATATACCAGTTGATTAGGATGACAAATTTAGGTTTAATTTAAACAATGCTTCGATGTTCCTTGGAAAATAGAATTGTAAAAATTATTTATTAGTGGCAAAGAGTTACAAGCAACCAAAACACTATTAGTAAGAAAATAACTAAGTAACAGTGTCCATAGGGTGGAATTTGTATAGCTCAAGAATAATGATTATTGTTCCTTCTTGCTAATGTGTATCATTCAGATTTCAACTCAAGTCATTTTTCAGGAAAGACTTCCCTAACCTCCATTCATAATTAAGTTAGGTGCTTCGATTGCATCCCAGGATTACACAGGGGTAGCACTTAAGAGTCCTGCACTGACATTGCTTGACATCTTGCCTCTACTACTACTTTGAAACATTTTAAAAGATTGGGCTTTTTATTTTTTAAGTAGGATCTATGCCCAGTGTGGGACTTGAACTCACGGCCCCCAGACCAAGAGTCTCATGCTCTATGAACTGAGTCAGCCAGGTGCCCAAAATGCTGGGGCTTTTTAAAATTTACTGTTCTATTACTACCACTCAATTTCCTGGCCCATAGTAAAAGTTCAGCTATTACTTGTTGAATGAGTAAATGAATGAAAATAGAAGGTAAAGGGAAAAAAAGGCAGCCTACAAAGCCATTTATACCATGATCTCCATTTTATTTTTAAAAGAAGTTTGTATACACACTTAAACCGCGCTTTTCACTTTATTTCTTTGTCACTTTAAATTAAATTAAATAGATTGCTAATGCTTCACGCAGGAGGCACTGTATAGAGTGGCCGGAATGAGAAGCAACTTGGTTGCAAATTGCTGTTTTCAAACCTTGTAACTTTCCTTTCAAGGCTAGTACTTGAAATTTGTTTTTTCTTCCATTCTGTTTTAAAACCTAAGTCACATATCTCTTCTGATCAGCGAATTTTATGGGCCTTTTTTTATATACTTGAGTTTCATTTGTTTTGGAAAATGACTTCCCAAGACTCTCCAAAATGAATTTTGTGCCTGATGTATACTCTACATGGGCTATTCCAAACAAGCCCTCTAGATTTGGTGAAAATCTCTTCAGCTCTCTTTGTATGATGCAATAACCGAAAAACCAAAATGTAATTTTCTTGATATAGATTGGCCTTGAAGAATGACTGGAATATTTAAAGTTGTTAGAGCAGTGGTATTATGGATGATTTTATTTCCTCTTATATGTTGTTTTCTAGATTTTATCTAATGAACCTGTATTAGTTTTATAATAAGAAAAAAAAAAAAGAAAAGGAAAAAAAAAGAAAAGACTTGTTAATATAGTTTTGGAAAATGTACATGCAATCATTTAACCTCTTTTTTGGTGTGCAATTCTGTGAGTTTAGGCAGTGTATACAGTTGCAGGACAACCCACATCACAATCAGGGTATAAAAAAACAGTTCCATCACTCAAAAGATTCTCTAGTACTGCACCTTTGGGTTTTGTTTTGTTTTGTTTTTAAAAAAAGATTCTATTTATTTATTCATGAGAAACAGAGAGGTAGAGACACAGGCAGAGGGGGAAAAGCAGGCTCCATGCAGGGAGCCCGACGTGGGACTTGGTCCCAGGTCTCTGGGATTATGCCCTGGGCTGAAGGCAGCGCTAAACCACTGAGCTACCCAGGCTGCCCAGGATTGCGCCTTTGTAATCATCCTACACTCCCCTTACCCCCAGCCCCTCATAACCATTGATGTTTTCTCAAGGCAGCATACTTTATAATTTCATTAATATGTCATTCTGAAAAAGGCACAAAGTATGCTGCCTTTTGAGGTTGGCCTATTTAACATAGCATAATGCATTTGAGATTCATCTGCATTGTGTGTTTGTCAATGGGTTTTTTATCCCATTGAAATAACTAGCTATATTAGAATCTACCAACTCATTTTTCCAAACTGGCTGTATCATTGTGCATTCCCAGCAGCAATTAATGAGAGTTCTGGTTGTTCTGCATTCTTGAGAGCAGTTGTTGGATTTTTTTTTTCTCTTCTATTAGGTTATATAGTAGTATTTCATTGTGGTTCGAATTCCTATTTCCCTCATGACTGATGGTGGTGAGCCTCGTTCCAATTCCTTTTGTTCCATCCGTACATATTTATTTAATAATAAAGGGATCATTCAGGTGTTGTGGTTATATTTAATTGGGCTGAGGGTTTTTTGTTGGATTTTGAGAATTCTTTATTTTTTCTGAATACAAATGCTTTGTTGAGTATGTGATTCGGCAGTATTTTCTTCCAGTCTGGTTTGTCTTTCTCCTAACAGTGACTTTTGTAGAGCAGTTTTCAATTTTGATGATGTCCAGTATGTAAAAAAAAATTTTTATGGTTATGCTGTTGGTGTTATCTATAAGAAATCTTTGCCCAAAGTCACATGAGTTTGTTCCTACATATTCTTTAAGGAGTTCTGTACTTTTAGATTTTACATTTAGGCCATGATCCATTTTGAGTTTGTTTTTTTTTTATTTTTTCCATATGGTGTAAGATATGAGTCAATGTTCTTTTTTTTTTTTTTTTTTTTTATGTAATGTCCTAATTGTTCCAGCAGCATTTGTGAAAAGACTACTTTTTCTTCATTGAGTTGCCTTTGTATGTTTATCAGATACCAGTTGATTTTATATGTGAGAGTTTATTTCTGGGTTTTCTGTTCCATTGGTCCATGTATCTTTCCTTTTGCCAATATGATACTTTTATGATCACTATTAGAGTCTTAAAATCAGGTAGTGGGTTTTCTTTATTCTACTTTTCAAAATTGTTTTGGCTGTGCTAGTGCTTTGCCTTTTTCTCATATTATACAGGAAAGAGAAATTTGTTACAAATTTGGCCTTTGGTTAGCATCTGGGAAATTGGCTTTTAAAACATTCCCTAAATGATGATGTTATTTGGTCTTACATCTGAACTGAACACTTGCTTTCCACCTGAGAGTCTGGACTTTTGGTAATTGTAGTTTGGTGGAGAACGCCCTTGTGTCCAGCTCTTAATAAAAACCCAGGATTCTGGGGATCCCTGGGTGGCCCCGCAGTTTGGTGCCTGCCTTTGGCCCAGGGCGTGATCCTGGAGTCCTAGAATCAAGTCCCACATCGGGCTCCTTGCCTGGAGCCTGCTTCTCCCTCTGCCTATGTCTCTGCCTCTCTCTGTGTGTCTCTCATGAATAAATAAATAAAACATTTTAAAAACAAACAAACCCAGGATTCTGAATCTTACACGGGCTTTCCCTGAAAAAATTTTGTGCCCACATGGGTACATTTTTGCTGCTGGAGGGACTGTGCCCTTGGTGTAAACCCCTACTGTAGGGAGAGAGCATAGAAAGCCTGCAAGTGGATTCTTCTGTCCTTTGCTTAGTGTATCTTTTGCTGTTACTGATCTGTCTGTGTATCCTTACCCTGTTGCAGCAGTGATTTTTAGTTCAGACTATAACTTTATGTTTAATTACTTGAATCCTTCCAGCAAATCACCAGACTAGTAGTCTTGGGGTATTGGTGACCCCTAAACATTTAGAATAAAGGAAGGATTATATTGCTTTAATTGTATAAAATGAACAATGGAATTAAAGGTAAGTTTTTTAAATTTGTAAATCTTGAAGTAATGAATTATTCTGCCCTTTTCCTCTTCTTTTACATGTAACAGGGCCAGTGTCTTTATTATCCCTATGGAGTAATAGAATCAATACTGCCAATTCCAGAAAACATCAGGAGTTTGCTGGACGTTTGAACTCTGTTAATAACAGAGCTGAATTATATCAACATCTTAAAGAGGAAAATGGGTCTGTATTACATATTGTAGAAGCTGGTTTTGCTAATTGCTTTATTAAAAATTAAAGTAGTAATCACTGCTGTTGTGTTCAGCGATTTTTATTACTAATATGATAAGTTGATACATGTTACCTATAAAGAGAAAAAATTAACTTCTTTGATTCTTGGTACTTATAAAAGACTTGATTATATTGATTAGAACCCTGAAAGTATTTACTCCTTAGAGCATTTCATTGCTCAGTAGACATCATAGACGGAAATATCGGGGAACACTTAATGTACAATACTGAATCTTACAAAAAAAATAGAGGAGAAAAAAATAGGGGAGAAATACCTTTCTATCAAGTAATACAGTATTAGGAGTGTTGATTTTAATTGAATAAGTCTCAGTTCTGATTATTGTAATATCCTTTTTGGAAGACCTCTTGAAAATGTATTGGTAAATGAGTTTATTTAGCAGAAAAGGAAATAAATTTTTGGCAAAATGGTAGGGGTTTTTTTCCCTTTGCTTTAAGCTTGACGAGTTATCATAGAAAAAGTGACCTTTGAAATGAAACCTTGGCAAGATTAGTTTATTTCTCTGAGCTTCAATTTTCATTCATCTGCGAAACAAGGGAGGCAGGATAACCAGAGGGACCCTAATTATAGTCCTTTTCTAGAGGACTGATGTTCTTTTGTCCTATGAATATATAAACTTTAATTTCGTGTGAAAGTTGGAGAAAAAATATGAGTAGTTACTGAACATTTTACTTTACCAGCTCATTTTTTCTTCTGTTTTTCAGAATGGAGACAGCAGAAAATGGCAAAGCCAGCCGGCAGTGAAGAATGACTTGAAGAACTAAAATTTACTATATTGCATACATATTTTGGGCAGAATTTGATATAAGTACTTTTACAGCAAGATTGTATAGTTACGTTGCCTGGACTGGTTTTTACATTTTTAAAATATTTCAACTAACTTTATCTTTTTTGTATTAATTGTAAAATTGGCACATATATCAAAAAATATACATTTGAAATTTGTCCTCCCAAATCACACAAATTTATTTTATGGTAAAAGGATGTTCCCTCTCGAAATGTTTTTTAAAAAATTCTTAGGCTTCTCTTTGCCAAATAAAACTATTAAAATTTCTGAAATGTAAAATATTGGGAGTATTCTTTTAGAAGAAAGATAGTTCATTTAATGACTAACAATTTTTAAAAATTAAAACTATCAGGATTTAGGTGAGATTTGCAATATTTGATATAAAATCTTTCCTGTTAGTCTGCAACATATACAGTGCTTTTCCAAATAAGAATGTTGTTTTTGTTTATTTTATATTTTACTTTAAATTATTTTGTGTATGTATTGGCCTTTTAAAAGCAGAATTTGTGTTTACCCATTTGAATAATGTTGCAGGTTTTTTTCCTGCTAAAAATGTACTGTCCATTGACTTTTCATATTGAAAACATAAAGATTACTTCATAGACTTAGAAGAAGACTTAGAAGAAAAGAAAGATACTAGGTTGTTTTTTAGCCCAGAATAGAATCTTGATCTCCTTACCTCTCAGAAATGTCATGGTTGTATGGTCTATGTTTGATCAGACTTCTTGTGCTTCTTCAGCTAGAGGCTCATAACATGCTACAAGAAACATGTTTCAGTGTTGAATGCTAATTCTAGGCTTGTCATTTTTCTTTGAGAGTTTGGTAGAGGAGGACAAAAGCTTTGTTTAAACATAGAGATTCAGTATTTTCTATTAAAACTACTGGTGTTTGAACAAGGGTTCGGCAGGCTCCCTTGTCAAGCCAGTGAAATTTACATTGCTCTCTCTTATCAACTCCTGTGTTGGTCTCAGCCCTGTCCTCTCCACTAAGATAGAGCCATTTTTATCCTTACCACCATGTGTAAATCCTACACAAGAATGGGCAGGCCTGAAAATTTAAGGAGCTATAATCCAATCCTGAATTATTGCATTATATTTAATTCTGTTTGGGTTCTGATCTTTTGTGTCTTATTCTTGATACCCAGTTTTCAACTCATGCCCACTTGGAATCCCTAGTTTATTTCTTCATCCAAAAATGTTTCCTTCACAATGCATCTTCAAAGATTGGGATCCTTTTGTACTCTTATGCTTCTCCCTTTCCAGTGTGCTTCTCCCTTTCCAGTGTGCTAAGGCCATGCTACTAGTTGACAGTCTTGTCTTATCTACCTCGCAATCTCCATTTTTAGGTACTGTTAATGTGCTCTACCACGGGGGAGGGGGTGATACATATATGGTTGCATTTAGAACTACTGTGCCAGGAGCCTTCTGTATTATTCCATGTTCTTGGTTGTCAGCATTATCTAGCTGACTCCTTTAACCTACTTAACTAAATGTCCTTTGAGCATCTCCTACCCCTACAGAGGGTCAGGCTACAGTTGGCCTTGTCTTGAGATCACATTCCAGTCTTTTGATGGAAGCGACCATTTTAGGACAAACATAGAAGGATGATTTAGTTGCTGGTTCTTGTGAAACAGAAGCCATATCAAGGACTTACTAGTCAAGAGAAATAGAATTTAAATGTTTAAAAAGCCACCCATTCAATACTGAAACCTAAGCTTAAGCATGTATTTAATGATTGTAGGAATCAAAGTTACCCTTGAGAGAACAGGTACATTTTAAATGAAAAGATTCTGACAATAGCATCATGGTAGCAAAAGATGCCCCTCATTTTTGTCTCTTTCCACTTTCAAAAATAAAAATGTAGCATTCACCCAAGACAAAAGTGCCTTTGAGGGAACTGTGCAGGATCCACCTTTATATGCCAAAGAACCTGGGAGGAGTCTTGCCTGGGTGTGATAGTTAGACAGATCTTGGCCCCAGCTAGGGACCAAGTACTAGTTAATGGACTGGATCCAGTTCTTCTCAGCCAAGGTCCAGTAGCCCCTAAAATGTACTACCTTAGACAATTCCCCTTGGACAAAAGAGCCTTTGTGGAAGTCCAGATTTCTAGAGGAGTTTCAGCACACCACTGGAGCAAGACAAATACAAATCTGGATTTGAAGTGGGTATGAGAAACAGCTTGACTTTACCTGCATCACTCTTCCTCCAAGGCAGCACAGCTTAAGGCCAAGAGAGACCTCAGCCCATTGTTTGTCCCACAGGTGAAAAGGAGAATGTGTGAGTGAGCACTTGGCTTCCCCAGCTGTGCAGGACACTGCCAACAGTTTTCCTTTCTCTACCCAACTAGAGTACTGAATCACAAGGTACATGACTGGGAGACAGGAAAAGACTGAAAGAGCGACAGATAGGACTCTTGGAGGGCATTAAAGGAACGTGAATCCCACTAACTGCATTGCAGACTCTTGGAAGAAACATACAAGCTGTTAGGAATTTCTCACCCATGGTTCCCCCAACTGGCCCATGGGGAACCCCACTCCGCATGCCTCAGTCACACCCCCGCCACTCTCGCTGTCGTGCTGTGCATATGGTGAGAAATGGCAGTGGTGAGAAATGTGATAGTGAACACATGGAGAAAGCTGGCTCAAATCTGCAAGCCAAAGAGAGATCAAACAAACTTTAGTGCCACCTTTGGGAAAGTGAGAGAGGCTGATAGCACTCTGCCTGGTGCATTGCAGGATCCAAAGAAGGCATACAAGCTAATAATGTTGCCACAAGAAGGAGCAAGGAGTGTGGAACAGATGTACCCATAGATGGTCTGAGATAGCCTCAGAATCTAGGAGGGCTGATAGTATCTATCACTCTCCCAAAGGCAGTTAGTATGGAGGAGTTGACTGTTCCTTGAAAAGTCAGCATAACCTCACCAAAGGATCACAGTCTTTCAGTAACTGAACCCAAAGACATGGAGACCTATGATTTACCCAGTAAAGAATTCAAAATAGCTGTTTTAAGAAAACTATGAGCTATAAGAAAACACAAAGACAATTTGACAATATCAGGAAAAAATGTGAACAAAATGATAACAAAAATCATAATGAAATTCTAGAGATGAAGAATACAATAGATGAAATAAAAAGGAAAATGAAATAGCATCAACAATAGATCAGTCAGAAGAAAGAATCTGTGAGATAGAAGACAGGGACTTTGAAAAATTACCCAGTCAGAGGAGAATGAAAAAGCATGAAAGCGTGAAGAAAGCCTAGGTGTTCTATGGAATGCCATCTAAAGAATCAATTTGTGAATGATTGGAATTCCAGACAGACAAGAAAAGGGGGGTAGAAAGCTTATTTAAAGAAATAATGGGGCAGCCCGGGTGGCCCAGCGGTTTAGCGCCGCCTGCAGCCCGGGGTGTGATCCTGGAGACCCAGGATCGAGTCCCACATCGGGCTTCCTGCATGGAGCCTGCTTCTCCCTCTGCCTGTGTCTCTGCCTCTCTCTTCGCTCTCTCTGAATGAATAACTAAATAAATCTTTAAAAAAACATAAAGAAATAATGGCTGAGAACCCAAACCTAGGGGAAATTTTGGAAATCCAAATTTATGAATCTCCTAAGTCACCAAGCAAAATTAACTTTAAAGAGATTCTCTTCAAGATATACAAAAACCCTTAAAAATCAAAAACAGGAAAACTTAAAAGCAGCAAGAAAAAAAAGGGGGGGCCTTTTAACTTTCAAATTAACTCCCATAAAGCTATTAGCAGATTTCTCAGCAGAAACCTTACAGGCCAGAAGAGAGAGAGATCTAGCAGAAATGCTGAAAGAAAAGAAAGGAAAAGAAAACCAAAAACCACAACCTCCTCCCCCTCCCTTCCCAACAGGAATACTTTGTGGCAAAGCTGTCCTTCAGAAATGAAGGAGAGGTAAAGAATTTTCCCAGACAAAAGCTGAGGGAGAAAAGAAAGCTGAGGGAATTAATCACCACTAGACCTGCCTTATGAAAAATACTATAGGAGTTTTTCAAATTGAAATGAGAGGATGCTAATTAGTAACATGAAAATATATGACACACTGGAAAAGGT
The DNA here is from genome assembly GCF_053574225.1 of Canis aureus. Taxonomy (NCBI): domain Eukaryota; kingdom Metazoa; phylum Chordata; class Mammalia; order Carnivora; family Canidae; genus Canis; species Canis aureus. Next base: position 21,034,389 of record NC_135635.1, read on the forward strand.
AAGTAGTCAAATTCAGAAAACTCTAATAGTATATACTATTATAGAATGTTAACCACTTAATTCTAGTATAAGACTTAAATGACAAATATTAAAAATAACTATAGCTATAATAATTCATTAATGAACACAAAAAGTAAAGTGCATCATCAAAAATGGGAAGGGAGTAAAAGCATAGAGATTTTGTATGTGATTGAAGTTCTTATCAGCGTAAAATATACAGATATAAGATACTTGATGTAAGCCTCATAATAACCACAAAGCAAAAATCTACAGTACATTGACAAAAGAGGAAAGAATGGAATCAAAACAAGCCACCACAGAAAATCATCATTTCACAAAGGAAGGCAGCAAGAGTGGAAAAAGGGATCAAGAGAAATACATAGCCAGAAAAAAATAAGGTGACATTAGTAATAAGTCCTTACCTATCAACACTCTAAATGAAAATGCATTGAATTCTTCAATTAAAAGACACAGAGTGGCTAGATGGATTAAAAAACAAGACCCAACTATATGTTGCCTACCAGAAACTTACTTCAGTTTTAAGGATATACATAGGCTCAAAGTGAAAAGATGGAAGAAGATATTCCATACAAATAGAAACCAAAAGAGAGCAGGGTAGCTATACTTAGACAAAATAGGCTAAGCAAAACAAAACAAAACAAAACAAAACAAAAAACCACAAAAAAAAAACAGTACCAAGAGACAGAAAAGTCTATTGAATAATGATAAAGGGGTCAATTCAGTAAGAAGATAGAATACTCATAAGTATATATGCACCCTAAATCAGACCACCTAAATATATTAAGTGTATAGTAAGTGATCTGAAGGGAAAAATAGATAATACAATAATAGTAGGGGATTTCAATTACCCAATTTCAACACTGGCCAAACTCCAGATGGAAAGGAAACATTTGACTGGAACCATATTTTAAACCAAATTCACCAACAGACACATATAGAACATTCATTCTATTCAAGAGCAGCACAATATACATTATTCTCAAGCACATGTGGAACATTCTCTGGAATAGATCACATGATTGGTCACAAAACAAATCTTAACAAATTTAAGAAGATTGAAAGCATACAACATATATTCTGACCACAATGATATGAAATCAATAAGAATACTGGAAAATTCACAAATTTGTGAAAATTAACACACCCTGAACAACCAATCTGTCAAAAAAGAGGTCAAAGGAGAAATTCAAAAAAATATCTTGAAACAAAATGGTAACACAGCATACCAAAATTATTCTATTCTGCAAAAGAGGGAAGTTTGTAGTGATAAACATATACATTAAGAAAAAAGATCTCAAATAAGCAATCTAAATGTACACTTCTTGGAACTAGAAAAAGAACAAACATAGCCCAAAGTTAGCGGAAAGATCAGAGCAGAAATAAATGAAATAGTGGTCAGAAAAACAATTGACTGTATCAACAAAACTAAAAGCTGATTTACAAATAGCAAAAACTGACAAATCTTCAGCTAAACTAAGAAAATGAGAAGACTCAAAATAATAAATGAAAAAGGAGACATTACAGCTGACACTAAAGAAATACAAAGGATAATGAGAAACTACTATGAACAATTATATCCCAACAAATTGGATGACCTAGAAGAGATGGATAATTTCCTAGAACCCTAGAACCTGCCAAGACTGAGACACAAAGAAATAGAATATCTGAGCAGACAATAACAAGAAGGAAATTGAATCAATAATAAAAAAAACCACCCAACAAAGAAAAACTACACCTAGATGGTTTCATTGGTGAAGTCTGCCAAAGATTTAAAGAAGTAATGCTAATCCTTCTCAAACTTTTCCAAAAAATTGGAGAGACAACATTCCTAAACTCATTCTATGAGGCCCCATTATCCTCATGCTAAAGCCAGGTAACATTACCAAAAAGCTGCATCTGATGAATATAGATAGAAATTCTCAACAAAATATTAACACAATATTAGCAAACCAACAGCACATTCGAAAAAAAGATTATTTATACACAATGATCAAGTCAGATTTATCCCTGGGATGCAAAAATGGTTCAATATATGCAAACCAATAAATGTGATACACAACATTAATAGAAGGAAAGATAAAAATCACCTCAATAGATGCAGAAAAGCATTAACAAAACATCCTTCCACGATAAAAATGCTCAACAAATTATGTATAGAAGGAACATATATCAACATGACTAAGGCCATATATGACAAGCCCACCACTAACATTATAGCCAATGATGAAAGGTCAAGAGCTTTTCCTTTAAGATCAGGACCAAGATAAGGGTGCCCATTCTCACCGCTCATTCAGCATACTACTGGGAGTCCTAGCCAGAGGAATCAAGCAAGAAAAAGAGATAAAAGGCATCGAAATCAGAAAGGAAGAAGCAAAATTGTCTTTGTTTGTAATTGATACTATCTTATACATAGAAAATCCTAAAGATTCCACCAAAAAACTTGTTGGAACAAATCAAGAATTCAGAAAAGTTTCAGGATGGAAAATCAACATACAGAATTCAGTTACATTTCTGTACACTAACAATGAAATGTCGGAAAAGGAAATAAAATATCCACACTTAAAATAACATCAAAAAGAAAACAATACAGGAATAAATTTAACCAAGGAGATGAAGGAATTATAATTAATAATGTTAAGATGTCCATACTACCCAAAGCCATCTGTAGGAATTATAATTAATAATGTTAAGATGTCCATACTACCCAAAGCCATCTGTGTATTCAATACAATCCCTACAAAAACTCCAATGACATTTTTCACAGAAATAAAACAATCCTAAAATTTGTATGGAATCACAAATGATCCTGAGTAGCCAAAGCAATCTTGAGAAAGAGCAAAGCTGGAGAACTCACACTTCCTGATTTCAAACTATGCTACAAAACTATCTAATCAAAATAGTATAGCGTTGCACTAAAAATAGACACATAGGCCATAGAACACAATTGAGAGCTCAGGAATAATCTCACAGATACAGTCAACTATTGTCGGAACAAGAAGCCAACAGTACTCAATGGGAAAGGCTGGTCTCTAATAAATGGTGTTTAAAAAACCTGGATAGGCAGCCTGAGTGGCTCAGCGGTTTAGCGCCGCCTTCAGCCCAGGTGTGATCCTGGAGACCCGGGATCGAGTCCTGTGTCGGGCTCCTTACATGGAGCCTGCTTCTCTCTCTGCCTGTATCTCTGCCTCTCTCTCTCTCTGTCTCTCATGAATCAATAAATAAAATATTTTAAAAATAATAAATAAAAAAATAAATAACCTGGATAACCACATGCAGAGGAATGACATTGGCCCCTGTACCTCACAAAAACTAGCTTAGAAAGGATTAAAGATTTAAGCATACACCTGAAACCATAACACACCACACAGAAAAGGGGGGAAAAGTTCTTGGTGTTGAACTTAGCAATGTTTTTTTGGATATGACCCACAAAGCACAAGCAACAAAAACAAAAATAAACAAGTGGGATTACCTCAAACTAAAGAACTTCTACAAAGCTAAATAAATAAATAAATAAATAAATAAATAAATAAATAAAATTTAAAGGCAAAGTATGGAATGGGAAAAAATATTTACAAACTATAGATCTGATAAGAGGTTAATATAGAAAAAATGTAAAGACCTCATAAACTCAATAGCAAAAGAGGGATTGAACAGACATTTTTCCATAGAAGATATACATGTGTCCAACAGTACATGAAAAAGTGTTCAACATTGCTAATCACCAGGGAAATGCAAATCAAAACCTCAATAGGATATCACCTCACAACTGTTAGAATGGCTATCAACCAAAAGACAAAATATAGTAAGTTTTGAGGAGGATGTGGAGGAAATGGAACCCTGGTAATCTGTTGGTGGTACTGTGAATTGGAGTAGCTACTGTAGAAAACAAGATGGAGGTTCTAAAACATTATAAATAGGACTATTATATGACCAGCAATCCCAATTCTGGGTATATATCCAAAGGAAGTAAAAACATGATCTTGAAGAGATATCTGCATTCCCATGCTCACTGTAGCATTATTCAGAATAGCAAAAATGTGGAAAATATCCATCAATGGATGAATGGATAAAGTAGACATGCTATTTTTATACAATGGAATATTCGACATGAATATTTCCAAGAAGGAAATCCTGCCATTTGCAATAACACAGATGGACCTTGTGGGCATTAATGCCAAGTGAAATAAGTAGGATAAAGAATGATAAATGCTGTGTGATATGTTTCACATGTGAAATCTAAAAATATCCAAACTCCTAGAAAATGGAGCAATGGTTACCAATGGCTGGTGGTTGGGGGAAATAGGGAAACATTGGTCAAAGTACACAAATAAGTTATAAGATTGGAACAAGTTCTGGGGATCTAATGCACAGCATTGTGATTATAATTAGTAATACTCTATAATATACCTGAAAGTTGCTACGAGAGTAGATATTAAATGTTCTCACCACAAAAGCAAAATAGTAATTATGGGTTGTAGTAGAGGTGATAGTTAATGCTATGGTGATAATCATCTTGCAAAATATATGTGCATTAAACCAAGTGTACACCTTAAACTTACCCAATGTTATATATCAACAATATTTTTTTAATTAATTAATTAATTTATTCATGAGAGGCACAGAGAGAGAGAGAGAGAGAGAGAGAGAGGCAGAGACACAGGCAGGAAGAAGCAGGCTCCATGCTGGGAACCCCACACAGGACTCCATCCTGGGTCTTCAGAATTACACCCTGGCCCAAAGGCGGCGCTAAACCCCTGAGCCACCCGGGCTGCTTAAATCTCCTATATTTATGTAATCATAGTGTAAGACAAAATATTCACAATCCTCTTATTACATGATATGTTTGACAAAAAATTACAGTCATAAATATTGTGAGATTCTGCTCCACAAAGTTCCATTTTATTTGAATCTTGTTCAAAATCATGATATGGACATGTGCAAGCATCGTTATCACTTAATGAGGCATAGACTTTTTAAATATGTGGATTGAATGATATTGATGCTTCATGTAAGTGTTAAGAATTAACCTGAACAATACACAGCTTAGTTTTGGAGGAAGGTCACCAAGTGACCTTCCCTTAATCTTGTAATTAAGGGTCACTTTCCCTTAATCTTCCCTCATAATCAGTTGAATAATGCTCCTGTATTTCTAACTTATGGTACACTTAGGTAGGACAAAACAGTCTGTGGTACTTTATTCAAGATTATTTTATGAAGCACTGAGTTATTTGCTTTGTTATTACTGGCACATTTCAATGAAATTCACCAGTACAATTACACCTATGTAGAGGACAAAAGTGTCCAGATGCTAATTTTGTTGTGGACATGCTGCTGATGTGAACAAATCTAGAAATTTCCATATTATTGTAAAGATTTAGAAACTCTGGGATCTGGATTTATACTTCTTAAGTTTTCTTTTGTTGAGATCTTTATTTCCATAATTAAAATGAACACATTTGACCGACCTGTATGAAATTGCCATTTTTACATGCAAAACATAATTGAATATTGGCAATTTCATATGGTTCAATATATATATATATTTGGCTTTATATTATGTCTGAATATTCAATAGAAACTATAAATGTAGGAAACTGCATGTTGAAACAAGTTCTTCCTAGTTGAAAGGTGTGAACCTACTTCCTGTCTGCTTAGAAGTGTTCCCATTTGTAATATTTTAAATTAATTCCATGGTTTGCTCCGAATCAATTGAAAGTGAAAAGCTCTAAGGGAGGAAAAGTGATATTGAGTTAAAATGCCCCGTAATTTCTTTCTTAGTAAGAAATGGGAGTAATAACAAGCCTACTTAGATTAAAATATTAAAGGGAGAGAGAAAATATTGTTCTATTCAAAAACTGATGTCACATTATATTTATGTACTTAACACCTTAAAGGACAGCCATTAGGGATCATGTTTAAAGGGGCAAAGGAGTGACCAAGTGGCTCAGTCAGTTAAGTACCGGGCTTCTGGTTTCAACTCAGGTCATGATCTCATGGGTTGTAGGATCGAGTCTTTGTGGAGCTCTGAGTGGAGTCCCAAATTGGGCTCCGTGCTCAGTGGGGAGTCTATTTGGGATTCTTTCTCTCTCCCTCTGCCCGCACCGCCTCTGGCTCATGCTCTCTCTTTCTCAAATAAAGAAATACATTTAAAAAAAAAATAAAGGGGTTGAAAAGAAGGAAAAATAAAAGAGGAAAAATAAAGAAGTGTCATAGGACCCGTAGAGAAGTTCAGAAGACTAAAGTCTAAGATAAGGCCAACCAAAGGGTACGCCAACCAAGATACTGATAACTATTTCCATGGAATGGCAAAAGTAGAAACTCCATTGCAGCTATTAAAATGTCACTTGAATGAAGTTAGAAGTAGAAGATGTAAATGTTGTCAGCGGTTCCAGAAGTATAGTAACAAATGTGTCTTTGCTTGTTATGATAGTATGATAAGAGACTAGAATTAAAGGAAGATTTGTTACTTTTTGGCAGTCTTAAAATCAGTATGGTGAGTTTGTTTAGCAATCTAGAGGCAAAAATACAATGGAGAAGTGAAGATCTAATAATTCTTTGCTCATGTATAGTAGAACTTTAACTTATTATAGAATTTATTATTTAATGTTAAATTATTTGTGTCCTTGTGCTGAAGCTCGTAATGAGTAACTTGGATTGGCCATTTATGGCATTTTTCACATTTGGAGATGCTGTTGCCAATGGTGCAATTTCTCTCCACAACCAATGAGTCATTACATGACTTGTTTATGGTAGTGGTGACCTGAATGAGATAAATCTATAATTGATCATCCAAGCTTACAAGAGGAAATAAGTGTTTACCATTAATTGGTAGTGTGTTAATTCAATTAACGAGAGGATAAATTATTTATTGCTCATTTTCTGACAATTTGATTCATCAGTTGTTTCCTAATTTCTAATCAATTAGCCTTGTTTTTTTAATGCAGTTATTGATGCACATGGATTTCTGATAGCATCACTTACTTTTCCTCAGGTAATGAGATCCATTTCATAATGGAACAAGAGCTGATATTTTGGGAGGTTGGGAGAATAGTGGCTCTTGTTTCTGTGTCAGAGTTTATATTTTCTGTGTAAGGTTGATGTTGTAAAGACAGTGGTACCCCTCTCTGTAATGAGGTGAAGGCAGAGCTTCACACTCTAGGATAGGCGGCTTCCAGGACCTTAATACATACATTTCTTAGTCAGTATTACTCACTAAAATTCTCCCTTGAAACACCAGGGACTGAGGAATAAGAAAAGTCATATATATATATATATATATATATATATATATATATATATAGTCTTATATGTCTTACAGAAATGGTAGGCTACACCTGCTGTTGCTACCACAATCAGTATACATACACTTAACCAATAGAGCCAGAAAAAGATTTCTTTTTTTAAATATTTTATTTATTTATTCATGACAGAGAGAGAGGCAGAGACAGGCAGAGGGAGAAGCAGGCTCCATGCAGGGAGCCCAACATGGGACTCGATCCCAGGTCTCCAGGATCAGGCCCGGGGCTGAAGGTGGCACTAAACCGCTGAACCACCAGGGCTGCCCAGAAAAAGATTTCTAATCCAGGTGCTATTTACTATGCTAGATGAAGTAAGAATGCTGTTTTCAATTAATGACCCATTGTCTGGCTCCAGAATAAGGCAGATCTCAATCTATGTGATGTTCTCAATTGCACCAATTTTGTTTTCTGATAACATAGCATATGCAAAGTTTGGATGGACATTTCCATCAGGCTTTCCTGGGTTAAACATCACTTCCTGGACTTTTCTGTTAGGACACAGTTTCAGAGAACTGACATTGACTAAACATAAAGCGCTGTTATACCAGGAGATAATAGTGGACCTTGGTCTCAGGGTAGTTAATACAATTTTTTCAGGGTTAGTGGAATTTAGATAGTCAGTGAGTTTAGAAAAAAACAAAACAAAACAAAATAAAGCATTTTCTTTTCTTTACAAATGAGTAGAGACTGTTTTGTTTTGTTCAGTGTGAGCATGTAACTGTGGCAGGGAGTACTTGTGGACAGCCTCAGTGCAATGGTCAAAAGCATCTGAATTGCCAGGCCCCCAGAATCTGTGGCACAAAGAATAAATTCCTGAGGAGAATACTGAGAATCCAATCCAATAGTATTTGATGAGTTGCATTAAATTGCAGCCAGCTCTCTGGGTCTGAAAGATACTCATTTACTGATTTTATTTCAAGTGTCAAGTGAGCTGAGTTGCTTGATCATAAAATGTGCCATGAGGGATTAGGAAATGAAGTCTGTGTCCAATAGTTGCTGTTATCAATTGAATTGGATTAACAACTGTTGGAAATGTGCTGGTTTGACTCGAAGGAGCAAATAAGAAAGAAATTTCAACAAGTATAAACAAATACCACTCTTGATTTAAGTGTTGAAGTTTGTCTTAAATGGTTGACTTGTTTCTCCCATATTCACTTTTTGATCTGGTTCACGTAGGAAAGTGGGAAAACAGCTATTGATACTCAGTAGATACATGTGTGCCTTAGTAGACCATCCTGTATTTGTGGACCACATAAGTCAGCCCCAGTCAAAGGGACTGACTTCTCTCACTGTTTTTATTTAGCCTTTGATTTGAGTCACTTCCTCCATCTACTCAAGAGTCAGATTCATCCATCTCAAGCCCTGTCTGCCCTTCCTCTTCTATATTCCTTTTTCCTCTTCCCTTCCCTCCTCTTCCCCTCTTAATCTTCCCTCACAATCAGTTGGTTGATTTTGCATTTTGGCTCAATGCTGCCTTGACATATTCATGAAATTTGTTGTTTCCAAATTTCCTAATCTTTTCAACTTTAAATGAGAGTATGAAGAAAATCTCAAAATTAGCTCGTCAAGTAACCTTGGTTCCTGAGTTGGAGGCCATGGGTGCAAATTCCTAACCTGATCTGTGTGTGTGTGTGTGTCTCAATGGAGATTTTTTTTTTTTTTTAAGTTCAGGATAGGGTAGCCCCGGTGGCACAGTGGTTTAGCGCCGCCTGCAGCCCAGGGTGTGATCCTGGAGATCCCTGATCGAGTCCCACGTCAGGCTCCCTGCATGGAGCCTGCTTCTCCCTCTGCCTGTGTCTCTGCCTCTCTCTCTCTCTCATGAATAAATAAATAAAATCTTTAAAATAAAAATAAAGTTCAGGATATTAAAGTCATACAATGCAACAAAGATGTAGAAATGAACTAATGCTTTAATTTCAATTAAGACATTTAATTGGCCTCTCCTAGGCCACTGGCTGGGCTGGCTCCCTGGCTAAGGTCAAAGCATTCCTGAGGACCCAACTCAGTAATGAGCCCCCAATCTCTCAGGACATCCTGCTCCTCCTAAGACCTTCTGGGGAAAACATCCTTCTCTGAGATACTCTTTTTGCTAAATTCCCATTTTTCATTTCATGAAATTCATGTTTTCCTTTGGGTATTTTAGCAATGTCCATGAATGAAAGCCATGGTGACATTTTTTTCCCCTGACTTGTTAGAAGCTATGGACCTCAGAAAGATGGAGTGCTTCTGTTGCAGGGTGATTTTGATTATGGCCATTTCCAAAGCATTTGAATTGGAATTAGTTGCTGGTAAGGAGTTAAACAAAACTTGCTGCCTGAATGGGAGAACCTGCATGCTGGGATCCTTCTGTGCCTGCCCCCCCCGCCCTGTCCTTTTATGGTTGCAACTGTGAGCACGATTCTCTAGAAGAGAACTGTGAGTCTGTGCCCCATGACACTTGGCTGCCCAAGAGATGTTCCATGTGTAAATGCTGGCGCGGCTGGCTGCACTGCTTTCGGCAGACATTTCTACCAGAGTGTGATGGCCACGTGATAGATGAGCATTTCCTGGTTTCCAGGACTCCAGAATTAACACTGTCTTTGGGCACCACTTTTTTGCTAGCTGGCATCTGCCTTGCTCTACAAAGTTACTGTTAGTGGACACTTGCATATGCAATATTTGTCATGAAAATTTCATAACCTGTAAAGGCTGTCACTCTAGTGTCTTAACTAGAGATGATCATTTGGTAATTTCCTTGAAATAGTGAATAGATTTTCATCATGGTCCCTAACGTTACCTTAAGGTACCAACTACTTTCCTCTGCCCTGCCCTCTCCAAAAAACGTCTTTAAAAAAATGTCAGCCATAGGGGCAGCTGGATGGCTCAGTTGGTTAATCGTCTGCCTTTGGCTTGGGTCATGATCTCAGGGTTCTGGGACTGAACCCCACATTAGGCTCCCTGCTCAGTGGGGCATCTGCCTCTTCCCCCACTCTCTCTCTCAAATAAGTAAATAAAATCTATTTTTAAAAAAGTCAGGTATATCTACACTATGACCAAGATCTGTTTCTTGATACAATGGATCTCTACCAAGTGTTTCTTACTATTTTCCTTAAACAATTGAATTCTATCTTCAAATTATTAAAGGTTACTCCTAATATGGACCTGAGGCTAAAGTTTTGAGTAGAGTTGATCAAAATCAATTAAGACCTTAACTTTAAAAGGAAAAGAAAGGAAGCCTCTGTAAAGACAGCAGGCAAGGGGGCAGGAAGCAGGTGTTGAAGTATTAGAAGTGTGTGTGTATACCAGAGAGACAGCGTAGAAAAGAGGAAGAAATCAGAGAGAGATTGGGAAAAATAAAATGAACTGCTTGGTTGATGATTAGATGAGCCCAAGAAGCAAGTTTAAAAGCTAAGTTGAAAGGCAAGTTTCTATCCTTCATAGAAAACTGTAGAAGAAAAAAGAAAGAAAGAAAGAAAGAAAGAAAGAAAGAAAGAAAGAAAGAAAGAAAGAAAGCTGTAGAAGACAAGGACACTCCTTTTTTCTCAATGCATTGTAGAGAGAATGAAGTCTTCCTTGGGAAAAAATCTCTCTAAATCTCCCCAACAAGAGAGCTTAATAGGTTATGTTTTCTCCATACCTTAAAGCATATTAACTGTTGCAAAAGAGAAAATGTTCACAATAGATTTACTTGTAAACTAGGTGATAAAACTATGTATTGGCAAAACCCACTTTAAAACTACTTTGTGTATGTGAGTGTGCCCAGTAAAAATGGGAAATATAAAAAAAAAGATATTTAATTTCAAAGAAGCTGGAAAGCAACTCAAGCTCTGCATAGATATGGTGTGATGTTGTCTGGGAAGGAGATGAGGTTACTAATTATCACAAAAATGGGGATTTGCTGCTACAAAACAAGGATAGGGGGCTTTAGATACTGTGGGTGGCACCAAGTTGGCAAGATGAGGAGTGTCATACTATCGGAAAAAGAACAATGAATCTAGAAGACAGAATGGGGCAGTCACTTGATGAACAACAAAAAGAGTTTTTAATTTATTTTTATTTTTTGCAGGAGAAAAAGTGTGTGTGCGTGCAATGCACATGCATGTGAGCTGTGGTGGGGAGGGGCAGAGGGAGAGAGGGAAAGAGAGAGAATCTTAAGAAGGCTCGACGCCCAGCGGGGAGTCCCACTTGGGGCTTGATCTCATGACCCTGAGATTGTGAACTAAGTCAAAATTAAGAGTTGGATGCTTAACCGGGTGGGCCACCTCGGCGCCCCCCAAAAAGACTTTTTAAAGGTGAGACCTGAACCCTGTTGCATATTTCATGAGACTGATTAACAGTATATGTTCTGACTCCTTGGGAGATGAGCTTCAAATAGGCTCAGTTTCCATTAGCATTACCATTCCTTGGTGACAGAAATGCTTAGCTGGGTGTGACATGTCCTCAGGTTTCTGAGATACAGAATGGAGAGCACATGCCAGAATCTTTCTTGCTTGAAGCAATTCATATTGCTGGTTGCATCTTGTTTAAACAATGTTTCTGGAAACTCTGTGGTGAATTCAGCTGGGATGGTGAGGACCTATTTAATTTAGATGTTAAATTCGAACATAAGAAATTCCCCAGAATTAAAAATTGTCTGAAATTTTCCATGAAAGTTATACTACATGTGTTTCCATATAAAACAAGTTCTAAAAAAAAAAAAAACAAGTTCTAAGAAAATCATTCTGATATGGGCTATCTAGTACAGAGAAGAGAGGATGAGCAGCGATAACAGCTTGTATTTCATAAACATTCACCATATACCAGGCATTCTGCTAAGTGCATATTTCAATTTATCTTCACAAAAAAATATATTGGGATAACTTTATCCTCAATGTATAAATGATGTAAGTGATATAATAAAATTAAGTAACTATCCAAGGTGACACACATAGTATGTTATAGAACTAGACTTTAAACTACTGTTTGACTGTAGATACTGAATTCTTCATCACAATACTGCAGGTGTTTACAGTTTATCATGAGATAGAAGCTAAATGAGAAAAGATGGTGTTAACTTTATCAATAGAAACTGACTTTGTTAGCAAGTATAAGTGTGTAACAGATGATTAAGTCTTTCTCATATAATTTAGGAATAATAGTAACTAGACAGAGCATGGTCCAAGTGATAGCTTGAAGCTTCTTACAGGATTGTGATCCTTTGATATACCTGAATATTATATTTAATGTGTATGGGGCATAAGATGGTACTGTATTTTCTTTTTTTAAAGATTTTTATTATTATTTATTTATTCATGAGAGACACACAGAGAGAGGCAGAAACATAGGCAAAGGGAGAAGCAGGATATGCAGGAGCCTGATGTGGATCTTGATCCCAGGACCCTGGGATTACGACCTGAGCCAAAGGCAGATGCTCAACCACTGAGCCACCCAGGTGCCCCGATACTATATTTTCTTGTTGACTTTTCTTGTGTAGTGTATCTTAAATTTTTTTACTTCTGAAAATCATATTCCTTGTAGAACTATTGGGAAATACAGAAAATATATAGAGAAGGAAATAAAAAAACTCATAATTTCACCACAGTTAATATTTAGGTATTTTAATCTTAATATTTTGATCAACACTTGCTGTTACTGCTTGTTACTATAAAGATTCACTGAAAAATAGAGAAGTAAGAAACTACCGCAATCTTACCTTGTATAGTGTTAACATCATAAATAGTCCCATATCTTCTTGTCAATATGTTTTTGGAGTTATGTGGGTGATTTATTACCATTTCAGTAGAATCCAGGTTAAATACTGTGTTGCCTGACAAAGGTTTGCTAGCTCTTATGAATTTGCTGAAAGCTAAATGCTCTATGCCTGAGTACCAGTCAGTAAGAAAATGCTTTATACTCTTTGAGCCCATACTTTCTGGTAACGTAGAGGAGTTTTCAAATTTGGGAAACTCAGAAAAGAAGGAATCAGATAAATCATGTAACTGAGTAAATGATGAGATCTCCTTAGAAGATTGATTTTTCATAATCATGTCACATGTTAAGTCAGATGTATCATCCCATACAAATTTTGTATTTATGCTCATGTCAGGAGGTAAAATTCTTTCTGTAGGAATGAAGAATGAATGAATCTATTGAGAAACTGGGGGAGTCTCAGACATATGCTTATGCTCATGAAGACGCTTTTGTTTTAGCTAACTTGACAGGTGCAATTGGCTGAACTCAAGGGGAAAATGGGAGGCTGCCAATGTGTCCTTTGCTGATTATAAAACTGTCAAGAAACTAGAAGATGAGCGTACAAATCGCTCCAGATAGACTGGAACAGAGCCACTCCAGTAGCTGCGAAATGTTGTCATTGAAGACAGTCCTTCTGAAGGTGTGGCTATATCCTGTATTACTTCCTCAGAGATGGACGACCCAAGAAAATGAGAGTGCTTGGATAAGGCAAGGAGGGCTTGTGAATGCCAAGCTCGACTAATTGATTCTGAGACAAGTTTGGATAAAACAGGAGGCTTTTGTATTTTTGTTCTGTGGATTAGGGTGTGTTTCCCATTCTGTAGAGTCTAGTTTTTCTAATAACTTTGATACTGTAGAAGTATCAGTTATGAAAGCTACTCTTTTAAGGAAAAGGGCCCATGGCAGGGCTTCAGGTCAATGTTCAGTTATGATGCCAGTTTCTAGAAGACCTTCACTATGCTGAATGGAAACTCAAATAATAACTCTTACAGACCCCCAAAGACTCCGAAGGTGGGATAGCCCCAGTTTACTGTTGAAATGAGCAGGCATGCTAAACCAAAAGGTTAAGTATAAAAAAGGATAAAAAATATTCTAGATTTTTCAAGAATTGGAACATATGATTTATTTTAGGGTGGAATGAATGGATTATGTTTGTGATGCTTCTATTTCTTTCCTTTATCTCCAGGAATTTAAAATGTGGTAACTCCTTTTTTTTTTTAATTTTTATTTATTTATGATAGTCACACAGAGAGAGGGAGAGAGAGGCAGAGACACAGGCAGAGGGAGAAGCAGGCTCCATGCACCGGGAGCCCGACGTGCGACTCGATCCTGAGTCTCCAGGATCGTGCCCTGGGCCAAAGGCAGGCGCCAAACCGCTGCGCCACCCAGGGATCCAAATGTGGTAACTCCTTGAGGAGCCTACAAGGCTTTTCAAAATCCAGGCTCTGCTAGCCTCTCCAGCCTTATTTCCTGCCATTTGCCCTGTGTTCCAGCAATACCAAATTTTGTATGGGTTTCTGAATACACCAGGTTTGTTTTAACCATTGGTTTTTCTAACCATTAAATAGGTCCTTCTTTCCACCTATAGTGACTTTCCTCCTTTTCTAGCTAGCTTCTTCAGTTTTAAAAATCTATCATGGGCATTACTTCATTCAAAAACTTTTGCCGGGATCCCCGGGTGGCACAGTGGTTTGGCGCCTACCTTTGGCCCAGGGTGCGATCCTGGAGACCCGGGATGGAATCCCACGTCGGGCTCCCGGTGCATGGAGCCTGCTTCTCCCTCTGCCTGTGTCTCTGCCTCTCTCTCTCTCTCTCTCTCTCTCTCTCTGTGACTATCATAAATAAATAAATAAATTAATAAAAAAAAAAAACTTTTGCCAACATCCTCCCCAAACTTGCTTAAGCTACTAATTTTTAAAAGATTTATTTATTCATTTGAGAGAAAGAGAGAGAAAGAGAGAGAGGCATGCATGAGTTGAGGAGGGGCAGAGGGAAAAACTCTTCAAACAGACTCCCCACTGAGCACGGACCCCGAGGCAGAGCTTCATCCCACCACCCATGAGATCATGGACTTGAGTGGAAACCAAGAGTCCAATATGCAACGGACTGAGCCACTCAGGCACTCTAAGATACGAATTTCACCTCTATATCTAACATATGGTTCTGTTACTGGATTCAGTACACTATATTATAATGTCCTAGTTATTATTTTTTACATTTCTCCATACCCTTCTGGACTATTAACTGAGTCCCTTCGCGGCAGTTTATCTATATTATCTCCTACTCCTAGTTCAGGGATCTGGCAAAGAGTAGGCAGTCATCAAATTCTTATCGAATGAATGAGTAAATGAACAAAACAATGAGAAAATATCCAATAATATATGTAAAAATGCTTTATAAATTGTGAATTGCTATGTAGGAGTTAGTTATTATTGGCCTGAACTATAATTTTCGTAGTTTTGCATTAAAATCTTTTTAGAAATTAAAAGCAACTTTGCAGAGATAAACTTCAACATTTTAGATTAAGAAGAATAGCAAACAACATTGTTTTTTTTTTTTTTTAAGATTTTATTTATTTATTCATCAGAGACACAGAGAGAGAGAGAGGCAGAGACACAGGCAGAGGGAGACGCAGGCTCCATGCAGGGAGCCCAGCATGGGACAGGATTCCGGGTCTCCAGGGCCACATCCTGGGCCGAAGGCAGCGCTAAACCGCTGAGCCACCCCGGCTGCCCCATAAACAACATTGTTATTTCCATACTGGAAAATTATTTGAAATGTAAAAGTGCCTTTAATCTATTTTTCATAGATACCACATGAGCGCAATATAAAACTCATAAGGTACTTTTTTTTTTACCCCCACATCCTGTTTGCCCAGTCTCTAGTTTCTCTCCTTACCGTTATCATCTTTTTCAGATATACACTATGCTTATAAAACATGCATGCATATTGGATGTTGCCTTTTGAAAGAGAAAAAGAGAAAGGACTATTTTCAATTAATACATGGTCCCTGAGTGTAAAATAAGATGATATGAGAAATAAAATTTTAGTTCTCAAGATTTCACTTATTTTGAGAAATTGTTTTCCAATTCAGTGAATTTCTGCAATAAGCTTTGCTCTAAGATCCTAGTAAAATGTTTCTACTTCTCCCCTTTCATGATGGTGTTCTGTTCCTCACTCTTTCCCCAATATAAGATTGTACTTTTTAAAAAAATATTTTATTTATTTATTCATGAGAGACACACAAAGAGAATGAGGCAGAGACATAGGTAGAGGGAGAAGCAGGCTCCATGCAGGAAGCCTGATTTGGGACTCGATCCCAGGACTCCAGGATCACACCCTAAGGCAAAGGCAGATGCTCAACCGCTGAGCCACCCAAGATTTTACTTCTTCAAATCCTTCCCTGGCTCCTTTGACTAAACCTGTAAGCTGAGCACCACACAGAGCTGCCCTGGTGCTATTTAACGAGGACACTTGCTCACTTGGAGAAGCAATCAAGCTTTCTCCTCTTTCTTCATTCTTGGCCGAGACATGAAGGGTAAAGATGATGGAGGCTGTTTGTGTTTGCTGGAAACAGAAATCTCCAGATACTAGCACCATGATTTGGTAATCTCTTCCCTCATCTGCTGAGGGCAGTGCTTACAAGTCCTGATAGGAGAATTGTATTCCAGCTATCTTGGCAGTTTGATGCTATGAACAGGTATAATGTTCAATTACACCTGAAACAAAGAAGTTGCCTATAGGAAGGGGTTTGAAACTTGCTTTCTCTGTCTCTGTGGCAGAACATTGATACCAAAAGTTAAAGATCTCTGTTGACGTCTTTGTCAAGTTTAATAATAAATCCATAAAACAAACATTCTATTGTTTCAGGCTTATAAAGTCCATATGAAACACACAAACTTTGAGTAGAAATCACAATATAATCCTTAAATTCATTAAAATACTTGGCAAAGGGACGCCCTGGTGGCTCAGTGATTGGGCACCTGCCTTCGGCTTGGGTCGTGACCCCGGGATCCGGGATCGAGTCTCACATCGGTGTCCCTGCCAGGAGCCTCCTTCTCCCTCTGCCTGTGTCTCTGCCTCTCTCTCTCTCTCTCTCTCTCTCTCTGTGTCTCTCATGAATAAATAAATAAATCTAAAAAAACAAAATAAAATATTTGGCTAAGTATTTCATAAAAAAAGTTTACTAAAACCTAGCAACTACTTAATATGACTGAAAATTAAAGCTTGTGTCTAAAAATGCTATGTTCTGTTAAGTTAGAATATTGAATTATTTTTCTTCTCAGACTGGTTTCCTCATGGTTGATTGCTATTTATCAGCCTTTAAAAATACTTTAATTTTCTTATTTAGTGCTCTGAGACACCTACATTACAGGGATCAAGTTAGAAAATTTTAACCCTATCTATTTTTAGTATCTATAAGGACACAATGCTGAATAGATAGGGAAGAGCTGCTTGGATGCTTACCTGAAACTGACTTATTTTCCCTTGGCATATGGAAAATTTGGAAAATAGAATAATTTTCTGATAATAGTGTCTATGCCTGGTATGCCATGAGAGCAGTCATATTTGGCATTCTCATGGACACAGATGTCAGAACCAGTACAAGATTTGGCATCACTGAAACTCTTCTGATCCAACTGAGGAACAAATGGGGATGGCATTGTCTTCTGTGTATCTTCTTACTGGTATCCATTGCTTCCGTATAGTTAACTCCACTTGGGTAACCGGATATCACTGTACTGAACCTCAAACTGAAAACAAAAGCAGGAACATTTGAGCTCAACCAACCAGTACTTCTTGGGAAGAGGGAAATAGATTTTATTTATCTTCAGAGCAATATTTAAGGTTTAGAATCCTTTTGTTTTTATGTATCATTCATATCAAGTAACAGAGAATTAAACTAAAAATTCTGAGGGTGACTGAGTGGCTCAGTCAGTTGGGTATCTGACTCCTGCTTTTAGCTCAGGTCATGATCTCAGTGTCATGAGATTAAGCCCTGCATCAGGCTCCACGCTAAGTGGGGAGTCTGCTTGAGATTCTCTCTCCCTCTCCCTTTGCACCCCCTTATGCTCGTACTCGCTCTCTCTCTCTCTCTCTGAAATAAATAAATAAATAAATAAATAAATAAATAAATAAATAAACCTTTTAAAAAAGTTCTATGATCTCAAAACATGAGTGCTTTATGGTGATTGTCAAAGGGGTAAGAGAAGGAGACTACTGATGCATTCTGACTTAGCATCTACTTTGCATGGCTTCCTACAGTGATCTCCATCCAGCTCTACCTAGAGATTAGGATGGGACTCTTAAAAGAATGAATTAATGTAATAATACAATAAAAACAAGACAAAACAACAACAACAACAAAAAGCCTTCCTCAGAGACAGCCTTATTCCCATTTTCATCTGTCCACATGTTAGACACCGGCATCCCTGTCCCACTTTTCATCACAACCCTTTCCCTTTGGGAAAATTTCCCTCTCCTACCTTTTGATGACCTGATGCAGCTGCCAATCACAGTGACTCATCTTTCTGGCCAAAGGGGTGAGAAAATGACTCAGGCTTGGTTGATCATGATACTCAGTGCTACTTGCCACCTGGAAAGGGCAGGTTTGGGTAGGAGATTCCAGGATTGGTTTATCAGAGTCTTTCCTGTTTTCTGGGATTTTACGTGAAAATGCTGGGACATAAAATCTCTCACTTTTCTCCAGAGTTGTCATGTCAATCTTCAGCTACTTACCCTACTTTTTCCCCTTACCACTCCTCTCAATCCTCTCTCAGCACCCCAGTCCAGCTCAGAACAGCTCATATTCAGGCACTCTTGAAAATGTTGAATAATCCATGGTGCCAGTTATCAATTTCTTTTCAGCTCCTGTATCTACTTTGTGAGAATGGATTGATTTTTGTCTTATTTTGTTTTGTTTTTGGAGAGAGAGAATGCACGCACTCATGTGTAGGGAGGGAAGAGGGAAACAGGATCTTAAGCAGGCTCCACCCCCCAGCACAGAGCCAACTTGGAGCTTGATCTCAAGACCCTGAGATCATGACCTGAGTGAGCCAAGTTCAAGAGTCAGAAGCTAACCAGTTGTGCCACCCAGGTGTTTTAATGGTTTGCTCTTAAAAAAAAAAATTATTTATTCACGAGAGGCAGAGACACAGGCAGAGGGAGAAGCAGGCCCCATGCAGGGAGCCTGACATGGGACTCCATCCCGGGTCTCCAGGATCACACCCTGGGCTGAAGGTGGCGCTAAACTGCTGAGCCACCTGGGCTGCCCATGGATTGCTTTTTACAGCATTTCTTTGTTATGGTGAGCACAACGCCAGTAGAGGGTATGGGAGAGACATTGCAGGAAGAAGGTGATTTCGGGTGTCAGTGTGCTGTGTTTTGCTTTGTTAACTCCTGCTGAAAGGTACATCAATGTTGTGTGGAGGGAATATCCAGAGACACTCTGCGTCAGCCACACACTGTCCCCTGGTGACTTGGCAGCCAGGCCCCGTTGACCACTTCACCACAACTCTTCTTATATGGACACTAAATTGTTCCAGACATCCTGTCAGTGGTGGCACCTCGACTCTCTCTGTGTGCACTATCTCTGTAAACCAGCCTTGGCTCATCTGTGCCTTGGAGGGTATTGTGGCAGCCAGGTGACTGTGGCCCACTTTGGCTCGGGTAACCCAACAAGCTTCGCTGCCATTCCATGGGTGGCAAACATACCTTCTTTAACGAGGTCTAAACTCCACCCTAGGGGATCCCTGGGTGGCGCAGCGGGTTAGCGCCTGCCTTTGGCCCAGGGCGTGATCCTGGAGACCCGGGATCGAATCCCACATCGGGCTCTCAGTGCATGGAGCCTGCTTCTCCCTCTGCCTGTGTCTCTGCCTCTCTCTCTCTCTCTCTCTCTCTGTGACTATCATAAAAAAAAAAAAAAAAAAAAAAAACTTAAAAAAAATAAAAAAGTAAAAAAAATAAACTCCACCCTAGAGGAGTGGGTCCTTCTCCAACTTTTCCCTTTCTTGGGCACTCTCTAACATCCTAGGTACCCTCTAGAGTTCTCTTTGTATCTTTCAAAGTTACTCTCCTATTCTAGTTTAATAATCCTTTATATAAAACCTTCCCTGTTCAAATTAGTGCATGTTTTCTGTTTCTTGATTGGACCCAAACTTATTAATCTGTGCTCCTTTTTTTTTTTTTAACTTTTTGTTGTTGTTGTTGTTAAATCCAGTTGATTTTTTTTTTTTTTTAAGTAAGCTCTGAGGGCACCTGGGTGGCTCAGTTGGATAAGCATCTGCCTTCAGCTCAGGTCATGATCTCAGGGTCCTGGGGTCGAGCCTTCACATCCAGCTCCCTGGTCAGCAGGGAGCCTACTTCTCCCTCTGTCTCTGCCTCCCTCTCACTCCCTCTCTCATGAATAAATAAATAAAATCTTAAAAAAAAAAAGTAAGCTCTGAACCCACCATGGGGCTTGAACTCATGACCCCAAGATGAAGAGTCACATGCTCTACTGACTAAGCCAGCCAGGCACACCTACTCTGTTATTCTTTTTTTTTTTTTCTCCTTTAAGATTTATTTATTTTAGAGAGAAAGAGAAAGAGAGAGAGCATGGGAGCAGGGGTGGGGAGGGGCAGAGGGAGAGAAAACTCAAGTAGACTCTTTGCTGGGTGTGGAGCCTGACTCAGGGCTCAATCCCACCACCTTGAGATCACTAACTGAGCCAAAACCAAGAGTTGGATGCTCTACCAATTGCACCCCCCAGGTGTGCCTCACTAACCTGTTATTCTTAATATTACTTTTAGTGTCCGTGATGGGCTTGGATGTTTTCTTATCTCTATGTTGTTAAAGTTTTTATTATTATTTTCCCTCTGAAGTTCTATGTAAAATGGGAGAAGAAATGTCTGTCTTATGTGTTATCATGCATAAGAGTTTGTAAATTATAAGGTGATATTTTATGTTTGTTGTATTTATCTAACAGTGCTTCTTTATCTTCCTGTATTTTTTTAAAAGATTTTATTTATTCATGAGAGACACAGAAAGAGAGGCAGAGGGAGAAGGAGGCTCCCTGCAGGGAGTCTGATGTAGGACTTGATCCCAAGACGCCGGGATCATGGCCTGAGCAGAAGGCAGGTGCTCAACCACTGAGCCACTCAGGTGCCCCTCTTCCTGGATTTTCTTTTTTTTTTTTAAAGATTTTATTTATTTATTCATGATAGACACAGAGAGAGAGAGAGGCAGAGACACAGGCAGAGGGAGAAGCAGGCTCCATGCACCGGGAGCCCAACATGGGATTCGATCCCGGGTCTCCAGGATCGTGCCCTGGGTCAAAGGCAGGCGCTAAACCGCTGCGCCACCCAAGGATCCCTCTTCCTGGATTTTCTTTATCCTCACCCTCTGTCTGAACGTTTCTAGAAGGCTGGTTCTTGACTTTTGCCTTCTTCCTATTCCCTAGCTTCCCACAGCTTCCTCCCAATCTCTTGCTGGAGCTCTGGGCTCACATCTCCACTACTATCACCAGTTATTCTTCACTGTCTAGATGCTGGAAGATAATGTTCTAAATATTTAATTTGACAGTCAAGTCCCCATTAATTCAGCATACATGAGGGCACAGTGTGCAAGGCACTGTTCTAGATGCTGGCTGTACAGAAGTAAATAATATAGGCAAACCCCCTACTTTTATGGAGTTTATATTTTGCAATTTCACCGTAATCTATCCTTTCAGACTTATTTCCCTTCATTAACTTGTGCTCCGGGGGAAAGTGAACATTTCAAAGTTATTTTCCTGCCCTTTTACCAAGTATCATATCTGAAACGATCTTTGCCTTCTCTGTCTATCCAAACCCTATGCCTTCTTCAAGACCTGGTTTATTTATTTATTTGGTTAAAAATGTTTTTATTTAAATTTAATTAATTAATGTATGATATATTATTGGTTTCAGAGGTAGAGGTCAGTGATTCATTAGTCTTATGTAACACCCACTGTTCATCACATCATGTGCCCTCCTTAATGCCCCATCTCTCCACCCTCATCCCTCCAGCGACCCTCAGTTTTTTTCCTATGATTAAAAGTATCTTGTCATTTGTCTTCCTCTGATTTTTGTCATTTTATTTTTTTCCTCTCTTCCCCTATGATCCTCTGTTTTGTTTCTTAAATTCCACATATGAGTGAGATCATATGATAATTGTCTCTCTGTTGACTTATTTTGCTTAGCATAATATCCTCTAGTTCCATCCATGTCATTGTAAATGGCAAGGTTTCGTATATTTTTAAAATATTTTATTCATTTATTCATGAGAGAGAGAGGCAGAGACATAGGTAGAGGGATAAATAGGCTGCCTGTGGGGAGCCTGATGTGGGACTTGATCCTAGGACCCAGGATCACGACCTGAGTCAAAGGCAGATGCTCAACTGCTGAGCCATCTAGGCACCCCAAGATTTCATTTTTTTGGTAGCTGACTATATATATATCAAATCTTCTTTATCAATTCATCTGCAAGACCCTATTTAAACCTATCCATGAATCCTTAGCAGACAATTCCCAAACCACTTTTTATAGTAGTAGTTCACAATTTTTTCCCATAACAATTTATCCGAGAGATAAAATGTGCCCTTTTGTAACAGTGGCTCAATATGCATCTATTCTCAATGGGTAAAGGAAAGGTTTTTACTAGAAACTAAGCGCATGGGTGTAGGGACAATGTATAATTTGAAGGGTCCCCCAGCCATAGAAGACTATGGCTCCCTCCCTCTTGAGAACTACTGGTCTATACCTTATGCTTCTCAATTAAATGTGTGCTGCTTTTAAAACATTTTCATTATTTAAATTCTCATGTGTCATTTCTTTAAATAAATGGGAATGCATAGATAGAAGTCAGTGGAAGGGGGCGCCTGGATGGCTCAGTGGGTTGAGCGTCTGACTCTTGACCGGCTCAGGGCATGATCTCAGGGTTGTGAGATCAAGCCCTGAGTCAGGTTCTGCACTTGGTGTGGAGTCTGCTTGAGCTTCTTTCTCTTTCTCTTCCTCTGCCCCTCCTCCTCATTGTGTTCTCTCTCTCTCTCTAAATAGATAAAATATTTTAAAAATTAAATAAAAAAGAAAAAAGAAAGAAGTCAGCGGGTCTACTACAGCTTGACAGTCTTCTCTGCCCATGAACTATCCTTGGAGATAATGACCCAAGAAAGTTAGAATCCATCATTCTGATGAGTCCTGAAAATAAAGCTCCCTCTAGTCTACAGTATGTATTCTTCTTATTAGGCATTTAAAGTTTTAACTATAGAATGCATCAGAGAAAGACAAATACCATAGGATTTCACTCATATGTGGAACTTAAGAGACAAAACAAAGAAGTAAAGGGAAAGAGAGAGAGAGAGAGAGAGAGAGAGCAAGAGATACAAACCAAGAAACAGGGATCCCTGGGTGGCGCAGCGGTTTAGCGCCTGCCTTTGGCCCAGGGCACGATCCTGGAGACCCGGGATCGAATCCCACATCAGGCTCCCGGTGCATGGAGCCTGCTTCTCCCTCTGCCTGTGTCTCTGCCTCTCTCTCTCTCTCTGTGTGACTATCATAAATAAATAAATTAATTAAAAAAAAAAACCCCAAGAAACAGACTCTTAACTAGAGACAACAAACTGGTGGTCACCAGAGGGGAGGTTGGGGGTGGGGTGGGGTGCAGGAAATAGGTGATGGGGATGGAAAGCACTTGTAATGAGCACGGGATGTTGCATGGAAGTGTTGAGTCACTGTATTGTACATATGAAACTAAAAGAACACTGTATGTTAACTACAGTGGAATTAAAATGTAAAAAAATGAAGTTTTAACT
Source organism: Canis aureus (assembly GCF_053574225.1). NCBI lineage: Eukaryota > Metazoa > Chordata > Mammalia > Carnivora > Canidae > Canis > Canis aureus. The sequence goes on from NC_135635.1 coordinate 21,058,227, forward strand.
GCAGAATGATAAAAGGAAGGTGTTAGAATAGTGGCAAGTTCTTTGAATTGGAGGGAGTTTGACCAGGGTTCTTGTCCCCTGTGCAACTAACTAGGTGGGACACCTTGGGAAAATCATTTTTCTCTGGGTCTCAGGCTTACAGTTGTTAAGTGAGGGAGCATCAGACTCAGCTACCTACAGTCCCTTTTGGTTCTTGCATTTTATGATTTTGTAGTTATAGGTGTCATGAACATTTCTAGAGTGAATTGTTCTCCCCTGTGGGAATCTTCAGGGCAATAACAGACGTAAGACGTAACTTCTCTTGCTTACTTGGTTCTCAGGAAGGAAGAAATTCAGTGACTCAAGAGGCTTGAAGAGATGGGACACTTCAAATTCCCTTTCATAATATACGCTCTTAAAGAATCTGAAACTAGATTACGGGATAGCTTGAGAGTATGTGATTGAGTCACTTACAAAGCCACTATCCATTTAAATATGTAGGAGGTTTTTTTCCCCCTATTACTTTGCAACAAGTGGTAGCAATTAGAATTTAAATTAAGGCAGGCTTTGCTAGAGTTGAAGATTATGTATTCCTTTTGGTGAACAAGATGATAGAAGAAGTAAATAATCAAGGAATGATCCCATAGTTTCAAAATCTTGATTTAAAGTACTTTTCCAAAAGTACAGGACATTCTATATGCAAGATCTAAAAACCATGCCAATACAAAATCTATGGCTAGAAAATTCATGAAGTATTGAACTTTTAAAGATTAGAGTTTGCTTCTTTTTCTTCCCTGAGCACTCCAGCAGCACAGAGTAGATACATTGCATGCAGCATGCAACTGTATGCAATGTTGCTTAGAAACTGCTTTTTTATGGTAACTATGGGGGTCATTTCTTTTAAGCCTAATTCTAAAACTAGAAAATTCAGAGACAAGACAGGGAATGATTTATTTCATTGATTATCAGTTTGGATTCCATTGGTTTTCAATCTTTGTATATTCTTATGTTTTAGGAGTACCAGTTTTAAACAACTAGATTTTTATTTTTTTAAGGTAGGCTCCATGCCCGATGTGGGGCTTGAACTCATGACCCTGAGATCAAGAGTTGCATATTTTACCAACTGAGCCAGCCAGGCACCCCTGAACAGCTAGATGTTAAAAATTCAGTCAGACCTTTGCCTTCAATGGGAAACTGTGATAAATTTTCATTTATTATGGTTATTGAAATATTAGGGTTTACAGAAATAAATCTTATGTTTTTTCTTTGTGCTACCTTTTCTGCCTCCCATCCTCACTATTGCTGCCTTTCTTTTTTTTTTAAGATTTTATTTATTTATTCACAAGAGAGGGAGAAGCATGCTCCATGTGGGAAGCCTGATGCAGGACACCCCATGCAGGATTTGATCCCGGGATTCCAGGATCACACCCTGGGTGGAAGGCAGGCACTAAACCTCTGAGCCACTCAGGGATCCCCACTATTGCTGCCTTTCAAATTCATTAAGTTTTCTTTTCCTCTTCTTATCTGATTTTTTAATATGCACTAACTTAAAAGTAATATACTGGTTTTTAAAAAATTTTTGCTATTCTAATAAGAATTGTTTTCAGAGTTTACAAAGTTCAATATTTTTACTTTCAAAAAAATGCTAAGCCCTTAGAATGTTTTAATCCTGATGACCAGTCATTATTTATAAACTACCATGTTTGAGGCCACTTATAGCCATCGACTTTTATTATATTATAACCGATGTAATCAATTTTTTAAAAGATTTTATTTGTGGCAGCCTGGGTGGCTCAGCGGTTTAAGCGCCTGCCTTTGGCCCAGGGTGTGAATCTGGAGACCCAGGATGGAGTCCCATGTCGGGCTCCCTGTATGGAGCCTGCTTCTCCCTCTGCTCGTGTCTCTGCCTCTCTCTCTCTCTGTCTATTGTGAATAAATAAATAAAATTTAAAAAAGAGATTTTATTTGTTGATTCATGAGAGACACAGAGAGGCAGAGACACGGGCAGAGGGAGAAGCAGGACCCTGGGATCACAACCTAAGCCAAAGGCAGACACTCAACCACTGAGCCACCCAGGTGTCCCCCAACGTAATCAGTTATTACAAACAATCACTGTTGCTTTATTTTACGCACACAGTCCTGCTGTTTTTGAGCACTATTTCTTTGGCAATTGAGTCCTTCCTCTGAAATTCCTTCTGTGAGCTCTTTTGGTAGCAAGACCTTTCAGTTTTTATTTGTCTGAAAATTATTTTAGGTCCCCCTAGTTCTTAAAAGGTATAGACTAATAGATAGACAGCTGTTTATCATAGCCAATTGAAGATATTATTCTGTTTTCTGGCTTTCATCATTGCTTGAAAATTCAGGTATTGGCTTAATTGCTATTTCATTGTGAGTAATTATTACTCCATTGTGGGTAATGTGGCTTCTCTCTGCTTGCCTTTGGAGTATTTTAATCTTTCAATGTTTGCAGTTGTAACTAGGTACAGATTATTTTTTTCTCTCATTTTGCCTTTTTAGTTTGGTTTGCTTTGGTTTTCTTAGGTCTGTGTCTTTTAACAATTCTGACAAATATTATTTCTTACCTATTCTATTACCTCATTCTGGAATGTTAATGAGATCTCTTTACATTCTATGTCTTTCAAATTTCTATTTCAAATTTTTCATTTCTGAGATATGTTCTGAATTTCTTTTTTTATATTCTGAATTTCTTTGTATCTTTCTTCCAGTTCTCAAATTGTCTCTTCAGATCTAGCTAACCTACTATTATTCCTGTCCATTGATATTTTTATCGATTCAATTTTTGAATTCTAGAAATTCTCTTTGCTTCCTTTAAAAATCTTTTCATTCATCCCTAGTGTCTCATGTTCTTTGCTCATTTTTTTGAGTTTTCACTTTTATTCCTTTAAACATATTAGATATAGTTATTTCATATACTGTGTCTAATAGCTCCAACATTAGAAGTCTTATGGAGTCTTTTTTCCCTGTTGTTCCTGCCATCTCTTACTCATGGCACCTTGCTTCCTTGAATTTTGTGGGATTTAACTTAGTTATTCCTTTTCCTTGGGTCTCCATGTGAATTTTTGAGGCCTAGATTTTATTCTCTTTTGCCAGACATCTAAGGGATGCTATCACTACTGTGAATAAAATTTTTAGCTTAAGTTTGGTTTTTGGCTTTTTGATTTTCTTGGATCACAGTTGGCACTATGAATTCAGGCTCAATGGCCAGTGAGAGGCCATTGCTTCCTGTCAGAGAGTGCTTTTACTTGGTTTGAAAGTCTGAATATTTACTTTCCTGCTCTCAGGAATTTAAAAAGATATTTTTATCCAACATTTTATTTGTTTTATTTGGAGAGTCATTTAGAGCATCTAATCTGCCATATGGAATAGTCTGGATGTGGTATAGTCTTATAAAATTCCAAGTCGATGCAATTAGTTTTTGTCAGCAGCATTTCTTATTTAGCATAAGGACCCCAGTGACTAAAATGACACACAATTGGACCACGCTTAGCAAGAATGAGTAAGTGAGAATTTATTACAAGGTAAATTAGACTGTAGTTCTAACTCTGTGACATCCATGGCACGTGGAACATGACACTCAACTAGCTTTCAGGATTCGCTATAGTTAGGATCTGTACCACCAACTCTGAAATCTGAAATGTAAGTTATAAATGAGACTTGGATGAAATTTCTCATGATAACTTAATGTTAATAAACAAGTACTGAGGGGATCCCTCGGTGGCTCAGCGGTTTAGCGCCTGCCTTCGGCCCAGGGCGTGATCCTGGAGTCGCGGGATCGAGTCCCGCGTCGGGTTCCTTGCATGGAGCCCGCTTCTCCCTCTGCCTGTATCTCCACCTCTCTCTCTGAGTGTCTATCATGAATAAATAAATAAATCTTTTAAAAAAATAAATAAACAAGTACTGGGAGTGGTTCATACTTGATACTAGGTAGGAAGGAAGGTGTAAATCCCGCTGATGGATGTAGCCAGGTGTGCTGTGCTGACACCCAGAGAAAACATTCTTCAATGCCATCTTTTATTTTTTCTTGGACTTGATCACTTGCCCTGTGGTCAGAAACAGGTATTGTTTTCTGAGAACATTTCTAGAAAATAGTTCACTTAGGAAATTCATTCGAATAAACTACTCTTGATGCCAATAGCAAGATGGTAAACATTGTGCACTAGAAAAAGATGACTACATCCCTGTTTCTCCCTCCAGGGAACACAATGAAACCTGCTGTAGCAAGAGTTTCTTGATCAAACCAAAGCAAAGCAGGAAGTCCTATACTCAACTACTGCTTTTTGTAGCCAATATAGATCAAGATTTCTTCCAGCTTAAAAATGTTTTATGTCTTTGAGTCACTGATGGCTGCTAATAGAAACTTCCATTATCTCTGGGAAAGCAGTAGCTGACTGTGGCTCCTCACTAGAGGGAGAGTAGCTCATGGCCAGTGATGGCACCACCCCAGCAAAATGGGTGAAGGGGAGTGGGAGACACAGTCTTCCAGTTATGGAATGAATAAGTCACAGGGATAAGAGGCACAGCATAAGGAAGATAGTCAATGATATTGTAATAACTATGTATCAGGGCAGATGATAGCTCACTTGTGGTGAGCATAGCATAATGTATAAACTTGTCCAATGACTATGTTTTACACCTGAAACTAAGGTAACAATGTGTGTTGACTGTACTCAAAAAAAAAAAAAAAAAAAAAAAGAAAGAAAGAAAACCTCAAATAGCAGCTTATTCAATTATTGAGTTCCCACTGTTGTCCAGCATTGTTCTAAGTGCTAGAAATATAATAGTGAGGAAAATAATCCCATCTATTCCATCTGTAGGGACTGTTGACAATCCTCTGGTGGGAGACAGACAAAAAAAAGAGATAATTTCATTATTAGAGTTTAATGAGGGCCTGGATAGAAATGCTAGAAGCTTCTATCTAAACCATCTCTATGTCCACTTTACTGGTTCTGCATTGAGCTTTTCAGTCAAAACTGTAATACATGTCACAACAGAGCATATAAAATTTATGCTAGAAATCATCTCCCTGACATAAAAGAGATATGTAAGGTGGGGGAGGGGAGGGTGCAAAGGGAGCAAAGGATGATGATGAAAATATTATAATCATTTGAGCATTTTTGATCTTTCAGAGGAGGTTTAAATATGTTATATCAAGAAAGGTAGCTTAATAAGTAAAACATTGGTACATATGCAACTCTTAGACAAGAGTGGGAAAAGGAAGTAAAGAAAATTTTTAGTTTGGAACTAAGGAATCAAATTTTAGTATATTTCCATGTTCACAAAAACAGTCTTATTTTAAAAATTAATTCCTGGGCAGCCTGAGTGGCTGAGCGGTTTAGCGCCACCCTTGGCCCAGGGTGTGGTCCTGGAGACTTGGGATCGAGTCCCATGTTGGGCTCCCTGCATGGAGCCTGCTTCTCCCTCTGCCTGTGTCTCTGCCTCTCTCTGTCTCTGTGTCTCTCATGAATAAATAAATAAAATCTTTAAAAAAATAAATTCCTTATATGAAGAACATACTCGGGATACTGGAGTAGTTTAGTCGGTTGAGTGTCTGACTGTTGGTTTCAGCTCAGTTCATGATCTCAGGGTCCTGAGATGGAGCTGGGACGGGGCCAGGTTCTGGGCTCAGTGGGATTCTGCTAGAGATTCTCTCTCTCTCTCTCTCTCCCTGACCCTCCTCCTCTCCCCACTCCCTGCACCCTATTCGTGGGTGCCTTCTCTCCCTCTCTCTCTCAAATAAGTAAAGAAAGAAAGAAAATCCTTAAAAATAGAGAATTTTTTTTAGGGCTGTGCAAAGAACTCTGTATGATATCATTCATGATGAACACAGATTCATTATACATTTGTCCAAACACATAGGATGCACAACATTAAGAGGAAACTGTAATACACACTAGGGACTTTGGATGATAATGATGTGCCCGTGTTGGTTCATCAGTGTAACACCTGCATCGTTCCTGTGGGGAATGTTGTAATGGGGGATGCTATGCATATGTGGGGGCATGGAGTAGATGGGAAATTTGTACCTTCCTCTCAATTTTACCGTGAACCTAAAACTGCTTTGAAAATAAAGTTTTGATGAAAAAAAAAAGAGTATTTTCCATCTTGGTTGTGAATTCTGAGCACATCTCATTATAATACCACTGTGTAAGGAAGTCAGATACTACAGACTAAAGAGCCCATCAATACACAGGCTCTTAACCGAACAGGAATAGCTCTAGTGCTCAAAAGTGTTGGGAGTTGTCTTAGAAATAATTGTTAAATAAAGCTTAGTACTTTCAGTGGAGCATTAAGACCATTTTATCTCCTTCAGAAGCCAAACCTGAGTGCTGGCGTACTGAACCAGAGCTCCCTTTATACACACCTTGTAATTTGGTTCTTGCTGCTTGTCAGCACGCGGGTTTCTCTGTGTTCTATCTGCTTGAGCTCTGGGCATAAAAGCAGAGTTTGATAGTTCAGTATTTTGATGACTGTCTCCCTGGTGACCACGGTAGGAAATAACCTTTGACCTCTCCTCTATTGTTTGTAGTGAAAGCCAGACTGCAGGCTTGCAAGCTTTCTTCTGCACCTTCCTGGAAAAGCAAGGGCTGCCATATTTTCTCTTGGGCCCTGGCCACCTGGCTCACTCACCATGCATTGTCTTCTTGGATCAGGAGATCAGAGCAACCACCATTCTCCCTGAGAAGGAAGAGGTGAGTGGGGGGTGTAGGAGTGGGAAAGGAATATTGTGGGCACTACAACCCAGCAATTGCACTGCTGGGGATTTACCCCAAAGATACAGATGCAATGAAATGCCAGGACACCTGCACCCCGATGTTTCTAGCAGCAATGTCCACAATAGCCAAACTGTGGAAGGAGCCTCGGTTTCCATCGAAAGATGAATGGATAAAGAAGATGTGGTCTCTGCATACAATGGAATATTACTCAGCCATTAGAAACGACAAATACCCACCATTTGCTTCGATGTGGATGGAACTGGAGGGTATTATGCTGAGTGAAGTAAGTCAGTTGGAGAAGGACAAACATTATATGGTCTCATTCATTTGGGGAATATAAAAAATAGTGAAAGGGAATAAAGGGGAAATGAGAAAAAAAATGAGTGGGAAATATCAGAAAGGGAGACAGAACATGAGAGACTCCTAACTCTGGGAAATGAACAAGGGGTGGTGGAAAGGGAGGTGGGTGGGGGGTGGGGGTGACTGGGTGACGGGCACTGAGGGGGGCACTTGATGGGATGAGCACTGGGTGTTATGCTATATGTTGGCAAATTGAACTCCAATAAAAAAAAAGAAATCTGCAAAAAAAAAAAGGAATATTGTGGGCACAATGTTTGCCAGCATAGCCTGGCATGCTGAGAAATCTTTGTATTTTCGTATCTTCAACCATATTCTTCTGTTCTGTGTGCCTTTCTCATCAGTAGTCCTATCTGAAATTTTTACACTTATTTTTTCCTACTAAGAAAAAAAGCCTGTATTTAGTTAAAATCATTACATTGAGAGACCTACGTTTCAAGTATCTAGCCCTTTGCTTCACATTGTCAGGTTACAAAGATAAATCGTGTTAACAAATGGGACATAAAAGAGGGTTTTCACGAGTCCTAGGAAAATGAAATGTTATTTCTTAGGATACAGACTGTAGATGGGATGCTGTGTGGGAACCCTGAGTGCTGGTGATAGTTGGTGCTGGTGGAAGTGAGTTAGGCATCAAGAGAAAGAAGGGATATAACATGAAAGAAGAGATTTGGCCTTAGTCTACATTTGCTTAGGTCAAATAGTACCTGTTAGTTCGCATACAGTTACACAGAGGTAATCTTCCTAGTTGCCAGCAGGGGGACCCAGCCTATAGTAGTCCAATTGACATTTCAGCATTAATTTGGGGACCTTTGTTTTGCATGTAGCTTTCAAATAAGACGCAACTTTATGCAGATCTTTTTTTAATTCTTTTTTTAAAGATTTTATTTATTTATTCATGAGAGACACAGAGAGAAAGGCAGAGACACAGGCAGAGAGAGGAGAAGCAGGCTCCATGCAGGGAGCCGATGTGGGACTCGATCCCAGGACTCCAGGGTCACGCCCTGAGCCAAAGGCAGACGCTCAACCACTGAGTCACCCAGCCGTCCCTTTATGCAGATCTTTATTGGTGGGTTAAATACCTTGTTAGACTGAGGTTTTTATTGCCTTTTTTTAAAAAGTAAACTCTATTCCCAAAGTGGAGGTTGAACCCACACTCCCGAGATCAAGAGTTGCATGCCCTACCCACTGAAACAGCCAGGCATCCCTTTTTTTTTTTTTTAATTATTGCTGTTGATTCCATGACAGGTTCAATTTTCACTAAGTTAAAAAGATATTCATTCAAGATTTCTTTTCTTTTTTTTCCTGTTTGGTGTCTAGTTGGCCAGTTCATTTTTAAGCTTCCTTCAAGGCACATTTTCCCAGTCACGGGAAATTCCAGGTAAGTGTCCAGGCTTGCACAGGCATCAAACCTGACCCTTTTCTTTATCTCACATCCTATACCCAAGTCCTACTGGTTCTTACTTTCAAAATATAGTATATTCCTAAATCAAGTATGTCTCAACATTACCCTCTTAGTCCAAAACACCAGTACCTATTTCCTAGACCACTGAATTACCCTTGTAAGAGATTTCTTTACTTCCATGACCCCTTTGTTTCCTATCTACCCAGCTGTCCAGTTGAAATACTAAGTCTTCAAAGGTTCGAATGACATTTTTTTTTCAAGGAAATCATCTTCATGGTCACTTCCCCTCCCCCAATTTGTTTTTGCCTTATCTGGATGGTCATCCCTGGGTCATCCCCTGACAGGTGATGTCTGGGAAACTAGGGGTTGCATAAGTAGCAACACATTGTTGCTGTGGAGTGTAGAGCTATGAAAAGAATATCCTAGTTTATGTTGAAGTGGAAGATTTTTGCAAAGAATTCAACCAATAAATGACTCTCACCTTAGAAACTTCTGCTTCAAAATAAACAAGTTCCAGGACAAAAGTTTAATGTGATCAGAGACTCCAAAGGGTATGAACAGAAGATCACATAACTTATGAAGAATAAGGTCCAGGACTTTTCAAACAAAAATAAACTTGAGGCTATACAAAAAGGATGATCTCAATAAATATGATAGCATTAAACACAGGGGCCGAGTTGAAAAAAAACATTTGTCTTAAAGGAATTTTTCCCTCTAGATTTCTATTTGCATGCTTCAAGTACTGTTCCCTTCTCCATCTGATCTGAAGTATGACTGTATCTATCACATCTATGACACAACATAGCAAAATGAATGCCAGTCCGCCAACTTCACTGTACAAGAAATCTACATTTATTCTTTTGTAACCTAATTTCTGTTTTGAGCCCTCATTCCTCCAGTGCAGCAGAACTTGATCTCTGCTAAATCGGGCTATATTGGTGATTTCCTCCCACACTTCCCAGAGTCGCCTCTAATTTCTGGAGCATGTTACAAGAGACAAGGGGTGGGACATGGGGGATATAGGGTTTGAGTCTAGTCTCTGGCCATTATCAGTCCATGCTGGCATCCACAGTGACAGCCAACACTGGGAATGTAGTACCTCCTGCTGCTGTGGCTCCCACAGGGGCCACACCCTCACATCTATCTGTTGGCCACACTTCACAGTCATTTCCCTTTTAGGCCATTCTTGCTCTTTCCCTTTGATCTGAGAATCCACAAGCCCATCTGGAGCTTCAGTTATCCCCTCTCCCTATCTGACACTTGAATGGGTGAGGGAGATGGAGGCAGGGCAGCCCCTGCTCAGAGGCTACTTTAGCGGCCACGTTCTGACTTTTTCTAACGCGTCTCCTTCCCCCACACCTGGGAAATCTTTGTGTAATCTTGGGTGGGAACTTATTCTCTAAATTACCAAGGAAACTTCTACAACTTATTTATGCCTTGTATAATTCCCACTCCCCTTGCAGCCTGAATTTTGAAGACTTAAATGCCAAAAGAAGTTCATTTTTTTTCTCTGCTTTCTGCTAACCTAGTCTGCGTGGGGGTAACAGAAGTCAAAATAATCTATCTGCTATTTGAAAGAGGGTAAGAATGAAGAAGTAGAAAAAATTTTAGGGGAAAACATTGACTAATACTTCATAAGTGTATCCTACCTCATAGCTTTCTGCTGATCAATGCCCTAAACAGATGTAGCTGGAATGGCATCTGAAACAAAGACTAAATGTTTTGATGCATGCTAAATGATGTATACAAGCGCTAATAAAATACATAGGAACTCTTAAGAAAAAAATATTATTTGGGGCAGCCCAGGGGCTCAGTGGTTTAGCGCTGCCTTCAGTCCAGGTTGTGATCCTGGACACCCCAGATTGAGTCCTGCGTCAGGCTCCCAGCATGGAGTCTGCTTCTCCCTCTACCTGTGTCACTGCCTCTCTCTCTGGTTCTGTGTCTCTCATGAATACATAAATAAAATCTTAAAAAATAAAAGAAAAAAATATTATTTGTAATAAATGGAAATGATTTAGGATACAATCAGATTATATGGTGTTCATTGCTATGTAGAACCCTCCCTGTGTCTCTCATGAATACATAAATAAAATCTTAAAAATAAAAGAAAAAAATATTATTTGTAATAAATGGAAATGATTTAGGATATAATCAGATTATATGGGGTTCATTGCTATGTAGAACCCTCCCTAATCACTTCACCTTCTAAGCATGGCTTTTCTCATTTGTAGAATGGAAATAATAACTCCATCTAACAAGTTTTTAATAAGATTTAAATTACATTGGGGTACTTGGGTGGCTAGGTCCGTTGAGCATCCTACTCTTGGTTTCAGCTTGGGTCATTATCTCAGGGTCATGGGATGGAGGGTGGGAGGGGAGGGGGATGGCCCTGGATTCTGCACTCAGCAGGGAATATGCTCGAGTTTCTCTCTTTCTCCCTCTGCCCCTGCTTGTGTGCTCTCTTTCTTAAATATACCAATCTCTTAAAAATATTTAAATTACATTAAATAATCAAGCTGATGCCTAATAGTCACTCAATAAATGCTTATTTGTTCATTCATTCATCCATGCATTCATGTGTTCATCCTTTCTTTCATCTGGTATACATGCCTTACTCCTATAATAGCAAGACTACAGCCACCATTAATAAACCTTTTGTAATATGTACAAACACCTGTTGGGTAACAGGTGTGACTCTGCCCTAGCTATTTTTCTAGTCAGTAATAGACATAAGCCCTAAGATCGGATCAGTGGGGATAAGCCCTATAGTCACTATTCTTATGGATCTGATGAACAAACTCATGACTAGGGTTTTCTATTGCCCTTACTTGTTTCTAGTAAATGAACTTTGAGCAGAAATAGTACCTTTAATGACAGAGAGCCTTTGTGCACAATGTGGGCGATAGGATCTCCTTCACCTCTTCTCTAAATGGATGTTATCAATGATATTTTCTCAGCTTTACATAAAGAGTTGGATGGGATAAAATCTTAGGTGCAGAGCAGAATTCATAACCATTCCTTTTGTTTTAATTGAAGTATGATTTTCATACAATAAAATTAACAGAGCTTAAGTATTCAATTCAATGAGTTTGGCAATACATCCATTCAACTACCACCCCAAACAAGAATTTAACATTTTCATCACCCCCAAAAAATTACCCTTATGCCTCTTTCTAGTCAATACCCAATATGACAGAATTTTTTTATGGCATAATTTATTGTAAAATCTCCCAAATGTTTTTAGGGATGTCTTCTACTTATCATTAGAACCCTCACAACTTTCATCTGTTGGAAGTAAACTATTGAGAGGTTTGTCTCAATATTCATAATGATTCTGTGAGGCAGGAACTATTACTGGTCCATTTTATAGGTGAGAAAACTGAAGCTTAATGAGATAAAGGAAGTTGTCCAAAGGTCCAACAGCTCTTAATCCTAGATCTGGGATTTGAACTAAGTGGTCTGATTCTAGAACCTGACTTTTACATCACTATCCTAAAGAGCAGATACATCCCGAGGTTTAACTAACAAGTACAGTTTTCCTGGGCCTGAATTTCGTACATCTGTCATTGTGACAAAAGGAGGAAAAGTAAACTGGTTGATTTAATAGCATCTTCCATTTCTTTTATGGTGCCTTATAAGCTCAGTTATTCTTTCATTAACTTATGCCTGCAAGATTTTTACCATTTGACCATTAAGAACCATGATGGAGATCACTGATGATGACAGGAGGGCAAACATTTTTGAGCACTGACTCTGTGTCAGGTGCTATGTAAACCACTACATCAAAATTCCCTGATTTGGGCAGCTGGGTGGCTCAGCGGTTTAGCGCCACCTTCAGCCCGGGGTGTGATCCTGGAGACTTGGGATCGAGTCCTGCATCGGGCTCCCTGCGTGGAGCCTGCTTCTCCCTCTGCCTGTGTCTCTGCCTCTCTCTCTGTGTCTCTCATGAATAAATAAATAAAATTAAAAAAAAAAACAATTTTACAGACTAAAAATTTGAGGCTTAGTGAGTCTGAGTGACTTTTCCCAGTGCTGTATAGTTAGAACATGGCAGGGCTCATTTTGAATCTTGTCAGGCTGTCCTGCATGCCTGTATGTCATCCCCTGATGTAAACAGCCTCTTAATCCTCTAGGTAGGTCCTTAGTCCTATTAATAAAGAATGGTCTCAGTTCCTGCCTGAACTAGATTTCACCAGTATAAATATGTGAGCTCGAACTCTGCCAGCTGGCATGCTTTTAGATAAGATCCTGTTAGTCCCAAACATTTAACTCCACCTGGTCTTCAGAAACTTGGAAAACAGCTGGCCCTTGGCCAAATTATGAGGTATATGAAATTTGTCTTAGGTATCTGATCTTCCTCTGTTCTCTGCCCATACCCTCAAAGCATCCTGCCAAACAAAGACTCTTCTTTCAATTCCTGGAGCCCAAATCTTGCCAGAATTACTAAATCCCTTAGCTTCTACCCACTTTTGTGTTCAGATCTCTTTTTTTCAAAGATTTTTAAATTTTATTTTATGATAGACATAGAGAGAGAGAGAGGCAGAGACACAGGAGGAGGGAGAAGCAGGCTCCATGCCGGGAGCCCAATGTGGGACTCGATCCGGGGACTCCAGGATCGCCCTGGGCCAAAGGTAGGCACCAAACCACTGAGCCACCCAGGGATCCCCCATGTGTTCAGATCTTCTGATGCTCCTTGGGCTCCTTCCCTGTCTCTGCCTTTTGATTTTCCCATTGTACCTGAGCCAGTTTGGTTCTAGCTTTCCTACCCAAGCCCATGCTAAAGCCCTCTTGGAGGGAAGTTGGAGAAGGACCTCCCGAAATAGAAAAAAAAAAAAAAACAAAAACAAAAGCTCAATTTGAGCTTCTTAAAAAAAAAAAAAAACAAAAACAAAAGTCACCTGGGTTGACTCAATCAAATAGAAATATAGTAAAGGACCCCCACCTGTTTTGGCAACGTCAGTGGTGTGTCTCCCAGGACTGATAGGAAAGTAAGACAAGGAAGCCTTTGTGGTAACAACACCTAATCATACAGCCTTGAATCTGTGCCCTGTGCTGTCCTAAGTACTTTATATGTGGTTATTTATTTAATCCTTACAACAGTCCTATGAGGTGTGTTGATCAAGGCTCCAGCAAGAAGGAGAAGGCACGCACGGATGGAATTCTAAAGAGAAATTAAAGAAAAGACTATTTGCAGATGTGCAGGGAGATTTGATGGAATAAATCAGGGATATTGAGGCACCCAGCAAACTAGCTGCTGTTGGAAGCTGTTCCTACTCACAGGTTGAAAGGGCAACCAAGGAAATGGTATAACTAGAGCCTGATGAAGAGCTATCCTAGCTCTAAGAGACCATCTGCAGTCATGAAGACATGTGGTCCAAGCCCTAAGCTGTGGAGGTGGGAGTAGCAGGTGATGAGAACAGCTTGGGGGTTGGTGAGGTGTTGGGAGAACAAATCCTTTAATACTTCCTTCCACTTTCCAATTTCCCTTTGACTGAAACAACTAGAAGCTTGCCATCAAGGGAGTCTCAGTGATACAGGTTTGAAGTGTCAGTCACTATGGGGTCAATATGAGGCAAAAGGATAGTGAATAACCAGTTTATGAAGAAACCGAGGCACAGAGGTCAAAGTAACATATCCAAAGTCACACAGTTGGAAATAGCAAAACCAAGATCTGAACTGAGGTTGTCACATCCGGTCTAGTGTTGAGGAGTTCTCCCACACTAGTGTCTTACAGTTCCTCCAAATGCCTTCTCCAGAGATTTTAGAATGTTCCTGCAGGAGGTATTTTGGAGCAGGTGCCCTAATCATATTAGGGACAGATTCTAGAATCAGGCATTTAGGACTCACTAGTGGGTGACACTGTTGGGTGAATCTGGGCCAAGTATGGAAACTCATATGGGCCTTAAAATTGTTCCCACTAGTGACAGAGAGGAGCTCCTATTTCAGATAAAAAAGTTCCATTCGTCATTTCAAGATGTCTCTGAACACAGTAGCCTCCTGGCAGAAATTACTTCTTGACAGATATAGGTAACACTGGTAGCTTTGGCCAATTTAGTGGGTTAATGATAATTAACATGGCCAAGTTTATGAAACAAAGAGATCATGAAATAGTAAGTTTGTCAGAAAACCACTAATAAGATGGTAAGCATTGTTTTTGCCTCAACGTAGGAGAAACTGAGACTTGTGGTTTCTATGTGAGGGGAGTCAGTACTCAATTTGAACTTCTGAAAAAAAAAAAAAAACCCAAAAACAAAAAAACAAAACCAAAAACAGAAAGCCGCCCACCTGGGTTGAACCCAATCAAGGCAAACCAACTGATAGAAAATATAATCATTGTGTGGAGACATTTCCTGTGAGATGAGAAGAGGAGGTACAGAAAAACACTCTTTTGTGAAAAAGACAGAAAATTCAAGAGAAATGAAATGATTAGCCTATGTCTTTTTATAGTAAAGAAGGAAAGCTTTAGTGAGAGACTTTTATAGTTTGTTATTTTATTTCTAATTAAGTTTTTTGTTTTCTCCTTTGTAAAATTAGGAAGCGAGCTGGCACTTTTTATATAAACCAAGATTTCTATCAGGAAAAAGCATGAGGCTAGGAAAGAGAGAAGAGGCCCAAATGATGCGCAAGAGAGTAAGAAAAATACCAACATTTCTTATGTAATTTAGCAACAAAAATGTGTATCATGTGATAGGATACTAAGTCTTGGCATTATTGCTGTAATTTGAGAAAGGAAAGCAGTGTTACCAACCTAGCAGTCCTACGATAGAACCCTGTGAAAAGTAGATGAAATGTTCTGAGCATATGATCAACCAAATGTTATGCACCTAGAGAAGGCTCTTTTCTACTAGACATTTTCTGTCTCCCACTATTTGCTTCAAAAGTATTCTTTTAAAATTCAATCCTATTAAACTACTTGAAATTTGGATGTTGGTTTTAGGGAAGCAATCTTCATTATTTGTCATAAGGGTGGTATTTAATTGGCTTAACTGTTCTTTCCACAAGTTAGCAATTTCTAGGAGTTGGTTATTAACACTGTTTATTATACAGTAGGGCTTCACATTACAGCTGGTTTGTTTCAAGCCATAAATACTGGAGGCATATTATATATAAATAGCATGCATACATGAAAAACGCACTCCCTGTCTTCCTTCCCTCTGGACTCCAGATGTGTTAGGATGCTATGTGATATTGACCCTGTGCGGGTAGGGACCATAAAAGATTGTCAGAGAGGGCCCCATTTGAGCAATGATCGAGGAAAGGAGAGTCAAAAAGGTAAAGTCTAATGTACATGCATCCAATCCTCCCAAGGGCTGGGAGCTTATACTTGCATTTAAAAGTAAAAATTAGGGCAGCCTGGGTGGCTCAGCGGTTTAGCACCGCCTTCAGCCCAGAGCATGATCCTGGAGACCTGGGATGAAGTCCCATGTTGGGCTCCCTGCAAGGAGCCTGCTTCTCCCTCTGCCTGTGTCTCTTCTCTCCCTCCCTCTCTCTCTCTCTCTCTCTCTCTCTCTGTCTCTCATGAATAAATAAATAAAATCTTTAAAAATAAATAAAAGTAAAAATTAAAAGGGGCGCCTCAGTGACTCGGTTGAGCATCCAACTCTTTTTTTTTTTTTTTAAGATTTTATTTATTTTTTCATGAGAGACAGAGACACAGGCAGAGGGAGAAGCAGGCTCCATGCAGGGAGTCTGATACGGACTCGATCCCAGGTCTCCAGGATCACACCCTGGACTGAAGGCGGCAGTAAACCACTGAGCCACCAGGGCTGCTCGAGCATCCAACTCTTGATTTCAGCTCAGGTCATGGTCTCAGGGTCATGGGATTCAGCCTATGTAGGGCTCCACACTCTGCAGGGAGTCTTCTTGAGATTCTTTACCTCCCTCTCCTTTTCCCTCTGCCCCTCCTCCTGCTTATACACCTGTGTGTGTGCTGTCTCTAAAAATAAATAAATCTTAAAAAACACTAAAAACTAAGGAAGTGCTAACAGCCAAAAAGAAGTTTAATCCCTTTGTGACTTCTGACCAGAGCAAGAACTATAAAAGGCAGTTCAGTACACTTTCCCACATTCACAGGAAGATTATGTCTTCCCTCCTTTCCAAAACGCTGAGACAGAACTGCAATGTTCAATCCATGCCATCTGAAAGGATGATGAAGTACAGGTTGTGCAAGGACACTACAAAGGTCAGCAAATTGGCAAAGTAGTCCAGGTTTACAGGAAGAAATGCGTCATCTACACTGAACAAGGACAGGGAGAGAAGGCGGATGGCACAGCTGTCCATGTGGGCATTCACCCTTGCAAGGTGGTTATCACTAGACTGAAACCGGACAAAGGCTTGAAAAAGATCCTGAATGTAAAGCCAAATCTTGCCAGGTAGGAAAGGAAAAGGGCAAATAGAAGGAAGAAACAATTGAGAAGATGCAGGAATAAAGTAATCTTATATATCTTAAATAAAAACTATTAAAATGAAAAAAAGTAAGGGCAGCCCGGGTGGCTCAGCAGTTTAGTGCCACCTTCAGCCGAGGGTGTGGTCCTGGAGACCTTGGATCGAGTCCTGCGCTGGGCTCCTTGCATGTAGCCTACTTCTCCCTCTACCTGTGTCTCTGCCTCTCTCTCTCTCTCTGTGTATCTCATGAATAAATAAATAAAATCTTAAAAATAAAGAAAAAAGTAGGAAGTAGGAATGAAACAGGAATGCTATCATCTAATTTATAAGATAAAAGAAAAAATGGACTGATTTCCTTAAGAATCCTAGAAATTAGTGTTTATCATTTTTTAAAGATTTTATTTATTTATTCATAAGAGACACACAGAGAGAGAAGCAGAGACATAGGCAGAGGGAGAAGCAGTTTCCATGCAGGAGCCCGATGTGGGAGTCAGTCCCAGATCCTGAGATCAAGCCCTGAGCCAAAGGCAGACACTCAACTGCTGAGCCACCCAGATGTCTGTAGTGTTTACCTTTAAAACACTATTAAAACCAAGGACATTTGTTTGTAATTAATACATATAGGAGGGGTGCCTGGGTGGCTCAGTTGATCAAGTGTCTGACTCTTGATCTTAGCTCAGGTCTTGATCTCAGGGTCATGGGGTCAAGACCTGAATTGGGCTCTACTTTAAAAAAAAAAAATACATATAGGAAGTGTCCGTGTCTTCGTCTGTAACCAATTAAAAGTAAAGTATGATCAACACTGTTTTTTAATCAGATTTATATATGTAGTGATTTGGTGAAAAAGAAGGATTAAAAGTATGCTTTGTCTCTATTCTTTCATACTTTGGAAGGTAGGGAAAACAATGTTTGTGAGCTGTGACAATACATCAGGCAAAGTTATCCTTAATGGTGGAGGGTGTGGATGACAGCTAACCCACGGGCTGTCATTTTACAATAGCCATTTCCCTCTAGGACTTGTGTGCCTGCTAGTGAAACAGGGCTTCCACAAAGCACGTCCACTCTTTTCATTCACCAATTGTCTTTCGCTAGAATCTGGGACCCATCATTGAGAACCACATGTCCCCTGGGACCAACACATCCTCAACAGATAGCTGCCTTTCCACCCTGCAGTACACACTCCTTCCTATGCTCTCCTTGCTCTGCTTGCTTGAGTCCTCCCTGCCCAGGATAACTGGTATCTCTGTGGAGAAGACAACACCCAGTAGGAGGGATGAATGTGGCCAAATAAAGGCAATTTAAAAATAAAGGCACTTTTAGATTAGATATAGACACTAATATTAGAAAATTAGTATTTTGTTTCTCAATTCAGTATTAATTTCTCTGAATATCATGATTTCAATAATGTAACTTCAATCAAGTTAGTATGATGAGCAACTGACATATTTAACAGAGAATAAAATGTTACAAGCAGTTTCAGGACTGTCTTGCTATTGAACCCTATCTGTCTAACGAAAATATTGTGATTACATTTGAAAGGCATTGTATTTTGCTTTATCTAGTCATCTCTTTATTGCTCTCTACTTTCCCTTTCACCTCCACAAACCTTTGAAAAAATATGGTTACTTTCATTGACTCTTTCATTTGGCAGAAGCTATGTACTGACTTGGTACATATACCGACTCATTTAATCCTCACAACAAACCTGAGATAACGTTTTTCCTCCCAGTTTATAGGTGACAAAAATGAGTCAGAGAGGCTCACTTTCTCAAGGGCACACAACTAGTAAGGAGAGAATAGGGATTAGCTCTCAGAGGGTCAAGTCCTACAGCCCAGGTCCTCAACCACTACCTGAAGTGTCTCTGTATATTGGTCATTGGTTTGTACTTCAACAATGGTTTGACTTGGAGACACCTGGGTGGCTCAGTGGTCGAGCGTCTGCCTTCGGCTCAGGTTGTGATCCCTGTGTCCTGAGATTGAGTCCCACATCAGGTTCCCTGCAGGGAGCCTGCTTCCCCCTCTCCCTGTGTCTCTGCCTTTCTCTCTCTCTGTGTGTCTGTCATGAGTAAATAAATAAAATCTTTTAAAAAAAGGAATGGTGTGATGTGTTCTCATCTTTGCTCTCATGCATGCTGATTTATAAATAGGATTGTTGGCCTAAGGGTTCATACCAGTGTCCTCTCCCCTTTCTTGCTCTATGCTCTGATTTCTGTCTATATCCTTTATGTTTTCCTTTTGGTAACATCATCTGATTCCACAGTGTTCTGAGCCCTCTAAGAGGGAAAGCCCAACCAGTTGGTGAGTGCACTGCTGACCATCTCCACTATCCAGATATTTGAATCCATAGGAAATCTCATGTGAACCAGACATACAGGGAAAAAGGAAAGAC
The DNA here is from genome assembly GCF_053574225.1 of Canis aureus. Taxonomy (NCBI): domain Eukaryota; kingdom Metazoa; phylum Chordata; class Mammalia; order Carnivora; family Canidae; genus Canis; species Canis aureus. The sequence continues at coordinate 21,077,473 of NC_135635.1, forward strand.
TGGGTCCTGGATTTAAGCATTCTCTACAGATATTGGAAAAGGGGCTAGCCCTCTAAGATACAAGACCCCTTTGGATTGTCTATGATGTATGGCTTTCAAAATTCTTGACCACAGCTTATCATAAGGGGTATATTTCTATTGTAGCACACAACACATATATTTACATACAGAGAACTAAAACAAAATGTCATAAAGCACTTTACTATGTGGGATGTGCTTTGAAAGTTTCTATTCTTTTTTATTTATTTTTTGAAAAGATGTCGGTCCAGATACAGTAAATTGATTTTGTAACCCACTAATAAGGTCATCACTGGCGGACTGAAACATACCACTATAAAAAGTATTTTTAACTCAACGTATGATGGATTTTCAAGAATAATAGATTTAGGCTAAAAATGATTAATTCCTTGATTATCTGCAAACAGTTTTGCAAATTACTTGTGTTCTCCTCTGTTTCATATCCTTGTTGGAGATCAAGAGGCCAGTAAGGGAACATCATGGGAGAGATATGTAGGTAAGACATATGGACACTGAGAAGATATTTGTACACACAAAAAAGATGATGACTCTTCCTGAATGCCAGCTAAGATTACTTCTGCAAAGTTACCATCCTTTAAAATATTAAGATTTGGTCAGATGCATATTGAGGGACAGCTGAAGAAATTTGAATATAATCTAGATCTTAGAAAATTATTGTTAATTTGAGTGTGGTGATGGCATTGCGGTCATATAGAAAAGAATCCTCTCTAAATGTTTATAGTGAAGTATTTATGGGTGGTATGTCATGATGTTAACATATATCTTAAAATAAACCTGAACTCCAAACAAAGACTGGGGATGGGCAGATAGAGAAGCTGCACCATACCTCAGCCTCAGTGACAGCAGATGCTACCATTGTCTTGCTGCCACTTGTCTGGTCCCCTCTGTAATTAAGACTCCAGTTGCCGAGAATGAGTCAGAAAGAGGAGGTGGGGAGAAACTGCCACAGACCTACTCCAGAGTTTGATGTTAAAAAACACTGACGTCATGGTTCTTGTTCTGGGATGGATGTGGCAAGCACACTACTTGTGTCTCCCACTGCGTACAGCTATAAAACCTGAAAAACCTGCATGGAACAGCTACCTGAGGATTCTGAAAAATAAGTAAGAACAGGCAGACTGGGGCAGAAGATCAGAATTTGAAGTAACATGAAAATGACCATGAGTTTACCTATTTTTAAAAACTCTGAAAAAAACAAAACAACAAAAAACTCTGTATTGCCCAGCATGATTCAAGATTATCTGAAACCAAGAGGCAGACATCATTGTGGACAGAGAGAGAGCTCCCAAAGTTTCTAGTTCAGGCACAAGGAGAAGGAAAGAGGATAGACCAAGAGTTTCTAGATGTAAAATCAAAAGCACCATCTTTAAAAGAAAAACTTTGCCAATTATATTTTATTGAATGTGAAATGTTTACTCTGTGGAAGACATTACAAAGAGAATGAAAAGACAAAGTATAGACAGGGGAAAGTTTTGCACATCACATATTCAACAAATGCTTATATCCGGAATGTTAGAAAGGACTTTGAAAATTAATAATAAGGAAATAGTTTCCTTCCAAAAAAATGGACAAAAAACTTGAACAGACACTTCATCAAAGAGGTATATGAGTATAATTTTTAAAAGATGAGCAATGTGCAGATATTTTATCTTTTTTATTATTAAAAAAGAGTTTATTAAGTATTTAAATTCATCCCACTGAAGTCTATGAATGCATCATTGGGGGATCCCTGGGTGGCTCAGTGGTTTAGCGCCTGTCTTTGGCCCAGAGCGTGATCCTGGAGTCCTGGGATCGAGTCCCACGTCGGGTTCCCAGCATGGAGCCTGCTTCTCCCTCCTCCTGTATCTCTGCCTCTTTCTCTATATATATGTCTCTCATAAATAAATAAGTTTAAAAAAAAATGAATGCATCGCTGGTCCTGGGTAAAATTCCTGATTATATTAGTAAATTAGTGACTTAGGAGCACCTAGAAAAGAAAGCTGTGGTCATCAGAAACCAGCACAGATTCACAAAGAGCAAGTTCATTAGACTTCTTCTATGATAGAATTAGTGTCAGAAGTGTGAACCAGTTCAAGGCCTTTGTGAAAGCCACATGAATTCTTTCAGATACAACTGCAACATGTAGGTTGAATGAAATACAACAGTCATTGAAAAATGATGACTTCTAAAATGTGGAGGGAGGCACATCTTTCTTGTTTTTTTTCTTTTGATCTCTCTGAATGAATATTTTGATTGTTGATTTGATTAATGATAGAGAAAGAAATGCTTATGAAAACATCTGTAGATTCCATGAGGATAGAATTATGCACACTTGGATATCACGATCAGGTTTTCCTAAATTGTTGATAGTTGAAGGGATGAGATGAAGCCAGTAAAATAAAATTGATGTAGATAATTGTTAAAGTTTTTGTTTTTGTATCTATAAAATCAATTATATAAATGTGATATGGAGTTTTGCTATAGTATTTACGAAGAAAGCTTATATTAACTTAAGCTAAATATGAGTATTTTAGTTTCCTGTTTCTGCTATATAAAAATTGAGCCACAAGTTGAGTGGCTTAAAAGAATACGAATTCATTCTCTTCCAGTTATGGAGGTCAGCGGTCTAATATGATTCAGTAGGGCTGTGTTTCTTCTGTGGCGTTCCTGAGGAGAATATGCTTGCCTGTTCCAGCTCCTAGAGGCTGCCCACACTAGTTCTGTGGCCCTCCATCACTCTGACCACTGCTTCTGTTGTCATAGCTCCCTCTCTGACTCTGGCCCTCCTGCCTCCTTCTTGTAAGAACCTTTGAATTACATTGAACCACCCAGATAATCCAGAATAACTTCCCCTTTTCAAGATCCTTAACTTAATGGCATCTGCAAAGTTCTCTTTGCCTTGCAAGTTAACATATTCCAGGCTCCAGGGACGAGGACATGGATGTCTTTAAAGGATCATTATTCAGCATATGCCACAATGAGTCAATAGTGTGACGTTATCACCAAAAGATATCGGATCATTGGACCATTAATATTTTGAATTAAATATCATTTTGATAATATGTAATAACTATATTAATCATACATCAAACAATAAATATAACACTTCAAAGGAAAGGCTTATAGTTTCACTCTACTCTTCCTTATCAGGCACGATACTTGGGTAATTGTGTCTAGCTCTGAACACCACACTTGAAAATATAATCAAACAGGGCACAAAGAAATATTCTGAAAGAACATAAGAGGAAATAGAATTAAGAATAAGAAATGTCTACTAGAGGAAAGAGGTCAGGAGAGCGCATGATCACTATCTTCCCTCTTTGAGGGGACAGCATATGGAATAAGCATTAGAGTCATGAAAACCTATAAAAAGGCAAACTCACAAAAGAGCTGGACACATCACGGAAATGAGTTCAGTTCAATGGAAGGAAGAGCTGTCCAACCTGCAGTGGGTGTCCTACAGAGCTATGGAGTTCTCTTTCACAGGAGATTTACGTGCATAAACTATGATTTTTTTTAAAAATTTTGATTTAAATTCAATATAAGTAACATACACTGTATTATTAGTTTCAGAGCAGAATTTAGTGATTCATCAGTTGCATATAACACCCAGTGCTCATTACTTCAAGTGTTCTACTTAATGCTCATCACCCAATTTCCCCCTTCCCCCTCACCTCCCCTCCAGCAACCCTCAGTTTGTTTCCTAGAGTTGAGAGTATCTTATGGCTTGCCTTCCTTATGACTTATATAAAAGCAGTGTGAACATATGGAGAGTCCTGAGCCAGATGAATTTCAATGCCCCTCCCACATTTCAAGTTCCTGTGATTCCAATGACGAAATCTCTGTCCCTTCTTGAGGAAAGGAAAGAGAAATAGCTGGAGCAGGAGAGCCAGTGAGCAGATAAGGGCTTTGTAAGGGTCTGAATGGGCTGTTTTCATGACTGACAGATTTATGATGGAATAATTTCCTCTGTTTGTCCTGTAATGAGTGTTTGTACCTTGGGTTTGCAGCTAACTCCTTGCCCTCTGAACATTTCCAGCTGGATTTCAAAGAGAGGAAATGGTTTTGCTTAAGTGACAATTAACAGAATTCCTGTTGATTAATTTTTTTCCTTATTGTTTTCAGCACAGCTAATAGGTAGCTATTTGTTTCAAAGTAAAAAACCTAAAGAGTCTTATAATTTTAAGATAAAAGTTTACATTTAGTTTATTTACACAGCATATGATTTCCTTAATGCCCAAACTTTCCATGGATCCTTTTATTCTGAACACAGAAATATGAAATAAGAACCCAGCAGCATCCTAGCATCTCATAGTAAGTGGGACTTCCTGTCAATCTAGTCATTTTCCATTCTACAAATAAGAATTTTCTTAATTAGTTCCTCTCTTACCCTCTTACTCTCTTTAACTGTTTCACTTATTTCCCTCTCCCTTTTAGCTTTCTCCCTTTCTCTCACTTTTCCTTCTCCTTCATTCCAGTTTGTTAAGAAAAAAAAGCAATCAGATGGTGCTCCCTCATTTTCCCAAGAGTAATCCCATGACACTCCTATTTCTCTGCCCATCACTTTCCTCTTTCCTTCTGTTTTAATGAAAGAAGTGTTCCTCCTCCTCCTCCTCCTCCTGCTTTTTTTTTTTTTTGGAAAAGCACTTTTCATAAAGATAAAAGGAGAGCTAAGTTCTATGTTTATGAAGAATTAGGGGATGTCATGGTGGAAAGGAACAGGCCACAAATGAGCAATAAATGTGAGCTAGGCTTATTTTTGCCCCATAAAAAGATAAAAATAAAGTGATATCAGAATTCCTACAGGGACACCTAAAATTTGGTTGTTTTCAGCTTGAGACAATGAGTCCACAAGTATTTATCGCCCTTTTACCTCGTATACAGGAAACAGTTTTATGTTTAGAGGCAGATGTATAGGAACTCAGGTGTAGTGATCACAGCTCTTGAGTCTGCCTTCATTATAGGCATGAGTTTATTACCTATTCCTGAGTCTTCCTAGAGTTCTTTTCATTTTTTTTTATCAGATATTCACATATTTGTATGTAAAACTTTTCTCCTGAGATGAAGTTTTGGATGTGCTATGGGCTGGATAAGCAATTAGTGGGTATTACAGAAAAATAGAACTTTGCCAGGAAATTGATTGTTACAAAATAATTGGCCTAAGAAAGTTGGTATCATTTCACCACACTCTGACATATCTTCCCACAGAATAATTTGGTTCATTTCTCTGAGAGATTGTCATGACCTTGAACATTAAGAGGTAATGTCTTTTACAATAATTTTTCTCTTCCTTCCCACCTTCATTCAATTCATCACCAAGTCATTTGACTCAACCTTTAAGATAATTTTAAATGAGTCCACTTATTTTCATCTTTATCACCACCACTAGAGTTCACACCAATATTACTTTTTACCTGGACTTAACTTTCTCATTAGGGCCCCTATATCATGTCTTGTTCCCCTTGAGCCCTTTCTTCAACCCAGCAGCCTGAGCAATTTTGTGCCAAATGCTGCTGATCAGACTGAAAGTTCCCTATTAGACAATCAAGTTCAGGTGTCCATGCAGATGGATGTAGACTTTGGAGTTCAAGTTGGAGTGTAAAACTTTAGTAAAGGTAGACTGATAAGAGAAGAGATCCAGTGTCTGAGCCCTGGGGTCCTCCTTTGTTTAGGTGTTGGGGAAAAGGGAAGGAACTAGTAAAGTCTGAAAAGGAGTCAATGAAATACAAGGTAAACCAGGAGAGTATGGCATCCCAGAAGCCAAGTGAAAAAAAAAGTATCAAACAGAAGGGAGTGATTAACAATGTACAGTGCTGCTGACAGGGCAAGTTAAGAGGAAAACAGGACCACTGATTTAGCATCATGGAGGTCACAGGTGACTTTGACAAGAGTAGCTTCAGTGGATTAATGGGGCAGAGTCAAAGGGTAAACAGGATAATAGGAGGAGAAAAATTTGAGGCAGCAAATCTGCACAAGTCTGTTCTGAAGATTTTCTGTAAGGGGGTGAGTTCATAACGAGAGGACAGAAGGCACAGGAAATAACATAGAGGAGTTGGCAGGTTCTTTCGCAAGCTCTGCTTAACTTGCTTCTGTTCTTTCAGTGAAATAAGAGGTGAGGCTATCAGCAGGCTGAAAGTAAGGATTGAGCAGGAGCTGTTGGTATTTGAAGAGGGAGCAGAAGGTTTGAAGTAGTCATCTAGAAGACTGGAGGAATGAACGGATTAAGAGAATATATTATGACTGCCACATTCCCTTGAGGTCTAATAGTTAAGTATTTAGAATGAGACTGGTCAGTGTGGTTTTACATTTTTCTCTAGTCCAATAAGTCAGCAGTGCAGGGAGAGACCAAGCTGAGCATTGGCTTTGACCAGGGTTGGAGTTCACTAAGTGAATAACACAAAAAGAGAAGATGAAGAGAGATGAGAATCCTGCATGGATGTGATTATAATGATCCATTCTAATCCAACTGAGTAAGATAGGAAAATAGGACATGTGAGAGGCAGGTTGCCATGGAATTGTGGTGATCAGTGTGATTATGGGGATTTAAAGCTGTAAGAGTGAGGGTAGTTAGAAAGATAGGAAGTAGATGGCAGTAAGTGACTGAGCTGATTGAGAATGACATTGTGGATTGTAATTATTGGTAATGGATCGATGGCATGCTCATAGAGTGAGCAGCTGAAGCAGAGAGGAGGACTTGCAATGAATTACGTTAGAGGCCCGGACATGAGAAAGACATTTACATAGATATTGAAAGTATTATGAATTATGTCCAGAGAAGTGTTGGCAAGAGTAATAGTGAACCCAGAGGTAAATCTGCAAGGAATGACTCAGGGGTCTGGTGATGACTGCAAGAAGGATGATTAATGCATATTTATAGTCTGATGATATAGGATATTCCAACCTGAGAGCCATGGAACAGTAAAACTAAAACCATAATGATGAAATGTAATAGATCTCATAAAAGAGGTACAAAGTTCTGTGACAGAGGTTCTCTAGCAAGTGTTCTGATAATTCTTAAGTGATTTGTTAAAATATAGATTACTGCCTCCCCTCCCCAAGTTCCTGCTACAGTAGGTCTGGGATGGAGCCCAACAACTTGCATTTCTTTCCTTTCCTTTTTTTTTTTTTTTTTTTTTTTGAGAAAGAGAGAGAGTGCTTGTGTGCATGCAAGTGGGGCTGGGGGTGGGCAGTAAAGGGCAGAGGGAGAGCGAGAATCTTATGCAAGTTCCATGCTCAACGTGAAACTACTCTCCAGGCTCAGTCTCACGACACTGAGATCATGACCTGAGCCCAAATCAAGAGTTGGACACTTAGCTGGCATCCCATCAGTTAACAGTTCTAACAAGTTCTGAGGTGGCACTGATTCTGATGGTCTAGGGTCCACGTTTCAAGAACTGATCTGCTATGAAAATTCAGAAGAGATATGAATTGCTTCTGGCTGCAGAGATCAAGGAAGGTGGATGGAGAGCGTTCTTTATTTCTCTGCAAGTGATTAGAAACAGCAATTTGACATCAATTACCATATATTGACTAATAAGAGAAGTCATATTTTTGGGAGTCCTATATTTACTAACCTCTCCAAGTCAGAGATGCAGAGGAAATGTGGTTGCATTATTTCTCTAAAACTTCATTGTATCAAATTAACACACTGTACTCCTTAAACTTATGCAATGTCAAATATCTCAAAAAAGCTAAAAAGAAAAATAAAGCTTAATTGTCTAAAGCAGATCTGATCTTCATCAAGGCTCCACCTGCTGGATGATTAAGAAAAAGCTGACTCCTGTCCATTTCCATTTAAAGTTTGATCCATTACATAAATTTAAACAATCTCTTTAGGTAGATGTTGAATGTTTGGTTTTTTAGATTTCACCTGGCAGGATTTGGTTTTGTGACCTTGTGGCTTTGAGGTGGGGATGGCTTCCTTGTTTGGTATTCTGGTTTCTCTGCTCTCTGTGGTAATGTCTCTTGTCTGCCAGGTTGCTGCTTGCTCTGCTGGCATTCTTGGCTGAGGTCTGCACTGATGACTCGTGGTCTGGTCACATAGCTGCTCCAGTCGGAGCAAAGTGGTTCTCCTTGACTGACTTGGCATTATCTTGCTCAATATGGTTCCATCCAAGTTCCTGCCCTGTTCTCTATCTGGCCACTAGCCTACTGGATCATGGATCATCTCACCCTTCACCAGAGCGGAGAGTGATTTATACAGTGGCCCTGTGGCAGCCGGACTAGGTCTCCGTTCACATGCCTTTACATTCTTACCCTTAGATTCAGCACTTTGGGGTTCCATCTACACCACACGGAGTAGAAACAAACTTTGGGGACTTGGTCTCAAACTTCCTTCTCTGTCCATTTACACGGGGTCACTATTTTTTTCTCTGCTATGACATCCTGCCCCTTCCATTAGTGTGGTGACTGCTTGAGAGAGACAGCCTCCTTTTGCAACCCTAACTGGAAGCAGGGCAAGATCCCTTGTCTTTCCTCAGTGCTTCCCTCAAACTAGCCAGTGAGCCTTCCTCCCTCCTCCTGTTTCTAAAGTGAGATTCAGAATATCTCACCTCCATCACCTTCTTCCTTGTCCATTCTTTACTTGTATTTCATGCATTCTGAGATGTACTTTCCTCCTCCCTCCATCATAATCCCTCTTACAGTCTCTCCTTCCTCCCCTTCTATTCCTTTTGCTTTTCTTTCTTTCTCTTTCTGTAAGTTTTTAGCTTATAAATTATTATATTAAAGTTTAAAATTGTTCATAAAATAAAGAGGAAAATAACAATTTGAGTAGGAGATGGGATTTTGCCTAACTCTCAGTGAGTATAATTCCATGAGAAGGGAATTGTTTATTTGCTCCTCCCTATTTCAGTGACTTCCTCATAACTTGGAGACTGTGAGTATATGACAGTTCTTGCTGAGATTCTAATGCTTAAAGATAATTTTTTATTTGATTCAAATTTTACCTTAATTCAGATTTTAGAATTCCATCTTCAAGCCCAATGAACTGGACTTAAAATACATAAAATATTTAACAGCAAGATTTCCTTTTTTCTTAATACCCATCCAATTTTAAATGACTTACAAAAATAGGCTGCCACTTTTCAAAAAAATTATTTATTTGAGAGAGAGAGAGAGAGAGAGAGAGAGAGGACACAGAGCAGAGGGGTGAAGGGGAGGTAGAGAAAGTCACAGCAGACTTCCTTGCGAACATGGAGCCCAACCCCAGGCAAAATCAAGAGTTGGTTGCTTAACTGTGCCACCCAAGCATCCCTAGTCTGGCACTTTCTAATGGATGTTTTGGTCAAACTCCTTGAGGGCAGAAATAGTGTCTTGTCTACTCATTCTTGAATAACTCCATATAGCATAGTTCTTGGCACATAGTAGGTGCTTCACAAATATTTGTGGGGTAAATAAAATGCCAGTATGTCTCATTAACTTTGAATAAACGATGGCAGTTAAAGCATTCAAAATGGTCATGTCTACTTGCTTTATAAGAACATTTTCAGGTGGATGACAACACAATTAGTTTTGTTTCCAAAACCTGTGTCTTATCAGGTCCAAGCTGACCTAGTCATGGATGAAAAGAGCACAGAGAGACTAAGTTTTGAGGGAAATATAATAGAGGCTGATACTTCCAACAGTTTGATGGAAGAAATGGGTAAATATTGAGAACTGGAGCAACATGAAAGCATCTAATGCAATGGAACTCTTAACAGGACTCTTGAGAAAGGACAAAAGGTCTATCAGAAATAAATATGACTGGTGCTGTGGATAATGTCACTTGGATTGGTGGGCTGTGTAGCCACAGGGGTGAGAGTAGAGAAAATGAGATCTCCTCTCTCTATATATCCCAGTCTTTGGTCTAATAATAGGGCTGACAACAAGAAAATCTGCAAAGGAGAAAAAGAAGGTTATGTAAATATTAAATGGGAAGAAAATACTAATGATTGAAAAAGAGATGATGAAACTCTAAGAATGTAAAGTTAATGTAGGTTTGTAATATAGCTACTGAAAAATCAATGTGGTACAAATTTTCATGGGCGTGTGTATGCCTGTGAATTCAGGGAGATAGTATATATTAAGAAATATTAATATTAGTATTAGACACTTAGGGAGAGATTTCAAATGCAGTGGGAATGGGTGAATTGTAACCTGTGAATAAAATAGCATGCGCATCAGAAGTAAACAGAACAGGTGGTGCTAACAAGTTTTCTTAAATATTCATCCACTACTCCCCAGCCACCCTCTAGTACTACCCACTGCCACTGATATATTCTCTCAGAAATTCTACAATTCAAAGACAGACACTTAAACAGACTACAAGGAAGTGAACACGTATTCAAAACCTGGTGTTGTGATATCTTGGTTTACACCCAAACATGGGTAGGAAGTGACGTCTGAGGCAGGTGTCCATCCTTTCAGGGAAATGAAAGTCTGTGTGAAGCAGCTGTGATGGGTGAGTTTTTGAAGGAAAACAGTGTTCTCCAGTGTAAACCTACTTCTATAGGAAAAGTACTAGAGTAGATTAGTATAATTAGCATTCTTAAGAGGGATACAATCTGAGCTGCGTTTAGGCCCATATATTTGAATATCTGTACAAAGCTCCTATTGAAAAGAGTTTAGCATTTTATCTATCAATATTTCTGTGTCATTTATTGCAAGGTTTATTCAATATCATGCCTGCTCCAGTTTGATAAGCAGAGATTGTAGCAATGATCATGGCTTAGCCCAAGGCTCATAGCTAAGGCAAAAATGGTAACAGGTTTAGTAGCAACACTTTCCTGGAACATGGTACCAAGAAATAAGCAGACTCCAAACACTGATAAGGTTGTTATGGAGAATTGCATTCCGATCTTAAATCTATTTCTGCCAAGAAGGGTGGATTCAAATTCTGCAGGCTTCTTGGATTTTCACTTGGCACCTTTTTCTACTGAGATGTTCTGAAAGATGCCAGAAGACTGGCCCAGTAAACACTGAATTACTAAAATGCCATGAAGCTGTACGGGCTCTGCTTAAGATGTCACTACAAAGAGCATGAGCAACATTTTGTTGAAAATACACATTAATAGGAAAAGATTAATTGAAACACCACAATAAAAAGTTTCCAAGCATATCTTCTGCACGGCTGAATCTAATGATTCCATTTTTCTATTGCCCTTACTTCACTCTGCTTAGACTTTCTTTGAAAAATGTTTCCCATAATTTCTTCTTTTTAATTTTTCAACTTAAAAGCAAATGTCGTTTATTGCTGTTTTTAAATTTTTTTCACTTAAAAATAACATGTACTCCCTTAAATATTAGGAAAGTAAAAACATATACCCATAATTTTATCATGCAAGTCTTTTTTTCCGTATATTTTTCCTGCATTTTATTGACCGTACTTAAAGTAGAACTTTTATCCTGCTTTTGAAGTCATGATAAAATTGTTTTATATATTATTACATATTCTAAACAAGAATAATTGGATGCATAACATGTCAGCTGCTACAGTTTACATCACTAATTTGCTTTTGTTCAATATTTACTTCATCTTCAGTGTTTATTATCATTAATACTATGAAAAGCACAATTGTGAATAAAGTATTTTTCAAATATAGGATGATATCCTTAGGATATAGTCAATATTTCCATTTTGCCATTTAAAATGGTTGTGAAAAAAATTTTAAAAAATGGTAATGAAATATATGAGATTGTTTTTTTCAGTATCAGCATTGGTTATTATAACTAAAAAATATTTTTGCTAATATGATACATGAGAAATGATGTCTCATTAACATATTATTTTAATTTCTTGCCTATAATCAACCTTTTGCCTATAACATTTTGTTGCAAAGTTTTCCCATTTTGTTGTCTAGTTTTTAATTTTATTAGAGGTTTGGGCAGCCTGGGTGGCTCAGCAGTTTAGCACTGCTTCAGCCCAGGGTGTGATCCTGAAGACCCAGGATCGAGTCCCATGTCAGGCTCCCAGTGCATGGAGCCTGCTTCTCCCTCTGCCTGTGTCTCTGCCTCTCTCTCTCTCTGTGTCTCATGAATAAATAAATAAAATCTTAAAAAAATAATTTTATTAGTTTTCACATAAAAATTCAAAGTGGTAGCAATTAAACTTATTTGATATTTTGCTTTATATATTTTATATTTTTTTAATTTTTTTTTATGAGAGTCACAGAGAGAGAGAGAGAGAGAGGCAGAGACATAGGCAGAGGGAGAAGCAGGCTCCATGCACTGGGAGCCCGACGTGGGATTCAATTCCGAGTCTCCAGGATCGCACCCTGGGCCAAAGGCAGGCTCTAAACCACTGTGCCACCCAGGGATCCCTATATTTTTTATATTAATGTATATGTATTTCCTTTCTTAAAAAAGATTTTATTTATTTGACAGAGAGAGAAAGCACAAGCAGGGGGAACAGAAGAGGGAGAAACAGACTGCTGAGCAGGCAACCCTATGCGGGACTTGATCTCAGGACCCTGGGAGGATAACCTGAGCCTAAGGCTGACACTTAACCAACTGAGCCACCCAGGTGCCCCTACATATATGTATTTCTAAGTTAAGAAATCCCTTATTTATGGAGTGCAAAATTTAAATTCAATTTAGGGGGGATATTGTAGAATTACTGAGTAATAATATATTCACCTGAATTTATTTTTAATCTCAAGATACCATGTACTATCCTAAAACTGTACTAAACTAGTATTCTCCATATAAGTAAATAATCACCTCAGCATCATTTCTTGAGTAATCTGATGCTTTCTTATTGCTTTTTGATGCTTCCCTTATCATCTGTTGAGTTCTTACAAATAATCAGGGCTGAGGACTGTGGCTATGCACCTACCTGCACAGGTAGCTGGTACAGCACACCACCCCAGCTTACACCTTACATTCCCCACTCTCTGAGTGTTTGCTCTGAGGCTGGATAAGTGCAGGTCACATTTCCAGGAGCATTCCTAGGGAGGCCCCAGCTTCTGACCTCTCTGAAGTTTACTCCTTTGGTGATTTATAAATGTGCCTATGATTTAAATAAACACTCATCTTCCTCCTCTCTGTCCTTCAGATACTCACTTGCCTCACAAACCACCAAATGACTTGAAAAGATAGAAAAACCGACGGTAAGAGCCCATTTCCAGAGCATTTGCTCTGAGCAGATCATGGAATGGACGTATTATGACCAGGATTTGAGAGTATTTCCTGCATTAATGGCTCCAGCACTGTGTGTGGGCAGGAGGGGAGATGCGAGAGAGATACAGGACAGAGTATCGCCTTGAACGGGGTCATCTGGATGTACCTGCCTGAAATCATGCACATGAGCAAGCCGCGGGACTGCAGTTCATACCGTGGAGACAAAGGAGAGGAAACCACAGCAAACTTGGGGAGGGGGCCTGGGGGTGGCAGAAAAGAACTTCCCACAGTTCTCCCTGAGTATCTTCCCTGGTTTTGCCCTTATCTGAATTATGGTGCTATTTTCTCCTGTATCTTACAAACTGGGCTACCGTGGTTAGGTTCCTCAACTTCTCTAAGTCTCGGTTCCTGCAGCTATAAAACAGTGTTAAAAATAGCAATTATCCTGGATGCCTGGGTGGCTCAGTGGCTGAGCGTCTGCCTCAGCCCAGGGTGTGATCCTGGGAACCCAGGATCGAGTCCCATGTCAGGCTGCCTGCATGGAGCCTGCTTCTCCCTCTGCCTCTGTCTCTGTGTCTCTCATGAATAAATAAATTAAACCTTAAAAAGTAGCAATGATCCCATGGAGGTTAGTTATTACAGAATGTATGACGAGTGCTCAGCACAGAGAATTGAACATGCTGTCAGTATAGGTTAGCTTCCTTCCTCACAGTCGGTGTCTTTCCCCTCCCAGACTTGTTCTGAAATCTTTTATTCAAAAAAACATTCAAAAAAAAAAAAAAAAAAAAGAAGAAGTCTTTTATTCAGTTTGGCATTTCCTTTTGGTGAGTTTGGTGTTCCTTGTCTGTGTTGCCTCATCAGGACAGTTTAAAATTCTGAAGTAAACCCTGGGGGGGCCTGGGACCTGGACTACACTTTGAAAAATCCCTCTTAATTTGGATGTCAGGACTTGAACAGGACTTGAACAGCCCTGATCATAAGATGATCACCTAAAGTCTGTAAGAGGTGAGGGATAGTCAAAGATCTGCATTATGTCTTCCCCATTATCACCCAAGGGACCACAAGCATGACAAGCACGACCGCCTTCTCTGGTGTTCAGGTGGCCATTTTCTCTGTGGGTTTTATCTGCTCCCTTCTGTGAAGAGATAAAAGCAGTCAGCTTGTGGAAGGCAGAGTTCCCATCTCACAATTTGAACTAAAATGTTTGCTGTGTTTCAAATCTGCAAGGCAAAGTGAAATTAGAGCAAGAACACTGAAACCAAACAAGATATTTTTCAGCTGCAATGATTAAAATAGTGGAAGCCATGACTACTTAACAGTGGTGGTGTCCTTAATCAGTTCAAAACACAATTAGATGCAAAAGGTCCAAAACTGCGCCCTGTGCTCATTTGGGGGCAGGTTGTAGCAAATTTGGTCCCAGTAGGATATCTCCCTCATTTGAGAAAAACCACAAGTCACTTTCTTTTTTTTTTTTTTCACAAGTCACTTTAAATATAAGAGCCTAGACTAGAAATCTATTATACCTCTATCCCAAGATAGGAAGAAAATTTCCTCCATATCACATGTACAATGATGTAAATATTTCAATAGCATAGAATGCTTCAAGTTTAATGCATGCATCTCTTTAGAGCCAAAATAAATGGAATGAAGTTAAAAAAAAAAAACCTTCTTTGATGTTTCACATTCTTTGATGATTTTGTAGCACCAGGCTGAAAATTTAGTCACCTTTGTTTCTTTTGTCTCAAAATTTGTGTTCCCTATTAAATCTGAAATTTTCCTATTAAACATTAGGTTTTGGGACACCTGGGTGGCTCAGTGGTTGAGTGTCTGCCTACTGCTCAGGGTGTGATCCCAGGATCCTGCATCGGGCTCCCTGCAGGGAACCTGCTTCTCCCTCTGCCTGTGTCTCTGCCCCTTTCTCCCTGTGTCTCATGAAAAAGTAAATAAAATCTTTAAAAAATAAAGTAAAATAAAATACAATAAACATTAGATTTCTTTCTCTTAAAGACTTTTTAAAAAAATTCAAATATTCCTGAAAGGTCAAAATTTCAATAATTATCAGATGTTTACTGCAGGGACTGATGTGCAAATGGAAGAGCTGTTGACTCAGGATCTCTGGAGGCAGGCTGGTGCTGGCTCAGTCACTAGTGTGTCTTCTTGAACAGGTCACCATATCTCTGATGCTTGTTTTTCTTACGATCTCAATAACTGCTTTTCTCTCGGATAATGATAATCATAACAATAACTAGCATTAATTGAGCACTTACTTTGTGGCAGGTACTGTACAAAGCCCTTTTCATGTATTTTCTAATTTAAACCTCACATAAACCATAGCAGGTAGGGCACCATGATTATCCTCATTTTACAGTTAAGGAAAATGAAGCCTCAGTGATTAATTTTTTTTTGTAAAGACTGGCAAAAGGTAAATTAGCAATTTACATCAGTTCTATGTGATGCTTATATTCTTTTTTTTTTTTTTTTTTTAAGATTTTATTTATTTGACAGAGAGAGTGAGAGTGAATGAGCTTGAGCACATGCAGGGGGAGCTACAGAAAGGGAGATGCCGGGCTCAATCCTAGGACCCTGGAATCATGACCTAAGCCAAAGGCAGACACTTAGCCAACTGGGCCACCCAGGAACCCTGATGCTTACATACTTAAAAACTTCTGCTAAATAGTTATGAGATCCTCTGAAATGATTGATAAATGCTATCCTGATATATAGATGGAAATAAAAAATTATATTTGGGAAAGAATCATTGTAAATTGAAGTAGGCAAGATTCAAAATATTCATGTATTTTTCTTTAAAATTTCCATTCTCCTTTGTTATCAGAAGTAGGCCATTCAATGGCAGGTAGTGTAAATATCTCTAAACGCTATGACCCTATCAAATAAGTTGGAAGAATATTTTAATTGGATGTTAATTTGGGAATTTCAGTGGAGGCATCAGATTACAATGAGACCAAGATGCAAATTTTAAAAGGAACTATCTGAAAACCAGGGCTATCATGTGTAAAAACCCTGCTCCCAGAACAAAGATATAAAACAGTTAAGCTGTTGGAGATAAGAGAGAATTCTGTAAAGATGAGGGCTTTGTAGTGAGTTGCTGCTGTGTTCTGAGTCCTGCTCCACCTCAGTTCGTGGGAGAGGACCCTGGTGTGGACCGGGAGAGGTAGTGATTGACTCTTACATCTAGTCGAGTGAGAGGAACTTCAAAGGCTCCCTTTGGGGAGCTTGGTGTTTGTCCTCAGTAGGAAAATAAAGTAGACTGATGTCAGACTCCAGCTTTGGAAATAGAGAGGTTAAGGGTCAGGAGATGGGCCGAACAGCATTCTTGGCAGGAAAATCAGACTTGCTGCTGCTTTGAGATTGGCTTGCACTTCCAGGGCTTTCTCAATCTAACAGATTGTTTCTTGTGAACCACATCTTAAAAAGAAAGAAGGTTTGAGATTATTCTTAAATTCTTGTCTAACAGGTAACACTTTGACAGTGATCAGAATTAATATCAACTAGGGGCAGATGTTCCCTGGGGAAGAACACATCATCACATATATAGCATTCTGGCTGGAAATGCTTCATTTCATCTAATTCTGAAGAAATGCAAGACAAATCCAAATTGCGGAATATCCTCTAAATAAGTGGCCTGTATGGACTGTATTCCTAAACATGTCAATGTCATTAAAGACAGAGGATGGCTGAGGGATTGGTACAGATCAAAAGAGACTAAAGAGATTGGACAACTAAATGTTACATGTGATCCTGAGTTGGATTCTGTGCCACAGGAACAAAGAAAGTGCTTTAAAGAACACTATTTGGACAATGGATACATTGGAATACGGGCAGTAGATTAAAGTTTTTGATCAATGTTATATTTTCTGAACTTGATCATTGTACTGTGGATATACAGTAGTCCCCCCTTATCCCTGGTTTTCATTTTTCCATGACGGTTTCAGTTACCCTCGATCAACTGTAGTTTAGAAGCAGAGTATCCTCCCGATGAATCATCAGAAAGTCAGTAGCCTAATGCTACGTCACAATGTCTATGTCATTCACCTCACTTCATCTCATCACATAGGCATTTTGTCATCTCACATCATCACGAGAAGAGAAAGAGTGCAGCTACAGTATGAGAAGATATTTTGAGAGAGAAGCATTCACATAAAATTCACATAAGAGTACAGCATATTGTTATTTATAATTGCTCTTTTATTATTACTTATTGTTGTTAATCTCTTACTGTTCCTAACTTATAAATTAAATTTCATCATAGGTATGTATGTATAGGCAAAAATATGTTTTGGTACTATCCGTGGTTTTAGGCATCCACTGGGGGGCTTGGAATGTGTCTCCTGAGGATAAGCAGGGACTACTATATAAGAGAATCTCATTTTAAAAATAATGAAGTATCAAGAGATAAAGAGCATGATGTAATCCACTCAAATAATTTTGAAAACAAGTTGTGTGTATGTGTGAGAATAGAGAAAGACAATGATGATCAGACATGGAAAGTTATAAAAATGCTGAATTTGGAGCAAAGTTATGTACTCTGTAACTTTTCTGTGTTTGTGATTATTTTAAAATTAAAATGAAAAAAAATGGAAATGAAAAACAAGTTATTTTCTCAGCAAGGCCTCCCACTAGCCAATGTTTGTTTTAACCTTGCCTCCTACAATCTGTGCTCACACATAGTTCTCCGTTCAGAAATGATAGTGCACCTCGCCCCAGACCTGCTAAATCAGAATCTCTGGGAATTGGGCCCAGGGATCTGTGTTTCAATTCTCCAGATGGGTCTTATATACACTAAAGTTTGAGAAGCATTGGTTTAGACTAGTCAGGAGCCATGCTTGGAATTGGGGTGTGGTGTTAATCCATTCTGTTGGATTTGGGGGAAAGGTGATGGCTATCAGGGATGTATCTAACTCTCAACAGTGGGTGAGGATAGATATGAGCTTTTCTTTTTATATTCTCCCCAATACCATCCACTGTTCTTCTAACATATAGTTAGAGACCTCAAGTACACAGCATTTTTTAGTCCAAATTTTCACATCAGGAAGTATAAATGACAAATGTATATTTAAGAGAAAACAAATCCATGGATTCTTCATAGGGAATATATATCAATTATAGTGGGGAGAGTTGTCCATTTTCTGCTGAGGTAGTGAGGAGTGCTAGAGCTTTTTCCTTGTCTCCATGGATAATGTTTTTTGTTTTTTGTTTTTTTCCATGGATGATGTTTTGGAGGGAACATGTAAAGAGTGGTAGCGCTCGTAAGACAAGGAGTCCTGGCCTTGAATCTCCTAATTGGAGGCAACTTGGTATGTCAGACTTGCTGATCTGTCTGAGAAGGGAAAGAGAATTGAAGAGAGATGGAAAGATTGATGGGATGAGGGGCCAGCGGAGTATTTTGTATGGCCACTCTGGCTCAGTAGGGATGTCTGAATCTAGAGTTGGCTATATAATTTTCAGGGCCCAGTGCAAATGAAAATGTGGGACCTCTTGTTCAAAAATGAGACTTTCAAAAAAAAAATGAGACTTTCAAGATGGTGCCAGCAAAATATCAAACCAAGAATGGGGCTCTTTTAAGCACTGGACAATGGGCTACAGTGCAGGTTGCACAACCATAAAACAGATCCTGCTTGCATCTCCCATGGTCAAAAGGAGAACATGCTTGCTAGAATTCCACTCAAGAGGAGGTCTGCCTGTGGAATATACTGTCAATGATGGAGTTATAGGGGTTTGGAAGAAGTCAGGCCAGGGGCAGCTCTCCCACTTCAAAAACTATGCCCAGAAATCCTTAAGAGCTGCTAAAAACGTCACCCATGGGCCCAATAGAGAGCTAACATTTGACACCTACCTGAATGCAACCAGTCAGGGTTGGCCAAACAGCAAGAGTCAAGATGACTGAATCACACGCTCAGTTCAGAAAGATGTTTGCCCATTTCCTCATGATCCTACTTCCCTATCTCAACATGGAAGTAGGTCAAATGTGAAGATGTATGGATAGGATTAAAAGAATAGCCCCATACTCCCTTCCTCATGGCTGCCTCATTAATCTAAGGAAGTTTGGAAGAGATGTGACCAACATTTTAAACTGACCTGGAATGGGGCCATGAGTGTATATTTAATAGCTGAAAATAACCAAATCCAAGGGCTGTCATTGAAATATCATTAAGGAACAGATATGTAGTTTTGATGTTGCAAGGCAGCGATTTAAAAACTCATATTTTATTTGTACTTCAGGAGGCAGACTGCTTAATAAGCCAGTTACGATTTTTAATTTATTTATTCATGAGAGACACAGAGAGAAAGAGGTAGAGACATAAGCCAAGAGAGAAGCAGGCTTCCTGCAGGATTCCTGATACGGTACTTGATCCCAGGACCCCAGGATCACAACCTGAGCCAGAGGCAGATGCTCAACCACTAAGCCACCCAGGTGCCCCTCAATAAGCCAGTTATATATTAAAATTATATTTATTGGGATTCCTGGGTGGCTCAGCAATTAAGCACCTGCCTTCGGCCCAGGGTGTGATCTTGGAGACCCTGTATCGGGTCCCGCATTGGGCTCCCTGCATGGAGCCTGCTTCTCCTTCTGCTGTGTCTCTGCCTCTCCCTCTCTCTGTGTGTCTCATGAATAAATAGATAAAATCTTTTTAAAAATTATATTTAGTGCAAGACAGGAAATGAGGAAATCTCTTCATGAATCAGTTGATGGATCACAGATTACAAACCCTTTCACTTCTAGTCTTGATCTGAGGATATCCAAGTCAACAGTGAATATAAACCACCCTGTAAATATCTCTGATGGAAGAATGTTTAACTGGACACTAATTTTTTCATATAATCAGTCTTTTGGGAGTAAACACTTCAAATATTATAATACTATTATAATACTATGCTATACTCTGTTACCTCTTTCTCTTTTTTTTTTTTTTTTTGAAGATTTTATTTATTTACTCAAGAGAGACACAGAGAGAGAGAGAGAGAGAGAGAGGCAGAGACAAAGGCAGAGGGAGAAGCAGGCTCCCTGCAGGGAGCCTGATGCGGGACTCTATCCTGGGTCTCCAGGATCAGGCCCTGGGGCGAAGGTGGCACTAAACCGCTGAGCCACCTGGGCTGCCCGTCCTCTTCCATAGATTTTTTTTAGGGCAATGATGACTGGGCTTTTGCTGAAGAGATTCATATTCTCAGCACAGGAGATTCTTTGAATGCCATTTGGTCGAATTGATGTTTGTCACATATACTGCTGTTCCTCTCAGAGGTAATAAAAATCCTTAAGCATTAAAAAATTCCACATCAGGGATGCCTGGTGGCTCAGTCGGTTAAGTGTCCAACTCTTGATTTCGGTTAAGGTCATGATCTGAGGGTCATGATATCAAGCCCTGAGTGGGGCTTCTTGCTCAGTGTGGAGTCTGCTTAAGATTATCTCCTTCTTTCTCGGTCTGCCTCCTGCCCCTTGCCCCCCCCACCCCTGCTTCAAGTATGTGCTCTCTTTCTCTCTCAAAAAAAAATTCCCCATCATTTATTTCTTGTTACATTAATCTATCAGCTCTTTATTGAAGTCCTAAATGAGGACTGCTGGGGGATAAGGGATAAAACGTGAATTAGACACTGATCTCATTCTCAGAATGCTTAGTTTGGTATGGCTCAAGATGTATGGAAATAACAAGAAGGCAAGGTGGAAAGTATTGAGTGATACCTGAAAAGAGATGTGCCCTTTGACAGGGCAACTGGGTTCCTGTCCTGGGCTCTGAGTTTTAGAGGGCCCTGTTGTGGACCAAGGAGACATGACCACCAGCAGCCTGAGTTTCCTCCTACTTCTAGAATATGTTCTGGGTATCTGAGACCCAAGAATCCCACACATAGATGGTCCCTTACCCAACCTTCCCAAATGTAGACTGCACATCTGTTGTGTGGAGGGGTGGCCCAAGAAGTGGTCAAGGCTGATGTGTACAGGGATGTAGATAGGAAGAACTTGGAAATGTAGGCCAGTTTTCCCTATACTACCTGTAAAAGTTTATTAGCTTATTTCACAACTTTTAATATTCAGACTATATTACAAGGGTCCCCAATTACTCTTGTCCTGGAGACCCACAAATGTTAGGGGCAGGGTGGCCTGGCTATGGGAATTGATGAAGAGTGAGAACATGGCCTTGGCACTATCTGCAAAGCCTTACTGGGGAGGTGGAGCTTGAATAGGCAGAGGAGGGAGACGGGAAGGAGGAGGAGGAATTTCTGGCAGAGGGCGACATCACACTCAGAGACATGGAACTGAAAGAGCTAGCTTGTATGTGGGAAGTTGAACTTTCTGTGAGGACATCAGGAGTGGAAGAGTAGAAACCCAGGTTAGAAAAGGAAGAGACCGGATCATGGAACACCCAGAACACTGGGCCATGACGACGTGTCTTGTATTCTCAGCACAGGAGATCCAATGGACTGATGTTCACAACGTCTAGTAATCACTCTGGCAGGTTAGGGACTTTTTTTCTTTTTTTAAGATTTTATTTATTTATTCATGAGAGACACGCAGAGAGAGGCAGAGACAGAGGCAGAGGGAGAAGCAGGTTTCATGCACAGGGACCCTGATGTGGTACTTGATCCCTGGACTGCAGGATCACACTTGGCTGAAGGCAGACGCTCCACTGCTGGGCCACCCAGGCGTCCCAGGTTAGGGTCTTTGACCTTCCTTCTGTAGATAGTGGAGTGTCATTGTAAGTTTGAAAAGTTTTGATCAGATCAACTTTGTAAGGAGGGAGTGCTGGTTTGCCGTGAGGACGGTGGGCAGGGGAGACTGCAAGGGTAGGGATGGGGACCATGATGAGCAACAGTACAGAATGAGCAAGGATAGTGGGCAAGGTCAAAAGGAAATAAACATATCTGAGATAATAGAAGAGGAAGAAATAGATAAAGGAATAAAAATGACTCCAAAACTTGGTGCATGGATTCTTAAGAGGTTGGCAAAGCCGTTTGATGAAAAAGGTGGTTGCTGGAGGCACCTGGCTGGCTCAGTCAGTAGAGCATGCAATTCTTGATCTCAGGTGGTGAGTTGGAGCCCCATGTGGGGGTAGAGTTTAGTTAAAAAAAAAAAAAAAAAGCAGAAGGTGATTTCCATTGGAAGCTGGGACATCTTTGACCTTGCAGAGTTAGCCAGATGATTAGTGAAGAATTAATAGTTTTACCCCACCTGGAGTTTCACTGAATTCTTTTCAGTTGTACTCTAACACCTTTTTCGGGTCTGAGCAGCTGGATATGAGGCCACCCTTGTCCAAAGGTGTTGGTTGGGACCAAGGGAGATCAGGTTAAAGAAAAAAAGATGCTGACTGCAAGTGTAAGTTTGAAGAATGCTTTTTGAGTCTCTTTTTAAACTTACCTTTTATTCCTCTCCATCTCCCCCCACGAGACTGTTTCTTTTCCACTGATTTTTAAAAAGATTTATTTGAGAGAGAGTGTGTGAGCAGGAGAGAGAGAGGGAAAGGGAGAGGGATAAGTAGGCTCCTTACTGAGCAGGGAGCCCGATGTGGGATCATGACCTGAGCTGAAGGCAGACACTTAGGCGACTGAGCCACCTAGTCGCCCCTCCACTGACTTTTCCCCTAAAAGCCTCATTGAGATATAATTCATATACCACAACTCATCCATTTAAAGTGCACAATTTAGTTTTTTTTAAAGTAGGTTTTAATATAGTCACAGAGTTATACAACATTCACCACAATTAATTTTATAACATTTTTGGCTTCCCAAAAAGAAACCCTATGCACTTTACTTACCTACTCCAAGCTCTCTTTATCTCCATGGATTTGCCTATTCTGGACAGTTCATATAAGTAGGATCATATATGATCTTTATGTCTGATTTCTTTCACCTAGAAGAATTGTTTTAAGGTTCATCCATGTTGTAGCATGAATTAGTGCTTCATTCCTTTTTATGGTCAAATAGTGTTCCATTGTGCTATCTATTCATCAATTGACGGACATTTGGGAAATTTCCATTTTGGGCTTTTATGAATAAAGCTACTATGAAGATTTGTGTACAAGTTTTGTGTACATATACATGTGGTTTCATTTCTCTTGGATATATATACCTAGAGATGGGTTTTCTGGGTTTCAAATGGTAACTCCATGTTACCAACTTTTTGAGGAAGTCCCAAACTGTCTTCCAAAGTGCTGTGCCGTCTTACATTTCCACTAGCAGTGTTTAAGCATTTCAATACCCAAGGAAAAACATTCATGACTTTGAGCAATAATTGTTGAGCATCCATTACACGTATGGCACAGGACTGTGCAGGATGGGCAATGATAGAATGTAATACACAAATCTCGCGGATAAATAGAAACCTCTATTTCCAGGGTCATTATTATGTTCCCCCTGAAGCTTTTAAATAGTTTATGTTCAACGTCTTGGAGGCCCCAAACAGTAATATGTAGACAGAGGAGGGTTTCTATCCTGTAACAGGCATTTCTAAGTTGCTAAGTACCCTTTTCCAAAGGAGAACACAGAACTAACGAGATCTATCAGCTGCATGGTAGGATGATGACTGGGTCCAGTTTATCTCAACACTTACAGGCTTTGCCAGGGGCGGGGGCATTTCCTGGATTCTGAGTCTCACACTCTATTCTCTTCTTTCCTGCAGGGTTTCTAAACACACACATTTGAATATTAAGTATACTCTTCTTTCATATTCCATCGTGTGATTATAAGTCTCAACCAAACCCATGTATGTACTGTAAGACATGTGAGATATTTCTGAACTATAATTTAAGTTTTGGTCAGTTGCACAATTTGACATACATCCCTCTGCCAGCCCTGAGTTCCTCTGCCTTTCTGTAACTTTGCTCTGTGGAGATTACTGAGGACCCAATTCTTTGATCGGGCTGCTAGTGTCATAATCCACGTTTAAAAAAGAGTTTGCCTTCTCCAGTTCTTCCAGAAAGTTAGGGCAAAAGGCTTCTAAAATGATAAGATGAGGGATACAAAAGCAACAGGTCTGCAAACGTGTCTTGCCACCACTTTCATCTGTGACCTTTAGAGCTTTAACACTCAGCAGCTTAACAGGTAAGGACACGAAGATTGTCAGTGGGATGGTGACAGCGGGCTCACAGAGGTGGAAGGTTCAACCTGGGCTATGAGTTAAGGAAGCAGAGGAGGCGTGTCCTTGGAGGCCAGACGAGGTTCACCGCCGGGGTTGGCTGCAAGAATTGCTGGCTCAGCCAAGTGGCCAAGTGACGTTTACCTCCATCGAGGTTTGCGTCCACCTGGACATCTGCTGACTGGTCAAGTTTCACTAACGCCATATACTGGAGAGAAAATCCAAAACTACATACTTCAAATAGATACAGATCCATCCTCCCTCCCTCCCTCCCTCCCTCCCTCCCTCCCTCCCTCCCTCCAAATAGATACAGATCCATCCTTCCTTCCAATAGATACAGATCCTTCTTCCCTCCCTTCCTTCAAATAGATACAGATCCTTCCTTCCTTCCTTCCTTCCTTCCTTCCTTCCTTCCTTCCTTCCTTCCTTCCTTCCTTCCAATAGATACAGATCCTTCTTCCCTTCTTTCCTTCAAATAGATACAGATCCATCCTCCCTCCCTCCCTCCCTCCCTCCCTCCCTCCCTTCAAATAGATAGATCCATCCATCCATCCTTCCTTCCTTCAAATAGATACAGATCCATCCTCCCTCCCTCCGTCCCTTCCTTCAAATAGATACAGATCCATCCATTCTCCCTCCCTGCCTCCCTTCCTTCCTTCAAATAGATAGAGATCCATCCTTCTTTCCTTCCTTCCAATAGATACAGATCATTCTTCCCTTCCTTCCTTCAAATAGATAGAGATCCTTCCTTCCTTCCTTCCTTCCTTCCTTCCTTCCTTCCTTCCTTCCTTCCTTCCCTTCCCTTCCCTTCCCTTCCCTTCCCTTCCCTTCCCTTCCCTTCCCTTCCCCCTTTCCCTCTGTCTTTATTATGCATTTGTTTTTATTTCTACTTCCCGCCTGGCTTCAACACCTTCCTCTCCCTCCGACAGCACCCCCGCCCCCCCGCCCCGTCCGGGGGCTCCGGCTCCACCTTTTCATCTCCAGGCGTTCAGCAGGCTCCGCGCACCGCGCGCTCCTCCGCGCCCGCGCCAAGGCCAGCGGGCGCCCTCCCGCCCCCTTGACAGCCCGGGGAAGACGTGCCGGCCCCGCCGCCCTTCTTCGTCCCCGGCGGGGACCGCCGCTCGCCACCGCGCCCCGCTTCCCGGGTGGCCGAGCCCGGCAGCGCCGCCCCGCCCCGCCCCGCCCCGCCCCGCCCCGCCCGGGCCCAGCTCCGCCCCCGGCCGCCGCTCGCTGATTGGCCTCCCGCCGCCTTCCCCGGGCTCGTCTCCTCCCCTCCGCCCGATGGGCCTCGCCACCTGGTCCAAAAATTCCCCCGAGGGGACCGAGGGGCTCCGCGACCGGCGGCACCCGGCACCCGGCACCCAGCACCCACCGGGCGGCGGGGCCGGGCGCGCTGGGGCGCAGGCGGGGAGGGGACGCGGAGGAGGCGGGAGGAGGAGCGAAGGTGTGGGGGACAAAACTTCTGAAAGGAACAGGAAACCTGCCGGGGAGGCGGCGGCTGCGGCTCTCGGGGCGCCCGGGCGGCGAGGTCGCGGGGAGCGCGGCGGGCGGGCAGGGCTGGGCCCCGACACCCGGTCACCGGGCCGTGCCCTCCCCGCCGCCGTGGGCGCTGCCGCCGCGCGCTCCGCTCCGTCCCGCCTCTGCCGCCGCGGCTGCCGGGAGAGGGCGGCGAGGGCGCGGGGAAGACGAGGGACGCGTGCTCCGGAGCATGAAGCAGCATGTCTGATAAGATGTCCAGCTTCCTCTACATAGGGGACATCGTGTCCCTGTACGCGGAGGGCTCGGTCAACGGCTTCATCAGCACCCTGGGGTAAGCCGGGGGCGGGGGCCCCCCAGCCCTGCCCGCCGTGCGCGCGCGCCCCCGCCCCTGGGGCTCCCCGCGGACAGCGCCCGGGCGCTCGCTGCGCGCCGGCGGGGAGCTGCCTGCCCCGGGAGGCGAGGCTTTCCCAGCCGCTTCGTCATCCGAAGCTCAGAGCCGCGGCAGAAAAGGAGGAAGTGATTCAAGAGCCCCGAGACAGGGCCCTTGCGGAGAGGTCTTCTCCGGCTTCTGCACGGGGCGTTGGGGTTAAAATGCCTGTGTCCCCTCAGGGGTGCGGCAGACGCGCGCCTCCACCGCCCTGGAGCCCCCCTCGGTGCCCGGGTCGGCCTGCGAGCCGATCCCGCGATGCGCTGCCGTGAGCCCGACACTGTGGCTTTGCCCTCGCGGGGTGGCTCCCCGTCCCGTCTCCGCTGGAGTAGTTTTCTCTGGGCTTTGCCAGACGGGGACTTGGCCCGCCGTCGGGGCGGCCTAGGGACAGGGCAGCGCTGTGACCCCTCACGGGTCCCCAAGGGCCTCCCGGGTTCCAGAGCTCGGACGGGCTTTTCCCCGTCTCGGGCCTTGGCCCACTGAAATCCTCCACCTCTCCTGGAACTCAGCCGAGTGCAGGGCTCTGGAGACTCGAGTTGATTTATGAATGGGGGAAATATGTCTATAAACATAGCATGTGCTACTTGCTGAAATAGGACTTCCTTGATTACTGGTATTTTCTCTCTGTCCTGACTGTGAATACCGGTTAGCAGCTTAAATGCACAGGGCAGTGCATTTTGATGCGCACGCATTTCTTTCTTTCTTTTTCTTTTTATTTTTTGGTTACTTTATGGTCTCCGTACTTAAGACTGCCCCGTCTTCCAGATTTCAGGCTGCGGAACTGGTGTTTCCACTCCTGGTTGGTCACTGTTTTCTGCTGTTAGGTTTTAGGGCACATGACGGAACATGCAGTGTCCTTGGACCGTGACTGTGAGCCGTATTATAACGGAGTGACAGGGGACCAGGAAGGCACCAGGACTTAAAACAGCTTGTGTTCATTGTGCATCTCCCCTAATCGGGGAAGGAAGGCAGGGGGATATAATGTTATCCCTGTAAGGTGGATGTTAATTGTGAAACTGAAGTGTGGAAGAAAAATGTATCAATGGCCAAATGCCTGTGTTGGGTTTGTTCCTGACAGTATTGGGTCAGTTTTTGCAACCCCAACAACGTTTTGCAGATGAACTGGGCTGCACTTCACCTTTTCCCACCATAGACTCTCTGGGTGGTGGTTAAGCAGGAAATGCCCAGGCCCAAAATGTTTAGGGTCAGATCCTGGCGAATCCACATGTGAACCTTAGGACCCTGAGCAAAGTTACAATATTGCTCAGTATCTCAGTTTCTTCATGTCTGAAAATGGGAATGATAGTGGTTTCTGCCTCAGAGGGCTGTGGTGAGGACGAAGGGAGTTAATACATGTAAAATGCTTAGCACAATACCTGGCACATAAAAAGCCCTTTTGTAAGTGTAGGCTATTGTAATTATCACTACCTTGGTGACTGTGAGCAATAGTTACACTTGTAGACAAAATAATGAAAAGGACTAGGAATAGAGCATACAACCTAGACAAATAAAAGGCCATGTTTTTGTAGTATCTTGTTCAGCAAAGGTATGTGTTTGTGTACCTATACACACACATGGGGCTAGAGATGGTAAATCAGGAAGCTACAACTCTAGCGGTTGTGCAGTCTCTCCTGCTCATTTTGGAGATCAAGGAACCGAGGGGAAAAGAAATGAAACGACTCGCCTAAGAATCAAGACATTAATGCCCAAAGCTGAAACCGTAACCCTGTCTCCAGATTCCCAGCAAAGTGTGTGTTTCTTTGGTTACACATCATAATAAAAATAAAGCCTTGATAAAAGTAAGCTCGACCTTTAATGAGGCATATGTTTCTAGAAATATTTATCAGTATTCAGTATTTCTTGCTGGTGTTTTGAAGGCTGAGTTTCCTTAGGATGTGTGTAATAGTACTGTTCTGTTAACAAACCGAGTCTTGTTGAGGTTCCTATGACAAGACCTCTGTGCAGTTCCATTCTAAGGTGAGGAAGGATCTTTAGAAATGCTGCCCTTGGTGAAGCTGGGTGCTTTGGATATTCTTTTTCTCTAACTTGGGGAGCTAAAAATTTGTTTTAAAGTTTCTGATTGCTGTGTTAGCTCTTTATCTGCTTGACACTTGATAGCATGGTGGTTTTTCAAATTCAGCCGGAGGGAGTAGTTAATGAGAACTTAATTTACACAGCATTTCAAGGTAATTCTTGGTAAAGGTACTTGTCTGTAAAGAAATTTTGTTTGCTCTTAACATTTGGTGTGAGAGGGAGTTTTGGAGCATATGCATTGTTCTACTTAGCTTTAAGGAAGTTTTGCAATAAGGTAATGAATTTTTCTGCTGAAAAGAAAATCAGGTTCACTCTGTGAGAGTTTAGCAGGCTTCTCAGAGGTACTTCCTACTGGAAGTGTGGGAAGATTTTCATAGGCTCTGTGACCCAGCTTCTAAGTTCGATTTTTCAAGTCTGTGAAAATTAGAATGTCCCAGTTGCAAAGATTTGCATTTCCTCTTTTTTTCTCCGGTTATTCTTTAACCAATACTTACCTGGTGTTTCTGAATCCGTTTGTTGCTGACTGAAGTGTTATACTCCCAGCTTGTATAGGTGCAAAAAGGGCCCAGTTTGTATTTTCTTTTCTTTTTTTCCAGTTTGTATTTTCTAACTTAACTTTTCATCTAAAGACCTATTTAGGAAATCATCTAAAGACCTATTTAGGAAACGATTATGGGACGCCTGGGTGGCTCAGTAGTTTAGCATCTGCCTTTGGCTCATGTGATCCTGGGGTCCTGGGATTGAGTCCCCCATTGGGGTCCCCACAGGAAACCTGCTTCTCCCTCTACCTATGTCTCTGCCTCTCTCTCTGTGCCTCTCAGGAATAAATAAATTTAAAAAACCAAAAAAAAAATTGATTTAAGGAAAACTGCTTTATCTATTTATTTAAAGATTTTATTTATTTAAAAGGGAGAGAGAGCATGAGAAGAGATAGTGGCAGAGGGAGAGGGGGAAGGAGAGGGAGAAGCTGGTTCCCCACCGAGCAGGGAGCCTGAAATGGGGCTGGATCCCAGGACCCCTGGATCATGACCTGAGCTGAAGGCAGACGCTTAACTGACTGAGCCACCTAGGCGCCAGAGAACTGCTTTAAATCTTAGAGAATGAAGATCCTAGAGAATGAACATATATTGTAAATACTTTTTTGCTAATGGTACATTTTAGGATTGTCATCTTTAATTTTTAAAGGGAAGGGGGGGAATTTTGGAATCTGCTGTACGATTTCAAATGCAGTGGTAATTGTTCCTTCTGCTCTTTTAAAGTTTCGATATCCTGAGAATGACTTTGCTGGCTGTTGCCATATCGGACACTTCATATTTCTGGGTCCATCCACTTGACCAGTGGTTAGATGCCATACAGTGGGAATGAGCATAGCAGAACTTCCAGGATGGGTGGGATAGAATCAGGGAAAGGTATTTAACTCCGTCATTATCCATCCTCCATAGGATTGAGAGGTTTAGCAGATGACATGTATGCATCTGTGTGTGTGTGTGTGTGTGTGTAAGTGATTGCTGCCTTTGGTTTGAAATTTCATCATAGGATCTACTAAGAATCAACACCCACTAGTTAATGCCTTAGTCACTGATGCAGTGACTGCAAAGCACCTTCAGAGTCTCTTAGCCAGAGTGCCAAAAGGTTGGGGCCCTATTTTTACTTTCTGCTTGATTTTGGCCAATTCAGTGAACTTTTCAGTTCCTTTGTTTCCATGTTCAATGGCAGACGTGAGGTAGGGTGGTGGTGTGTCACATAGTTTATAATTCGTTCCTGGGATGAATGAAACTGCAAATGTGTGCCTTTTATTGTTCCAAGTTATAGTCCTGCTCCCATTAACGTTTTTGATATTTAAATATTTGCAGATTTGTTTTATTATCATCTTCTTTTTGTCATTGAATTATGCTACTCTTATAGTTTTAAAAATCTTTCCCTTACTAGGACTATCTGATCAGTGAAGAGTCAAATAGATGAAGCAAGGAATGGTTATGGTCAAGTTTTATTTCAGAATAGTTTGTAGGTTATCTTTAGTCTTCCAAATAGAAGCCTTCAGAGTAACAGCCAGTATTTCCTGCTGCCATTAGCTATGTAAATGTAACTTTGTTTTGGCTAAGGCATATGTTATTGTGATCAAAATATCTAAAAATCCATCGAATATTTGCATGCCTGTTCAGTGGGGAGGAAGAAGACCGTAGAATCTCGAATACTTGGTTGTTTTGGAAAGTCTAAGGGTTAGTAGTGTCATGTTATGGAACTTGAAATCTGCTCAAGTACAGAGACACTTTCTGAAGTGGCGAACATAAAGTCTATTTTAAGCTAAAAGGTTGACTGTTTCATTAACTTAGAAGTCATTCTTTTTGACCCTCTTTTGTGGAGAGAGCTCAGTCAGGTAAACAACCATCCCTCCTCAAAGGCCCCTGATGCTTCGTTCTGATAGACTAGAATTCACAGGAAACTGCTTAGCCTTATTCTGGGTTTAACAGAAGATTTTTTTTTTTTTTTTTTGGCATATGTAGCACATTTCATAAGCACATTTTTCCCTTGGAACTGTTTTTGTACAGATGGAATATAGATAACTCACAGAAAATAGAATACTATAGACTCATAATTTAAAACTGAAATTCCAGGCACAGGGTGTGTCTTCATATATAAATCTAGAAGAATAAGTAATAGTGGACTTCTATGACAAAATTATAGCACAATA
Source organism: Canis aureus (assembly GCF_053574225.1). Taxonomy (NCBI): domain Eukaryota; kingdom Metazoa; phylum Chordata; class Mammalia; order Carnivora; family Canidae; genus Canis; species Canis aureus. The sequence goes on from NC_135635.1 coordinate 21,108,304, forward strand.
GCCAAATGACTTTAATTCTTTTTTTTTTTTAAACACCAGTTTTTGGTAACATAATCAGATTACAATGAGAAGTGAAATTTTATGATCATTCATTCATTTAATGGATAAAACTGCCTTTCAAAGGTATTGATGCCTTTTTTTGTGGTTACCTTTCTACACTCATACAGATTTAAATAGGAAAGTTTCCAATATATGCCTTCAGAAAACCATAATTCTATTAAAGAAATACAAAACAATAGGTATGGAAAATAGGGAAAGAAAATAGAGCAGCGTAATAAGCACTGGTGGCACTCATGGTGAATGGATAGGTGATTTTTATTTTCATTTTTGTATCTCTTGTATCTCCCAGATTCTATATATGTTTCTTTAATTAAACATCTATTACTGGTATAGTCAGGAGAGTTAGTTAAAGTGAAAACGATATTTTTAAAGATTCTTCAGTTTTTTTTATTACTGTTGGTCAGTAGTATTTACCTTAAAAAGCATAAATAAATTATTGTCCTGGTCATGGGCAGTGAAGGAAAACTATAAACTAGGAAAACTATAAACTAGCATCTGTGTTGCTGAAATAGATGGTTATATGTCTACCATAGCCAAATTTTTTCCTATTATTTGCTATCATTGGCATTGAAAATGTATTATGGAAAAATGTTTGTCTGGCCAGTAATGCTGAGCAATTATGAATGATTGGTTTAACTTATGCACTAAATAGATAGTTTGTTTTATTTTAGAAGTCTGTTTACACATGCAAGAAGTATGCACTTTAGCATGGCTGACTTGTTCCTGTTTGTAATCTTAGTAGTCACTATGGTACTTTTATTTCCTGAGTCAGCATCTATAGGCAATAGTTTGTGAAGGATTTCTTTTTGTGTATGAATAATTGAAATGTTTTCATTAAGTATCTTCAAAATGGATGGCTTAGCTTTTTCAAAATTCAAATTAATAATTGGCTAACAATAGTTATTTTATAGTTTATACAACACACATCCACAGAAATCCAACCCTGAATTGAGAATAAGTTAAATTATGAGGTTATTTAGAAAAAAACTTTAATCATAAAATTGAAAATGTGTTTACATCATGAATCAAGCCCGGTAACTTGTGATGTTGTTTATGCAGGAGCATGCTGCAGATGGAATCATTAATTCATTCAACAAATATTTAATGAGTCCTGATTATGTGCTTGGGATACAGTGGGAAGAGAGGCTAGATTTTTTTTTAAGATTATTTATTTATTTATTTATTTATTTATTTATTTATTTATTTATTTATGAGAGACACACAGAGAAGCAGGCTCCATGCAGGGAGCCCAATGTGGGATTTGAACGCGGCACTCTGGGATCACGCCCTAAGCCGAAGGCAGACGCTCAACCACTGAGCCACCCAGGCGTCCTTAGATTTTTTTTTTTAAGATTATATATATTTGAGAGAAAGAGAGAGAATGGAGGGAGGAAGAGGGAGGGGAAGAGGGAGAAACAGACTCTCTGCTAAACTGGGAGCCCAAGGTAGGGCTCAATCCCAGGACCCTGAAATCATGACCTGTTGCCAAAGGCAGACCCTTGACCAACTGAGCCACCCAGAGGCCCAGAGATGCTAGATCTTAAACGGTGTTTAATTATTATCTCCAAAACTAAAACTGTCTTTGAGAATTTGTAGTAAGTAGAATCGTTTGAGAACTTGGCGAAGATCTATGGGAGAGTAAATGTACTGACACCTTCTTTGCTCTCAGTGCTGTAATTACCACGAAGTAAGGAACTGTCATTTTAATCTTTGTTGCCTAGCACCTCACACAATTCCTGTTTAATAAATATTTGTGAAATCAGTGTAGTAACTATTTAGTGATGGAGGTAAGATTGATATTGAATAACCACAACATAAGGCAATTCTTTTAAAATGTCATAAAGATGATTAAAAACAGTGTTATAATGAAGTCAGAAGAGGATTCATTGCTTCTGGCTGGTATGACCTAGAGAGGGCTTCTAGAAGGAGGTGGTATTTACGTAGAACTTTGAAAGATCTTTAGGATGGATATTTGTCTCAAGTCTATACCCATAATTTGATCATGTATTCTTGGTACTTTTTTCTTCCATTTAAAAAGAAGCTTGGTGAAATTTTACTGTCCATTTTGATAGCTCCAAAAAGGGAAGCAAATAATTTGATACTTTTGAGATATGAAGAAATAGAAGAAATGATATAAGAACATATTTTATCCTTATTACCAATTGTAAGATGTTTTAGTTTGGTTCAGACCCTCTGACTTTTTGCCTCCTGCTGCCTGTGACTGTTCAGCGCACACACACACACACACACACACACACACACACATTCCCACATGGTATAGAATACCTTTCATAGGTTCCTATGAATGCAGAAAAAGACTTAGGGAGTGAACAAAGCATAACTTGAATACATATCTAAATTCTTAGAATTCAGATGTGTAATTGAGCTTCTTCTATCTATTAATTAGTAAGGTGTTTGAGCTATTAAAATATTCTCATAAAAATTTCTTTGTGAAAATTATAAAATGCTGGACTTTTGTTATGTATTAGTTTTCCAAAAACAATTCCTCAACAGAGTCCTAAAGAAAACTGAAGGTTTATTTTTTAAGATTTTTATTTATTTATGAGAGTCAGAGGGAGAGAGGGAGAGAGAGAGAGAGAGAGGTAGAGACATAGGCAGAGAGAGAGGCAGGCTCCATGCAGGGAGCCTGATGTGGGACTTGATCCTGGGACTCCAGGATCCCGCCCTGGGCCAAAGGCAGGTGCTTAACCGCTGAGCCACCCAGGCGTCCTGAAAACTGAAGTTTTTAATTAAGTAATTCCTAGATATTTAGTGCTCCAACACGTTGTGGTAATGACTAATCTTGAAACAGTCACTAAGAGCAGATATTACTACTCTCCACATCTTATCTCCTATTGAAAAGAGGATTCTTCAGATTATGCAAGGAATTACATGGATCATCAGAGCTAATTATAAGAGCATAAAGAAACAGAACTCACAGAAAAACCAAAATATAAAACTGGACGATAAAGTTGTTGATTGACCTTTCTAGTGACAAATCAAAGTATATTACAGATGTCTCCTGCTCTCTGAAAGTTCAGTTTACCCCATTAAAAAAAAAACCTACATTAATGCTTGTTTTCTCTAATTGAAAGAAATCCAAAGAGGATTTTTGCATTTATGAAATGGTAATTGCTTCTTTGCTTTATTTCAGTTTGGTTTATGAAAGGTGTCATAGGAATGCTCTACTTTCTGATGGGGGTGGGGTGGAGAGGGAACCTGTTGTTTTGTAAAAATTGCAGAGAATAAAGTGATCTCCAACTCATGTTCCAACTCACATTTAATTACATTATTTACAAACCTTGTACTGAGTTGTCTTGGAACTCTTGAAAAAACAGTATATCAGTATCTTTTGCTATCCTAATTCTCACCACCCTGTCTCAAAAACCCAAAAGACTTGGAAAGCAAAAGATACTTGCATATTATTTTCCCACATGGTTAAAGCCTAAGAATCAAAAGTCTGTAAAATATATTAGAAGTAAGGTTCTTAAAAAAAAAAGAAGTAAGGTTCTTTTGTTTGTAAGGAACAGAAACCATCTCTGGCTAGCTTAAGCAAAGAAGGAAATGTTAATTATAAGGATACTGGAGGAACTCCAAGAAATTGAATGATGAGCTCAACAACTGAGCAATAAGAAAGGCCGAAACCCAGGGCTGCTGTGGGAATCTGTAGAGCAGAACTTTCTCTCTCGAGTCCTGCCATTCACATGAGTTGGATCCAACAATTCCTATACTCTACATCTTTCTTCTTAAATTTCAGAATAACAAGTGATGGAATTTGGGTCCATTTGGATTATTCACTTATGTGAATGAAAGAAGTGATAGTGCCAGGTTTAATTACCAGAGAAGTCACTGAGCAGGGCTCTCTGATTTCTGCCAGCTTCCAGGCAGTCTGGTGTGGGTGCGGGAGAGCTAAGAGGAGTGTGAGCTTAGATCACCGCTTGCTTAGTGGGTAGATTAACGGTAACTTCTTAGTGCTTTTCTAAATCATAACTGTGGGAAAATATATTTAACATACATTTTACCATCTTAACCATTTCAGGTATAAGCATTAATCAGATTTAAGTGTTGTGTAGCTATTGCCACTATCCATTTTCAGAACTTTTTCATCATCCCAGACAGAAACTCTGTTAACTGTTAGAAAGTCACTCTCCCTGCGTCTTCTCCTCCTCTCTGCAATTCCTAGTCTACTTTCTGTTTCTAGCAGTGGAATTGGTGGGTCATTGGTAGCATATTTAACATTTTGCCTCAGCCTTTCCTATTCTCCTTGTCCTGCTTTACCCCTTCCTCCCCATACTATCTTATTACCGTATGTAATATATAAGATACATAAATAATGTATCCATTGTTTATCACCTGTCTATAAACTCTTTGTAGGTAGGTATCTTTCTGTTTTGTCACTGAATATCTCAAGTGCTGGGCTCCATAAATATTTATTGAATTAGGATATGTATATTCTCAAATCCCTAAGTAGCTGTTAACATCAGCCCTCCTCTGGAGAAAAGTCAATGTAATTGTTCTTACTAAATGTTTTGAGAATTCATATAGGTAATTCTTTTAAAACAGATGAAAGTTGTCATTGGTTTTATGGTGCCATTAAATCTTACTATAATAGGTAGTTTAATAATCTCTTGGGTCATATCTCTGTACCTACCTGGCCCAATATGTGATAAAACCTACAGTCTGGAAAAAGTAATGTATAAAGTCTTATTTAATGGTTTGTGTATTATAGCCACATTAAAGAAAAGTTGATATTTCTGAAAGTTCAGTTTTGTTTTTAATGTGTGCAAAGGGTGAATTTGTAAGCATTTTATGAGACAATTTCTTACTTTAAATGAGCTCTTTCCCTTTGTGGATGGTATATAACATAACACATCCAGAGAGTTATTTTGCATTTTAACTGCTATGGGCAAAAAAGTTTAGTCGGAAATAATTTGCTAATATGAAACTGGAGAATAGTTGGGGGAATTTATAGAACTGAAGAAAAATAAAAGAGGGCATATAATAACATATAATTTTTATTTTTGAAATTTAGCAATAAGTGTCTGGAAAAGGATAAGCATATAAATATAGGTTGAGAGAACAAATGGTCAGTATTTTTGTTTTCCATTAATGTATATTCTGTTTATTGACCGAGTCTTTTAGAATGTGGTTGGCCTCAAGCTTATTCCAAAATATACATGTTTGGCCATTCTTCTTAAGAACTTATAATTTGCCAGAGTTGATATTTGCTCTTATTCTTGGCATCTTCACTGGTAGCAATGTACAAATAAAAACTTCTCTGAGGGTGTATTGGCATATAGAATAGAGAAATAAAGTGAAAATGATAGATATGCACAAATTACAAAATAATTAAAAGAGTGAAACAATGTCTTTCTATTTCCTTGAGTTATAATGTGCCATGATCATCTATGATAGGTGTGTAAAATGTAATAGCTTTAGAAAAGTACTTTTGAGATGAAAGATACAAAACATTATCAGAGTTTTGCTTCATTTCTGTAATATCCAAGTCAATTCAGTGGAAGTACATCATACTAATTAAATACAATGACTTAAAAATATGTTACACAGGGCACCTGGGTGACTCAGTGGTTGAATGTCTGCCTTTGGCTCAGGTTGTGATCCCGGGGTCCTGGGATTGAGTCCCACATCGGGATCCCCACAGGGAGCCTCTTTCTCCCTATGTCTCTGCCTCTCTCTCTGTGTCTCTCATGAATAAGTAAATAAAATAAAAAAAAAATACACAAATCACCAACACAGTTGCATTAGGGATCCAAAATAAGTTAATGATTTAAGGACTAGTTACTTGTGTTTGGCTAAAGTGTTCAAGGTCACTGCTGATATCAGGGACATAACTACTTAAACATTTGCATTTCAAGTAGATTTTTGGCTTCAACCATATTTTCAAAGAGGGTAATTTCAAACCTGGTTGTTAAAATAGGCAGGAAATGTAAAGAAAGGAATTTTGTTGTAGTAAGGACTCTATACTTGTGGCTAGGAATGGTAAAAATTGTGACATTTAAGTCAAATTGAGCCACATTGTCAATGAAAGTGTTAGTTATTTAAAACTTTACTAAATTAATCCATCTCTTCCATCTCTAGGATTAATAACAAATGAGAAAAGGGCCTTTACTTACTCTTCTTCCCTATTTACCTGGCAGGACATGATTTAATAGTTGAGTTCAATTCTAAACTCTTGTGAAGAATGAGCCTCCTTTCCTGATCAGTACAAATGAAGTCATTGTTATCTGTTAGGGTGAAACACAGTGCTTATTTCCACTGTTAGCTGCTACAAAATCTCTCAGAAAGTCTTTTAAAATATTATCAAATTGCAAGTATAAAAACACTTTTTTGTTATTGAGGAAGCTGGATAAAGAATTGTTTAGGTAAATTGTCATGTAGGAGTTTTGCAAGGCAGTAATTGCTTTGGCAATAGTATATCAATTTATAGTATGACAATTTTCTAAAGAGTAGATCAACATTTGTTTTGCATATTTTTTCAAAATGGAAGTTACAATTAATGTGATAAACTCTAAAGAATTGATGCCAACTGCGTCATTTAGTTTGAGCCCTATTTAAGTTAGCAAAATGCATTTTAATTTCAATTTCTATATCACAGACAGCTAGTTATTCTCTCAAATTCATTTTCCCTTTCTTTCATACTAACAGAAGTATTTGAGTTTGTGGGTTACCCATAATAAAGACCACATTTCCCTTGCTTCCTTGCAACCAGAGTGGTCATGGACTGAATTTTGAGGTCAGGCCTTTAAAGGAGACTTCTACTGCTCTCATCCCTTCCCTCCCTCCCCCTGCTGTTTGCCATTGGGTTGATTGTAGTATGAGCAGGTTAGAAGCCATCTTGAATTAGGCTGATGGATCAATATATTGGGAATAATAGAGCATCAGCAAATGAACCTGTTCTCTGGATCTCCTCACTTCCTGGCTTGACCACATTCTAAGAGAAGATAGGCAGATAAAGGCCAGATCATATAGTCCCCATTAGGTAATGTGAAGCCTTTGAAGGATTTTTTAAAAAGATTTTGTTTATTTATTCATGAGAGATACAGAGAGAGAGAGAGAGAGGGAGAGAGAGGGAGAGAGCGAGAGCGAGGCAGAGACACAGGCAAAGGGAAAAGCAGGCTCCATGCAGGAAGCCTGACTTGGGACTCGATCCAGGACTCCAGGACCACGCCCTTGGCCAAAGGCAGATGCTCAACCACTGAGCCACCCAGGGATCCCCCATTGAAGGATTTTTAAGCAGGAGAGTGAGATGATTAGGTTTTGCTCTAGGAGGATCAGACAGTGCTAAAGAGAAAGAATAGAATAAGGTTGCAAATGGTAGGCATGGGAGGAATCCGGGTCCTACATGAAGGTAGCCTGAACCAAGGAGCTGTACCTTCTTAGACCTAAGAAGTTTTACAGATTGAAATATTCGCTATGACTTTTGAGGCTTTATTTTAAAAATGAAACACACAGACTTGAAAGAAGTTTCTCTTTCATTTGCTTATGTTTGGATAAAAGGTCATTAGCCCAGTACAACTTCAGGCTCTCCTGGGCTCTGAGAGAAAAGCTTCTTGTTCTATGCTTTCTTTCTTCCCCTGGCTCTTTTTGGCACGATGCCTGCCCCCGTCCCCCCTCTTTGAGTTGCACATACATTCTGAGTTCCCTCTTACTTACCACAGGGCCTTTTGACATGTTTTCTTCTCTGTCCGGTAGGTTTCCCCACGTAAGCCCATCCCTTTCACCTAATTTATACCTGTTCATCATTCAGATTTCAGCTTGTTGATCTTTTGCAGTGAACTTTTCCTGATCTCCAGGCTGTGTGAACTCCCTTTCTATATGCTCATACAGCACCATATTTTTTCCCTTGAGAAAACTTGCCATAGTTGTGGTTTTAATTTTACTTAAACTCTGTAAGAGCAGAGCCCGTCAGTTTTGTTCACAATTATGTCTTCTAATACCTCACAGAGTATCTGTCAGATAGTAGATACTGAAGAAATTTTGAGTTTGATTCAGACAAACCTGGTTTCTTTCTTTCTTTTTTTTTATTTATTTTATTTTATTTTTTTTATTTTTTATTTTTTGAGAAAAATTATATGTGGATTAATGCTTTTCTTATAATTCCTTTGGTCTTTTTTTTTTTTTTTAAAGATTTTATTTATTCATGATAGAGAGAGAGAGAGAGAGAGAGAGAGAGGCAGAGACACAGGCAGAGGGAGAAGCAGGCTCCATGCAGGGAGCCCAACGTGGGACTTGATCCCGTGTCTCCAGGATCATACCCTGGGCTGCAGGCGGCGCTAAACCACTGAGCCACCCGGGGGGGCTCTCTTTTTTTTTTTTTTTTTGACAAACCTGGTTTCAAAGTACAACTCTTCTTGGTATGACCTTAAGAAGTTACTTAATACTGAAACCTCAATTTCTTTATCTGTAAAAGTGGGATTATTCCTTAGGTTATATTGCCATGAGATTAATGGGAATTAACATATATAAAACCCTTAGCATCAAACTCTTACCATCAGGCACCCAAAATTAAATATGTAGAAACTGTTATTACAACAACTGTATTGTAACAACTGCTGTTGTTATTACTATTACTTTTATTGTTACTATATTCAAAACATCAGCTAGAGTCTCTTTTTGGAAGCTTGGTTGAGTTCATGTGTGTTGATGTTCAAAGTTCTGCTGAATTATGTTTATAAAATTTTTTAGTAAATGAATTTAAGCTGGTATTTGTTTAGTAGGCTGTTCAAAGGCACACTACCTTATCTATTATTTATTTTGGTTTTGGCTTTTTTTTTCTTCCTCACTTCGATAATGCACGTTACTAAATTGCAGGCACTTATATTTATCTTTTATTAGTGGTTTGATGCCTGCTATCCTTTTGATGTAATGCAAACACCTGAAGTGTATCAACATTAGTAATAACCTTAGAATTGCTTGGCATATATATACCCTATCTTCTTTGACTAGACTTTTCAAGTGTTGTTACATTTTAAAGATAACATGTTATTTTAGTTGCTGACATTTCTTCCCTGGTAGGACATAGTGGTAAAAGGAAACAATTTTGTTTTATTTATTGAAACAAAAAAATGTTTGCTTTGGAGCCATTAGGATAGAGATTTTACACAGTTTTCCACTGGACAGCTGGTGCTACTGTATCTTCTGTGGTTTCCTATTGGCCAAGAACTCCTAATGAACATCTGTGACTGGTAGAGGGATTAGCAAAATCATTTCTCTAATTCGGATAATTAGTTGGTTTACAAATAACAAATTTGCCTAGGATAATCTTGTTAAATTTTGAATAGTGACTAATCAAATAATGATGGTTACTTATCTTGGGAACACTAATGATTTTTAGACAAAATCATAGGGATCTGAAAGGCATGGAGTGTGTTCTTACTCCTGCCTCTTAGATCTGCCTAACGAACAAAAGTACATAGGCTCTAGCCTTTTTTCAGTTAGGCCATAAAAGAAGGTTTTACTACTTACTGGAATCTTAGTATATGTATGCACACAAACTGTTGAAGAATCCTTATAAATAAAAGCATTTAAAAAACCACTTAAAATCCCCTCTTTATAAGCTCTTGTTTGAAAGTTTCTCTGTGATGCTTCCTTTTAGCTAATATAAAATCCTTATGTTGCAGTTTATACCAGTTTGCTTTTCTAGTCCTACTGGAGTAATGGATAAGAGCTCCACACATGTCACATTCCTTGTTATGACAGAACTAGTGAACCTGAAGATCCGTGATAATCAGGGTGTTTTTGGTTGCGAGAAACAGAAGACCCAACTGGAACAATTGTCAGCAAAGAGAACTTTGTAATCACGGTAACTGAAGAGTCTAGGCAGAGCTCTGTTACAGACTCTGTCCCTTGATTCTGTTTTATCATGAGTGTTAGTTCCATCCTCAGCAAGCCTCGGTCTCTGGTGGTGGCATGGCTGCCAGCAGCTTCTGCCTCACAGTACCCTATCCTCTTACCCTCAGAGCTGAGAAGAGTGCCTCATTTCCTCAGACCCTAGAAGTACTGCAGTCATCACTGTTGCTTGACTAGGATAATGGTCCCATCTTCAGCCGAACCCTGTGGCTAGGGAATGAGATGCTCTTCTTACAGAGATGACATCATCATGCCCTGAGTGGGAGAAAGAAGGGCCCTTCTCCATTATTCTCTCAGGATTCTGATGCCAGAGAAAGGCAGTGGATGCTGGAAAGGCAGACAACACGTGCCCACTGCAACCGAATAACGTTACCCCTTAGCTTCCAGGCAGCCAGATTTCCTATGTCCTTACAGCCAGGTTTTCAAATGTGAAGGCTTTAATTACCTTTGGTGCTAATAGAAGACTATTCTCTTTCCAGTTTATTACTTTTGGGCTTGTTATACTAGCACTGTTTCAGGTGGAGCTTACTTCCGGATGAAAAGGAGGAAATTTAATACAAATTTTACAATACAAATGCAAATTATTTAATATCGAAATTCAGTTTCCCATCTTTAAATTGGGAGTACTAATTAAATGTGTCCTCTGTTCCTTAGTGGTTCTTTGGGGATATGAAATGATGTTATACCTGTGTAAATGTTCGAAAAGGTATACTGGTACATGCTAGATGTTTTGAATTACCTGAATACTTTTACATGCTGTAATAAAACTCAAGTCTAGTCCAGTCTAAATTTGGCATCAACTCTTGAAGGAAAGGACTCAGGAAATTAAGGGTGGGGGTCATGGTGAGGGGTCAGAGGTAAGGGAGCAGTTTATTGCGCCTAAATAATACCTCAGTAATGTTGCTACAAAAGAAAAAAGGAGGGAGTTTATGAAACAGACATTTTCAAAATAAGTACATTATTCATAAGCACATGAATAAATGTGCTTTGATAAATGAATCTCTTCCAAAAAAAAAAAAAGAATCTCATCCATGAAAGTATATGCGTGAGAATCTCTATATCTTACACTAAATTTTATTGTGAATGCATTTCCTTTCAATGTAGATAGTTTTGTTTAGGCACAAGTAGCTTATCCACTTCATGGAATAATTGTGGCACCTTATGTGCACACAATGTACATGAATTAATTATTTTTATGGAGATACATACAAAGCAGGGTGTAATATAGCAGGATTTAAAATACAAATTTTGAAATAAAAAAAATCACTAGTTTAGATCCCCCACATTAGAAAATTTTGTTTTGAAAATACTTTCAATTAAAAATTCCACCTATTTTGTGCCAGAGCTAGATGTGAATTATGATCCCTAATTAATATGTAATATTGAAATGTGATCTTTGTGTGACCTTTCAGAAATGACACCATAAATTTCTCTAAGTCTTAAAAGTCAGTGTCTTCAACTCATTTTTTTCCTCCTATTTTAGTATTTAAAACTCAGGTCCACTTTGAACTACTGAAGAAATTGGTTAGTTATGATATAATTATCTAGAAATCATATTTAATTTCAAGGTTGAAATTAAACGACTAAATACATAGATGTTTGATAATAAGCTTTTAAAGGCAATGTGGATTTTGGAAAGATCCTTTTAAGTGCTAAGGTTTGAATTCTATCCTACCTTGAAGAGGTTCTGAGAACTTGGAAAATTATTTAATATCGGAATTCAGTTTCCTATCTTTAAATTGGGAGTAGTAATTATATGTGTCCTCTGTTCGTTAGTGGTTCTTTGGGGGTATGAAATGATGTTATACCTGTGTAAGTATTTGGAAAGGTATACTGGTACATGCTAGATGTTTGGAAAATTCATATATATATATATACATATACATATATATTTAAATGATAAAGTCATAAGGAGGTCACCCCAACCTATTTATTAGCTTGAGTTGAATCATATTACACATTTAAATATCAATGGCTTCATTTTCCAGATTTGATGTAGTTTAAAAAGCCAGAAAATGTTTCCCCTGTAAAACATTTCCCAGAAAATGTTTTCCATTGTTGTAGCAGTGATGCAAATAGAATGTTATGTACATAACCCATTATTTTCTTGATTTTATTTTGTGTTTATTGATGAAAGGACATATTTGGAAAAGAGAAATAATTTATGTATATAAATTATATATATGCATATATAAAATTATATATAACTAAAGTATTTTAAATATATGTATATATATGTATTTTTTTTAAAATGTCGTTTTAGTTAGTATAGGTAGTGGTTTTAAAATTACACTCCAAGTTTTATCTGACTACAATTCAACAGATCAATCATGATATTTGGAATGTTATTAAGAATATCCTTTTTTTAATTACTTTTTTTTTAACGAGACATGAGGAGATGAGTTATGGATTTAGGGTTTATTGATTGTTAAAAAAAGACATCTGGTCAAGCTGTTTCTTCTAACTCTGGTGTTCAGGGAAGGTTAAAGGGTGAAATACTTAGCACAATTATGTGTGTAAATCAAGATATCCATAAATTAAAGGAAATGTAACAACATTGAATGAGGGAACATAAAACACTTCCTATCACATCCTTTCTTTTCCTGTTTTTAAATTCTAAGCCCTTTAAAGAAAACTTTGCAATTTAGCAGTTCTTTAGGCTTTGTTTGGAATGCTAATGAGTCTGGCCTAGTAACAGCCCCAGCACTGCCAAGTTCTTGGAATTTAGATTTTCTCCAGTCATGGAAGGGGCTTTTGACTGGTGTGTGAAAGGAAGGGAAAACTGGATCCCTTGATGCTGTGCTTAGAGGAAGGGAGAATTAAAGAGGGTTGACGTGGGGAAAGTGGCGATAGGGCTTTCTACTATTTAGAGAGAATTTAGTGGTTTAGAATATTGAATAAAAAAGAGGGTTGACGTGGGGAAAGTGGCGATAGGGCTTTCTACTATTTAGAGAGAATTTAGTGGTTTAGAATATTGAATAAAACAGATGACCAAAAGGATGTCATTTCACTCATTCAACATTTAAATACAGGACACCGTCGGGGGAGGTGGGGCACAGCTCTAAGGATTTTTGGAGACCATTTACTGTAGGGACTATCTATAAAACTGCTTTGCTAGAGGAAACTGAAGAAGGAACCAGGGATCGTCTTGGTAATACTCAATCTTAGTTTAGAGCAAATCTTGCGCCTTTCACAGACCTTCTTCTGACAGGACAAGAGCCAGGGCCAAAGGAGACCATGATGGTTTTTTATTCATTATGACTTAGGAAAATTTCTCCTTATCCTGGCAGGAGATCCCATCATCCTGCATGGATGTGGTCTCTCATGACAAAGCCCTCAGTGTACAACCCAGAAACAACACACATCTGAGGAATTGTTTGTCTCCTTATGGATGTATTTTTTCCATGTGATTTGTTATTATGGACAGCATTATGACTTAATGTGCAAATCTGTAGGGACTTTAAAAATAACAAGCTGAAGGGATGCTTGAGTGGCTTCATGGTTGAGTGTCTGCCTTTGACTCAGGGCGTGATCTTGGGGCCTGGGATTGAGTCCCATATCAGGCTCCCTGCTCAGTGCAGAGCCTGTTCTCCCTCTGCCTATGTCTCTGCCTCTCTCTGTGTCTCTCATGAATAAATAAATAAAATCTTTAAAAACAACAGCAACAACAAAAATAACAAGCTGAAAGCTGTATTAGTTTATGGGAGAGAGCAAGTATATTACTAAATCCACATGTGTTCCTAATAGCATGTCCCATAAGATAGGGTGACCATGTAGATTTGTCTTTCTCTCCTTGATTAGGAGTTTGGCTGGCAACCATTAGTTTGGCAAGATAATAGGACCCTAAACACAGTTACTTAAAAAGATGGCTTAAGGGGCGCTTGGGTGGCACAGTCAGTTCAATGTCAGACTCTTGATTTCGGCTCAAGTCATGATCTCAGGGTTGTGAGACTGAACCCCGAGTTGGCCTCCATGCCCAGTACGGAGTCTACTTAAGATTCTCTCTCTCTTTCCCTCTATCCCCACCCCCTGCATGCTCTAGCTCTCTCTCTCTCTCAAATAAGTAAATAAATCTTTAGAAAAACCCAAATGGTTTAAAAACTATTGTGGGTAAGTTTGAAGCTTGACATTATAGAAGAGAAAGAATGAGAAAAACAGATACAGGTAAATAAGAGCACATGCTACTGAAAGACAGTAGCTGATTTTATTCATGGGGCAAATGGCTGCTGATGACATCATTCTTCCCTTGGCTCTTCTAAGAGGCAAGAGAGTCATGCCATCTTGGGACATCTTACCAAAATGTCAAGTGAGATTGTCCTTAGGGAGACATCTTTTATTGAAGAGTGAAGGTAGTGCTTACCTGGTAAATAGGAATCAGTGAATTATTTGGTCAGGATAGGAAAAAAAAAAAAAATCAGTGTGGACATTGATTACTTGTTCTTTAGTTTCACACCCAGGAGTGGCAGGAGGTTGAGAAAGAGGTTGTTTTGCCTTGAAAGGCATCTGCTTTTGGTCGTCTGGGAGTAGGAAAAGCCAAAATGAAAGCCACCAAATCACATTCATGGAGGAAGTTTTTGTGAGAAAATAGTAATAATGAATCAGGTGCTGTTAAAACATCTCCAGAAGATCATTTTTGAGTAAGGGAAAGCAGTGACCCTGGTTCCTGTTTGTCTTGTCTTATCTGCCTGCCTTCCTTTTTTTTTTTCTTTTTCTCTTTCTCTCTCTCTCTTTTTTCTTTTCTTTTCTTTTCTTTTCTTTTCTTTTCTTTTCTTTTCTCTTTTTCTCTTTCTTCTCTTTCTTTCTTTCTTTCTTTCTTTCTTTCTTTCTTCTTTCTTTCTTTCTTCTTCTTTTTCTTTCTTCTTTTCCTCTCTCTTTCTTTTTTTATCAGATAAGAATCTGATCAATATCAGTTTAGTAGAAAACCATTTTACAGGTGAAAAGGAGAGATACCTTTCCTTTTGGGTTCAGGAAAGGCAAGTGTGAAACAGACAACCTATATATTTGCTTCAAAAGGAATTAGAAAGTAGGTACTGAGTACTCCTAAGCATTCAAATGATGAGCATACTGCAGAGCATGATACCTTTCTTGAGCTTATTTTTGTAAAATTATTTTCCTTTGATTTGAAATTCTATAGATGAAACTTATAACTTTAAGAGAAGCTTCTCAAATGCTAATTTCTCTTGTAACTTTTGGGAATTATTGACATTTTGCATGTTGCAACTTGATTGCTCTTCGGTTCTATTAAATTATAATAAAGGAACTTTCAAATTCAAAGTAAGTTGCTAAGGAAAAAAATAAAGTTGGCTATTGATAGCTATATTTGTAAGCTGGGCCCTTTAAAACTTCATAGTAGGGAGAAATCCTCCTTTTGGAGAGTTATTTCTTTGTTTCCCATTAGTTTTTTTTTTTTTTTTTTTTAAATCATTGAACTGTGTTTTGGCTATAAACAGCATCCTAAGAAGAGAAGACTGTATATGATCTACAGGAGAGGATCTAAATACTCTTTTCTATTCAGTCCTTAAAACGTTAATATTTGAGATACTTTCCAGCTCATTAGGAGTTAAGGCAACCAGCTATTAGCTATTAGTTTTGTTTCCTTAGAAAAAAGGAATTATTAAAGGAGTTAGCCTCATAATGTATTTTAAAGGAGAGTGATCTTTCTGTGACATGCCTGTTGAATAAATTGTGTCGTCTTTGAACAAAACTATGCTAAGGTTAAGGGATGAGAATTTCCATAAAAACTTAGAGACCTCTTGATTCTAAGGTGTGTTTATGCTCTAAGAGTTTTCCTTGATCTTTTGGGGGTTGTGTGTCGCTTTGAGATTGAGGAAATTTAAATTGCAACTTAAATAGTATACAAAAACACAAGAGTTTATGTGTGTTTGATGGTGTTCAAGATTCCCTGAAGATCACCCATTGGATTCAAGCTTGGGAATGCTTGTGCTAATGTGTAATAATAGCTCTTTATTAAACTGGAAGCTTTGGGTTTGGTTTGCATTGTACTCTGTGGTTTCCTCAGTGTCTAGGACAGTGCCTGGCTCATAATCAATGAATATTTGTTGAATGAACAGTGATAAAATAGTTATATTTTATTTTGGACACATTTGGTATGTGGTTAATCTAATCTGGATTTTCTGGTTGTTTATACTTTAACTAGATCTGTACTCTATATAGGACCTTCATTTACTTTTATTGCAAGAGATAGAAACCCAATTAGTTTGAGAAGATTAGGAGCTTTTTTGGTTTTCATTACTGGGGAGTGCAAGAGGAGGTTCTGGCTTCAGGTTCAACTGAGATCAAGGGTTCAGTTGAGGTGACCGAGGGTTCAGTTGAGACTAGGATTGTGTCTCTCTTTTTTCACTTCTCTCCTTCTCAGGACTTATTCTCAGGCAGGCTTTTTCTACTCATGGTGGGGAAAAATGATTTCTGGCAGTTCTAGGCCTACACTTTCTCTCATAATGCTTGATTTTAGGAGATAGAACCCTCCCTTTTCCTTTCATTGTTCATATCTGCTTCTGTAGAGGCACTTTGGCCCTGCCTGGCTGTATACTTTCCTCTGGACCAAGTACTGTGTGTCTGGCATGAAGGAAGAGAGAAGGGCTCACCTAGGTCTCATATCCTCCTTTGGGTGGTGGAGGGATGCCATTGTTTCTTTTTTTTTTTTTTTTTAAGATTTTATGTATTTATTCATGAGAGACACAGGCAGAGGGAGAAGCAGGCTCCATGCAAGGAGCCCGATGTGGGACTGGATCCCTGGGACTCCAGGATCACATCCTGGGCCGAAGGCAGGCACTAAACCACTGAGCCACCCAAGGGTCCCCTGATGAAGAGATTTAAATAAATTTTTTCTGAGGTGATTTATCTTACTATTGAACTTCTTTCAGCAATTAATGATAATGATAAATAGTAATGATGGTGAATATTATGATAGTTAATAATTACTGAGTATGTACTTTGTGCATTTATAATCAATAGTGTTCATGATGATGATGGCTAACCTTTAGTGAATGTTAACTTTGTACCAGGTATTTGCATTATCAGATTAGTTAATTTTCAAATCAACTCTTTAAAGTTTATACTAGTACTGTCTAAATTTTGTAATTAGTCCAGAGAAATAACTTTTCAACATCACATATTTAGTATGAAATAGATACAATTGTGATATTAGAATCTTAAAAGGAAATCTCTGTTGTTAAATTTATTATTATCCCATTTTTGACCTGCTCTAGCAGAAGTTAATATGTCTTTTTGGGAACCTTTATTTCTGCTTATGATGATCACTGAAGAAATAGTATTAAAATTAAGAGTATCCTTGCATTTAGAGAGAAATTCATTACCTAGTGTTAATTACAAAATCTAACTTAGAAATACTATTTTTGCCTGCAAGGATAGGAATTTTTTTTTTTTTGTCTAACCTGGAAACAAGGGAAATAATTCAGCGCATGTATGTGTAGCTTTCTTCAGCTGTCATATTTTCCTGCTTATTTTTGTTTACCTTTGATTTTATCCTCATTTGGCTCTGCTTTCAGAGGTCATGTGGGTTGCTTCATTTTCATTTACTCCATCCCACAGAGGTCTCTGCTTTTTAATTAAAACACTCCAGAAGAGGATTTATCTATCATTTCAGCCACAATTAAACCCTTGGTAATAACACAAATAAGTCTGGGATTATTTTCTTCCTGCAAAGAAAAGGCTTAAAAGAGGGTCTTTTGCCCATTGATTCCATCTATACCAATTATAAGGGTGACTTTAAATTGATATCTGTGTTCTTTTTTTTAATTCCAATTTATTCACATTTAGCCACTGTTAATTAAATGTTGGAAGCTATGTCTCTAGGAGGTTAATTTTTAAGAGTTTTGAGCTCTTCCCTTTTCTGATTCTAGAAATATCCCAGGTCCTTGTTGACTCAAAATAAGAGTTATCTGCTTGTAGTTTTAATAAGGCAATTGTTATACTCTTCAACTTTCTGGGGAAAAAAAAATTTAGTTTCTCATGCTGGAATAATTGTGGGAATTGGTCTATAGCTGACAGAGGTTTTTCTGGCCAGGGAACTTCTCTTGCCAACTCTTTCTTCTTAGGTATGTTTCTCTTTCATGCATGATTAGCCAGCAAGTGGTAGATAGTTCTATATTCCTCTCCTTTTGGAGAAGGTAGCATACTCAAAGGAACAAGGAAGAGGCATGTCCTTACACCTCTAAACCTTAATCACCAATTGCATTGTGCTCTGAAGAGTTCCGAAGAAGGAAATATTTTTGGCTAACTTATGTTCTGTTTTGCCTAAGAGCTCTTACTGATTGGTACTTTTTGAGGTCTCTTTTAGCCATCCACTTCCAGAATATCTAATTAAATGTTACTTATGCTTTGCCAAGGAGATGAGCCAAGAATGAACAGTTGTATCATTATCACATATTTATTTCATCTTTCCTGCCTATGATCTTAATACTATATCATCAACTTCATTTTGTCTTTTGCAATTTGGTTTCTTTACCTTCCCGATCCATTCATCCATTCAATTCATTCATAAATGAAGTACCCATTCATTCTTTCAATTATTTTTTGTGAACGGACTATGTCCTAATCACTGTGCTACATATTGAGGGTATAAAGATTAAAAATATACTCCTGCAGGGGCACCCGGGTGGCTCAGTTAGAAGAGCATGAGATGCTTGATCTCAGGGTCATGAGTTTGAGCCCCATGTTGGGTGTAGAGATTTACATAAATACATAAATAAACTTAAAAAAATATACTCCTCCTGCAGTCCTCAAGGAGCTCACTGTTTTTTAGAGGTATGTATCTTAGAAGTATAATGGCAATAAATATCACCTTGGAAGGGTGCATATCAAATATGGTGGGGCCATAGAAGGAGTCTAAGCCTCTGGTGCATGGATGAGTATGGGCTTTTTAGCTAAACATAAGTACATTATGAGCCAAGAGAATAGTATTTTTTAAAAACTTATGAATTTAGTCTATATTTTAGAA
This sequence comes from Canis aureus, assembly GCF_053574225.1. Lineage (NCBI taxonomy): Eukaryota > Metazoa > Chordata > Mammalia > Carnivora > Canidae > Canis > Canis aureus. The sequence goes on from NC_135635.1 coordinate 21,127,214, forward strand.
ATATAGTAGAAATATGAAAATCATATATAGTAATCTGAAAATAGTTGAGGGACCTGGTATGTTAATATTCCATATATGCTCAAAAGAAAATACTTCCTCCAGTTATGAATTTTATATACTTTCATGAGGAGTTACATGTTTTATATATGCCTGTTGGATCAGGCTTGTTATTTTTGGGTTTCAAGACATATATTCTTACCAAATTTTGTCTGTTGGCTCTATCAGTAACTGAGAAGTGTGTTGAAATCTCTCACTATGATAATGTCTTTGTTAATTGCTCCCTGTAGTTCTAGAAGTTTTGTTTTATGTAATTTGAGGCTATTACGTATTTAGAATTTTGCATCTTCTTAGTGAACTAAAACACTTCTCATTATGTAAAGGCCTTATTTATCCTGAATGCTACTTTTTTCTTTTTTTAATTTTTCTTTATTTATTTTTAATATTTTATTTATTTATTCATGAGAGACACAGAGAGAGAACGAGAGAGGCTGAGACACAGGCAGAGGGAGAAGCAGGGTCCACGCAGGGAGCCCGATGTGGGACTTGATCCCGATCCCAGGTCTCCAGGCTCATGCCCTGGGCTGAAGGTGGTGCTAAACCGCTGAGCCACCTGGGCTGCCCTCTTTTTTTTTTTTTTTTTTTTTTTTAAGATTTATTTATCTTTTTGAAAGAAAGAGAGAAAGAGAGAGAGAGAGAGAGAGAGTGAGTGCCTGAAGTGGAGAGAGGGAAGGGGCAGAGGAAAAGGGAGAAGCAGACTCCCCACTGAGCAGGGAACCTGATCCAGGGCTGGATCCCAGGACCCCCCTAGATCATGACCTAAGCTGCAGGCAGATGCTTATCTGACTGAGCCACTCAGATGCCCCAGTGCTTTTTTTTTTTTTCTTAAAATCTGTTTTTCTGATACTATCACTGTAACCATAGTTTTCTTTTGATTGGTATTTCTCTGTTATGTCTTTTTCTATCCTTATGTTCTAGGATGATTCTTATAATTATGTAGGATATGCTTGGATTTTTTATCCAGTCCAAAAATCTGCTTTTGGGAAGGGGGGGGGCGAATCTGTCTTTTAAATGATAAGTTAAAAATTTAAATTTATTATGCTTATTGTTGGCTTGGTTCTACCGTCTTACTTTGTGCCTTATATTAATCATAACTTCCCCCTGATTTTTCCTTTTTTCTTAATTTTTTTTGCATAGATTGAAGTTTTGCTTATTTTTCTTTTTATTCTTTTTTCCCCTTCCTATTCCTTCTGTATTTATATACTCTGTTTCTGTTGTTTAAGTAGTTTAAGAAATTACACTATACATACTTAAGAAAGCATAAAGGTAATTGATACTTTAATTCATTTGTGTATCATTCAGAAACACTGGACTGTTTCATTCTGATCACTTGCTTTCTGCTTATATGCAGTTGTTCATTATTTTGGTGCTGTTCTTTTTTTTTTAAACCCACACGTTAGTCATTATTATTCTTTTATACCAATGATGTTTGTTTAGATTAATTCACGTTAAGCGTTTTCCCCCTATTTCTTCTAATAACTTCTATTTTTCTAGTAAGACAGTTTTCCTTCAGTATCTGAAGTATAAACTCAACAGTGAAAGTCTGTTAATGGTAAATTCTTAGTTTTTGTCTATCTAAAAATGCTTTTTTTTTTTTAAAGATTTATTTATTTATTCATGAGAGACAGAGAGGGAAGTAGAGACATAGGCAGAGGGAGAAGCAGGCTCCCTGCAGGGAACCTGAAGTGAGACTTGATCCCAGATCCTGGGATCATCCCCTGAGCCAAAGGCAGAGCTACCAATAGCTGAGCTACCCAGGTGTCCTTAAAAATGCTTTGATATGACTCTTGTTCTTAAAATTAACTTTGCTAGTACACACAATTTAAACTTGACAGTCTAATTTTCTTAAAGCATTTGAAGAAATGATTCCACTATCTTCTGGCTTATATTGTGGATTTTGAGAGGTCTCTAATAGGTTGTGTTTTCTGTATCCATGGATTCATATTTTTCATTAGCTCTGGACATTCTCAGACATTGTCTCTTTGAATATTGCTTCTTTTTCATTCTCTACATCCTCTCCTTCCAGGATACGAATTATATATGCATGGTAAGCTTCTTATCCTACCATATATATTTATGGTAGGATGAGAATAAATGAAAGATAAGAATAAATATATATTGATATCCTATCATATATATGGTAGGATGAGAATAAATATATATTAATATTTATTTCAGAGAAAGAAAGAGGGCAGAGGGGGCCAGGGGAGAGGGAGAGAGAGAATCTTTTTTTTTTTTTTTTTTTTTAAGATTTTATTTATTTGTTCATGAGAGACAGAGAGAGAGAGAGAGAGAGAGAGAGAGGCAGAGACACAGGCAGAGGGAGAAGCAGGCTCCATGCAGATAGCCTGATGTGGGACTGTATCCCGGGTCTCCAGGATCATGCCCTGGGCTGAAGGTGGCGCTAAACTCCTGAGCCACCCGGGCTGCCCAGGAGAATCTTAAGCAGGTTCCATGCCCTTGGGCTCGATTTCATGGCCCTGAGATCATGATCTGAGCTGAAATCAAGAGTTGGACACTTAACTGACTGAGCCACCCAGGTACCCCCTACATTTTATATTTCTTTAACCCCTCTTCCATTCTTATTCTGTCCTTCTTACCCTCAATTTCCTTTTGAGTGATTCTTAAGATTTATCTTCCAATCTTCCAGGTTATTCATTAGCTGTGTCTTAATTTACTGCCTTAAACTCACCTACTTAGTTCAACACTTATGCTTCATTTGTAGAAATTCTTAATCAGATCTGTCTGGCCATTTTTGATTGCTCTACTCTTTGTTCTTTTCTTTCTTTTTTTTTTTTTAAGATTTATTTATTTTTAGGGAGAGAGGGAGACAAGGAGAGAGAAAGACAGAGAGAGAGACACAGGGATTGAGTGCTAGTGAGAGTTGGGGGATGGGCAGAGGGACAATCTTTAAGCAGACTCCCCGCTGAGTGCAGAGGTGACATGGGACTGGATCCCATGATCCATGAAATCGTGACTAGAGCTGAAATCAAGTTGGTCCCTTAACTGACTGAGCCACCCAGGTGCCCCTTACTTTTTGATCTTATTAAAAAAAATATAATTTTATCTTAAAACATTCATAATAGTTACCTTATTTTTTTAGTTGATAATTACACTATTGTTTTTGGTGATTCATGTTTGTTACCTTGATTTTAAAAATATTTGAGCTCGGGGGATCCCTGGGTGGCTCAGCGGTTTAGCGCCTGCCTTTGGCCCAGGGCGCGATCCTGGAGACCCGGGATCGAATCCCACGTCGGGCTCCCGGTGCATGGAGCCTGTTTCTCCCTCTGCCTGTGTCTCTGCCTCTCTCTCTCTCTCACTGTGTGCCTATCATAAATAAATAAAAATTAAAAAAAAATATTTGAGCTCGGAATGCCTGGGTGGCCCAACGGTTGAGCATCTCTTTGGCTCAGGGCATGATCCTGGAGTCCCGGGATCGAGTCCCACATTAGGCTTCCTGCGTAGCGCCTGCTTCTCTCTCTGCTTGTCTCTGCCCCTCTCTCTCTGTGTCTCTCATGAATAAATAAATAAAAAATCTTTAAAAAATATTTGAGCTCATATTTCTTTGAATTTAATATGTAGGATAACAACTATAAACTGGACAAAATATAAAAAAACAACTATGTGAAGGTGTGAGAAAGTGACCAAAAGCAGTAGAAACCTAGAGTGAGGGTAGGTGTCTATGCTTGGAAGAAAAGAGTGTCGCTAGGTGAGTTTTCCATTTTATGCCTTTTTTCCTGAGACTACCTCCAAATTGGTGCCAAATTGTTTCTGGTGGTAAAAACTCAGAAAAGAATGTCAGTCTGGTAGGAGTAAACATCTGGACCAGAATTTTGCCTTGTGAGTCATTTTTTACCAGCACCAATGATTTTCTAGGTCTAGGCAGATGTTTGAGAACTGATAGTAGTTACAGTCAACTCAGCATTACTAAATAAGTGATCTCACCTGGTATAGATGCTCATTCATATCCTGAGGAAGGCATTTTGCAAATTCTTTGACTTTTATGTAAACAGTAATAGGCAGACTAGGAGAAAGTGCTGTACAAACTGACTTCTAAGACAATGGGGAGGGAACCGAACAAAATCACATACTTGCGCCCTCCTTGGAATGATAGAATAATACATCAACCTAAAAAAATTAATATCAGTTAAACATTCACACTACAGTGAAAATACTATAAATGCCAGAGTTTGCTATTGAAGAATAATACCACAAGCCAACTCTAATTACAAAGGAGGAGAAATGAAAAAAAAAAAAAAAAAAAAACAGAACTAGAAGGGATTGTCAGAACACAACTGCCCCGTTTAGGAAATAAGGCACAGAGAGGTTAAATGATGAGTGTAAACACAGCTGGTTTTGTAGTGGCAGACCAAGGCTTAAAACTTAGTTTTTTTTTTTTTTTCTTTCTGTTCTAATGCTGCTTCTAAATGAAGGTGAAGGAGGGAGGTGAATATGTGCCAGCGTGGGGGGGGGGGGGGGGCTGTGGAATGGCAGGTGGTAGGGATGTATGAGGAGGAGGGATAATTTAGGTAAGATGCCAGAGGATTGAAGAATTTAAGAGAGAAATTTGTATGGCTAGCAAAGTGAACCCAGAGTTGGGGATAAAATTATTTGTGGTAAAGTTCTGGAAGTACTTTGAGGGCAATTCCATAATGCTTAAGACCTTAGTCGCTATCCAAACCCCCTCTCTTAGTAAACATTTTTGGTAATATCCATTGTGGATTCCCAATTTCTCTTTCCCCCCTAACTTCATTTTGTTTAAAAGTGCTTCAGAGTCATTTTGTTAGAAATGAACTATATATCATTTAATGGTACGAAGAGCAGAGAGATATGTGGCAGGTAAACATCAGGAAAATAATATACTTATTCTATTAAGCATTCACACTAGAAAGTTTCTTTTGTGTTTTCTGAAGGAAAAAGATGCGACTGTTAACTTTAAAAAAAAGTTATTTTATCTGCATAATTGGGTTTATTTGGGAATAACAGAGAATTGGAATTTAGTGATACAAGCTGAAGCAAAACCATAGGCAAGTCCAACCAACAAAGGAAAGGACCATTATTTTATGGAGAAGGAGAAAGTTGGGATGGGTTGTTTTGAATGAAAGTCCATTGGAGAAAAGCATGAATCCAGGATCATGACAGTTTCTCATTGGCTGAGTTTCAAGTGTAGGTGATTTCTTATAGGAGATGCAGTGTACATCTTTCCTTATTGGGCCTGCAATTGATGATTCTTCCTATTTATGTTTTTCGTGTAATTGACTTTGAGTGGTATGGTATGACTTCCCCTTTGAGTTTTTCATTCCATCCTTCCTATTCCGTAAGATTTCCCTTTATTCCTTATTTATGACTAACGTTTTACTTATTATGTGACATTTTCTTTGCAGATGGTAGAATAATAAGGGACTGGAGATCAAAGAAATTTTCTCTCTTTTGGAAATATTTAAAAAAATCTGATAGCCATATATTTTATACAATAATTTATTTATACCCCATGCATATTTCTAAAATATACTATTCTAAAATCTGCTATTTAGTTTTGCCTATTTATGCCTTCTATGTAAATGTAATTATATAGCATTTACTAGTTTGGGACTTGCTTTTTTTTTAAGCTCAACTTTATGTCTTTGAGATTTTTTATTGGGCTATATGAGATATAATTATTATTATTTTTAAAGATTTTCTTTATTTATTCATGAGAGACACAGAGAGAGAGAGAGAGAGAGAGAGGCAGAGACATAGGTAGGGGGAGAAGCAGACTCCACGCAGGGAGCCTGATGTGGGACTCGATCCTGGGTCTCCAGGATCAGGCCTTGGGCTGACAGCAGCACTAAACTGCTGAGCCAGCCAGGCTGCCCGAGATATAATTATTTAGAACGGGCTACTTTAGCCTTTTTCAGGATTTGATAATTTTTGATAATTTTCTGAAACACATCTGGATGGGAAGTGTTTTCCACCCTTCCTTATATCTACTTTAAGGCAATTGTTTGTTGGTTCCAGTTATTTTTAATGTTTACATGGCCTCCCAAAAATAACATTATTGACTTATTTAGTGATTCAAAAAGTCACCCAGTCATTCACTCAATAATTATTTAGCATCTTCCATGTTTGAGGCCTGATGATTAAAGTTGGGCATATTATGGTAAGCAAAACAGAAATGGGCTGATTCTCTTGGGACTTATAACTTATAGCATTAGAGACCTATATATAAATAAAAAATTATGATGGAGTCTGATAAGTTTTATTGAGAGAGGGTAGCCTAAAGTACTATTGGAGTGTAGAACAGGTACTCTTGATCCATTTAAGGAAGGTGAGACGTTTTAAAAAGATTTATCTATTTAGTTGAGAGAGAGAGAGAGAGAGAGAGAGAGCATGAGCACACGAAGGGCAGAAGGAGAAGGAGAGAGTATTTCAAAATTCTCTCAAGATTCTCAGGAGAGAATCTCTGAAACGAATGTGGACCCCCATGTAGGGCTCCATCTCATGGCCCTGAGCTCACCACCTGAACCACAACTGAGCCCAATGTTTAACCAACTAAGCCATCCAGGTGATCCTGATGATATTTTTAAAAAATACAGATTCTTGGTCATGATCCGCAAAAATTTTGATTCTGTACATCTGGATTAAAGACACTTGTTGTTGTTAGTATTATGGGGCTGATTATTATTTAACTCCCCCACATAGTCCAGCCAATTTTGAAAATACTGTGTATGAGTGATTAAAATGGGCAGTAGTCATGGCAGGGTCTCTTAAATGAACTAGCTAGGGATGTAATAGATGGTTTTTGGGTGATTTCTGCCAGTAGACCAAAGGTTGAACTTTGTATTAATCCCTATTCAATTGTAAATTCTTGTCCCTAGGTCATAAAAGTTAACTGCACCAGTGGAAGGTGGGAGAGCTTTGCTTTACTGATAGTACACGTGGAAAAGACCTGGAATTGTTTAGTTATAAACCCAAAGAGAGTCAGAGGTGGGCCTAACTATCATGATCTTAGATCACATAACTGCAAACATTGTATCAGAAAGAAGGAGGCGGCACCTGTGTGGATCAGTGGTTGAGCATCTGCCTTTGGCTTAGGTTGTGACCCTGGGGTCCTGGGACTGAGTACCCCATCAGGCTCCCACAGGGAGCCTGCTTCTCCCTCTGCCTGTGTCTCTGCCTCTCTCTCTGTGTCTCTCATTAATAAATAAATAAAATTAAAAAAAAAAAAGAAAGAAGGAGGCAAGGGTCCCTTGTGCAGGAGGACTTGCTGGAGGGCATATCTGGACTCCTGTGGATAGTCCCTAGAATCATATTTAAGGGGGATGGTGACACTTGGGTGTATGAGAGGATGTTGAGCTCCTTGATAAATATCCATATGAGAAAGAATTGGAGAGAAATAGTCCTATTCATCCCAGAGGAAAAAAAAAACTTAGTTTACATAGTTCCAGAAGAAAGAACAGGGATGAAAAAGGGAAAGGTAAGCCAGTGTCTTTTTATTCACTGACTCATTTAGTCATGTAACAGATATTTAGTATGTACTCATTCTTGAAATTGCCAAAGATATAACAGTAAACAAGACAGATTCAGTTCCTGACTTCATGAAGCTGCAGTTTATTGGAAGATCCAGACGATTAAGCAAGGAACTTAATGAAAATGTGATAAGTCCAGTAATGGGAAACACAGGGTGCTATTTCCTCTCCATATAAAACACCTTTCTGATATTAATACTATCAGAAGGGTGGTAAATGATGAATACTCTGACCTTGGAGGTATTCCAGAAGAAGCTGTGGGGGTAATGAGGAAGTTGTGCCAATAACTACCATTAAAATCATATTTAACTTTTAGCATCAGTGGTTGTCAATACTTTGTGACAGATTCACACTCCCTGCTTTTTGCCCCCTTCCTACCCGGTCCTTCCCTTTCTTTGATTCTCATTTACAATTACTTAAGTCTGTATGATGAAATGATTTTGTGATTTTCACAGATGTTTGTGTGTAAAGAATAGGACTAATTCTTAGAACTGAAGTCATTCTTAGTATATTTTAATCTGGCCTATCAAGTAATTGAGGATAGGCATAAGTCTTTATGTAAATGCACTGTGATCTGATTTATAGGTTCAATTTTTCCTATTCCTTTGGATGATTAACCCATGCAGATGGGGACTCTTAGGGGGCATTATAGTGGGAGCCTGTATTTCTGGGGGGCATGGGCAGGTACAAAGAATGAGTAGGATGTCAATGCTGCTTTTCATATAATTTTTATGTGTTCTAAAAAAGATTATGATTGTTTTCAGTGTTATGTTTTGAATTCTTAACATGTCTTAAGTAGTTAGAAGAGCTGACTTTTAATTCATAGCATTTAAAAAAGTTAAATATTTTATTGTGACATTCTTAGGACTCTTTAAGCTTTTCACATCAGTGTTATAGGCTGAAGTTGGATATTATGGAGGTTTGAGTTTACTTTCTCTTGACCCAATGTGACTTCCTGTTTCTAAGAAAAACAGTTTTAAAGACTTTTAAAAGGAATATCTTGCATGCTTGGCAGCTCTTGTAAAACCACATGTTAGTAAACCAGTGTGAATGAAATATATATATATATATATATATATATGTGTGTATATATATATATATATATATATATATATATATCCCAAAGAAAGAATCATATTGCTCGGCCATTTTGTTTTGTGCAAATTGGATGCCATAGAAAATTCTGGTGATTTGGTAATCAGATAAATCAAGAACCAAAAGTTTCATTTTGATTTAGTTAATTATCCTAATTCAAGGGGACATTTGATCATAAATTGGGATTTACTCTGCTGGAGTTGATGTATACTGGTGATTCTGATTATAATGGTTTTTGTTTCTTGCAACTTGGGCACTTCCTTTCTTTTTCTTTTTTTTCTTTTAAGATTTTATTTATTTATTCATGAGAGACACACAGAGAGAGGTAGAGACATAGGCAGAGGGAGAAGTAGGCTCCTGGCAGGGAGCCTGATGGGGGACTTGATCCCAGGACTCCAGGATCCCGACCTGAGCCAAAAGCAAATGCTCCACCACTGAGCCACCCAGGTGCCCCTGGGCATCTCCTTTTAAATATATTCACAAATTTAACCAATTCACATGCATCCTCACAATATCATGAAAAAAGTCCAATTAGTCCTACTTAGTCAATGAAGTAAATGAATATTAGTGAATAAGCTTTGGTAGTTAGATAATTCTCTTTGAACAGGAGGTTCATGTCTCCTGGTTCTCAGGTCAGAGATTCAGCTTCTCTCTTGGTATTGTTCTAGTAATTGGCTTCTAATGAATATTTTATTTATTATTTATTTATTATTTATTTATTTATTTATTTAAAAGATTTTATTTATTTATTCATAGACACAGAGAGAGAGAGGCAGAGACACAGGCAGAGGGAGAAGCAGGCTCCATGCAGGGAACCCGATGTGGGACTTGATCCCGGGTCTCCAGGACCACACCCCAGGCTGCAGGCGGTGCCAAACCGCTGTGCCACCGGGGCTGCCCATCTAATGAATATTTTAATTGGAATTAAATATGTTTTTGTAATTCTAAGGGTGATTTATTCATTTGATTAATATTCGTTGAGTACCTAGTGTGTGTCAGGCATTCTTCTAGAAGTTGACTGTATGGTAAGGAATAAGGCAGGCAAAGTCCTTGATTTTTATTTATTTATTAAACACTTATTTAAAGGCTTAGTATATGCCAGAAACTGCATGAGGTTCTTTAGAGATATTAAGTCATTTAATTGTCCTAGCAATGCTATGAGGTAGGTATCTTTATTGCACAAGTGTAAAGAAGGCTCAGAGTCACCTAGCTAGGAAGCAGCTAACCCAGGCTTTGAATGGAGAATGAGAGCTCATTACTACTTTATCGTCCCTCGGTGAACCTGATCTCATGAGCTCACACATTGTTGTTAAAAATGTTAACAACATTTTGTTAAAAATGTTAAAAAACAATAATAACAACAAAAAAGCCTCCAAAACACACAGAAGAAAAAAATAAAGGAAGGACAAAACCATGTGTCATCTGACCACTGTTAATATTTTGGTGTCTGTGTTCCATTCCTTATATGTGTATGTGTAGAGTGTGTGTGTTTGTGTGTGTTTAAACATATAAAATATCTTGTTGGTTTGTTACCACTTATTTTCACAACATATAAATATTTTGCAGGCCAGTACATTTAAAAAATAGACTTTTAGGGCAGCCTCGGTGGCCCAGTGGTTTAGCGCCGCCTTCAGCCCAGGGTGTGATCCTGGAGACAAGGGATCGAGTCCCACATCAGGCTCCCTGCATGGAGCCTGCTCCTCCCTCTGCCTGTGTCTCTGCCTCTCTCTTTCTCTCTGTGTCATGAATAAATAAATAAAATCTTAAAAAAAAAAGACTTTTAAATAGCTGTACAGAGTTCCATCATTTGTCTATATCATGATTTATCTAACCAGTTTCCTTCCACTTAACGAAAATTTTCAATTTCATAAACTCTGCTTTAATTAGTATCTTTATAACAAAATCTTTTTACAAATTTATGATAAAGAGTTTCTTAGTGAAAAATGGTATTAAAACTCTTTGTAAATATTTATACAGTATCCACATGCAGTCTGTGCTTTAAGAACATGACGAGGTTAACAATGTAAACATACTTTTTCTTTTAGGTTAGTGGATGACAGATGTGTGGTGCACCCAGAGGCAGGAGACCTTGCCAACCCTCCCAAGAAATTCAGGGGTAAGAAATAAATATATATTTAAGTGACCTAAGGGCATGAGATTATTTTTGTGTCTTAAAATAATTCTTGTTAAAACTTTAAATTTTTAATTAAAAAAATTTTTTTTCCTGTTAAAACTTTATTCCATGTGAAACTTCCACATATCAATATATCCACTGAAAATTTCTTCAAAAATTTCTTCATTATTTTTTTCTTCTGTACACATTGAAGGCTTTACAATGAAAGAATAGTATCAATTTTTGTTTTGCTGGACAATAATCTATCCGTTGAATGGAAATCTCAGTAATTAACTCTGAAAGGCTGCTTTTCAAACCAATAAATACAGCCAAATATTTATTTATGTATTTCTATGACAGTTAAGCTATAAATGTTAGTGTTACATTATCAGCTCTTTAGTTTATCTTTGTGAAATCTCCAGGAGGGTGACAGTGATTTTGTTCACTTAGCTTTTAAAATGTCACTTTGAGTGGCATGTAATGACTAACAATTGTTTTAGAACTCCTTTCTAAGCATAATTTTAGAGTTAGCTTGATAATATCAACTGAGGCATTGGCCATAAGAGGAGACTGATGATAACTTGACTGTGATGAAGGAAGGATTAATGGAATCTGCAAAGGAATCCTGGTCAAATGAAAGCCAACCATTAAAAGCTGGCTCAAATCAATTTCATAGATTGTGTGTACTTATAAAAATAAAGATAATTTTAGAGCAGCATCATTCACTGGGAACACAGTGTGTAAGCATTACTTCTCATAATGTTGAAAAGCAGCTTTAATATGGGACAAAATGCCAGAGAGAGAAAGTGGAAGGGATTCCCTAGAGCCCCAGACCGGTCAGGATGTGCTATTTCCTGCCCTGGGGAAAGGAAGGCTGTAACAATTGCCAAATGTTTCCGTTGTTTCGTTCCCTGTGATGGACTCTTTTCCACTCAATTCCCATGATAAGAATATCATAGATGTTTCATTTTCTCTAAACCCAGAACCTTGTGGAGAGAGTGACAAGCACAAGAGATATTTTTGGAGTTAAATTGGCCACTCTGAATGGGAAATCCAATTTTTTTTTCTCCACGTGGAGAAATTAACATAAAGCCACCTGTGGGAGATACGCTGCCCATCAGAAGCACCCATAAAACTACTCAGTAGGGACTCTACCCTAAGTCTGGGCAAGCGAGGGGTCCCCTCAGCAGTCCTTCCTGAGGATGGGCTCACAAGAGAACTAGGGTGACAAAGAGTCAGTAGTGGGACAGGTGAGTCAGTAGTGCTGGAGGGCATTAAAGATACAAGGAAAAGTTTTGAAGGCAAACTGGGACAACGAATCTGTATCTGTAACAGGAAAAACATGGGGTTCAGGTTTTGACTGTACGGCTCCCTGGCTGTGTCATTTAAAGTAGGTCACCTAACCGCTTTGAGCCTCAAAGGGCATTTGTTGTTGGCTGGTGAGAGCAGGGATGGGTAATAACAAGAACAATGCCCACCACACAAAGCTTTGTGAGGCTTGAAATCTTTCCAGAGAATAAATGTAAAGGGTTTTAAATCATTATAGAAATGACAGTTAACTTACAATAGAAAGGCACGAGATATTTCCTTTTGACATATTTGACTCTGCTCTTATGTTGTTCCCTCTCTGAGAACAGGATTCTACTTTTTCCTTTTTTGTGTTTTCTAGGCATTTGCCTCTACTAGACATCCAGAAAACTGCAATTAGGTGCTTTGGTTGAGAGACTGAGACTTTTCTTGGGGTCATATGATAAAACTTGGGGGCAATGGGGGCTGCTCCACACTTCACTGCCCCAAGATTGGGTAGTCTTACTTCTCGGGCAGTTAGGGGAGATGAATCTTGCAAAGGTAACCTTCAGGGTTTGTGGCCACCTTTTCTTCTTTTCCTCTTTCCCAGTGCAGTGAGTTGGTTGAAAGCCTCAAGATTATTTTAGTGTATTTGAGGGAACCCCATGGTAACACTCTGAATCTACTAGGTAATTAAACATAGATGCTTGGTGTCATATTATTCTGTGGGCGCTGGTTCAAAGTATGAATCACTCAGGTGCTCTATCCCGCCCATGGAAGGCTGGCTTTTCCTGTAATCTAATACTTTTGGTTATTGTCCTTGCTAGTTTGTTCTGATTCTCTGCCTCTAGTCTAAGACTAAAACTTTTTTTTTTTTTTTTTTTTTACTCCATTTATCATCGGAGGGTGGTCCTTTTTATTGGGGATTGGGGGTTTCCTTTTACTTTAAACCTCTGGCTCTTCAATGATTCTTGGAACCCCGTCATGGCAGAGGCCCAGAAAAGAGATCCCTGAGGTGGGCTTGCCTCTGCCCTGGTGTTCAGACTGCTCAGCAGCCAAAAGTGTGCCTTGTCTTTTCACATCGCTTGTCCATTTACAGCTTTTGTATTTCACCATTCTCTCTGCCTTCACATATTCCCCTTGTGCCCTCTGGCTTTAAAAATCATCATTTTTTTTTCATAGGTTGGCCTCCCAGCATCACCACCCCTGCATTTCCAGACTCCTCAGCCAAGTTTCCAGAGCACCCTCCCTCATTGTTACTTTTTAGATAAGGTGAAGAAACAATAGCATATCACACAGTTCCGCTGTACCTCAGTTCCTCTTGCTTCAGCCACACAAATGATATTCTCAAATTAATTTGAAAAGATCTTTGTTTTTCAGAATCTATTATTTGTCCAAGTGAATCATACTATTTTAGAACTTCTAGGCAATTAAAAGGTAATCCAGTGTAACACCCCCTGCCCCTGCAATTTTTGGAATGAGGAACCAGAGTTCCAAAAGGGTTAAAATTAAAATGATTCTCTTCAATATGCATAATTATACAGCGAAATATTCTTTTGACTGTGTCTCACGTATCAACAGAGGAAACCAAATTTTAACAATAACTTCCAAAGAGCTATTTAAAACCTTATTGACAGCTATTTTTTAGCAGAAACCACACAGACTAATATTGACAAAAGCACAGTGGCTTTCTCTTGTCAGTGCAAAATGGTCAACTACTATCTGCTTTTTTTTTTTTTTTAATTTTTAAAATTTATTCATGAGAGACACAGGGAGAGAGAGAAAGGCAGAGACACAGGCAGAGGGAGAAGCAGGCTCCATGCAGGGAGCCCAACTTGGACTTGATCCCGGGACTCCAGGGTCAGGCCCTGGGCCGAAGGTGGTGCTAAACCGCTGAGCCACCTGGGCTGCCCAAACTGTCTGTTTTCTTAAAAGATAAACTTTAATCTTTGGAATAAATTCATATGTACAGAGGAGTTGTAAAAGTAGTATAGATGGTTCTTCTTCACCCAGTTTCCCATTGTGTTAGCATGCTTCCATTTGGGGCATTTTGTCAAAACCAAGAAATGACTGCTTGTACACTGCTATTGAACTTCCAGACTTCCTTTGGATTTCACCAGTTTTTTACCTACTCTCCTTCCTCATTCCTGATCCCATCAAGGACCCCATGAAACATTTAGTGTCATGCTTCTTAGTCTAATCTGGTCTCGGACATTTTCTCAGTCTCTCCTTGTTTTTCATGACCTTGATGCTTTTGGAGAATGCTGGCCAGGTATTTTGTAGAATGTTCCTCATTTGGGGCCTGCCTGATGTTTTTCTCATGATTAGATTGGGGTTAAGTTTTTGAGAATACCACCGAGATTCACTGGCCTTCTTCTTGCAAACATATCAGGGACACATGATAGCAACATGTTTGATGACTGGTCCTATTTTTTGATATATAATTTAATACTTCTCCCTCATACTAACTTATAGCAATTGTTTTTTATTGACTTTATAGTCTTGGTTTTCCTTTTTTCCCCTCTAGTTCCTGTAAACACTTTTTCCCTACCTTCCTTGCCTCCTACTCTCTAGAAAACTCTTCTCTGATGTGGATTTTTCCTGAAATCTGTGCTCTGTTGAACATGTGCATTCTCTTTTAAGAGAAGAAGCTAATAGAAATCAAAGTAAGAGAGATTTCTGTGTCCCTTTATTACCATCAGGGTGATAAAACATACAAGTAATAGAGAACCCAGGAAGCCACCCCCCAGAGGGAACGAGGGAATAGAAGGTAGCCCCTTCTTCTGGTTGATTAGATATTCCCCAGGGTTGGCTCATTTGGTCTTTAAATGTCCAACTCTAAAAAAAAAAAAAAAAAAAGTCCAACTCTGAGATTCTGTGGTCCTTTGGCATGTGACTATTTCATGATGTACCATGCCTATCAGGTACACATCTGGCAAGCAAATAGTCATCCTGAAGCAGTAAATCACAATGATGTTTCTGGAAGTAGAACTAAAATAGAGAAATCTGGTCTGTGGTGCAACACTAATGTAGATAGTGGAAATCAGGGTCTTGGGAGAAGATTGACAAGATTATTTCTTCAACTCAATTCCTCCTCTTCATATAATTCAGGGAAGTTGCTTTGAAGTCTGGGACTCTCATCTTTTGCTTCTACTCATGGAAGTTACACACATAGGTGCATAAGTGAGAAAGCCATCTTGCTAGGTAGTAGTTTTGAGTTTTTATTTAGTTGACTATGTGGTCTTGTCTAACACAGTGATTCTTTAGTATGAGCCAATTTTAAATCCCTCCTCCACTAGTTTAACAGTGGCTGTGCTGAATTGCTTCAGATTTGAGGATAGTGTCATTTTTTAATGAAGCCTGAAACAATTTCAACTTTGAAATAACTAAGATTTATTAGACATTTAATACATGCTACCTATGCTTGGGGCTTCCTATCCATTATTATTAGTATTATTTTAAAAATATTTTATTTATTTGACAGAGAGAGAGAGAGAGAGTATGAGAGCACAAGCAGGGGGAGCAGGCAGGCAAAGAGAGAGGGAGAAGCTGGCTCCCCGCTGAACAGGGAGCCCGGTGCAGGGCTTGATCTCAGGACTCTGGAATCATGACTCTTAGCTGAAGGCAGATGCTTAACCAACTGACCTACCCAGGCACCCCTTCCTATTATGTGGTAATCACAATAACCCTATAAAGTGGGAATTGTCACTATTCCCAGTTTTGCAGTTGGCAGAGTTAAGTGTAAAGTTCTGCGGCCATCTTAAGATCATGGGCTGCAGAGCTGTTTGTTTTTATTTATTTTTATTTTTATTTTTTGCTGTTTGTTTTTATTCATTGTATCATACTATATATTGAATTATGCCCTCCTATAAATTTTACTTAGTGCCTCTGTACAGCCAATTAGATTAAATTTAATTCCTCTTTCACACAATAGCCTTTCTAAGTATTTGTTTAGGGTGATCACATTTCTACAGATCTTTTCCAAAAATCTTTCACTTGCGGCCAGCCACAAATACTTCAGTGATTTCTCTAGTTTTCATTATAATGTCTTGTTTATTTTCTGGTCAAGCTTCTGTTTGTCAGTATAATTCTTAGAGGTATAGAAAGAAGAGAACATAGTACATTTCCGTCCAGGATGATGAGGATTTTCCTCTTTTTGAGATCCTCTGCTTGTGGCCCCAGAGTCCTGGGCAGGACTCCCTAATTCACCTCCAGCTGTTAGTCAACCTGGACTCCTTTTTTTTTTTTTTTTTCAACCTGGACTCCTGATGCTTTTCATTTGCATGTCTTAATCCTCATTTTCCTCCTCCTGTGCTATATAATTGGTACTTTGGAACCAAGTAGAGAATCTGTTACATTTCATCTTATTAGCATTGATCGGCTCATTATTCTTGCCTGCCACTCACTCTGTCTCTCACTCCAGTGCATGTGCCTTTGCTCTCTCTCTTTCTCAGATCTTAACTCTTATCCAAATTATTTATTCAAATTCCCAGTCTCTTGACACCTTGAAATTCGTTAGGTTGGCAAAAACATGTGATCCTCTGAATTCATGTGTTATTTCAGTGTACTTGAATATCTCTGAGGAGAAATAGGTTAGATTGTGTTAGTCAGAGTCTCTACAAATCAGACTTCAGAAGCTGTGGATGGAGGTGATCTCTGGAAGCACAGATAAGGAAGTGGGGGAGAGTGAGCCTAAGGAAACAAAAGGCCACAAATTGTTCATTAATGTTTACCACTGTGGTGACTGGAACTCAGTGTTCCTGGGGCCTTCTGAGACTCCATGAGGACCATCCCTCAGAAATCTCTTCGCCAAGGATAGAAGAGCTGGGGCCAGCTTCCATCCTCTGGGGGTTACGGGTGGCCGCGAAAAGGGTGTTTTATCACCCTCTTCCACAACATACTTTTGGACGTCTCCTGCTTGTAGCTGAGCAAGTTCTCTAAGTGTCATGAAAAGCTCTCGTGAAGAGAAGAGAGATGGGAGAACTTGAGGTTAGGGGCTGGCAGCGGGCTGGAAATGGTCCACTGTAGTTGTTAGTGAACTTGGGCCTGAAGACATGTGGTCACATTACTTGTGCATGCTTGGAAGTTGCACCTGTGTCTTTATTTGAAAGACCTGCAATTAGCCTGTAAAGTGTATGAGGGTAAAGACTGTGTTAGCCTTGCCCTCTGGGGAATTACCAAGATCAAGAAGAGTGCTTTGCATATTGTTAGTGCTGAATTAATTTTTGTTGAGTGAATTAAAAAGTTCTAGTAAAAATTATAATTCTTAAAGGCAATATAATTTCAGGTCTGTTGTCAGATATTTTTTTGGGGGGATCTTAACACCACTCAATATGTAACAAAGTTGTTGCTGATTAGTTGTTTTATAATAAAGCAATGTATAGACCTGCTATTTTGTTATAGTCTTAAATTCTAGATTTAAGTTCATTGGTGTCAAGTGTGCCTTCTAACAATTAGTCTGTAGGGTGAATAGCAGAAGATGAAAACTACTACAGGTATTGAGTGAAGTATTTTTAGGTTACAAGCATTTTGTAGTTTCCTACAAAGAAGTCTAGAAAATTTGAATGAATTTCCAAGCCAATAGTTACATGATTTATTAAAAAAACTGACCAAAGAAACAACAACAAAAAACTTTAAAATCTCTAGGTGAATGTTACTGCTGTGCTGCTTCTGTGTATTTGTGGTAAGTCATCATAGTACGAACCTTCTACAGCTAAGTCCCTATTATTAAACCCTAAGAGGCAGTGGAAATTGGATAATAAGTTTACTCTTCTCAGTGAGGTTTCAGAGAAGGTCCAAAGGATGAAATGAAAATAGATTGCTTTGCCTCTTTGCTTCTTCTGTTGGAGCTGGTCAAGATTGTAAAAGTGAATGTTTCAGTCTCTATTAGAGGAAGTTGCTGTGATTCTGAATGGTCAAATGGACTACTTTGGAAGTCTCACGAATTGCTATTTAGGGTGGTACACAATTAATTGTTTATCTAAAATATATATGGTATGTGAACTTTGATTTGTGGCTCTAAGTTGTGAAGTTTAATTTTCTCTCTCTCTCTTTTTTTTTAAGATTTTATTTATTTATTCATGAGACACACACACACACACACACACACACAGAGAGAGAGAGAGAGAGAGGCAGAGACACAGGCAGAGGGAGAGGCAGGCTCCATGCAGGGAGCCCAATGTGGGACTCGATCCTGGGTCTCCAGGATCATGCCCTGGGCTGAAGGCAGGTGCCAAACCACTGAGCCACCCAGGGATCCCTAATTATCTCTCTTAAGAGAAAGTAGTGACGGGTAGAAAATTAACACTTGTGATGTGCATGTTTAGTGGCATGAGGATAGCTCTCACCCCCCCACTCTCTAACCATCTATCCATCGGCCAATTTTCCTGTGCTACTAGCTCTTATATAAAAGTCTCCTTTCCAGTATTGTAGATGAAGTTAGTTATGTGTCTAAATTCCTGTAAGTATTGAATAAATATTGAATAAATACCTGTTGTCTGTGAGAATTTTAATAGCCAACACTACTCTTTCCAAGAATAGAAAGTCCTAAATGTTGAATTTCTTAACTTTGAGTGCTTGTGATGGCATTTATACATGTTACTTTGTTTAATTCTCAATAGCCCCATTTTACAAATGTGGAAACTATAGAGAGGTAAAGTAACATGTTCAAGGTCACACAGCTTCTAAGCGGTGAGGCAAGTTTGTTTGAAGCTCTGTTCTGCAGCATTATCAGATCTTGTGATATGTTTAGTAGAGATTTATTCAATATCCATTGTGTGCAGTTCAGTGTGTGAACTAGTTGGCATGGTTCAAACGAGTCAGAAATGAACGCTACTCTCAAGGAATTTATAATTTAATGAGTAAGATAAGATGTATATATAAACAATTATAGCACAAGGTAGAAAGTGATAAAGGCTAAATAAAAAGGTGTGGTGAGGTATTGTAGGAGGATGGTGATTTTAATTTCCTGTTTTGAGAGATGAGAAAAGCTTCTTAATTACGATAGCATTTGACCTGTAGCTTTAAAAATTTGTGCCCACAGGGACATGTAGGTTTTTCAGACTGAGAATGAATCTTTTCATGAAAGTAGTTCCTGGGGCAATAGTTGGTATGCAAGCTAAACTGCATTTTCTTTTCAAACTGTGACAGAATGCTTGGCATTCTTTAAAGTATAATGCTGAGAAGAAAGCACTAAGCCATTACCCCGGTACATTTGGTCTTCTAGGAGATAGACAAGTTAACCAATGACACTTAAATGTGACCAAGCCTACTCTACTGCTACCACTGCTGATGATCACATTTATTTAGTTTTTATTATGTGTCAGGTAATGCTTCATAGTCTATCAATCTATGTAATCCTTGTGTAACCCTAAGAGGTATGTTATTATTACTGAAAATTATTATCTGCATGAATTAGATAGGTGCTATGCCAGAAATAAAACAACAACTACCACCACCAATGGCTTATGTAAGATAAAAGTTGTTTCGTAGTTCCTAGGTGAGTGGATCAGAACCATCTTGGCAACTCTACCATCCTCAGCATATGGTTTCCAAAGTCGTTCCAGTAGTCACCATTTCCCAGTCAGTAGAAAGGGGGTAAATGGAACGCAGGGCAAATAGATTTTTCTTTCAGGAACATTTGGAACTTCATATATCATTCCCACTCATATTCCATTGTCAGATGGCATATTGGGTTGAATGGTGGCCCCCAAAGGTAAGTCCATGTCTTAATCCATGTCCTATGAATGTCATCTTATTAGTAAGGAAGAAAGAGTCTTGAAAATGTAATTACATTAAGAATCTTGAGATGAGATCATCTTGGATTACCCAGGTGGGCTCCATATCCAATGACAAGTGCCCATATAAGAGAAAAAAGAGGGGAAGGCACACACATAGAGGAGAAGGCCATGTGAAGACAGACACAGAGCATGCAGTTATGTTGCCACAAGCCAAGGAATACTTGGGGCCATCAGAAGCTGAAAGAGACAAGAGAGGATTGTTTCCTGTATCCCTCAGAGGGAACATGGCTTTGTTGACACCTTACTTTGGACTTACAGAGTTCAGAACTCCAAGGAAATACATTTCTGTTTTTTGTTTGTTTTGTTTTGTTTTTAGCCACCAAGTTTGTAGCCATTTGTTTTGGTAGCCACAGGAAACACATATAGCTATAACATGCTGCAAGATGGCTGAGGAATGTGGTGATTAGTGGGCTGGCCACATGTCTACCTAAGTTCAGGAGTTCTGTTACTGAAAGGAAGAGGAGAATGGATATTTGGGGTGAGGGGTAACATTCTCTGGCACATCCCATTTTATAGCTGAGAAAATTGAGGTATGAAGAAGTTAAGTAGCTTGCTCAAGGTTATACAAAGAAAAGGAAGCAAAGCTTTAATTGAAATCCAGACCCTTAACCATTAACTATATTGCTTTGAAGCTCAAGGGACTTTGGAAGCATAGAGAAGAGAATTGCAATTGATTTTGGAATTCAGAGGAATACTGGAGGTGAGCTGGAGCTGTGAAAGAATGGGCAGTTGTTAACCAGATGGAAAGGAAAGAGTTGAGGAGAAAGAGGCATTTCTGGCTGAGATGCAGAGGAGTGCAGTGGCATGACCCATTTTGTGTTTGTGGGTTTTAAGAATGTTTAAAGCTCTTATGGAAGAGTGGCAGAGATGAGCTTGGAGGAGGTCAGATGCCTCATGGCCTTGTATGCTGCACTGAGGCATTTGATATTTATGTTAAGACAGTGGAGGACTATAAAAGAATTTTAAGCTGGTCTGAAACATGATCAGAATTGAAATTTTGAAAGACTGTTCTCTTACATGGAGATATTGGAAATATGGGATGGGATATCAACTGGAAGACTCTTAAAATAGTCCAGAAAATTTGACAATGGACTAAGCTAGTAGCTATGGATGGTGGAGTGGCTGGTGGAGGTGAAGGAGAATGTGTGTCCCAGAATTCTCCCATGTTTCAGATTTGGGCAATGTAGTAGATATTAGTAGCATGTATTGAGATATGGAATACAAAGGAAACTACTTGATTGGGGAAGGTAATTGTATCAGTTCCTTCTTTCTTACTGTCTGTCAAAATACCCCCAAACTGAGTAGCCCACTTAGTGTCTGTTTGTTTAATTCATGAATCTGTGGGTTCATTGGCTGATGATCTTGTTCTGAGCTCTACTGGCTGATTTCTGCCAAACTTGCACATGGATCTGTGTGTATTTGGCAGCTGGATGATTTAGGATGGCTTTGCTCACGTATCTGCCAGTGGATAGATTATGGTGAGGGTGCCTGAGCCATGTGTCTCTTATTGTTTGTCAGGCTAGCTCAGATTCTTCACATAAGGATAGTATGACAACAGTGAGAAAGGGCAAACACCAGTGCTCATCACTGTTCAAAACTCTGCTTGTGTCACATTAGCAAATATTCAGGTGCAAAGAATGGAGACATGGCTGCACCTTTTGATAGGCAGAGCTGCAAAGTCACCAGCAACAGGATGTGCATACAGGGATGGAAAGAATTTATGGCCTTTTTCTAGTTTACCATAGTAATGAACTTGGTACTGGCATCCCTTCTGCCAGAGAGGTAGATTTAGAAGATTGCTGAGTATATTGAGGTTCAGGAGAGATACTAGATGGAAAAACAGAGATTGAAATTTTTAAAAATATGGATTGAATTTAAAGCTGTAAGACTGAGAAGAAAGAGTACCCTAATATTCCTCTGAGAATATCAACATTTAAGGTGTCAGAAGAAAACATAACAGTATGAAGAGCCACCATGAAATACCACTATAAAAATGGCTAAAATTAAAAAAAAATATATCTGAAATGCCAGGTGTTGATAAGGATGCAGATCAATTAGGATGCTCATGCATTGCTGGTGGTATACAAGATGCTACAGCCATTTTAGAAAAGAGTTTGGCAGTTTCTTCAAAAGTTAAAGGTAGACATACTATATGACCCCCAAATTTCACTCGAGTATTAGCTAAAAGTAATGAAAAATTAAGTTCACACAAAGATTTGTACATGAATGTTTGTAGCAAAAACTGGAAGCAATCTCAGTTGGTCAATGGATAACCAATACAGGCAATGGTATATTCATATAATGGAACATTACTCAATAGTAACAAGGAACGGAGGTCTGATATGCCTAACAATACAAATGAATCTCGAAAGTGTTATTTAAGTGAAATAAGGCGTCTCAAAAGGCTGTGTGATGCATGACTGCATTAATATACTGTTCTGGAGAAGGCTGAGGCAGGAGGGATGAATTTGGCCAACTCAAGATAGAGGAGCCTTGAGATGGTTAATAGTTCTGTTGACCCAGAAGTACTCTCTTGACTTCACTGGAAAAAAATTAATTCTCCCCACTCTAGACTTGTGTGACCCCCCCCCAACCTTTTTTTTTTTTTTTTTTTTTTTTTGCCTCTAAGGCTGTCTGTGTGGGAAGATGGAGAAAGACCTTGTTCATTAAGGACTCTTTGCCTGTTTTTGGTGAGATCTTCAGATATTTACATGATACAGTATTAATTTTGGGGACAAGAATGATCCTTCTGGTAACTATTTTAATCACTTAAAAAAAGATTTTATTTATTCATTCATGAGAGACAGAGAGAGAGAGAGGGAGAGAGGGAGAGAGGGAGAGAGGGAGGCAGAGACACAGGCAGAGGGAGAAGCAGGCTCCATGCAGAGAGCCCGATGTGGAACTCGATCCCGGGTCCCCAGGATCAGGCCCTGGGCTGAAGGCAGTGCTCAACCATTGAGCCACCCAGGTTGCCCTCACTTTTATAGGATATTTGCTCTTCTAAATGATATGGAGGGTTAGAGGTTTTCTACCTATGTAATATTTTTTTTAAATTTTTTTAAATTAACCTTGTATTCATTAGGAAAGTAATCCAATTATTTTATCCAGTGGAATTTCCTATAGGAAATGCATTCTTTTTATAATGTAGTTTCCAGGAACACATTATAGTAAGAAGCATGGACTGTTTGTAGAACTGAAACTATGGCTCACTCAAAAATTCTTCAGTGAAGTAAATAGTAGTGATTTTTTTAAAGGATCTATTTATTTTAGAGAGAAAGTGGGAGGAGGGACAGAGGGAGAGAATCTGAAGAAGATCTCCCCACTGAGCACAGGGCCCACGAGGGCTCCATCTCATGACCCTGAGATAATGAGCTGAGCAGAAACCAAGAGTTGGCCGCTCAACTGATTGAACTATCCAGGTGCCCCAATAGTGTGATTTTAAACCATTTTTCTTATCCTCTCTTATATTGTCATGTAGTAGACATATTAAAAAAATGTTAAAAAGTCAAATCACTTTAGTTTTCTCATGTTCTATAGCATAAAATGTGGGAGAATGTCATATACAAATTTGTTAAGTGGAAGTATATGTGAATTTAAAAGATTGTACTTCTACGGTTTGTGGTAGGTGGGCCTTACTTGTTTCACTCTATTATGAGTATTAAATTAATAGAAGTTATATTTTGTTTATGAAAGTCTCTGTGTATCTCCATAAAGCTTACTAATCATTAACTTATTTAAGCTACCACTAAGATAAAAGTTTGATTTGTACGTTGTGTATTCAAGTTCAAGTAAACTGCCTTTCCTTCCCAGGTGTTGATTTAGTGAGTGAGCCATTTAAAGATCTTCTCTGATCAGGTGCCCTTGTTTACATTTTGTGGTTTTCAAGGTAAATACAGTAATTTCAGGATAAAGCAAACAGGTGCTGGCGGGTGGCATTGTTTATTTTACAAATGCTTGAAAGTAGTTTGGAATCTTTTGTCTTTTAGAGAATAAAGCAGGTAAAAACCTAAGAAAGCAGTCCTCAAAAGTAGAGATCCAACCTCACTTGGCAATGCACCACTGATTCACGCTTGATCTTTTTGAGCCTTGCTGGCCCTTTTTCAACTGGGGACCCCTGCAAAGAGAGATAAATGCCCTGAAAATGAAAGTGGTGGATCCCTAGGAACTCACTGAGTCTTGGTACTTCTCTAATGCTTTGCTACATGGCTGGCTGCTGTGAGTGTGCACGTGTGTATGCAGGTGTGTGTGCATCTTCCACTGGATGGACTTAGAGGTGGTTAAACTCAAATTTCCAGAGGCTCTCAAGGGATATGTGGAACTGGAAGATAATAGGCTTATCTAAGAGTGTCCTATCTTGAAATCACAGGGATAGGTAGGCTGAAACTGGCTTTTAAACTTGCATTTTCTAAATGCCAGAAGTTTCAGCTCTTGTTTAGAAACCGGGCTGTTGCATTTGTCCCTCTGATTCTACTTAGATGTACTTTGTGAAGCACAAGTTCAGCTATAATTGTTGTAGAAAACTTCACAGTTATGCAACTTTCCTTCTGATTGTATCTGCATAATTAAATACCTCAACGTTGGTAAATATTAGAAGGAATGGAGTTAAACAAAGTTAATTGTGTGGCTAGGTTGGGAGTTATATTCTGTAATGTTATCATATAAAAGAAAAAAATCCAATACCTGAAATGTCATGCTAAAAAAATGGTGTGACTGCCCAGTCGGCAAATGTAAAAACAAAGCAAAAAGCACCCAATTGAGGATAACTAATATGACTTAAGACATTAACAATGGAAGTTCTTTAATCCTATTTCTTTCTTAATTTTCTTTCTGTTTATTTGGCCAACATTGCTAGTAAAATTAAAGGCTAGCATTGCCATTAATTGGCTGATGCATATGTAAGCTAGGAGAACAAAATAGTTCCCTACTTTCATCCTAACACAAGAGACGGGTACCACTGTTCTAGAGGCTTCTTTGAATATATTGCCTGCCACTTCCTTTCTCCCTTAAGTAAAATTTATTCAATAACCTGGAATTCAGGGGTTCATCACTTATAAATAGCCTAGAAACATTGACTTAGTTGAATAAAACCTTTGGAACGTGGAAACTGATTGCTTCCTACAGAGAAAGCAAAGGCAACTAGGAGCACTTACTACATGTACACTGTAAGCTATGCCATCATGATGATAGCAACCAGGCTAGCTGAAGATAGTCCCCTTGTGGTTGCTACAGGCCATAGAGATGGTGAGTGCATAGTGTGAATCAGGTAACACAACATATTGAAGGACATAGGCCTTCTTGTGGTTCTGTAGCTTGGGATCCTCAAGATCCTTTCAGGTGGTGTGTAAGATCAAACTTTTTTCATAATGAGACTAAGACATTATTTGCCTTTTTCATTCTCACTCTTTCTTGAGTATATAGTGGAGTTTTATGGAGGCTACTTGAAGTGTGGTGGAGTCACCTTTCTGTTGGCTAATGAAATATGTGCTTGTGTTTTACTTTGTTGTAAATTTCTCAGTTTAATTTGTCATATGGTAAATATAGGTAGAAATGGCCCACAAAAGGATTCTCTTTGGAGTTCTCAGTAATTTTTAAGAAGGTTCAGAGGTTTTGAGACCAATAAGTTTGAGAACTGTTTGCTAAAGGAACAGGTAGCAAGAGTTAAGAATAAATTGCACTGAGCTATGGGAAAAGGCATGTGTTAAAAGCAGTGGATAGACAGGAAATAGGCAAGAACTGTAGTCAGGAAAAGTAATTAGAAATCAGGATGCCAGCAGGTATACCAAGGAGGCAGAACAAAATGGGATAGGAGAAATAATCTATTTTCTGTGTGCTTTTTGCTTTTTGAGTTTAGCTTGGTATCCTTAGCACCTTGCCTATAGTAGGATAGGCCTGTGATGAATGTTTGTGAAAGATTAAATTTAGAAATATAAAGATTGTAGAACCAAATAAAAATTTGAGAAATATATGAGATGCAGTGTTGATCACAGTAATCCTTTTAATGGAGGGAATAAATATCCAAAAGGGGGAAAAAGATATATACATCATTATGTGTCCTAAGTGGGAATTTAATGTTTTCAAGGTAATATTTAATGACATTAGAATATGTGAAGTGTAGGGGCACCTGGGTGGCTCAGTGGTTGAGCATCTGCCTTTGACTCAGGTCGTGATCCCAGGGTCCTGGGATCAAGTCCTGTATCAGGCTCCTTGCAGGGAGCCTGCTTCTCTCTCTCTTTGTCTCTGCCTCTCTCTGTGTGCCTCTCATGAATAAATGAATAAAATCTTAAAAAAAGAGAAGATATGAAGTGTAAAAAAAGCTTGATGTGAACTGTATATATTTATATATACGGTTTATATAAATACATTTCCAGTTACCTAAAATATGATATGCCCGTATAAGTATGTATTTTGTTAAATATGTCTGACTGCTTGTCTCTCTAAGGATATACTCTAAAATGATAAACATGGAAAAAAATAAAATGATAAACATGGTTAACCTTGGGGCATGAAAAGAGGTGGGATTCTTTTTTCTTTTTACTTTTTAGGTTTTCCAATTTTTTTTGCAGTGGTCATTTATCAGTTTTATATTCAGAAAAACTCATTTTTTTTTTTACACACCAACATATACAAGCATTGTTTTTAGGCCACTAGAAAAAAAAAAAGCTGGAGTTGTTGCATGTCGTGATAGCTTTCTATCTCAGGCTCAGAATTTTTTTATTTTTTTCACTGCCTATGTGAGGTTGGCTTGAATGTCTGGAGGCAGCACAGGCAGGTGAGAATTCCAGGGTGAGCACTGGAAGCCAAATATTGCTGTTACCAGAGAGAAAGTATGAATTCAAGTAGTCACTTTAAAACCAAATCTAACAATATATATGACAAAAATCATTCATGATTAAGTGAGACTTATTCCCAGGATGCAAAGGTGGTTCAATATTTACAAATCAATCAATGTGATACATCATGTCAACAAAAGAAAGGACAAAAATCATGATCATTTCAATAGATGCTATAAAAAAGCATTTGACGAAGTACAACATACATTTGTGATAAAAAGACTTGACAAAGTAGGTTTAGAGGGAATACACCTCAACATTAAAGCCTATATATGAAAAACCCACAGCTAATATCATCCTTTATGGGGAAAAACAGAGCTTTCCTCCTAAGATCAGGAACAAGATAAGTATATCCACTTCATTACTTTTATTCAACATAGTAGTGGAAGTCTAGCTACAGCAATCAGACAAGAAAAAGGAAAGGCATCCAAATTGATAAGGAAGAAGTAAACTTTCACTATTTGCTGACGACATGATACTATATATAGAAGACTCTGAAGACTCCACCAAAAAATACTAGAACTGTAAGATAATTCAGTAAATTCACAAGATACAAAATCAATATACAGATTGATTGCACTTCTGCAATCAATTCTGTTACATTTCTATACACTAATAGTGAAGTAACAGAAAGAAAGAAAACAATCCCTTTTATAATTGCATCAAAAATAATAAAACACCTAGAAGTAAATTTACCAAAGGTGAAAAGTTTTCTGTTCTCTGAAAACTATAAAACATTGATGAAAAGCTGAAGATGACACAAACAAATGGAAAGATGCTCATGGATTGGAAGAACAAATATTGTCAAAGACACCTTGTCAGGATGGCTAAAATAAAAAACACAAGAAATGACAAATGTTGGATGTGGAGAAAAAGAACCCTCTATCACTATTGGTGAAATGGTGGGAATGCAAATTGCTGCAGCCATTGTAGAAAGCAGTGTGGAAGTTACTCAAAAATTAAAAATAGAACTGTGCTATGATCCAGGAATCACACTACTGGGTATTTACCCGAAAAATACAAAAATGTTAATTCAGAGGGATACAGGCACCCCTATGTTTATTGCAGTATTATTTATAATAGCCAAGATAGGGAAGCAATCCATGTGTCCATTGATAGATGAATGGATAAAGAAGATATGGTATATATACCTAAAATGGAATGTGATTCAGCCATTAAAAAAGAACGAAATCTTGCCATTTACCACAACATGGATAGAGTCAAGTATAAGTGCTAAGGGAAATAAGGAAATAAGGCAATCAGAAAAAGACAAATGCCATATGATTTCACTTATCTATGGAATTTAAGAAAAAAACAGAGACGCAAAGGAGAAAGATAGAGCGAAAGAGAGAAGAGAGAGACAAACCCAGAATCTGACTCTTAACTATAGAGAACAAACTGATGGTTATCAGAGGGCAAGTGGGTGGGGGGCTGGAGGAAATAGGGGATAGGAATTAAAGAGTACACTTACCATGAAAAAAAGAAAATAACTGGGCAGCCTGGGTGGCTCAGCAGTTTAGCGCCACCTTCAGCCTAGGGCGTGATCCTGGAGACTCAGGATCAAGTCCCACGTCAGGCTCCCTGCATGGAGCCTGTTTCTGCTTCTGCCTGTGTCTCTGCCTCTCTCTCTCTCTGTGTCTCTCATGAATAAATAAATAAAATCTTTAAAAAGGGAAGAAAAAAGAAAAATGATAAAAAAGGTGAAAGGGCTATATACAAAAACTAACTCAAAGAACATCATAGAGTTAAATATGAGAGTTAAAATTATTAATCTGTTAGAGGCAAACAGGAGTAAATCTTCCTGACTTTGGGTTACTTAATGATTTCTTAGCTATGACACCAAAAGCACAAGCCATAACAGCAACAAAAAATAGATAAACTTGACTTCATCAAATTAATAACTTTTTTTTTTAATTTTTATTTATTTATGATAGTCACAGAGAGAGAGAGAGAGAGAGAGGGGCAGAGACACAGGCAGAGGGAGAAGCAGGCTCCATGTACCGGGAGCCCGACGTGGGATTCGATCCCGGGTCTCCAGGATCGCGCCCTGGGCCAAAGGCAGGCGCTAAACCGCTGCACCACCCAGGGATCCCAAATTAATAACTTTTTGTTTCAAAGGACAGCATTAAAGAAATGAAAAGGCAACTCATGGTCTGGGAGAAAATACGTGTGCATCATGTATCTGAGGAGGGACTTTCTCTAGAATATATAAAAACCTCTACAACTCAATAATAAAAAGATAAATAACCCAATTGAAAAATGGGCGAAGACTCTGAGTAGATATATCTTCAAAATAAGATATAAAATTGGTCAGTAAGCATGTGAAATGATGCTAAATGTCATTAGTCCATCAGGAAAATGCAAATAAAAGCCACAACAAATATCAGTTCACACTTGCAAGGATGGCTATAATCAAAAAAGCAGATTACATGTCTTGCTGAGGATGTGAAGATATTGGAACCCTTATACACTGCTGGTGGAAATGTAAAATGATGCTTGACTTTGGGCTTTTTTAGAAGTCCCTCAGCAAGCTGAAATAGAGTTACTGTGTGACCTAGCGAATCCATCCTTAGGTATATACCCAAGAGAGATGAAAACATTTCCACCTGAAAACTTGGACACAAATGTTCCTAGCAGCATTATTTTTTTTTTCTCCCAAAAGGTTTATTTGTCACATTTGAAGTACAAAATCAAATACACAAATATTGAACCATGTATACATATATATACATATTACTTAGACCTACATAACCCATCTGTACCTTCTAATCTAGTCACCAACACTATCTTATGAGTAAAAAGCATTACCTCTAAAAAAACAAACTTTATTATTAGTAACACTGCTAAATGTAAATTATTTGCACTTTATCATTTGGAACTAGCAGCATTATTTATAATAGCCCCAAGTGGAAACAACCCAAGTGCCTATCAATTGATGAATGGATAAACAGAACATGATATATCCCTTCAGTGGAACATTTTAGCCATAAAGAGTCATTTATTTAGTAATAAAAACTAATGAAATACCTATGCATGCTATAACATGGATGAACTTTGAAAACAGTATGCTAAATGAAACAGACCAGTCACAAAAGACCACATATTGTAGGATTCCACTTAAATGAAATGTCTAGAATAGGCAAATATGTAGGGGCAGAATGTAAATCCATGATTGCCTGCTGATCGAGGAAGAGAATAGGAGATTGATGGTGTTGAGTACTAGATTTCTTTTTGAGATGATGAAAATGTTCTTAGTTTATGGGGATGTTAGCACAACTCTATGAATACACCCAAACCATTGAATGATGCACTTTAAAAGAATGAATTTAATGGTGTATAAATTATATTTTAATAACCTGTTATAAAAGCTAAAGATAGGGAGCCAACATGTGATAAAATGTTAAAACTCACAAATAATTACCAAGTTGAGACAACTTGGTGTACCATTATGTCTATCCAGTCAGCCAAAATATGTAAAAATTATAAACTTTAAGAAGGGTTATGTACAGAGAGAGAGAGAGAGAGAGAGTGGGGGGGGGGTGGAGAGAGGCTTTGTGGAACTAAGCATTCTCACATTGAAGGAGAATCTGTAATTTGGCATAGACTTTCTGGAAAGCTGTTAGATGAACCCGACATACTTTTTAAGGCTTTGGCAACAGGAGGAAAATATAAAATAACCATCAAGCAAAGAATTCGGATCTTAAATTTTAAAAAATAAAGTTCCATCTCTACCTGCTCATGAGTACAAGTTCAATGATGAACTAGCTCATAAAATGTATTACTAACTCACAAAATGTATAATTAACATAGTTTGTTGAGTCAGTACAGAATGGGAAATTTGAAGACAATTTTGATGTGTGTCCCATAGAAAAGACTGGCTATTTTGTTGGGTTTTCACACAAAATTCTTTGGTATTGCTCAAGTTCCTCTTACACAAAGAAGTGTTCTAGGCTAGTTCAGTCAGAGTTTCCTTACGGTCCAATCTGACAACAGATCTAGATGGAAAGGCCTGACAATCTTAGTCAAAACCTCTGTTCCAGTTGGGTTTTAGAGTAGTCCAGAAGTGGCCAAAGAATTTGCAGAAAAAAATTTTAAAGCTGTGTTCCTCATAATAGCTAAAAAGGGAAAACAATAAAAATGTTCAACAAGTTAAGAATGGGGTATAAACCCTGAAGTATCCATTCCATTGAAAAGAAACTTTTCTATACACATTCATGGGTATACATTTCCCCCACTAAAGGAAAAGCTTGGGATCCCTGGGTGGCACAGCGGTTTGGCGCCTGCCTTTGGCCCGGGGCACGATCCTGGAGACCCGGGATCGAATCCCACGTCGGGCTCCCAGTGCATGGAGCCTGCTTCTCCCTCTGCCTGTGTCTTTGCCTCTCTCTCTCTCTCTGTGACTATCATAAATAAATAAAAGTTAAAAAAAAATTTTAAAGGAAAAGCTTTACAGAGGGAGAAAATATAACCGTCTTGTTCATTTTTCCTCCCCAGCAAATATCTCAGTGTTTGGCACATACTAGGAACTCAGTAACTGACTACTAAATAAGTCTGGAGTAGTTTATTTTTTGTTAACAGTTTTTCTATATACTTGAAATATTAATCATTAAAAATTAAGAAAAAAAAACAAACCTAACAATGTACCTGTCTTTATTGTCACTATATAACATTTAAAAAAATTGTCCCACTAATTCTTTTTTTTAAGATTTTTATTTTATTTATTCATGAGAGACATAGAGAGATGCAGAGCCAAAGAGAGAGAAGCAGGCTCCTTGCAGGGAGCCTGATGTGGGACTCTACCACCGGACCAGGATCATGCCCTGAACCAAAGGCAGACACTCAATTGCTGAGCCACCCAGGTGCAGGTGTCCCCAGAACATTTTGTTTTTAATAAGGATTCATTATTTTTATGTTTTGAAATATTTTCCTTTAAATTTGTTAGGGTATCTCAAGTAAAAAGCAGATTTTTTTTGAAGATTTATTTATTTATTTATTTATGATAGACAGAGAGAATGAGAGAGAGAGAGAGAGAGAGAGGCAGAGACACAGGAGGAGGGAGAAGCAGGCTCCATGCCGGGAACCCGATGTGGGACTCCATCCCAGGACTCCAGGATCACGCCCTGGGCCAAAGGCAGCCACCAAACTGCTGAGCCACCCAGGGATCCCAAAAAGCAGAATTATTAGTACATGAAAATAATAAGAGCAGCACATACTTTTTGTAATCCTACAACATTAGGAGCTACTATTTGGTGCAGATTGTAGTTGCTTAATCAGTGTCCCAATCCACAATCCATAATCCAGGGCCAATTGGTTAGTCTTTCTGCTTTCTAGGAGAGGGACAGATTTAGGGCATTAGGATCTTATTTTCTTTTCTTTTCTTTTCTTTTTTCTTTTCTTTCTTTCTTTCAGAGAGAAGTCTGGGAGGGGTATAGGAAGAGGGAGAAAGAGAATCTTTTTTTTTAAATTTATTTTTTATTTTTTATTTTTATTTATGATAGTCACACACACAGAGAGAGAGAGAGAGAGAGAGAGAGAGAGAGAGAGGCAGAGACACAGGCAGAGGGAGAAGCAGGCTCCATGCACCGGGAGCCTGATGTGGGATTCGATCCCGGGTTTCCAGGATCGCGCCCTGGGCCAAAGGCAGGCGCCAAACCGCTGCGCCACCCAGGGATCCTGGAGAAAGAGAATCTTAAGCAGACTCCACACCCAGCTTGGAGCCTGATCTCACTATCCTGAGATCTGAGATCATTACCTAAGCTGAAATCAAGAGTGGGACACTGAACTGAGCCATCTAGGTGCCCCATAGGGTCATTTTACAGTTGAAGCAGAAAGCCTAAGGAGTGAGAAAGCAAGAGAGCAAAGGCAACTGCTCCTCTTGCTGGATAATTATCACTTGTTGGAGGAGTAGAAAAGGAAGGGGAAAGACAAGAGCTGCCAATATTAGACCAGCATCAGCTTCCTCGTGTTTGTCTCCTACCTGCAGTTGTCCTTGCCACATTTTGGGTTCTGCCAACTACAGAGGGCTCACTTCAGCCCTTGGGGACTTTTTCCAAGGCTAATTCCATTCTTCTTAAGGCTGGACAGATTTATATTCTGCTTGTTTAATTTAATTTTATAAGTACTTTCCCATATTGCTACAAATTCATTGTAATTGTCATTTATCTTTGAAGTCACGATGTACTTGCTTTTAAAAAACTTCTATTGTGAAGTAAAACACACGTTCAAAGATGTAATGTATACACCTGTGTGTGTGTGTGTGTGTGTATATAGGTATGTGTGTAGCAAAATCTGGACATAAATTATATAGATATAGTAATAAAACTAATTGCTTAGAGCCCAGAAGTAGCCCTGCTCCTTTTTAAAAATAGACATCATTTTTAGAGCAGTTTTAGGTTCACAGGAAAATTGAATGCAAAGTACAGAGAAGTCCCATATGCTCCTTGTGCCTAAGTATGCATAGTGTCCCCCACCATCAACATCCCTACCAAGAGTGGTACATTTGTTACAATTCATGAACCTCTGTTGACACATCGTTATCACCCAAAGTCCACACTTTACACCAAGGTTCACTCTTGCTGGTGAATGTTCTGTGGGGTTTGACAAATGTATAATAATGTGTATCTATCATTTTACTATCACCCATTGTAGTTTCAGTTCCCTAGAAATCTTCCATGCTCCACCTATTCATCCTTCCCTCTGTTCTAACCCCATCAACCACGATCCTTTTTCCTGTAATTGACATACATCATTGTATTAGTTTAAGGTGTACCACATGATTATATATATATTTTATATATATTATCATTTTATATATATATTATCTATCTATCTATCTATCTATCTATCTATCTATCTATCTATAGCAAAATGATTACCACACAAGGTTTGCTTAACATTCATTACCTTGCATAGGTATAATTTTTTTTCTTGTGATGAGAACTTTTTATAAAGATTTTTAAAAGAGGTTTTATTTATTTGAGAGAGAGGTTGAGAGAGAGAGAGAGAGACAGAAAGTGAGTGTGAGTGTGGGGAGGGACAGATGGATAGGGACAGAGAGAATCTCAAGCAGGCTTTATTCTGAGCATGAAGCTCAATGTGGGGCTCGGTCCCATGACTCCGAGATCATAACCTGAGCTGAAACCAAGACTGACTGAGCCAGCCAAGTGCCCCAAGATTTTATTTTGAGTGGGGCTTAAACCTAAAACTCTGAGATCAAGAGTTGCATGCTCCACCAACTGAGCCAGCCAGATTACGCTCGTATGATGAGAACTTTTAAGATTTACTTTCTTAGCAACGTTCAAGTACACAATACAATATTGTTAAGTATAATCACCATGCTATATTTTATATTTACAGAACTTACCTATCTTATAACTGGAAGTTTGTATCTTTTGACTGACTTCATGTATTTTCCCTATCTCCCTCCCACCACAGCCACCACTAATCTGCTTTCTATTTCCATGGATTCAGTTTTGTTAGATTCCACATGTAAGTGAGATAATAGAATATTTGTTTTTCTCTGACTTATTTCATTTAGCATAACGTCCTCAAGGTCCATTCTTATTATTGCAAATGGTAAGATTTCCTTCCTTTTTAATGGCTGAATAATACTCTATCATCTATATTCCATTAGTACTCCATTTCAATAATATTCCATTGTATGTGATATATACCATATTTAAAAAATCCATTCATTATTGGACACTTAGGTTGTTTTCATTTCTTGGGTATTATAAACAATGCAGGGAATGGGAGTACAGAGATCTCTTAAAGAGTGATTTAATTTCTTACAGACATATATCCAGAAGTAAGGTTGCTGAATCACATATCATAGTTCTATCTTATTTTTAAAAATGTATTTACTATTTTATATAGAGAGAGTGAGAATGTGCAAGGAGTGGGGGAGGGGCAGAGGAGAAGGAGACAGAGAATCTCAGGCAGATGCTCTGCTGAGTGCATACTGGTGGCAGGGCTCGATCCTATGACCCTAAGATGATGACTTGAACCAAGAGTCAGACTCTTAACCAACTGAATCACCAGGTGCCCTGGTAGTTCTATTTTTTAATAGAATTTAAAAATTTTTAAATTTTTAAATATTTTTTTGAGGAACCTACAAACTGTTTTACATAGTGGCTGCAACAATTTACATTCTCACCAATGGTGCACAGTGGTTCCCTTTTCTCCACATCCTCATCAACACTTTATATCACTTGTGTTTATGATAGCCATTCTAACGGGTGTGAGGTGATACTTCATTGTGGTTTTGATTTGTATTTCCCTGATGACTAGTGATGTGGAGC
This sequence comes from Canis aureus, assembly GCF_053574225.1. Taxonomy (NCBI): domain Eukaryota; kingdom Metazoa; phylum Chordata; class Mammalia; order Carnivora; family Canidae; genus Canis; species Canis aureus. The sequence continues at coordinate 21,162,203 of NC_135635.1, forward strand.
ACCTTTTCCTGTGCCTGTTGGCTATTTTTGTGTCTTCTTTGGGAAAATGTCTATTCAGATTCTCTGATCATTTTAAAATCAGATTTTTTTCTTTTCTTTTTTTGTTATTGAGTTCTGTGAGTTCCTTATATTTTTTGGATATTACTTTTGTCAGATACATAATTTGCAAATATTTTCTCCCATTTTAGCTTCTTATCCTTTACTTTTTCTACAGTTTTGCTTTTTTTCCAGAATGCCATGTTATTGAAGTCATACAATATACAGCCTTTTCAGACTGACATCTTTTACTTAGTATATGTGTTTAAGAGTCCTCCATGTCTTTTCAAGGCTTGAGAGCTCATTTCTTTTTAGTGCTGTGTAATAGTCCATTGTCTGGATGTACCACAGTTTCTTTATCCATTCATCCACTGAAGGACATATGGGTTGCTTTTAAAATTTGCCAGTTATAAATAGAACTGCCACAGACATATGTGTGCAGATTTTGTGTGGACCTAGGTTTTTAGCTCATTTGGATAAGTACCAAAGAGCATAATTTATGGGTCAGATGTTAAGGGTATGTTTAGTTTTGTAAGAAACTACCAAATAGTCTTTTTAAAAAAGATTTTACTTATTTATTCATGAGAGACATAAGAGATATTGGCAGAGACATAGGCAGAGGGAGAAGCAGGCTCCCTGTGAGGAGCCCGATGCGGGACTTGATCCTGGCACTCCAGGATCACAACCTGAGCCAAAGGCAGAGGCTCAACGACTGAGCCACCCAGGTGGCTTTAAAGTGGCTGTGCCATTTTGCATTTCTACCAGCAATGAATGAGAGTTCTTGTTGCTCCACATTCTTGCTAGCATTTGATGGTGTTAGTGTTTTGGATTTGAAACATTCTCATTAGGAATGTAGTTATAAATAAAAAATAAAAAATAAATTTATTATTAAAGAAAAAAAAGGAATGTAGTTATATCTCATTGTTATTTTAATTTGCATATTTCATATGATGTGAGCATCCTTTCATGTGGTTATAATACCACCTGTGAATCTTTTTTGGTGAAGTGTCTGTTTAGGTCTTTTGTCCAGTTTTTAATTTTGCTATTTGCTTTCTCATTGTTGAGTTCTATGAGTCCTTTGTATATTTTGGATAATAGTCTGTTATCAAATATGGTGCTTTTGGGAGTAAATATTTTCTCTCAGCCTGTAGCTTGTTGTCCATTCTCCTGACAGTGTCTTTAGCAGAGCAGAAATTGTTACTTTTCATGATGTTCCACTTATCAAGTCTTTGTTTCATGGATCGTGCCTATGGTATTGTGTCTAAAAAGTTATCACTATATCCAAGGTCACCTAGATTTTCTCCTTTGTTATCTTCCTAGAGTTTTATAGTTTTGCATTTCATATTTAGGTTGAGTTAATTTTTGTGAAGGGTGTAAGGTCTGTGTCTAGAATTTTTTTTCTTGTGTGTAGATGTTCCAGCACCATTTGTTGAAAAGACAATTTTGTTCTCCATGTATCACCTTTGCTCCTTTGTCAAAGATATAGTTGACTATAATCATGTGGGTCTATTTCTCTGTGCTGTTTTTGTCCCATTAATCCATTTTTCACAAATATCATATTATCTCAATTACTGTAGCTTTATAATAAGGCTTGAAAGTTGGATAGCCCTTTTCTTTTCTCACTACAACAAATTGAGCTGAGGGCTGGAAGATGGAGACCAAAATTTCAGCTTTTATATAATAAAGGCTTGGTTTGAAAATTTGGCTTTAAGTATTTTGGTCCAGTGGGTATGCTAATTCTGAATTTAGAATCAAGCAGACCTCTCTGCCGGTTGTAGGCTGCATTCAGGTAATCAGGAAGCCTCTTCACTACTGCAGGCACCTGTAAATAAAAAGGTGGAAAGATGCCACAGTTTCACTGTTTGACTTCCTGCCACCAGAAAGAAGCAATGCAAGTGGGGAAGAAAGTCTCCACTAGTGGTACTATTAGAAAAATAGCAATGTGAATGCCTGTCAACCAGCTTAAGAACTAGAACTTACTAGGACCTCCGAAGCCCTTTTTGTGCCCCTGACTTTATTGTGTCTGTCCCCTTTCTTCTCCCACACAGATAACTGCTATCCTGACTTTTGTGTTAACCATTCCTTTTCTTTGGTTTTAGTATTCATGACCTATGCGTGTATTCATTCCTAAATCACACGTGCATGTCTCTTTGTTGTCTAGGTCCATGAACGTGGACAGAAAAAAATTCCATCTTTATTTCTGCTAGCCTTTTTTTCCCCATGAGTTTCATTATTTTTGCTAGTTTATTGCCTTTAATTATGGATGTAGGTAATAAAATATTATCGTGAGAAAAGGGCTTTATTGGATTACGGAAGGCCCATGGCATGTTTTCACTAGGGTAGTTCCCTAGGAGCAGCACTACTGGATCTCGGAAAACATGTTTTTACACATTTACTAGGAAACTGGCAGACACTCCGTTCTCTCCTTTCTCACCAGGATTCCTCATCTGTCACAGAACACAGATAATATAAGTGTCAGTTTTCTCAGGACTCTGAAGGATGGTACATAATCAGTCCATTCCAGAAGCAGAGAGGTGTTAATTCATTATATGTGATGATGAGTTCCTTAAGGTATTAGGGCCTACTTCTCTCCTGGAACCATGGTTTTGGCATTCAGTTTTTGGCAGGGATCTTCTTTTTCCTGTATTGTTGTAATAGAGTCAGACTAAATGAGGGTTAGACCGTGGCTCTGCCACTCATGAGGAATGTGGCTTTGAGGGGTTATTTAGTCCCACACCATCTCAGTATGCATACTGTGAGATGATGGTAATATAGCCATTCAGGCGTGTTTGAAAATTAAATTAAATAATTTGTGTAAAGTAACTAGCAAAGTTACTAGCAAAGGTAGGATTAATGAGGGATGTTTTTTTCCTAACCCCAATTTATAAGGAATCAGAGATAGAGATGTTAAGATACAGTGAATATTTCCTTCTTTTCTTCCTTTCTTACTTGAAATGCTTAAGTTTTTCTTTTTTTAAGATTTTATTTATTTATTCATGAGAGACACAGAGAGAGATAGGTAGAGGGAGAAGCAGGCTCCCTGCAGGGAGCCTGATGTGTGACTCGATTCCAGAACGCCGGGATCATGACCTGAGCCAAAGGCAGGCGCTCAACCACTGAGCCACCCAGGTTCTCTGCTAAAATTGTTTTTAATTTCATATTTATTATTTCAAGGTAATCATATGTGATTCTGGTGACCTCCGTCTTGCTGTGAGTTTCTTTAGTTTGGACCTTGTGTGGGCTTAGTGGAAGAGTTAACAGTTACCATGGGTAGCTCTAGAAAAGATGGTGTGCAAGTCACAGACTTTGTTCCTGGGCTTGACGAAAGCTACTATTCCAGTGTCTTTTTTTCACCACTTGTGATTATGTACTAGTCTTTGAAGGCATTGTTTTTCACCTTTCATGAGGTAGCTTGTGTGTGCCAGCGCATAGTGTTAGTAATTTTGTACTTAATTTGTCTAGATTTGCTTGGTGTTTGCAAAGCTAGTGTAATTTCCGTAGGTAAGATATAATTTACAACAGAATGACACCTTGCAATTTAAATAGCAGCTGTTAAGGGATGGCAGACAGTTACAAACTACTCCTTCTGTCCTCTTGAAAAAGAGCTATGCTGTGATGAAATGAATAATGTATTTTAAAACATACCTGGGTTTGCTACTGTGGTTTGATTTACATGGATGAAGGGAAAAAACCCTCCTCATTTGAATTTGTTTTCAAATGTAATACAAGCTAGATTTCTGTGAGGGAGTTTTGAAAGAATATCTGTCTTGTTACTAAGAAGGAAATTCTTTCAGCTAGTTCCTGTAATGCACATGGCTATTACCTACTTCTTGGGAGGGGTGTTTCTTTCGAAAGGTAAGAATTTATATGTCTGCATCATTCATTGATTTATTAAGTATTTACTGAACAGTTCTTTAAGTGTTAGGTATTTGATAGGCACTAGAGATCTTATTGTATAATAATACAGATACTGTTTCTTCCCTCATGGTGCAAATGGCCTATGATGTCTGGAGTTTAAGGTTGCCTTCCTGACCTTGATCACAGGGAAGACTATGTGCATGGTTGGATGTGGCCCACAGAATATCAATAACCTGTTGCTTGAAAAACCATAGGTTGGGCAGCCCTGGTAGTGCAGCGGTTTAGCGCCGCCTGCAGCCTGGGGTGTGATCCTGGAGATCCGGGATCGAGTCCCATGTTAGGTTCCCTGCGTGGAGCCTGCTTCCCCCTCTGCTTGTGTCTCTGCGCCTCTCTCTCTCTCTCTCTCTCTCTCTGTGTCTCAATAAATAAATAAAATCTTTATTTTTTTAAAAAGATTTTACTTATTTATTCATGAGAGACACAGAGAGAGAGAGAGGCAGAGGGAGAAGCAGGCTCCATGCAGGGAGCCTGATGTGGGACTCGACCCTGGGTCTCCAGGATCACGCCCTGGGCTGAAGGCAGGTGCTAAACCGCTGAGCCACCCAGGCGTTCCAATAAAATCTTAAAAAAAACAAAAACAAAAACAAAAACATAGGATTGTAAATATTTTCTTTGATATTTCCCTTGGCATTTAATAAAAGCATTAAAAAGAATGCTGGCTGATTTCTTTTGTGCTAAGGAGAATATAGAAAATCCTTCTTCCCATCCCTATGTTCAGTTCAAAAGATGGGTATGTAAGTCGTAGCAGGAAAAACAACCATAGGGGAGCTTGAAACTCAATAAGATAGTCCAACTACTGGATCAGATGTCCTGTTCCACCTGAAGCTTCTCCTTCACAGTCTGGTCTGTGGATTTTTAAAGAGCTATTTTGGCTAGAAAGATGGTGGGGGAAAGGCTAGTGTTAAGGTGGGGAATCCTGTCTTCTTCATTTAGGGCAATTGATCTTGACAAAGTAGTCAAGTAAGGGCTAGTTGCAAGACAAAGACAACAAAGGGGGCTAGTTAATGTGGATTAATGCTAATAATCATCTATTATGTACTAGGTAGTATTTAGTTATTTCTAAGTTTTTGTAAGTTTATATTTTTAAATTGAGAAAAGAAGACATCAATGTATATTAAATGGATATTTAAAATACAGATTTATAAAAAAGCAGGTTTATATACTGTGTTTAGTCAATGAAGAAAGAAGATTAGAAGTGGGGAGATGGAGAATGAGAAAGGACGAGAGAGGATGAGAAAGAGATTGGCTCTCCATGACCTAAGGAAAGAGATGGAAGAGAGAGCCACATGGAAGGTAAAGCAGGCAGGAGGAGAGGTTCTCAGCTAGACTCTTAATTTGGGCATTTTTCTTCAGAATCAAATTTTAGCAATTACTCTTGTCCTTTGGATTCTAATTAATACATAAGGATTCTCGACACTTCTAGAACTGTCTTTGAATTTCTACAAATTCTTAAGTAGGAGAGTCACAGCAGCTGCTTCCTACCCTCATTTTCCCTTGCATATTCCAAAGAGGTATTTTTTAAGGACTCTGCCTAAAGCATTATCACAACATAGAGTAATTCCTAAGAGTCACATATAGTTGGAGATGAATTTGGATCAAATAGAGAAAGAAGAGCAGTTGAGTTAAAGAAACGTTTTCATGTATTCGAAAAGTTATTATGTATATATGAAAACTAACTAGCCATAATCTCAACTGACGATGCAATAGGAGAAACTAGCTTAGCCATTCAGAGGATCTTAGCATAGGAGAGAGGCCTTTTATTACTAAAAGAGAGCTGTTGAGGGCACTTGGGTGCTCAGTTAAGTCTGCCTTTGGTTCAGGTTATGATCTGAGATTGAGGTTATGGTCCTGAAATTGAGCCCCACTTTGGGCTCCCTGCTCAGTGGGGAGTCAGCTTCTCCCTCTCCCTCTGTCTGTCTGGTAGTGCTCAATAAATAAATAAATAAATAAATAAATAAATAAATAAATAAATAAATAAAATCTTAAAAAAATAAAAGAGGGCTGTTGAAATTAAGACGAGTTTTTAGGTGTCTAAAATGAAACCTTTAAAAAATTTTTTTTTTAAAAGGAGATTGTTCATCCATGATAGTTAAAATCCTGCTTATGCATTTGAGCCTCTGGACTGTTAAAAGGTAAACTGAGGCACATTAAGTTTTTTGTTTTTTTGTGTTTTTTTTTTTTTTGAAGTTTATTTGGACAAACATCAATTGGAATTGGGCAGTAGTATAGCAGAAGTGGTTAGGAGTGTTCCAATGACAGGAGCTAGGGGTGAGATTGTTATAGAGAAGGTGCAAAAGCAAAGCAGTTATTTGATTGTTTATAGGTATGGTATTTTGCAATTTGGGAAAACCTAGTTCTTGGCTGTTTGTGATTGGTTTCATTTTCTTGGATTCTAAGGCATTGACCCTGGCTTTGGTTGTGGTTTACTTATGTGGGCTACCAAGCCAATGGAGCCTGCTCAGTGTCATGGCCACCCTGTTGAAATACTTTAACAAGACTATAGACACGTAGCTTTATAATTCTGTGGGATTGTACATGCAGTAAAAATAATTTCATATTCTGGGTTTAAAAGCATATTATTTGAAGTGTTGGTTTAGGACCTTTAAAACTTCTAGTATAAGATGATGCTTTTGACATTTCAAGCTCAGTTTATTGAGTTGATGGGAGTTTATTGTTAGAGCGTCTAATAGAGAAGGGGAGGAGAACACAAATCAGTCGGAGTCACCATCACCTGGTCCTCATGGCTGTACCCCTGGCTCTAGTAGTTTGAAATTAGTCCTGTTGATGCCACAGTGACTGTGGGAACTGTTGCCTCAGAAGTTGGCAACCCTTGCTCTGAACTCTAGGGCAGTGGTCTTTCAACATTTTGATCATGTGCCCCATCAGAAAGAAAGTGAGTGTAATAGATATAAGTTGACTTACAAATTATATGTGTTTATTACTATAGTACTGAGTTGTATATATTATTAAACATACACAAACATAAATTTTTAAATGGTAGATAAAAGAATGTAAATTTAATTTCTAGCATTTTCTTCCACACTCTACTACTCTATTTGAGCTCTCCTCTGGAATGTGCATAGCATTTTTAGAACATTTTGCCCTAAAAAAACAAAACAAAACAAAACAAAACAAAAGAAAACATTTTGCCCTGGTATTTTGTTATTATGATGACTCAGGTGTTTTTGTTGCCTGGGTGATATTAAGTAGCAGCATTATCTTCAGCAGATATCTTCACTAAACTTACTTGTGAAATGGAGAGTAATCTAAGCTATCTTACAGAATTGCTTTGGAGGTTAAATGCAATGAGATATCTAAAGTTGTTAGTTCAGTGTCTGAGATATTAAGAACTTTTCCTGATGTCATTGACAAGTTTCTCTCCATTTCTGTTTATCTCATCTCATCTGTTCATTCACAATTACCTACTTCTTTTTTTCTGCCTCAGGATTTTTGCTTACTGCTTTCACTTTGTGTGTTTTTGCTGGCTTTCTTCTCTCATTTATGCAGAGAGGATCTCTTTGGGCTAACTGATTATAACCACATATCCTATTTTTCTGAGACAATCATGGTTTTTACCTATTGTCCCAGTGTAATTACAGGGGTTCTTTTAAAGGTTTCTTTGGAAATAAAGATAAAGCACATGGCCACCTTATTACTCAGATGCCATCGAGCATAGTGGACCTCTCTTCAACGAAGGCCACCTCTTTGGTACTGTAGAGCCTCAAGATGGCTCTCTTCAGATGAGGTGTGAAACTCTAGTTTACCCTAGCTGTTACCCAAAGAGAAGGGTCCATAATCAACTATCTATAAGGAGATGACAAGGGGAGTGGTGAGTATGGCACACTTCAGAGAGATGTCTAGTGTAAGAGGTAACTATAAAATACACAGAATGATATGTTACTTTATGGGAGGGCAGGGCAGTTGGAGTCTATAGCCTTGACAATTGTCTGCCCAGGTTGCAAAATGAAAATCAAGGATTTATTGGGTATTGAACTTGGAAATCTAGACCCTGTAACCTGAAGCTCAACATTATGGTGAATATTTTCCAAACTGAGAAAAAGTTCTTTTGGCTTGGAATGAAATGTGCAACTGTTACATAAGGTCGTACTAAAGTTTATAAGAGTTAGAAATCCTATAGATCATCCTATTCTTCACCAGGCTATCTGGAAGGAGCTGGACAGTTTCTTATTTTCTAGTGTTCATGTTCTATTCTAATGTTCCTTGTCTGGCTTCATGTTTTATGCCCCTGTTGGACATTCAGCAAATATTAATTTGCAATTGTGAAGGTTATTCTAACAGTGTCGGGGGGTGGGGTTGGGTGGAATATTTAATTAATAAATTACGTACATCTTCAGTTTCAAGTGATTCCTATAACTGTATTCCTGAGGCATAATATTTAAAATATTAGTTATTTACGAAGTCATTGATAGAAGACGTATGTCATAATAAAGAAAATGAAATTTTTTTGGTGTTTAGTCCTACTTTGATGACATTTATGGGAACTGATAACATAAGAAACTGATGGACAAATTAACTCTTGCATTCCCTGAGATCTGTAGGCTTGATTTCCTAAAATGAACATAATATTTGGTTGTGATTTTGAGAAGCTTTACAATCTTGGCACAATACTAGAAAACAAGGGTCTTTATTTCCTCCCACAGAATCAAGAGCAGGTAGTAAATGTGGTGGAATGTAATCAGTATTTCATTGTTTCCCCAGGAGAAAAGAAAATAGTAATTGAAACTCTATGATTACTCCACTTAGAAAATCAGCTGACTAAAATATGGCTGCAATTCAGATTTTTCCACTAATGCCTGACACTTTACTTTATGGAATAAGCAGTAACTTTTCTTTCAGAATATTTCATGAGTACTATATCTGAATGATTGGTGCTTTGGATCACAGTCCATTTTTAATTCTCTGACTTGGACATTCATAAGTCAATGTCAACTCATCATGTGTTTAGTTTCTTCCTCTATCTTCCTATCTTTAAACTGAAGAGTAGGTATAATGGCCCATAAAAACTTAATAGGGAATTTGGCTAATTCTGTTGGAGTAAGGCTGGAGTTATGTGAGTGCTGTGTGACGTCTTAAAGTCAGATCCCAGCAAATGAATCTCACTTGTTTTTGTCTCTCAACGTCTACTAAAAGTTATGGATTTCCCCCGGTTTTGCCCCTTCCCTTTGCATTCCTTTATTTCCATTTTTAAATTTCATCTATTCCTGTGGCTTAGTTATCCTTGTAAGATAGATTATAAAATTTGTATTTCAAACTTCTTATGATTTTTCCTCTCTATCCAGTGACTCATCACCCATGAGTTTCCTCAGGGAAATGGTATTTTAGAATCTCAAATACTGTTTTGCAATTAAAAAAATAACTTACTCTGGGGCACCAGGCTAACTCAGTTGGTGGAGTATGCAACTCTTGATTGTGGGGTTGTGGGTTTGAGCCCCACGTTGGCTATAAAGATTATTTAAAAAAATAAAAATAAGGGGCACCTGGGTGGCTCAGTTGGTTAAGCATCTGACTCTTAATTGTGGCTGAGGTCATGATCTCAGGGTCTTGAAATCGAGCCCCATGTTGGGCTCTGTGTTCAGTCTGCTTAAGAGTCTCTCCTTCTCCTTCTCCCTTTCCCTCTCTTCTCCTCCATTTCCCTCTCCTCCCATGGCATGCTCTTGGGAGTTAAAAAAAATAACTTACCCAAATATTAGGGAATGGCCATCATAGTCCTCACTAAGATTAAAAGGAAGGTTTATTCCCTATGGAATATGGGAGACCCCAGTGGATATGTTCTGCAGACATTTTAGAAGGAAGAGATGGTTTGGAGATAATATATCTAAAATTCAGGTAAGAAGAAATGTGAGAACAATGAAAAATTATTTTTTTGTAATATTGTAGCATTAATTGAGTGTTTTAAAGTTAATTAGGGAAGGCTTCCCAGAGAAAGTATTTCTTCAGGACTTTGAAGTTAGAAGGAACTTGAATTGTGGAACGCTGATAGGCTGAATTATTCAGATGACAGACTAAAGCACATAAGTCTCTTACGAAAGTAAAGGAAGCTATGGGTTTGTGACAGGGTATTTTCTTGCCTAGGATAAATAATCTTACAGGATAATGAGAAAACTTAATGAAGTAATGGCATAAGATAGATGACTTGGTGGAGGACACTCAGGATGATGTAAATATATTTCTATTGGATGCAGAATTCTTGAATGGGAAAATATGTCAAAAGCAGTATTGGAAGAAATTCATCCATTGGTCTTGAGACTGACTTGGAATGGGAGATATGAATGATGGAGAGTCAAGCATGGACATAGTTACAGCTGTTCTGCTGAGAGGTGGTGAGATAGGTATTTCAGTGAAGTTTAGCAAATGGATAATTGTTGCCATGGAAGTGGAACAAGAGACATAGCAGGTAAACCTTATGGAATTTGATTAGAGGAAACTTCATATTTGAGTGAATAGCATGAAGAAGAGAGAAGTTGAAGATGTTTATAAGCATATTAGGTTTGGGCTGTATGAAATTACCAAATTCAAACTTCTTAAATCTATCAAAGTGGTAGTTTTATATGAGTCCTTGTATACAGAACTAGTTGGAGGTGACTATTCTCAAAAATGGGTAATGGTGATGTGCCTAGGTGGCTCTTGAGGATGTGACTCTTGGTTTCAGCTTGGGTCATGGTCTTGAGGTTGAGAGATCAGCCCATAGGGCTCTGTGCTTATCAAGGAATATGCTTGAGATTCTCTTATTCTCCCTCTGCCTCTCCCCTGTGTGTGTACACACTCTTTTACTCTCTCTTTCTCTTGAATAAATGAACAGATCTTTACCAAAAAATGGATAGTATCATCAGTGAGGAACCAAGAATTGCAAGGATAGCAATACTACCAATAATGTGTGAACAAAGAATTTAAGTGATTGTGGGCATTTTCAGAGCTCTGAACTGGGAGCAGAGTAAATTGTAGAATTGAGAACTAATTAAATGCAAATTTCATGAATAATTTTTTGTCAGCATTTTAAACATATGCACTTATATGTACTAACTGCAAGTCCAGTAGAGGAACTTTGGAAGATTGGTTACCTCTTTTGAGTTTGGACCTGACCTGGGCAACTACTCAGTTTTGAATTGTTTGGCTATTTAGTAAGAAAAAGTAATTTTGTGAATTTGAAAGGGAGTCTGGAAGCATGTTTTTTCTCACTCTTATAGTCATTCTTAGGTAGCCATTAAGAGAATTAGACTCAACTAAGAAACTAAACAAGATAATTCTGTTTCTCTCACTTACACACACACACACACACACACACACCCCGATAAGAGAACACTTGAGATCTTTGAAAAAAAATCAGGTACATACAACAATGCACTATTTGTTTATTGAGATATAATTGTCATACAAGGTTATATTGGTTTCAGATGTAATGATTTGATACTTCTATGTATTATGAAAGATCACCCCAATAAGTCTGGTTAGCATATGTCACCATATTTTTTCTTGTGATGAGAACTTTTAAGATTTACTCTCTTAGCAACTTGCAAGTATACAATACAGTATTATTCACTATAGTTGCCATACTATATAGATTACAACTCAATGGCTTATTTATTTTAAAATTGGAAGTTTGTACCTTTTTATTCCTTCACCTGTTTTGCCCTTCCCCAGCCCCTGACTCTGACAACCACTGATCTGTTTTCTGTAGCTCTGAGCTTGTTTTTTTTTGTTGTTGTTTGTTTGTTTTCAGATTCTACATATAAAAGATCATAGGATATTTTTCTTTCTCTGTCTGACTCATTTACCTTAGCATAATGCCCTTTCAAGTTTCATCCATGTTATCACCAAAGGAAAGATTCCATTCTTTTTTATGGCTAAAATTCCACTAACTAATACATAATATATATATGTACCACATTTTTTTATCCATTTATCTGTTGATGGACACTTAGGTTGTTCATATCTTGGCTATTGTAAATGTTGCAATGAAAGTGGGATTGCATATATCTTTTTGAGTTAGTGTTTTTGTTTTCTTTGGATAAATACCCAGAAGTGGAATTGCTGGATCATATGAGAGCTCTATCTTTACTTTTCTGAGTAACCTCGATACTGTTTTCTATTGTAGTTGCACCAATTTACATTCTAGCTAACGGTGCACAAGGATTCCTTTTTCTCCACATCCTTGCTAACTCTTTGTTTTGTCTTTTTTATAATAGCCATTTAACAGGTGTGAGGTGATATCTCATTGAGCAATATACTGTTTTGAAATACCCCTCTTAACTGAATTGCCTTGATAATGCTATACTTTTTTTCATGCAGATCTGATTGGTGAGTATAAATTATTTATCAATGGCCCACATTTGCTTCAGTAATAAAGAAGATAGCAGCATTCCCAGATTAAGTTTGTGATTGTCTCAGCAAACCAAGGTGGTATGAGTCTCTGGAGGAAATCTCCCACAGACTCCTTGGAAAAGATGTATCACTAGACCAGCCAGCTCTCCAGGGAGGCATGTCACACTAAGTAGGACCAAGCAGCAGTGAAGGAAGGAAGGTTACATGTTTAAGAGTGGCAAATTGTCAGGTGGTTTCTTCTCATTTCCTATTCAGACGCACGGCCAGTGCTTCCTAAATACCACAGAAACACTAGCTCTGTCTTCTCTAAGCTCAGTGAATGTGGAGCATGGGGCTCAGTAGAATGGGCTCATTCTCCAGGTTCCCTCCATTTGCATACATATTTTATTGGGTCTTCAAAGAAGCAGCTCATGAAGAGCCACGCAAGAACGTGTGTGTATGTGTGTGTGTGTGTGTGAGAGAGAGAGAGAGAGAGAGAGAAGAGAGAAGAGAGTGAGAGAGGAAAAGAGTGAGAGCCAGTGATTATGTTTTGTGTTCACTTAGAATGAATGGGGCGAGATGTTTCATATTTAATCCCACTCTGTGTTTCTCCATGGTTAGGTACTGTTGAGTTATTCAAAAGGAATTTAATGCTCGGTCTCTGAATTTGATGGAGTTGGGTAATAAGTTGGGGAGATAAGCTTCTGTGTATAAAATAAAGAACAACAATAAACCGTTTATAATTATTATTGGGTGGTAAGTATTATACAGGTCTGAGGAGGGTTTTTTTCTGAGGTGATTTAGTCAGGAAGTCTTGGAAGAATGAGATTTACATTTTAGAATTGAATTTTGATTACATTAGCATTTATTGAATATCCACCATGGCAGTCTCTGTTTTTGGTAATGGGACTAACATTTGAATTCTGAGTGAAGAAACACTTAGGTGTGCTTTTCTTTGTATAGTTTAGGTAGAGCCACTTTTTATAATTGTGTTCCACGTAACAGCATTATGACTATCACATTATTCTTTTTTTCCTCCTCTTTTTTAAAATAAACATTTCTTAATTTTGCTTGGTTAAATTGTGATTTTCCTATAGATTTCTCCACCTTCTCTAAGTGAGAATTTTATTAAGGAGTTTCTTCTTCCTTGAGCCCTGGGAAGGCGTTCAAGGGTACTTCTTCAAACAGCGTGAGTCAACTCTCTCTGGTAGCAATTGTTCTAACGAGCAGATAGTTCAACTTTGCAGTTTGGGTTATCGAAAAATAATCCTGTACCATTTCCCGGATTGTTAGCGTACCCAGAATTTATGCCTCAAATAAACTTTTATGTCTGTGGAGCGGAGGGCTGCTTTCGTCTTTTGCCTGGATTCAGTCACACTGAGTGGGAACATCACAATGTGTAACCCTTAGAAGTGCAATCAAAACTGTGCATCAGTTGAACCAGCTCATATTTAGTGAAGTCACATCTGCTTTGTGTCTGTGTTTGTTCAAGGATAAAAGGAAAGAAGCACCAGGGCTCCTTTATGTTCTCATGTTTTCATCTAGCAGGCAAGGAGCACGGGAGGTCTGTTGTTCGTCATTCCTGGATAAGATCAAAGCCCGCCTGTTCTGGCAAAGCCGTTGCTAATCTGCAGGCAGAGTAGGCCTCTATGACCCTTGAGAACGTTTATAATGCTGCTACCTGGGAAATATCTCTTACTTTTGCAAAACATTTTATCTGAAAAAGTTGCACCTGCCATCATTTGCCTAATTTTAATGGAGAACTTCTCCTGACAATCTAGAAATGATCTAACATTTTACCTGCAAAATTACTTTTCTCCATACTCACATTTTCCCCTTAAAAGATCATAGTAACCGCTTTCTTAATAAGGCCAAGTAGATGGTAAGACACTCAAGAAAGAGCACGTTTCCTTTTGCTTTATTGTTTTACTTTTGGGGCACATCATGAATAGGATTCAGTAAATTGCTGGCCCTGTGTCAAAATAATTCATATTTATGACAAAATATATAGATTGTACCTAAAGTTGTGGGATTTTATTCGATATCCCAGAGTTGATGTAATTAATATCATCCATTTCTTTTACTCAGTTATTCATATGTGTGTTCATCCACTTAGGAAACATCTTCTGAGCACTAAGTGCCAGGCATCCATCAGGGGATGCTATGCTATGTAGAAAACTAAAGCAAGGTAGCAGCGTGGCCGGAAAGGGGTTTTTGCAGTGCCAGGACAGGCCTCACTGATATTTGAGCAGAGACCTAAGTAGGAGACAGAATCAAAGCTACAAAAAACTTGGGGAAAAGGCAAAGGCAGAGGAATCATCCAGGTTAGAGGCCCTGAGGTAGAGGTGTCCTGCATAAGTGCCAGTAACAGCACGCAGGTGGGGTGGCTGGGGTGAGCTAGCGGGTGGCTTGAGGGTAGCAGATGAAGTCAAAAAGGTTATTGAGGGTGTCGGGGGCAGAGGGCCATTGTTGGGCTTTGAGCAGAAGCTGACTGGCCCTGGCTTGTGTGTTAATAGGCTTACTCCCCCACCAGGCGGAGAGTTAACAGGCAGGAAGGCAGGGGTTGGAAACAGGGAGACTGGTTAGGAGGATTTTGTCATAGCCAGGGGACAAATTATGGCAATTTAAATAGGTTGATGAGTCAGTAAGAAATTAGATTCTAGATATATTTGAAAGGTAGGTCTTACAGGGATTTGATTATTTTGGACTTGAGGTATAAGAGGTGGGATGCGTACAAAGCTGTCTCTCAAGTTTATAATCAAAGCGATTATAACCATTATGCCATATTCACCATTATGCCTGTGTGGTTTATGTAGTTGCATGTAGGAGTAGTTCGTCCTTTTTCATTACTTTTTTAGGATTTCATTCTATGAACATAACGCAACTTATCCATTCTCTGATTGGTCATTTGAGTTGTTTACAGTTTGGGAGCCTTTGATGAATAATACTGCTGTGAACATTCTTTATGTGTCTGTTGGTGGCGGACACATAAAAGCAGTCATTTCCCTTGGGTAGATACACAGAAGTGGAGTTGCTACGTTGTTCTTTTTCTGACTTTCCACATCATTCTGGCATGCTTGTTTACATTGGTGCTGGGCACTCCCTTGGCTTCTTGGGACCTGCTCTAGGAGTTCTCCCCTGCCTGGGCACACATTTGGGACTGACTTTTCTTTCTTTCTTTTTTCCTGTTCTCTCTAAAACATCTTGTAACAATCTTCATTCTTTTTTTTTTTTTTAATATTTTTTTTCAATTTTTATTTATTTATGATAGTCACAGAGAGAGAGAGAGAGAGAGGCAGAGACACAGGCCGAGGGAGAAGCAGGCTCCATGCACCGGGAGCCCGATGTGGGATTCGATCCCGGGTCTCCAGGATCGCGCCCTGGGCCAAAGGCAGGCGCCAAACCGCTGCGCCACCCAGGGATCCCACAATCTTCATTCTTTATGCATTTTTTCTTCTGTTGTTACACAAAGCAGAGTTTAGCTCCTGCCTGTCTCCAACTCACTAGGTACAGTCACCAGCATGGGAGCCCAAGATAATTTACAATGGCACCTTTTCTAAAAGGAGTGGCTGCTATAGGTTTTTGAGGGGCCTAGATCCCTTCCTCTCAGGATGTGATAAAAATTATTGGTTCTCTGATAGAAAATGGCTCAGTTAAGCATCTGACTCTTGATCTCAGCTCACGTCTTGATCTCAGGGTTGTGAATTCAAGCTCCATGTTGGGTTCCACACTGGGGTGGAGCCTATGTTTAACAAAAAAGAGAGAGAGAAAATGCACCTGTGAACACACAGTTTTTCTTACACATTTGGGAGGATCTGTGGACCTCCAGGAATCCCACCAAACTGTGAATTCATGGTTCTTAGACTAAGAACCATCTTCTCTATTTTGTAATGCCC
Organism: Canis aureus; assembly: GCF_053574225.1. Taxonomy (NCBI): domain Eukaryota; kingdom Metazoa; phylum Chordata; class Mammalia; order Carnivora; family Canidae; genus Canis; species Canis aureus. The sequence goes on from NC_135635.1 coordinate 21,178,372, forward strand.
TAAAAATGGATCAGTCTTCTTCAGTCTACCCTCTTTAAGATCTTCCACTCTGAGCCATCACTGTTAACAGATGTGGACATACAAAGGACCATAGGTGCATAGATAGAAGGCTAATACAGAGAAACTGACCTGCTGGCAAAAGGGGTAAGAATTACTAGCACTTAGAAAAGTCATTGTAATTATCGTGGAATCCACATTCTGTTCAGTTCTGCAAGCACTTGAGAACTTCTCTAATTGTATCCTTCACCACTCTTGTTAAACTGTATAACTAGAGATTAAAAGAAAGAAATTACAGTTCAACTGGACTCTCCCAGACCGAGAAGGCCTCGCCTTGGCCTCAGGGACAGCTGGCATGCGATTGGGATGTGTGTACCTCCTGTTCCCTCCCTCACCAGGAACCTGCCCCTCCTCAGCCTGGGTGTGTTTCCTGTCTCATATTTTCTTAGTAGGTGAATAACTGGGTGCTGCTCCATCACAGAGGTCATTGGAAAATAATGGGAAAGGACTAAATGAAGCACACAATTAAATAGTTCATAATCAATTAGATCTTTTTCCTTGGAAAATGAATTTTTTAAAAAAATTTATTGGCTTGAAATATTTACAAAAGTCATAGAAAATACAGAGTGAAGAGCCCTTCTCTGTAATGCCCATTTCCATTCTGCAAGAATAGCTGTTTTTCATAGTTTATCATCCCAGAGTTTTTATCAAGCGTATGAAAGCATGGTATAGATTTGTTTGTTTTTCCTGGGCTGGGATCGCATTACAGACTTGTGCCACCTGTGTCTTCCACTTTTCACGGTAGCACAGATATGCTTTTGTGCATGTGCTGTGTTTGTGCTGGCTCACCTTCCTCTTATCTTGTCCTTCTTTTTAAATGTGCCTGTTTTCCTTTACTTGTTTTTAGAGTAATGAGCTGGTACCCTGACCTTCAAAGATGGCCAAAAAGTATTTTTTTATACCTATGAACTCTTGGATTTTAATACATTTTGATGTGTGTTAGTCCAATTCAGTCATTAATCTGGATGCTTAGTCTCATCTTATTCAATGTGAACCTTTTAAAGTGTTGTTGATGTGAGTCAGTGCTATGAGTTGAATTTCTCACTTCCACATATGGCAAGGTGTTCTAACCTATTCTTTTACCCAAATTAAAATTAAATTTTGGAATAAGGCTCAATTTTATTTTGTGCTGTATTTAGGAAAATTTGTCTCACAGGGTTTAACCAGATCTACCAGCTGCACCCCTGGGTGTGCCTTATCAGTCAATCACCAAATATTTTTGAAGGCTGCCATGTGCAGGGAAACCAGGTAAATCTTGTTATGTAGCAAACAAGTCACCCCAGTCTTCTTGCTCCCACAACAAACAAACTACAACCTAAACAATGAAAACGAGTCCTCATTATGTTGTTAAAGTTTATCTTTTAATATTTTGGGGAAACCACTGATCCATAGAAAGGTAAGCAATTGCAGGCCATATACAAATAGAGTAATTTATTTTTTTCAGTTTTATTGTATAATAATTTGCATACAATAAAATCCACTCATTTTAAGTATAGTTCAATGAGTTTTGGTAATTGGTACAGTTGTACAACCAACACTACAATCACACTTTCGTGACCCCAAAAATTATCTTCTCTTTGTAGTCATTCCTTGTCCTCACCCCATTTCCAGCCAACCACTCATCTTTTGAATGCTATAGTTTTGCCTTTTCTAGAATTTCCTATAAATGGCATCACATAATATGTAGTTTTTTGTGTCTAGCTTCTTTTACTTAGTAAGATATTCTTAAGACTCATCCATGCTATTGCATGTATCAGTAGTTCAATCTTTTTTTTTTTTTTTCTGAGTAGTATTTCATTGTTCAGATGTACTATCACATTAAGAGCTGGGTTCCCCTTCCCCTTTTGGGCTATTATGGATAATGTTGATATGAACATTGCATACAAGGCTTTGTGTGGACATATGTTTTAATTCTCCTGAATAGATACTTTGAAATGAGATTGATGGATCCTATATATATATTTAATCAATATATATATATGATTAAAAAAACATTATTTAGAGAGAGAGTGCAAGCTAGAGGAGGGGCAGAGGGAGAGGGGGAAAGAATCTCAAGCAGACTCTGTGCTGAGCTCAGAGCTGATGCAAACTCTCTTTTACAACCCTAAGATCATGACCTGAGCCAAAACCAAGAGCCTGATGCTCAACTGACTGAGCCACCCAGGTGCCTTGGGATTGCTAGATCATATATGAAGTATATGTTTAACTTTTCAAGAAATTACCAGCATATTTTTCAAAGTCTTTGAACCACTTTGCATTCATACCATGATTGAGAATATGATTACATGTATATATCATATATGAGGGTTCCAGTTGCTCCACATCCTTGCCAACATGTGGTATTGTCATTGTTTTTAATTATAGTGTCTCTTGCAGGTATGTAGTAGTATGTAATCAGAGTTTTGATTTGCATTTCTCTGATGAGCAAAGATGTTGAGCATCTTTACATGTGCTTGTTGGTCTTCCATATATTTTTCCTTTGTGGTGTCTGTTCATATCTCATTGGGTTGTATGTGTTCTTTATTGAGTTGTAAGAGTAATTTCTATATTCCAGATCCAAGTCCTTTTAGATATATGTATATGTTTTGCTTTTGCAACTTAATTTAAGTTCAATTTTGGTAAGAAAATACCTCATTCATGTACATTTTTATTTGAAATATAAAACATAATCTTATCCAAGCAAAATCTAATAAATTTTAAGTACAATTTTATAATCATGTAAAGGAGAGAAGGAAAGAACAAGAGGAATCAAGAGAAAGTTCAGAGAAAGATATAAAGAAAATATTGGGGAAAGAGCAAAATAAGAGAGAGTAAAAGGAAGAACATGATTAAGAAAAAAGAACTAGATAAAACAAAAAAGAGAAATGGAATGAGTGCGACTCAGAGAAACAGGAAGAGAACAGCACACACATTTGAAGTTAAGGGGGAAAAGGAAGAAATAGATATGAAAGGAGAAGACAAAAAAATGTAGGATGAAGAAAATGCCACAACTGTTTCTTCTAGTTCCCTTGTCCTGTTTCCTGCAGTTGCTACTCTGATACTTCATCTCTCCATATTTGACTTCTCATGTCCAGCCTGCTTCCTTGAAGTCTCACTTTTCCTTCCATTTCCCAATTCTTCAATATTTTACTATTCCAACTTTCAGACATGCAAAATAGCTAGGCTATGTGTGTCCTTTCCATCTTCAGAGTATAAAACCATAGACTCTGGTTGTATAAGCTTCTGCTTCTTGATTTCAGCTCAAGTCATGATCAGGGTCATGGGATTGAGCCCTGTTTCAGGCTCTGCACTCAGCACAGAGTCTGCTTGAGTTTCCGTCTCCCTTTCCCTCTGTCCTTCTCCTGTTTTTTTTTCCTCTCTCAAATAAATAAATAGAATCTTAAAAAAAAAAAAAAAAGAAAAGCACAGATTCTGAACTTAAGGTGCTTGGGTTTGAATCGTATCTCTGCCACTTGCTAGCTCTGTGACTCTGGGAGAACCTAACCTTTGAGCTGCAGTTTCACTATCTGCAAAATGGCAAGGGTGGTGCTACCTGTCTCAAGTTTTTTTATCAATATTAAAGAATGTGGGCAGCCTGGGTGGCTTGGCAGTTTAGCGCTGCCTTTAGCCCAGGGCCTGATCCTGGAAACCTGGGATCGATTCCCACATTGGGCTCCCTGTGTGGAGCCTGCTTCTCCCTCTGCCTGTGTCTCTGCCTCTCTCTCCATGTCTCTCATGAATAAATAAATAAAATCTTAAAGATTAAAAAATGTATGTGAAGCTCTTATCATAGTGCTTGGTATGTGTGTAGTGCTTGGTTACTGATGTTAGCTGCTAGTGGGGTGTGTGTGTGGCATGTGTGTGTGTTGAGGGAGGAGGTGTTTCTTGGTTATTATTCCCTTTACCTTTGGTTCTTTGTTCATCTTCTTGCAATCTGGGAGTATCTTACTAAACTAAGATATTTATGTGACAGAATGTTACAGGCATCATGCTTCCGGAACTCCAAGGTATAAACACAACTGTATTTGTTCATCTGGAATGTAAAGTTGGAAGTAATAATAATGAATATTTATGTATTGCTGTAACTTGGAGCATTTTAACCTAGGACTGACAGATATTTAGTAGATTCACAGAGTCCAGGGCTGGTATTTCCTGGTCTCTGTAATAGGGAGATGCCAAACCAAACCAAACCATGGTGTGATAAATACAGCTGAGGAAGGTGAGAGGTTTGAGCATTTATCAGTAAATAAACTCTACCCTTTTGTGCTGATCACCTCTGCCACAATTGCCATCTTTTTTTTTTTTTTTTCACAATTGCCATCATTAAACAGAAGGTAGTATTTGGAAAGGGCTCCTTCCAATGCAAGATCCCCTCTGGAGCACTTCTCATCTACCTCTGCCTGAACGTTATTATAAAAGTTTACTTTGCCTGTGATTAATCTGTATTTTTTTTTATTAATCTGTATTTTTTGGACTTTTCCAATTGCTAGCAAGATTTTCTTTATACATACAATTTTGCTTTGATCCTGGATCAATATGGAGTAAAAGGTCTTCCTTCTTTTATGTGTTGGGGCACCTGGGTGGCTCCCAGGTAGACTATCAGTTATATAAAGTGAGATAATGCCTACTGTCTCCATTTTCTCTGTTAGACAACATTTCCTAGTTCCTACTATCGTTCCTCAAAGAACATGACTTCTATATTTTGCTTGCTTTCCCGTTTGCCTAACTTTGGATACAGGTTATTTGTTACACATTTTAACTTGCTCTATAATTGGGCCTAACATTCTGTCTACGTATAATTGAGCCCTATGATCTGGATGTATTCCTATTTCCTCTGGTTGTGGTCCCATTCTTCTGTTCGTGAGCCTAAAATGACTGCATCAGCTCTCAACTGTCATATCAACAGTATTCATTTATTACATTTGGGGTGATCATATACTTTATCATCTAAGCCAGGACACTGAGAGTGAAAGGGGACACAGTTAATAATTAGGCTCAGGTAACAGGCGTAAACCAGAGTTGTCTTGGACAGGGATATATAGTCTCTGTAACTATTTTTAACTTGAATTCAAGCCTAAGGTCTAGGTATTTCTTTCTTTCTCTCTTTCTTTTTTTTAAAGACTTGTTGCTAATAGTGCTTTGGTTCCCCTCTATCATGTACCCAAACAGTTGAAGTTTTTTGAACATAAATGCAGAACTTTCTATTTAGGCTTGTTTAAAATTTAATTGTGTTAACGTTTGCCCTGTAGAGATGATAAAATCTAGATTTTTATCTGTCAAATTACCTATTGCCTCCCAATCTGCGTCATCTGAAAATCTGATAAACAACTTTCCTGTATGTCCTTCCCAGTCATTGGTAATGAGAATGGTGCCTTCTCCACACCTGTACCACCAATTCCCCTCAACCTCGAGGAGCCAGGAAGCTCCAGGGTTCATCTGAGAACTAAGAACTCAGTTGTTCTCTTCTAAGGTATTTGCATTTTAACATGAGACAAGGAGACTGTTAAACCTTTCCTAGCAGAGCTGAGAGAAGAGATTCTAATGATTACTTCTCCGGTATCTCAGCAGGAGTTTCCTTCTGCAGATTCTGAGCCTTTTCTATATACCAGATAATAGGAGCTGAGTTTAGAGTTACATGCAAACATGTTAACTAATACAAGATACCATCTGATAGGTGCTCCGGTAAAGGTCAGGGTTAACCAGAGTGGTGGTAAAGTGGAGGAATACAGTTTTAACTGTCTAAAAACAGCATCTTCCTGTTCCGTTGTAAATGCCTATATAAAAATTTGATGTGGCAATTAATAAAAATATAGTTTTTGTGGATTTCCAAAGTTATTCATAGAGCAAAAAAATTCTTTTTGTTATTTCCTCTCCTCTTGACCACAGAATTTCTTCCTGTCTCTTTCTCTCTCTACCTATTTTATCTTATCTATTATAAATACACTATATATCTGTATGTGTAGATATTATACATTTGTACTAACTTGTATAATATGTACATTTAATTTGTATTTATATAATACATATAGACATAAATATATTTGTATATATATATACATTTTATATACAAATGTATTATATTTAGTTCCATTAACTATTAGTTCCATTAACCTAGCTGGTGCTCATATATAGTCCTTTAGAATAGTGACTTTCAAACACTTTTTAATGCAACTGTCAGTAAGAAATACATTTTACATTGTAATCCAGTGCGTGTGTAAGCATACGCACACACACACACATCAGAAACAAGTTTCTTGAAAGAGTACTTGTTACTTGTGTCTTCTATTTACCTTCCCTCCCCTTCCACCCCTCCCCTCACCTGCCTTTCACTCCATTCATAAATGGCTGATTGAAACCATATAAATTAATTTCAAACCTGGTTTGCACAATTAAAATTTGTAAAACACTTGTAAACTTATGTATTTTTTAAAGATGTGTTTATTTATTTGAGATAGAGAGAGAGCAGGGGGAGGGGCAGAGGGAGAGGGAGAGAGAGAACTTCAAGCAGACTTCCCACTGAGTGTGGCGCCTCATGCTGGGTTTGATCGCTCCATCTGAGATCATGACCTGAGCTGAAATTGAGAGCTGGTTGCTTAACTGACTGAGCCACCCAGGTGCCCAATTCTTGTAAGCTTATTGTCCATTGAATCCTAAATTGTCTATAGAGATAGATACCTTAATTATGATTGTAATCACTAGAAAGCTAGTCTCTCATGGGCATAAATCATCAAAGATAATGATGATTAGGACTCCATGATATTTTTTGTTCATATGGATACATTGCTGCCTGCAAAAGATGTAGTACAATGAACTGATTTTATTTTAGGTTTTTCATATGAAAATAGCTAATTTAACACCTAGACGATGAACAGCAAGCAATTCTTCAATCTAAATATTTCTATTATGTAACTATAACTTGGCATAAAATAGCCTGTTACACCTAAAAAGTTTTTTTTTTTTTTTTTTTAGGCCAGGAGTTATTATTGCCATGCTAAAATTGATTTAAACAGGTGAATCTATCTCTATATAGTTAATTCTGTTCAACAATTGAACAGTTCAATTGTTCAGCTGTTTGAAAATTGTTACTTTCTAAGTAGAAGGTATGAGGCTGTAAAATTCACTGCTCAAGTGTTTCTAGCCTGCAACTTTGCTATTTCTCTTAAGTCAGAGTTGCAGATACTTGGATAGTCTCTTTTAAATTTTTCAGTCCTTGCAGAAGTTTAGCATTCCTTGGAGTATGAAACCAGGGAAAGCTAGACTACCATCTTGTATGTTTTAATTTGAGAAATACAGAGTGCTTTCTATTAAATTGTGGTGGTCTTTGGAGACATTGATGTGGATTAAGTCTAAAAACTAATTTTGAGACTTTAGGATGGATCTGTAATACATGGCAGTTTCTCTTTCTTCATTCGTAAAACTAATGCTGATCTTAAAAGGTTTTGGAATTAAATAAGGGAAGGTATGTGATAACCTCTGATATATAGGAGACACCATAGCAATATATTATACACATAAATAAAACTACAAGTAAACATATAAAACTACTGTATATGTATATATAAAACATATTGTATATGTATCTATATATCTATATACACATTTATGTATATATAAATTCCCTTTTTTCATACCTAATATTTGTGTAGTTGGGTTCAGAAACTTGGATTTAGGTTTCTGAATCAGTCCTTTTGACTCTTGATTATCGGTGTCAATATGACACTTTGAGAATGGGATAATTGATTGAAAAATTATACATTATGATTTCCTGATAGAAATTCCATTTATGAATAGTATAATAGTTTGCTTAATGCTCAAATTTCAACCTTGATTAGAATGAAAATTAACATTGATGCATTGGAATTTTATTTTTCTCCCCAAACCAAATGAAGCAAAATAAAAGTTTCATTTGTTTTTGAATATTTACTTAATGTATGAATTAGGTGATTAATGTTCTTGAGACAAAGATATGTAACGTTCTTATTGATGTTTTAAAACAGTTATTTAGAGAAATATGCCTATATGGCATATTTCCTATGAAAAACCATTCATTAGTTTCTTTTGAGGTATTATAACTGTTGTAGATATATATATACACGCATATATATCTCTTTATAATATTTCTCTAGAAGCTGTATTACATTGCAAGACTATGGCAGCATGGAAACGAGGCACATCTCACTCTCTGAACAATGTTTTTTTCCACTGCATATACTTGCTAAATACATTAATAACTGCTTTACTAAATGCTTTAACAAATCAATCTTTAATTGGCTAAAATCACATCTATTGTGAGGAAGTATTCTTCGGATTTGGTAATAAAAATGGAATTTTTTGAGGAGTTTCTACTCCTCAACCAGAGATGAGCTGGAGATGTCAGATGAATGCGGTCTTCAAATATTTAGGGCTATTGTGTAGAAGTCAGATTAGATTTGTTCTAATTGACCTCAAGGTACACATGTAAAAATTTGCCTCTGTGTGACAAACCTGCTCCCAGATGGTATCATCACATGGAGACAGAACATTTAGTTGGATTCAGAGTATCTCAGTTCAAATTCCAGCTCAATTCCTTACCAACTTTGTGGTCTTAAGAAAAATCTCCATTTCCTTCTCTAGGATAGGGGCAAAATAATCCTAATTAACTCTCAAGGTCTCAAATGATCTTTACTATCAATGTGTAGTACTCTTGATAGTTTACAAAGTGTTCCATGGGAGTAAACTGAAATGAACAAACCAAATGTGGTCTTAATGTCCCCTACACCGAAAAGCCAGTCACACAAGCATTCTGTGTGTGGTTGAACTTGTTCATATTTATAATTTATTTTGATCTAGAGGTTCTATCATGAATGACCTAGGCAACTCACTCTGAGTTTTACTTCTTTATTTCAGGTTAGATTTTATCTGAAGCCCCTTGGAGTTCTAAAATTTTAGCAGTCTACAAGTGTGTAACTACAAAAGGCTATTTCCCTCTTTCTTCAGTACTGAAATAGCTGATTTTTGCCTCGAGGAAGTTATCTTGCATCTTCATGGTTGCCCATCCATGATAAACTATTTATTTATTTATTTATTTATTTATTTATTTATTTATTTATTTATTTATTTTCATGATAAACTGTAATGTTTGCTAATATCTGTAACAAACTTTCTTTGGCCTTTCTAACATTCTAGAGGACTCTTTCCCTCTTACATAGTGTCTCTACCCTTGCCTTGGGCTATGACTGAGGGAGGTTGATGTTTGGTTTGAAATTTCTATGCCTAAGCAAAACAAAACACGCTCCTTTTAAAAACACACTCTAAACATAAAGAGTTTTATACAAACACTGTATTTCAAGGTGCTTTCTTAGAGAAACTGAAAGACAAAGGAGAGCTTCAGTTATGTTTTCGGTTAATGAATGTGTACCTGTCTTCTGGCCAACTCTGAATTCTAATTACTGGTGTCCAATGGCTTTTTGTGTGCCTGTCCCTTACCCTAGGGAGAGTTTTCTTACTACTTTCCATTTTATCATTGGGAAGGTCCCATAATATTCATTGAATTCTGCTGCATCCTGTTTATATCATAAAGAGAAAAATGAAAGCTCCAGATGTCCTCCCTCCCCACCTTTCTCCACGTGGAAATAATAAAGCCCTTTGGCAACTGTGTTCCCTGTAATCAGTATGAAGTAATTTTACAAGGTACCATGAAAGAGCCATTTGTTGAATGCCCGCTTTGTGACAGGCATTTGCTGATGGTTTAATATATCTTATGTCATTTAAATCTTACAACATCTTTAGGAGGGAAGAGAAATGAAACAGAAAGTTTTCTTTCCACCATTACCAAAGGAAGTGGCTGGCCATTACATAATTTAAACTTTACATCTAGTAGCCCCAAATGGAGTCCTATAGACAGTTTCTGGGTATGTAGAAACTGCTTTAGATGCAAATATTTAGTACGGATACAAAGCAAAACATTTCAAAACTATTTAGATAGATGTTGTTAAGTGGAGGTTTAGACTGGTTTCCTGCCACATTTACATGGAATCATGTGGAAAGGTAATTCTCTGGGATCCACATTATGTGCTCCATACCGTTTGACTGGCTTTCGTATTTCTTTTTTCCACCCAGCCAAAAAATGCTACTGATTCTTTCAGTTTAAAGTGAACCCTTCTGGGAGGCTTAATTTTCTTCCAGAGTTGTAAAAAAAAAAAAAAAAAAAAAAAAAAAGTTGTAATTTTAAGGTGTTGTTCTTATAATATTGCCTGATTGAATATATCATGTTTTGTAGGATTGCTAACATATCCTGAACTTCTGTAATTCTGCAAAGTTATTGGTGTGAGGTCTCCAGGTTAAGCTTTTTAAAATTTTTTTAACTCAAAACTCCCTTTTATTTGTGCTTTTAGGGTTTGCTCTATGAGGCGAAACTTTCCTTTTTAAAAATTATTCTTAGAGTCTTGAAATGCTGAGAACATTGTTACCTAATTAACAAATGACACTGAGCTGTTTTCTGATTGGAAAGCCTTTTTCTTATATACCTTTCCATTTAGAGAATGAGCGGACCAAGAAATACTAGAGGGCAGGGTGAGGAGGGCAGATGAAAGAAGATAGCTAGGAGAGAGCAGGATTCCCACTCATGGAGGTTTGTCAAAGGCTCTACCTGCACTACTATTAGGGATTGTGTCTGTGTATTTTAAAGGTAACAGAGATCGCCTTCTCTGCTTACTGCCATGCTGTTTCAGGGAATTCGAGAATTTCATGCAAAAATACACTGTGCCATCTTAAACCACAGATATGAACATCTAGTTGTGAACTGAGCATTTTTGGTTTGTGTGCAGATTTAACCTAAGAACTCTGCTCCTTGTTGCTCTTTGCTGGGAGCTCTGTCAAGGTTTGGTCATCTAAATCTTAGTAAAGCAATTGCTGAATGAATGAATGAAGATAATAATATCTTACGTTTATAATAGGGCTTTAAAGTTCACAGAGTACTTTCACACAGATTTTCTTTCTGCAAATCTCAGCAGTCCCGTGAATGAGGTGTGGCAGGTATTATTAACACTTTTATTATGCAATAAATTTAGAATCAGACAAAACATGTGACTAACCCAAGACCAGTAGATTTTTTTTTTTATGTTTTCTAAAAGAGGAAGAGGGAATTAAACACACAAACACCCATCACCATTGCCACCATCAACAAGAAAAGCATTTTTACAGACATCTGTGTATGCCCCACATTCTTTCCCATCAACCAAAATAGTCCCGTGATACTAGTTCCCACACAGAACGGATGGGTTATTTATTTACTGTAGTACGAAATGAGATGTGGCCTATGGGAGGCTGCTGAGGATGACGGTAGAACCAGGGCCCTGGAAACGGAAAGGCTTTTGAAATTGGAGGCTTTGCATCTCAGACATGGTGGATGGAAGCTTGTTCCTCTGGTCTTCACTTTCTGTCCTTCTCACATCTCCTCACCCCACGTCTCATAGGTTTTTAAGCCTGTTGGTTCTGCTGCTTTCTTTGAAATCTATGGCTTTCCCCGAACTACCGCACAGCCCACATGAGCTGCCCTATCTCTCAGCAAGCACACCTAACAGGGGGCTTCCTGCTGGTCTCCTTGTCTCTTGTTCACCTCGTCTTTCACACATCTTTAACAGTTTAAAACCCTTTAAGAGTTCCTTTTCCAGTGAATAAAGTCAAATGACTCCCAATCTAGCACATAGTACTCTACAGACCCGACTTGCTACCCACTCTATTCTCATTTCACAGCCTTGGCAATAGTTTCCCGTACAGTTAGCAGGTCCTTTAGTACTTTCCTTCTCTGCTTTTGTACCCACCATTGGGTCTCTCTGGTATGCCGCTCCCCTCCATGTATTTGAGCCCCCTTGTCAATGTGCTGAATTAATGTTGGTTCTTTCAGACTTGGCTTGTGTCTTCTCCTTTGGGAGGACTGTTCTGACTTCCCCTGGTGAAGTTGGCCACATGCATCTTTGTATCCCATAGTACTTTCTCGAGAGTCCCAGCGTGAAAGCTCCAACACATGGTAGATGCTCGTCTCATTCCCTAGACTGTGAACTTTCTGGGGAGAGAACCTAATTCTTTGTACCTAGCAGCACAACCAGACCAGTAAACATGGTTTGGCTGGATGTTTGGCCTCACTTCACAATAACCTCAGCCACAACAGTTGGGATCATGACACACACAGTCTGCTTGCTAGCTACACAAAGGTACCACTAATTAGGAGTGCTACCAGGGTAAGCTAGAATTTAGCAAAAATATTTTTTCCCTTAAAGGACCATTTCCCAATCAACTTAGTTAGGATTCTGAAGTAATGGAAATGGACACATTTTTCTCTTTTCATGCATGAATGAAGTCAGAAGTATAGGCTGCAGATTATGGGGTTCAGTTCCACTTGAATATGGATTTGTGTTTTTGTTACACTAAAACAATGTAGAATTCAGTTGTTGGCCTAATACAGGACAGTCAGAATAGTCTGCTGCATTACACTGGGAGCATTCTTTTGGTGGTAACTGTGAACAGCCTCTATATTGGTGCTTGAAAAAAATTTGCATATTCTCTTTGTAGTTACTAATATGTAGGAAATAATTTCTAGGGTTTATAAAATGTGTTGTCAAGGGAAACAGTTTTCAGGCCTAGTTATTTGGTTTTCACACACACGTGCCAAGTAGTGATACCTGTATCATACTATAATTGTGATGGTCTCTCGGCCTACTTTTAGCAGATAGAAGGTGTCTGTTTCCTGCTATGTATAAAATTTTTACTCATCCACATCAGCAACTTTTATTTATTTATTTCTTTTCACATCAGTAACTTTTATTTTTTTATTTTTTTATTTTTTTAAATTTATTTATTCATGACAGACACAGAGAGGGAGAGAGAGAGGCAGAGACACAGGCAGAGGGAGAAGCAGGCTCCATGCAGGGAGCCTGACATGGGACTTGATCCTGGGTCTCCAGGATCCGGCCCTGAGCTGAAGGCAGCGCTAAACCGCTGAGCCACCTGGGCTGCCCCCACATCAGTAACTTTTAAAACGGAAATTAACAGTTTTCTGTAGCCTATGTGTAGATGGAGGAAGAGAACAATCAGAATTTGTGTTTGTAATTACAAGCTATAGGAAAAGTCATTATTTCTTGTTTTTAAAAATTTCTTTAAAAATTTACAGTTATATGTCTTGATAATTCATGCCATTAGAACCATAAGAGAGAGAGAGAAAAAAAAAGAACCATAGGAGATATTTGAAAAGAGATCAAGGCCATCATTTAATCTTATAATTATTTTTAATAAGGTTTTGTTTATTTATTAGAGAGAGAGCAAGCTTGAGTGGGGGGAGGTGCAGAGGGAGAGGGAGAAGCAGACTCCTCACTGAGCAGGGAGCCAGACAGGGGCTCAATTCCAGGACCCTGAGATCATGATGTGAGCTAAAGACAGATGCTTAACCGACCCAGATCCAGCCACCCAGGCACCCCAATTTTATAATTATTTTAAAGAGACTATATTGAGTATGCATATAATGTAGTCACGAATGTAGTGAAATTGACTGAATTTTATTATATTGCATTATATTTTAAAGACTATTTGGGAGATGGAGCATGAGTGGGGTCAGGGGTCAAGGGGGAAGCAAACTCCCCACTGAGCAGGGGGCCCAATGTGGGGCTCTATCCCAGGACCCTGGAATCATGACCTGAGCTGAAGGTAGACAGAGCCACCTGGATGCCACCTGAATTTTATTTTGTGATACATGTTTAAAAAATGAGAATGGGGTAGCTGGGTGGCTCAGTGGTTTATCGCCGCCTTCGGCCCAGGGCCTGATCCTGGAGACCCGGGATCGAGTCCCACGTCGGGCTCCCTGCATGGAGCCTGCCTCTCTCTCTCATTGTGTGTCTCATGAATAAATAAATAAAATCTTAAAAAAAATGAGAATGACCCTAATATTAACACATCAACCAAAAATAAAGTAAATTTATCATATTAAATTAATACTTTCTTATGAAAAAAAATGAAGATGTTTGGATTTTCTGCATTACTACTCGTTTGAATATTGGGAGTTGATCTTTATTCTGGATTGTAGTTCATTTCACGAACATACAAAATCATTCAGCATATGGAAGGACTATTTAGTCAAATTTCCAATCTCCTCATTGAAAAGAAAAAATGTATTTAGCTTTTGACTTAGAGATATCATTACCTACCCATCTGAATATTTAGTACAGGTATGTGGAAACTTGGGGAATGGATGACTGAAATGTGATTTATTTATTTGTTTGTAAAAAGATTTACTTATTTATTTGAGAGAGGAAGAGAGAGAGATAGTTCAAGTGAGTGTGAACAAGGAGAGGGTCAAAGGTGGAGGGAGAGAGTGAATCTCAAGCTGAGCATGGAGCCTGATGCAGGTCTTGATCTCAAGATCCGGAGATCATGACCTGAGCTGAAATCAAGAGTCAGACACTCTACCTACAGAGCTACTGAGGCACTCCTGAAATGTAATTGTGATTGATTGTTTCTACTATTTGCATCACTTTGGCCGTCAAAGACATACCATGAATAAATAATTGTGCAAGGTAGGATGGTGCAAGTCACTAATCTCATTCTATTCACTTTCTAAGACCAGGTACCTCATTGTAATTAAGAAGTACCTTATGTGTAATGATTGCGTTCGCTTGGTTTTTTTAATAAATTACACTAGCTATGATAGCCTCTCAAAAACCTAACCTAATGAAGAAGAAGGTATTTTAACAGTCTAAATAATTATTTGGAAAGGATGTTATGGGGGAGTTTGAGTTGACTGGGAGATACTTTCTACTCAGGGATTGTAAGATTCCAGTGCTAGGCTATAAGGAAAATCTAAGAAATGCTGGTTGCCTTAGTTACAGTGTTTTTGTTTGTTGCTTTGTCATAGACTGCCTCTTTAAGGTGTGCCCTATGAACCGATATTCTGCCCAGAAACAATATTGGAAAGCTAAGCAAGCCAAACAGGGGAATCACACAGAGGCAGCCTTGCTGAAGAAATTACAGGTAAGGGCCAGGCTTCCATTCGTCTGGCTGAGGCTAGCCCAAGAACAGCAATAACAAACCATCTATTTTGTATCTTGGTGATTTCACTCAATGCACAGAAACTTAGAGTAGATGCAGCAACCCATTGAAAGTGGAAGGGACTTTGAAGTTATAGGGTGTGACCGCTCATTTCCTGGCATGTAGCTCATACATTCCTGCTGCTAATTTTTAGGGTGTGCCAGACTAATTCAAGATTCACATAAAACTGGAAACAATTCAGAATCTCTGAGGAATAGCAAATCCAGTTATATTTTACTTGGCATAGTACTTAATTTTTTTCCTGAAAAACTAGAAAAAAAATTGAAAGTCTGTTGCTTCTGGTCTGGATTGAAATTTGGTAGAACTGAAATTCTGTGTTATTAAAATTCCTGCTACTTTCAGAATCGAAACTTTTGAGTCTTTTGAAATTCACCCACTATATTTATATTGTTTGGTTTATCTAACAATATTCCTTCTGAAACTAATTTTGTAAGACCAAAGAGCCTAGTACTTCTCTGAAACTTTTAACATAAAAACATCCCAAGATATTTTTTGTCACATTTCAGCATCAAATTGACATAATAATCATACTATATTAATCATTTATTTAATTGTTGGTCGCCGTGCCCCCAGCCCCAAGGGTAAAGCAACCAGCCTATTTTGTTCATGGTTATAGTCTTCGTTCCTAAAATAACCTTGTTTGTTAATTATTGCATTCTGTTTACTATGTTTCCATGCTGAATATTTGATAATCATTTTACAGCATGCTGCAGAACTGGAACAAAAACAAAATGAATCAGAGAATAAGAAACTGTTGGGAGAAATTGTGAAATACAGCAATGTCATACAAGTAAGTCTATTTACTTTCTCTTAAACAAGGTGAATATTTTATGGGTAATTTGCATTTGCATAGCAATGTCACGCTGCATTAAAATTTGGGGATACAATAGTTTGTTCTTTGATGCCAATTATGAATATTTTCAGTTGATGTTCAGCACAGTATTCTGTATGTTTGTGACTAGCCTGATGTCTATACATAAGAAAGTGAGCTTATCTAGATGTATGTGCAGGTTATTACATCAAAAGGAGGAAGATGGGGAAACATAATTTCTAAAGTTCTACAGTAAAATCCTTCTTTAGAATTAATGGGACTACCATGTAACATATGAAGCTTTATTTCTTCATTTTGTAGAGAGAGGAAAGTTTTTATATTGTACTTTTAGATGGAAATCGTCCTTGAGTTGTTATTAAAAGATTTATTGCAACAAGTGTGCACAATGATTTATCTCAGCTGCATTCCTCTTTTGTGCTTCACTTAGATCTTTCAGCTTTTTACTTGATTATTTGTTAATATATGCCCCACCCTGTTCCAAAAAGAATGTAAGGCATTTTCAAAACTACATACCACATAAGATAAAATAGAAATAAATAAGGCAACTGGGTCAAAGGGAAAAGGTTGGTTAAATGAATAAAGTGAAGTTGGGAGGAAGCGTGTTTATAAAATCCATGTCTCAAAGTCTGGTCAGCTTTACCTGGACGCCTTTTTATTGCTCACCGTGCTTTAAGGGAAACATAGTGTGTTATAGCACTCACTTAGGATGTCCTTAACATAGAACAAAGTCAAAGGTCGAAGCACGAAGTTTCCCAGGAAGACCAGAAAACTATTCCTCCAATGAGCTCTCATAAAGAGGACACTGTTTGATAGAGTAAATAAAAGTCTTCACAACTTCCTTACAGTAAACACTACAATGAGGTATTTCTTAGATATGTTTTAAAAAATAATATTGCCTCTTGTTTTGTTATTGGCCAATGATAAAATGCCAGTGCACATGACCGTCAGGGCAGCCCTCTCCTGGGACAAGATGAAAGAGAGCCTGGATCTACAGTAACCCAAATGTAGGACTTAATCTAATAATAGCTGATATGATACCTGTGGCATGGGTGGGTTGCATGTCTCTTGAGCAATCCTCCATAAATAGAATTTTTCTTAACCAAGTTTTGATTAATATTAAATGCCAACAAGTAGAACTTATGTTTCTTGTCAAGAACCTGATGCGCAAATGTTTGCATAGTCATTTACGGGCTGAGCCACGTGCTCTAACAAGTTAGATTCCAAAGGAGTGAGGTTGGGCCATGAGGGTTTCATTGGTTCATGAGATAGTTTCTTTATTATATTGAGGATATTAAAATGACCATTCTGTTTTGACATGGTTGTCATAATAGGAAGGAAAGGTTATTTGTGTTTCAGCTTTTCTACTCAGTAGAATAAGGTCTTGGAAAGGTTTTGTCCATGGTGTCCACAAAGTCTGGGAAATGATACTTCTGTGCTCATCTGACAAAAGAATAGAATCAGTGTCCTCCTGCAGGGATTTTGTGGAATGCAAAGCCTCCCTCTTCACAGAGGAAGTGGTAGGCTGTCATGGCAAGGATAGTTAATGCTACTAAGTGGTTCGGTGCATTATTTTAGTTTCCTGGTTATTTTTTGGTATATTCCATTTTTGTGTCTGTGCAAGAATGGAGAAAATGTGATTTGGGGGCATTTCCTGGTCTTCTTTGGGAAGCCTGATTTTATCCTATTATTTATCAGTAGATGAAAATTTTCAGAGGTGTCCTCTGGTTTGATTTCTCCATGTGCCCACGTCATTGTAGGGTAGAGGTGAGAAACCCAAAGAGAGTCAGCTTGGAAAGATGGTGAGAAGTTTGAATAGAGCTCCTTTGTTTAACCTGCACCCCAAGCAGTATTATATGGGTACAAATATACATATAAACATATACATGTAATTAACGGAGGACATCGAAGAATAAAGGCGGTAATGTCTTTTTCCCACAGCTGCTGCATATAAAAAGCAACAAGTATCTGACTGTCAACAAGAGATTACCTGCTTTGCTGGAGAAGAATGCTATGCGTGTGTCCCTGGATGCTGCAGGAAATGAAGGGTCTTGGTTTTATATTCATCCCTTTTGGAAGCTGAGAAGCGAGGGTGACAATGTATGTAAAAATAAAATTGAGAGAAATGGTGTGTTCCTCAAGACAGTAATTCATAATAAGTAAGAAAATCCAGATAGCACAATGAAAGGACATGTAGTTTTCAATCAACACATTTTTATGGTAATCTCTTTAAAAGGCTAAAACTATTTATTAATAGTGTAAATTGTGCTTGGGAATCAGAAAAAGACAAATTTCAGATTAATTAAAAAATCATCTTCCAGCTGGAATTCATGTGAAAGAATTTAAGTAATGTTAACATTGGCCCAGGCTTTTAAAGGAGAGGTAGAGTTTGCTTCCTTTCCTAATCAGAAGGGAGCATGATTGTAAGGAGAAAGCTATGCTTAGGAAATATTGTTTATCCCTTTGATTTAGTAGAGTAACAGTGAATTATGATAATATTTCATATACTGGCTCTATGGTATATTGATGTCTAAAGTATGAGGAGCTATATAGATGGGCACTTGCTTGTTGATGACAGCATTTAAGATATGTTTTGGAATACATTTTTGTTGTATCATGTAAATTTTAGTAGTTGCTGAAGTATTTTCTGCTAGCTGATAGAGAAGAGAAAATAAAAATTATGTGAAATGATTCAATAGGATCAATTGTTGGATATTTTTGTTTGTAATAATGTAGTAAGTGACCATTCCTAGTACATGAGAAATGCTCAATAAATGCTGAATAACTTCCATAAAAAGAACATCTCACAAATATTGGGCCAGGTGATCAAGAAAAATAGTTGAGATTAAAAAAAATTAACATCATAAATTCAAAGCAATATAAAAATATAATGCTTCTGACAGTTTTCTCAGTACTTTGATTACATTTTAAAGATGTTTTGGATATTTCTTATGCTAGAAATGTCCTCTTTTATAGTGAATCTATTTTTTCAGCAAATTTTGAAATACAAATTCAATTCCACAGGATGCAAGCTTCATGGTTTAATTTGGTTAATAAATCCTCCTTAGGTAAGGTTTGGGAGATGCATGGCATGCAGGAACGTAATGCACTTTAAGTCTTGTGTCGGATTCCTTAAAAAAAATAAAGTCCTACTTGTTTATTTTTTGGCATCAAGTGATGTGTGCTGTGAGCATGACATATATGTTAATTTTGGTAGGTAGTTCATTACAATCAACTCTCAATTTTTTAGGGACTGATTATGTCCTTCAGGAACAACCTGTGTCTTTTGGTTCCTTTCTAGTAATGTTTCCCACAGAGTTGTGTCCCCGCCTGTAGGTGGTCAATGAAAATCAAGCTTCAAAACCAGCAAAACCTGAGCTCAAGCTCTGAGGGAATATGAGGAAATGATTGGACAAATTAGGGCCTTTAGATTAGCTGTGGATTTTATTAATTCATTATATTTATTTATTCATTTTGTCTATTCCTTTCCCTGCTCCCAGAGGCCTTTATAGGATCAACTGAGAGTTGAATGTAATGAACTATTTCAAATAATTAGTTGTACTGGGGTGGGGGAAACTTCTCGTCCAAACACTCCATCTTGGTCAAGTGGACAATGTAATTGTTCAGTGCAATATAGAAATCCTCCTCTGTCGATGTGCTCTATAAAGCATGGCTAAAACAACCTTCCACATGGCTTTTTTGCTGGAACAGCTTACTGTTTTTGCTCACCACTATGTAGCTGTTGTATGTGATTGAGGTTGCTGCAAAAACATAAGCATACCCACAGCCCTCTCTTTGCCACAGAAATAATTGTATTGTAATGCTCATTTTCTTCCCTAGGAATAGGTAGCATTCTTTAGCAATAGATTTCATTCTAGGATTCGAAAATGTATTTTATTGAAGGCAGTTGGAAATACTGTCACATCATAACAAGTGATTTAATTACCACTGATTTTCTTTAAAAGCATATTAAGCTAGGAAGAGGAAATTGTAAGGTTCAAAGGGTTTTTAAAATTATAGTTTACTATTTAGGAATTAGTATGTTGTGATTCAGATTCTAAGTATTCAGTAAGATGTTCGGTGACTGAAATGAAATGTGAAAATGAGACTGATGATATTTTGGGGAGTAAAATGCTCATATTCTCAAAAATCAGTGGTTTCTACCATTAAAGGATGGTGTTCTATCTTATAGAATTGTCAGTTAGTTCTTGGGGAAAAATAGATTCATGAATGCTTCAACTTTTCAGCTATAAAGAAGCTCTGGCTTGTTGTTGAAAAGTTAGAAAGTCCTTGGGGGATAGCAGAGTACATAAATATTTCATTTTCATTTATTTTCCCATGATTGAATGGTTAATTTTTCATTTTCAGCTTTGATCTAAGAAAATATTAGTTCTTTACCTTAATGGTAGATTTTAAAAAGGAGAAAAGCCCAGATAATTCTTTCAGTCAAGAGAAAAATTAAACTCTTAGGGAAAGAGCCTCTTCAAATAGCAAGTAGATTTTGCTATTTTGCAAAACTAGATCTCTTGGAATTCTAGCAAAGGCAGGACTAGATCCCTGGTGTTTTGGTTTTTACTGCAGTGTTCTTTTTACCATGCCAGGTATCACTTCAAAAAAAGGGTAGCTGCCAGTAGCATTATATTGCTCTTTATTTTCAATAAAATCTCAGCTTAAATTTTTATGGCTGTTGGATAGAATCAACAGAAGTGCTTTTGGAATTGGAATTTTTAAAAGATGCTGTGTACTAGGGTGAGTGTGACATGGCAAAAGATGATGGCACCTTCAAGTTCCTTATTAAATACACAGCTTCTCAGAAGGCATGAGACCACATCAGTGGGTCAGCCCCATGCTACATTCTTCAGAGTGTACTATCAAATTCCATATTTACCAGGTTATCGAATTAGGTGTAAATTCCCCAAGAACAGGGACTATTTATCACACTTTTGTATTCTTTTTGGCACCTCTTATTGTTTTGTTTATTTCTTTTGATTAGCCTCTTGTCCATTTCATTGCAAGTTTTTTTCACCCTTGTCAAGAACAAAAAACGGAGGACTTGGAAGTTAGTGAATTAATGTTAGATTCTCTTTGTGAATACCATTCTTACGAACCCTTGGTATTTAGAACATTTTGGTTATATGGCTGGTCTTTAAAAATATACAGTATAAAGGGATGCCTGGGTGGCTCAGCGGTTGAGCATCTGCCTTTGGCTCAGGGCGTGATCCCAGAGTTCCGGGACCGAGTCCCGCATCAGGCTCCCTGCACGGAGCCTGCTTCTCCCTCTGCCTATGTCTCCGCCTCTCTCTCTGTGTATCTCTTATGAATAAATAAATAAAATATTAAAAAAAAGAAAAAAATTATACAGTATAAGACTTTCTGGGCAGTGTTTTGAAATAAATATAACACATGGTTCAACCCAAAGCTTACAGAAAACTATAGAAAGTTAGTAAGACTTAGATCAGTGGATATAGGTGCAAACAAAAATATTCTTTTAATTGGAAGAACATAGCTAAAATACATAGCTAAAATACATCATTATATTTAGCAGCTTATTGGCTAATATTTATATGATGCAGATGAGAATGACCAATCCAATTGGTAAACCAAATCCAATTGTTCTTTTAGAAATTGGAGGATCAGATGCAGCACTGGCAGGATGTGTATTAAGTCCCAGTATTCGTAGTATGGATGACTACCTAGACTTCTGTCTGGCTCTGAGACTTGGAGCTGCCTTGGTGTCATGTACGATAACAAGTGTGTGTGTTTGTGTTTTGGAAGAGGATGTTGGAAATAGGTTTATGCCATGTTGACTTTTATATGTTTTTGTTGATATTTAATTTTTAAAAATACCAATTTTGGTTGAAAGAAAATAATATAAAAATGTGTCACTTAATGTCTCTTATCCTTTTTTCCATCTCCCTCTTTTTTGTCCCCTGTATCACAGTAAACCTCTGGGCAGATTTTTTTATGCATGTACTCTTACTCCCTCCTTTCCTTTTTTACACAAAGAGAGCCTGGCTCTGCCCCCTCACCCTCTCACTTAACGTCGTTTCTTGATGATATTCCATTATCTGTACATAGAGAACTTCTGTGATGGCTTTTGTGAGTCACAGTACCAGGACCTGACTGATGATGGAGTTGAAAGGCGGGTGATGAATAGAGACCAGTCCTGTGAGCAGTAGAAGCTACTTCTGCAATCCTAAGAACAACTTCCCTTTGCCCAAGTAGTGAGCTTGAGGCTTCTTTATCATCGTTTGTGACAACAGTACTATGTATAAATGTAGACTCCTTTATATAACCCATAAAAGCTTCATTTCTATTGGAAATATGAAATTATGTTCCAGAAAGTCTTGGTCTAGGTTAAGATCCAGGGAGGAGAAGTTTTGTTTATTCTTATTTTCTGAGTCCTAATTTGTTTTTCAATTATCTGTCAAACTAATGCACTCTAATAACCCTGAAAGAAATATGCAAAGAGAAGGCATTGGTTTTCATTTCTGAGGTGGTGAGCAATTCTGGATGAGAATTGAGAGTGTAGGTCCATAGTAACGTACTTTAAAAAAAAATTATTTATTTATTTGAGAGAGAGGGAGAGTGAAGAAGAGCAGAAGGAGATGGACAAGCAGGCTTTGTGCTCAGCAAGGAGCCTGATGTAGGGCTTAATCCTAGGACTTGAGATCATGACCTGAGCTGATATTAAAACTCAGAGGCTTAACCCACTGAGTCACCCAGGTGGCCCATACAGTAGTAAGTCTTCTAATGGAATGTAACAAGAGAAACATTAGTAACTCTAAAATTAAACTGCTCATTATTACCATTACAAAAGCATAACGTCATTTCCCACAATTTGAATTATGAATAGAAATTCTTGAAGATAAATTGGACATTGTTAATGATAACATAAACGAAAAAACATCTTAGACTTACTTCTCCAGAGTATTTCTCCCAAAACCAATTAAAAGTTTTTTATATATATTTTATTATTATTTTTTCATTGATCTCTACTCCCCTGAGGTCAAAAGTTACATGCTCTACCAACTGAGCCAGCCAGGCACCTCCTAATTAAAAAAATTTTTTTCTTAATTTAAAACTAAACACCAAGTTTAAAAAGCAATATTAGTTTTGCATGTTTAAGATAAGAGTGAATCAGATGCTTAAGGACCAAACAATGAACATATTTCTACCGGGTCATCCTAATTGTGTACTTCCTGAATCCAGATGAAATTGGAATGTTTAATATATTTCTGAGATTATGAGAAAGATAAAATTTAATAGATTTGTTTTTAATCCCATAGATAATAAAATGTATAATATCTTCTGCTTGCATTTGAAGTAGTTCTAATATTTAGGCAGATTGATTGTGGCAGATGCATTTGCTCTATCTTAATGGCATAAGACCCAGTGTGGAGGGGTAACTATTTATTGATATTAAAAAGCGTTATTACTGAAATGGGAGACTAATAAGAAAAGGATCTACACTAGCTTTATGAATCCAGGCTGATGGGCACTGTGGAACATGATTACATGATCATTTATCGGAAAATATTTTACTCAAACAGAAAAAGAATTGAACTAAGATTTGTGTGGAAGACAGATCAGGTGTTAGGTCAATAACAAGACGTCCCTGCAGTTATTTTTAGCTTCAAATATAGCACCACAGATTTGTTCAGTGTCTCAGTTGCAACTTATTTCTGGTTCTAGATCGTTGTGGGTGATAAAGTTGTTTTGATGCCTGTGAATGCAGGACAGCCACTACATGCCAGCAACATAGAGCTTCTCGATAATCCAGGGTGTAAAGAGGTAAGTTCAGGAGGAAAGAAAATGAATTTATTTTTATCATGGGAGGAAAAATGTCATATAGCTCCATTCATTGTTTTCATGAATGTAATTATGCTAATTAATATTCCTAAGATCTGTGTAGATAATGATTATGATTTTTGGATGGTATTTGTGTTGGAAGTACATACCTCATTGTCCAGAGTTATCTTTTTTTTTCTCTTTTTACTAGTTGGAGGAATAATTTCTGGTATAAAATGGCATCACAATTTTGTAACTTAACATTTCTTCATTAATAGGTGAATGCTGTTAATTGCAACACTAGTTGGAAAATAACTTTATTCATGAAATATAGTTCCTATCGAGAGGATGTACTAAAAGGAGTGAGTATGTGCTGCATGGAACATTTGTTAGAAGAATTGAAGGTAGTCTTACTGAAATTCCAGATGCAAAACCTATGTATTTGCTAGTATTCATAGTTTAGAAGATGATTATAAACCTTAATAGTCACTATGGGTGTTTCATTGAGTTTTCTTCTCTATAGTTTGAAATGTATAAATAATCACTGAAAGCCAAGTAAGTAGGAGAAGGGCCCTGAGTATCAAAACCAGGAGACATCTGCTTCTTATGTCTCTTTGTTCAGACTTTTCTTGGAACTACAGTGTTCTTTTCCTGTTTTCCTAGGGTGATGTTGTTAGGTTGTTCCATGCAGAACAAGAGAAGTTTCTGACTTGTGATGAATATGAGAAAAAACAGCACATTTTCCTTCGGACAACCTTGCGTCAATCAGCCACTTCTGCTACCAGTTCTAAAGCGCTCTGGGAAATAGAGGTGTGTAAATATTTTTTGGACTTGAGTAAATACTTATATAAGAAAGAAAAGATTTACCAGGCTGATTAATTTATTGTTATAGGCATCATTTAGGATAAATCCATAAAACAATGATATTTGTGAATGAACTTGTACCTCTTCATTACTATAATCAATTTGAAATGTTACTACTTCCTTTACCTATCCTCTCTGGAGCATCTCTTTTCCTGTCTCTCTCTCTCTCTCTCTCTCTCATCTAATAAGAGAATATATAGATGTTCCTTTTAAAAAATTCATTGTGAAATATTGTCAAGACTGATCAGTATGCAGGTGGGACACCTGGGTGGCTCAGTGGTTGGGCTTCTGCCTTTGGTTCAGGGTGTGATCCTGGGGTCCTGGGATTGAGTCCTGCCTCAGACTCCCAGCAGGGAGTCTACTTCTTCCTCTTCCTGTCTCTACCTCTCTCTCTCCGTGTCTCTCATGAATAAACAAACAAAATCTTTAAAAAAAAAAAAAAGGAATTCATTCATCCTTTAAAAAGTATTTCTTAAGCATTGCCAATATGGTAATTTGGAAAATGTAAGGTATGAATTTTTCTTTAAGGGATGTTTTTATACAGTGGAAGGGCTAAGATAGACATAATTACCTATGAATAAGCCAGCATTTGATAAGTTCCATCCTGATTTAATGGACATCCAGGCCTATAGCAGTGGTTCTCAACCATTTTAAATCCATCACTCCCCTTTTACAGCATATGTTTTGTGACACTTCCTTTAATATCAAAGTCATAGTAATATTATTTATAGATTTACATGATTGAATATTAATAAAATCCCTATATTTCAATTTAGAAAAAAACAAAAGGAAACAATGTATAATAAATATCGTAAAATATTATGTTTCAACATGTAAATAGTTACTGTAGAAGGTATGATAGTTGTATCCATCTTGAATGAGTACATTTGGATTTGAAGAAGTGGTAGGAGACCAGGATCAGAAAACATTGTATACAAGTATAGGAAAATGAAAGATCAGTGGTAAATGTGCTCCTTGAGTATCCTGCATTAGGGGAAGTAATAACAGAACACGCTTATTTGTACATGATTAAAAAAAGAAGGAAATAAACATATTGAAATAGGGATAACAGCACAAATTACAGACTATTGAAACAGAAAATGAGGAAGTATGATGTTTATGCTAATGAGCTGAGCCTTAATTATAATTGTAACATGAAAATAATTCTCTAAGTTTTGACATGGCTTAGAATAGAGAAAATAGTACAAAAAGCATATTTTCTATCTTGAAACCCTGCTACATGTTGGAGACAGTCTTTAGCATTCAGAAGAGATCTTATCCTTCAAGAGGATACGTTTATAGAGAACTGAGAAAGTCTCAGAAAAAACAACCATCACCAAAGCTATGTGATATTCTTCCCAGAAGTCTACCTGATAATGTCTCTTACCAGGGTTAAGACTGAAATAAAACAAGCAGCTCCCAAATAAATACATAATTAAAATATGTATTTTTCACACCGTAGATCTCTTATCATTGTACTCTAAAAAATTAAAGAGATATAGGGATGGCAATAATCTGAGGTATAATTTTAAAGTTTTATTAATGAAATGCAGTAATAAAAAAGTCATATAGTGACTTCCTATACAGTGAGTTCCCTTCATTTCACGTGTTTATGTCTATATGATAAGTCTTTTAAAAGAATTGTGACTCTTCTCGCATATATTTACTATTAGTTTTCTAGATTTTGCTGTATCATTGCATTGTAATCCTTTCCAACAAAACATGTAGTCGAAATACTCTAACTTCTATAACCCACCAAGTGATCAAAATGGAGAGAATGAATCCGTTATTTAATAATTCTGAAATAATGCCTCAAATTCATTTAAGCTTCCCTTCCCATAGTGAATTTCTCTTCAATTATCAGCCTTTGACTTGATATGAAGACTTTTTAATATGTGAACATATTACCAATTTATATTTGTGGTAGGCTCCTTTCTGTAGGAGGTTTGAATGAGGTGGGCTGTGCTTCATCAGTCAGGGTGGCCAACGTGCTTCAAGCAAAGAGGTATTTGGTGTAGGAAATTAGCTCTCAATGTTACTGGAAGGACTGGACAGGCAAAACTAGGATAGGGAACATGGTCTTATCTGGCAATGCTAAAAGTTACTCCTTGAGCCCTCAGGTGTCTTCTGTGCTTTAGGAAGCATCTACACCATCTTGCAGGAGCCTGCACTAGGCAGCTGCCACCCCTTTACTGGAACCAAAGAGGAAGCTTTCTTCTACTTTTCTCTGCTTTCCACCCTAATGGAATGACTTGAGAACCATGCCGGTGAGGCTTCCCACCCCTGTGATACAGAAAGAGGAGCACTTGGAAGGGTGAGGTGGGTCCTGAGTGCCACACACAATGTCCAGCATATGCTCAACTCCCCTGTGACTTGCAGGATATAGAGTATCTTACCTAATGCTGGATCATGCCAATAACATCCTGCCAAAATCACTGTGATGGATGAAAACACCCTTCTTTCTGTATCTCCTCTTGTCTCCTAGAGAGCTGTACTGGCGTTGCTAGACCTACTAGTGTATAGGATAGGAGTTCTTAGTCTGGGGTCTGTGATGAGCTTCAAGCCATTTGTTAACCTCCATCAGTTGTGTACAAAATGTGTTGTGTATGCATGTGAGGCAACCAATAGATTTGAACAGTGTCAAACGTATCTATTCCTTCCCCAAAGGAGTCAGAGTGTAGCCAGTGTGATTAGCAAAAGATTTGTGGAAGAAGTTTGATTTGAGAACTTAGCCTTGTAGGATGGGTAGGTTTTTGGTCACAGGGAGAATTTTTTTTTTTTTTAAGACTTCATCCACTTTGAAGTATTTTCATAATTATTCTGTTATTGGAACTATCAGATTAGGGGAAGACCCAGATTCTAGAGTCTAGCAAAAGTATTAGAAATTTATATATAGCAACACACAGAATCTGAGGCTGGGGCAGAAGGCCAAGCATGATTAGTATTAACAAAAAGAAGATAACTGGTTGGGGAGAACAATGAAAAGTTCTCCTAGTACTTAATCTTCAAAAAAATCCTATGAGTTAAAATCATTTTGTAACATGATGAAACTGGCTTGAAGATGTTCAGTTCCTTGCTGTGATCATCCCATTGTGACTGACAGAGCTGGGACTCAAACACAGTCATCCTGAGACTTTAAAATGTAGGCCTTGCCTCTGCACCAACCCACCTGGCATAACCTGCTGCTGCAGAGCATCTTCTTTTATTCTCAGTGAGCCTAGTGGCTCAGCATCTAGGGCAAGGCCAAATCCAAGAATGGGTATCAAAGGACATGGTATTAGTAACAAAGCACATGTGGAAAATTAAGTTAGTTGAGAGCTCCAGGCCTTGGCATATGTGATTCTCTCTGCCTGGAATGCTATCTTCCCATCTCTTATGTGACTATTCATTCTATACCTGCAGGTTTCAGCTCACATGTCATCTTGGAGTGGCCTGTGCTAATCACCACATCTAAAGAAGCCTTCCCTAGTTACCCAGTCATGCGCTCTGTTTATATCCTCCTGGCACTTGCCAAATCTCATTTATTGAAAGCTCCAGTCTTACTCATTGCTGTGATCCTATTGCCTCAGAGTCCCTGGTGTATAATAAGCTTTTACTACGATTTGTTGAATGAATATTTGAGTAACAAATGGGGGAGAACCCCTCAGTATTTCCATTTTCAGCCTGGGAAACCTGTCTTTTGGAGTAAGACTGTATTTACACACTTAAGACATGAGCATCACGCGTGCACACAGTGGGTTAACTGTTATGTCTCTTGCTAATTTGCGGGAAAATTTGTTTTTCTGCCATGTTGTCCTTTCATGAAAACATATATTGGATTTGGCAAGTTAGCGTTAACAGGCGAGCACTTTGTGTAAACTGTTGGCACCTTCTTGCCAGTAACATGACGATATTTTGTGCTTTATTATTGTTGCTCTTTTCGTCTGTAGGTAGTTCATCATGACCCATGCCGCGGGGGTGCTGGACAATGGAACAGCTTGTTCAGATTTAAGCACCTTGCAACTGGGAACTATTTAGCTGCAGAGGTAAGACTCATGGATATAGTGCTATTAAATCTTTGACTCTGAAATAGTGAAATAAGCAGTTAGGTTCTCCGAAAGGTGCTGTATTTGTAGGTGATTATACTAAATTTGATTATTGCCTATTATGATCTGGATTGGCATATCAATTATTCTTAAGATGTGAATATTAATTGAAGCCTTTCAATAATTTTTGTCTTAAACATTAAAACAACAAGTGGCACCTACGTGGCTCAGTAAGTTAAGCGTCTGACTTGTGATTTTGGCTCAAGTCATGATCTCATGGGTTGTGAGATTGAGCTCCACACTGGGCTCTGTGCTCAGTGAGGAGTATACTTGAGATTTTCTCTCTCCCTCTGCCCCGCCCCCCAACATGTTCACTCGCATGCACGTGTGTGCTCTCTCTCTCTCCCTCTAAAATAAATAAATATATCTTTAAAAAAATTAAAACAACGATAACAGAACACTGGTGGTTGGTTTACTTTAAAGTCGAGTGCAGTAGAGTATCTGATTTGCATATGGATGCGATTCATCCTAAACTTTTTTATTTAGCTTCGCCCTTTCAGAATGTGTGCATTGGAGAAATGACCAACTCATTGTTGGTATCGTAGAGCCTTGATAGTTTCAGGTCATCTTCACGGAGACTAGTCTCACTAGTGGGTGGCTTTTATCGTTCAAACCGTTGGAGAAGAAAGGTGTTTATTCCTAAGACACTGAACTGTCCTAAAACTGTTAATAAAAATGGTAAAAACAAATAAAATCTTTTCTTTTTATGTCAAAGCATGTTGACAATTGGTAGATTTGAAGGGTGGATAGAAGTAACAGCATAGAAGTTTTAGAAATGACTTAATTAAAGTTTGGTTATCTAATGTAAAAATAATTTTGAAAATATTTGTTTTTTAGATGAAAAAAAATGTCCATTCATTCTACTCTCTTCAACTCTATTTTTCAACTTAGGGCTTTTTCTGGGATTCAAAACCAGAATTTGGCCTTAGAATTTTTAGTATTAATTATCTCACTTTTGGCTTTGGATGTGAGGGAGGATAAGGAAGTGAGGATGCGGAAGTGATGAGAAAAAGGTGTGGGAAACAGGAAGTTTCTGTAAACATGCTGATCCCTGTCTCAACCAGCACTCAACACCATTACCCTCTGCATCCTATTAATCTGTGACAGTTGTCCTCATAGTACTTTCCACTATTTGATTTACTGTACATTTTTTTCCCTTGACATTCTCTTTCAGAATGTATGCTCTCTGAAGGCAAGGATTCTTTTGTTTTTTGTTTATTTTTGGATCACCACTCTGTTCACAGTGGGTGGTGTCCCACATCTAGGGTGGTGCCTGGGACTTAGAAAGCATTTGATGAATGTCTTTTGAATGAATGAATGAATATAAGAAAGCTCTTTAGGATTCTGTAAGCTTAGAAGATAGGAAGAAGATTTTGTGATTTGTATCCGAGTGGCATTTGGAGTCATGTTTGGGCATATTAATCTCTCTAAAATCCAATTTCTTCCTCTGGAAAATGGGAATAATCACAACATTTATATACTAACAATATTAAGAGAATTAAGTGAGGTAAAGTGCTTGGCATAATGTGGTAAACATCCAGTAAGTGATGCTGGCATGGTTAAATTTATTGTGAGAAATAGAGATTACTCTTACTTTTATAAATATCTGACTTATTATTTATGAATCTCTTCAAATAAATGAAATATAGCTTTGCAATTTATGGGCTGTTTGCACCATGAATGTTTTGAAGTAACTTTTTTGAAAAGTAACACTTTGACACTGCAAAATTAAGCCGTAAGGTAGAGAATCTAATCTAAAATAAGAATTAGAAAAGCCTATTAGATGTCTTATAAAAGATTAGAAATTAACATCAAAATTATCTTGGATCTTATATTAGTGACTCTTAATTTACTTCAATCAATGACTGTTTTTACTACTGACAATCTATAGACAACTGACATGATTAATTGGTTAATTTCTGCAATTAAAACTTGTATCATTGATACATTCAAATACCTAGATTAAGAATTAAACTGTTAATTAACTTTGATGATTAACTTTGATGAAGATCCAAGACCTTGATACATAAAAGAATTTATTTAAAGTTGAGAAATAGAAATCAGTTCATTCCTTGAAAAGATTTTTAAAAGACTATTCTGTCTTTAGAGAATATGACTTTAAATGTCAGATGCTATTTTGTCCATTAAAGAGTCTGGTATACTTGTAGGATCTTTTCTTTGACCTTTAATACTTGAGATAACATCTTTTTTTATGGCAAGGTGAGAGAAGGAGAATTAAGTATTAAATACATCTCTGAAAATGGAAAGCTAGGAACTTATTTTCTACTGATTTTAACTCATAAAATAGAATGGGTGCTTCTGTGTACTATTTTATCAGTACAAGAGAAATCTTAGCTTCAGAATAGTGGCATCCATAGGTTAAAGTTTTATATTTCATTTGTCAGCTAAGGTCAGGTAAGGTCCTGGTACAGTCACATCTCACGATGCTTGTCCTACTGATGTGAAAGTGTCTATAAATGTGGCAAAATCACAGTTATTGTAGTCCTTGTCACTTGATAAAAAAATTGATTTCTAGTTCTAGTACCACAACAGGTCGCAATTAGCCTCTGATGGCAGTTAAAAAAACAATGCTTATCCTTTTCTTATTTTGCTTTAAAAAATGCCCGGGTCTTTAATTTCAAATCATTCCCAACATTTGGATTTGTAACTTCCTAGCCTTATTCATTTTCTTATATTATATTATATCCTTATTCATAGGAGAGAACAGGTCCTTGACTTTTATTGAAGTTTTTAGTTTTATCTTTAATATCTAGATACTTCTTAAAAAATAAAATACATCATAGGATGTTGAAAATACAAGAGTTGGGAATAATTATTTTTGGAATTCATAGCAGCAACAGACATCCTCTTTAGGATTTCTTTTTTTTTTTTTTTTTTTAATTTTTTATTTATTTATGATAGTCACAGAGAGAGAGAGAGAGGCAGAGACACAGGCAGAGGGAGAAGCAGGCTCCATGCACCGGGAGCCTGATGTGGGATTCGATCCCGGGTCTCCAGGATCGCGCCCTGGGCCAAAGGCAGGCGCCAAACCGCTGCGCCACCCAGGGATCCCCCTCTTTAGGATTTCATACCATCTTTCATATGTGCTTTTTAGGTGACTGATAAATTCACAATGTGGTAGGGAATGCTATAGAGAAGGAAGCAGAGGAGTGAGTTTCTGCCCTCAAAGAACTCGCCTCTTAGGGCAGCCCTGGTGGCTCAGTGGTTTAGCGCCGCTTTCAGCCCAGGGTGTGATCCTGGAGGTCTGGGATCGAGTCCTGCGTCAGGCTCCCTGCATGGAGCCTGCTTCTCCCTCTGCCTATGCCTCTGCTTCTCTCTGTGTCTTTGATGAGTGAATAAAATCTTAAAAAAAAAAAAAAAAAGAATTGACCTCCTAGTTTGGAAGACAGTATACTATAAGTGGCCACATGATGGTCAGGAGACAGGATCATGTCAGGCTGATTATGTGTGCAGGTGGAGGTAGGTCAGCATGAAATTATCCAAAGAAGGCTCTTGCTTGGGGTGAACTTTTTTCTGGTTTTCCAAGAAAGTAACAGATACAGGTTGGTAGAGAAACAAAAGGACAATCATTGTAGAAGTTGTCAAGGAGACACAGGGTTGTGGACTGTCCAAATCATATGTGGACAATGAAAAGAGGGAGGCCTGATTCAAGGAAAGGAGTTCTAAAAGAAATTATTGAGGGATTCCTTTGCTTGAAGATTTTGATTGGAAGGTTTGAATTTGATCTAATTAGTAATGGGAATAAATTTGAAGTAGTTAGCTTATAGGCTGAGGCTGGACAGCTATACGTAAACATTTGGTAGACACAGCGATGTCACTAGAAAATCTAGTTTCTGCCCTAAAAGAGCTCTCAGTACAGTGTGATACATGTATTATAGCAATAGGAATAGTGGTGTGCTTATGGGGAAACACTAATGTGCCAGAGAGGTTTAAGGAATGGCGAGGAGGCCCGAGGAGGAGCTGCTTGGTGGATGAGTAAGGCAGGTGGGGAAGTGAGAGAAAGCATGTTCGGGCAGTGAGAATAGCTTTTGCACAGGCAAAGAGGTGTGTGGTATTGTACAGACTAGTTGTTTTTTTTTTTTTTTTAAGATTGATTTATTTGACAGAGAGAGTGTGAGAGAACACAAGCAGGGGGAGTGGCAAAGGGAGGTGGAGAAGCAGGTTCCCCACTGAGGAGGGAGCCTGATTCCAGGCTTAATCCCAGGACCCTGGGATCATGACCTGAGCTGAAGGCAGACATTTAACTGACCGAGCCACCCAGGCGCCCGGGTACAAACTAGTTTTGTATGGATAATACATATGTGTATCACACATAGGATATGTGTGAGTTTGGAAGTGGTGCTAGAAGGTGGGAGGGGAGTGGTACGACCAGAGATGTAGGGCAGCTGATTTTTTTCAGGCCATATATATTAAGCTAAGGAGAATTGGTTTTATTTTTAAAGAGCTGTGTTCTAAATAAATTTATGTTTGGAGATGACCACTCTGGAGTTGCATTGGCTAATGCAGTAGTCACTAGCCACATTTTCGTTATTTAAATTAAAATAAATACTTTTGAAGAGTCAGTTTGTCAGTTACACTAGTCACATTTCAAGTGTCTCAATAACTACATTGTCCTGGATAGCACACATTATAGAACGTTTCCATCATCACAGGGAAAGATCCAGTTGGCAGAGCTGCTCTGGAGCCTTTGTAAAAGCAACTGGAAGGGATCACCTTAGAGATAGGGAGCCCAGGTAGGTGACAAAAGTCTAATACCTCTAGAATATTTTGAGGACTTGAACCAAGGGAGTGGCATTGGTAATGGCAAGAAGGGTGAGTGGAGAAGACATTTTTAGGACATGGAAACAATGGAGTTGTAATCCATAAATGTTAAAGGTTAAGGAGTTGGAAGATTCTGGCTTTGGAGAACTGGTGATGTCATTCTCCAATTTAGAGAAAATGGGAAGAGGTGCAGCATTGATGGGGAAATAATCC
Source organism: Canis aureus (assembly GCF_053574225.1). NCBI lineage: Eukaryota > Metazoa > Chordata > Mammalia > Carnivora > Canidae > Canis > Canis aureus. Next base: position 21,212,047 of record NC_135635.1, read on the forward strand.
ATTCAGTTTTGAGTATGTCTAATTGGAGGTGCTGTAGAATGTCCAGGTGAAAACGCCTGATAGGTACAGGATTCACATCTTTGGGGATTGTCTGGCTGGTCAGCATTAGCATGGCTGACATCACCAGGCAGTACAAAAAGAGTGAGAAGATGTTTGAAGGTGGAGCTGTGGGGAACATCATCTTTTAAGGGTGGACAACAGACGGGGAGCCTGAGAAGTTAGAAAAGCAACTGGAAAATCCAAAGGGCTGAATCACAAATGTCAAGCAAGGGAGGATAGAGTTTCAAAAAGGAGAGTGCTACCGAAAAGGTCAGGAACAAAATGTATTTACAGCATTTGGCAAGAACACAGTCATTTGTGATTGAGAGCATTTTTAGTGGAAGCCAGAATCCAGGGGGTGGAGGAATGATGAGGAAGCCAGGAAGCGGAAGTAGGGGTGAACTGACTTTTCATATCAGGGCTATGAAGGAGGAGGAACATTAATTAAAAAAAAAAACGTCATACAAGATAGGTTTTTATTTATTTTTATTTTATTTTTATTTTTTCAAGATAGGTTTTTAAAGGTATATTAAAAAAAAAAAATAAACTGAGAACAGAGCTGTTTTTTCATTAGAGGAAGTTCCTGGCAATGTGTTACTCTTTTCCCTCAGCCTTTCTATTCTCAATATACAAATTGATAATTTGAAATATTACTTTCATGTGCTTGAGGCATTTCTGGTAAATTGGATTATTCCAATTTCTTGAATTGCCTTTGAATATATGGTGTTTCTATTGGCCAGTGTGGCAAAGAAAGCTAGTGTGGTAGGGAAAAAAATCTCATATATACTACTCACAATCTGTCTGACTTAAAGCAAATATTTAACCTCTCTGAATCACTGTTCCCTTGTGTGTAAAAAAGATGATAATATATATTACATGGGATTATTTTAGAATTAAGATATGGAGTGTTCAGCATCTTGCACATAAAATATATCCAATAACTATTAAGTCCCTTCACTTCCATTGAGAAGGGAACAGAAAATATGGAGTAGTGTTATTATTACCATCACTACTCCTACTATTATTATGATTATAATTTTTATTTAGCACTGATATTTCTTATTTATTTATTTATTAATTATTTTTTAAAAACATTTTTTTTTAGCACTGATATTTCTTTATAAGCTAGGTTTTTTTTGGCGGGGGGATATAAGGGTTCACCACTGGGTACATGGAATAGTGTCTAATATTTAATCTATATTCAGTAAATACTACATAATCTAATGGATGAATCGGAGAGAGAAAGACTGAGGCTATACATCCAGTCATTTCACTTTACAGAAAAAAAGAAGCCCAGGTTCAGAGAGGTGATTTACTTTGTCCAAAGTTCAAAACAAGATAATGATAGTCTTTGGGTTCGATGCTAGATTTGTGGGGCTTCATCTATACCATTGATTCTCAGCCTAGGGTGATCCACTTGGCCAGGGGAGACTTGACAATGTCTGGAGACATTTTTATTGTCAGACGGGGGAGAGGGAGCTACTGGCATCTAGTGGGTAGAGGCTAGGGATGCAGCTAAGCATCCATGCACAGGGCAGCCACTACAACAAAGGATGGTCTGGTTCCAAATGCCAGTAAGGCCAACCTATGTTGAGAAACCCTAACCTATGTTACACCATCATTTGTCAACTGCCTACTAGGTGGAAGCACTATTTTGAAACAAACAAAGGTGATTAACACTTGGTCCTTATCCTTTGGGAGTTTGCAGTGTAGAAGAGAATATTAATCCAGTCACTGAGACATCTCCTTTGCAATTACTTTCAGCATACACCTACATCTGAGATAACTGATTTTGTGTAATGTTTAAATTATTAACATCTATCGATGACCACAGTAAATCTCACAGTGAGTTTTAAGGGCTGCAATCTTAAATATAAGCACAAATGAGAAAAAAAACAAACCCTCACAATTTTACTTATACATGCACCTCCTAAACCTGATATTCTATTTTAACCAGTACTTAGAGGGTGGTTAAGTTTTTCAGAAAAAATATAATGAGGCTATTGCTTGTGTAGAAATGTAGGGGACACTATCCAAAGGAAATTAGACCATTTTATTCGTGGAAGCTTCTATAGTCTAATTATAGAGACAAAACACATAAACTGCCAGCTATTTAAGAATAGCACTATAAATATAGTGCTATTTTGTTTTAGGGAATTCAAAATTTATTTTTGAGAATCACACAATGCTAGAAGCTCATCGACAAAACGTGGAACAAAGTATTTAATTGTGAATTAGAGAATGAAGCCATTTGTGGCTTTGTCAGATAATGCGATACAGTACATTTACAGTACCGTATTGTTAGGCTGCCTTCCTGTGATGTCAGTTTCTGTGGTCCATACAAAAAAGAAGGTAACATGAGAGGAAAGAATGGAAATAGTCATGTATGTTTGCATTTAATACACAGCATGGTTGTAAGCACACTCATTGCCCTAGATCTTTTACTTGTATCGCCTTATTGGTGCAAGAGAGTTCCCAACCATATCAATGGGGGTGGGGGGGATAATTTTATCATATTTTGAGTGGAATAATATGGGAGTCTCAGTAAACTGTTCTTCCATAGTCATGGGAGCAATTGTAAATCACGTATCACAATTTCTGATCCCCTGCTTCTACATTTTCTTTCTTTGGGTATTCTTAAAGCAATAATGATCCTTCCCAGAACAAGAGAGACCGAGTAATGCAAATCATTTTATGCATTAAAGATTTGATCATTACCCTTCCAGAGACAGCTAATTTATTTGTTTGTAGATAGGCCAGATTTCCACCAGATGGCAGTAAACACTTATTTCCTAACTATGCAACAGACTTCGGATTTAATTAATTAGTTAAAAACTTAGTACTCAAGAACCTGTACACCAGTATAGAATCTTATGAATGCTTGGGTTGTAGTTTTATGTATCCTTATGTTTAATTTTCCATTAACTGTGTCAGCCATCGTTTATGGTTTGCATGTTTATGTATGTATATGTATATATAAACAAATACAATGGAAGAAGATACATACCAGACGCTCTGCGCGCGCACACACACACACGTTATATATTACAATATAAATTGTGCCTGGCACATATAAGCATTTAATAAGGGTTATTTTCCCCTTCTTTTCTTTTTTAGACTTGTCAGAATAATAGATTGTCTCTGAAATGCCAGGCATTGGAAAAAAGAACATATATAATTATTTAAAAATGTATAAGTGATGATTTTAATGTTATATAATAAAAATTGATCAAAACACATTTCATAATAAAAAAGTAACATTTAAAAATTTTTCATTTATTTGTTCATAAGACTGAGAGAGAGAAAGAGAGAGAGAGAGGTAGAGACACAGGCAGAGGGAGAAGCAGGCTCCATGCGGGGAGCCTGTTGTGGGACTCGATCCTGGGTCTCCAGGATCACACCCTGGGCAGGCAGAAGGCAGGCGCTAAACCACTGAGCCACCCAGGGATCCCCAACATTTTTGTTTTAAGAAAATGAGTGTATATTAGAAATGTTCTGTCTGCTTCTTGCTATTTTGTTAGGTGGAAAGATGGAATTGTCTTTCATTTGATTGTGGTGCAGTCATGGTTTTCACTGCCTAAGTGTTGATGATCTCTGTCTCTCTTTCTCTGCCACTTTTCTATTCTGACTTGTGACATTTTCTACTTGACTCCTTTCGAGCCCTCTTTGGCCATTCGAATGAGAACTCCCTTCAGAGGTTAGTACTGCGTCTTTGCTCTTCATATTCTCTTCCTGGTACTCACTCCCACAGTTGCAGTGGGTCAGGAATTTTATCTCGAATATCCCACTGCCACTGAGGCTTAATAAATATGTCTAAGATTAAATTGTTTTTTTTTTTTTAGATTAAATTGTTTCCCCCATAACAGTGCATTTTCTCAATTCAGTGTTAAAAACTTGAGAGGATGACAAACATATTTTTCTGTCTCAGTTTACACATTACAATTCTATTGACTCTCTCTGTAACATCTTCTGATCTGCTTTTTCCTTTATATTCAGCACGATTATTTTTGTCAGGGCTCTGCTACTTTTTACTTGAACTACTGTGCTTGGTTACTTTGCCTCGTTCATTCTCTATCTCTATCTCCTACTCACCATGGCCAGTTGAGGATTTTTAATGCAGTGGTTTTGCAAACAGTTCCCCAGTGATATTCAAAATCTTTCTGAAGATGTAAACCCATTAGGCTATGGTTTAAAAGCCCCATTGGTCTGGGCTGGCTTGGATCCCACTTTGGATCCCACCCCTCCTCTTTATGGAGGCAGGAGGGAAGGAGGGAAGTAACATGGTAACTGAAGGATGTAGTGTTGGTATCATCAGACTTGGGCTTCTGAGTAAGCCTACCATTCACCAGTGGTGTGGCTTTGCACTTCAGAAGACTTCACTTGATATGCCCCAGAGGCCTTATCTGTAAAGTGGGGTGAAGAATCCCTTCTAATAGGGGGCACTTGGGTGGCCCAGTTGGTTAAGCATCCAACTTGGATTTCAGCTAAGGTCATGATCTCAAGGTCGAGAGATGGAGCCCTGTGTCGTGATACCCTGTGTGGAGCCCCCCCCCCACACCCAGCTTCACGCTCAGCAAGGGAGTCTGCTTGAGATTCTGTCCCTCTCCTTCTGCCCCTCCCCTCCATGTACCTGCATGCACTCTCTCTCAAATAAATAAATCTTTAAAAAAAGAAAAGAATCCCTTCTAATAGGATAATTGTAAGGAAAATGAATTAACCTTTAAAAGCATATAAGAAGTATTCCAAAAATGACACTTAAGAGTCTTCTCTGAACAAGTCTCATTTTCTCACTTGTGTGGCATTCACTTCCTCTGTACTACGTGTCTTCTTCACTCCTTTCTTTCTCTGCCAGTTATGATTATACCCATCCTTCAAGGCTTATCTCAGATGTTACCTTCTCTATGAATAATTCTTGAATAAAATTGCCTACACAGATCCCTCCTTCCTCTGACCTGTATTATTCATAAATTATTCATTCTTATATCTCTTGTCACATTCTATTTTATGTTACAGCTAACTGTATTTATTATTAACTTATTTTCCCTTCTAGATTGTAAGGTCTTATAGTCAGGGACCATATTCTCTTTGTCTTTGCTAAAATACCATATGGCACAATGCTTTGCCCATTATAGATGTTCTATTAATGTTTATTGAATAAATGATTGAATAGCATGTTAGATCTCTCTCTCTAATGCCAGACTTATAATTTATTTTTAAGGTAAGGAAATATTTCTTTTAAAGTCCTAAAAGATTTAGGAATCTTTACATGATCATGTCTTTTTCCCCCTTCTTTTTTTTTTTCTTTTTTTTTCCCCCCCCTTCTTTAGAAATAATATTTTTTTGGTTCATCCTTAGTCTAGTTACTTTTATATTACCACTCTTATTATATTCAGAGAAGGAAAGCAGCAGTATAATTAAAACATACATTAAAGCATATATTTATTTGGTCTTCAGTTAATATTGGTGAACTGATATAGGCATAGGTATATTCGGGTGGCTTCTCTTCCTCTTCCTCCTTCTTTCCGTCCTCTTCCTCCTTTTTATCCTCATTATTATTATCACTTTCGTGAGTTTACTGAAGCAATAACTCCATATTAATTATTTAAAAAAACACATTACAGTCGGAGAGGCACAAGATGAAGCAAAATCTAATTGATAGCACCATCTTTAGTATTGTTGCCAAAGACATGAATGTATAAAATTTAATTACATACATTTAGTATGATTAGGCTTTGATCATAGACTTCTCATTTAACAGAGGAGGACCCTGAGTTCCAAGGTTAGAAGACCTTTCCTAAAGCCCTTGGGTATCTTTTTCCAGGGCAGAGCCTGGAGTCCAGTCCCAGACTTCCCTTAGGGATTGACTTAGGCATTGAAATGAGTGACCCCAACTGGGTGAATATGTGGAGACTGAATTTCAGAAAGCAACATTGTCTTTGGGATGGAATTTAACTTACATTTCAGACGGCACACATGATTTTGTGTACAACCTAGATATGTGAATTCCTGTTCCTTTATAGATTTTAATTAGGATATATCATGGTTTCCAGCACAAATTTCCTTCATAGTGTCTGTAGCAAACTATTCTGAATCTTACTGAATGAGCATTTTGACCATAAGATATATCCGTGGTTATACATCCTGCATATCTCTTGGAAATAAATTAGCTGTAATTTTAGTATGGCTTTTTTTTTTTTAATTCGAAAAAAAATCTGAATTCTTCAAATTGAAATCAAATTAAAAAATGCAAAATATTGATGCTTGACTAAAATAGCTGGATAAGCCCCTCCTGGGCACTTTGTTGGAACTATCATTACTACCAAGTAAAAGTGTGTCTTTTTGTGTTTGAATAATCAGTACACAGGAGGCCAGTTAATTCACAATCTTTTTGGCTTTCTTTCTTTTTTTTTTTTTTAATTTTTATTTATTTATTTATGATAGAGAGAGAGAGAGAGGCAGAGACACAGGCAGAGGGAGAAGCAGGCTCCATGCACCGGGAGCCCGATGTGGGATTCGATCCCGGGTCTCCAGGATCGCGCCCTGGGCCAAAGGCAGGCGCCAAACCGCTGCGCCACCCAGGGATCCCCTCTTTTTGGCTTTCTACATTTCACTCCCGGATTCCAAAAGCAAGAATAATCCTGTTTTGGGATTAATTCTTTTATTTGTAATTCAAGGGAATTTAAGGAGCCTGAGATATGTACCATAGAAAAAGAAAGTTCTGCCTCAGATCTCCCCAGCTGCTGGCCTAGCACTAACAGGCAACTTGGAACTCTGTCCGTTTTTCTTACCCCCTCCCCTGCCTCTCATTGTTAGTTCTAAAACCTGAGAGAGACCTGTCACCTGGCCTGTCTTGTGACTCTTGGGCTGGGTCTGCTTTCTATCTACTCCCCTCCCTTATACCACCCCCTCCACCCCCTGTTTCTGGTTTGTTTAACCACGGTTTAGTTTTATTGGACCTTAAAACTTGTGTATATGGAGTCATACAGTGTCTGGCTTCTTCCACTTACAATATTTAAAAAATTAATATATAATTGACATATAAACTTTTATTAGCTTAGGTGTACAACATAATGATTTGGTGTGTGTATATATTGTGAAATGATTACCTCAGTTAAGTCTAGATAACATCCATCACCACAGGTAGCTATAAACATTTTTTTCCTTGGATGAGAACTTTTAAGATCTGCTCTCTTGGCAACGTTCACATAGGCGGTACAGTATTGTTAACTACAGTCACCATGCTGGACATTATATTCTCAAGACTTACTTTCTTATAATTGGAGTTTGTTCCTTTTGACCACCTTCACCCACATCACTCATTCCCCATCTCCCACCTCTGGCAACCCACCGTTCTTTGTATCCATGAGTTCTCTTTGTTTCAGGTTCCATGTGTAAGTGAGATCATACAGTATGGGTCTTTCTCTGATGTATTTCAGTTAGCACAGTGTTGTCAAGGTTCATCCATATTGTTGCAAATGACAAGATTTCATTCTTTTTTATAGCTGAACAGTATTCCATTGTATGTATTTTTGAGATCCAGCCATATTGTCGTATCAGTAGCTCATCATGTTTTTTACTGAGTAGCAGTCCATTGTTTGAACATGCCACATTTTATTTATCCTTTCTCCTGTCACATGGTAAGCATTTTTGTCTAAACCTAATTTCTGACTCTATTTTTTGTCCCTAGCATTGTTTTCCCTTTTGTGTTCCCTGCTCATTGTCCTCAAATGAATGTGTCAGTCTGTTTTGGTTGATTTTCCTGGGGTATGGTAACCTTTCCATACACAGTTCTTCAGCTGAGCAAAGCTTTATTTTGTGTTATCTTTGATCATTTCTTGTATCCCACCAGCTTTCTCTTCCTTTTCAGTACAACTGTCATCCATTAATTGATAGGCCCTTCTCTGGTCCTCCAATGACTATTTGCTTTATACTAATTTTTATTTTTTTATACCTTTCCTCTGTATTGAGAGATGGCTGTTCAATTTTTTTATGCTTTGCATCACTCATTTCCTGCAGCATCAACTGTGCTTTTTTTTTATTGCTGCCAACATGGAGTTTAATTTTGTATTTGTGTTTTCATTTTTAGTGAAATCCTTCTTAACTTCTTTTTTATAATTCTTTATGTTTTGATATTATTTATGTAATTATTTTTGTATTATATTTTCTGCTGCTCATTTTATTCTGTTGTCTTTACATAGAGGAAATGTTTACTTACACTCTCTTGAATATGCCAAGCCATTTCCTGAAAGTTTATTTTGCATCATACCATAGAAAATATTCAGAAAGATTCTCAGAAAAGAATTTCGCCTTCTAACATCCATGCTTTTTAATCAGTCCCATGTTGTTTTTTCTTTCCTTCCTTCCTTATTCTCAGACTAGTGGGCTCCATGCAGAACCAGATGGGTTGAGTGGATAGTCTTTTTGTTGTATTTCTTAAAACTCTCCATCTTTTTTTCTCAGTCTTCAGACAAAAGGCCAACCATAGGACACGCTGCTGGTGTAGGTCTCAGGTCCAGCAGATGGCACCTCTGCCTACCTGGGCTCTGTAGCACTTGCTTCTCTCTCCTGCCCCCTTTACCATTTGTACCATATTGGGCAGTGTAATTCCCACATATGAAGACACTGTTCTTTCTCTTCTCTTTAGACAGTGATTCTCAAGAAAGCCTTCTGCTATCTCCTGCCCCCTTGACTCTGTTCATTTGTTTTCTGAGCTTTGTCACATTTCTGTGGTCATGAGAAGGTAGAGGTTCCGGGACAGTGGATGGGTGCCCTGGGGAGACAGGTGTCTGCTCAGGCTGACGATGCTTCTCAGCGGTACACACTTCTGTGTAGGTTTTTGGTGGCCAAATACTTGGAGTCTCTGAGTAAATGGATGAACAGTGGCGACCACAGCAAGTATCCTGACTGTGTTCACGAAGCTATTAGTTTGCAGTGAGGTTGAGGTATGCCACGAGATAAAACCCAGGGAAATGTCTGCTTCTCCCCACACACCAGCTGCTGTGTGAATACTGTCAGTCCATCGTAGCTTTGAGCATAAGTTGTTTTTCAGTCTTGTTTTCAGTGAGATTGGAACTTTTTTGTTTTGTTCTGTTTTGCTTATGATCCTTTCAGCACCTTCATTGATATTGAGTAGTAAGTCGAGAGGACCTTCCTCAGGGCTACTAGCCAAGTGTTGTTCTGAGAAAGACTCTTGACCTTACATTTTATTTATGTATTATTTATTTATTTATTCATTTTTAAATTTTTATTTATTCATGAGAGACACACAGAGAGAGGCAGAGACATAGGCAGAGGGACAAGCAGGCTCCTCGCAGGCGGCCCGATGTGGGACTCAATCCCGGACTCCGGGATCATGCCCTGAGCCAAAGGCAGATGCTCAACCACTGAGCCACCGAGGCGTCCCTTGACCTTACATTTTAAATGGTGACTTTAATGCTTGCGGTTGTATATTATATACACCAATCAATTCCTATTAATATCGTTAAAATCCAGTGAACAACTCATGATTTAGGGAGACACATCTATAATTATGTTGTTTTACAGATTATGAACTAGTGATTTCAGTACAATACAGACATCCTTTTGGGACTGTGTCATCAGGTGGGAGTCAGGAGGTATAGATTCTGGCCAGCTGGAAATGCATGGGCCAACACTCAGCATATACAGAACTCATCCATCTTTGTTGGATTGACCCCTGAGCCCCACAATACTCATGATTTAACAACCTCATATCATATATATAGTTCTTCTTTTACTTGATTTTCTTTTCTTGCGTATATAGAATGTGGAGCATGATCTTGAATCATTGTTACAAAGACATTCCTTTGGGTCTGCTTTTAAAAAATGAGTTATCAGTTAATGGCAGATTTTGTGGTGGGCAAAATGATGGACTCTCTTGAAGCCTTCCTCAGAGGATGTGAGATTATCAGCTCTCACTTGCTCAAAGATGTCAACTGTTCTAATAAAAATAAAAGCCATGAACATGGCATTTTAGATCATGTCTCCTGAAACTAGAGTTTGAGGGTAATGTTTTAAATTGTCATATTTAGTAATGCTTTACTTCCTTAGTTTTTTTTTTAAATATTAAATTTAGTTGAGGATACAATAGTGAACTGAATTAAAGGTAATTGGTCTTGTTAATATGCTTTTAATAGTGATTCAAAACTGGTTTTGTTTTGTTTTTTAGCTTAATCCTGATTATCGAGATGCTCAAAATGAAGGAAAAAATTTGGTGAGTGGAATGATTTTTTTCCCCAACAAATTCCAAATATATTGTTTATAGTTTATGTGAATGAATTAAAAAGTTCATAGAAAATTTGAAGACTAGGGATTCTGAGAGAGATTCTCTGACTATAAAAGTAAAAGATGATATGGCTGACATTATAAAAAGATGTCCAATAATGGGTATTTAGGGAGATTTCTAGCAACTTGGAGGCTGTTTACGATAAAGCACTGAAGTCAGTGGGCATCTGGGAGATATGGCAGGTCTAGGTTTAGTTTTCAGAAGTGCATAGAAGTTCGGAAAGAGAAATTGATTTACAGTATGATATTAAAAGAGGGCAACAGGACAATCCTTTCTGGCTGAAAATAATTTGGGTTCTATTTATGGGGAGAAATTGAGGCATCAAAAAACTATATGACTGATTTTTCTGATACTCTAAAGCATGCTACTCAAAAAAAAATCTCAATCTTATTTTAAAGCCAATTTTCATTAAGATATTTATTATTCAGCTGGCTCTTCAACATTGTAAAGAAGATGACTTTATGACAACAACATGACTTAATTCAATGGAAAATTCTGAAATTGAGGATAATTTGATGTGATACAGACAAAACCTGGTTGATGGGCTGGATATATATACATATCTATATATCTCTATTTTAGCAATTTAGCTAGATATTTTGATGTAAAGTAGACACAGTCTATAATTTAATTTTCTTAGGAGCTTAGCAGTCTCTTTTGGAATTGCTAGAATTATTACTGCATCATTCAAAATTCTACCCTTTGACAGAAAGGGTTGGAATATTTAATTGAAATGACTACTGCCTTTACATTGGTTCTCAGCTTTATGTTTTATAAGGATATTGATACGGGGAGGTGAATCAAATCAGAATTTCTGGATCTGAGTCAATCCTATTTGACTTCTTTCTCTATCTGACTATCAGGTTTACAATAGAAATAAAGCTGAAGTATCAAGTCATTAGTCCAAAGAAAACTTTAATTTGTGTCAAAATGTTCCTAACCATAGAAATAGGCTTGTTAGATCAATTGGATCCCTCATTTCTAATTCAGTTTTATCCCCCTGTGTGGACTCTTCTCCTTGGTTTTCAAAGAGCTAGCCCAGGATTGTTGGGTTCTTATTTTCTTATGATTTAGAAAAATGCCATCCATAACCATGTTTAAAAGTTTTGTTTTTTTAAAGATTTTATTTATTCATGAGAGACACACACACAGAGAGGCGCAGAGACACAGGCAGAGAGAGAAGCAGGCTCCATGCAGGGAGCTTGATGTGGCGCTGGGTTCCGGGTGTCCAGGATCACGCCCTGGGCCAAGGGTGGTGCTAAACTACTGAGCCACCTGGGCTGCCCCTATGTTTAAAAGTTGAGTCTTCGGTTCTTATTATATACTTACTGGTCAATGGTCTCTAGCCAAAGACCACCAGGAACACACCTGTTCTTTAACAAGTGTAGAATTAATTACACATTGTACTTATATCCCTGGAAACTGTGGGGCCTCTCAGAGGGTGTTAGTAGGAACCTGTGGTAGGATTTGGGCTTGTACAAGATAATTTTGGGGAGGATTTAAGGAAGTGGGGTGTACTGTGGATAGGAATGCTGTCAGGAAGAGGAAATATCTTAATACATTTTATCTATGGGGAGGGCAGATGAGAGCCAGGCCAAGGTTGTTAGTGCTAAAGAGGAAGCACTCATCCTAAGTAGTTTTTATGGCTTGAACGACATTCACATTTTGTCAGTGTTCAGACATGATTATGGAGTGTTGTTGTTGTTGGTTTTTTTTTTTTTATCCATCCTAGTTAGGGGCAGCCTTGTTGGATGTGATGTTCTGTGAAATCATTCATGTTCAGAGGAGGACCCTGTGGCCTGTCTCTGAGAGTCAGGGTGCCCCTGGCAACACTGAACCTGCTGGATCATACCAGGCCAACTGTCAGATATCCAGGGTTGCTTTTCTCTTTCTCAAGGTCGTTTTTTATGATACTTTATATGACTTCTTCAGCCTTGTATAGAGCCAAGGGAGTTGTACTTCTAGCACCACCATTAACTTGTGTGGCCTTGCACATGTCAGATAGCCTTCTCGAGACTGTTTCCTACTTGAATGATGAGATGAGGATGTTTGCCCTATGTACGTTACCTATATACCATGAGGTTAAAATTCAATCAGATAAAGGGAAACTTTTTGAATAAAAGATGTTAGTAGGCTAAAAATATATGTTGTTTCTATTAAAAGGGCATCACATCAGAGCTTCAAATCGTGCAATTGAATTACATCTCTGCTTATCTCCTTTCAGCTACATACTATTTGGTGATGCTACTGATGCTTCTGGGCAGAGCTGAGTAGGAGAGATAGAGTATGAAGGTTTATGGACAGCTTGGGGAATATAAGTAATGAATCAATGGTGAAATTTGCTGTTTGTGTCCATCAAGCTTTTACTTAGACTTCATTTACTCTGTTTCTTACCTGAATAATGATGAGGATGTTTGCTCTGTGTACGTCACCTATATGCCAGAGGTTAAAATTCAATCAGATAAAGTAATGAATCCATGGTGAAATTTGCTGTTTGTGTCCATCAAGCTTTTACTTAGACTTAATAGACTTTTTCCCTTTATATTCTGAAATACAAGTTCTTCATTCACCTAAAGGTGAGAAAGGGCACTTTTCTGCAAGGCAGTTGTTATCAGCAGTACTTTAATTGCATGTAACACAGGTGGGTCTGCTTTGCTCTAAAAGTGTATAGCTGGATCTCATCTGCCATCTCAGAGAGAGATCCAACTGGAGACATTTGATTTATTTTTTTTCTTAGTCCCTAACTTGAAAGTAAATAAAACTGAAAATATGGAACAGTAAAGCTAACAATATGGCTTCTCATTTTATAGACCGTTTGCCACCTAGCAATAATTATGTTTCTGTCTAAAAAAAAAAACAAAAGAGCATTTAGAGCTTAGCCTGTGAAAAATGAAATCAATTTCCCCAAACAGAATGCCATCTCACCTCAGATCTGGGTTCCAGTAACACTGAGTTCACTGTGACCATGCTAATTATTTTTCTTTCCAAATTTTCCCTTATGTTGTCTATTTAATACCCAGTTAATATTTTTTCCTGTAATTTAGAAACCTTTATCAAAATGTTGCCTTCCATTTTTGAAGTCTCAAAGGTTAATGCATGGTGCCACTGAAATGAGGTGGTGTGTGTCAGAGCTCCCATTAAGACCCAAATTGCTGTATTTATTCTACAAAGGAGCCTATTATTTCCAATCTTACAAATGTACAGCATCCACAGGGACCCTGTAAACATTGGAACTGTGTCAAGCCCAGCTGGGAACCTGACAGTCATTAGTTTCTTCTTCTTGAAAGGCTGCATCTTTTCAAATGGCTCTTTGAAGGGGATTTTTTTTTTTTTTTGAATAACACCACCCATTTTCACATTACCATATTGATGTGGAATGTGATCTGATTTTTCAAGGGAGTGCCTTTTGTCTATGCTGGGAATTCTCAACCTCAGCAATATTGATATTTTGGCCCAGATAATTCTTTATTGTGGGGGACTGTCCTTTGCACTGTAGTGTGTTTAGCAGATCCATGGACTCTGCTCACAAGATGCCAGTTGCGGTCTTCTCTGACCCCTGTTGTGGCGACTAAAAATGCACCTGGGAATTGCTGAATGGCTCCCTGGGGTCCAAACTCTCTGCCTATTGAGAACCACCAGTCTTTGTGCATAGGCATATATCAATAGCAGTGTTATAGGAACCATGATACTTGGCTGAAATGTATTGGAAAATTCTATTTTATAGATCTTTTTTGGGGTGTTGGGGGACCAGATTATGAACAAAGACTCCCAAATTTCCTTGAATATATACTCTATATTCATCAGTGGTAAGGTTATAAGGGAAAGAAAGAAAAAAGGGTCATAGGAGGAATGAATTTAAGAGTACCAGATTCTTAAGGAACTAGCCAAGAGAAGTGTCTGCAGCTTTAAATGGCAGGGTTATGTCTGTTACATAAAGTCAGCAGTGTGAGCCCTGGAGGGGCTGCACATCATTATGCTGCCTTGGCTGTGGCCACACACAGGTCTGCATCAGCCCTGAAGATGCATACATTCTTTCTTACAGAATGTCTCTGGCTCCTAACAACAGAATTGCAACGTGATGTCTCTGCTAAAAATTCGATGACTCACAAATGAGTCAACAGAGAAGGTGTTACAGGAGGCTAACTGCTGTGCCTCCACTGGCAGGCCCCAGGACAGGCAGGAGAAGCCAGGCAAGCCGTTCGTTTACTGGGCTGTTTTCTCATAAGGGGATTTTTGACTTGTATAACCCGAGAGGCTGTGTGCATTTCCTTCCAAGCAAAAATGCCAGTTTTATAAGAGCTCAGCAGACTAGGTTAACATTCCGAGGCTCTGCGTTCCCTAAATTGAGTGTTTTGGATAGCTAGCTGATATTAAATCTAACAATCTGTTAAGCTCTGCTATACCTTAAATGTATTTTTGCAATGCAAGGGAGGGCATTTCACTTCTGTAATTCTGTGCCGGGAACTGGTGTTTTAGTGTCTTTTTTCTTACCTACAAAAAAATATGGGTTTATAAACAAAAGCCACAGGCACACAATTTTGAACAGAACTGCCTTCATATTATAGAAATATAATATTGATTTTTCTTATAGGTTGAAGCTTGATCCATACATTTAAACAATTGTATATTTATAACTCATCATTCATGTTTTATTGTTTACAAAATTTGAGAGGCTGTCTTGGAATTTACTGTTGAACTATTTATGAAGGAGAGTTTGTTAAGCAAATTAGCAGAGATTAACAGCAAAATATACACAGCAATGCTTTAAAAAACTGCTAAAGATGTTAGAAGTTCTTTTCACACATAAACAATTGTTTTATTACTTACAAATGGATCTTATCTATCCATTAAAGCTCCCCCCTTCCGCCCTGGGGGACCTAAGCAAATTATTTCGGGGTGTAGTTGTACATTCCACTTTATCCTATGTAATTAAAATTAAACCACAGTTCTTAAGTAGTATGAGTAATTCAGAGTGACCTCTTTTAATTAGCCCTAATAAGCAAGGTTTTTCTATGTTTGGAAAACATTTTTATTATTCATTATAAAAGTGTCAAAATAGAGAGGTTCCTGACTACTCTTGTTAGGAACCCATGTATTACCAAAGGGGATGGTGTAGGAGGACAATCTAGGAACCTGAATCTGCTTTCTTTTTTAAGTCTAGAAAATGTGTTTTATGAGCATTTCCAAAGGAGAGTATATACAGTAGGATTGACTTGTACTAAATGAACTCTCAAGTGATGATGTATAAACCACAATGCCAACTTTCAATTGCTAAGTAAATATGAATTGTTGGGTCAGTTAGTGCATTTTCCTTGAAGGAAAATCTATAGCAAAAGCTAAGTTATAATTAGAAGATTGGTGTGCAGGAGGCTCAGGAAATTAGAAGACACATATTCTTTTTAGGAATATGATATTTCTCTAAAAAGACCAGAATATTAATTTTTTGCATCTGCACTAGCAGTGATGAGAGAAACTGTCAAATTTTGTTCACCAAGTCTCTTATTTATTTAGGTTACATGTGCATCTTCTGTTAATAAAAGCCTTTCTCCAAACATGGTTCATTATAATTGATTAAATTTTATTTTCCTTAATTAAAGTCATATTTTAATTGTGCCTTTCTAATAATCTACTGAAGCCACTTGCTCTCAAATCCCTTTGCCTACATATTTGAAAAATCCTTTGGGTTATTCCTACAATTGACTGATCTTGTCCATTATTTCTGTGTTCCTACATTATGAGGCAATCTTCTCTCACATGTATTAATTAATATTCATTATGTTGGTGGTTCTTTCTTTTGGCTGCAATAGCATTGTAGAGTCTAAAAAACAAGCTCTTTAATGATATTTCTTTGTGACTACAATTTTCCTGGTCTGTTTCTCTTCAACTCTTCATCTTATGAGGGTAAAACTAAAGCAAACTTTCTCTTCTTTCTTTTAGAATTATCACTTCCTCTTCTTAAACCTTCTCCTTTCTCCTCTCTTGATTTTCTTCTTCATCATAGTCATTATCATTTTAAAAAATATTTTATTTATTCATTCATGAGAGACACAGAGAGAGGAAGAAACATAGAGGGAGAAGCAGATGCCCTGTGGGGAGCTTGATGCTGGACTCAATCCCAGGGTCCTGGGATCACGACCTGAGCCGAAGGCAGATGCTCAACCACTGAGCCACTCAGATATCCCAGTCATTATCATTTTCAATATTCAGATGTCACCACCATTTTTACCATAGAGAAGGAATTCCTCATTGCAAATGGTATTCTCCTAAGCCCTGTATAAGAGGATTCTGTAGGGCTTCTTGAGACTTTCTTGGCTTCAGCTATTTGTGGTCTGATAGAAGTGTGGTTCTTGTGTCACTGTTATGTTCCAGGGAAAACTGCTGCTTTGCCATCTATATCTTAGTGTAACATCTGAATTTTCATGTCAAGCTACATGGCAGACATCAATGAAATAGCATACTTCTGACTTTTTTCATTCGTTTGTTCCTTCCATTTTTTCTTTCCCCCCTTTTCTCTTCCCCACTTCCCTTCCTTGTTCCTTTTCCCTCCCTGTCTCTTCCTCTCCCCTTCCCTCCCTTCCAGCCTCTCTCCCTCCCTTTCTGCCTTCCACAAATTTATTGAGATGTAATTCACATACCATAAAATTCTATTTAAAATATATAAATCAGTGGTTTTTAATACATTCATAGAACTCCAAAATTATAGCCACTATCTAATTCTACAACATTTTTCTTACCTGCAGAAGAAAGCCTAAATCCATTAGCAGTCACTCCCCATCTTTCCCTCCCCCAGGCCCTGGCAGCCATGAATTACTCTATGGATCTGCCTATTCTGGACATTTCATATATAGGCTCATACAATATTTGGCCTTTTGTGTCTGGCTTCTTTCACTTAGCATAATATTTTCAGAGTTCATGCATTCTGCAGCATGTATCTGTACTTTATGCCTTTTATGACCAAATAATATTCTATTGTGTGCATATACTACATTTTGTTTATCCATTCATTATTTGATGGACATTTGGATTGTGTCCACATCGTGGCTTTTATAAATGCTGCTGTGAACGCTTATGGACAAGTTTTGGTGTGGAAATATATTTTCATTTTACTTGGATAGATACCTAGACTTAGAATTGTTGGTTATATGCTTAACATTTGACAAACTGTCAAACTCTTCTTCTTTTTTTTTTTTTTTGTCGATTTTTTTTAAATTTATTTTTTATTGGTGTTCAATTTACTAACATACAGAATCTTCTTAAATGGTCACACCATTTTATGTCCTCCCAATATATGACCATTACAATTTCTCTGCATTCTCACTGATACTTATTATCATCTGACTCTTTGGTGATAGCTGTCCTAGTGCATTTTACTAATTAGTAATGATGTTGACCATCTTTTCATGTGCTTATTGGCCATTTGAATATCTTCTATGGAAAAATGTCCATGTCTTTTGCTCAATTTTTAATTGGGTTGTCTTTATTATTGAGTTGTAAATGTTCTATATATTTTCTGGATATAAGCCTCTTATCAGGTATATGACTTACAAATATTTTCTCTCATTCTGGTGTTGCTGTTTTGTTTTGTTTTTTAAATAGACATTATTTTTTAGGGAAGTTTTAGGATCATAGCAAAATTCAGTGGAAAGTACAGATTTCCATATACCACTGCTACCATACAAGCACAGCCTCTCCCATATCAACATTTGGTGCCAGAGTGGTACATTTATTACACAAATTAACCTACTTTAACATATTATTACCATCCCAAATCCATAATTTATATTGGGGTTCACTCTTGGCATGGTACATTCTCTGAATTTTGATAAAAGTAGCCACCATTTGACATCTATTCTTTATTATAATATCATCCAGAATAGTTCCACTGCTCCACTGTTTTAAAAATCCCATGTGCTCGGCCTTTTCATTCCTTTCTCCCCCCTACTCCCAGGCAACTATTGATCTTTTTGTTGTCTTTATGGCTTTCCCTTTTTTGGAATGGAATCATACAGTAGGTAGTCTTTTCAGATTGGCTTCTTTCACTTGGCAATATACATTTAAGGTTCAGTGATTTCTTTGTGGCTTGATAGCTCATTTCTTTTTAGCATTGAATAATATTCCATTGTCTGGATGGCCCACAGTTTGTTTACCCATTTGCCTACCACAGGACATCTTGGTTACTTCCGTGTTTTGGCAATTACAAGTAGAGCTGCTATAGACATCTATGTGCAAGTTTTATGTGCATATTTTGGTAAATACTAAGGAGCATGATTCCTGGATCATATGGTACAGAGTATGTTTTATTTTGTGGGAAGCCACCAAACAGTCTTCTAATGTAGTTGGATCATTTTCCATTCCCACCAACAATGAGTGCATTTCTGTTGCTCTACATCTCTGTCAGCATTTGGAGTCCTTAGTGTTTTGGATTTATCCTTTCTAATAGGTGTGTATGTAGTTATCTCATTGTTGTGAGTGGCATCTCATTATGTAATTTGCAACTCCCTGATGATGTATGATTCTGAGCATCTTTCCATAGGTTTATTTGCCATCTCTACGTGTTTTTTTTTTTTTGGTAAGGTGTCTGTTCAGATCTTTCAACCATTTTTAAATTGGATAAGTTGTTTGAAAACGAATTTATTAGCTGTTTCTTTCAGGGGTGGTGCCTTTAGTGTTGTATTTCTCTTATATACTCCTGTTTTTCTTCTAGAGTATCACATTCATTTCCCTTTCCTTTGCCCTGTTTCTACTTTTCCATTCCAACTATTGCTTTTTCCTTGAGGATCTTCCTCCTAATACATTTTGAGACTCGAAACGTTGGAAATAAACAGAACTGTATACATCTCAGCAGGGAATAACTAAAATTAAACCAAAATGTTTTCAAGGCCCTGAAGAATAAATTCCAAATGATAGAATTTCGCTTGACTAGCTACTGTCAGAAATTTATTGGGGAAAGATTCTTAGCTCACCGCTGATCTTTAAAGACCCTTCCCTATCTCAAGATTCCAAGGGGCCTAAGCTGCCATCTCCCCCAACTCATTTTTCAGGCCAGATCACTCTTATTGGATTATTTAAAGACATTGAGATTTTCTTTTCTCAGGATGTGAGGATGTTTTGGTCCCTCATAGATTTTGTCTTCAATTCAGACTTCCATACTTTCAATGCAGATCACTGTGAAAATACATCTCATGACCCATGAGAATTTTTTTCAGAAGACCTGAGGAAGGTTCTTAGCCATGACTTCTTGCCCATCCTTTGAGGATTGACTAGTGTTTGAAGGCTCAGACCAGGCCACTGGCTGTGGTTCCCTTGGACTGAGGTGCAGCCAGTTGAACCATCCACTGCACCTTCCTCTTTCTTCTTCTTTCCCTGTCCTTCTTTTTTGTTTTTCTCCTTCTCCTCTCCCTTCTTCTTTCCTCATCCTTCATCATTTCTAGGAAACTGCATTCATCTCTTTGTTTGAAGGAAGTGATAATACTCATCTTCCTCTCTTTAAAACTTTTTTGTAAAATTAGTGAAAACAGCAATGGCTTTGGTACCATGAGAAGCTTTGTGTAAATCCAAAAATATGGCTTGCTTACTGTTTCTTAATTTTTCCTTATATCTCTACATTCTCTTGTACAGAAAGTATGCTTTTTTCCTGATCAATAAGCATGGTTTATACTTACTGTTTAGAAACAACTGTTATGCGAGTCAAACTACCTGGGGAGATTTTCCCAGACCCCTGCTTTCATTTAACTCTGAATTTTGGTCTCTGCAGAAGACATATAAGCCAGAGATGACAGGAGCTACCAGGTGCTTCTGGGCTAGGTGAGATTTAGCAGCTAACAGTTTTGCTCTTGTTTGGCAGCCCTAGTGGTTCCTCTCTGGTTCAGTGGTGCTACCAATTTGCATACCATTTACAGAAGACATCAGAATGAAACTGCAAAGGACATGATATTCACCATCTTGGGATGGAACTTCAAGTGAATATTTTAGAATGATTGGGTGTAATATCTCATTTTCACAGTGATCATTAAACAACTGTTGTCATTGGGCATGGGCTGCTTTCCTTGGTCTTTTGAATACCTTCTCTTTCCTACTTTCATTCAACTTCTTGTGATGGTACAGTGATACTCTCTTTTTTTCTCTCTACTTCTCTCATTTTAAAATTTCATTTCTTTGGATAAATATGTATAAGTAATTATATTTATGTAATTATCAAACTCATATTACATTTGCTGTATTGTATTTTGATTTCTTGTGCATCATATTCTTCCAAAGGGATTGAGACTTGGTACCATGAGAAGTAAAAAATATATAGTTACCAATCTTGTGTGGTTGCCAGCTTAAAATGGAGTTTTAGAAATATTGAGTTTTACACTATCATGAAGGCTTCTGTTTTTGAAGATCCCATTTTATTTCACTTATATGCCATTATAGCATGTTTTTGGAATTAATTAAGCAAGCTGATAAACTGAATAGGAATATTGCTGTTGATTCCTTTTCTCTCCAGGTGAATGCCCCAATTGTGTTCTGAGAGTTAGTTAGGAATTCTGAGACACTGCCATGTTGAACACCCCTCCCCACCCCCTCTTAAGTTTATGAAATCTAGGTGATTCAACACACTATTTCTTGTCTCTGTTTCTTTTAAATGTGGAATGGCCAAAACTACTATGTAAATAGGTTTAAGACAGGGTAAGGGAATGCAACTATTCTGAATGTTAGTGCTTTGATAATTTGCCCAGATCAAGCCATCCCTCCAGGAGTGTGTGTGACTTAACACTATTGATAATAATTACCTCCAAGACTGTCAGGCCTGACCTGATCTTTCTGGATGATGTGAAACAGACATCTTTATAATCCAATGAAGAAATAATGAAATAATGACAATTTAAACCTTATCTCCTAATTAATTGGAAATTTTAGTAAAAAAACCTGCTAAAAGTTAAATAACTTTGTACCTCCTCAATAGAGAGATGGGGATCTTCCAACTTCAAAGAAGAAACGCCAGGCGGGGGAGAAGATCATGTATACTTTAGTCTCAGTCCCACATGGAAATGACATTGCATCCCTTTTTGAACTGGATGCCACAACTCTTCAGAGAGCTGACTGCCTGGTTCCAAGGTAAAAATAAAAAAATTTAAAAACTATGGTTAAATAGCAACATTTCTTTGAGTAATTGTAATGGTAGGTAAGGAATTAAAATATAATGTTAATAGAATTTTTGTGATATCAAAAGAGAGCATAAGTAAAGAACCAGTGTGTAAAAATCACGCCTCTTTGTGACAAGATTAACATAGTTTGTTTTATTATATAAATAATTAAAATGTATAGGACCAAATAAATTCTGAAAAATTCATAAGAATTATTTATTCATATTATTTGTATGGCCTTTGGTTACTAACATGAAAAATAATCTAGGAGCATTTCTATTAATACTTATATCATTTATTTCTATTATGTCAAGTTCCAGATTTCTTTCATTTATTCATTTACTCATTCATCCATTTGTTCATTTATTTAATCATTCAGTCAGTAGATCTTTATTGAATTTAACAGACATTGCCCTTGGCAGTGGAAAGAGAACTGAACAAACTTAAATTCAAATGAAGAAGAGATGCAGTAGACAAATAAACATAAAATATCAGGTCAGGTAATAAAAATGCTTGGAAAAAATTGCAGAGAGAGTTGTATTAGGTATGAGTGTTCAGAAACAGCCTCTCTGATTTAGGACATTTGAGAAAAGATCTGAATGTTTTGAGAGATCAAATTTTCTCCATTAGGAGTGTTTCAAGTGGCAGTAATATGAAATGGAAAAATCTTGACATTTACTAGGACCAGTGAGGAAATCAACTGGGCCTAAGTGAGTGAGGGGTGGGGAAGTAGAATTGGTAATGAGGTAGCCAGAACTTAATGTAAGAAGATGTCTTACATTTTTTTGGGGGGGGTTGGGTTTGATTATTTTAATTAAGCTCTTTTGTCTGCAACTGTCTATCTTCCATTGCACTAATATGCACTCTCTAGGTGCATTGAGGAGTCTTGCCCATATCCTTAGGTCTAGTGGGATGGGTCTAAACTGTCCTTGATAGAGCATTATTGGCCTTGGGAAGATGTCAGTGATTATATCGAAGGTACCTACACAGGATGCAGACACTGTTTTGTAGGTTACTTTCAGGGAGGGTTGGTGTACTAGCAGTGTCCAGAAACACTGCTCCTTGAGCTTCCCAAAGTGTTTCCTGGTTATTCTTGTTCATGAGAAATGCTGCCCAATCTTGGCTTTGTATCAGGTATCGCTCTTGTTTTCCTGTTCCACTGGTTTAAGCCTGTGAAGAGATACTCTCTGAGGGTCTTCCCCGGTCCAGGTTTCTGGCCTTCTCTTCTGAGTATTGGAATCTTACTATAACTTTAATCATTTTAGATTTTAACTTAGCAAAAATGTATTCCCTCTTGAACTCTAACCAAGGAAGTTTGCATATGGAAATGATAAAAGAATCTCACTATAAAGTGCACAGACCCATGATAAATGGTTAATTAAAGGTAAATTTAGTGGTAAATAGTGATTAATTTCTGATTATTTGAACAGGATTGGTTTGTGCTGTTTTAGATTTTTGAAACTCAGTCTCTATTGTATCTACCTTTATGAATGAGCAGAACCGTGGTGCTAAGTGAATTGCTCTTTCCTGGAGGCTCTTGTTTTATTTGGTTCTATCTTATTGGCCTTCATGATTTTTGCCTCATGTTGTATGATTTATGTCTTCTATTTCCTACCAAATTCTCAGCAACTCAGAGGCACAGAACATGCCATAGTGCTTTTTTTTGAACAGATATTTTTATACTTATTTGTTAAAGAAATGACAATTCTAAAGGATTCACTAAAATGAGAGTGTTTGAGGTGGCTGAAATTCTAGCTGTCCTTTCTCAGGTGTTCTCTCACAGTTCATATACAGTTGATTCTTGTTTTTCTTGGTACACTGAATTAGCAAATACTGAGCCACTGTTCCTAGAAGAAATAGAGGGTTAGGTTCCTGTGAGTCTCTGGTCACAGTATTTTCATCAGTCAATACCACATAACCTTGTGTTATGTGTGCTTTGTTTATAGACACCTTATTTAATAGGTATTGCTGATTCATTAACGTGGAACTTACAGCCATTAGCACTGTAACTCATGCCTGAATGACACTTATCTGACATGAGTATTTTCTCCATAAGGCACATCACAGCCTTGTCCTTAGGAACACTGGACAGCACTATGCTTGGGACTGTTTTAAACAGCAAGCTCAACAACAAAAAGCACAGAAATGTGGAAAAAAATGGCACTGAATAGACCATGAAAATGACATTTGTTTTTAGCATAAACGGAAATGAGAAGGCATAGCATTGCCTTATTCAGCCTCACTGGGAATGTGCACGGTGGGGACTCAAATTTTTTGCCACTCTGTCCATGTCTGCGAATGGTTGCAAAAATGCCCTATTGGTTTTGGGGTTACAAATACATTTTAGTGAGTAGATGGATTCATTAGTTCAGAATCTGCAAATAATGAAGATTGATTATATATATATAATTATATATATAATATACATATTAATTAATAATATATATATTAATTAATAATATATATATTATTATATATACTTTTACACACAGGTGACTAAGCTACAGAAGGGTCTACATTCAGATAGCAGTGTTAGCTGAGGTGGCTGCTCAGTCAGTGGTTCTCACACTGGTATTGCCTGTAGAGGCTGCTAAAATACTCATTGTTGGCCCTTCCTTCAGGGTTTCTGATTCAGTGAACTGGGATGAAGCCTTGGAATTTGCATTTTTAAAAAAGATTTATTTATTTGTTCTAGAGAGAGAGAGAAAGAGAGAGATCCTGAGAGTGCAGGGAGGGAAGAAGTAGAGGAGGGGAGAGAGGGAGAGAAAGAGAGCAAAACCCAAGCCGACTCCATGCCAAAGCATGGAGCCCAACACAAGGCTGGATCCCACAACCCCTAGATCACAACCCCAGCGGAAACCAAGAGTTGGTGCTTTACTGACTGTGCCACCCAGGTGGCTCACATTTGCATTTCTAACAAGTTCCTAGGTGATGCTGGTACTGCTGGGCCAGGGACCACAGTTGGAGAACCACTGGCCTAGGTAATAATACCACATGCTTTGAAATAGTCCTTGACTCAGAACTTTCTTAAACCAGACTGATCTATACTTGAGTCACTAGTCTGAAATAAATCATGTATGAAACTGTTAAATGTGTTAATATGTAATTGCTTAATTTTTATGACCTGCTTTTTGTATTATTTTTCTTTTAGGAACTCATATGTTCGGTTGAGGCATTTATGTACCAACACGTGGGTAACAAGTACTAGTATCCCCATAGACACAGATGAAGAGAGACCTGTTATGTTGAAGGTAAATGCTGTTGACAGTGGTTTAATTTTTAGCCCAGTGTTGTGTGATTAGGATCAGGGGATGATTGACATGTTCCTTACAATTCATTTTTATCAATATTAGAGATTATTGTAATTAATTTCATCAAGTATTCATTCTGCCAGTTGCTTAGGTAGCTGAACTAAGTGGCTTGGCTGCTGTAGAGCTGTGATTCAGGGGATATAGCACAAATACCCAAAGAGTAGGAGCAGGATGTTATAAAGGGCAGAAGATTCCAGGAGTACATTTTCTCTACTCTGTTGACACTGAAGCAAAGGGCAAGTGTCAGAGGATGTGGTTCTAGATGGGCTTTGGGAACAAGGCAGGAAATGGACATGGAAAATCTATGTGTCCCTACAGTGTTTCACAGTGGATGATGGATGTTGAAATCATTGTGTGGATGATCTATTCCTGTCTTATATTTCTTAGACTGTATTAAGATGTGTTAGTACCTGCAAAATATTGCATAATTATTTAAAAAAATAACTGATTTGAATTGAAAAAAACACATTGCAGATTGGAACTTGCCAAACAAAAGAAGATAAAGAAGCATTTGCCATTGTGTCTGTCCCGTTGTCTGAGGTCCGAGACTTAGACTTTGCCAATGATGCAAATAAAGTGCTGGCAACCACAGTTAAAAAGCTGGAAAATGGCACAATAACTCAGAATGAAAGGAGGTTAGTAACTTTAAAATGGCTCTTAACTCATCAAGAGTCAGTTGTCAACTCTTGTGGTAAACCTCAAATGAATGAGTGACTCTAAGAGAATATTTAGAATGATCTCCATAGCAGCACACCTGCTTCCAAATGAGCGGATCAGGGTAAGTGAATGAATATAGTGACATTAAAATCTGGTGGAATATTCACTTTTTCCATTTTAGCTTGGCTTGAAGACAGTTGTTTTTTCACTTACTGATCTTTTTCCTTTTAAATGTTTTATAAATGACTTGTAATACTTTTGCTGCACCTTATTTAATGTTTGGATTTAAGAGTTCTAATAGTCCTAGAAGAAGTTTTATACTTTTGTATTTTTACTTATTCAAGACACATTTGTCTGCTCAGATACCACAAAATAAATATACTAGGAAACAATCTGCAAGGTGTAGCCCTCTACCCTTATAACATCCGCAGAGAAACTGGATCCTTAAGTCTTCAACTCCGTTCTGGAAATAGTTGAGAAAGAGAATGCTACTGATAGCTGTCAATAATATCATTCCTGCTTTGTGTCAGTACTATAAAAATATTTTATGTACTCCTTCAAATAGTCCCGAGATGGACATTATTCTCATTTTATATAAGTAGAGGATTTGATCATCTGTGGTTCTATTTTATTTATTTATTTAATTAATTTATTTTTAAAGATTTAATGTATTTATTCCTGAGAGAGACAGAGAGAGATAGAGGCAGAGACATAGGCAGAGGGATAAGCAGGTTCCCTGAGGGGATCCTGATGTTGGACTCAATCACAGGACCCCCGGATCACGACCTGAGCCAAAGGCAGATGTTCAACCACTGAGCTATCCAGCATTCCTCATATGCGGTTTTAAGGTCTCTATGTTTTCAGTGCATCAGAAACACAGGCATTCTCTATATTTCCTTTCTTGATGATCTGCTACATACCTTTACATTTGAACAAGAAAAAGCTATTTGTCAATTTCCCAGGCGTTCATACATTGGAACTCTCATCACAGCTAGGGAGATGATAATTGGTATAAACACTTTGGAAAAGTAGTTTGACAGTCACTTGAAAGAAATCACTCCTCATATGAGTGGAAGTATGCAGAGTTTGTTCTGTGACTGGTTCATTTCACGTAGTGTAATGTGCTCCAGGTTCACCCATGTTGTCACATATGACAGGATTTTCTTCTTTTTAAAAGCTGATTAATATTCCATTGCATGTATAAAATAACATTTTCTTTAAATATTCATCCATCAATGGGCATTTAAGTTGTTTTCATATCTTGGCTATTGTTAATAGTACTGCAAAATAGTCTAACTCAAAGAAACAGAGAGTAGAAAGGTGGTTGCCAGGGGCTGCAGGCGACAAGGGAAATGAAGATCTTGTTTAATAGGTATAAACGTTCATTTATACAAGATAATCTATTGTACCACATTGTGCCTGTAGTGAGCAATACTGTATTGTGCAGTTAAACATTTGTTAAGAGGGTAGATCTCATAAGTGTTCTTAGCGCGCGCGCGCACACACACACACATACACACACACAAAGAAGCAAACACTCCATGACTCACCAATTCTTCTAGGCTGAATGTTTTTGAACATCTGTCCAAAAGAAGCTCCTACACATGTGCACCAGGACACATGTTTAACTGAGAATGTTCAGCCTTATTATAAATAACACAAGATCTAAAATCGTAAAATGTTCATCATCAGTTGAATAGGTGAGTACAGTTTTGGTAAATTCACATAATGTAATACAGTATAGCAATGAAAATAAATGAACTACTTCTATGTGTAACAAGAACTAGACACAGATATGTTCACTGTCATATGATTTGTACTGCTCAAAAGTGAGCAAAATGAAATTCTGTTTCTTTGGAGTGCTTAAGCAATTGGCAGAACTATAAAGCAATGCAAGAAAGTAATTGTCACAAAAATCAGGATGGTGTTCCCCTTAGAGGGAAGGCATTCACAGAGGCTCCTACAGCGTTCCATTTTCTGGTCTGGGTGGTGGCTTTATGGGGTCATCTTAGAAATATTCTGTAACTAAACATTTATGTTTTCTGAACTTTTAGCTGTATATCTTATAAAACAAAGGAACAAAAATCCAACTTGCTTCTTTCCACTCCTATCAGTAGAAAAACATCATGAATATGCAAACAAATGGGATAGCTGTTTCTCATCTTCCTTTCTGTTCTTACCTGTTTTTTTCCCTAATAACATGGCTTTGAAAATAACTATTGTCTATCCAATTGTACCTTGAACCTTCTTGGAGAAAATAAAGGCCAGAAGCTGAAACAACTGCCCTACTCTTCTGGACTACAGATAATTAAATATCCACGCAAGATCAGGATATGTGATGGAATCCGCTTGTGCAGATAGCACTTTTTATCTGCCTGTTATTTGTCTATCAGTGCTTCCTTTTGGTGAATCCATTTCTTTATCTCTGTCACTCTCACATATGCACAGAAATTTACTCACCTCACTTAAAAAGTCTCCCTAGCTGGCAGTGAGGTGTTTCTTGAAGAAAGGACAAGAACAGATATAAGCCCTCCCCCATTGCTGGTTGTAATCCTGAGCAAGTTGCTTTTTAGTTTCTGCCGGAGAGAATCTTGACCTCTCATGATGCTCGAAGGACGGTACTGGACCAGGAATGACCAGAGATCATGCATTTTTATTTTCCCTGCTTCTTATTTAATTTAATTTAATTTAATTTAATTTAATTTAATTTTATTTTATTATTTTTTATTTTCCCTGCTTCTTACCCATGTTTCAGAGTGAGAAGTATCAGAGCAAAGAGAAATATGCCTGAGAAATATGAAGTTGCAATTATTGATCTTAATTTAGTAATTTTAGAAAAGTCATCTCCCATCAAAATTTGTTCAAAGCTGCCTGTCAGTACAGTGGAACTTATTGGCATAGTTGAATGCATTTATATTATTTTCTCTGTTTTAGAATTCAATATAAAATTCTTTCTGAAAATACCTCACAACTCTGACTTTTTCCCCCTCTGGAGAATGAAGTTATTATTAGATCTTCTTTTACTCAAAACCAGAAAGAATGAGACAAGGTCAGAGGGAAGGTGTTAGAATATTGCAGATCTAGCTCCAAATGCCTGGGTTGTTTGAATTCTCTCTCAGGCTCCCCCTTTACTTGCCCCAGAAATGGCCCCTGGAGGTGCAAGCTCCTATGCTAGGCTACAAGATCCTCAACCTCAGATATTTTTCAGTGGAATTTTCTGATCTTATTGTGCATAGTCACACCAACAAAATAGAGAGTATTGGGAACACATTGGGAGTGGGAGAGGAGGGAGGATGGACAGGGGGTAAAATGGTGTTCAGGGCTTGAAGAAGGGACACATCAATAAACCAGAATTTCTGCACTATGTTTTACTTCTGAGGGTACAGAAAAAGATGAGCTCCTCAGCAGCATTTATAGTTCAGAGATATAATTAATTTATGTTTATTGAATTCCTGGTATATGCCAGGCATTGGGCCATGCAGCATGCACACATGCTGATAATGTGATCGTGAACAGCACAGAGTATGGCCATGTCTTCATGCAGTTTACTGGTTTGAGGTTGGTTCTAATTCCCCACTATAGAAACTCAGGATCTAGGATAGTGGTCATCCCACATGGAATCACCAGATCAGATATCCTTGTTTGTTTGTTTTTTTCAGATCAGAAATCCTTGTAATTCAAAATTAATATCTTCTTTTAGCAATGTCACCTTTCCTTAAATTTTATTTGTCTGATGGTACTACTGCTGCACTAGCTATCTTTAGTGTTTGTCTAATGCCTCTTTTTGAATATGTTTATCTCAGATTTTCTGGTCATTTTGTTTTAGTAATGTCTCCTGTAAGCAGCAGAGAGCTAGATTTTATTTTTTATTTCTTAATATTTTTAAAAAGATTTATTTATTTTACTTAGGGATGGAGGGGTAGTGGGAGATGGAGAGAGAGAGAATCTCAGTTAGACTCCCCACCGACTGCAGAGTCCAATGTGGGGCTCGATCTTACTACTCTGAGATCACGACCTGAGCAGAAATCAGGAGTCAGACACTCAGCTGAATGAACCACCCATGCACCCCCAGGGAGCTAGATTTTAAAAATCTAATCTGATCCTTTTCTCCCTCTAGTTGTGCAGTTTGTTCTCTCAGTCCTCAGGTCGATTTCTTGGGTGTTCAGAATGATTTGAAACTTACCTAGCTGTGTTTGAGGGATAAGACAAGCTTAGGGTCCCCCTACTATTCCACCATTTTAACTTCTCACCTAATTTGATATCCTCCATCTGGAGCCCCCATCTTCCAGTAACTCACCAAAATGACCAACACAAATGGAAGGAGTAGGAGCACCCGCTATATTCTCTAGACCTTTAGGAAGACATGGAGCTGTTCCTTGGCCACATACATGTGAATGTACAAGAAAAATGATATTGTGAACATCAAGGGAATGGACACTGTTCAGAAAGAGGCACCTCACACACATTACCATGGTTACCATGGCAAAACTGGAAGAGTCTACATGTTACCCAGTATGCTGTTGGCATTGTCGTGGACAAACAAGGGCAAGATTCTTGCCAAGAGGATTAATGTATGTATTGAGTATTAAGTACTCAAACAATAGAGATAGCTTCCTGCAGAGGGGAAGGAAAATGATCAGAAAAAGAAGGAAGCCAAAGAGAAAGGCACACACTTTATGAGAACCGATGGGAAGGAGCCTGAGCTGCTGGAACTCATTCCCTATGAATTCACGGGATGATAGGTATATAAAATATAAAAGACCTCAAGACAATAAATAAACAGATAAATAAAAGTGGAATCTGATAGTCTTTAAATTATTTTGTATTTAAGAAATAGTGTGTTTGGATTTATTCTTTTTGTTTGTTTGGATTTATTCTAATTTTTTTCTTTAGCTTTTTTTCTTTTCCTTCTGCTTTCTTGCTTTCTGTTAGTTTGATAAAGTTTATATTTTCTCTCTGTTGTTCCTTTTCCTCTACTGGTTTCAAAGCTTTGGGTCATGCTGCTATTCTTTAGCAATTGCCCATAAATTCTTGTCATACATTTTTAAAAAAGATTTATTTATTTATTCATGACAGACACAGAAAGAGAGGCAGAGACATAGGCAGAGGGAGAAGTAGGTTCCCTGCAGGGAGCTGGATGCAGGACTCGACCCCAGGATCACAACCTGAGCCAAAGGCAGACACTCAACCACTGAGTACCCAGGCATCCCTTGCCATACATTTTAACTGCATATTCTTTCCTACAAACTTTGAAGCTATTAAATATTTCTTTCTTCTGCTCTTGGGAGTAAAGTACCTCAGAATGGTTTAATTATGCTGATTTTTTTCCTCTCATCTTTCTTGGAAAGATGCCTATATAGTTCTGTGTTTTTTGTTTTCATTTAAAATTTTTATTTTATAATAGTTGACATCTACAAAGGAGTAGATGTGTCCTACAAATTATGATATACCACGTTTTTATTAAAAATTTTTATTTCTAAAATTTTTTTTCTATGGATTGTATTTCTCATTCTATTTTATCTCTTCTGCTTGCTTTTATTTCTTGCTTTTCACATCTTCTCTCTGGGTTCACTTTTCTTTTTGCTAAAATTTATTCTTTAAGCCATTTAGTGAAGGCCTATGGGTTATAAATCTTCTGAATTTTTAAATATATGAAAATCATTTATTTTACTGTCACTCTTAAATACTACTTTAA
The DNA here is from genome assembly GCF_053574225.1 of Canis aureus. Taxonomy (NCBI): domain Eukaryota; kingdom Metazoa; phylum Chordata; class Mammalia; order Carnivora; family Canidae; genus Canis; species Canis aureus. The sequence continues at coordinate 21,243,181 of NC_135635.1, forward strand.
TTATGTGTAGAATGTTAGTTTTGACAGTTATTTTTCTTCTATATTTTAAAATTAGAATGTAATTATTTTCAGACATATTTTGTTTCCATTAAGAAGTCTTTTGCTCATACAATTTTTACTTTATTGGCCTTTTTTCTTTACTTTTTTGGTAATTTTTGTACATTTTTTCTTTGTCTTTTATGTCCTGAAGTTATACACTGATGCATTTACAAAGAAATTTTTTAATGCATATTTAAAAATTGAGGTACAGTTGGCAATATTAGTTTCAGGTGTTCAACATAATTATTTGATATTTGTGGATATTGTGAAATGATCACTACAATAAGTTTAGTTAACATCTGTCACCATACAGACTTACAAAATATTTTTTTTGTATGAGAGCTTTAAAGATTTATTCTCATAGCAACTTTCAAATATAAGATACAATATTATTAAGTATTGCTGCTATGCTGTACGTTACACTCCCAGGACTTAATTATTTTATAATCAGAAGTTTATACCTTTTGACCTTCTTCACCCATTTCATCCACCCCCTACTCTTCATCTCTGGCAACTACCAACCTGTTCTCTGTATCTATGAGCTCATTACATTTTTTTTTTTTAAATTAAGGAAGTTTAATTCTTGTTTTTCCCTACCTAATGTTTAAGATATGCTTTTACTCTGTATACTTATGTTTTCTTTAATTATGCAGTTTTCAGCCATTTTCTTTCAAATGCTACTTTATCTTTTCCTTTTCTTCTCTCTCAGACCTCCTATTAAATGTATGTTGGGTCCTCTTAATTCATCCTTTTTATCTCTTAACTGTCTATAATTTTTTTTTTTTAAATCTCTCTGTGCTGCTTTCTGGATTGATTTTTTTTGATACTGTCTTATAAATCACTCTACTTTTTAGAATGTGTGCAGAATGATTTACCTTCATTAATTAGACTTTTATTTAAGTGATTTTAATTTTATTTCTCAGATTTCTTTTGATTCTTTTGTGTATCCACCTGTTCTTCATTCGTATCTGCTTTTTTAAGATATATTTGTCTTTTTTGTATATAATTGCTTTCTTTATCTCTTTATTGGTTGAAAAAACTGATTTAAAAGTGATTTTGAAATTTTCCTGTTACTTGCATTTTGTTGGTATTGACTTAGTCTCTTGATTTTTTAAAGAAACGATTTATTTATTTATTTGAGAGTGTGTGCGAGAGAGATCCTAAATGAGGGAAGGGACAGAGGGAGAGAAACTTCAGGCAGACTCCCTGCTGAGTGTAGAGTCCATGGGACTCCATCTGACCTGATCCAAAATCACAAGGTGCCCTGGCCTCTTGATTTTTACATATAATGCGTCTGGCTTCAAGTCCATTTCCCTTGTGTGCTTTGAAATTTGAATAAGATTCTTCTTACATTGGTGGATTTTGCTATCCCTTTCTCTACATTTGCTTATCTCCTCTCTCACTTTTGTCGTTGCCTCCACTTGGCACATCTCAGCTAGTTCCAAGCCAGATCTGAAATTGAGGACTAAAAGTCCATCTTCTAATTTGAGGCTTCAGCTGTTGAGATCACAGGTGGCTGGATCCAGTCCTGTCGTGAATTTCCTCTGTTTCCTCCTACCACCACGTCACCAGAGCTGAAGAAGGGCCACCAAAGTTTTAAGGTTCTTTTAAGAGGTAGAAAATTCCTGCTTTAATATCTTCAGTGAGGTAAGGAAGTGAAGACCTATCATATGTTTCAGTCCCAGTTATCTTGCAAGGATTGAACAATAACCCTGCTTATCACTGTGTTTTTCTTATTTTGTTCCTAATCCACAAAGCTTTTTATTTTTTAGGTGTATCTTTATATTTATATATATATATATATATATATATATATATATATATACAAACACACACACACATATATATACACATATATATGTATATATATAATTTTTAGGTATATCTTTATATATGTATATAAAATTTTATTTATCATTGCTCCATCTGACAAAGTCTCTGGCAAAATGTTTTTAGTTCAAGCAAATTAATACGATTGAGTGAATAAGTGGGCTTAAACCACTTCTAAGTATAGAATTGGAATTTGATCTAAACTGAAAAAACTCAGTTGCTTTGTCACTGCTTGAGGTGGAAAGGGGGGAAAAGGGTTTCAACAGTTTCAGAGATCCAAAGATAAGCCTGGTTTTCTGGCCTTCCATTGCCCAATCATCAGAGAAGGCAGGCTGTGCAAGCAGGGCTAAGGATAGTGATCCTTGATTAAGACTTAATTTTCTTGATCATCATTCCATTAACTATCACCAGTTCAGGCCATTTGCAAGACTTTGAAGCAGAGTGATTTGTACTTGTCCCACAATTTTGCTTCCTTACATGTCTAAACATTGGAACACACTTAACTTGAAACAGAGGAGAAAAAGAATATTAATGATTTTAATAGAAAACATATTTATGCTCAAACTGGACTTGTAGATTGAACAGATATTAACTGAAGTTCAACTTAATTTCAATTTGTTGAAGTACCCTGAGTTCAAAATAAATTTTATTTTTAGGAAAAATGGAATGATTTGGAAGACATTAGGCCACAGTTTCAAAAGAAATTCACACCACATTTCAATGCACATGAATTGTAGTTTACATTTCTGTAATTGCCCTCAAAGGTTATGTGAGTGAATCCTGCATAGGCACATTTCTAAAAGAGACAGATTGGGTTAAAATTTAAAATAGGCACCCCAAGAAAACAGTCTCTGGAATGTTGGAGTGGAATTGATTCCTGGAAATATGCTGAAATTGGGCTGTAGGTGGCTAAATTCTGGATTAGAGTATGTCCACTTGGCTCCAAGAAAGTACATTCTCTTTTAGGAGGTAAATCTGGAGATCAAGATCAAGATGTTTCCAAACTGAATACATTTTACGCTTTTCTGGATTTGTTGAATTTCCTATATTGTAGTTTTCTTATTGATCTGATCATAATTGACCATGCTAATAATTATGCTGAGGTGTATGGATAAATATATATATGTATTTGCTGGACAAAATTTTTCAAAACTTAAATTTAAAAATTCATGTAGAACATGATAAAAAGCAGGCAGAGGAAAGAGGAAGAAGAAAGCTAAGGGAGGAAGGGTTTTCAAGATACTTCAGATTCTAAATGCCATTGAAGTCCAAGTAACAACATGATAACTAAATTGTAGAGTTAAAGGTGAACGTTAGTGTATGATTTTAGAATGCTGTGATTTTTATAGGTCAGGTAATAGTTTAAGAACAGTTTAGAGCAGCTGATTGCTTGTTCTGAATCTGTTAACACTTCATTTAAATTTTCCTTATTCTGTTCATTGGAGATGTAGAGGTGTAGTAAAGAGTAGGAAGTGTAGTTTGAGTCAATAGAAAAATGATTTGAATTTAGAAATTTAGAAGTTGAGCTATTCTCCCTTAAGCGGAAATACTCTTCTTTGCTGGTCAGACATAAGCAAGGATCTGTGGTATTAGCCTATCCACTCATCTCCTGTTGGGGCTCATGTGGTTTTATTTCATAATTGCCTTTTGCAAATACTTGATTAGAATTGGAGGCAAGAGTGGGGGCTGGAGAAGCTGGAGAAGGCTTGTTCTTTGTAAAGATTTAGGTAAATGTTAACTGAATTAGATGTTTTGGTGATGCAAAATTTTTTATTACAAAATACTCTCAATGTTCCAATGTTTCAGTCCTTAGTGTTTATTAGAAAAATATTTTCCAAAATTAGAGTAAAATTTTCTTTTCATTTTATGATAGGTTTGTAACCAAATTATTAGAAGATCTCATCTTCTTTGTGGCTGATGTACTTAATAATGGACAAGAAGTTCTGGATGTGGTTATCACTAAGCCAAACCGAGAACGTCAAAAATTAATGAGGGAACAAAACATATTGGCACAGGTGAATGTTTTCATATAATAAATTTGCATATTTAATGTTCTTGAATTATAGCATCAGGAAAGTTCTTGTGTTAGTTACCAATTGTTGTGTAACAAGTTACCCCAAGACTTTGTGGCTGAAAGCAACAGATACTAGTCTCACAGTTTCTGTAGATTAGGAATCTGGGAGTGGTTTAAGGGAGGTGGTTCTTCTTCAGGGCCTTTCACAAGACTGCAGTCAAGGTGCTGGCTGGGGCTGCGGTCATCTCAGTCTCAAAAGGCAGAAGAATCACTTCCCCTGAAGGCCTCTGGTAAGACTGCCTCCAGATTTGGAAGCTTGCTTTCCTTAGAAATGAGCGGGCCAAGAGAGAACAAGGAGGGCACCTAGATGGAAGGAAGCACAGTCTCTTTAATAACTTAAACTGAGAAGTAACACCTCATCAATTCTACTGTTCTACTGTGTTCTATTAGAAATGAGTCGATAAATCCAGCCCAAAGTCAAGGAGACAGGATTGCATAAGGATGTGAATTCTAGGAGGCAGGGATCACTGGGGCCATCTTAGAGATAGCCTCCCACAGACCTCTCACAAAACCTATGGAGTCAGACTATCTCCAGAAAAGGTGTTGGAATAATTTTCTAAGTAAAAGTTCCAGGATAACTTGGAAAGTGCCATCTCCATCTACTTCCTACTTCTGCCCCTCCCTTCCTTAGGAAAGGAGAGAAGTCTATTCATGAGCTCACAAGTGCTCTATACAATATTCTAGGTTTTTTCAAGTCTAGAGCTGCACCTGTACTATGTCTTTCGGAAATTGTTCATAACACACCAGTAAATTAATTCACTTCCTGATAATATGCACAAATGGGCATGCCTACTTTTATGTGGTTTTTCATATTCAGTTAATTGCTACAAAGTAATGGTACTCTTCATTAGTTAAGTGCGAGCTCAAAGAAGACACTTAAAAAATTAAAAAAAATCATGTTATTAGTATATATGCTGTTGTGGCGATAGGAAGGGAGAATAGTAGACATATCGCCAATTAATATTCTCTAGCTGATTGTCTGAAAATATAAAATCAACACTTCTTTCAAAAAAATAAAGATTGTAAATCTAATGAGACAAAGGCTTTTCTGACATTAGCATTCTTTTGTATAAAACATTTGATTTCAAGGACTTTTAGGACCTTGAATGATTTATTAATATTATTTCAACCAACATATGTCTAATCTTTTATTTCAGTATTTTAAATATAAAATTCAAGGTTTAGTGAATATAAAATTATTGAAGTAACTTTAATTTATTGTATTTCATAAACTACAAAAGACGATTCTTTTCTATTTTGCTTTCTTGTAGTAATACTCATGCCCTTGTATAGGTGCTCTTTCATAAACAATTTACTCATCTACCAGCTTAGCTCGAGGTGACCTTACCTGCTGTCCTGCTGCCTAAAAGAGTTATATTCCTCAATGCTTTTTAAATATTTCCCAGCTGCTAACCTTGGTGTAATGTGAGTCCTTGGGTACCACCAGTTGCCCGTGTGGCACCTTATTTATTTGAATACTGATACATTCATTGATTTGGCGACATCTTTATGTACCAAGAACAATAAATGAACTCTTTCCAAAGGATGTTTAGAAGCAGTATTTGGAGGTAATTTTCTGATGTCAATTTCAGATGAACAGTAAATTATATTATTTTGGAGAGTTATAGAACACCGTAGAAATAATTATAAAGCTTACAGAAATGAAATTATTTTTAGTTCATTTGAGTATGTTCTTGTAATTTGGTACAACCCGACGTCTTTATATTCTTATTTTAATAAAATATAATTTCTAAACAAAATAAAATGTTTTATTTAAATGTTTCTGTCAATTTAGAGAATCCTTTAAATGGTATTTTTTTCTGTTTCTTAATATGCTGGTTCTGTATTCTAAATCTTTTTTCATTCTTCATATGAATTCTATTCATATATTACAAAAGTGTTCTTGAGTCAATGTCCTTATTTGTAAAACATATACCTCCATTCATCAGAATGGGTTATTGTTGTTTTTTACTGATAGGTATTTGGAATTCTTAAAGCACCCTTTAAGGAGAAGGCAGGAGAAGGCTCAATGCTGAGACTTGAAGATCTGGGGGACCAAAGATATGCTCCTTACAAGTATATGCTGAGGCTGTGTTACCGTGTGCTGAGACATTCACAGCAAGACTACCGGAAAAATCAGGTTGGAGTGTAGCCCGCGCATCTTTTAAAGTACATTTAAAGTATGGGTCAGGTTCTTTGGTTACTGTTCTAAATTACATAAAATAGGAATGGGAATTTCCACTCTGCAGTGAAATGTTTTATGTTGGCCACAGACAAAAATGACCTGTAAGTATTTCTGTACTGACATATGTATTTATTCTTCTGTGTGCAATCAGAATCTTTGGGGGAAGATGTCTGAGGTCTTTGTTAAATGGTATTAGCTTTTGCTAAGCAGGAGGCCCACTGGATGTGTTATGTAAAGAAGAGGGAGACATTTCTTGATGTTTCTAGGAACATGTGAGGTTTCCTATCATTACTTGTAGGCCAAAAAGTTCCTTGTCTGGTGGCAAAGATAGGGCAGGTACATCTGGAATATAAGGGAGAGACAAAGAGGGGACATGAGAGAGAAAAGACAGGATTATGGGAATTCAGAAGACAGAGAGCTTAGTGTGACTGGGGGAGCCCAGGAAGGGAGCTTAGAGAAGGAAGCATTTGAGGAGAATGAGACTCATTTTCATAATCTATATGGGAACAGGTATTTCAGTGAAGAAGGGTCTATGAAGAGAGAATGATGGCTGCTAGAAAGGGCACTTTTGTTCCAAGATAATCCTAACTGTGAGGGCAGGGAACCTAGGGCTATAGTTAAAAGTTGCCAATGGCAAGTGAAATTTCTTTTAAGTTTCATTTTTATCTTAAAAATGCACAGTATTGGGGATCCCTGGGTGGCGCAGCGGTTTAGCGCCTGCCTTTGGCCAAGGGCGCAATCCTGGAGACCCGGGATCGAATCCCACGTCGGGCTCCCGGTGCATGGAGCCTGCTTCTCCCTCTGCCTATGTCTCTGCCTCTCTCTCTCTCTCTCTCTCTCTCTCTCTGTGTGACTATCATAAATAAATAAAAATTAAAAAAAAATGCACAGTATTTTGCAATGTGTTTAATCGAACTGTTTCTTTAATATGAAATTGTTTATAATTAATGATCGTTTCCTAAATCAGCATCTTGTGTTTCTCTTAGCCAGTTTGAGAGTAGAGTATGGCTTCGGTTACTTTTGTGGATTAGTTTAGTGTGAGAGAGGGCTGGTGAGGCAGGTCAGCTGATTTGATTTTTTTATCAGCATCTTGATCTATTTATCAAACTTCTTGGAGGCTTGCCTTATACTAGGTATGATTATAATAGTCATAAAAGTATATAAATCAATACATGTCTTTAAAATGATATACTAACAGAAGACATTTACTTTACTTATCTGGCTACCCAATGTAAGCTATCATTTTGAAAGGCCACAAAATTGCTGCTTAGAATATAATTAAATTTGTGCAATCTGTATCATTTTCAGGGAGTAGCTAAATTCCAGTAAATTTTGTCTAAGCAAAAACACTTTGTAATCAATAAATTTGCCCCTTGTAGAACCAGAGATACGTTCTCAAGGAGAATCCCCGCAAAGTTGAAGTGAGAACTATGGATTATGGAAGGGGTTAGTTAAGTTTAGCAGGTCTATCTATGGTTGTATGGGATACTTGCTTGCATGCAGAATGTGGGACATGAGCAGTAGTGTTTTGAAATATAGGAGAGTCAGTGTGAAGACTGAGGAACAGATTAAATAATGCATGATTGAAACTCTCAATGGCTTTTTCTTGCTCTTAGAATAGCATTTTGGTCCTTTGCCCTGGCTCTCAAGGACCTACCTCTCCAACTTCAACTCTTGTTATCTCCTTACTTGCTACCCTGTAGCTACAGTGGCCACCTTTGTTTATGGAATATAAAGAGCGTGATTCCACTACCTACCTAGATGGTTTCTCTCCCCATGGCCGCCTCCTTTTGCTCATTCCCATCTTTAACATCCCAGCTCAGGTATCACTTCTTTAGCTTCTCTCCCATCTGAAGTTGCCACTTTTCCAGATCCCTTTGTTTCACTTCACTTATTAACATATAAAAGGACCATATTTATTATCTCGCTTACTGCCTTTTTTCACACTGGGATGTGAGATCCATGAGAATTCACCTATCCTGTTTGCCGCATATGCCTAGTTTTTCAAACAGCCTGGAATGTAGTAAGCTTTCAAGAAATATTTACAGGATGGAAAAAAAAGAAAAAATATTTACAGGATGAATGATCTGGTCAATAAAGTAATTGATTAATCATATTATTTTGTTTAATAGCCTTTTAAAAAAAAGTGGTATGGAATTTTATTATTTTAAGAAGATTTATTTGGAATATGTACAAAAAAGAAATCACTGCAAGTCCGCCTGGGATCTCCATGTAACAAGTATAGATCTCATGCCATGAACAAAATATCAGAGCCATTTTCTTTCTGTAATTACGATAAAATCAGTGGTTATGACTTTCAGTAAGAGTTAGAAGAAGGGCCTCTTTTAGGCTGGTAAAATTTACCATGTCAAAAGAAATTGTTGTTTTAACTAGGTTTATTTTTGTACTTCCTGTTTATGCTTTCAGAGTATAAGCACTCACATTAAATATATCTAGATATATGATTTTCTATTATAATTTAAATTAGGCATATGCTCATATGTTTTAGTTTCCTTTCTCAAAAAGCCATATTTTTTGAAGGATTATTGCCTTTCTTTTGATAATGCATTTGAGTTTTCTGTTATGAATAAATTAATCAATGTTGCTGACTCTAATAGAACCTGTTATTTCTAAGCTGTTTGGCAGCGCATTCTGACAGTCTTTCTTCTTTGCAGGAATATATTGCTAAGAATTTCTGTGTCATGCAGTCCCAGATTGGCTATGATATTTTGGCAGAAGATACCATCACAGCTTTGTTGCACAACAACAGAAAACTACTAGAGAAACATATCACAGCAAAAGAAATAGAAACATTTGTCAGTTTACTCAGGAGAAATCGTGAGCCAAGGTTTGAAGTGGTTCATGTAGTATTCTTTACTAGTGGGAATTGTGCTTTATTTTTTGTGTTTTTTTTGTTTGTTTTGCAAAAAAAGCCTTTTCCTTTATTTTTAGAATGTTTTAAAAGTTGAAATTATTTTTTTGAAAAGATTCATTTATTTATTTGACAGAGACGCAGAGAGAGAGAGAGGAGAGAGAGACCATATGAGGGGGGGGCAGGGGAAGAAGGAGAGGGAGAGAGAGAATCCTCAAGCAGACTCCCTGCTGAGCAGGGAGCCCAATGCAGGGCTTGATCCCAGGACCCTAAGATCATGACCTGAGCCCAAGTCAAGAGACATACTTTTAACTGAGTGAGCCACCCAAGCACCTCTTAAAAGTCAAAATTCTTTCACATCACTAACTTGCATGGACAAAACTATGTTGGGTTTGCTGTTATAATAATTATGTATCATACAGTTATTACCTCATAGGAAATTAAAACATTTTATAGACATATTTAAATATAAGTAACTTTCATTCTAATCATGTATGTTTTTATAGTACTTCTAGTTTTTAAAAATATATTCATGTACATTGTCTCATTTAAATCTTTGTACATTGCCATGAGATATGCTGGTTGTATATTATAATTACTAATATATTATATTATTATAAATTATTATCCACATTTTAGAGAACAGAAAACAGAAGCCTAGATATCAACTTGTCCAAGAATACCCTAGTAGTAAGGAATATTACCATAAAACCATAATTACCTATTACTAACATTATGGTAATATTCCTTATGATTGGAGTATCCACCTAATTTACTTTTTATTGTACCATGCTACTGTATCTGGGAGAAATGAATGCAGAAATGTCAATCAGACTGACAGTTTTCTTTACTAATTAGCACAGCAAATAAATGTTAGAAGGTAGAAATGGGTCTTTGACTCAACTAGGCCATGCTCACTTTCAGTAACTGTGTGCTGTTTTCGTATTTTACTCAGTACAGCATTAGCTTTCATCTGCTTTTGTTTTGTTATCCAGTTCTTGAATAGTCTCTTTTTAGGGCAGATAAATGATTTTCTAAACATAATAAGTCACAGTGCTATGGGAGGAATATCACCAAATAAATAGAAACAAACATATCCTTTTTTGAGAGAAAATTTGTATTAAACACAAATAATTGGATGTTTAATTTGTTTCTAATGATGAAGTAGATAAGCAACATATTAAAAGCTATTGTAAGGGGGTATTAAAAATAGATCTAAAAAGTTACTTTCATTATATCCCCAAATATTTTTATTGTGATATTCTGTGAAATGCCTTTTCCTAGCATTCAATTTATTATTTTTTTTCTCTTGCTAGGTTTTTGGATTATTTATCAGATCTGTGTGTGTCCAATACCACTGCTATACCTGTAACTCAAGAACTCATCTGTAAATTTATGTTGAGCCCAGGCAATGCGGACATTCTCATTCAAACTAAGTAAGCCCAGATAGGGGAGGAATCTTTTTCTGTTCATTATTTTTAAACACCATAGTTCCTGTCATATTTGTGAGTTAGCCTCTTTATAGATTTTTGTATGTATAATTTATTTCAAGGCTGGTCTCGATGCAAGTAGACAACCCTATGGAGAGCTCCATCCTTTCAGATGACATTGATGATGAAGAAGTTTGGCTCTACTGGATTGATAGCAACAAGGAACCTCATGGCAAAGCAATAAGGCACCTTGCTCAAGAAGCAAAAGAAGGCACAAAAGCTGATTTGGAAGTTCTTACCTATTATAGGTAAAGAATCATAATTGTCAATGTTACATATTCATTGAGAGAATATTCTCTGAAACCTCTAAAAGTCAGGTATCTATGAAGAGGAAATTTTAAAAGTCATGTCAAAACTAAGGTAGCTGAAATATTTAATATTATTTAAAATATTCAAAATAAAAGTGGACATCTGTGTTTGCCACCTACACAACTTGCAATTTTCTGATTTTTCACTAATTTGAAATTGATGTGCAGCAGAGAGTTTTTTTTTTTTTTTCTGTTATTGATTGGTGTGGGTACAGATGGGAGACATATTGGGACTGTGGTGTTGGACTTGAGGGATGGAACTGAGCTGGGTGTGCTGATCCAGCTTCAGAGGCAAACTTGGAGAAAGTAAGCCAGCAGGAATGTAGAGAGCTTATGAATATGTGGACAGCTCAGACTGGAGAAAAGCTGGTATCTATAGTTATGAAAGGTGGCACATGGCAGCAGAGGTTGCCATGGAAGTTGCTGGTGGTCAGTATGTTGGGAACAATGATCTAGCTGGTGTATTTGAGCTTAAGGTATCGAAACCTTTAGCAGATGCCCATGGAAACAGTTGGGCTCAAATGACAGGAATCTGAGAAAGGCGGAGCATCCCCCATGTTTCCTGGTTTCTAGAGATATTGCAACAAAGCCAAGGCTAATCCTTAATCTCAGAGGCTGATGAATCCAAGTGTAACTGATGCTATTTGGGTGGGTCACATTTGGTTTTGGAACTGTGTGGATCTAAAGTTAGACTAGCTAGATGTTAGAGCTGGAGCTCGGTAGGAATGGGCAGGAAGGAGATGGTTTCATGGGATCTTTCATCCATGGCCCTCAGGCTTAGTGTATTTGTAATCCTAGGAGACAAAAAACAGAGAGCATAATGATACTTGCCACCAGACACATGTTGGTGGAACAAGTAAGAGAATTGCAACTTGAATGGACATAGAGACAATTTCATGTATTTGTTATTTGATCTTAACTTACTACCCCAAAAATTTGACTCCAGTGTCACAAACACTTGGAAATATTGGTGTCCTATAAAAGTAAATAGTAGATACTGATTGATATTGTGCTGTTTAAGAACTTTATCAAGAGAAGACAAATAATGTAATATGTTTCATATTTTTAAGGTACCAGCTAAATCTCTTTGCAAGGATGTGCTTGGATCGCCAATATCTGGCCATAAATCAGATTTCTACACAGCTCTCTGTTGATTTGATCCTGCGGTGTGTGTCGGATGAGAGCCTGCCATTTGACCTCCGAGCATCTTTTTGCCGCCTCATGCTCCACATGCATGTTGACCGGGATCCTCAGGAGTCTGTGGTGCCTGTCCGCTATGCCAGGCTCTGGACCGAAATCCCTACAAAGATCACAATTCATGAGTATGTTTAGAAACATTTCTTGAACACTTTAAATTCAGTAGATGAACTCAAAATCAAATGTCTTCAATTTTGAAATGAAATATATGGAAGGTCATTTCTGTGTTCAAACTCAGGTTGTTAGCCTTTATTTTTTTTTAGCATTTAAATTATTTTTTAAAGTATTAATTCCAGTTAGTTAATATACAGTGTTATATTAGTTTCAGGTGTACAGTATAGTGATTCAACACTTCCATACTTCACCTGGTGCTCATCACAAGTGCACCCATTACTCCCTATCACCTATTTAACTCATCCCCCCATCCAGGTTGTTGGTCTTTCAAATACAAATAAGATATGCTTTTTGGAGAGTAAAATGACAACTCTTAAAAATAGAAACATCATTCTGGAAACCAATAAATGGAAATCGTATTTATGATAGGAATAACAATTTTTAAGTGCTTCTTAAAAACATCTAGAAGGGTTAACTAAGTTACCTAAACCTAAGAAGCTGGGAGGTTAAAGTATATATATTTTCCTATTTTTGAATGATTCCAATCAACTTAGCTTCATATTCTTTCTATCTTTCCAGATATGATTCTATAACAGACTCTTCCAGAAATGATATGAAGAGGAAATTTGCACTGACAATGGAATTTGTTGAAGAATACTTGAAAGAAGTTGTAAATCAGCCCTTTCCTTTTGGGGATAAAGAAAAAAACAAACTGACATTTGAGGTATTTCATACAAACAACTCATTTGTGAGGTTATTCAGTTTTCCCTGTCAAAAATTAGATATATTGAGCACCAAAGTTTTTTTTCAGTCTAATATTTAGGATGTTTTGGTAATTGGATAGTTTAGTTGATGAATGTATGATTCCCTCTGGCATTGATTAAAAGATAGATTTGATGTTTTAATTAGACCTGATGTCCAAAACAAAATATTTTATTTATAATTATTTGTTACCTATTGTTTTCGTGGATTTGGGGTAATTTCATTTATCTGTGTAAGCTTTATTGCATTTCATGAACAAAAGACAGTTTGCATACATTGTAATTTGTTTGGATACATCTTCCCCCCCATCTCTGTGTAAGTGAAATTGTTAGTAGCCTCATTAAACTGAATGAAATGCCTTCGGTTTTAATATCATTTAGGGGATATAATGACAAAACTAGAGAAGAGATGCCATTACTTGATACCTGGTGTATTAGGTATCCACTGATGTATAACATATTACTCCCAAACTTAGTTCAAGCAAGAAGCATTTATTATTTTACAGTTTCAATGGGTCAGAAATCTGAAAATGTATCATTCTGGCTCAGGGACTCTCATGAAAGTGTAATGAAGCTGTTGACTGGGGTTGCAGTTACCTCTAGCTAGATGACCTGCTAAGCTTGCTCACTCATGTGTTTCATGGTGGCCATACTTCCTTACTGGCTGTTGACCAGAGGCTTCATCTTTTTTCCATGTGGGCCTTTCCATAGACTGCCTGTGTCCTTATGGTACCCAGAGCAAGCCTTTAGAGAGAGAGAAAGTGAGAGAGAACCCAAGATGGAAGTTGTCGTCTTCTCTAAGCTAATCTTGGAAGTGGTATGCTATCACTTCAGCTGTGTTCTGTTCATCACACAGACCATCCTTGGTGCAGTGTGAAAAGATACCATACTTTGGGGACCATGTTAGAAGCTAGCTGTCATACCTAGGATGTTTCATAGTGTCCAGAAAACCACAAAACAGCATAGGGAACAAATTATTTCTGGACAAATTCGGGGATAATATACATTTATTAACATAATTCATTAATGTAACCATTTATTAAGTGATATCCTACTGATTTAAGTAAGTTAATGTTTAGTTAAGTAAATCATTCTAATGTAGATTTCTTTAAACACTTTGATACACCTGAAATCTTCTTTTTGGCTTCCTTGTTGACTGTTCACCAGACACCAATCTTGTCATCTGGGCTTTTGATAGAGATGACAAACTGGCCTTAAATGGATTTAATTATGAACTTGAATAAATCAAAGTTCAGTGGCTGCTTTTGCAGACATTTTAATTCCTAGGCATTAAAGAATTAAAAAGTTTAGAAATACCTGCACTAATTTAGATAATATAAAAACAATCAATGTTAATTTCAGGTATGCCTGGGTGGCTCAGTCAGTTAAGCATCCGACTCTTGATTTCAGCTTGAATCGTGATCTTAGCTCAGGTCTTGACCTCAGGGTCATGAGTTCAAGCTCTGCATGGGGCTCTGTGCTGGGCATGGAACCTACTTAAAAAAATCAATATTAATTTCAGTTTCTAATGTTATTTTTTCTTTTCTTATCCCCCCTCCCTTTTTTTTTAATTAAGGTGGTCCACTTGGCTCGGAATCTTATATACTTTGGATTTTATAGTTTCAGTGAATTGTTGAGACTAACAAGAACACTTCTGGCTATCCTAGATATCGTACAGGCCCCCATGTCTTCGTATTTTGAGAGATTAAGCAAATTTCAAGATGGAGGTAAGAATTTTTGAGAAAAGTTATAATCTTTTTGGAAGTGAGATTAAAAACAAATCTAAAGAGAAGTGGTTGTTAAATGTACCTGCTAATGAATGTGTACAAATGAAAAGTGATCCTATGATAGGGTTAAGTGATAATAGGCTAGATTTATAAACATACTTTTTTCTTATCTGAAATATGAAGATGATAATAATAGTAGCTTCCTCACAGCTTCCTCATGAGAATTGAATGAATGTATACAGTTTATTCAAGGTACTTACAATAGGACTATCTCATAATGCAATAAAAATTTTTTTGATGGTGATTGTCTTAGGTTGGATGCATACAAACAGTGAGAGGTAGAGAATCGTTTGCAGGGAGTATATTGAAGAATGTGTTCAGGATATGCAACTGTAAGGAAGTGAGAAAGGTAGGGCTGGGCAGATGGAGAAACTGATCCATACTACAGTTAGAACTGAGACACCAGATGTTCATATAAGGAAATCTAGAGCGGGGTGGCTTTTTACAGTTGGCATAAATTAAGGCAAAGGGGCTGAGTTTTGTATTCTTACATCAGCCAACCACTGATTGATGACTTTGTCATGGAGTGGGGAGTGTAACCTTAGGTAAGACAGTTCCCTTTGGTCAGGGTCACTCTTAATGAGAGGCATAGTGAGAGATCAGCAACATGATGCTCCCAACTGGGAGAATAGGTGCCTGAACTCTGAAGGGGGACCTGGGTAGAGCACCGTGTGTCCACTGCAGTGTCTACTACAGGATTAAAAAATTAAAACTGGGCAGCTCCAGTGGCCCAGTGGTTTAGCGCTGCCTTCAGCCTGGGGTGTGATCCTGGAGACCTGGGATTGAGTCCCATGTCAGGCTCCCTGCATGGATCCTGCTTCTCCCTCTGCCTATGTCTCTGCCTCTCTCTATCTCTCTCTCTCTGTCATGAATAAATAAAATCTTAAAAAAAAAAAAGCAAAACCAGAAATGTAATTTCAGACTTCAGGAAGAAGTATCTGGTTCAGAGTTATAAATGAGGAACTTCCAGATAGCTGAAGTAATTCATTTCTGCTGCCTAAATCTCGATAATTTCTACATTTTCCAAAAATCTGGAGAGATCAATAAGAAGCAAATTTTATGACATAAATCCCTCCCCTTCAGCAGAACTAGAAGACAGAGGACAATACAAACTTCAGGTGTAAGTAGAAAGGTAGTGTCAGTTTTCCGTAGAGCTGTCTCCCAGGTTCTCACTGCAAATCTTTGTAGACAATTAGAAGGTTCTGGGAAAACAGTGCAGAAGAGACAAGAAAGGATTGTATGCAAATCACCCTCAGAAAGAAAGTCTATGCTAATTGTGAAAATACTGACAGAGAATCTGGGTAGATAAGAGCTCTGAGTAAAGAGGAAAGGGCTTAACAGTACAGGGGTAGCAGCTGTGGAAAAGCAGTATTTCTAGAGATGAAGAGGGTTAATGTTCATCCCTAGAGATGAGGTAAAGTCACCCTTTGGAATCTTTTTGGTGAAGGGAAAAAGAAGCCAGGGGACAAAGTCCTGAGTACCACAAGATCAAAACAAAACAAAACAAAACAAAATTGCAGGAAATGTGTGTAACTCCTTTCCATTGCTGCTCTTCAAGAGCCAAACTTTAAAGAAATCGTACTTTGCCACTCTGACAGGAGAGAGTATTCTTGAACTAAAGAATATGTAAACCAGCTCATATTGTCAACTTTGTCCAAGAAATGCAGATATGAAATTGGTTCTCTTACATATGAAGCTACTGTAAGGGCAACCCCGGTGGCTCAGAGGTTTAGTGCCTACCTTCAGCCCAGGGCGTGATCCTGGAGTCCCAGGATCGAGTCCCACGTCGGGCTCCCTGCATGGAGCCTGCTTCTCCCTCTGTCTGTGTCTCTGCCTCTCTGTGTGTCTCTCATGGATAAATAAATAAAATCTTTTTAAAAAAAGAAGCTACTGTAAGATCAAAATAGAATGGAGAATCAAAAAATTTCAGCTGGTAGAAATTCTTTGAAAAACAACCACCAAAGTAAAGAAGAGAAGTAAAGAGAAGTAAATTGTAACATGAGACTCTAGAGTGAATTAAACATCTTTAAACAAACATTGGGATATGAAAAACACTTTGAATCATAGATCAAAAAACTAAGGTTATAAGTGGACCAAAAAAACCTAGAAGAGATGAAATGAAGGTTTATTGGAATCAGGAGACATAGAATAAAATGGTAGACTTTATTCTTTTTAGATATACAGACTAAATTATGTTATCAAAAGAATAGATTTGAATGAAAGTATAAAATGCACCATTGAAAAAAGGCAGGAAAACAATGATGAGAATTGTTAGTAATATGAAGAAAAAAGTAAAAAGAGAGAAAGTGGTTGAAATAGAAGAAAGGCAAAGAAGAATGTGAATAATGAATAATTGGAATTCCTCTGAAGAAGAAAACAATGGAACAGAACTAATTTTAAAATTACAATCCAAGAAAACATTCTATAAATAAAAGATAACTTAAATTCTCCATGGTGAAATTGTCTGGAATGGTGATCTCTAAGACATAGCATGATAAATATATAATATGTAGTGTATATTCAGATAGAGTTGTGATGTGTAGGGGGAGGCTCTATAAAAGAAAGTGGAGAAAAAAATGAAAAGATATATAAGCATTCTGTACTCTTCTGCAAATTTTTTTTTCTTCTGCAACTTTTATATGAAATTAGAATTTTATAAAAGTAAATGTCTATGAACAATATCTGAATGAAAGCAAAGGAAGAGCCAAGAACAGCAACGGTAAATCAAAGAGCAGGGATATGCTGGTTGTCTATCCTATTTCTGTTTTCTGAATCCCACCAATGAGAGGCTCCTCTTAACAGTCCCAGAGGGTATTTTATAATCTCCAGTTTATTCTGAATTAAACCATTCTTTAAAAGTTAGAAATTGATCTTGACTATTGGGCTCAGTACTCACAGTCTGCTTTCAGACTTTTACCTAAAGAAAAGTATTATTTTCCTCTCAAAATTTGCACATATCTTGTGTGTACTCTCCTTGTCATGTCTATATCTACCCTGTGAGACATATTTTTTATGCTTTTAAGTTATTCATGATTTTCTTTTTTTTTTAAATAATAAATTTATTTTTTATTGGTGTTCAATTTGCCAACATACAGAATAACACCCAGTGCTCATCCCGTCAAGTGCCGCCCTCAGTGTCTATCACCCATTCACCCCCACCCTCCGCCCTCCTCCCCTTCCACCACCCCTAGTTCATTTCCCAGAGTTAGGAGTCTTCATGTTCTGTCTCCCTTTCTGATATTTCCTACCCATTTCTTCTCCCTTCCCTTCTATTCCCTTTCACTATTATTTATATTCCCCAAATGAATGAGAACATATAATGTTTGTCCTTCTCCGACTGACTTACTTCACTCAGCATAATACCCTCCAGTTCCATCCACGTTGAAGCAAATGGTGGGTATTTGTCATTTCTAATAGCTGAGTAATATTCCATTGTATACATAAACCACATCTTCTTTATCCATTCATCTTTCGATGGACACTGAGGCTCCTGCCACAGTTTGGCTATTGTGGACATTGCTGCTATAGACATCGGGGTGCAGGTGTCCCGGCATTTCATTGCATCTGTATCTTTGGGGTGAATCCCCAGCAGTGCAATTGCTGGGTCTATTTTTAGGGCAGGTATATTTTTAACTGTTTGAGGAACCTCCACACAGTTTTCCAGAGTGGCTGCACCAGTTCACATTCCCACCAACAGTGCAAGAGGGTTCCCTTTTCTCTGCATCCTCTCCAACATTTGTGGTTTCCTGCCTTGTGAATTTTCCCCATTCTCACTGGTGTGAGGTGGTATCTCATTGTGGTTTTGATTTGTATTTCCCTGATGGCAAGTGAAGTGAAAAGAGCATTTTCTCATGTGCGTGTTGGCCATGTCTATGTCTTCCTCTGTGAGATTTCTGTTCATGTCTTTTGCCCATTTCATGATTGGATTGTTTGTTTCTTTGGTGTTGAGTTTGATAAGTTCTTTATAGATTATTCATGATTTTCATATTTTCTCATGGAATCCATTCATCTCTGATATTTTAATCATCCTTTCAGCAATTTAAGAACCATTAATTAATTTTTTCAACAAGAATTTATTGAGTTACTATTGCATGCCAGACACTGTGCTACTCACTGGAAATAAAGAAGATAAACTCCTTAGCCACAATGAGGACAGACAATTAATACAGAGATAGAATTCCTCCCTTCTCCCTACCTGGGGAGACAGAGAATAAACAAATGAGTCTACACTATAGCATCAGATGATGCTATGTAGAAAAATAAAGTAGGACAATATGGAGAGTGGTAGAGTAAGTGGGGAGGACAGAATGGACTGAACGACCTCTGACATTTGAGCAGAGACCTACATCTGTCAAGGAAAGCCAGCCCTGAGGCTGAATAAGCTTGACAAGTGAGAGGAGTAGCAGGAAGGCCGTTTTGGCTGGGGTAAAGTGAGGGCGGGAAGAATAGTAGGAGAGAAGGTTGGAGAATCCTAGATTGTAGAGCCGTGCAGACCTGTGAATTTGAATTTTGTTCTGAGTTTGATGGGCAACTTTTGGAAGGATTTGAGAAAGGATTGATAGGATCCGATAATTTTGGCTGATGAGTAGAGAACAGAGAATACTGATATGGGCATAGTGGTTGAAGACCATAGTTAGGAGGCTGTTGGGGAATTGAGTGATGGTGATGAACCAGGAGAATAGTTTTAAGAGTAGGAGAGAAGTGGGTGAATTGAAAATTTTATAGTCTTAACTGATAGGGCTTGAATGTGAAATGAGAAGGTGGAGAGGCAGAGATTATTCCTGGGTTTGAATTAACATTCAAGTGAATATGGTACTATTATCTGGGTAGGAAGGACTGGTGGATGAGGGTGTTGGAGGGCAAATCAGGATTTCTATTTGGGAACATTGGGTTTAAATACCTATTGGGCATCCAAGTGGAGATGTTATGTCGACAGTTGGATATACGAATGAAGCTTTAGGGTAATGTCAGGGTAGAAAAAATAATGTCAGAATCAGTGCATAGAAAACATTCAAAATCTCAGACTGAATAAGATCACTTAGGGAGTGATCGTTGATGAGGAAGAAATGAGGTCTGAAGATTGAATCTTGGGACCCTCCAATATTGAGCCATCAGATAAGAGTGGCCAGTGAGAAAGAACTCCAGGACAATGTGAGATCTTGGAAGCCAAGTAAAAAAGTAATGCTAGATAATTTTAATTGTTTGTAGGCTTATATGAATATATTTCCTAGGTAACTAATATTCATTGAATTACCCTACGTGCTAAGTGATTTTACATGGATTACCTCCTGCATAGTATGATTTGTGCTTAAAAATGGCACTATTAAATTTACATTATTAAAATATAGAACACCACAATTTTACTCCAGTATTAAAATAGATTCATAATAGTTTTTATGAGCCAATTATAATTCTCTAAGAAACCTTATGTTTTATCGATGAGAAGTATCTATATATGCACTGCATGAACCGAGACTCAGAGGTTTCTTCCTTTTGAGACAGGTATGTCAAGTAGAACACTGTCTCTTGATTTGGGGAAATACATTTTCCTAATTGGTAGAATGGGGTTTGTGGGTTTTGGCTAGATTTTTGGAATCTGAAAGAATGTGCTTATTCTCTTACTAGTAAATACCCCAGAATTCTGTTATCCTGGTTTTGGTGTGTTGAAATTAATTTGAATTAAGGACCATAGTTTTAAGATCTCTTCTCTTGATGTCTGCAAATCAGGGAGAAAATTATTTTTTTACACATTCCTATGATTGGGTACATAATACAAACTGTGAGAAAAGATGGTTTGTTGTTAAGCATGATTTAGTAACAATTATAATTGAATTACAGCTGATACTTCTGAGAGATGTTATGCTGGGCTTTCTTCCTTGTACTCACCTCTAGAAATCTTTCCCGAGGAATCATTTTTGCTTTTATTAATGTTCAACATTTGTTTAATGTTAATTTGCATTGTTAACTTTTTAGAAACTTTTATCTTCAAGTACAAATATGGAAAAGCATAGTCAGGGAGATTAACTTGCCTAAGATGCCCTAGTAAGTTAACAGCATTGCTATGAGTTAAAGCATAAGAAATTAGTCTTCCTATTGTTTGTACCACTTGATTATTTATCAGTCCAGTGAGCTAATATATATGTATATACTTTTTTCTTTATCTAGTCATCAAATTTTTTGAGGAATGATGATGACAGAAAGCTGAATTGATCAGATCTGTACTTATCAGCAAAATCTAGAGATAAAATAACAGTTTTACAGTATAGAAAGCTTGGGTATATATGTTGCTACCAATATTGAGCCATATAATGTAAATTTAATGTTCTTCATCCAATGATTAATATCATTTGCCATCCCTGTTTAGGGCCTGTTAAGGTGCCTTAGTTATCCAGAGCTTCTGGAAAGTCATGATGATATGGAGATCTATGGAGAATGCTACTCCAGTGGTGTATCAATTGAAGACCAAGCAGGAAGCAGCACTCTCTAATTTAGGGAGTTTTTTTTTAATAAATTTATTTTTTATTGGTGTTCAATTTACCAACATACAGAATAACACCCAGTGCTCATCCCGTCAAGTGCCCCCCTCAGTGCCTGTCACCCATTCACCTCCACCCCCCACCCTCCTCCCTTTCCACCACCCCTAGTTCGTTTCCCAGAGTTAGGAGTCTTTATGTTCTGTCTCCCTTTCTGTTATTTCCCACACATTTCTTCTCCCTTCCCTTATATTCCCTTTCACTATTATTTATATTACCCAAATGAATGAGAACATATAATGTTTGTCCTTCTCCGACTGACTTACTTCACTCAGCATTTAGGGAGTTTAATATACAAAGGTGTGGGCTGGGTGCATGGAAACCACAAAAAATAGTGCAGTACATACCATGAGGTAGTCCAATGAGCTAATATTTTAGAAAAATTGTAACTGAGGGTAGAATATTGGTTCATAAATTTTTAAAAAGTGAACACTTTATACGGGATCAGTTTTATAAATATGGATTTTTTAAGCTAAGTAAACAAAATTCAAAGTTTAAAATAAAAGGAAACTGGGGCAAAGCAATGTCATGTGCCTCTAGATGTGATGCAGTGAGAAGGACATAGTATACCCTATTAAGTATCCCTGAAAAAATTCAGAATGTCCAGCTAATCATGAAGAATTATGAGACAAGTACAAATTGTGGGAACAACTGGCTTGAACTTTTCAAAATGCTCATGTCATGAAAGGCTAAGAAACCCTCCCAGATTAAAGGAGATCAAAGAGACATGACAAGTAGATACAATATGTGATTTTGGATCAGGAAAAATATCATCTACAGAAGATATTATTGCACAATTGGTGAAATTTGAATATGGATTGTATATTAGGCTGTGGTAGTAGATCAAATTTCTTGAATTTTATAATTGTACTGTGGTTATGTAAGAGGATGTACTTGTTTTTACCAAATACAAGGAGAAGAATTGAGAGTTAAAAGGTCATGATTTGTGGAACTGACTCTTAAATAGTGCAGGAAAGATATGTATTTATGTATGGAGAGACAGAGAGAGAAAGAGAGAGAGAGAGAGGATGCAAATATGGCTGAATTTGTGAATCTCATAAAACTGGACAGAAGGTTTTTTTTTTATTTTTAAAGATTTTATTTATTTATTCATGAGAGAGAGAGAGAGAGAGAGAGAGGCAGAGACACAGGCAGAGGGAGAAGCAGGCTCCACGCAGGAAGCCCGATGCGGGACTCGATCCTGGGACTCCAGGATCACGCCCTGGGCTGAAGGGGCGCCAAACTGCTGAGCCACCCAGGGATCCCCTGGGACGAAGGTATTATAGGAATTCTTTTTATTATTCTTTCAACTCCCCTCATAAATTTGAAAATGTTTCCAAACAAAAAAGTTAACGACTTAAATAATTAGCCAAGTAGGAAAATGATTTATTATATATGAGATGACACTTCAAACTCGGAGCATTACTTTCCATCTCTACTAGGAGGTGTGTTATTATAGCTGAGTTCTATTAGACTATAAATTCCTAACAAAGGTTCTATTAGACTCTATAAATTCTTAACAAAATGAGCAAGAGAGAACACATTTCTGGAATCTCTAAATGTGGAGACAGGATTTTCAGGCCTGGGAAAAATTCCTGTGGTACAGGATGAGACAGAGGTTGGTGCCAGAGAGGAAATCCCAGATTATGGAAAGTACCTGGGGCGCCCGCTGGGGAGAGGGGTGGTAAGGAACTGTTACTTGAAAGAACAACTCATGGGAGCCATAGCAATGTGGCCACATTGCAATACCCAGTATATCATCATCTTAAGTGATCTAGATTATATTTTCCCATTTTAGTGAAACTTTATTTAATTGGAAGTCATTTACAAAGCACGATTATTTTAAAAATAGGAAGTAGTTTTATAAGCATTGTTGCTAGATGAACCAGTTCCTTCAAGTAAGTGATAATAATCTTCTTTTCTCATACGGTGTCTGGAAAGTTTTGTGCAAGAGAACCAGGTCTTTTTTTATCCTCTTGATCTACTTACCACGTACTAATTCTGCTCCGGCACAGTTGGGGTTGGACATTCAGAGAAATGTGTTTGCTGGCTGTTTGGCAGGTCAGACCCAGGGGGGCGGGAGAAGAGGCCTGTCCAGGAGAAAGGGTTTGTAGTTCCGTGGGGTTGCATTTCATGTGGCCCTCAGTGACACTTGTCTTAAGGAAGGCGTGCCTGTGCGGCATTCATTTGTGTTTCGGGGAAATCCGGCCGGTTTAGATGTCCTGATTAGTGTCTGAGGGGATGGGGATGGCTGGCTTGGAGAGTGGTGGCTGCAGAAGCTTTCCTCTTCTGGTTCCTCTGGAAACAGTGCAGCCCACTCCGTGCCACTGTGAGTCGTCCTCGTCCTAGAATTGGTTGTGAGTCTGAATCTAGCCCCCGGGCTGTGACTGCTCACCATCACAGTGGCTTTCAGTTGGCCAGAAATTGCTAGGCTCGGAGGAAGCTTTTAATTTTTATGCCTTGAGGTGGTCCGTTTAGAAAATTCTGCAGGCATGGAGACGCTGGGAGCTGGCACTGCCCTGGCCTGTGTTCTAGTGAAATAGAAGATCCTAACCCTCAGAACCACCAGTCCAATACCTTTCACTGGCTATGTACTCACTTAAGAAAAGAAATACTGTTTTCAAACAACTGTATTCACTCCCAGCAGGCTCTGCTGTTGAGTCAATTTGCTTTGCCTAATACCTATCATTTGCTCTCAGTGATTTAAAATGCACAGGCACCATTCAGTGTAATTGATCTTTTGGGTAGAAGGATTATGTCAAGCAGTGCTCTTCTTTGTCATATATAGAACTGAAAAGCCAAAGCATATGCTGGCTGAGAAGTTAGATATTTTCTTTAATTTTTTTAAAATTTAAATTCAATTTAATTGACATACAGTGTATTATTCGTTTCAGAGGTAGAGTTTAGCGACTCATCAGTTGCATATAACACCCAGTGTTCATTCCATCAGGTGCCCTCCTTAATGCCTATCACCCAGTTACCCCATACCTCCCCCCCATTCCCTCCAGCAACCCTCAGTTTGTTTCCTAGAATTAAGAGTCTCTTATGGTTTGCCTCCTTTTCTGTCTTATTTTATTTTTCTTTTCTTTTCCCTATGCTCATCAGTTTTGTTTCTTAAATTCCACATATGAGGGAAATCATATGATGTTTGTGTTTCTCTGGCTGGTAAGTCAGATATTTTCAACATACTTTTGAAACTGTATTCTATTTAAAAAATTGTTCTTTTTTTCCTTTTTATGGCTGCTGAAGGATATACAATTCAAGGATTGATCCTACTACTAATTAAGATCATTTTTTAAATAGCAAGATGGGTGTATTTTGTTCTCCTAGATAGTCATTCAAATATTTGGGAACAAATGTGAATATAACATATATTTTTCTAATGAACCACATAGCATGTTAACTCTGAGTAGTGAGAGAAAGCCCTATCACCATTTGAAAAGAGGCAGAACTTGACACAGTCTGGGCATGTTTGTATCTAGCTCAGTATTTAGTTATTCTGTCAATATCCTTCCACTTGTCTGTCATTTGAATGGAACTGGGATTCAAATTTAAACCTCCAACATGGAGCTATGACATTTTAACCCAGGAGTACGATGTAGGCCTAGTTAGGGTGTCTAGGCCGTGCTACAGTTTCTTTTCACAATTCTCTCCCCATCCTTGAACTCACCACAGTTTGAAAAGGCAATATATCAGAAAATGACCAAACAAGAGCTGAATACTTTCTTTAGATCTTTTATCATTTTGCTGTTTTACAACTTCAAATTCTTGGGAGTTTCCATAGTCAAGCCCTGAAATGTGGGCCAGTTCCTAATCAGTGACCAGGTAATCTGTTTTGTTGGTATATATGTGTTGTAATGTTAATAATGGGAAATCACTAAAAATGTCAATGGGAGAGTTCCATTTACTTTTAGGATTTCCTTTCTTTTGAAGCTGCAGGTTTGGAGCTGAAGTGCCTTTGGTTTTAGAGAATAAGAAACAGATAACAACAGTGCCCTGGAAGGATTGGAACTGCACTGGGTGATTTATGGTCCTGTGGGTCCCACGCAGGGGAGGGAAGAGATAAGACGGGCGATTGGGAAGAGGCACTTTGGTTATATGTCTGTCTGGGAGCATTCCTTGCCCCAGGAGATTTGGAGAAGAGAGTAAGAGCAAGCTAACTCTCTGTTTAGTGGCAAACAACCAGCCAGCCATTTCTTCAGTTTAACTTCTTTTTTTTTTTGGCTTGGCAGGGACTTTGCATGATCCACCTTGAAATGCTTTTTCTGGCAGCATCATTGCTGTTAAAAAGAAGGGAAATTGAGATGGGAGGTGGAGCAGAAACATTTTTTAATATTGTTATATGGGTGGGAAAGGAAGAAAGTATTTGCAGGCAAAATATCTGCTAGAAAATAGTTTCTTCCTTTATAAAATTAGGTTAGTCTAACTGTGATCTTTATGGGCTCTTTCAGTTAAAAACTGTGATTCTTAGGAAGATTAGTATGTAACTCTCTTTCACTCACTGAATGGTGTTCTTTTTAACGTGTGTTGCAAAACACTTTCAGCCAATATTCATGAAGCACTACTCTCCTGGTTAATAGCTGTGATTGCTCTTTTGTAAAGCCACCAGCTAGAATGCCTGAAAACCAGAAGCCTTTATTCACTTAAAATATAGAGTGTATCATGAAAAAAGCAAGCAAGCAAGGATTTACCAGGTGCAGGTGAGGCTGAGGACATACGTATGTGGAGGTGGGGATGACAACGGACAGAAATAAGATTTAGTACAATGACCATAACTGAAGAACAGGTACCTATTTTCAAGACTCTTTCAAGTGTTCCTTCAACTTCTTTTAACTTTTAATCTGACCAAGCTCTTTCCAGGTCTCTGTAATGTGTGTAGTTTGTGTGGGAGTTCACAGTGCTCAGAAGTGTTAGCAAGGATTATTTGTGGGGGAAGATAGCACCGTTACCATTCTTCATTTGAAAATCCCTTGCAGCAATTTCTGAACTTGTTTTTCCCATTCTGCCTCTCAAGATTCTCCTTTGGATGGCCTGTCCTCTGACCTGTCCTCCCTCATTTCTGCTTTCAGTGATGTCCCTTTGCTTCGAACACATATGTCTTACCTCCGGTATGTGTCTTGTTCCTCGCACCTGCGTACTTCCTGTATGTTCTTCCCTTCTGCTTACTCCTTCTTTCCATTGGGATCATGTATTTCTAATAAAAAAAGCTTTTCATTCAGAGAAGCGGTAGAGATATCTGTGTAATCCCATTCACAGTGTTAGGTTTTCTCTTATCCCTCTGTATGTAAGCACTGTGTCAGATGAGCATGTTCTCATAATACCTTGAGAGTCTTCCACTGATTTTTTTTTAAAAAAAGATTTATTTATTTGAGAGAGAAAGAGAGAGAGGAGGGGCAGAAAGACAGGGAGAGAAAGAACTCTCAAGCAGACTTCCCGTTGAGCATGGAGCCCAATACCAGGGGCTCGATCCCAGGACCCTGAGATGATGATGTGAGCCGAAATCAAGAGTTGGGCACTCAGCCGACTGAGCCACCCAGGCGCCCCATCTTCCACTGATTTTTAAAGAAGAACAACAATGGCAACAACAATGATGCCAATGTCCCTGAATCTCTGAAGTTACTTATTACAGGTTGGGTTCCCCAGGAAACAGACCCTGAACCAGAGGTTAGCATGAAGGAGATTTATTAGATTCCTCTTAGGATCAACACCAGTGGAATGGAAGGGAAAGAAGCAGAATTGGGCAAAGAGAGGAATCAGATTGTGACGCAGACCTAGTGAAAACTCTGGGGTGAGGGGAGATGTCTGCAGTTGGGATGTCTTTTCAGAGTTGTCTCCTAGGGAGTGAGGGTGGGGCTGAGCCTTTATGCCTCCATGGGCTGCCCTGGAATGGATGTGGGGCCTTGTTTGAGGTGGCTCTCTTCAGACTAGTCAGTCCCCGTATAGGGCTGACATTTGAGGGCTGTTGTCTGAATAGCACTTCCAGCAGCTGGGGCAGTATATTGTCCTTGATCCCTGAAAGGGAATCTGGGCGAGACTATCACATCATCCACCATAGATATCTTCCAGAAAAGTACCATGATTGGAAGAACTGTAGGCCAAGATTAAGATCTCCTAGGAAATACAGATTAGGAAGAAA
Source organism: Canis aureus (assembly GCF_053574225.1). Lineage (NCBI taxonomy): Eukaryota > Metazoa > Chordata > Mammalia > Carnivora > Canidae > Canis > Canis aureus. Next base: position 21,270,507 of record NC_135635.1, read on the forward strand.
AATAAAAATGATTTGATCTTATAGGAAATAGAGTGTAGGGAGAAAAGTAAAAACAACATTAAAACATTAAATGCAAAACAAAGTTCTAGATATGAAAATTTTCTAGAAACTGTCTACTTCCAAATGCCCCAGAATCACTGGTATCAGAAATCTGTTCTAGGGAGCAAGTCTTTTCTGGAATCCTCTTCTTCAGATATGAAGGAAGATTTCTGTGACTTTCTCATCTTCTGAGGCTGGTTCTCTCACAGCTTTGTGCTATGCTGACTGTGCCTCTGAGTTCTTTCTAGCTTAATGTATAATGTCTTTTATACTACCTGCCCCTGCCCCACCCCTCCCAGCTTTAAGCTTTTGTAAGTTAAAAAAAAAAATGCCTGTGTAACTGCCCAGTTTTCTCTTAGTTATCAATAAAGCCTAAAAGGACTTTATCTCCCTCTGGGCTTAATCCTCTCTCCATATATCAAGAAAGTTTCAAACACAGGATTTATGTTAGATCGTGTTCCTTTTAAAACTCAAATGCATGTCTAAAAATAGGTGGAGAATAACTATGTAATATGTCTACTTTATACTGAGTTTCTGCCGTGTGCCAGGTCACACGTTGGCAAAAATTACTCGAAAAGGGTATTTATTATTTATATTAGCACACCTCTAGATCTTTTACATACTTTTACTTTTAATCCTTATTACACTCCAGCAATTAGGTATTATGGTCACTATTTTGTCCAGGAAATAGGCTTACAGAGAGGGTAAATACTTTGCCTAAGATCATACACAGCTTGTGGTTTGCTGCGCCAAATTTTGAATTCAGATATCTTTTCTTTTTCTTTTTCTCCACTTTCTTAAATGAAAAAACAAAAAACCCACAGCCCTATAGTTGATGTCCTTTCTGCATACTGTACTCTATCTAGATGACGTCTTCATCTGCAGGGATGCTGTTTTCTACTTTTCCCAAGTTTAGTTTCCAAGAAAGTTTAGTACTAAACTTTAGGTGTCTATTAAAGAGTTTTGATTTTACTTGAATTGATTTTACAGGTCAGATCAAAAAAGCTTTTTTAAACCAACAGTCATCCCTTCGTGAATGGTTGGGTTGTCTCAAAAACAAAGTTTCAATTACAAGTCTTAAAAGTTTTACCACTTAAATATCTCTTGAAGCTGAATGTTCCTCTTCACTCCCTGAAGTAAATTTCTGACTGGTCTCCATTTCTGGCTCTTTTTTCCACATTCCAACATAAGGGTCCTTCTAAAATCACATACCCGAGCTCTTTTACTAGTTCTCATCCTGTCTGGAGAATAACTCAGTTCTTTAAGTTGATGCCCAAGGGTTTTCATAATTTGCATCAGATATCTCTAACTCTGTCTCTTGCTGTTTCCCCAGTAATTCTAAACAGTTTTATCTTGTTAGACACTTTTTAAAAATATAGCCCAATTTTTTTTTTAATTTTTTAAGTCAGTTTTTTGGTGCATGCTTAAGAACACTTTGCCTACCCAAATTAGCTAATTCTAAATCTTACATGGAAATGTGAAGGGCCAAGAGTAGCAAAGACAATTTTGAGGGACAAAGCTGTGAAGTATGCACTATCAAATATCAAGTTTATTACAATGCTACATAATTGTTAGTCCAAGAGAGAAAAATAGACCAGTGGAAAAGAATGAGAAACCCAGAAATAGATCATCACCTACGTGGTCACGTGATTTATGACAGTGCAGTGGCAAAGGATGTTCTATTCAATCAATTGTGCCTGGGGGTATTGGATATTCATGTAAAAGAGAAATCAATTTTATCCCTCCCTTACATTTGTTAATAAAACCAATTCTAGTTGGAATTTAGACTTAATTATGATAGGTAAATCATAAAGTTCCACAAGCTAATACAACAGAATACCTCATGACTTTGGGTAGACACTTTTATCTTCTAAACAGATAAAAAACTTTTATCTTCTTAGATACATTTCTATATCTCATATGTACTTTCATACCTCACTTATCATTAAGATGATTGTATGCAAGTGTCTTGCCTTATATAAATATGCATGCATTTGGAGAACAAAAGTATTTAGAGGTCCTAATATTCCAAATATATATTTATGTCTTTCTTAATTTTGTAATTATAAGTCTGTTTTTCTCTAGTAGACTTACAAAAGCCTCCACGACTCTTAGATTTACTACCTGGATAATTCCATAATAATGTTTCAGATTTATTGACCAGGGGAAGCAAAGTGGGGAGAAAATCTATGAAAATAATTTCTTTCTGGTTTGATAAGCAGCTTGTGACAAGCAAAATATACTATTTTTTTTTAAAGATTTTATTTATTTATTCATGAGAGACACACACACACACACAGAGAGAAGCAGGCTGTATTCAGGGAGCCCGACTTGGGACTCGATCCCGGGTCTCCAGGATCACACCCCCAGCTGAAGGCAGTGCTAAACCGCTAAGCCACCTGGGCTGCCCACAAAATATACTATTATATATATATTAGACTTTCAAAAATATCTATTGAGTGAAATGCATTTGATGTATGTATGTAAATTGCATGTTTTATATAAATATGTAAGTATTTGATTGTTAAAAATATCTTATAGACTGTGACATTCCAAATATGGAATTATTTTTCCTTTATTACTTATGAACTTCTAGTTTGGCTTTCTAAACTTCCAATGAATGAGAGAGAACATGACAAATGCCAGTTCGTGTTCAAGTATTTCCTGGTATTTTTGTCCCTGCAATTTTATTTGAGCAGTTTTAGTGATTAATGTTGTTATAACTTTTTCAGTGATCTCTGATGCACCATCTTAATAGAGTAATATGATTGAAATATTCACATGCTAACTGTGTGAGTTAATAAATTTCACAAGGACTTAATGGGTATGATGAATGCCTAATTTACATAGTACAGTTAAGTCACGAAGTACCTCTATAACTTCCTTTTGGTTCTCTCAGACATTATTCACATAAAGCTATAATACATAAAGTTATTTTTGTTAGACTTTTTAATTGGTTGACTTAGTAGAGGCAGGAGATTGATTCTGTGTTTGTTGGTGTTTCTGTGGGATTTGTCAGAAATGAAGGCATCATGTTTAGTTTTTTGTGTTTTGGTTTCTCAAAAGTATCACCACACAGTGTGTGGAGCGTCTTTCACAGTTTAGTGTGGAATTTATTCTTATCCTTTGAGCTATAAAGTGACTCTGAAGCCTCTAGAGTTTCCTAGGAGTGATATGAATTGTTCCTGGAACTGAGGAAGAGCTAGCATTACCAGATTGAGTTCATAGGGTGGAATCAATACCTAGGGATGACCTCACAAATAATGAGAATGACTGAGGTGGGCCATGTTGTCCTCACCTCCTCTCTACTCCAACTATTTCCTCTATTTATAAATATTGTTTGAACCTCAGAATCTGATGCCTCAAGGTGTTAATACACTGGGACAAGTTCCCCAGTTCTCTCAAGTTCTGCTGGAGAGTCTACCAGTGACCTACAATAAGGTCTATTGTTGGAACACAAACCTAAACTTATAGAATGTTAGCATGTAAAGGGACTGTTGAAATCATCTACACAATATACAAGCTTAAATCTTCATCCAACACCCATTATAAATGGTCACTTAGAATCTCCTTGAACATGAGAGTGACCAAGATTTTGTTGCTGCAAAAGGCAGGTCTTATTTCTAAGACTTCCAGTTATTAGGTCTCTTTTGTTCTATTAGGTCTGTTTTATTAGATTATCCTAAATGTACCTCCCTCTAACTTCCAATTAGCAGTCTTACTTTTGTTCCCTGGAGCCACATTGAAGTTGAACATCACTTCCAGATGTCAGTTCTGGGTTTGAAAATGGCCAGCGTGTCACCTGCATTTCTCTTCTTGTGTAGTTTAACTATTCCTCTTATGATTCAAATATCACTGATAACTGGTCTGACCACCACAGAGGCAAGGACAGTTACTTTCTCATTCATTCTGAACACTGGGGTAATGTAATGCAGTCTAGGTGAAATGAGTCTGTTTAGTAATACTGACACAATATAGATTCCCATGAAACTTGAACACGACTGAAGTTGAATTTGTGCTCTGTTACATCACATTTTTATCATATACTTTAGTTGGTTTTATTTGGACCTAAGGACAGCTTTTTATATTTTGATTTTATCATATGTTTTCAACTTGTTGATGTAGTTTGAGGATTTGATGGAATCATTCAGTATATTAGTTATCCTTTGTTGTTTCATTGTTTCATTCTTTACATTTAAGAAACATGTTATCTCTGACTTCACTAATCATCAACAAAAAACTTCTCTGGTCGAGGCAATAGTAGAGTAGCAAAGAACTAGAGACCCTTCTGTACTTTAACAATGATTAATTTACTAGTACATTTTGGTTATGATGATTTTAACTAAAATCGTACATATGAAACTACATTATTCAATGCACGTATCTGTAGTGTGATGATGAATCAGAAGACTGATTGCTTTTGGTGGTGGTGGTAGTGAGGAGGGATGTAGAGGAGATGAATTGGAGAAAAGCATAAAAGAGCTTCTGGGGTAATGGAAATGTTTGGTTTCTGAATGACATGTGGTTCATATGGGTATATGTCCTGCAGCAGAAGTGCTAAAACTTTTCTTTTAAGATCTTTGCATTTCATTGTATCTATATTGTATCTCAATTGTAAAGCAGCATGTAAATTCATTTATTGCTTGGATTACCAACTGTTAAGAATTAAAGTGAGTTTTGCAAATTAAAATCTTGAGGTTTGGAATATTGAAATGACTTTGTCAGTATTTGACAGTGATGAAATCCAAAGTAGGATGTAGAACTCAACCACTGTTTTGTATGAATTGCTTTTTAAATCCATCCTTTGAATAACACTTCTTTAGGGTGTGGGTGGGATGGGAAATAATTTTCTTTTAAGCAGTCTACTTGATATTCAAAAAAAGATGGATAATAACATTACTATATTTTGGTAACATGTTTCCAATAGATCTTGCTTTGTTCTAATTCTAAGGTTTTGGAAAGTTGGAATGTGTAAATGGGTCATCAACACACTGTAGTCAATGAGTATTTGTTTAGGATGAAGAAAAATAAGTGTATATTGTCTATTTTGTCCACTGAGTATGCTTTATAAACCACTTCTCTGGAAGACTTCTTTTTGAGGTGATATTCTGTGTCAATCATGCCAGAGTATATGAGATTATGAGCTATGATGGAACCACACATTCCTTAGTAGGATGATGGCCGCTCTAATAGGCCATGATCAAATGGAGAATAGTTGTTTTTCAGAGATGTAGTAAAAGTATACACATTACATTACAAGTATATGATACTTTTTATTCTTCATGACTTTTTTGCACATTTTATGTAACCTTATTCTCATGGGACTTGGAACATATTTTGTTAGGTGTAAGAGTGTGTACATAGGATGGTGAAAAAATTTAGAAAGATCACACTAAATCTTCTACTCCATTCAAAGCCTAGTTCAAAATTGTGTCTTTTCAGTGAAGCTGCCCTTCACTTTTCTCACACTAAGATAATTTTAAAAACTACATTAAAAATTTCAATTAAAATTTTTTAAAAAATTAAAAAAATATCCTATGCAATCTTCCCACTGCCCATGCTATACTATAACTATCTCAACTGCCTTGTATTTGTTCTTACATTTTTTATGGATATGCTTTATGTTTTCCTAGCCATGTTGTCATTTCTCCTTTTGTTTGCATTTCTCCTTTTGTCCTCTTCCTATGACACTTCCACTGTCCCTAGTATAGAGCCAGGTGAACATTGGTTATTTAATAAATGCATTCTGAGCACGAGCTGCCCTTAAAATTAAATTGTGCATTGCAAATATAATGCTCCAAGTAATGTGTGACCCATCATATATAATAAAAACTGGTTGGATAAGTTCACTTGGGGATAATGTGACCAAATTTATTATATGATTAATAGTAATTTCACATTTTTAGTGCAGTTTTAATTAGAATCTTTGTTTTCAGAGGGTGCCTGGCTGGCTCAGTCAGTAGGACATGAGACTCTTAATCTCAGGGTTGTGAGTTCAAGCCCCATTTTGGGCATGGAGCCTACTTAAAAAAAAAAAAAAACTATTAAAAAAAAAGAATTTTACTTTCTGCATTTGGTAGGTTTTATGAGTTCTAGTATAAAATCTTTGGAAACTTGTAAGAGGTGGTCCATTAGCAAAGCTGCATGGTGTGGGATAAAAACTGCATGTTCATATTGGTTGACCTCTATCTGAAGCTCTGCCACTTTCTGGCTGAGTAAAGTGGGATAGGTCCCCCAAATGCCCCGATACTGTAGGAGTATAAGTGGCCTAGCAAAGTACATGGGATGGGCAGATTTCATGATTATTCTTATCTCACTGGTATCTATTTTATTTTTCTTTTCTTTTAAATGAATAATTTTTCAAGTAACGTGAAATTATATGTTTTTTGAAAAAATTTAGAAAATTTAGGAAAATATAAAGCAAACAAAAACTTACCTTGATGAAAGATGGAATATTTTTAGGATAAGATCCATTTTTAAATAAAAATGTCAGTCTCATTTTTAATAGTTCATTTGTTTATCAAATCTTTTTTTCTTTTATTAGTGCGTTAATCTAGCAAACATTTGTTGAATGATTACTGTGTGTCAGGCACTATTCCAGATGTAGGAGACAGAGCAGTAAACTAGGCAGGGCTTATTTTCATAGAGCTTATGTGTTTTTTTTTTTTTTTTGAGAGGAATATATAATAAACACATAAACAAATATAAAATATGATATGAGATGGTGATGATGCCATGGCTGAAATGTAAAGCAGGTGCGTGTTTCCAGAGTGATAGCAGTCCTTCAGGATGGCCAGAAGAGGTCTATCTAAGGAGGTGACATTGTACCAGAAATCATAAAGGAGTGAGAAAGCACGTTAAGTGACCATCTCATTAAGAGAACTCCAAGCAGAAGAACAGCAGGTTCCCACCAGGTCCAGCATAAAGCTTAAAACCCAATGGAAAACTAGATTATCTATCTCTCTAAAATACTGTGATCTAACTTTGAACTGGGAATGCTGGTTATCTATTGTCTTCTTAGGGTGTTAAATCTTATTCTTCCATTTAATCAAGGTTGGTACCATGGTACTCATTACCTTGCTTGTGTTGGTAGCTTAATTAAGGCTTTGATCTTGTGTTAGTGTTTTTGTTTTGCATATAGAAAAGCCCTTTTATAACCAGACCCTCAACCACTGGGAGGAAGCACTGCTCCAGAGAATGTTCAAAATAGAAAACCACTCCAGTTCTAAAGTGTAGGCGTCTTCTAGCAAGTGGAGATTTATAAGGAGCTGCTAAGCAGAGATGGGAAGTAGGAAGATTTCCTGAGTCATGTCTTTATGGTTTAACATCATTCTGTTTCAAATGAATTATTATAACGGCAGATGCATTTTTTCAAATCCAACTACGAAAGTATGTTTCAGGGAAGTAAGATTGGTTTTGGGGTTATCCACTCTTTGGCTTCTATTATAAAACACTGAACTGACTTTAGTAGTCACAGAACAATTAAATTGCTTTGAACAGTTATTCACAGAACTCTTCTAATCAGATATTTCTATGATGTCTTATAAATGCTGGGAAGGTTCTAGAAATGTCTACCTGAAATCTAAACAACTGGAAAATTCAAGTTATCATTTATAGTGTTATATATTTCTAATAGGAAAAGATAGCAAAGATGACTTTAAATAAAATAAAAGAAATACCAATAGACATAAGATAAATTTCAGTTGAATAAGATCCTGTTAAATCTCTTATGCTTTCTAGAAATTCACATAACTGTTAATAACTTGTTGAGTGCAATAATAATGCTCCCAAGCAGTACCACCATTTCTGAGTAGGTACAATTAAATCCTGGTCAGCTTTTATGTTAGGTGGATTTCTTACTGCTTTTTACTTCTCTGGAATTGGTAATGGGAACTGGACTCATTGGAACCATGAAATAAAGAAACTATGTATTCTCAGTCCGCTCCCATTCCCATTATGCATTTAGGAAAATCTAAATGCATACCTTTCTTACTTTTGGGTTTTTCTCTTGAGCGAATTAGGATTAGTAAAACTATCCATACATTCATGTAATAAAAAAACCCTGAAAAGTCCATCTGCTTTTATTTCTAAGCAATTCCTTCCTTTTACTTTTGATTAACAAAGATGACTTCCATTGTTTTCAAACCATTTCAACACTTTTTACACAGAAATCTAAATTCTGGCTGCTGGGTTCATATAAAAGGCATAGAAAAGCTGAATTTTTAGGGGTTAGTTTGTCCAGAGGATTTATATGGTAATATAGTAGTGTTTCTGCTGAAAACTTTTTAATGGTATTAACTAATTATGATTGAGAGGAGAAGTGGTAAGATTTCTTCTTTGGCAGTGTTGAAAACTGATGGCCTCTGACTTATCTCAAAAGTCCAGAATCAAATTTTTCTCTGGAGAAATGGATACTTGGGAGCCTTGCATGTCTGTGATTTATGTGGCATTTGACTTATGTTTTCCAAGCTGTGATAGTTCACAATTTAAGCACCTCTCATCACCACCAAGCAACTCCAGAAAATATAGCATCTTCTGAGACCTCTCAGTTAGCCATACATGGAGATGTCAGGAGAGTTTTGTGGTGACCACGTGCCACAGGCATCTAAGTATGTGGCAGAACCAGAATGAACCCCCCATGTCTTTGGCAACATGTGTTACATATTATTCTGGTTCTGGCCTCTAGATTTTAATTTCTTGGTGACAGGATCTATATTTCGGGGAAAGAATTGTCTGGACTAACTTTCTGTGTAATAATCATTTGGATTAAATGATTATTTTCCATGCAAATCTAAATAAGATGCAGACACTGTGGGTGCCAAGGATTTCTGTGTGAATCGGGTAGGAATAACAAAGGAGCCTGTTCTGTGTTAGTGGTGAGAAAGCAGCTCTTGGAGGCTAACACGTATACATAGCCGAATCAAGATTCGGATAAATGTACTGGTTACACATCGGTGACCTAAAACCATTGCCAACCACCAGATGTGCATCCCTGCAATCCACATGGCAAACAGTAGAGGGATTTGGAAGTAGTCAACTGCTATGATTGCTTGAGAACCACAGACAATGAAGCATTCTGCGTCAAGGTTGTTCTGATAGAAAAGAGGGCTGTTTCAAATCCTTTGTCTCAATCTTGTCCAAACTTGGAAATTATCTTTCATATATATATTTTTTTCTTTCCTTCCTTTTTGGTTTATGTAAATAGCAGTCAAATAAAGGTCATAGACTCTCAGAAGGAAAACCAGTTAATTTCTGCCTGGAAGATGCCACTCTAGAAAAAAATGTCATGTCTCTGCCTACTCCAAAATGTACTATTTGAGCCCCATGCTCTTTTACATATACTACTTTCATATATGGATCAGATAATAAGTTTTAAAAGGCATTTCACTTTTCACAGTGATTACCAGTGGCCTGATAAAAGTTGTGGGTTGGTCAGCACAAGACCGTCAAGATACTTTGAGCCATCCTTTCATATTTCCTTTTATTTGTTTGCCTTTAATCCTGTATGCATTCCTACAGTTGATACTATTCACTTAGAAGTGAGAGTTTTATCTCATCCCATCTTATTTCCATTTCCCTTTCTCTTGGTTTGCACCCTGAGACACTTAGGGAAAGGAAAATTATTTGCCAGATTCTTAGGCCTTTGCCTCAAGCAAAGCTCTATGAACATACACGGAGCAAAGACCAGTGTTCTGAAAGAAAAGCAGACAATTGTTCCTTTGAATCCTTGCTGCTTGTTGTGGGAATCCAGAAGTGAGAAACAACAGTCAGGCTGGAGAACATAAATTGGAGCAGTGTCAGGAGGATCCTTTGGTACAGCTGCTCATGGTCAGTGGAGGGAATGCATGTATAAGCAGTTTTATTGGAGGACAAATGAATGAGAAGTTAAAACTCAGACGATGTAGAAGAGAAGTGATCCCTTTTTGAAAATGATCATGTTTGTCACTATTGTGTTTCTGTAACTACCTCAAGCATAATTACTTTTTGTGGATTTTGAATAATGATTTTTTATTCCAACTGGATAAGGAATGGGAAGTGTATTGGCAAACACATGCTTCTTCCCCAGATGAAACTTTCTTTTCCTTAAAATGAAGTTAGAGCAATGCTCTTCACAAGCTCTTTTCATAAGCACAAAAGCAAAGCTCTGAAGTCCTTGGTTTGAGGGTAGGATTAGGATGCTAGTCACCACTTACATGTTTTCATGTAATCCTCGTATCCTCACTTGCAAGTCATTTATTGTAGAGTTTTCTCACATTATTGTTATAAGTTAGGGCCTATTGGTATGACAGTTGGTAGGACTTACTGTGTTCCAGAAGGGCCTGAATTGGATGTTATCAGAGCTACCACAACTCACTGTGGTGCCTCATTTGAAAGCATTTTCTGAGAAAAGTCAACTTTCATTTTTAAAATCTGTCATTTTGAAATGTGTCTGCAGTATCTGTACTTTGCCCATAAGGAAAGAGCCAGAGCGGGGTTGATGCTATTCTTTCCTATCTTATTACTTTGGCTGTCATTCTGGTTCTGACCAACTGGTTATTAGACCTGTCCCTCCAGATGTCATGTGTGTTGACTTAAAGACTTTTCTTGTGCCAGGAAACAATGTCATGAGAACCATCCATGGGGTGGGAGAGATGATGACCCAAATGGTACTCAGTAGAGGCTCTATCTTCCCCATGAGTGTACCTGACATTCAGCCCAGCATCCACCCCAGCAAGCAAGGGAGCCCCGTAGAGCATGAAGACGTGACCGTGATGGACACCAAACTGAAGATTATTGAGATTTTACAGGTAGGTTACATAATGGAAGTGAAGTGACAAATACCTAATTGTGTATCCTGGTTACTTTTACACTCTTTGTTCCAAGTCCCTGTGGAAATATCCTGAAGTGCTATTGTTCTAATTTATGTATTTTAAGTTAACAACCTTATTTAACGTATTTGTTACATTTGTTCATTTCCATTAAAGGTGTTTCTGGTGACATCTAACAATTGTGGAGTGCTTTGAGGTTTACCAAACCTCTTTCATATGCATTTTCTCATTTAATATCGACCCTGATTTCATTTTACCTTCACTTAAGGAATTCAGAGCAGGCAAACTTGAGATTGAATTCTAACTCTATTTCTACTTTTAATTGAATTGGACATGTAATTTTAGGTACCCAGATTTATCATTGTAGCAAGAAACTCACAGAAAATTTTATTTATTATTAACAAAAATGTTAATAATTGGTTTTAGTATTTTATATATGACTGTCTCTCTTTGTGTTTTTGTTTCCAAGAGGCTAGAAATAATATATATATTTAAAATTAATATAGTCTAATACCTTGCTCTATGAATTTAAAGGAGATAAATTATTATTTCATGCCCACTGGTCTAGTGAATAAATTCCTCATTACTGTAACTGTGAATTCTTAGCATTTTTTTAAGTTTAGAAAGTAGTTTTATGATACTTTAATTATAGCATTTATTCCAGATTTGGAGAATGCAGCCTGGAGTTTTCAAGGATTTATTAAGATTCTGGGTACAGTTTACTAAGTCTTTCATCATAATTTAATGTGGGCTGAGCTACCAGAAGTGGGTTAGTAGTCCTGGAAGGGTCTGTACATTTTTATTTAAAGTAATTAGATTTATAATCATAAAACGTTTCACAGTTCCTCCAGAAATTCCAAGGCTGAATCCTGAGAAATCTTGGCAGGCCTCCCAACCCTGTGTTCATGACCCCGAAAAATCACTTGGTTCTCCTATTCTTAAACTGAGAACGGTAGTGATCACCTGACCTGTGGACCTAATGAGCCCATAGTTTACCATCATACGACTCACGGGACAACCTCTAAAATATGTGACCTCATTTCAGTTTGCAGTTACAGAAGATCAGTGTTGAAAAACAATCTACCAGCTAAAAACTGAGGAGATGGAGATACTGCGCTAGGGCCAGTTAGGGCTGATCTCTCCTTGCTGCTTCTTTGGGCTTTTAATGTATTTCTCATTGAATCTCTTTTCTCCCTCTGATTTTTGTGTTTCTGTGTCTGGGTCTGATTCACTCTCTCTGTGTTCCTATGTGCTGCTTTTGAATATGTTTCTTTCTTAGAACACCTCTTCAAGAATTTTTTTATAGCCACGTTCCTTATACAAGTCTCCTGCTTTTTTTTTCTTTAAGATTTTATTTATTTATTTGAGAGAGAGTGAGAGAGAGAGCATGAGCAGGGGGAAGGGCCGAGGGAGAGGGAGAAGCAGACTCCCTGCTCAGCAGGGAGCCTGATGCGGGGCTAAATCCCAGGACCTTGGGAGATCATGACCTGAGCGGAAGGTAGACGCTTAATGGACTGAGTCACTGGGTGCCCCACAAAGTCTCCTGCTTTCTGTCTGCTCTTTCTTTCTTTTTCCCATTGTTTTATGCATCTCTCTCTTTTTGTATCTTTGCGTTTCTCTCTCTTATTCTCTCCCTCTGTTTTTTTTAAAGATTTATTTAATTGAGAGAGAGAATGGGTGAGCAAGTAGGTGGAGAGGAACAGAGGGAGAGGGAGAGAGAGACTCTCAAGCAGACTATGCACTAAATGTGGAGCCTAAACTGGGGCTTGATCCCACAACCCTGAGATCATGACCTGAGCTGAAACCAAGAGTCAGCCGCTTAGCCTCCTGAGCCACCCAGGCGGCCCCCTCCCCATCCTCTGTCTGTCTTTGGCTCTTTCTCAACTGTCTTTCTCTGTCTTTGTTTTTATTCTTCCCTCTGCTCCTTTCCTACCTTCCATTTACTTTTCACAATTAAATATACTAGAGGATGAAAGCTTTTATTTTGGTTATATTTATAAAATACAATTCTATGAGCACTAATCTTCAGCTAAAAGTAAATGTTTTACCAATTAATGTTTTATTCATTTGTTCTTTACCTGAGTTTTTTTAAAACCTTTATTTCAAGCACCTACCATCTAGTTTGTGTTGCTCCCCTCCTGCTCTAGACTACCAAGTCCAGTGGCTCCTCTCAACTCTGTTTTCCTATGGTCTGTCCCCGCTTTGAAAGTCCTCTTACCCAGAATCCACTCAGCCAATATGTGTTGCAGCACTCGCCACATACTAATAAAAAAAGACTCTTTGGTGTTTGTTTTTCATTCCCCATGATATGTCTTCATAGGCAGGTCTTATCCTTGGCCCTCTTGTGTACCCTCAGCTCCTTTCTTAGTACCTGGCTTAGCATATGCTTGTTGAATTTAAGTAAACGTAACTGCCATGGAACATGTTTGCAGCCCGTAAGGAGCATAGAGAGCTATCGGAAGAGAGAAAGAGAGAGAGTAAATAATAGAAGTGTTAAGTGAGTGGTAGACAGATAGGTGTAAGTAATGTGTTGGGTGAGCAAAAAGTAGAAAAAAATGGACTTAGGGGAACCAGAGAAAGCTTCATTAAAAAAAGGGATTCAAGCTGAATCTTGGAGGATATCTCAAAAACAGGTTATTTGGGTGGAGGAGGATCTTCAAGGTAAAGTGGACACCGAACAAATGTGAGAAGGCAAGAGAGAAATGTCCAGTGCTACTGGAACAGAGGAGTATGAGAAGGAATGCCAGAGAAGGAGGAGAAAGGAGTGGGTATGTTACCACAGAAATACTGGGAGATTAGGGCGGACAGTACCATTTGTGCACGTTCTTGTCTACCATCCAAACAAGGCTCTTCCAAGAGCATAGGGTACACTGATGGTAATTATGCCGGGATAAAAGGTTAAAACAGGCTTATCTCAGGCAAACTGGGATGGAAGGGAACCCAGTATAAAACCACTTCTCTCTTGTTCCCCTTCTCCACTCAGAAATCTGTAGCCCATGCTTTTTCTGTCTCTGATCTCCATTGAATTCTATACTACATGATTTAGCCCCTGATAATTTTCTAATTATGTTAACAATGCTATATTTTGTTTTCCGGACTCAGGCTTTAGCTTCTTGAAGGCAGTGGGCTTCAGGTGTTTGCATTCTTCATAATGCCTAGCAGAGACAGGCACCTTCTTGGCATTCAGTTTCTGTCAATGTGTTAGTTAAGGAAGACAAGGACAACACCACAATCCAAGGAAAAACAGGCACCAATGAGGCCAGTCCATCGCATATTTGGATATTGTTACTTCAGCTGTCCTTTTGTAGCCTAGAGCCAAGATGGATTGTGCCATAGCCAGAATCCACTATTATCTCTGAAATTTGGGCCTCACTCTGCGTGAATGCAGGTCACAGCTCCAGCACTCTCCTCCCAGAGCCGATGGTATTCTGTAGTGCTCAGTGAAATCATTACCTCTTCATCCACACTCATTGGATACCTCTATCTGGAATAGTCAGAGAAATCATGGGAAGTCAGGTTTTTCTGCTTCCCAAAAGACTGTTTTGGAATTTTACTGACATTGGCTAATGGAAATGCATGACTTCTCTTAGCTTTATGAATGATCAGTATGTATGCAACTGATGTGTTAAGAACTGAGATTTCTAATTAGTTCATGTGAAATGTTGATATGTTGTTCTTGGTGTACTGAACTGTAGTTTTAAATGCTGCTAAAAAATAAAATTATGTTTTTAATGCTCTTTGTAGTTTATCCTGAGTGTCAGACTAGATTACAGGATCTCATATATGCTGTCAATATATAAGAAGGAATTTGGAGAGAACAATGAAAACACCGAAACATCTGCCAATGGCTCTCCAGATACATTACTACCATCAGGTATCTCCTTTGTGACAACATTTACTCTGTAGCTTTCATATTTTCAGACATAGTAGTATTTCTATGAGACAAAATATAAAAATAATATCCACCAGTGACATGAAGGAACTGAGACAGAGCATTAGATGACTTGCCTAGAGTGACTGGGAGGGTATTTACAATTACTTGGTGCTAAGTCCTCGGAATACAGTTTATTTTGTTATTGACATGGCTCAGAAAGGTAGAGGTACTGTTTATTTTGCCATTTTACAGATAAGAAAATCAAGGCCAGGTAGGTTAAGTTCCTTGCTAAAGGTCATGAAAGCAGTAGAGCAGAGATTCCCTCTGAGATCTTTCCAGCTTCAGAGCCTGAATCTTAGAAGCATGATGCTGTTTTGGTGAAAGTCCAAGAGACCTTTTTTTAGCTTAATCAAAGAGCAGTGTGAAATGTTGCTGTCAGGAAGAAAGGTATTTTGTAGGAAGCTGTTGCCTAACTCAAGAGTAAAGATGTGGTATTTCCCAAAGGTCGAAATGGAGGCTAATGTGTGTGTGTGTGTGTGTGTGTGTGTGTGTGTGTGTGTGTTTACTTTGCATGGTTATGGACTGGTACTATATGACTATTTTTCACATTTAAAAAACATGAGAATAAAACCAGTCTATTTGTGTGTAGACGAATATAGTGAAGAAAGAGCATAAAAATTATTGTGAAAATGTTGTGACTCTGGAAAGTACCTTCTGGAACCTAAGAAACACTAAATTTCCATTTGTCTGGATAGATCAGGCCAGTAATAGCAGGCTAGAAACTATGTGTATTAAAGATTTAGCCAGGTACAGAATTGTTTTTCTGAGGATAGGATTTGTATACAAAATCCACAGATGTGGAATTTTCTTTAAAACACAACCACCATGAAAATGTCAGGTGTCCTCCTCTTTTTCATCCATCAATCAATTTGACAGGATTGATTCACTGATTACAAGTGTGTAGTTAAAATGAAGGGTAGACCAATGTCCTGCTCTCTGAGTCATGAGTACCATCCAAAAGGCAGCATGCCTCTGTAGATGGAGTTAAGCTTTCCTAAGGGAGAGGTCACTTCTGGTATATTTGCAACAGTGTTGTTTTTATGATTCCCAGAAGTATAGAACCCCCCAAAGGGCTATTTCCAGGAATGATAGGGAAGAACCAGAAAGTCTTGTTGGTGGTTGCATTGACAGGATCATAAAAATTATTGGCTCTCAGAAGCCAGACTTCTGGAAATAGAAGCTCTAAGTGTCAATAAAGTATGGGGTGGGGCGTGTGTGTGTGTGTGTGTGTGTGTGTGTGTGTAATCCATCAGAAAACCAGTTCTCTTAGATTTACCTGATTTCTTTCATTGGTTGAATCTATAAGAGAGCTTTCTGGGGAATATTCTTTTGCCTTTTTAATATCTTGCTCTGTTTTCTTTTTATGCTTTGGAGATAAGAAATAAATAATGTACTTATTTAAATGTGTTATTTTCAGAAAGATATCTTCAAAATATTAGTAGTGAGGATGGGTGTGAAATCGTGATTGGGTCACATAAAAAAATTAATGTCCCACAAGAAGAAGGGATGGAATTTTAGAAGGAAGTGTGGGTAAAAGGACATGTTGTTTGGAAGTACCATATAATAACAAGGTTCATTATTGCTATATTTGATTCTTTAACAAACATGTTTAAAAAACATCCTTCCATGTCATCACCCCATTAAATTATATATACTTACAAATGTGTGTGTGTGAGTGTGTGATTAGTTGCTGCATATAAATATGTGTTTATACAGATAAAGCAACTTTGTAAATGGTTCTTTTTGGTTTTCTAAATATATCTCTGACTATAGCAATATATATTTAAAATAAACTTCATTTGAAATGTTGATCTTGAAATGGAATTAGATTGTGACTTTTCAATCAGAGAAGGACAAACATTATATGTTCTCATTTATTTGGGGAATATAAATAATAGTGAAAAGGAATAGAAGAGAAGGGAGAAGAAATGGGTAGGAAATATCAGAAAGGGAGACAGAACATAAAGACTCCTAACTCTGGGAAACGAAGTAGGGGTGGTGGAAGGGGAGGAGGGCGGGGGGTGGGGGTGAATGGGTGACGGGCACTGAGGGGGGCACTTGATGGGATGAGCACTGGGTGTTATTCTGTATGTTGGCAAAGTGAACACCAATAAAAAATAAATTTATTATTAAAAAAAAGATTGTGACTTTTTAGGCTGTTCATTGACTTTTGGTGGCATAAAGAAATTAAGACAAATATTATTAGGCATATTTATATAAATGTAAATACTATGACTCCTAACTATGGTACCCATAAAGAATGGATTTTACCATTTCTCTTAACAGCTATTGTTCCTGATATAGATGAAATTGCAGCCCAGGCTGAAACTATGTTTGCTGGAAGGTACAGTAGCATTTACCTGTCTTTATCTTCTGGATAAGATTTTGCGTAGAATTCTGTTGATATTTTGTTATTGTTTACCTTCGTATATTTATTTAATTTTAGATCCTTTGTTGCCAACATAATTTCTGCCAGAAATAAAGCTCTTAATGTATTGTAGAAGAGAAAGCATAGCCTTTCATTAGGTAGGTCAGGGGAAAGAGACAAGACAGATGAGATCGGCATATTGAACTTTTCCCTGAATTCTTTGCTTTTCTTTCCTCAAATAATGACAGCATGCGAATGCCCTTTAAGTCCCTTGGTATAAATAGTGCCGTGTCTTGCAAAACATTGCTTTCCTGCATCTGAGAAATTTGAAGCAAGAAAGTGACTTCTTTCAATGTTATCATTAACTTCATTTGTGAGAAATAAAGCTATTTTCTGCCAGTTGGAAATATCCATGGTTAAAGAAAACAAAATGCCTCTGATGTGACTACCCACCCTTGTTTTCAGGAACCCTGACTTTTATTGTTTTTAAGTTGTTTCTTTTTCAGAAATGAAACTAATAGCAGTAAAAAAGAAAAGTAAAAAAAAAAAAAACCTAAAATGTCTAAGCTACAAATTTTTGAGTCTCTTACATTCATTTCTATTACAGACTTGCCATGAGAACCTAAATAGATATCACACTAAGCCCTTTGTTGCATTTTCTTTGGTTAGAAAGACAAATAAGAATGAAGAATCAAGAGAATCAAAAAGGACTTTTTTTCTTTATCTTTAGTGAACATTTGGTTTAGCTTTGTTTTTATATTGTTTTGACAGTTTTTGTTGTTATTGTTCTGTTTTCCTATTCAAGTATTTCATTATTTCAAGGAAGAGACAATAAATCAGTGTACGGTTTTTCATCTTAAAATAAATGGCCCTCTTATCCAGTGCAGATTTGCCCAGGGTCTGAATATTCGAAATACACAGACCAGCTCTGGTGATGATTGTGTGCACGTGTGCGCACGTGCACATGTGCCCCATCCTTCCCTAGGTGCTCACCACCAGTCGTGGAGAGGTCTCTAGGGCTCTAGGGAAAGTTACTTACTGTTTTACATCCATTCTTGTATCTTTTGTCAATACTAGAGTTGAGATTTTTTTAGATCAATTTCTGGATTCTAGTTTTTTCTATCTAGGTGAACAACTCATCTTGCTTTGCCTGGAATTTTCCCAGTGCAAGCACTGAGGAATCCTGCTTCCTGGGAACCCTCTCAGTCTTGAACAAACTGGGATGGTTGGTCATCCTTGCTTTTGTGGACAAATACAGGCTTTTCTTATGTATGCTTTGTTTTTTCATTGGTTATATCAGGGGGAAAAAAGGTAAAATGATCTTCCTTTTTTCTTTCCAATTTTGAGGGAAAAAAGTGATATAACTCTGAGAATGTATACACAATTTTAACCACTGATGAGTAGAATTTTTGTAGATATAACTTATTTTAAAATTATCTTTGGTTTTACAGAAAGGAAAAAAATCCAGTTCAACTTGATGATGAAGGAGGCAGGACCTTTTTACGGGTCCTCATTCATCTGATCATGCATGATTACCCTCCTTTGCTATCAGGAGCCCTGCAACTATTGTTCAAGCACTTCAGCCAGAGAGCGGAAGTTTTACAGGCATTTAAACAGGTAAGATTGAGGGATCCCTGGGTGGCGCAGCGGTTTGGCGCCTGCCTTTGGCCCAGGGCGCGATCCTGGAGACCCGGGATCGAATCCCACGTCGGGCTCCCTGCATGGAGCCTGCTTCTCCCTCTGCCTATGTCTCTTCCTCTCTCTCTCTCTGTGTGACTGTCATGAATAAATAAATAAAATCTTTAAAAAAAAAAAAAAAAAACAGGTAAGATTGAGAAGCCCTCCATGGTGCCATAGCAGTAGCTCTGAAAATATTGTTTATAATATCTGACCTGGGGATCCCTGGGTGGCGCAGCGGTTTAGTGCCTGCCTTTGGCCCAGGGCGCGATCCTGGAGACCCGGGATCGAATCCCATGTTGGGCTCCCGGTGCATGGAGCCTGCTTCTCCTTCTGCCTGTGTCTCTGCCTCTCTCTCTCTCTCTGTGTGACTATCATAAATAAATAAAAATTAAAAAAAAATAAATAAAATCTATAATATCTGACCTGAATTCATGGTTGCAGAGTTAATGAGACTGTATGGCTTATCCTAGAGACACTTCCTATTTTTAAAGACAGATGTGGCCTTGTCTTAAGCCAAGACATGATCTATTTTAGAAAGAGTTCCCCACGAATGATTTTCAGTTAATATCTTTAATATAAATGACAGGCACTAAGATTTAGGGAGGCACTGGGGGATAATGCCATATTAGGAATTTTGTTGTCACTGCTATTATTTTGACCCCAGGTTTTACTGATAAATTTGGTTAGGATAAGCACTAGTGCTGAAATAAATATTTTGTGATTGAAAAATATATAAATACAAAAGAAAGTAACTATTTTGGATCTAATCTTTTTCTTTGTCATCTGAATGACGGTGATCTTGAGACTATTAACGATTAATACCTAATGCTTACTTGTGTGTTTCACTAATATTCGTTGTATTAGCAAGTTCTATAAGAATATATTAAAATGTAAATAGTTACAAGAGTAATTATACAAATAGATATAATTATGCATAATTTGTATGTCATGTAATACATATAAATTATAATAAAAGTTTATAATATGAGGTTTAGACTTTCTTCCACTTATTTCTGTATTTCTACCTCTTTTCACATAGCTAGAGTTTTGGAAAAATTAATTTTAGCAGTAAAATTAGAATTAGGGGATCTTTTATTTTAAATTACTCTTTAGCATTTTGCTAGGGCTCACTTTTTAAAAATATATAATTCTTTATAACATATGAACATATTGGGTAGTGTTCACAGATACTTCCAGGTTAGATTTCATGGTCAATATACATCTAAAATAACCATAAATATTCTAGAAATATTAAACTTCAATTGAGGAATACATTTGTTAAAAGACTTGGGATTTTTGACATAAATGAAATAAGAATGAAGGAATTTCCATAAGTAAATTGAGGGTTCAAATTCTTCTGTTTCCAGGTGCAATTGCTGGTGTCCAATCAAGATGTAGATAACTACAAGCAAATCAAGGCAGATCTAGACCAGCTTCGACTAACTGTAGAAAAATCTGAGTTATGGGTTGAGAAGAGCAGCAGCTATGAGAACGGGGAGATGGGTGAAAGTCAAGTAAAAGGTGGTGAAGAGCCAATTGAGGTTCGTTGTCAAGATACATTTTGAAATAATACAAACAGTATCTTTTAACATATGCCTGATAGGCAAATTTATTCGTAAAGAAACATTTTGTTCTGAAGAACAGAGAAGACAATTTTCACTTGCCAAATCAATTAACTCCATAAGCCCGTGTTTTGGTTAATTCTTGTCGGTAGCTACCAGTTTTTACTTCATCTGTCTATCTTTCCACTCTTTTTCCTTTCCACTGTAAATGCTATAGTACAGGAATCTGGACAATAGGATGGAGTCAGATGGGGAAAGGAGTGGGTCCTAAGCATAGACCTGTAAAAAGATGTGAAATTTTTTTTTTTTTTTTTTTTACCATTCACTGTGGCTATTTATTTCCAACCTGTGAATCATTTCTTTCTTTCTTGCATACCATTATATAATATGTTAAAATAGTTAAATGGAAAAATATGCTTTACTACCAGCATGAAATACCAGAAGTATGTATTCAATCTAAAGAATGGTAAGATGGTGATCCTAAGTCTTCTATTGTATGAGTTTTAGTTTTTGGTGGCTTAATTAGTTGTTGTTTTCACATTTCACTAAATACTAAATAACCATTTTAAGTTTTTAAGGCCATGTTTCAGTGGTAGTACTTGGCAAACCAATGCCAACATCAAAATTGACAAGATATTGTTTCTTAATGCCTGTCTAGTGTTTCATTTAATCGTGTTTTAATCTGCAGGAAGGTAGACTATTTAGAGGAGTTTACCTACCCCAGATTTTTTGTGTGTTGGAATACCCAAAATATTGTGTAGTGAAAGGTGAAGACAGAGAAGGAGATAATTTCAGTCCTCAAAATGTGGAAAAGTACCAAAGGGAAGTTCATCTGATGGGTTACTACTTCTTCCTTGTCTCAGGACTACTTACCACTAACCTGCAAAAAATTTTTGACTTCATCTTTTAGCAGCTTTTTCTGTGATTTCATAATGTAAGTTCCTAGAATGTAGACTTCCTACTCCACACAAATTTGTCTCATGAGCAGCTCTTTTGTTGTTGTTGACAAAGTGTTTTTCCAGAGCATATTTAAGAAATAAGAGGATATTTAACATTTGTGTAGTACTTGCTATACATCATCTTAGAGTACACATTTTCATACATGGTACCTCTTTTTAAATGTTAAAAACTTTGGACAGAGTTAGAAAGATCATATTTCTAAAGATGAATCAACTGAAATTCAGAAAAACCGAGGATTTCCTCAATATCAAACAGCTCTATGAGACCCAAATGAGATTTCAGCCCAGGTCTTTCTGATGATAAGTTCTAGGCTCTTTAATGTAAGACTGAACTTTTTGATATAATATTTAAAGATGTTAAGAGATGTATTATGCTTTCACAAGGTTGGAATACCTCTTCCTTTTGTGCATACATAATTTGCACATCTTCTAGAGAATAAATATAATGTTGCTTCCCCTTTTAGAACATTGCATTTTTAAAATAAAGAACAGCTCACAACCATAGGAAGATGCTTTATGCTCTTTGTAAAAGTTTACAAAAAAAGTCATGTAAAATATACCTGTGAGATTCCATGAAGTCACTCATTTGCAGTTTAAGTTCCTAACCTCTGAGAGAAATGGAGAAAGAGCCTCTAACATAGTGCATATCCATGGTTTCCCCTGAGCAGTTTAATAAGTAATTTGTATTGACGAAAGAAAGGAGATGAATAAATTGTCTGATTGGGGATACCTTAAAAATAAAAGTGCAAAAAAAAAAGTGCATTCCATTAGGGTTATAGATCTATTTTCTACATACTTCAGATGAATTTAAGTCAATAAAGCTAGAATTTATTTATTATTTGTTGAGTACAGGATTTATCAGTTCAGAAAATGGTAATAATTTTAGCTTCTTGAAGCAAGAAGTGATTTAATACAAGGAATTAAATTTTTGGAAAGTCTGGAGTACTGTTTGGAGGCAGCCACTGGACTATTGATTTCAAGGTCAAAAAATCATAGTTATGATTCAGAGGTGAAGAGGCTGTTTTGGCTACTGCCGACATTGCTACTCCACCACCACTGACTTACACCTGAAAAGCACGTGGGTAGATAATGGGATGTTCATGTCCTTTAGGATTTTCTTCTCAGCCCTTACAGCCACAGAAAGATGGCCTTGAATGGATAGGGCATTAAGAGCATGGGTTTTGACGTCAGATACCCCAGAATTTGCCAGTAAGTACATGTGTGACTTTGGGCAATTTAATTCCTTGTTTTTTTTTTTTTTAATATTCATTTGATGGACATTCAGTGAACTTAGCTCATGAGGATACTGTGAGATGAAATGAACAAACTGGGCACATGACATGTCAGTTAATACAACTTCAGTGAGAAAATAAAAACAATAAGGTGACATGCTATTTTACCAACAAGGCAAGAAGTAAAGCTCCAGCTTTAATTAATTAATTTTCTCAGTGTGGTCATTATGGGCTGATAGGCTTAATTTAGAGACTGATCTTTTCATGGTTGCATCATGGCAGCAGAATCCTAGATGTTATGTCTCTGCACGGCAACATCAAAATAAATATATATGCCTTTTTATACATTAGTGAGTCTCCCGTATAGGAGCAAGAAAACCTTTTCCAGGCATCCCTTAGTAGATTCTATCTCATGTCTACTTGACTAAAGCAGGGCCACTTGTTTACCCCCAAATCAATGGATTAGAGGATTAATTTAGACTAAGTAAGGGATGACCCTCAAGCTCTCGGATGCCCTCCCTTGAATTACATGGGGGGAAGGATAGGTAGTAGAACAAAATTGAAATCTGCTATCAAGGAAGAACAAAGAAAGACTGTTGGTTAGCAACTGATAGTGTCTGCAAAAGTTAGTAGCCAATGGCTGTTCATTATAATTATTATTGGATTTTACGTAAAGCATGTTGTGCTGTTTACTATGATGGGTATGGAATTATGAAACCTTAGAATTAAATTATATAAAGTCCAATTCCTGTGCGATATTTATTTTCTCCCTAAATAGCTCATCATGTGAGTGTGATATTTCTTTTCTTTTTTAAAAATATTTTATTTATTTATTCATGAGAGACACAGAGAGAATGAGAGACAGACACAGGCAGAGGGAGAAGCAGGCTCCATGCAGGGAGCCGGACGTAGAACTTGATCCCGGGTCCCTAGGATCACACCCTGGACTGAAGGTGGCGCTAAATCGCTGAGCCACTCAGGCTGCCTGTTCTAGTACTTTTTAAAAAAATTTTCTACCAGAAGCAATGCTGCTTTAAAAACTTTTGTATGCTGTTTGAGGCACATATTTAAGAGACTCTTCAGACTAAAGACTTAAATGTGAGACCTGAAAATATGAAAATATCAGAGTAAAACACAGGCAGTAATTTCTTTGACATCACTGTAGCAACATTTTTTGCGGGATAAATCTCCTAAGACAAGGGAAACAAACACAAAAATAAACTATTGGGACTACATCAAAATAAAAAGCTTTACACGGCGAAGGAACCGTCAACAAAACAAAAAGGCAGCCTACTCAATGGGAGAAGATATTTGCAAATGATATATCTGATAAGAGGTTATTGTCCAAAATATATAAAGAACTTACACATCTCTGCACCAAAAAAACAAAAAATCCAATTAAAAAATAGAGGACCTAAATAGACATTTTTCCAAAAAGGACATACAGATGACCTAAAATGATAAGATGCTCAACATCTCTCATTATCAGGAAAATGCAAATCAAAACCACAATGAGATACCACCTTACACATATCAGAATAGCTAAAAGTCAGACGGGAAATAACAAGTGTTGCCAAGAATGTGGAGAAAAAGGAACCCTTGTGTACTATTGGTGGCAATGTGAGTTGGTAGAGCCACTGTGGAAAATAGTATGGAATTCCCTTAAGATATGAAAAACAAAATACCATATGATCTAATAATTATACTAATGGGCATTTACCCTAAGAAAATAAAAACACTTCAGAAAGATGTGTGCTCTTCTATGTTTATTGTATCATTATTTACAATAGTCATAATGTGGAAGCAATTTAAGTGTCCTCTGATAGATGAATAGATGAGGAAGATGTGGCATGTCCACGTATGTGCGTGTGTGCACACACGCACATACACACTGGAATATTATGCAGCCATAAAAAATAATGAAATTGTGCCTTTGGTGATTAGCATGGATGGACCTAGAGGGTATTATACTAAGTCAAATAAATCAGACTGAGAAAAATAAATACCATATGATTTCACTCCTATGTGGATTCTAAAAACAAACCAAAACAAAACAATGACCAATAAATAAACCGAATCAGACCTATAAATACAGAGAACAAACTGATGGTTGCTAGAGGATAGGGTAGTGAGGCACAGGCAGATTGGATGAAGAGGAATAGGATATACAGATTTCTAGTTATGGAATGAATAAGTCACAGGAATAAAAGACCCAGTACAGGGAATATGGTCAATGATAATGTAATAGTGTGATGTGGTGACAGATGGTAGCTATACTTAGCACCTTAATGTAGAGAGAAATAGAATCACTATGTTGTATACTTGAAACTAATGTAACATTGTGTGTCAATTATCCTCAAAAAAAAAAAAAAAAAGAAAAGAGATTCTTCAGGATATATCTTTAGGTGTAATACATCTAGTATGTTTACTTTTACCAAATAATGCCAATTATTTTCTGATGACCAAATGACACTCCCTCCAGCATTATATGAGAGTTCCATAGCTCCATATCCTCATGACAGCTGTTTTTTTCACTTCTCCGTTTTTGGTAATTAGATGGATTGACATATTTTTTTCTATTGTGATTTTGCTGGATTACTCACGGGGGTCAAGCATGTTTTCATATGCTTGTTGACCATTTCACTTCTTTTTCTATTTTAGATTTAAGCTAAATTTTGTATGGGTAAGTTAGTTAGGTCCTACCAATTTATGTGTACCTACTACCAAGGTTAAAAATATTTTTGACTTCAAGTCATGGTGATGCTATAGTTCAAACTTGAGTATAATCTTTATATTTATTATTTCCTTTTTTCTTCTCTGTTGTATTGGTAAAATTTTCCAGTATAAGTGGTGAGTAGATATGGGGATAATGGGTAGATGTGATAATAATCAGTATCCTTGTCTTGCTTCTAATTTTAAAGGGAATGATTTTAATATTTCACTGTGAACATCATTTTTTTGTCCAATTGTTTTTGTACATACCCTTTATTAATTGTGGAAATCCCCCCTATCCCTAGTTTGCTAATTTTTATGATGAATGGTTATTGACTTTAATTAAATATAGTTTATGCATCTATCAAGATTATTATTTTTCTTTAATCTTAATCTGCTAATTTAAAAAAAAATTTTATTTAACCAGTTAGTTAACATACAGTGTAATATTAGTTTCAGGTGTACAATATAGTGAGTCAACACTTCCATACATCACCCAGTGCTCATTATAAGTGTACTCCTTAATCCCCATCACTTATTTCACCTATCTCCCTCTTAATATGCTAATTTTAATAAAAAGAATTATAAATAGAACTTCTACCATAGTAGCCTTGCATTCTAAAATAAATTTATTTTGGTGATAATTTTACATTGCTAGATCCAGTTTGCTAATATTTTGTTTAGGATTTTACATCTATGCTATCAGTGAGATTGGCCTGTAAATTTCCTTTCTTATGTTGTTCCTGTCAAGTATTGGTAAAAAGGTTAGACTAATATCATAATAAAATGAACTGCAGGGTCTTCTCCTTTCTTTGCATATGTTTAGATATGTATTCTGTGAATGTTTGATAAAATGTGTTTGTAAATTTGCCTGGGCCTTGGATTTAGTTTGTGGGGAGATTTTAACTACTAATTCATTTTTTTTAATGGTTATAAATTCATTCAAATTTTCTGTTTTGGCTCAGTTTGCTGTAGATTTTTCTAGCCATATGCTTTAGTTTACAAATTTATTGGCATAAGTTGGTTCATATTCTTCCATTATCTTTTCAAATTTCTGCTATCTCTGTAGCTTCAGGACCCCTACCCCTCTTAAGATTTATTTATTTATTTATTTTACTGAGGAAGGGGCAGAGGGAGAGAGTCACAAGTAGACTCTATGCTGAGTGCAGAGCCAGCTTGGAACTGGATCCCACCACCCTGAGATCACTACCTTAGCTGAAGCCAAGAGTCAGATGCTTAACTGCCTGTACCACCCAGGTGCCCCGAGACCCCGTTTTTATTCTTGATATTGTTTACTTGTGTTAACTTTTTTTTTGACCCTTCAGATTTTACCATTTGTGTTGTATACTTCTGTGGGTTTTGACGAATGTATAATGTCATGTATCATCTTAACAGCATTGCACATATTTTATTCGTCATTTTTGATGAATCTGTTTTTGGCTTTGTTGAGCTTCTGGGTTTGTTTTATCATATTTATTCTACTATCCTCTAACCTTTTATGTTGACACACTTTTCAAACTTTAAAAAAACTTAATGGTATAATTTCCTTCTAAGCAACTACATTCCACAAATTTTAACAAATGCCTTTTATATTATTGTTCAATATTAGATATTTTAAAATTTCCATTATGATTTCATCTTTCTCCCAGAATTACTTGGAAGTGAGTTCTCAAATTTCCAAATGTCTAGACAAAATTTATCCTTTTTTGTTATTGAAGTCTTAATTAATTAACTTGTGGCAAGAGAATGTGGTTATGATGCCATCAGTTCTCCAAAATTTGTTGATACTTGCTTTTTTGGCTTATTATATACTGTTAGGTTTTGTAATTATGTGGACTTGAGAAGAATGTGAACAGATATAGGGTTCCTTGTATATGGCTAGTAAGTCAAGCTTCTTGTGTTTGAATCATTTATCTATTTACTAATATTTTTGTTTTCTTGACATACTGATCATTGAGAGAGATTTGTTGACATTTTTTTACTACAATGGTAGGTTTATACATTTTCTCCTATAGTTTTAGTAATTTTTACTTTATATGATTTTAGGGTATTTTTGTTAGTTTGGTTTTCTTGCACTTAGCTTCTTCGTTTTTTTAATTTGAGTATAGTTGACATGTTTTTAGGGCTCTTTTGTCTGATGCTTATAAATTTAAAATTATTTTTTACCGGGGACAAAAAAACTCTTATCAGTTGAAAGATATTTTCTTCCACTTCTGATGATAATATTTCATGTCTCCAGGCTTCTATTGCTGCTGTTGAGATGTTTGCCATCTGTTGAATAGTGGTGCTTTAATTCTGAAAATGATTAAGTATATGTTAAACCTTATTATTGCCTCAATATCTGTTAATTTCTTTTCTATATTTTCCACACCTGGGACTTTGTGCTGAATTTGAGTAATTTCTTTAGACACATATGCATCTCTCTTTAAATATGTCTTGTCTGCAGTTTACCTACTGATTTTTATTTTAGTAATTTTTTTTATACCTGCAATTTGATTTTTATTTTTTAAAATTTTTTTAAAAAAGATTTTATTCATTTATTCATGAGAGAGAGAGAGAAAGAGAGGCAGAGACACAGGCAGAGGGAGAAGCAGGCTCCACACAGGGAGCCCGATGTGGGACTCGATCCCAGGTCTCCAGGATCAGGCCTCAGGCTGAAGGCGGCGCTAAACTGCTGAGCCACCCGGGCTGCCCTGCAATTCGATTTTTAAAACAATCTTTTTGGTCATTTTTTAAATCATCTTTTGTTGCTTGCTAATTTTTGTGATTCCATATGGCTATTTTCTAGACTATGTATAGTAATTCCAGGATCAGAAGCACTAGGGAATTTCTTATGATTCTCAGTCATGTTACTTGTTACCTTATATAATTGGTCGTCTTTGATTATGAGACCATACTTTTTTTTTAATAGACTTTATTTTTAGAGCAGTTTTAGGTTTAGAGAAAAGTTGTGCACAAGGTGCAATGAATTTCCATATACTCTCCCCATTTTCATATTACCAACATCTTATAGTAATGTGGTACATTTCTTGCAATGGATAAGCCAATATTGATACATTACTATGTACTAAACTCCATAGTTTACTTTAGGTTCCACTATTTGTATTGTACAATTCTATGAGTTTCGACAAATACAATATAGTAATATCACACACAGTATCATACAGACTGGTTTCACTGTCCTGAAAATCCTCTGTGCTCTTCCTATTTGTCCTTCCCTTGTAAGCTCCTGAGTCCTGGAAACTGCTGATCTTTTTTCCGGTCTCTATAGTTTTGCATTCTCCAGAATGTTGTATGGCCTAATGGTTATGTAGCTTTTGCAGACTGGCTTCTTTCATTTAGCAATACACATTAGAGGCTCTTGTATATCCTTTTGTAACTTGCTAACTCATTTCTTTTTATCACTGAATAACACCTGATTGTTGGATGTACAGCAGCTTATCCATCACCTCTTGAAGGACATCTTGGTTGCTTCCAGTTTGGGCCCATTATAAATAAGGCTGCTATAAATATTAGTGTTGGTTTTGAGCTATTGTGTTTTTTTAACTTAGGCATGAGGGTTGAAATTGGGTATGTTTTCCTTCTTAGAGTATTTGTGATTACTTTGGTCTATTGCCCGGGGTCCCTGCTAGCCTGAGACCATGATGCTTTCTTCTCCTGCATCTGTCTGAAGGCAGGAATCTCAGGTTTAGCTCTCTGAATTTGATACTTGCTTAGAACAGACTTCATCTCTGAATTGTTGGCATTTACCTTCAGAAAACCTTATCATGGTGTCTTGAAGTTTAGAGTTCTGATTTGGCTTCAGCTGACTTTTTCTTTTTCTTTCTTGTAGATGGGTGGTGGAGTTTTGGACTCCTTTGTTTTCTGTGAGCCCAGAAATGTACTTAAGATAGGTTCTTTATCTAGGATGTAGCTGGTTTGTCATAGGAGGGCCATTTGCAGTTTTCCGGTGGCTACTCTTGCAGGAGTCCATGGAAATGTGTTTACTTAGATATTTAGTAATTTAAAAAAATATTATGAACTTAGATTCTTTGGAACTTTGTATGTGTCATTCCTCTGAGGATTTATGTGTAATCCAGAGGAAATGTCATTTGCTTCTGTGACATTGGATTGCTATACTTTTTGTAACCATGTTAAACAGTGTTTTGGGCTTGGGATCTTTGAAGCCCCTTTATTTGTGGGAATTCTAATCCCAAATCTTAAGTGAAAGTGGACTTGTCTTTGTATTCAGGAGAATTCTTATCCTTTTTTTTTTTTTCTTTTTTCTTTTTTTTTTTTTGGCTTTGACCAAGCCAAGGCTAAGCCAGGTACCCCTTTGTTCTTCTGTAGACCATATCTTTTCCTGGCTTATTCTGTGTATCTCCTCTAGGGATTTCTGGTTCCAAGGCACCTCATCTTGCTTGGGATTCAGGCTTTGTTTTTTTTCCATTGTGTGTGTGGGGGACATAATCAAACTCAGTATCCAGTTTATCAGATATGGACACATGCCCTCAGGGCTGGTTCTGCTTGAATCCAGTGCTTGACTACTGCTTGGAAATTTTGATGAATTTTTGTTTCTGGCCTCCATTTATTTCCTTTTCTTTAATAAAAAGGGATTTTTTAAACTAAAAAATGATATTTAAAAGATTTTATCTATCACTCTTAGATGCTGTATACTTGGAGAGGTTTCTCTGCAATTTTATTTTGTCATATTTGACAGTTCTGAAGTTTCCTTTGAAGTCTTAAAGACTTCTTCAGATTCTTCTTTATTTTGAGCCCACATATTTATCCTTTTAATGTCTCTTTACTGTTTCTGGGTTTGAAGCAATGTGGACCACCTGAACCACCTCTATTTGATTTCTGTTGTGTCTCTCTAGAGCAAAATCCTTCTTTTAAACATTCTGCCTAGAGT
Organism: Canis aureus; assembly: GCF_053574225.1. Classification (NCBI taxonomy): domain Eukaryota; kingdom Metazoa; phylum Chordata; class Mammalia; order Carnivora; family Canidae; genus Canis; species Canis aureus. The sequence continues at coordinate 21,300,692 of NC_135635.1, forward strand.
ATAATTTTGGTTCCTTCACCATTATGCCATTGTAAGCCTTTGTACACACCTGAACTTCTCATTTCCTTTCTTATTCCCTTTTGATACCTGTAATCAGATCTAATGTTTGAGATATGCCTCTTGCCTCAAAGAATGAACACATAGAAAAGAATATGACAAAATGTCTGATTAAATACTGACCTATGTGGTGAGATGAGGGAGGAATCAGTGTGGGCTTGAGGACCTGGAGAAGGCTTCACTATTCTGAAGGGTTGGGAGGATTTATTTAGCTAATGTATTTAAGAGTAATAACAAGAGAATCAGAGTTCAACAAGAATAAGTGGCTTGTATATGAAGTGTCTGGAAATTGGGAGCCTCTGATAATTAAGTTATCTTGCAAAATTTAGTCTGGCAGAGCAAGAGACTAAAGGTGGGGACCAAGTAGGAGCCTCTTGCTTAAATTGAGTTGTGAGGTTATGCAAGCATGAACTAGGGTGGCAGCAGTAGAAACATATGCAAATAGGTAAATTGAGAAGCCTGGAAGATGGTACATTTATAATAGTTTAATATAAGGAGAAAAAAGTGAGAAACTACAAAGTTGCTGACTTGTACACAGCCAAATAATCTACACTTTGCAATGAACCAACTGCCAAAGATAGTGACAATTTATTGTAAACAGGATGAAATATGTCACAATGTCAATGGCAACAGCCAGTAGCAGGCAGCATGCACTCTAGCAGGCCAATACAGATAATACTCCTTTGTTGTTTAGTGAATCTTTACAAAGGCTCTAAACACAGAATGATTAGCATTGTTTTAAAACAGATCATAATGGTCTAACTTTGTGCCTGCTTAGATATCAGAAGACCAGATAACATTAATGTGATTTTCTTAAATGTGATTCTTCATCTTCACAATAAAAAATCTTTCCTATAACAAAAAATTTTTTTTTCTCAATGATAGGTTCTCTTTACTCTGGGCAATAAATATGAATAGACAATCTGTCTACTAATACTGGCAAGTCTCAGCATATGATCCAAAATTATCCTAATACTGTACTTGATCTCTTATAAATAGGGAGGAGGATGGGATGGATTTGGTCATCTAGTAAGCCCATTGCAACCTTGGCACCTATGAGCTTTATTACCTGTTATATATGATATATTTTTTTTTATTAAACTTATCTTCCCGGGCATTGAAAGACTATACCATCCTTGTTGAAAGATTAAAGGCTAGAGTATAACAATTTGATGGTATCAGTAGCATTGTTAATTTATCACATTCAAAAGGTGTTGAATTCTAAATAGAGAAAGAAAAGATTAACTCAGAAAATAATATCTGAATGGGTTAAGTCAGGATTACCATTTATGTTCATACAGCTCTTTATTAAGGGTTGAGAAGCTGGTCACTTGGGTACCATAGCATTTCTTTCTTTTTTTTATTTATTCATGAGACACACACACACAGAGAGAGAGAGAGAGAGAGAGAGAGAGAGAGAGAGGCAGAGACACAGGCCGAGGGAGAAGCAGGCTCCATGCAGGGAGCCCGATGCGGGACTCGATCCCGGGAATCCAGGATCACATCCCGGGTGGAAGGCAGGCGCTAAACCGCTGAGCCACCCAGGGATCCCCTATCATAGCATTTCTAAGAGACGTTCCCACTCATGTTATTTATTTTGGCTGTTAATTTTTCTTCACAATAATTCTGTGTCTGTATCTGTATGTCTGTATCTCTATGTTTATTTACTCACCTGTATTTGATTGCCTGCTTCTTTTTAAAAAGCTTACTTATACTCTCACTGATCTGGAGTCTAATGTTTGAGCTGCTTATCTAGTTTCTACTTTAGGGACTTTTTAGGGTTTTTGATTGGTTCTTTTTCACATCCATGCATTCTAGATTCATATCTGCCTGCTTAACTTCATATTTTTTTTTATTCTTTTAATGGATTTGAAATGTAAGGAATGGAATTAACTGAAAAATGTCCTTGGGAGCTCACTCTGGATTATATAGACAACAAGCTGGCTGGACTGTTTGTGGGGGTCAGGATGTGGAGTGTGGGAGGCAGTGTCTTTTCTTCTGAAAGGCTGTACAGCAGTTTGGCTTCTGATGGGATCTGTGGCTTCTACTCAGCAGGAGCTGTCCAATTTCTGAGGGCTCCATAGCTGGTGTTCCTGATAAATTCCTATAAACAATGGGCATCTAAATCCAGACAGCCTACTGCCTACTGCCCAAGAAGTTTGTGTGCACCTTCATTGGTAGGCTGCTCTCACACTTGCCCCATAAGAAGTTACTACAAGGTGGGGGTAGGAGCAGGTACTCAGAAATCTAGAGCCATGCTGGTGTTCAGCAGAGCACCCAGCACCTACTGTGGGATGATGGAAGGATGGGGAACACATGCCTTCTCTTGTTGGCACTTGGCTTGTAGTGTCCCCTATTCTCAATCAAGCTATCCTTTATTTTATTTATTTTTTATATTTTTTAAGATTTTATTTATTTATTTATTCATGAGAAACACACACACACACACACACAGAGAGAGAGAGAGAGAAGCAGAGACCTAGGCAGAGGGAGAAGCAGGCTCCATGCAGGAAGCCTGATATGGGACTTGATCCCAGCACTCTGGGATCATGCCCTGAGCCAAAGGCAGACTCTCAACCACTGAGCCGCCCAGGGGTCCCTCAAGCTATCCTTTATCTATGCTAAGTGACACTGTGGAGTCAACCTGAGCATGTGACAACCACAGAGGTGTCCACATGGTGTGAGAGACATTATTCCTCCCTTTATCTCTGTGATTATTTTAAACAGACTTAAAAGTCCTTGAAGATTTCTTGACTGTTTGCATTTCACTGGGAATCTTGTACTCTCATTATTGAGATTTCTTGTTGTCTTAGCATTAACTTTCCTCATAGGTATTTGGGTTTCATGCAGATTTATCTTAGTGAGAGAATGAATTTAATTCCTTCCTTTCTTCTCTCCCTCCTTTGCTTTACTTCCCTCCATTGCTTTTTCTCTATTTTTTTCTAGGCATACCTTCCTTGTCTCATGATTTTCTGTTACCTCCATAGGCTGTTATTATTTTTTTAATTTTTAAAATTTATTTTAGTTTTTTGAGAGAGAGCATGCATGAGCAGGGGAGGGAGGGTAGGGGCAAAGAGAGAGAGAGAGAATCTTAAGCAGGTTCCATACCCAGCGTGGAGCCCTACTTGTGCTCGATCTCATGGCCCTGAGATCATGACCTGTGTCAAAATCAAGAATCAGACACTGAACTGACTGAGCCACCCAGGTGCCCCATTCTATTATTTTTTAAAAGCAAAAACTGGTTTCCATTCTTTGCCTGCCACTTCTGATCTTTTTCCTTTGATAAAGGAAGCCGGCAAGAAGGCAGATCCCTCTAGAATATCTGCAGAGAAAAAGTGCTTTCCCAAGTGTTAGTACTTTGATTCTGCACAGCGAGGATAACAGTTCTACATAAACTTTGTTTCTTCAGCAAAACTTATGATTGACTAACTCTTGACAAAAGCAACTGGTAGAATGTTTAACCTTCATGGCTTGGTACAGATGGAGTCTGTGTGCTTTCGACAGAACATTCCTACATGACCTAATCATTGAGGGACACTGTGGTAATGGCATGAAGAACTTTAACCATTAATTTTGGAGCAGGCTTTCCTGAATTTTCCTTTTCTGAGATTTGTTTTCTTATCTCTGTTTTTCTTTTTTTAATTTTTGCCTCAGACTTCATTGTATATTGGTTTCATTTGTTTATATAACATTACATATCCCAGTCCTTTGCCTCTGAGCAAATGCTGATGAAGGTGATTGCTATAGATGAGTGTCATAAAAATAAGTCCTTTCACAGGACATACATCTGAAAGCTAATTTTTGATTTTGAGCCAAATGCTCCTTTTACACATCCTCATTCTATTTGGTTGTCATGCAAATTCTTAAATGTAGTGCTTGTACCTCCTGAATTTATTTCTTTAAATTGCTTACACTATAAGAATCTTTTCCTTTCTTGTCCTTTGGCCTACATTTAAAATTACTGCTGTTTTATGATAAACTTAGTATTTCTCTTCTTGTTATAAAAACAGTTACTGTCTCACTAATTTTTCTCCCACTTTGCCTTTTGTTTTCAATTTAATTTGTTAGTGAGGATTCTAAGTTCCTATATGGTTTCTTTTCCTCAGCAGATGGCTTATAAGAAAATTATAGAAGTTGATTCAGTCACATCAGAGCATGCAGATGTCATTAGACCAGGCATTAATATTTCTGTAATGATTGCTTGTTAAAGAGAGAGTCTAAAAAAAGGTGCTGATGCCTTTCTCTTAGATTCTGTATGGACAACATCCTTTTCACAGCTGTATTAGGGAGTGTTATGATATGATCGTCACTGGGGAAGCTTCTTTTACCTAACATATCAGGTATCAGACACAGTCTCTAAGGGCTCTATTATATTGCCGTTTTCATTTCCTGTACAATGCTTTGTTATTCTGTGTCACCCTGCTGACTAGAGAGTTGCCTATCCTTTCTATGTTTCCATATATAATACTGGTGAGGATTACATAAAAAAGTATTATATATTATATAAAGTATTATAAAAAATTGTTGTATGTTCCTGTATTGTAATGGGTTCCTGCTGCAATTTTATGAAAACAACTATGAGTTAACATTGAATATACTCATCATCAATATATTCCCTCTTTTCCTAATGTACTCTAGTGGCACACCCTTTTTTGGTACCTTATTTATCAGAGATACAGGTGGCTGAGAGACTTGAGATGTTTTCTAGGACATCTGATTAAACATCATCAAATACTAATTAAAATGATGTCAAGCCAGTCAGAATATTGCATTTGTCTTGAGACAAAGGGAGAGGAAAACAGGTTTGGGGTAAGGTTAGGAATATGTTTTTTCTCTCTAGAAAGGAAAGGATTTGGGCTTGAGCTGAGGGAAGTCTGGAGGGAAGTTACCTGCCAGAAATGGTGGACACCACCTCTTCTGCACATTGTAGATCTTGGGCTAAGCAGCCTTAGATGCCAAATAGGGGAAGCAGAGACTGTTAACCATGACTCCATATTTGTCCAAATTAGCTTTGCATACAAGATCAGATAAGTAGATCTAGGGTGATTTTAGGGCTCTGCAACCCTCTAGGTATCTTCCTAAATGACTGGTATATGATGTCACTCTTAGATGAGAGAGAGAAAAAAATATCATTCCACAGTGAGGTTATCATTCAGTTATCTGAAGGAAGTGATATTTTTTATGAAGAGCTTCAACTAAATTATAATCTAATTGGTGAATCAAATATACAAGATGGATTATTGCATTTTCATTCATGTTTTGGAAGAAGATGGGAAGGGAAAAGGAAGGCTTTTGACATCCAAATTTGGGAAGATGGTGATTGGTAAGTGATGCCACTGATGGAGTTGAATAATGGTTACAGGAAGAGAAGGCTAGGGATACAGATGGTGAGCAGAATGCTTTGCAGTCTTGCTAACTTGACAACATTGCTGAGGAAGGACATCCTTTGACTTCATTGGGGTGGGGACAAAGAGAAGACATGCACTGAGCTATTTTAATCATGCAGCTGCAGATGCAGGCAGTTCTACATTGTAGGATTTGGAACGCCTTTTTTTTTTTTTTTTTTTTTTTTAAATAAGCATTGCCCTTGTTTAAATTAAGGAGCCAGATTCCATTAATTGGTGCCAATATTTAGTTCACCATATAGCTCATACAGTATCACCTTTATGATTTTTGCTACTCGTATAAAAAAGTCTGCTTGACTGATGCAAAATAAATTTGGGGGTGGGTAGCTATATTCAGAACCAGTATTTGTTTAGGTATTCACTCTTTGAGTCTCTGCCTAGAACTCTGTTACCTATCCAATTTCTGGACTCTTCTAGAAATATCTAGACTCTTCTAAACTATTCTTGCTATATTGTTTTGGAACCTACCGTTTTATGTTGCAGTAAATGCTATGCAATTAAAAATCTAACTGCCTCTATGAAATCACTGAACTAAGCAGTTTCCTATATTCCATTAGAGGAAATAAGGTCAAATTCTTCCAGATGATAGGAAATAATAATAATAAAGTGCAAATGCTTTTGGAGTGCCATATCTATTCTTCATCACTGTTATCAGAAAGATAATTTGGGTATTTACTATATGCATAGCACTGTTCTCAGTGTTACACATTTTTTTTGGAGCCTGCTTTGCTCTGGGACTTGGCATAAGTTACACTTCTGCATTTTGTACTTCACTAAAATTTTGACGTTAGGACGAAGACAGGGCTTTGTAGATTTGGCCATTGATCTAAGATCAAAGTTACATAAAATATAAAAAATATAATCACTCTTTGCCCTTTCTGGAGGAAAACTTTTGGAACACCTTTACTTAGAGTATTTTGGCATCAAAATAAAATAAAACCTAACCATAATTATGTAGTTTACATATTTCTTAAATTCCCCTGATCTGCTTTGGAATCATCCAGATGTTCTGTAGGTTAATATTTTTGTTCCGTTTAATTACATTGAATTATTTTCTGAAATTAAAAGGGGCTGCTTATTGAATTCTCCAGTGATGCCTAGTTTTGTTGACTGCTGGCAATTTTAAATTAAAATAATTATTCTTCATAATTCCCATACTTACGAAGTTTAGAATTGCCTGTATCTTCTGGGCTGTACTAAAGAGCATAGCTTTTTGTAATGCAGTACATTTTGCCTGAGATTACTTTTCTTAGAACAAGACAGTTGCTTTTTCTTCAGGTCATTGTTTGAAAAATGGACTTAAATATATCTGCCAAAACTTTGCCTGTATTTTCAACTGATTTTTTTTTTAAAGGTGACATATATCAGAAACATCTCTTCACTGTAGGAGCTTTGTAAATCTTTAGACTTGGTAATATCTTAATCCTGGTTTATAGTACAAAGTTGGTTTTCTTTAATATTTCTTTTCTTCCAGAAAAAAAAATGAACATGGCCTTTTAAAATTTCAACCTCCACCTTTGTGATCAGAAAAAAAGGAAATTTAATTATATTTCTAGCTTTTGCAATTTCTACTTCTCATCAATAATTTTTGCTATCAGATAGAACCCTATTTATCTCATTCTCTGACCCCCTGGCTTTTTCTATCTACATAGTTTCCATCTATATCAGCACTTGGGCTCCTTCCCTCTTCTGCACTGGCTTCTCTTACATATGTAGCTTTATACCTTTTTCTATAACCTTCTAGGATTCGCCTAGTGTTTGTTGTCTTGCAGACAATCTCTTGCATTCCTTTTTTCTCTTTTATTTACCTGTGGTGGAGGCTGGACTGCTTTCCTTTCCCTCCTAGAATTTGTCAAGATAGATAGGTGACATAATTCTGGACTCCCAACAGTAACACTGTGAATGTTCTCAGATTCATATTCTTCACTTTTTGCAGTTCCAATTTTGTTGAGTTAAAGACACAAGGTGGTCAGAAAGGTAGAAAATAATCTTGAAGACTATTGTGGCATGATAAAACAGAGAGAGGTTTAAAGAAAATGATAGTGAATTACAGAATCAAATGCTAAATAAAGTGTTGGTCACTATGAGTCATTAGCACATAAAACACTTTTAATACAGTTTGGTAGAGAGTATTCTTTTGAGAAATCGAGTGGGGCCATAGTCTGAGATGCAGGACTACTTCTTCCAAGGATGGGAAATACTACTGAAAAATCCTTGGTTAGCCTCCACTTAGCCATATTTTTAAAGAGGTGAGAAACCATCTCTAGAGAGCAGAAACCATCCATTTATGCACAGGAAACAGAGATGAAGCAGGGAGGGGAGGCAGGGAAGATGGATTTGAAAAATGCCTGCATCAAAAGTTTTTTTCCTCTGAGACATAACAGGGAAGGTAAGTGTGTAGATGGTACTGGAATTTCAGGTAGGAAAGAGGCAATATTTGCTTGGACAGAAGCAAAGATGAATACAAAGCTTACTGAGGAGTGGTGATGGGTCACCACCATTCAAGTCACTCTACTTGAAGCCTTGCATCAGAATTCCTTGACTAGCATGGTTAGTTTTGTGGGGTTTTTTTTGTTTTGTTTTGTTTTGTTTTTATTTCTTGGTTTCTATTCATTTTGTGATTTGTCATGGAAACAGCTTGGGGCAAATTAAATTACATTGATTGGCTTTGCATATTTTTGCTACTTTTCCCTGAGCTTAGATTGGGGTCCCCTTTAACTGTGAGAACCAACACCATCAACATAGTCAGGAGTTTAGTGTGTTTTTGACTAAAGTTGGACTTGACATTGATCCCAATGCCATTTTGTACATGTTGTCAGTCAGGAAAGCAATCAGGTCCCACTCTACTAATTGCCCTCTCTCTTGCAACATCTACTGGCTGCTCTTGCCATTCTCTGTACACTATTATGTGTGCTCTTTCTGCAATACTTTTGGCTAAAGGGACTTCTTCACCTAACAAGTGCCCCTTTCCCCCCACATGTCTCTCATACTTAAATAAATAGTTTTCATCTTTCAAGACCTTGGCTTCATCTTGACCTCCTTCATAAAGCTGTCTGAAGATAGAGCTATTCTCTCTTTCTCTCTCTGAATAGTGAATTCTGCTCAATTCAAATCTTTATGTTCATATTTCTCCCAGCTTTTTTTAGTTAGACTATAATTTTCTTGTGGGAAGGACTGCATATCTTATTTCTTTTAGATCCACTCACCTTTGTCTAGTACCAGGCATGTATTAAGTCTTAATAAATGCTCATGTATTAAATTATTTGTAATGTGTTTCATTTTTACCCAGTGATTATAAGAGTTGATATTTAAGATATGTCACTCCCTATATTTGTTTTTTATTGTACTGCTACAGATAGTGGTTGGTACAATGAAATATTTTTAGTGTTTCAGGACCTCTTAATAAGCTTTATTAATTTAGTAATTTAAAATCTTATTTTTAATTTAAATTTTATTTTCCTTTCTTCATTTTCCTGGTTCTGTACATGCTTGGCTGGCCCTAAGCCATGACTTTTAAGGATGTCATGGTAACCTGGCAGAGAATTCTTGGGTTAAAGTGTTCTTTCCTTCCATCCCTGAAATGTTTTTTCAGCTGTTATGATATGCTTCTTCACCTTTTTTTTCCCCTGTAGTTTATCCCTGATGATAAAATTACACATTTTTCCCCTGGATTTTTACTATTCCTTCTCCTCTAGGCAACATAAAGCAATGATATGTCTGATATATTTAGCATAAAGTTATGTGTAATAACTTTTACTTTTTGACTTAACTCATTAATTATTAGTAATACTGCTTATGTTATAATTTGGTTATTATTGGGAAATGGTAATTGGCATGACTTATTCAAGCCAAGGAGCTCTTTATGTGATAAAAAATGTACAAAGGAAATACTTAATTTGAATAATAAATTACAAAATAATTATAAAACATATTTATTATTTATTAAACAGTAAATATATTTATCACAAAACTACATGTGAGATAAAAATACATACTTGTGTTTGTTTTAGGAATCAAGCATTTTGAGTCCGGTGCAGGATGGAACAAGGAAACCTCAGATTGACAGCAATAAAAGCAATAACTACCGGATTGTAAAGGAGGTTAGCATGTGTCAGATATTTTTATTGGGTTTATATTTGCATGGCAAATAATTTTTGTTTGTGTATTCTATTTAATATCGTATTCCTTATATTTAATGCTTTTCTTATTTTTAAAGATTTTGATTAGACTAAGTAAACTCTGTGTACAGAATAAAAAGTGTCGGAATCAACATCAACGATTACTGAAAAACATGGGAGCTCATTCGGTGGTATTGGATCTTCTGAAGATTCCCTATGAAAAGGTTAGTGGTTGGTAACTTTTTTAAAAAAAATTTATTTTGATATTATCTCAAATATATAGCAAAGTTATGAGAATTTTTTCCCTGAACTGCTTGGAAGTCAGTCACCAAATTGATCAGCCCTGAGCCCTTTGGCATGTGGTTCCTACAAAACGGAAGCTCTTCTTTCTGCATAACCGTGTGACAACCTTCCAGCTCAGGAAAGAGCACTGACACTTTGCTGCCACTTAATCCTCAGGTGCTGGTCACATTTCTCTCATCATCTCAACTGTGTCCTGTTTGACAAAAAGACCCGCTTCAGAAATAGGCGCTGTTTGGTTGTCATGTCTGTTATCTCCTCATGCTGGAGCTTTTATGACATTGACACTTTTGAAGACAGACCAGCTCTTTTGAAGATTGTTCCTTAATTTGGACCGACTAATGTTTCCTCAGCTATGCATCATTGGCAGGAACATAACAGAAGTGAGGCTAAGTTCTTCCACCACTTCCTATCAGGAGGCACATGATTTTGATTTTGATCTCATTACTCTTGGTGTTTACTTTGATCACTTGATTAAGGTGGTGTCTTCCAGAATTCTCCACTGTGAAGTACTCATTTTCCCTTGGTAATTAATGAGTATTTTGTGATGAGGTTCTTAGAAACTAAGTAAATATCCCATTCTTCACCAAACTTTTGACTTATTTATTTTAATCTGTATGAACTTTTGGATGCTCATTTTATTCCATCGGTTGCAGTAGGCTTCTCTAATTATCTGTGTATTCTTAGATCATCCTCAGTCTGCCCAGTGGCATCCCTTTGAGCTAGCTTCTTTGCCCTCTAACATGCACCTCATTCTTTGAGTAGTTGCTTGGTTTTTGCACATTAAGATGTTTCAGAGTCACCTTGCGTTTCCTTGCTCCAACCCTGCAGTCAGCCATTTCTTTAAGTGGCCCTGGTTGTGTTTGAGGGAGAACAACAAGTAGAAGCAAAGTTCTGAGAACTAAGGGTACTTACTGCTTTTGGGGTTTAGTCTTTCTAGGCCTTCTAAGTAGACAAAGCCAGGGAACATATGTGTGTGTGTTGAAATAGCTATTCATTTGTTAATACTGTAAATAGCTAATCTTCCATCACTGCTGCTACCTACTGCTCCATATGGACACACTCTGCCTCTCATTCAGGCTCTGACAGCCCCAGGGTGGATGCCCTCTTTATTTCTCAGGTGCCACCGTGCCATGCCAGGGCTCTCTGCTGGTGCAGATGTTCTCCCCCACTTGGACTTTCGCTCCTTGAATGAGATTGCTCCCTGATTCAGCTACTTTTTAACACGTAAACTTGTAAATTCTACCCTTCCTTAGGTGGCATAATTCATTCTGTGGCACAGAATAAAATAAAAGAATTATTGAAAGGCAACGAAAGGTATTAAATCCTCAGCATTGATCATCCAAATTATTCCATCTTTGATATTGTCCCATTCGCATTGCACACGTGATCAAATCCCTTCTAATAATATAACTTAGCATTCAGTATTTTGCTACTACATTATGTTTATAGATTCACTCAGTTTTAATAACTGGATTGTTCAGAAACAAAAAATGAATAAGAGGAGAATGTCAAAGAAATGTCAAATATCGTAGATCTGGCCCTGGTGTTCTCCTGTGTTGGCCAGCTTTTCAGTGGGAATTGAGTATTCCTATTGCTGAAGTCTCTTTGAGGATAGTAGATTTTGAATTGAAATCTCCTATTCTGAAGTTAGGAATGAAGTTTTTGGTGTCATTTACTCATCTAGTTAAATCATCCCTATTTTAAATGTGAGAAAATGGGTCTATTAATGATCTTAGGCTGTTTGTTTAGTTATAGATGACATAAATTATAGACTCTCAAATTAGGAAAAATAGAAAACATTGTTTTTTGAAACTAGTACTCAAAACATGAGTCCGTTTTATATCTCTGACACTGACTACATGACAAATTGAATAATCAACTACTCAGGAAAAATTTAGATGGTTTCAGTGATATTGTTGAAAGACTACTATTTAGAAGAGAACTTGGCAACCTTTGTGAATTTTGAGACTTAGAATTTCTTATTGAGATTTCTGTAATTGAATGATACTGTTATGGGAGTTTGGAAAATGAGAGTGAATAAGGAAAACAACTTACAAGTACATGTGTTCACAAAGAAGGGGACCTAGAAAGATTGGCATATAGAGGATATGAAAAAGCAAAGGGGAAAAAGAAAAAAAAAGAGGTGGAAATATACAAGGTAAATAGCAAAAGGCAAGGGTGTGGGGGGGGAGGGGAATGGTCCAGTTGAGATAAGGTCAGAAATATATCTAAAGAAAGAAATTTACCAGGGGGAGGGGGAATAGAGGAAAAGTGAGTGGAGAGAAGAAAGAGACTAGGGACAAGGCAAGAGAATGAGGGATGATGGATGCTGGGAAAAGCAGTAGGAAGGGAAGAGTTTGAGAAGGAAGGGGATCTAGAAGGTAGAGAAAGAGGAGAAAACAAGAAACAGGAAAATCCAGATATGTGGAAATACTGGGAAATAGAACAAGTCCAAGAGAAGGGAGGGATGAGAAGGATAGGGGTGAAGCCGAGGAGGGAGGGCAGAGAGTAGGGGCCAGAGAGAGGGAGAAAGGCAGGACAGATGAGCTATGGGTGCAGAGGTGGGGAAGGAAGATGCAGCTATGGGAAGACCTGGGAGAATGTAGTGGATAAGCAGAGATGTTGGGGAGAAAGAGAGAAAGTGAAACAAAGAGAACAAAGAGGGGTTGAGAGTGGAACACAACAGGTAGTAGAAAGAGAAATAAAGAGAAGGTGAGAAACATCTAGAAGACAGTGGGGATGGGGGAGGCCAGAGAGGTCATAGGGGAAAGTGTAGAAATAGAAAGGGCACACGGGAGGGGGAGAATAACACAGTAGCAGACAGAAAAAGAGTACATGTGGGAAAGAATATACTTTTTCATAATATTTGGTATTATGGTCTGTTTGTTTCTCTGTATCATCGCTACTCTTTCACTTACAGAACGATGAAAAGATGAACGAAGTGATGAATCTGGCCCACACATTCCTGCAGAATTTCTGTCGAGGAAATCCCCAGAACCAAGTTCTCCTTCATAAACATCTGAATTTGTTTCTAACTCCTGGTGTAAGTATTTTAGTGACTCCTACTGTTTATAGTGTCTATTAGATTTGTTTTAGCAGCATCGATGAATGGAATTTTATTAGTCTTTCCCACCTTATCTTTTTCCTTGAAGGAATTCTCTCCCTAAAAGTGGATATGTTTTATTTCCATTAAGGAGGCATTCACAGAAACTTGAAATATTACATGAATTTTACCTGCAAGTGACAACTTTCTTTATATGTACATAGTTTAATGTTAGGGAAAAAAATGTGATAGAACAAAGAACAGCTGCAATGCCATGAGTGAGATAAATGTAGAAAACTCAAAAGTAGAGGTAACTGTAAAAGTGCGTCAGTGGATACTAGGGAAGAGCTAACTTTGAGTAATAGATAATCTCAAGAATACCATTGTCATCGTGTTGACCTTTATGATAAACTCCTTTTTCCAACTAAATTCCTTTGTGAGCTCCGTGTGCTTTTTTCTTTGTTTGTTTGTTTTTTTTTTTAAGACTTCATTTATTTATTTGAGAGAGAGCAAGAGAGTGAGAGAGATCACAGAGGGGGAGGGAGAAGCAGACTCACAGCTGAGCAGGGAGCCCAATGTGGGGCTTGATACCAGGACCCTGAGATCATGACCTGAGCCGAAGGCAGAGACACTTAACTGACTGAGCCACCCAGGCACCCCAGCTCAGTTTGCTTTTAATGGTGAATGATTTCATTGCATTTTGTAGAAAGCTTGCCCAGGAAACTCACTATGGCTTTGCATAAAATATAAAACTGATCCCAAGCAGGGAAATGAATCTAAATACTGGAAAATAGAAAATTGATCTTGTCAGAATTACAAGGGCACAATCCTCTCTGCTTAGCTCCTTGAAGCAGAAACCATGCGGCACATCTTCATGAACAATTACCATCTCTGCAATGAGATCAGCGAGAGAGTGGTGCAGCACTTTGTGCACTGCATCGAGACACACGGTCGCCATGTGGAGTACCTGAGGTTCTTGCAAACGATTGTAAAAGCAGATGGCAAATATGTGAAGAAATGCCAGGATATGGTAATGACAGAGGTATGTTCTCAGTTTGCATTTTAACAGCTACACATACATAATGTGCTCATGTATGTGTTTTCTGTTAATCTATAGTGTTTAAAAAAAAAAAAACCCACAACATAGGTTTGGAAAATAATTTAGTTCCAGTGACTTAAGCAACAAGTATATTTTGTTGAAATCTAGTGAAGTAACATACCATTAAGTTGATTGTATAATATTCTGAGTTTACTTTTCTTTTTGATCCTTAATGAATTTGTGTACTTTAATTATCAAGATTCTATGAAATGTTATAAGTGCGAATGCAAGTGACACATTTTATACTTTAAAATTTTCAGTATGTAACAGGATGTTTTATTTGTTTAATTTTTTATTTTTTTAAAGATTTTATTATTTATTCATGAGACACACAGAGAGACACAGAGACATAGGCAGAGGGAGAAGCAGACTCCATGCAGGGAGCCTGATGTAGGACTCGATCCCAGGACTCCAGGATCATGCCCTGGGCTGAAGGCAGATGCTCAACTGCTGAGCCATCCAGGCGTTTCCTAACAGGATGTTTTAAATTCTGTTTTCCCACTGCCTTTTTTTGCTCTGTTCCTGAAAGATAGGGAATTAAATTAATTAATAGAAATTATCCATCAGTGATTTATGATATGTGGAATCTTAGCTATTTAGAATAAGTTAGAAATTTAAGAAACACAAATGGTTGACGTCCCTCATTTATTTTGCTCTTTTCATTGTGATATTTGACATCGAGCGAGATTTATGCAATGAGTAAGTTACTCACCAGGAACCAACTGGTACTTTGGAGAAATTGAGCCCATTTGGGGAAATCATTGCTCTGTGACCTAATGGTTCTCTAAAGGCCTATATGGATAAGGCAGCTTTCAACCGAGGCTACCAAACAGTTATATAATAGATTATATTGATATGAGGTGATTTTCATAATTATATTCTTTCAATTTGGGAATGAGGGGAGGGGAGTTCCTATATTGATATAATGTGAGTTCTTCCTGCCCCATAGATATCTTAAAATTAATTCAGCTTAAAGTCTTGAATTTTTTAATGTAAATTAGTAAGCATTTTAAAGAACATTTTAAATTTGTAAAATCTTCCTTTTTCTTATCTACATTTACATTGTAATTGTTCTTCATTGCCTAGAAATGTGGGAACTAATTTGATTTTGTATTGTTATCATTAAGGAAATAATTAAAATGGAAAAGCAGTGAATAAAAATTAGCAAAGTTTATGGCACCGATTAGGGGAAGTGTTTTTATGTGGAAAGAAGTACTTGTAATATTATATTGTGTTGATATATAGTACATAATTTGACACATATACATTTTCTTTCAACAAAATGTTCAAAGCAAGCCAGTTGTCTTATTGATTTAAATCTGTTATCAGTTTAAATAAAATAGAGAAAAAATATGTCCCCCAAATATCTCCCATTGGGGTTAGAAAATTGGAACTGATAATTGTCAATTAGACATTATGGAGTTTGAGCAATAAAATTACCACCTGCTGGAATTCTCCACTAAAATTATATTAACAAAATATGAAGGAAAATGTATATCCTAAAAGCCCCACTTATTCACTTGTTTCTCTCTCTTTTTTTAAGTTTTCTTTTTCTCTATTTCTCTCATCTCTGCTTTAACCTCCATTCCCTGCTGGTGCTCATGACACATGGAATTTCCAGATTCTTGTAGAGTGGCGTTTGACTCAAAGAACATGCTTTTTTTATTCTGTCACTATTGAAGGGAGCTGGGGTATTTTACTCTGTTTTGGGAAAATTAGACTTAGGAGACTTCTTATATCTTGACAATAGCATCTTCCATTTGAAGGAGAGGAAAGTAACTTTCTTGAAATATTCTGCAGGTTTAATTTCAGGGGGTAACTCACTGGTGAATAATTAGCTATCATTTATGCCATTTAATTCTTGTCCCCATCTACCTTTCCCATACTTCCCTGGCTGCTTTTGATAGTATTCATAAGTAATCACTTGGCACCTGACTAAAATCTTTTTCCCATCTTGCCTTGGTAGAGTTCTGCGTTTACAATATATATGTTTTTATGAAGAGATGCATGTGTTTCCAGATAGACCAAACTTTTGGCAGTAGCTGCAAAGGATGAACATTTGGACTGCTATGTAGACTCTCTTATTATCATTTCAGTTGATAAATGGGGGTGAAGATGTGCTGATATTTTACAATGATAGAGCATCATTTCCCATCCTTCTCCATATGATGTGTTCAGAGAGAGACCGAGGGGATGAGAGTGGCCCCTTAGCCTACCACATCACCCTGGTGGAGTTGCTGGCAGCATGCACAGAGGGGAAGAATGTCTACACTGAAATTAAGTGCAATTCCCTTCTGCCCTTGGATGACATAGTGAGGGTGGTGACCCATGATGACTGCATCCCTGAGGTAAGCCTGACAAAAGCTTGGCAGCCACAGAATTGTTATTGATATAAAATGCGTCAGTGCCAGAACTCCCCAAACTATTTATAATGAGATAATGTATTTAGTCAAGAAATTGTACTCAGCTACTCAGCTATTTAATTAGGAAAATTCAAAAAAGCATAAAAAGTTTACTTTTTTAGTTATGCAGGAGCTAGAAAAGATGATCAACTTTTTCAAAGTAGAGCCACTATAGTTTACTGGAAGCTGCTATAGGAATCTCTTAAATTCTAAGTATGGCGATGTGATGAAACTGAGATTTACTTGTAACCTCTGGTATGTTTTTGAGCATGTAATAGATGCTTCATAAATAATTTATGATCGCTGATAGGAGAGGCTAGGATGGTGCAGCAGTATCATCTCTTAGATTCTGTAGGTTTACCTTGCTTTAGGAATAAGTGCATTCTTGGAGATATGGACCTGCGTTTTGCTTTGTTTGCACATCATTTTTTTCCCCTCTGTCCTTGTTTGGCTCTGATAATAGGGAAAAAACTCATTAAAAACTTGTTGTCTGCCAACAGGATTAATGAGGCTTCCAGGAATGTACATTGCAATAATTTCTTTCTTTTCTACTGTTGTGGTATATTGTTGCAAAGTTCATAAATGCGTGATGCATTGAATTTGATATAAATCCAGACATTTTAAATCATAGTAACATAGTAACTTAAAACTTGTATTCACCTACTTCACTCCTCTTCATCCTTCATTTCTTGATTCAAACATTACTTCTATAAATAACACTTTCCTGGCCTCCCATAATAGAGTTATAAGAGTCCTCAATTTGAAATCTGGCACTTGAATTTTGCTAACAAATGTCTGTAGCCTTCGCATCCTTTCCCAAGATGATAAACTTGAAAACTTGATGAGAGTAGCAACTAGGTTGTTTCTATTTACCATTATATTAGCTGAGCCTAAGTCTATACTTCATAATATGTTTTGAATGAATGAACAAATGAATTAAAAAATGAATCAGGATCCTGGATCCATTCTAGGATTCTAGCTGTGTGACTGATTCCAGCAGATTATTTAACCTTTCTAATCTTCAATTTCCACAATTTAAAGTGAAACAATATAGTATGTATTTGAGAGGATTGCATTAAGTGAGATATTACATACAAAATGCTATAGGTGATTGGCATGTAGCAAACAATGAATAGCTATAAGCTGCTGTCAAGATGATTATGATAATGTGCTGAATGGCTCTGATGTCTCCTACTCTATGTTCAGTTCTTGACACAGACACCCTGTCTACTTTTTGACCTTAGTCAAATAGAGATAAGTACTAAGGTCATGAAAGCTGGCCTTGTACTCCTTATGGTTCTAACTTGGATTCTATGAATCCTTGGAATTATTTAAATGGTTTTGTATATATATATACATTTGAGGTGGCTTATAGCATTCATCACTTATTTATTTATTTATTTATTTATTCATTCATTCATTCATTCATTTAGAGAGAGAGCGAGAGCATGTAAGTGTGCAAGCTAGGGGGAGGGGCGGTGGGAGAGGGAGAGAATCCCAAGCAGACTCTGCACTGAGCACAGAGCCTGACCCAGGGCTCCATCTCTTGACCCTGAGATCATGACCTGAACTGAAATCAAGAGTTGGGCATTTAATAGACTGAACCACTCAGATGCCCCTCATCACATTTTCACAAGAAAGAAAAAGAAAGAGAAAAAGAAAGAAAGAAAGACAAAAACTGATCTCCATACTTTAAGAAATACTCTGTGTGGTGAGACTCATCTCAGTCCTTTATGAGGAATTTGATTAAATATGAGAAGGAATGTTACTACATCTTAAAATAATTTTTTTGTAAACTGTGAGCTTATTTCTTCTCAGAAATAGTAATTTAAATATTTCTGAGTGGCAATAAAGTATTATTTAATCAACACATTTAAGCATTAGATTAGACGTCTCTTGATTGCAAAAGACAGAAACCGAACTTAAACGATTTAAATAAAAAAAGGGAATTTTATTGGCTTCTGTATTCGGGAATTTGAAGGATAGTTGTTCTGATGAATCAGGAGGTTCAAATAATGTCAGAATTCTTTCCATCTTTTGTCTCCTTTTCCTTTGTGGTTCTTCTTTCTCTCCTGAGAATAATTGTTGTTCAGTCACCTGCAGAAGATGGGTTCTTGGGGTTCAAGTTTACCTTGTTCCACTTTAGTAATGAGAGAGAGAGAGAGAATGATAAAGAGAGAGAGGGATAGAAGGACAGAGACAGAGAGAAGGAGAGAGGAGGGAGAGGAAGGAAGACAGGAAAGGAGCACATTTGACTCTCAGAGTCTCAACTAAGTCAAATGTTCTTCCGTATACCAGTCTCTGGGCACAGGGGAATGGGCTATTAGATCAGGGCCTGGAGCGTTTAAGTAAAAGAAGGGAAATGGGAACGCTTTCTAGGTCTACATAAAACATGCTATCATCCACGATAGTGATTAACACAGATTTTACTTAACTTTTCATATTTAATATTTGAAAATGAATGATAAAGAAAATTCACTTTCTTCTGTATTTGAAACTTGCACAGGTTAAAATTGCATATGTGAATTTTGTTAACCACTGTTACGTGGACACTGAAGTGGAAATGAAAGAAATCTACACAAGTAACCACATTTGGAAATTATTTGAGAACTTCTTGGTGGACATGGCAAGGGTGAGTTAAACTTTCACCATGAAATAACTACTTCATGCCTAGATTATTGGTATGTATTTTGACTAAACAGTATTAAAGGTCTGGATGAAGATTTGGAATTAAACCCTCCAACTTTGGATGTAATCCATTACATTCAAAAAGCTGTGCATATGTTTCACAAGATTGTGAGATTTAATGAGTTGGCATGCAGAAAATACCAGCATAGTGTGTATAGAAACAAGGTGTCTGTTTCTACTTTTACAATGGCTATATCAGTTTGTTATTAAATGGAATTTTAGTGGCCTTTTTACATTGGTTGAGGAAGACATTGGCAGAGGTCAATTTGTTTTTAGCTTCTTATCATGGATGCGATTACAAACTGTAGATGGAAGAGATATAAGGAGGCCTCGACCCTTGCTTTCAGGCAGATAAGTGCTTGACCAGACTATCCAGAGCTTAGCATTGCTCAGTGTTGCCTATCCAGATTTTCCTTTGGGAGAGTGCTCCAGTAATTGAACCATCCAGTTACTTCACTCATTGGTCAAAATAGGTTCTGCTTTTTACAGAGTTCATTTCCTTTTGTCTAGCCTTTTGGGGGAGATTGGATAGGACATGTGGAGCTGGTTGGCGTTTTCTAGATATTGTTTTTGAGTAAAACTGAGTAAATGAATGAATGAATGAAGAAAAGAAGGAGGGAATCTTCTTTATAGATAGCACTTAATTTTAGTTAGTATGTCTCAACACCCCCCCCCCCCCTTTATGGTAAGTTGAAAAGTCATAAGATACAGGGTCTATTATTTTAGGGTTTTTTTTGATCTTTAGTTTTTCCCTTTGAAATGAGGGGACATGAATGTTCAGATAA
Source organism: Canis aureus (assembly GCF_053574225.1). Taxonomy (NCBI): domain Eukaryota; kingdom Metazoa; phylum Chordata; class Mammalia; order Carnivora; family Canidae; genus Canis; species Canis aureus. Next base: position 21,320,592 of record NC_135635.1, read on the forward strand.
GAATCTCACTAGTAAAAGATAATGTATAGATAATCCTTAGACCTGTGATGGGCTGCCCTAGCTTTTTTGGTTCTCTACATTCTTGAGTGCTGGCAGCTTTACACAGGCCTTATTTAGATGTATTTTGGAGGAGAGGGATTAGTGAGGTCTACATTCTCACCATCTTATAAGAATGGATGCTGACTGTCATTCACTAGTTAACTGCCTCCTTACACCCTTTCTGGAAAGAAGGAAGACAAAAGGAATATAATAAAATATCTACTGGAGACTAAGACATCAGGCTTGCAGATGAAATGTGCTCATTTTACCCTCGATGTGGTATAGTATGAGCCAAATCCACTATGTTTAAGCATGTGTGAAGTAAGGCAGTTCCTGTTTTACTTCATTTCTATAGAATGAAAAGCCATCATTATGTTTTGCAGGTAAACCAGCACCTGTGGAGAAATCACTTTGTTTTACACACGATTTTCATATCACTCATATTTACCCCTGTGTCCTTGTGAAAGTTCTTGTATCTGATGGGCTGGAGGTATCTATAGAGACCTTGAAGTAAAGAATGGTTTATATGCCGATGACTGAGCTTTAAAATTGCACGTGCAGGAAGATATTAAAGAGATTATAGACTGATTTGCAGAGTTGCACAGTGCTACGGACTAAAGATAAGCTTGAAAAAGACCAAGGTCACATTCTAGACAGCATGAGCTACAAAGCTAAAAGGATTTTTATTTTTTAAGCCAAAGAAAGCTGATGTACCTGCCACTGGTTATGCCACCTTGGAAACATCCTTGCCACTGATGTATTTATAAAGCTAAGATGTATTTTTTTTAAGCATGCATGCTAGGAAAAGTTTTTATTTTAACTATTTTGATTTAGTAGACATTTAATGTTATTTATTTTATAAAAGGCTTGAAGGGAATTTTGAGATCTTTCTAGTCTATTTACTCATTATAATGTCTAACCACAATAGCTTAGCTATACTGTAAATAGCATTTTTTTCTTTCCTTCTGGTTTCCCTCTTATTTATATTTTAAAACAGCAGATCTCTTATCCCCTTGCCAAGAATGACAAAGAATCACCCTTCCTATTTCAGGGAAGGGAAAGAAAATCTGATTTTCCATTACTGGGCTTTGTCTTTCTCCTCTTGAAGAGAGATTAAGGAGCCATCACACACTCAAATTCAAATACAAAAAAAAAGAAAATTGTTTAAATAAGTAGAATGTGGCCTTCTAGGCAAATTTTCAGTTGAGTAGATCAGTAGTTCTCAAACTTCAGTGAGGATCAGAATTATTTGGAGGGTTTGTTAAAACACAGATTGCTGAGCCCCACCCCAGAGTTTCTGACTCAGTAGATGTGAGTCTGTGCATTTTTAACAAGTTCCCGTGTAATGCTGAAGCTGGTGGTCCAGGGACTAAACTTTAGGAACCACTGCAGTAGAATATGTAGTTTAAGAGTAGGTACTTTAGAGGTATTAGCCAGACCAGAGTTCAAGTCTAGATTCTTTCACTTCCTAGCTCTGTTACCTCGAGCAAAGTACTTACCCCTCTGACTCTGAGCTTCCTTATTTGTAAAATGGATACTATAACACATTCCTTATAGGGTTATCAGGAGGATTCAATGAGATTATGCATATAAAGCTCTTAGCACATCTGTGGCACTTACTAAGAGAGCTGATAACATCATCTATTTCATCCACATCGTGGTAACATCACTGGTATTATTACAAGGTTATATGTAGCCTTTAAAGCAATTTCAACAAGCTTCCTCAATACCTATACCAAATAAGAATGTTGAGGATAACCAAAAGGAGGACCATCCAGTATAGGCAAGAACCAGAAAGCATGTCTGTGAAATTGAATATGCACAATAATGACTTGACATAGAGATGGGCTAATTCAGAGGTTCCCATGAAGTGATGAAGCCCTGGAACAGCTGATTTAAATCAGTGAGAAAATAGCAAAGGTAATATGAGGAAAGGTATGTGGCAAATTGGACCTAAAGAATCGTAGGATCTTAAGATTGGAACAGACTAGCAGTCATATAGTTTATGCTCTTCAGCACCTGCCTGTATATTTCTAATAAGAGTGATCTCACTATGTTTTGAGACAACTGGTGTCGTTGCTACATAACTTAAATTTATTAAAAACTCTTAATATTGAGCCAGATATTTATGTCTTATGATTTTTGCCTATTTCTTCCTTCGTAGCAACATAGAACGATTCAATTCAGCGGAGATGTAGGTATTTACCATAAGTAACATATTCTCCTTGCTGATGATCTACTTTGAAATAATAAAATTATACAATTTAAAGAACTTAAGACCGTCTAGATTGACCTCATAATTTTGCCTCTGGGTTCCAGAGAGATTAATTTGCTACCACAGGGTGACTTGCCTAGCTAGAAGCAGAGTTGGGAAATGTGCTGTGGCTCAATCCAGTGCTTTTTCTCAAATTTGTTCTGAGCTCCTTCCTATTTTCAGTACACTTTGGGGTTCTCTCTAATATGTCAGTGTTCTAAAAGTATGGCATTTGGGATGGAACGCAGTGTTTCAGGCAGGATCTAGCCAGTGCAAGGCAGATGATTATTTCAGTAGAAGTTTGGAGAACAATCTTACTTAAAAGGCAAAAGAAATATTAATATGTAGTGGCATTCATGCCACCTTCTACCTTTCTCTTCATGTTGCTCTGGAATCATCTCTACCAGGTTCTTTTTGTTTACTCTTGGGTAAAGCTCTCTAAAGAGTCTTAATTAGTATCTTTCATATTCCTGTTTGTACCTCCTTACTTTTTATTTTGCTAAGACCCATAGAAGAAAATCTTTCTGAAAAACTGTTTTCTTTTAAATATATTTTTAAAGATTTTACTCATTTATTCATGAGAGACACACACACAGAGAGAGAGAGAGAGAGAGAGAGAGAGGCAGAGACACAGGCAGAGGGAGAAGCAGACTCCATGCGGGGAGCCATGCGAGACTCGATCCCGGGACTCCAGGATCACGCTCTGGGATGAAGGAAGGCACTAAACTGCTGAGCCACCCGGGCTGCCATGAAAGACTTGTTTTTAAGAAACTGGTGCTAGGATTCACACACCGGATTCCATTCTGATTTCCTGACAGACAGTATCCATGTTCTGGAAATATACCGAATTTAGGGAGGCAGCAAAGGTATTTCACTCATTGAAAGATGTCCCACTGTCTTTCAGAGCATTTAACAGAAGCCCACTTTGGTATGTGTTCCAATATGGAATAAAATTGTTGTTTGTAGGGCAGAAATGCTTCCCTTTGTCTTTGTAACTCATTGTTTTTTCAAAGTCAGGGGATTTGAGTCATTAGAAAGCACCTGAAAGTGGCCAATGTTAGCCTCAGACTACATTTTTTCTTTTGAAGAAGTTTCCAATTTTGCTATCAATTTCATGATTCTCTAATGGCCAGTGGTACTCTAAGTGATGTATTGGCAGAAATGAAATTAGACCAAGAAATAATTTAGAGGTGCATCTAAATGCAGTGTTGCGTCATTGCCTTGTCAATCACTGCTTAACAGGACAAATCAGAGTATTTTATTTTCAAATAGATCACTTGATTGAGCCATTCTCTCCCTTTATGTAGCTTACCAAATAGGTCCGAAGTAGGAGTAAAGGTAAATTTTATATGTACCTTGAACCACACTTTCCAAGTTCTTTAATTTGATGGAATTGTAGTTTTCTTTGGTTGATGACTTGATTCTAGAGATTTATTGACTTTTTTAAGTTGTATGAGCCATTGAAATGTCTTATTTTAAAGTATTCTTTTTGTATGGCCTTATTAGCTAGCATTGCAGGCAAGTAAGGACTATATATTACTCTATAAACCTTACCTTTTTGTGACCCTTTTCCCTCAGTTATAATTCTATTTTTTCTCCTCAACTTTCAGGCCAAGTTATTTTGGTGTTGTCCAATGGAATGAATATTTGACTATTCTTGATTGATGGTTGATCCCTATGCTGCATCCTACTTTTTGCTCTTTAAATCTTGAGCAGCATTTGTCATAGTTGATCAATTCCCTCCTGAAACACTTCTTCACTTGGCCCCCAGAATATACTTTCCATTCTGCTTGCCCCCCACTCATTGCCCACTCATTCTTAAGTTCCTTTGCTTTTTCCTCTGAATCTTTCTAGATTCTAAATATTGGAATGTGATAGACTCAAACCTTAGATTTACTCCCCTGTCTATAATCCCTTGATTGCTGATCTCAATACTCTCCTGTCCTTAATACCAGACTGACTGATGCTTGGATCCTTCTCCTAATGTCCAGTCTCACATATCTAACTGCCTGTATGACATGGCCACTTGGCTATCTAACTTCCGGCTCCCCATTCATTCCTATATCCCACTAAAAATGAATTCTTTCTCAAGTCTCTGGCTTCTCAGTAAGTGACAATTCCATTATTCAATCTACGTATTCAAGCAAAAAGTCTTGGTGTTAACTGTAAACTTTGTTTCCTTACACTCTAACTCCATTCCTTTAGCAAATTCTACAGACTTTAACTTAAAAATATTTATTTATTTATTTATTTTTAAAAATTATTTTTATTTATTTATTTATGATAGTCACAGAGAGAGAGAGAGAGAGAGAGGCAGAGACACAGGCAGAGGGAGAAGCAGGCCCCATGCACTGGGAACCTGATGTGGGATTCGATCCCGGGTCTCCAGGATCGCGCCCTGGGCCAAAGGCAGGTGCCAAACCGCTGCGCCACCCAGGGATCCCCTAACTTAAAAATATTTAAAAAAATGTTTAAAATCTGACTACTCCTGAACACTTCCATCACTACCATCTGCTCCAGAGTACCATTAACTCTCATCTGTATCATTGCAGTAGCCTCATAATTTGTTTCCCTGCTTTCACACTTGCCCTCCTTCATCTATTGTTGATCCTTCATCTACACTGCAGCCATCATGATTCAAAAGAGGAAGAAGAATGTTGGTTCAGGTCACTCCTCTGCTTAAATTCTTCCCAAAGTAAAATAGCTGCATGATTTGGCCTCTCCTCTGATACCCTTCCCCTTGCCCATGTCCACTTAATTTCCCCTAGCTAGCTCTCTGTTCCATCTAATGGCCATCTTGCTGTTCCACAAATATGCCAAACACATTCCCATCTCAGCACCTTTGCATCTGCCTGGGATGCACTGGTCTTCCAGGTATCCTCAAGACTTCTTCCATGTTCCTGCTTTAAAGTCTTCAAAGAGGCCTTCACATACCACCCTGTGTGCAGCAAATTCTTCCCTCTGCTCCCCCCCTTCACTTGGCTTCATTTTTCTTCGTAGAGCTGATCTCCATGTGACATTTTTGTGTGCATTTGTATTTGTTCCTACTGAAACAAACACAGGGCAGGGACTTTGTCCATTTGGTTTACACCTGACCTAGAACAGTGTCTCACACATAGTAGATAGTATGTATTTGTGGAATAAATAAATAAATAAATAAATACATGTCCACTGAGGTGAAAAATATTTAAGAAGTGAATTTGAAAACAAAGTAAGTGTAGTCTTCACATTGAATTAAGTAGGCATGTCAGTGGAATGAAATAAATATGCATAAACAGAGTTTTACATATGTAAGATATTAATATATGATAAAGAAATTATTACCCACTAGTAAAGAAGTATTAGTTATTTTCAGGGATGAGCAAACTTTCTCCATGAACAGGAAGGTAGTTAATATGTTAGCTTTTCAGACCATTATCACAACGGTTATAGCCATTACTAAAGGGAAGGGTGCCATAGACAATATGTAAACAAGTGGATATAGCTGGATTTGTCCAATGGGCTGTAAGTTTGCTTATGCATGGATTATTAAAGTAATAATATAAGCTCCATTGGGGTAGTAATTCTCATATATTTTATTCACTGACAGATCCCAGGTACATAGAACATTCTTGGCATGGAATGGACATTCAACACAAATTATTGATTTGAACTAAATCAAAATGACGTTTGAGGACACTGGCTATTTGGGGTGTAATGAACTCAGCTTCTAACCTAAATCATATAATAGCATAAATTGCAATTAGATTAAGATTTTAGAGGTAAATATGGAACAATAAAAATGGATGCAAATGTAGGTGACTATTTATGTCTTTGGATGAGAAGGTTCTTTTTAAGCATGAAAGCAGTGAATGAGAATAATTAAGGAAAATAATAGACATTTCATTTTTTGAAAATTTCAAACACAAGCACATAGAGTATCACACATATAAATAAAAATATCAAAATAAGGAAAAAGTTACTGAACATTTTTTAAAAAGCTTAATAATCTTTACATAAAGAACTTGGAGCGCCTGAGTGGTGTAGTCGGTTGAGCTTCCGACTCTTGGTTTTGGCTCAGGTCATGAACTCAGGGTCATGAGATTAAGGCCCACGTCTGACTCTATGCTGAGTGTGGAGCCTGCTTGGGTTTCTCTCTCCCTCTCCCTCTGCCACCCAGCCTCTAAAATAAATAAATAAATCTTTAAAGGTCCAATGCTTTAAAAAGAAAAAAAAAATATGTATATATACACACACACAGCACTAACAACCTAATAATGAAATGGTCAAGACTCAGGCATTCTGAAAAAATAGTCAACTGTTAATAATTTTTTAAAAATACAGAGAGGAATAAGATCCAGTTTCTAACTATCAAAGTTGTAAGGGCAAAAAGGTAAAAGTAAAGAGATAATATTAAATGTTGGTTCACATACTTTGCTGATGAGAATGTAAATTCATGCTGTCTTTCTGAGAGGCGTTTTGGTAATACATTAAAAGAAACCTTCATACCTTTTTAATGTGTCAAATAATTTACCTTCCAAGAATCTGTCCTCAGGAAATAATTAGAAATGATATCAAGGATTTATGGTCAAAGAAGTTCAACAGGCTTTTATAATAATATACAGTAAGAAATAGTTTCAAAATTTAATAATAGAGAAATGGTTCAATAAATTATGATATATCTGTAAGATTGATGTTATAGATCATTGAGATTATTTTTTGAGGATGTTTAGTAATGTGGGATGTGCTAATGGTTGAGTGATGAGTATAAAAAGAAGACAAAACTGGTTATCTAGAATAATTTCAGTTACGTAAAATATAAATGGCAGAGTGCACAAAGATTAGAAGAAATTATTCTAAAAGGTTAACCATGGTTTTATCTGTATTTTTGTATCATAGATAATTTTTGTTTTCCATTTTGTGATTTTCTATATTTTTTCAGTGTTCCTACAATTAATATATATTGATACTAGGAAAAATATTACCTTTTTAAAAAATGAATGTAGACTTCTAAGAAAGCCAATTGAGTGTATGAACCAATGACTCACATAAAGGGAGATGTAAAAAGTGAATGTTTGGAAGTTTTGGCCTCATGAATGTAGGAATGCAAATTAAAATAAATATGTGATATCACCTCAGCTATTTAGAGGAACATGTGTACTGTCTACAAGAATACAAAAATGATCCTTAGGATTTGTATTCCTTGAGTGTGTGATCAAAATTATGTTACGGGCACTAGAGTTACCCTATCCTGTAGAGTAGCAGCTTGCCACAATTAAATTTAAATTTTAATTAGGTAAAATTATATCAAATGGAAAATCAGTTCCTCAATAGCATCAGCCACCTTTCAAGAGCTCAATAAACACATGTGTTGGACATCACAGATATAGATTTCCATCATTGGAGAAAGTCTTATTGGACAGTGTTGCTCTAGCATATAGCTTTAGTAAGTCCATCTGTCATCTTTGAAAGAGTAGTGGTCACTTTTAGAGTGGAGGAGAGAAGGGATATCGTATTTACAAGGGGAGAAATGTCAGACAAAATTATGTCTAGAAATGTTTCATATTTGTGTCTCAGCAAATGATTTTATACCTACTATGTACTTAGGTCCTGCATGTGGAGTGATGAGCAAGTCAGACTAGCTTTCCATGTCCAGGAACTTATATTCTACTGGTGGAGACAGATTTTCACTTGCTCTTCCCCTGGAAACCTCCAAGGCTTTTTCCTCACTTCCTTCAGTTTTATGTTAAAATGTCACCTTATCCAGAGAGGTTCCTTAAGCAAATGAGGTAAATAAAATAGTAATCCTCAACCATATCCACTCCTCCTGCAGCATAAAAAGAAGCTGTACTTATCCCTGTACAGCTTGCCCTTCTTTATTCTTCTCTAGAGTATCCTATTTGCTCTATTTTCTATTTTCCATTTATATTATGTATTTATTAATTTGTCTATTGAATGCCTTTCTTGATTAGAATAACTCTTATAGAGTAGGGACTTTGTTTTGTTTGATTCACTGTCCTGACTTGTAATCCAATATTTAGATATAATTTAAATAATAATAATTTAATAATTTAAACAAATAATTTGAAAAATAGTGATATATGGAGTTTGGGATTATTTTAATATTTTACAGATATTTTAAAATATTTAAAAAATAAGGACACATGGAATATACCAGAGAGATTTAAATAGTAATTAGTGATATAAGACAAACCTCAAGCACCCTAAGAGTGAGACAAGAAATCAGTATTTAGTAAATGTTTGGAGGACAGGTGGATATCAATATGGGAAAAAATTGATCAGAATAGAATCCATGAGTTAGGTCACTACAGCAGCAAACTCTCAGATAGTGTAAATAGTTAAATGGGAATCAGGACACATATATGAATGGAGGAGGACTCCAATAAAAAACTAGAACAAAATGTGTAGGATATCCCTTCTGTAGAGGGGAGTTTTTTTTCTTCTTTATGTTAAGTAAATAGAAATGATCTAAAGAAAAAATAATGGGCAGCCCCGGTGGCTCAGCGATTTAGTGCCGCCTTTGGGTGTCACGCTGGAGACTTGGGATCGAGTCCCATGTCGGGCTCCCTGCATGGAGCCTGCTTCTCCCTCTGCCTGTGTCTCTGCCTCTCTCTGTCTCTGTGTCTCTCATGAATAAATAAATAATATCTTAAAAAAGAAAAAGAAAAAATAGTGCCTGAGTTCTATTTTATTTGACACAATGAAATGTGATGAAATGAACATTCTAAATAAAAGTTTGGAATGTGAAAGATATATGTGAAATGACAGTCAAAAAGAGCTTATTATGAAAAATATGTTAAAATGATACGTAATGTATCAGTCATTATCCAGGTCTTACTTCGAGTGGTTAGAAGATTTGAATCATCTGTACGTGACAAAATATAGGCATGAAGTGATTACGTGGAAAGTGCCAAGGCTCATTAGTGACGCCAGAAACACAAAATGACTTTTAGGTATCATTAAGCGGGCAAAAATAGTGATAATTTACAGTTTGAGCAGTCAGTTTCAGCAGGAACCAGATGGCATCCTCCAGGAGATCTGGGCAGTGTGAAAGTGACCAAGAAGGCACAGGGGAGCACCCAGGAACTGGGGACACTGCAAAGATATTTGCACCCAGGGGAAGACGCAAAGACAGCACTGTTGTGATTGGGGAAACTGTGGTAGAGCTCAGTGGGAGCTGCACCCAGAGATGCAGACACTGCCAAAGCCTCTGTGAGGAGAAAGAGATGGGATTGGAGGCAGAGACCCAATAGGTACCTGAATTCTTATTCTTCCACTCTGTTCTGCCAGGACCATACAGCAGCTGATCCCAACCAGAGCTAGTTGGTAGTGATGAGGGACCATCCTGTGCATCTACAAATAGGTTGTTGATAACATTGTCTGTTTATTACTGTAGGGCCTCAGCCTCGCAATGGTATAAAACTGCCTATATATCCTCAACTGCTGACTCCTCTTTTGGTAGAATATATGCCAAAAATCTGAAAGTAAATAGAAGAATTTTGCACGATTCATTATAGTTGCAAGAAAATTTAGGAAAATCACATACAAGTCTGGCAAGAACGAAATAAACTAGGAAAATAAGAAAAATGATTTGTATTTTTGGTTATGTATACCTCAATTTATTCCAAAAATGGATTAAAACATGATGGTGCATTGATATGATGGAATAAATTTAACCTTTTAAAATAAATGTTTGGAGAGTCACATGGGGCATGCTTTAAAGGAAATAGTGGTATGTGAATAATATGTGCAAATAGATTGAAAACTTGAAAATATGTGTATTACACATAAAAGTTAATTTAATGTGATATAATATTTTTGAATCATTTCCAGGGTTTATTGGAGTGAGGCAGTAAAAATAAATAAAAGACAGGCTGGATAAAGAAATATTGTTATTTTTAGGATTCTTTTTTTTCCCCTGGAAAGTTTTAAAAGCTGGCTTCTTCTATCTCCTGCCTATCCATGATATTGCAATGTAGGATGCAACGTTCTAGAGGTGCAAAAATATTATCATTCATATGGGGCAGGAAAAATATCTTGAAAAATTGTTTTGAATTTCTTGTTCAAATGCATTGAGCAATAGAGTCCACATAGTTTTGTAAACCAGCTTTTCGAGGAAAGTCTTTATCTAGAAATAGATTACTTTTACTAATCCATTGACTAAATAAGGCAAATTTCTAAGTGGCTCTTTAGCAAATGTCCAGTTGCAGGTAATTCAATGTGATACCACAATAACTCTGCAGAACCCCACACAATTGTGTGAAATGTCACTGGATGAGGAAGGTTATTTGAGCTGGTTATTGTAGAATTGGTTGGCTACCTCTTCATCTTTAATATATTTTTATCCTACAAATCAGAACATTTCAATATAAAAGCTAATAGTGGAAGGATATGAAACGAAATAAATCCTGTATCATATCCATCGTGGGAAACCTAATTTTGTATTAGTTCTGGGACCACATTTAATTTTAGTTCTGATGTTCCACAATTATAACCTATCCCAAAGTTAACCGGAAACAACATGAGTCTTTCTATTCTTTCTTACTCTTTCATTTTAAAAATCAATTGATTTATTCATTTTCCAAACATTAATTGAACATGTTGTATATGCCAGGCATTATGTTATATTCTGGAACCCTAACTAAATGCATAATTGGCATGATCTATTTCCTTCAATTGCACTGTTCCCTGCAATAACTGTGAGATTATCTCTAATACAACCCTGTCAGGTAGGTGTCATTTAATAGACAAGGAAAAAATGAAGAGCCCTGCTGGGAAGTGACTTAGAAACAAAGCAATCCCTCCCTGTCCTCTTTTTCCTCCATTCAGCAAATACTGTTATTTCCCCAACCAAAACACTGGGACACCTGTGTGAGGAGGGAAATTTACTCTTTTGTGAGCTTATTTGTGTGAAAGATTTTAAAGCAATATGCAATATAAAATTAAATTATACTTATTCTTTTGATTAATCACCTTACTGAAAAGAAAAAGAAATGATGCAGAAATTTGGATTGTCTGAGAACATCTGAAACATCTGGCCACCATATTTTCTCCACCATCACTGTGCGAATATTTAAACTTTGTTACTCTGCCCCAGTTTTTCAGGAGTTTCTCACACCCTGTGCTTTCCCCCTCCCACTTTCTTCTTCTTTTTATCTTCATGTTTCTTTTTATTACCCAGCTTTTTTTCATTTGTTTTTAATCATGTATCTTAGCTTTTGCAATTTGTCTACCCTGACATCCTTGGAAATTTGTGGTTTGTTTCACAAAATGACCAATTTCTGCCTCACTTAATCACATATAAAAATCAGGGCAGGAACCAGGCCTGTGTTCTTTTCTGGTCTATCCTTAGCGTGAGTATGGTCTCTTCTTGCTCAGCCCTACTCAGAAGGAAGCATGCAAAGGCACACTCCCATGCTTCCCAGAGAATCTATGGATGAAAAGGTCAAAAGTGTTGGAAAGAGCTTTATCTTCTTTTAGCTTTCTGTTTTCCTTGCCAAATATTTTCTGTTTGCATCCTCCAGTTTGGGCTAGGTATTATAAGTGAAAATATGTAGAATATCCATTAATCACATTCACCACTTTCTTAGAATGACTGTTTCTCTTTGATTTCTTCACATTGAGTGGAAGGGTGGTTTTCCAGCAAAGTCATGCTTGGAGACAGAGGGAGAAGGTTGGTGTACAAGAGTAGGGAGAAGCAGAGTAGGGACGAAGGGACTGGAGGGGAGGTCTATGAAAGAATTCTGATCCAAGGATAAAATGACAACCAATGTAAAGGAGCAGCTACACCAGAATGATGAAAATTTAATAGATTTCAGCAAAAATGTGTCTATTCAAAGCAACTTTCAAAAGCAGAAGAAATGTTACAAATAACAGTATCAGATCAATTTTTACAAGGTTTCAGTTAGAATTCAAAGATGTGATAAGATATATTGAGCTGTTCAATTTTTCTCTCCAGGTTTGCAACACAACCACAGATAGGAAACACGCAGACACCTTCTTGGAGAAGTGTGTTACAGAGTCAATAATGAATATTGTGAGCGGCTTCTTTAATTCCCCCTTTTCAGACAACAGTACCAGCCTCCAGGTAACCTAAACAAATACAGGAGCATTCTGACACAGAATTTATTTTACCATATTTGCATAAGAAAAGACTTTAATCTGGTCAGGAAGTCATTTCCTACACTTCTGGAGGTCACTTTTCTCTCATATTATTGATGTTTTATCCATTTCTGAGTTTACCAAGCTTTATTTTTAAGAAGCCTCATCTTCAAATTGAATTATTCCTGTTCTTCCTCCAAGCGTAATAGAAACATTCATGTCAGTACTTTGGCTGTTTGCCAAGTGTTGCAATAAATGATTCTTTAAATGGATAGGCATTTTGACTCAGTAAATTGACTTTAGTAATTTATCCTGAAAGAATTAGCAGGAATTTACATACTGAAATTTTCATTCAAGTATTTATAATACTTACAAATTGACATCAACCTTAAATGACCACAAATAGGGGAATAGTTAAATAATGGTGTATCTGTCAGATGGCTTGTTACATAGCAAATGGAAATCATGTTTTAAAAGAAATATTTATGACTAAGGATGATGATTATGAAGTAATATTATGTGAAACAGTCCCTAGAATTGTATTATAGTATCATCCAACTCTGCATGTGTAAAGAATATATGTGCATATATACACAGAAAAACTCAGGAAGTAAATATCTTCAAAATGTTGATACTGATCATCTCTACATGGTAGGGTTATTGGTGATTTTCATCTCTGTGGGCCCCAAAAATTCTATAGTAATTTTGTATTATTTTTATAAAAAATATCATTTTTGATTATATTTTCTTTACAGAAAACTTTTGAACTATTAGAACCATATGAAATTGTTTTTAGATGTCAAAATTGTTGTCTCCTGTCTTTGCTTATTATATGAAACAAAAATATACAATCAATCAAACAAACTCAGAACATTGCTCTATTTATATTTGGAAATAAACTAGAGATTATTAAAAAAATATACTTAAATTCATGTGTTTGGCTTCAAGAAATGCCAAATTTTTTCTGATTAACAATATAATTAAAATGCAAGTAATCGATTTTCTATTGCATTTGACATGGTGCTTGTCATGAATGGGTACATAATAAATATTTGTTAAATGAGATATTCTGTAAATGGCACTGATGAGCCTATTTTGAAGAGCCTTTTTGATAATGCATAGATGCCATGTTAGGAGCTAGGCCTATTTGCATACTTTCTTTTTGTTTTCAGACACATCAGCCAGTTTTTATTCAGTTGCTGCAATCTGCCTTCAGAATTTACAATTGCACCTGGCCAAATCCAGCACAGAAATCCTCCGTGGAGTCTTGTATCAGAACTTTGGCTGAAGTGGGTAAGTCAGAATGTCGAGTTTTACTTACTTTTACATTTTGTTAAAGAAATCAGACTTTTGGCTAGTAGCCAAAACAAGCAGCTTCCCAGTTTACAACTTAATAAAGGTATGGTTTCTCTAAAGCTGAAGAGGTTTAGAACTTCAGTTCAGAACTGAAGAGCAAACAGTTCTGAACATTGCTTACTTTTGGGGAAGGGAATATAATTATTGTATTTCTTTTTTCAAATTTTAAAAATTTATTTATTGAGTTTTAATTGTATTTCTAATCTTAATATTGTATATAACACTAACATAGCTTGGTAAGATTTTACAGGAATGAGTTTAGTTTAATTGTTATCTCAGATTTCATTATGGAATTGTCTGTTAAGTAGCCTGACATACTAATACCTTCATAGGGCAGTGGGACCTTTTGAGGGTTTTTTTAGTTTTGTAATTTGGCCTGAAATCCATTAGTATTAACTAAGGGCCTGTTGTATACAGAAGCCTTCAGAAATTACAAATGAAATGGAAGGCAAGGGGATGATTATAGCTAAGTGAAAGTTAGTAGATTTTAGAGGGAGTTTCTCATAAATTCCTCTTCCCTCCCCTCCCTCCCTCCCCCCTTCCTTCCTTCCTTCCTTCCTTCCTTCCTTCCTTCCTTCCTTCCTTCCTTCCTTCCTTCCTTTCTCCTTGCTTCCTTGCTTCCTAATTAATTAGGGCTGTTCTCCAGATGGCGGAGGGGAGCAGGAGAAAGAAATACTGGACTTAAAAAACAAACAAACAGATGTGCCTGACCACTTTCTCAACTAATGCAGCCCTGGGAAGGGCAGCTTATAGTGTCTGTCATCACCATTAACATTTATTGAGCACTCACCATGTGCATTGCTAAGGAATTTACTTGATTTGTTTCATTTAATACTTGGATAGGTTCTCTGGTAATTTACATTGTACAGTTGAGAAAAACAGAATTATCCAGATTAGGTAACTTGGCTAGGGTTATAGTATATGCTCAGTAAATATTCGATAAATGAATCAATGATTTAACTAATTAATGACCATGTAAAATTGTTTTGTCTTTCTCCCATCTGCAGTTTGACCTAAGTGACTATATAGTAACAAGATTTAATGACTGCTCAAGTTTAATTTGAACAAGTAACAAACTTAAGATAACCTAAGGGATCCATTTAAAAATTTTATTTTTACTTTTTTTTCAACTTAAAAATTTTAGAAGTAAGAAACTTAAGGGAGTTCATCTCAGTGATTAATTATAAATAAGTATCAAACTTGACAGATTTTCTGTATACCAAAAAGAAACAGAGACTACACTGTGTAAAACACATTATTCACAATTGCAACAAAAATATCAAATACTTAGAAGAACAGTTAACAAAAAACATCAGAGAATAATAGTATAAAACTTTTTTGAGGGCTATAAAAATGTTTAGTAAATGAAGAGCTTTACTATTATTGGATTAAAAAAATTACTTTTGTGAGGATGCTGGCTCTCCTCAAATAACTGATAAGTTTAATGCTTCAACAGTCTGTGGACTCTCCACACACATCCTCTCTCCTCACAGCCCACTTGGCCTTAGGTACTACATGTGGGGTCAGACACTGCAAGGATGTGTCACCTGGGAGTGTGGTCTCTGACACTCCTCTATGAAGGCACCCTCCTTATCTCCTGTAGGTTCCAACAGTCTACCTCAGGCTGCTGAGGGACCTTCTTTCCACGGGGGGTGGCCTCTGACTGTGCTGGATCACTCCTTCACATGCATACCCGCATCACCTTTGTTACCCTGTACCAGGCTGTCCCCGCACCCCATCAAGTTCTGATTCTCCACCCTGTGCAGCCTCCACTGCACAGGTACCTTCCACTTCTTTTTGGATTCAGAAGCTCTGGGTCACTTCATCTCTCTGTGCACTTCTTCCCCAGTGCTGACACCTACCTTTGCTCTGCTCCTCCTATAGATTTTAGGATTAAACCCTTCAAGAAGGGAAGGGAAGAAATAAAGAGGCCACAATAGGTATTGTGTCAAAAATAAAGAACACAAAAGAGAAGCTCATTCTTACTTTAAAAAGATCCACATAACAAAATGTCCAGATGGATATAAATAAAATATTAACATTGATTATCTCTGAGCAGTGAAATTATAGGTGAATCTGGTTGTGTCATTCATGCTTTAGTGTAACCTCTGAGTTTTTAATAATATACTTTTCAAGCTATAATGAAACAGTACTAAAAGCATTTTTATTTGGATGAAATCATCTGTGGAATATACTAACCATTAAAAGATAAAATCCAAAGGAAAAGCAAAGAAATAAGCTGATGTTATTTCTTTTTTCTACATAGGAGTACATTGTCTTTGCTGCCAAGTATATTTCTATATTTTACATTTTAAGGCAGCCTCCCCTCGTCTTCCTTCTTTTTCTCTCTATCCTCCGCCTCTTCCACCTCCTTCTTTTTCTTCTTGTCCATCTTGTCCTCCCCCTCTTTCTCTCTCAGTATTTATTTAGCAAATGCAGTGGTGGTGGTGGTGGGGTGGGGGGGACACCAGTTGGCCCTACATAGAACATAGAAGGCATACTGCTCATAACACTTAAAAATTGAGATGAAGAACGTTAAGCCATAGAGGAGACCCCACGCTGTGCCTCCCATCTCAGTTCCCACTCCAGTGGTTTCTTGTGAAGTCAGACCAGTTCTTGCACAGCAGGATGGCTGAGCTTTGGGGATTTAAAATAGTCGTCAATTTATAAAACATTTTCTAAATAAATAAATAAATAAATAAATAAATAAATAAAGTCAGCAATACTCTCAGTCTCAAGATAACCTTTTATTTCTGTTACAGGATTTAATTTTCTACCAAACTTCTGCTGGCCCAAACCTCATGAATTAGCAGGATATTTTAGTGACTTTTTGTATGCTTTAAAGAACATGTGTGGGGCAGCCCAGGTGGCTCAGCGGTTTAGGGCTGCCTTCAGCCCAGGGCCTGATACTGGAGACCTGGGATCAAGTCCCACGTCGGGCTCCCTGCATAAACCTGCTTCTCCCTCTGCCTGTGTCTCTGCTCTCTCTCTCTCTCTCATGAATCAATAAATAAAATCTTAAAAAAAAGAAGAATATGTGTGATAGGGAGTCAAAAATTAATTATATCTAAGCCTGTAACCGAGGTAGGTTTGGAAGAGCGAGGCTTTGGTGTAAAATCTGTTTTACCTTTGTGAGAAGGCCCATTTTCTTTCTCTTCCTGGTTTATTCTTTCCACTTGGAGCAGTTAGGAAGCTCTAGAAATTCTATTCCCATGATCCCCTTGCATGTGTACCTCTCCTTCCTTCTCCTCCATAAAGGACTTCCTTCCTGGACCACTGGAGGAATTATTCAGTGTTCTCTCCTTGTGTCTTTCATCACCTAAAGAAATGTGCCGCCAGAGTAATCTTCTTGAAGTGAAGTTTTCTCTGTTGGTTTAAAAACATCAACAACGGAGTCCCCAGCCTCCAGTACTATCCCTTTGTCTAACAAACTGAGGACAGACTTCTTGTCACATTCATGGCCTTTACAGCACAGCCCTGCCTCACCTCTTTGACCTCCTTGCTCTCTGATTCCCCACACCTGTGTGACAATGGACCAATCTTATGCCCCATGCCTTGCTCGTGCTGTAACTTACTTTCTCAATCTCTGTTTCCTTCTTTCTCATTCTCTTTTTTCTTTTTCTTTCTCACACCAGTTTCCACCATTGCTAACTGTCATCACCTTTCCTATTATTCAAAAATTTTTATTCAAATTCCTCTATGAAAGCCATTCTTAACTCTCATATCTAGAGCTGAACTTGTCCCCATTTGACCACTGACACTTTTCCTATGGTCTTTGTTTGATCAGAGCTTATCCCATCCTAAGTCCTCATCTTATTTCCCCTATTAGACTTTGAGGGATGATGATTATGAAGTGCCAGTCACAAAGACATGAATTAAAAAAAACATTGTCTAGGATGGAGAAGGTGAAAAGCAAATCCTGCTCTGCCATAATTAGACCACATCTTCTTTTGTTTGTTCATGGATGCTATGCATAGAAAAACAGGATCAAAATGAAAGGCATTCAGAAATGAGCATCCACAATAGGAGAGTGACCTAAACCCACCTTATTGGATTGTGATTGAAAACATTTGAAATATTTAGGCAAAGGAGAGAAGTCTGAGGGAAGACAATAATCTTTCAACCTTTGAAGGTGATAATGGACTTCTTTTTATAGGAATAGGGTTATAACTAATATATGGCAGCTGCAAGGGGCAGATTTTTGTCCCACTCTAAAGAACAACTATTTTACAGTCAGTACTCTTTTAAAACCTTACTGGTCATGTTTAATTTTTCTCTTTTGTTCACTTCCATTAAAGAGCAGGTTCTATTGGCTCCACTTCCAAAATACATTTTTTTCCTTATCTTGCATGACACCCTTGTCCAAATTCACCATCATGTGACATGGGTTACAGAACCATCTTCTTACTGAACACCTACCTCCACTCCTGTTTTGCTACCATCCGTTCCCTACACAATATTTAGAATGATCTTAAAATGTACATCAAATCGTTATCACTTATCTACTGTTATTACACTTGAAATTTGTATTCCTTACCATAGCTTAGACAGCCCTCTATCATCTGAGCCTCCTCTTCTTTTTCTACCTTTCCTTCACTCTTCCTCCCCCAACTCTGCTGCTCCACCCACACTGGTCTTCCCCCTGTTTCTAATCCATACCAGATTTTTTCTCATCTTAGGACATTTATGTGGGCTGTTTCCTCTATCTGGATTCTCCCCCCACAATTGTCACATACTTAGAATAGAAGTGCTCAGTGAAATGTTCCAGAACATCCCATATACAGTGTCCCAGCCTCTTCCTGCTCCTTACCCTATCTTATTATTTTTTTTCCTCTTAGCATTTTCACTATTTGAAAGCATCTTGTCTGTTTATTTAGTTACTTTTCCATCTTGTTCTCTGCTTTTCCTCTTAGAAGATAAATTATGAAAGCAGGGACTTTGCGTTATTTACTGACTGTTAGGACCTGGAAGTGCCTGGCACTGATTACGCAGGTTAATGAGTGTTTGTTGACTGAAAATAAACCATGGGCTAGGAATATTGCAAATAGTGAAGTTTAGGCTTAAGTAACTCATCCAACTAATAAGTAGTTGAGTTGGGGGGTATCTGGGTGGCTCAGTCTGTTAACCATCTGCCTTCAGCTCAGGTCATGATCCTGGGGTCCTGGGATCGAGCCCTGCATCGAGTGGGAAGCTTGCTTCTCCCACTCCCTCTGCCTGTCACTTTCCCTACTCATGCTTAAATAAATAAATAAGTAAAATCTTCAAAATAAAAGTAGTTGAGTTGGGTTTAAAATCCAGATTTTTCTGAGTGTGAAGTTTCTGTTGTACTGCATTACCCCAGAAGTCGTACCTTAGGAAGCCCTAACATATAAAGTAGAACTTGGCAGTTTGGTTCGCTGAGTAGGAATTTATCTGAATTTTACAACTCCAGTGCGAAAATCATTTTTGTGTTTCAGTGACTAAGAATACAAAGAGGCTCTACCATTTAACACAATTCAAATATGTTAGAATTTATAATATTGGAGAAAACAAAGAGGATACATACTTAAGCAAAAGTCAGGAGAATACTGTTTTTTTTTTTTTAGTAATTTTTTTAAAGATTTTATTTATTTATTCATAGAGACAGAGAGAGAGAGAGAGGCAGAGACACAGGCAGAGGGAGAAGCAGGCATCATAGAGAGAGCCTGACGTGGGACTCGATCCAGGGTCTCCAGGATCATGCCCTGAGCTGCAGGCGGCGCTAAACCACTGTGCCACGGGGGCTGCCCGAGAATACTGTTTTTATAAAGGAAATGTTCAGGGCATTTATAAATTGGTAAACACATTCCTATAAATGCAAATATCTATTATAGATCTTCCTCAACTTATGATGGGTTACATCCCTACAAACCCCTCCTAACTTGAAAATATCCTAAGGTCTAAAATACATTTAATACATCTAACCTACTGAACAAAATAGCATAGCCTAGCCTGCCTTAAATGTTCTTGGGTCATTTACATTAGCCTACGGTTAGGCAAGATAATCTAACACAAAGCTTTTATTCCTTAATAAAGTGTCAAATATCTCATGTAATTTATTGAATATTGTACCAAAAGTAAAAAACAGAATGATTGTATGGATGCAAAATCCTCATGATTATGTGACTAGTCCGTGGAACTGTGGCTGCCACTGTCCAGCATCATGAGAGAGGATTCTACTGCATATCACTAGCCTGGGAAAAGATCAAAAGTCAAAACTCAAAAGTACAATTTTCTACTGAATGTGTATCACTTTTGCACCACTGTAAAGTCTAAAAATTGTGAAGTCAAACCACTCTAAATCAGGGACCTTCTGTTGAGTTAACATTTATAAAACACTTCACAATTTGTAAAGTGCTCTCAAGTACATAAGCTCAACTCATCTATCATCAAAAATTCTTAATTCTCATTGTTATTTGTACATTAGATATAAAAGGCAGTAAAAGGCAAGAGCACTTCTTTAGTCAGTGCTTACATTGCTGAGAGCAGTGAGTGTTTATTGAGTGTCAGACAGTGCGGTAAACTTTATGATGTGGACATACTTTTTACCCCATTTTACAGTGAAGATGTGAGTTCAGCAAGGTTAGGCAGCTTGTCTAAGGTCACACAGTCGGGTGGGGACAGAGCTGGGATCTTCTAAATGGATAGGCTAACAGACATTTGTGATGTTCTACTATCACAAATCAGTTTAAACAAGCCTTTCCTGTTTTATGCCTTTAAGATACAGAATACAGATCAAGATTACCATCTTGATTTAAGGTGTATATGAAATGAATGCATACAATTTTCAGAAAACTTAAAAAGAAGGTAAGGAGATAGTGAATTAAGTTAGTAGGTGTTTGAGAGGAAGTCCTCATAGAAAAAGAGCACTTCCTATCAGTTGTCTTTTTTTTCCTTAATGAATACTCCAGAAACTTTTATCAGCTACTATCAGATGTATTGAGGCCATGATCAGTTGTGCATTTATTATGTCACGTTCAGTTTTTCTGATAAAACTTCATAAGCATTTAAAATGGAAGCTGGGGCAGCCCGAGTGGCTTAGCGGTTTAGCGTCGCCTTCAGTCCAGGGCCTGATCCTGCAGACCCAGGATCGAGTCCCACATCAGGCTCCCAGTATGGAGCCTGCTTCTCCCTCTGCCTGTGTCTCTGCCTCTCTCTCTCTGTCTCTCATGAATAAATAAATAAAATCTTAAAAAGAAAGAAGCCCTAAAAATCTATAGAACTTTAAAAAAAATAAAATGGAAGCTGTGATCAATTGTGAATGTACCATGTGTATCATGTTCGGTTTATCCAAACAAACTTCCTAAGCTTCTAAAAGCTGAGATGCTTTTGAAGATTGTATCTGCAGAAATTACCAATCATTAACCTCCATTGCTACACTTTCTTCCAATTTATGTCAAATTTGAAATTGGTAGGAAGATACAGGGTCTTAAGTGATAATAAATGTGAATTCCCAGGCAATGTCATCAGCTGCAAGGGTGCCTAACTGGAATGTAAGGCATACACATGTCTATCATTCTCTACCCTCAATAACGTAAAGTAAGGCTGGTTTGGGAACAAGTCAGGATGGGGACCTCTGGAATAGATGCACGCCATGGTGTTCACTGAGATTTGAGAAATGTTAGGGCCATTAAGGCCATGTCTTCAATGCTCTTGGTCAGTTCCTGTTCCTCAGTTTACTCTTGTATATAAAACACAATAACACATGTTAGAAGTAATTTGAGAAAAAGAATCCAAAAATTACTCCCATATTATTTCACTTAAAAAAGAATTTTGCTCCATGTGTTTCATAATCTTCAAATGATTTGGGGGGATTAATGTTGGGTACTTTGTTGGCAACAGAATCTTTTTTCCAAATGGAAATTCTGTAAAATATCTTCTACAAATGGTTTGAATAATGAACATCAATCTTCAAGCCAATTGTTCCCAAAAAATTTGAACATGTAGAAAATAGTAACCCTTTGAGGAGAGAAATTCAGTGTCTATTAAACAACCAAATCTATTTTTAATCTACCTAGGGTGTTACAGTTGATTGTATGGTGAGTTTGAAATAAAGCACCCCTGTAACTCTAGTTTTTAAAAACATTATTCCTTTTTAAAAGTTAAATCTGAATAAGCTACAAGATAGGACAAAATCCTATAATATTTTTCATGTATTCATTGATTCATTTGATTTATAATGATCCTTGTTTTCTGAAACATACTATTTTAATTGTTTGGCAAATAAAATCTCAAACTGTATTTCCTGCCCTCAATAAATTTCTAGTACATTGGGAGTAAATATAACAGGTACAGAAATCACAGAGCAGAATAAGTGTCTTAACTAAGCAACACTAAATACCTTATCTGTTATAGTATTAGAGCCTGAGGTAGTGCCTAAAGCTCAGTAGATACTCAATAAATACTTATTGCATGAATAAAATAAATGGATGAATACAAATAAATGAGTCAATATCCTACTCTTATCATTGACTGCATAGTATCTTATTGTGCCTATATTCTAAATTATTTAACCCTATTGGCTAGATATTTATGTTGTATCTAATCATTTCATATATGAGGGAGAATAAGGTAAATACCTATGAGTAGAATTTCTGGGTATTTAAATTTTGACAGGCACTGCCCTGTGTAGAGATAATTTAATTTACATGTCACCAGTGATGTAGGAGAGCATTTTCCCCCTTGATAACATGTCATTATCAAATTCTTAGATCTTTGCCAATCATATCGTTATCGATAATATCCTTATAAATATAGTCATAGAAAATATCATTATAAATAAAAGTATTGTCATATATGTTTCTCTTTTAATTAGTGGAGAAAAAAATCTATCCATATTATTGAGTCAGTGGTATTTCCTTTTCTGTGGCTTGTCACTTCTTATACTTTGCTTACTTTTTCTAAAGTTTTTTTTTTTTTTCTTAACAGTTTCTTAATCATTATAACCCCTTCTTTATTAAGGAAATATGCTCTTTGCCCATAAGTAACAATTTAAAAAAGCTTTTTTCATTTGTCATTTGGATTTTTATTTTATTTTTTGGGTGTACAAAAATTTATTTTCTATTAGGTTTACAGATTTTCTTTCATCTTCATGATGGCCTTGATCAGTCTGAGATGTTTTTTAAATTCCCATTGAGAATTTTCATGGTTTTAGTTTGTTTGTGTATTTGGTGGGGCTGTGTACAATTTTGAGCTATCTGGAATATATTTAGTTATAAGGTAGAAGGTATGGAATCAGCTTTATTTTTTCCAGATGACTGTTCAGGTGTGCCAATACTAGTTATTGCATAACCCATAAAATTATAGTCTTTATTCAATTTGGGGATTAAGTGAGTATACTTTGAGTGCCAAACAGGAAAGATGCATTTCATATCTTTAATGTTCTTTGCATTTAACAACACTAGTGCTTCGGTAGAGACTTATTTCGTATATCGTGACATGGTACAGAAAAAGACACCACTGCCCACTCCACTACACCTTCCTTGTGCACCAACTGTTCTGGTTCCTGTGGGCCTGTCCCGTAGGGCTTGACAACCAAGCAGGTGTTCTAATTACTGCTGATACTTGCTGTTGCCCTTCCCCCTACCTGTCAGTTTATCTATCTAAGCATTTTTTTCCATGGCACCTATCACTGCAATATGTGTCTTCTCAGAGATTTTGTTCTGGCAGATACCATCAGTGATTTTGTCTAATTAAAAAATTTCACATAATGTGCAATATTTAATGAATAATAATTAGAAATAGATTTCGATTACATCTGAAAATCACTACAAAGACTAGTCATATCCAGAGAATCTTCAGGATTTATAAGCCTAATTAGTAGCTTAGCCGAATCATCAAAATACCTGTGAATAAAGATAGCTCATTTTAGAGAACTAGCTATCTCTAGGCAGAGCTCCACAAAAGATAAATGCATTAATAACAGCCCATCCTTTCTACTATTAGTTTCTAGAAGAACTCCATATACTTACTCTGTGACAAAACATCCTTAGCAAGATAGTATCCCAATTGCATTCTAATTTAGAAGAGAAATAAGAACATTTCTTTTTTACATTTTAAACTTTAACGGGACTCTTTCCATTAAAGCACACAGTTGAAGTTAATGTTACAGGCCAGAAGAATGACTGCTGTAGTAAATTCATTAGTTCTTTCTTAATGAGAGAGGGGGGACAGGGAATAGCCAGTAATTCCCAAAATACATTCTAGTTCACATTTCAATATACTGTACTATTTGTACCAGAATTTTCCTAATTTAATAAAAGCAAGCTAAGTTTGAATTATATTTTTGTTTGCATTTGAAAAATATTCTAGTTATTGTTTTATAAGTGACATCATGAATTAGTTCTTTTCCTAGTCACAATTTTCTTTTCTGCTTTAATTTTTAAATAATATATGGAAAGCTAATTAGCATTGTCAGTTTTGCTTTTGAATTAATATTTATAATATTTTGACAGTGCAGAGAATATATTTCAAGCCATACTTTTAAAGGGATTAATATTTTTATAATTTCTTGAAAATTTTTCATCGTTTTTTCCATAGCTTACTTATTTTAACTCAAATTCTCTTTTCCCCAATTGCATAGTTAATTTTCTTTTATTACTTAGAAATTGTGATTTAGCTCTTGGCTAGAGCTTACCTTAGGCAGGAGAAAGTAAAGAGCTTTTCTTTTATTCAGTTCAATTGTAATGCACAATTTGTGCTAGGACTAGGACAGGAGACTAGAAAATACCCAATTAATGTAGTACAATTTGGGGAAAGCAAACAAACAAATGAAAAACCCTTTCGACAAAGTTTGGGATAGCTAATTCTCCTGAGCCTCGTCTGTCCGTGCTGTTGGCCATAGTGGAGTAGTGGCAACAACATCGGGGGTGGGTGTGTTTCTCCTGAGATCACTAATTAGAAGCTTGCACTGCTGAGAACAGCAGAGGTGCTGCCATTGGACTGCCTCTCCACTGGTGTCATTAGAAAAATATTCATTGAGTACTTTGCGTAAGTTCTATTGATAGCAACAACGCTTGCTTGATGGTCAGTTGTATCTCATGTACCTGATTCCTAAAGGGGAGATAAATCCCAATTCCCTCCTCTATATTTGAAATGTTGGTGTAAACTTCATTATAATATATTTTGACGAACATTGAAGTTTATAAGTTTTTGTTTTTTCTTTGCTTAGAAAATAACATATAACAGCATTGTCTTCTGTTTAACTTTCGAATGTTCAGAGCAAGCCCAGCCTATGTGTGAAGCAGCCAGAAAGGGAGGAAAGTCTCGCCAGGATTTGATCGTGGTGCAGGATTGAGTATTTATAAAAATATGTGCATCTTGGCAGTGCTCAGGCCGTCTGTCCTTCAGATGGAACAGGAGTGCCGTTGCTCTGCTGTGTGTAATGGACATAAATGGAGACAACGTATGCTTTGGAAAAGGGACATTTACAATGACTATGGGAAACCATTCACTAGGGAAATCTGGTCGGTGGTGCAGTTGATTCTTTAGGGTTACCTTAGAGCAAAATTTATTATTTCCTTAAATTTCAGCTAGAGCTCTTATTTAAATTGGTACCTTCTTGTGTTGGTAGCTAAAATTACCTGTTTTCAAAGAAGTTTTAAAGTATCTTTCAACTTCAGAGAATTTTCACCAGTAGAACTTGTACTGCCTACTGTTGTTTTCCTTTTATTATATGAAGCAAGACCATTCTCTCTTTCTTTTCGTTTCATTCATTAAAAAAGTCTTCCAGAGACTATCATGATTTCTATATCATATCCTTATATCTCTGTCTCTTGATTTAATAGCTGTAAATAATATCTATATCTCCATGCTGAAAGATAAGGAATATAACATTGCCTTCATTTTGACCTCTTCTCTCCCACTCTGTGTTCTAATTACTGCTTAGATGATTGGTTTTATGTTGTTATGATTTCTGAAATTTGTATTCTATTTGGAAATACAATGAAATCTTTTATAGGATGATACAATTTAAAAATCAGTGATCAGAGCTTACAATACTCTGATACATAAATGTTTTCTTCACTCTATAGCAATTAGAGACAAAGATGTTGTGTGATGATATTGAGACTTTACCAACTGGGAGAAAATTTCCTAACCATTAGTATCTAATGGATCTTCCTTCACTTGTGTCTTGCGTTTTCTTCTTCAGGTTCATACTCAGTTGCCATGATTTCTTGTATTCACTTTGACATTTTCTTGGATTCCTTTCTCCCTTTTGTTGAGTGATTTTCATGGTGGGTTTAGAGAAAAAATTCTGAGACTCACATGTTCTGACATGTTTTTAATTCAGATATCACTTTTGATTTTCAATTTAGATGGATATAAACTCCTAGTTTCAAAATTTGTTGCCATTAGCTTTTAAAAATATTATTCTGTTGTTTCTAGCATACAATACTGATGGTGAGAAGTTTGGTGTTGCCAATCTCTTTTCTATAGAAATCCTCTTTTTTCTCTGGAAGTTCCTGCATTTTTTCTTGGCTGTTGGCATTTAAATTAGTTTTGTCGGGCAACCATAACAGATTTCCAGAAGTAGGTGGCTTACAATAATAGAAATTTCACAATTTTGGAGGCTAGAAGTCTGAAATCGAGGTGTCAGTGGCGACATACTGAGACCTCATGCCTTTTTCTTCAATTCCATTGTTTGCTGCCAGTCCTTGGCATTCCTTGCCTTGAAGCTACATAAATCCTATCTCTCCTTTGATCTTCACATGGCATTCTTCTCCCTGTGTGTCTGTTTCTGTTACCTCTTTCTTATAAGAACACCAGTTGAATTGGATGAGGGCCCACCCTAATTTAGTATGACCTTGTCTTAACATGAATACATTTACTAAGACCCTATTTCCAAATAAGGTCACATTCACAGGCACCTATGATTTAGACTTGAACATATATATTTGGGTAGCACAATCAACCCATGATAGCAGTGTCAGTTTTTACCAGAATATGGTCAATATACTTATTTAATCCTGACAAACACACAGTGGGCCTTTTCAGTTTGAAGACCTGCATCTTTCTTCAGATCAAGCAATTGTCATTTATTATTTTCTTAATAATTTCTTCCCTTCTATTGTCTCTGATATTTCTTCCTGAAACTTATATATTTTAGATATGTGACTTTCTGAATGACTCTTTCTATTTCATATTCTCTGTTTTATTATCCCTTTTGATCTTTTATGCTTTATGTTCTAGAAGATTCTTTGACTTTCCCAGATTATCAACTTGGTCTTTATTCTTATCCTTTTCTTTTTCAGCCATTTTGAAATGTTTATTTGTGCAATTATATTTTAATTTCCAAGATTTCTATTGCTGATTTTCTAGTAGTATATACCCACATTTTCTGAAGACAGTAATCAGAATTATTTAAATATTTTTTGTTCTTTCCTGAATCATTTCTGTTTTCACTGGACCAGTTATTCTTAATGCTCTTAGTTTTCTCTATGATTCTTGGTGGTGTGATCTTGGTTATAAAGGCTTGTACTGACTGTATGGGATCCACTGCAGTTTTGAGGTTCTGTTTCTCTGCTAGCATTCTTGTATAAATGACACATCTGGCCCAGAGTTTTGGGTAAGGGGCTGAGAAATGATATGCAGGCTTTCCTTTGGGGTGTGTGTGTGTGTGTACCTGTGTGAAGCAGAAAAACAGCTGAGAATACTAACAAGGGTTAAAATAGGAGAGCTTTGCTCAGGAGTTAGAGTCTTGTACATTTTCTCTTTTCACTGGAGCTGCCTCTTCTCTCTCCCTTATTCTACTCCTTATTTGATGAAGATCTTTGGAGTTACTTCAAGCTTCTCTGTCAAGTCCTGACACCTTCATTTGGCATTATCTCCAGGCAGGAATTTCATTTTCATGAGAGGACGTTTCTGTAGTTTCCTAACTTTATCCTCTAGGTAAAAACTGCTGTTGCTAACTGCTCTGTTTATGCTAGTCAGAGGGAGGAGGACCTTAACTTCCCCAGTGATGTACATGCTGGTCTTTAAAGAGTTGCCCAGATAACTCCCCTATTATCACTCTTGGTGTTGGTTGACTCTGTTCTGAGGAAGACCTGTTATCATTCTTATCTCTTGTAGAGCAGTGTATGATCCTCGTCCTTCTCTGATGGACTCATCCTATCTTCATTCTGCTTACAAAAATGCTTTAACATTTCTGTTTTTCTTATGGGAGGCATTCTCATTTTTCCAGTACTGTGATAGAAGTCTGATGAAATAAAACCTTAAGGAATATAAAAAATCTGCAATTGAAGAGGGCACACATTGTTCATAGGAGTCCTTCTTCCCCAGATTCACTGAAATGTCTATTTTATAGCTGTTTTACTACCTGAGATTTTGTGTGTGCACACATGTGTGTGCATACATGCATGCACATCAATTATACTAATGAACAGACTGGCAGGATTTTATCATGTGTTTTCTGTCTGCATTCTTATTTTCCTTGGCAGCTGGGAAAGTACACGTTTGCATGGTTGTTTTACACTGTTTTTCTATATTGATGCTGTGTGAAGTGCATTTCAAACATTAATCATCAAGAAATCAAATAAGGTCTTGAATGTTTAATGAGCTCACTTTAATAATTGGCCATAAGAATTGAAATGTTTTCAAACTAAAGGCTTTTGTAGTTACAGAAAATGATTTAATGACAGAGCTTAAAGATTTGATTTTTCCCCTTTTTTTCTAGTTTTATTGAGATATAATTGACATATAAGATCATATTCATTTAGGGTGCACAACATAATAACTTAATATATTCATATGTAGCAAAATGATTGCCACAATAAATTTAATTAATGTCCATCACCTCACATAGTTAGAATTTTTTCTTGTGATGAGAACTTTTAATATTTATTCTCTTAGACAATTTCAAATACATGATACAGTTTTAAGTATAGTCATCATACTGTTAATTATATCACAGAACTTATATTTTTTCTATTTGTTCTATGTTTATAAAATTATTTCAGTAATGTGTAAGAAGCTGTAGTCAAATTAAGAGAAAAATATTTTAATTCTTTCTTTTTTTTTTTTAGCAAAGAATCGTGGGATTGCCATTCCAGTGGATTTGGACAGTCAAGTTAATACTCTTTTCCTGAAGAGCCATTCCAATATGGTGCAGAGAGCAGCCATGGGTTGGAGACTATCAGCTCGCTCTGGACCACGCTTTAAGGAAGCTCTTGGAGGGCCTGCTTGG
Source organism: Canis aureus (assembly GCF_053574225.1). Lineage (NCBI taxonomy): Eukaryota > Metazoa > Chordata > Mammalia > Carnivora > Canidae > Canis > Canis aureus. Next base: position 21,349,544 of record NC_135635.1, read on the forward strand.
GATTACAGAAATATTATTGAAAAGTTACAGGTACAATAAGAGCATGCGATGGCTTACTATTTTCTAAGTTATAATTTTTAATATATGTAGTAATGCAAGTAGAATATGGTTAAAAATATCAAGTTCTATTTGGGGACTAGGCTTTACTTTACAATTCCCTACCAATATTACCCTTTTTAAAAGCATGGCTTCCGTGTAAAATTTGTTATTTTTGGTTCTGTGTAAAAATAATGATATATTATTTAATATGTTTGATAGCATAGTAATGGGATTTATTTATTTGTTTGTGATGGGTTTTAATATCAAAATGATAATAATAATAAAAATGGAAAAACAAGTTACCATAAATTCTCATGTAATAAATTAAATATTCATAACTTGCTTCGGTTTATCTCTTAGTATTCTCTTCGAGTCTTTTGGTGAAAGTGGTGTAAGCACCTTTAGTCTCACATTATTTGCACAGTATCCCAATCCTGTGTTTGGCCTGGATTCTGGACCATGGAGTAAAGAGAGACATTGTATTCATCTGCTCAGGCTGCCGTCACAATACCATAGACAGGGTGGTTTAACCAATAGAAATTTATTTTATCACAGTTCTGGAGTTAGAAGCCCAAGATCAACGTGGTAGCAGGTTTGTTTTCTTGTGAATTCCCTTTCCTTGGCTTGCAGTTGGCTGCTTGGTCACTGTGTCCTCATATGGTCCTTCCTCTGTGCACATACATGTCTGTATTGTTATTCCTTCTTCTTATAGGGACACCAGTCATAATGGATTAGAGCTGCCCATATGAATTCATTTTACCTTAATTGCCTCTTTAAAGGCCCTATCTACAATTATAGTCCCATTCTGAAGTACTTCAACATATGAGTTTTGTTATGGAGACACAATTCAACCCATCAGAGAAATCTTCCCACCCACGTAATTGTAGACAATTACATGGAGTAAATTAGGGTATGGTTTGAGGAAATTGTTTGGGTTGGAGAATAGTCAAGACATGAACTGGAATAAATATTGCAAGAGGTCACATGTAGAAAAATTGGTGGAGGTTCAGAATTTTAATAGCTTAGTGTTATATGTGATTAAAAAAACAAGATAGACTCAGTGTGAAAAACTTGAAGGCTATAGGTCATTAAAAATTTGGATGAAAATGTCATTATAAATTATTAAACAGTTATTGGTGTGCAGGAAAGAATTATCAGGAAGAGACTAGAAGAGGGAAGAGTAGTTAAGAATCACTAAGTATCTGGGGTGCCTCAGTGGCTCAGTCAGTTAAGCACCTCACTCCTGATTTCGGCTCAGGTCATGATCTCAGGGTCGTAAGATTGAGCCCCATATTGGGCTCTGCATTGAATGTGGAACCTGCTTAAGATTCTCTGTCGCTTTCTCCCTCTCACCTCCCCACCTTTTCTCTCTCCCTTAAAAAAAAAAAAAAGGAAAAAGGAAAAAGGAAAAAAAAAAAGAATCACTAAATGTCTCAGCCAGGTGGCAGTATCAATGAATTGAAGAAACAGGTTACAACAGACCTGCCTTGGGTGGAGATACGAGAGGGAATGAGAGGTGTTTAAGAGAAACTGATGATTGGACACTAGGTGCTATTATTAAGATGTTTTATTGTGGGAGAGAAGGAGAGAATACAGTAGAAGGAAGTTGGCCATGGTCATTCATAATATGCTGAATCACATTAACAGGCTATTAAATTTATTGAAAGTTAAGTCTATATTTGGAGATATTCGTTGGAGCAGGGACAGCAGATGGTGTCACTAAAAGGAAGAATATAGTGTAAGAAAAACAAAGAACATCTTGTAAGAGGTCAGGAGTGACAGAATGGCTAAATTAGAGAGACAAAAGGCAGAGTCAGAAAGAAGAGGAGTCAAGTTTATGAGAGCAAAAAAAATAGAACATTTCAGAGGAGAGATGGATAGGAGTGTTAGCCAGTATAGAAAGGGGATGCCTTGGTACACATCCTTTGGTACACTCATTGGCATTCATTCAGTAAATACGTATTTGGTTAAAACTCAGTATCAGTCACTGTGTGCTAGAGATGGAGCCGTGATCTCTGTGTTCCCATGGGGCACACATTCTCACCCATTATAGATGAATGAATAATGTTAGATTATTAAAATTGCTATGAATAAAATAAAGCACAGTAACAACATGGTGAAGAAATACTGGGAGAAGAATCTTATAGTAAGGAATTCTTCTCTGTTGAGGTGACATTTGAGCTGAGAACTAAATGAGGAAGAGGAATAATCTGTTCAAAGATTTGAGAACAGATTTTTATTGGGAGGGAATAATAAATGCAAAGGTACTTAGGCAGGAATGAAGTCAGTGGATTTGAGGAGCCAAAAGAAGCCCACTGGGGTAGAAGTTTAGTGAGCAAAGGAGGAAAGGATTATGAAATTAGGGGCCAAACCATGTAGAGACTTGCACGGTAAGGCATTTGGATTTTATTCTAAGTGAGACGGCAAATCATTGTAGATTTTCAGTAGAGGATAAGAATGACATGGTTTACTTTTTAAAAGGTCACTGGATTTTGAGTGATGTATGGATTATATGGTCCACACATAGAAGCAGTGACTCTCTTGTATTAATTCAGGCAAAAGATGATGGCAGCTTGGCTTAAGGAGGTAGAGATAAGAATGAAGAGAAGTAGATGAATTTTAGATAGATTTGGTTGCAGGGCCAACAGGACTTGGTAGATGGGTGGATGAGTTGTGGGGTATTGGAGAAAAAGATATGATATGATTGAATTATCTCTAAGATAGGGAAGAATAGGAGAATTATATTTAGGAATTCTGTGTGTGGGATTTTTAAGTTTGAGTTGCCTATTTAGATATACTCGTGAGCATGTCAAACAGGCAGTTGGATTTTTTAGTCTAGAGTGGTTTGGAAAGATGTCTATGCAGGAAATATAAATGTGGAATGTTCTAGCATATAAATGATATTAAAACCATGGACTTGGATGAGATTTCTCATAAGAAAGGATCAGGAACTACTGGGAGTTGGTGAAGAAATGGTCAGGACATAGGTGGAAAATAGAGAAAGTGTGATGTCACAGAAGCCAAGAGCAAAAAGGTTTTGACAGCACAGAAACAGGTGTGTAAAATCCTTAGCAGTGGTTGGGTAAGACGAGCACAGCAAAGTAACCACTGGATTTGTTAATAGGGAGATGATTGCAACTAACTGGTACTCAACAGTAATGATTACATTCATAAGGAATAATATGTGGCCGGTATGTGTTAGAGGCTATTCTGTGTACTTCTCTTTAATCCTCACAGCAAACTCATGTGATTGTGAGGATCATTATCCTGACTTTTCACATGGAGAACTAACAAGTTAGAGAGATTACATAATTGGCCTATGATCAAAATAAAAACTGAAGACAGAATTCACACCATAGGAGCCTGAACACAATTTGTTTAGTAAATGAAATGAAGAGAGGTAAACTGAAAGATAGGCATATTTTAGCAGCATTTTATTAAATATGACCACATTTGATAAACATATTCTCTCACCACATTATATAATATCTAGTTTCCAACTTGTGTTATTGCCTTCCCGGTAGTTTCTTTTAGCTGTCATCAGAAATTTCTCAGAAAGCTTATTAGAATAGTTGAAGTAGAAATGATCACTTTTGTTAAAAAGGGAAGAAAGAGTAAACAAGAGTTAACTCCTGAAATCTAGCCATAAGAGATCAAGAGAGATCTATGATGTTCTACCTGAAAGTAACAATAAGTGATTGGCAATCAGTTTTCTGCTGATCAAAATATATCACAGGTACGGCTGAATAAAATATTGCTTTATGTGAGAAGGTTTTTTTATGTCTTTTAACATAGTTATTTTAAAAACAAAAAAGGGATGCTTTAGTCATTACATTAAAGAATGCTCAGTAAATTGTCATTGCCCACAGATCGTTTTGGAAACATGTCAGTGAGAATACTTTCAGCTATAATTAACACAATTTTAACTATAAGTGGCTTAAACAATAAAAAACATATCATTGCACATAGCAAGGAATCTGCAGTTGGGGCTCTTTTCACATTGGTTAATAGCTCAACAGATCAGGACCCTAACATTGTTGGTCTGTTGGCCTTCAGCTTAAGGCTGGTTTCCAAAAGTCAGATGAGGGCTGCTTTACATTTTGGGTTCATATTCTTAAGCTGTCCTTAGAGCCGTAGGTAGTTTCAAAAGAGTTCACCCCTGCCTCCCCTAACCCACACCACTGCCTGCTCAGCTGGCATCACCCTGTGTCCTGTTAGCTAGGACTGTGCCACATAATCATGTCTAGACTAATCACTGGCAGGGAAACTAGAATGACCATGACTGGCTTAAACTAATCAACCATGACCCTAAGCTGAGGAGGCTCATTCTCCCAGAGGATGTTGCTGCCTAATTGAGAAACAACATGGGGATCCTATCAGCAAGGAGAAGGATGAAGAAAGGCTATTGGGTAGGTGACCAATAATGTCTATCAAAAAGATATAATTTGAAATAGTATTAAATGTCATTGAACCTTTGTGAAGTGCTAATACTGCTTCAAAGAATATATCAAGGAATTTCCCCATTGGAAGATATGGTTCATTCCAGATGACCAGAAATACATATGGGATCTTTTTTTAAAGCTGTTCCTCAAGCATACCCCAATTTATTCTAATTTGCTAAATACCTATCATGTCTCCATTAAAATCCTGGATTCTATAGGGCTTGTAGTAGTGACTTCACTGACTTTTCAACCTTGTATATATATTCTTAGAAATAATTATTCCTATCCACCTGTCTCTTATCTTATAAATGAAAAAGGTGACCCAAGCAGTACCATACAGAAAACCAGCTAACACACCTAAGGCACAGACACTTGATGCCATGGGAAGGGAGGGTATAGCTCTGAAATTCCCATGTCTTATATCTGGTTAGTATTCTTAGGCTTGTCATAATCTTCAAATGGTGAGATCTGCCTTGGGTCTTCATTTGGGTTCTCTTGTGCTTTATTCCTTAGGATGTAGTGGCCTCCTTGGAGCAACAGTTCAGCCCGATGATGCAGGCTGAATTCTCAGTGTTGGTTGATGTGTTGTACAGCCCAGAACTACTGTTCCCTGAGGGGAGTGATGCAAGAATAAGATGTGGCGCTTTCATGTCCAAGTAAGTGGGTATAATCTGAGATTCTACTAGAGTTACAAAACCAAGATGGCCTTTAACACATTTCTGCTTTTTAACTCTACTGGTACATGATGACAATCCACAGAATATGTGAAAGATCTAACATCCATGTTAAAATATACTTCTAAAATTTTTAATTTGATTCAGTTGAAATTTTATTTTGGGAGGACCATGTTATATTTTACTAAAATTTACTGAAAATAAAATGTCGTTATTGGGCATGGAATAGCACATGAAATAATATTTTGATTCTAATTCATCTCTATTCCTTTCTAATTCCACTCACACTATGTGATGTGACCTTCAAAATGATTCCTGTTTAAAGTCACTTCTTTTCATTAATAGAGAGGAAGGAAGGGGAAATAGCATTTATTGAGGTCTTGCACAAACACTCTGAGAGATTGAAAGTTCAGCCTCATTTTAGCAGCAGGAAGGCTGAGGCATGTTTCAGGTGAAGCGCTGTGGCATCTCCGCCCAGCCCTCTGCCATGCCACTTTGACCATCTTCATCTGCAGCCTTCTCATCTACTTCTTTCACCATTTTTGTGGTATTGTCAGATCTAGTATAACTGATGTGTTTATCCCAGAATGTTTCCATTTTAGTGGTAAAAGAGCAATTCTCAAGGAAGAGCTGCAAGTTGTGAGAGAAACTGTAATTAGCTCCAGAAAAAGAGATATATCTGAATGTTGAGGGCACTCTGAGTGATTCGCTCAAGATGGCCAGTCAGAGGTACTTGTCTTCTTGGATGGAGAGTTGGAGAAGGCTGCCAACCCTTTTGACCATATCCATCACAGCTAATTCCTGCATGGCTGAGGATACTGCAACAACCCCCCCCCCCCCCAAATCAACTCTGATGTGGGAGGCAAAAATGGAAGGACTAGGGGACACAAGAAGTGTGTTCCTTCCTTTTACCAGTTAAAGCTGGGATTTGGGGAGAGAAAACAAGAAATGGGGTGAGAACCGACAGTAGGAATCATGTTGAAGAATAGGCAGGGTTTCTGTATTATGACCAGAATTGTGGATGCTTAGTTCTAGACCCACTATGTCTTATGGGGATGAGGAAGAATGTGTTTGGACACTTGCCAGTCTTCTAATAAGAATTTTTAGTGAAGAGATCCAGAGTATCTGCAAAACTGATGATCATGGAAACCATTAGAAAAAAAAAATAAGTAGAACTATTCACTAGTAATTCAGGATGAAAATAGGGCCTTTGAGAAATACTCTTTACCTCTTGTGGATGTATATCAATGCATAGAATGTGAATTAAAAACTGTGTAGTAAATGAGAATTGCAACTCCAGGAAATTAATATGATACTATGGATATATCCCAGAGACTTGATAGTCTAGGACAGGGGCTGGCAAACCCTGGGCTTCAGGGTAAATTGGACCTTTTGATCATTTTTTGGAAATAAAGTTTTATTGAAATACAGCTACACATTTTCATTCATATATTGTGTGTGGCTACTATTAGCTGTGTCACCTAGTTGTCACGGAGGTTACTGGGGGAGCCCACGAGACCTAAAATGTTTACTCTTTGGCTCCTTTAGGGAAAAAAAGTTTGCTGACTAGTGTCAAGAATTAGGCTGTCAATACAGCTGTTACTAGTTACATGTAGCTATTTAAATTAAAATTTAAATTAATAAAAATAAAATCTTCAGTTCCTCAGTTATGTTTGCCACATTTTAAGTGCTTAATTGCCAAATGTGGCTAGTGATCAACAAATTTGATAGCACAGATACAGAACATTTCAATGATTGCAAAAAAAGTTATATTGGATGACACTGGTCTAGTTAAAGATGTAGGTCTATGAAAAGATATAAAGTAACTCAAAATGCCAAGAAAATATTGGTCTGTGCTGAACATGTGCTAAAAGCAAATTTGTTGCAATACCAGGTAACTAAAAGGAGAAGAAATGGAGCAATATAATAGTGGGAACTTATTGCAGATATTACACTCAGATGGGGAAAAAAAAAAGATGTCACATACTTTAGTGGTTAGAGAAGAGATTTTTGTGCTATTATGATTGTAGTATGGCCAGCGGCTCAGGAATGTCTGTTTTCTGCTCTAGTGCCTATCCTGCTCCTTCCTTAACTCTGTGAAGAACCAAGGGTTTTATTTGCAAGAATATCTAATAAAATGAGAATCCAACTTTATTAATAGCTATGCAAGGGGCCTTGTATTACTGCGCAGAGCTCTCTGGTAAAGCTTAGCTGGAGAATAGAGCTTAGGTCCAGAGGCCTTATTGGGCCTCTGACTTCCTGAAATGAATTTAATTTTTGGAACTTGTTGACTCAGATGGGTCTGCTGGAGAATGTGAGGGATAGATCCCAGGAAAGATCCCAAATTCGCATATCTACTTTGTCACATAAATTGAGAGAGAAGAGAATAAAGAGAGAATAAGTCAATGTGGGTGTTAACCTGTAAGGCATCTGGTTACAATCTATTCAAATTAGCACTTACTCCTCCCTTATGAAGGATAATCCCAGAGTTTATCAAACTGTGGGATGTGATTCATTTATGGGTTTAAAGATTAATTTAGGGAGGAGAGACAACCATTAATTTAAAAAATGAATTGAGAAATAAAAATAAAATAAACATAAAAATCAGAGTACATCTCATACAGTAACTTTTGTGTTAGTTTAATACACTACACACATGTATTTATATGGTAAGTTGTTTTGTGCAACTTATTTTTTACTTAGATCATAGAAAACATATTAGAAGGCCACAGATTTTACTCAACTGGGATATCATGTAAGGGATGAATACCTTTTATAATACCCTAGCAAATAGTATTCACCATCATGCTTGATATTTTCACATGGTTAGTGAATGAAGTATTTATCTAAAGAAAAGTTAAAGAAAATTAAAATAGGGGATCCCGGGGTGGCGCAGTGGTTTGGCGCCTGCCTTTGGCCCAGGGCGCGATCCTGGAGACCCAGGATCGAATCCCACATCGGGCTCTCGGTGCATGGAGCCTGCTTCTCCCTCTGCCTGTGTCTCTGCCACTCTCTCTCTCTCTCTGTGACTATCATAAATAATAAATAAAAAAAAATTTTTTTAAATAAAAAAAAAAAGAAAATTAAAATAGCCTGAGGGGGGAAAATCAAAGGAAATTTATGAAGCTCATGAAAACTATGTTCATGCCTTAAAGGACTATCATGCAAGAGAAAGGACCAATAGCAAAAGTTTCAGGAAAGCAGGTGTTTTCCTTGCAAGGAGAACTCTATAACAGTTATTCTGCTGGCTGAACCTGACCACGTGGATATAGAACACCTTGCCCGGAGTTCACATGTCTGAAAGGAAATCACTGTTCCTTCACTGTATGCTACTCTTTCAGCATGACGTGGGTATCACTTAAAAGTATCACTATCTATTTACTCACCCTGTCCATAAATTTCAAGTGTCTTCATCTTCCCTTCCTCCTCCTCTTCCGCTTCTGATTTGTCATTACTTGCCAAGTCCTGGCTATTTTATTTCTATATGGCTTCCTGGATGATTACTCCATCACATGTTCTGTTCATCCCTTGCCTGTTCTTACTCTTCTGGGTCATCTTTCACATGTAGGCAGGGTCATTTGGGTCCTTTAAAATAGAAGTCCTCTGTGTTCAATAGACCAAATTCCAGACTCTTTAGTGTAATATTCCCAGTTCCTCCTTTTCAGATTGCATCTCTCTCCCCCCCACCCTTTTTTAAAGATTTTATTTATCCAATCATGAGAGAAGCAGAGAGAGAGACAGAGACATAGGCAGAGGGAGAAGCAGGCTCCCAGCACGGATCCTGATGTGGGACTCGATCCTAGGACCTCGGGATCATGACGTGAGCCAAAGGCAGACACTCAACCACGGAGCTACCCAGGCACCCAGATTGCATCTCTTATAACTCTGTTCTTTCATTCTTCATGTGCCAGCTTGTTAACTGGCAATCAGAGTACTTAGCATTTCCTGGACAGGAAGGTCAGCTTTCTGCCTCTGCCCTTTGTTCATATTGTTCCCTTTGGAAGGATGCCTTCTCTCTCCACCTCTCCCTGCCAGGTGAAATCTTCATCATTAAAAGTTATCTCTTCACTGAAACCTCTGATCAACCCTAGAAAGTTTCTACAGCAGAATGTAGTAGATTATGGCATTTGCCTTTACCTATGTTGTAATACTTATCATATCATGTAAGAGGTGTCTGTGTGGGGACTCTCTTCACAGTAACTCTGAGACTTAAGAGATTAGTAAATGGATCATGTCACCACAGAATGGTGCTTCACACCCTTGGCTTTGTGGTAAGATGGACATAGGTCTATTTCCAGATCCCACCACTTAATGATTGTGTATCTACAGGCAAGTTGCTTTATCTCTCTGGACCTCTGTTTTCTCATGAGCTCAATAGTAGAACCTGTAGCATTGGCTTGTTGTGAGGATGAATTGAGAGAATCCATGGGAAGTCCTAGTACTTCACCTTGACACCTGATATGCACTGACTAGTCATTATCTAGTGAAAGCTTACTTTTCCTCAGTGTTATGTCCCATAGTAATCCCATTATGTCATTGAAATGGGACCATTCCATTGTGCTTGACATCATTCTGGTTTTCTAGGAAGACACGTCTCACAGGGTCATTGTGAGAATCAGCTTTTTCAGAGTTATATACGATAAGCTATGCATTCTGATTATAAACATTTTACTTAATTTTGAGTTCTTTAGGATGGTATATAGCTACGATCCTCACACTTTTCTCCTGGCAAAACACCAGTGCAAAGAGTACCACTATATAATCAGAATTTTTGCCCAAATTATAGTAAAAATAGTATGTGGATAGACTGTCTTGATATTACTTTGTTGTTGTTGGGGTTTTTCGCCCTTAATCACATAACTGCTTGTTTCTACCAAGCCCTAGTAGGGAAAAATAGCACATTATTATTATTTTTTATTTTTTAAAGATTTTATTTATTTATTCATGAGAATACACATAGAGAGGAGAGAGAGAGAGAGGCAGAGACACAGGCAGAGGGAGAAGCAGGCTCCATGCAGGGAGCCTGACGTGGGGACTCGATCCCGGGTCTCCAGGATCACACCCTGGGCTGCAGGCGGCGCTAAACCGCTGAGCCACCAGGGCTGCCCAGCACATTATTATTAATGGAAACTGGAAAGCAGCCCATTATCTAAGGTTGCAATGTTGTATACCGCTACTTAGCCTATGTAATTAAGGTAATATAGCCTATAGAAAATGATATAGTATAATACAATATAATATGCTGCAAATATTCATATTTCTCTACTAGTAAATTTGTTTTAGTTTATATGATGGGATTGAAGATAATTAGTGTCTCATTGTCTTTTAGTGTATTGTGTCCCATTAAAAGTATGCTACTTGAATAAATTTTAAAACAATGAGATATACTGCCTGGAAAGCAAAGGATATTTTATATTAAAAGTCTGTGCGCTGAAGTGTAATTTTAAAAGTTTTGAAAATATCATGTTTACTTCATATTTTCAAATAATAGCCTGACTTTTTTCCCTCTAGTATATGATGTTAGTATATAGCCTGAAGACAAAGCACTGTTGTATTTAAGATTTAATATTCTGCTTTAAGGTTGATTAATCATACAAAGAAACTAATGGAGAAAGAAGAAAAGCTGTGCATTAAAATTCTTCAGACTTTACGAGAAATGCTAGAGAAGAAAGACAGCTTTGTGGAAGAGGTATTTTTTTTAAATTTTAGTATTTGAAAATAAAGTAGAGTTTCTAGTATACTGTAACCAATGAATTACATAGGCTATGAGATGATTGCTTGTATTACATATTGATGGCATGTGTACTTAGATGAATTAGATAATTTCAGTTTGTATGGTATTCATCTTTCATGTCTGCTTTGAATTGAGAAAAAACTAAGATTGGAATGGCTCAAGTATTTGGCTCATTTGTTTTATGATATTTTATCTTGAATATGTATATTTTTCTCATAGAGACCAAATGACCTTTTCTACAATGAACAACTGAGATTCATTATTAAAATTCTCTATAACGTTCTCTGCATATTGAAATGGTCTATGTGTTTGGGCATATGTGATCTTTTATTGTAAATATGTGTCCACTTCATTTTCTATAGTATTGTGCCAGGTAATATAAAATAATGCTATTGTTTTGTAAGTGGAATAGTAAGTTTCTATTCTTACCTATATAAATTTAAGTATTGCACAAATGATTTTCAGGGAATATAACTTATAGATAATAATTGTCATTCTGTTATTAAAAATGACAGCTCAGGTGCTCATTAAGAGATAGCTAGCAGCATGTTTAATACCCAAGGTGATACACTTAAATATAAAATATAAATCTAGTGAGCTGGGTTTTTTTTTTATTTCTTTTTTTTTTTAGCTAGCTACCTATCCTTTTATGTTAGATATCAAACAAAATTTGTATCATGTTCCTTAATAACTTTTGGTCTGATTCTGTAAATACTAATCATCTGATATGTTTAAAATTGGAAGAATTTTATTTATTAATTTATGTATATGCTATCTAATTCTAAAAAGATCGCAGTGGTAGGTTTTATTTTTAAATTTAATCTTATAGAAAGAAATGCAATGGAATCTTGGCTATTAATAGAGGGGGCATAACTTCAAAATACTTCATTTGAATCAGACGCTTGCTTTATAATCAAAATGACTTTTGCTTTGCATTAGTTCTCTTCATCATTTAAAATATGTTTAGGAAGCAAATTACAGAAATAAAAGTGGTCACTGCGATTTTGGCAAATGTTTCTATGACATAGGACTCAAGAAAAATGCTTATAAATCTGAGTTTTTGGTATGCTTGTAAAAAATGGTAAATTTCAGACTTTTTTATTGTCTTTCTCTGGTTCCTTAAAATACTGCTAAAGATGGTTTGATTTTAATTGAAGTACTGGATTGTAAAACAGGAAAATGGTGTCAATAAGGATTTTTGACAGAAGAATGAGGTTTACAATAATAGCTTGTGCTTAACCGGAGGTACATAAGAGTTCCAATTTTGTGTAACAGATTATTATTGAACCACTCTAAAGGAAAAGAAGAAAGAAATAAAGTAAGATTTTACTTTGACTAATCAAGAGTATTAGAATGTATCTCCCAAACCACCCTAGAATAAATCATACTGGCACTTGTTTCTCCTTTCCATTTCCATTGCTATCATTCATTCAGGGTTTCATTATTTCTTGCCTAGAAAACTCCAGTAGTACACCTCTCTGAGACAGAGCTTGAAAGAAGGCAGAACTGCTGTTTTCAAAAGTCCAAGAAGCATCATTCTCATATAATATGATGTGAACAGCACCACCAGGACATGGCCCTTAGGGAAGAGTTAAGATGAAAAAGGCTAGTTGGGGTTATTCACTAAGTCAAACACACATACTATGAACAGTATTTAATGTTTCTGGGCACCGGGGATCAAAGGATAAATGACACAGCATGCCAGGGGCCACTGTGGGATATAATTCACATGCTAGTGGACTCTTGGAATATAGTCTGCAAAGATCATAAGAGTCTTCCAGAAAGAGTCAGGGGCTCTGCACTACCTTGGTGTTCCAGACCCTTCATTATGTCTCCAGTGCTTTTTGCCTCCATTAGTCCTCATCCATTAGCCTCCAGAAATCTGTATTGTTGGGTGCCTCAAATGTGCCACAGGCTTATCCTGCACTGAACCTTGCTACCTTTGGAATCATGTATTGCTAAAATCCAAACAAACCTCAATAACCCCTAGTGTTATCTTTGTGGAGTAGCTCTAATGGGGAGTACTTATCAGTTGTTCCAGCCAGGTGTGATTATTTTCTCAATAGAATTACCAAAATACTTTGTACCTCTCTTTTATGATGCTTCAGGCTATTTCTGAGTACTTAGTCCAAGCATTTATAAAGGATGTCATTGAGACCCAGAGACATTATATGATTTGTCGTAGGTCACACAGCAAATGCCAGACCAGTACTTAGCTCAATTGTTCATGTCAGTGGAGGGGAGTCTAGGTGAAATGGCACTGGGTAGCAGGTTCAGAAACTGGTCAGAGATATTTTACAACTCATGGTGTGCTCTCGGAAAAAACCCTGATTATCAGTAGCAGGATTATAGGTGTCTGAGTTTTCATGATTGTATTAGTTTTCCATTTACCAAGAGTTTAGTGGTTTAAAAACCACACAGATTTACTGTCTTACAGTTTTGGAGATAAGAACCCTAAAATCAAGGTATTGGTAGGAGTATGTTTTATCTGGAGACTCTAAGGGAGATGTTTTCTTTGCCTCTTCTAGATTCTTGAGGCCTCCTTCATTCCTTGGCTCGTGACTCAGTTCTCCATATTCGAAGCCAGCAGCATAGCATCTTCCAACCCCCACCACTGTTCTCTCACTCATACACACACACACACACACACACACACACACACATTGCATTGTCACACCTCCTTCTCTTACTCTGACCCTTCTGCCTCTCTCTTGTACTTACACGTATATTGGACCCACCTAGATATTTCTGTCTACTCTATCTCAAGATTCTTCACCATACTTGCAAAGTCCTTTTGCCATGTAAAGTAATACATTCACTGGTTCTTGTAGTTAGGGCATAGGCATAGTTGGGGCAGGCCACCATTCAGTCTATCACAATGATTCTTTTACTGGTAGTGAGAAATGGTATGTAGTATGTAGATGGAGAGTTTACATGTGGCTGATTAAAATCGCTATGTAGGACACTTTAAATGTAAATGAATGTAACACAAAATAAATATATAACAAAAAACTTACAAATGTGGAGACACCCAGAATGGCATTAAGTCACAGAGGGAACTAATATCTGGTTGTGGGGATCCCTGGGTGGCACAGCGGTTTGGCGCCTGCCTTTGGCCCAGGGCGCGATCCTGGTAGACCCAGGATCGAATCCCACGTCGGGCTCCCAGTGCTTGGAGCCTGCTTCTCCCTCTGCCTGTGTCTCTGCCTCTCTCTCTCTCTGTGACTATCATAAATAAAAAATAAAATACTTTGTATCCTCATTTCCCATGATTGATGCAAAGGATAATGTAATTAATATCTGGTTGTGTAATAACTGGATTTCTACCACCAACAGGTTTTCTGTGTTCAAAGCATTTCCAAAAGATCTCTCAGAAGTAAATCAAAATACAGAAATCACACTGGGATACCAGGGTTTTTCACACTAGCTATGCTAATACAGGGTTTCCCTGCTATCCCAAAGTGGAGTGTTCCTATAAAACCTTTCACAGGCCAAAATGGTATAAAGCAAATAAGTGATTACCATTAATGTAAATGGAAAATTTTTATGTATTCCTAGACCTAAGATAAAACCTCTCAGGCATTTCTGATACCTTGGGACACATCTTGCTAACAAATGCCCAGAATAAATGAAGATAAAGCAGAGGTGTTCACAGACACAGTTCAAAGCTCTGGTGGCTTGATGCTGAGATGCTTAGTGTGGTTTTCAGGGAAGAAACTTGGGGACACTGCTCTCGCTGCTAGGTTTGCTCGCTGCCTCCATCATGGCTCTGTGGCAAAACCAAAGATAAGTGACATTTTTGCTTTTTGCCTTTTTTAAAATAAAAGTGAAAATCTTCAGATTTCTTTCAGTTAGCAAAAACAGGTACTAATGTAGGTCTTTTGTAAAGTGAATTTTTCAGAAGCATGGGGATATATTTCAGACTCCACCTACTTAAATTTAAAACCTCAAAAAAATCACCATTTACATTTATGTTTCTTTTTCCAATATCAGAAGTTGTGTATGTTTCTGTGGCTGGCAAAATAAAAAAAAAAAAAATAGAGCAAGAAGCATAACTTTACTTCATGTTTGAACCAGATGCCTTTTGAAACAATTTCCAACTTTAAGATCCCAGTTTTTAAATTTTGTTTGCCTTAAGTAAAATCATCATGTAACTAGATTTTATCTGGTATTTAGTCAATTATTTTAAAAGCATTTATAATTTATAATACTTGGATTGCAGTTCCTAGATGAATTTCACTCAATATTTTCTCCCTTGTTCATGTTTCTTAGTTTGTGCCAAAAGTTTGAGAGATAAGATGTGGTTGGGCAGTATCTTGAAATGTCTCAGTAGAATAATATAAGTAGAGGAGAATTTAATTTTCTGTTATTCATGCCTGTGTGTGAATCATCTTGTGATCAAAGATGTACTATATGTCATTACTATAAATTATAGTATTTAGTTTTATTGAAGGATAAAACGTGAAAATTGTATATAAAAAGTCCTTAAGGGGAAAAATTACCAGTTTAATAAGAAATTCCATATAATGATTGTTAGTTTAGGTGCTTCTGGTAGGAAAGCAAAAAATTACAGAGGATATAATTCTAACAACCTTAAAGGTTAGTATTCCTTTGGGATTGGTCATATTTGAAAGGCTTTTTCTAGGTAACAACAGCAAGCCTGTTTATTTGCATTAATTATATATATATATGCTAACAATTTGGAAGGGAAAAGGAAGAGAAGGAATGGTTTAAAATAGCCTTAGGACAGTATGATTTCAAATGTTCTCAATCCTGAAAGCCATTTTGTCCCACTCTTATTTCTATGACCTGTCTACCACAAGAAAGAAAAACCTGATAGGACATGTGTACTGTTGAACAAAATGGTATGATTATAGCACCACACCATTGTTTTGTGTATTTTTAAAGACCTTTTAGATCCAGATCTGAGTAAAAGTTTACCTGACGTAGTAACGGAGGTACAAGCTATGCCAGTTGGATAGAGGTGGGCTGATAAAGAGAAGCAGGGGACAAGAAGATTGTGTTCAGAGGATTGGTTTGGTTTTAAGGATTTTTTTTCCTTCATCTTATACTCTTTGATGTACATGCCCATTAAGATTTATAGAGCATTGCAAATTATTCCTCTAATAAAAAGAGAAAAATGTATATAAATTATAAATATAGATGTCTGTAAGCTCTGCCCCTAAATATATAACATTTGTAGTTTCTGTACTTTAGAAATGGAAAAGATAAAAAAAAAAAGAAATGGAAAAGATAATGAGTACTGAAAATATTCACTCATAACCTGTGGAACTGGTAATGTAAAGGTACTTTCCTTCTACTGGAGTCAGAGAAGTTGACCTATTTAGAATGCCAATCATAATTTCCCCATAGAATATTTTGCTATGTATTCATAAATTACACTGACATACGTATGATCTACAGGACAACAAAGATATTTCAGTCAAATTCAATATTCTTAAAATGTTCAGGTTGCAATGCTATATATCCTTGGAATTAATGGAAACTGCCTGTATAATAGTTATGGAGTGGTTTTAATAACTGATTTTATAAAGTGGTAGCTAACTTTATCAGGAGCTTACTATATATCAGATACTGACCCAGATCCTTTATATGTATTATCTGACTTTCATCTTTAAGCCCATGTAATAGGAGGCTTTATTACCTCCTTTTTACTAGTGAGTAAACAGGTATAGAGTTTAAGGTCACACATCCAACAGGTGGAAGAGAGCTGGTATCCCAGCCCAAACATTTTGACTCTTGAGCTCACACTCTTAATGAGCATATTAGAGCCAACCAGGATATGTGAGTTATAATCGTAACCTTTTATTTGCTCAGATATTCAGCTAAATAAATGAAGAGTTCTTTGATTTTACTCTTAATAAAATTCGCATACATATGTACTAGGAAGCATAAACCATTTATTTAGTGGGCTGCTAAGGAAAAGGCTTGAGATTTTAGACCAAGTAAATTGGGAATTGTATGAGGGAACGATATGACACAATAGTTGTAGGATTTTTCAAGAAAATTGTTACAGACCTACGGATCAGTATCAGAGCTCCCCACATCCTACCCTGTGATCATGGTCTGAGCTGTTGGTACCCTGCATATTAGATTTAAAAGTTCTAAACAATACTTTATAAGATGACCATCATAGGCAGCCCCTTGTGGAATTGTGGCATTCAACAAACAGCACAACATCTAATTGAGAGCTGTGATCTTTACAAATGCCCAAGTGGGGTAGGTGGTATTTACACACTGAGCAGTGATGGCGGATAGAGGCTTCTTGATTTAAAACTTGGTATCTGGAGTGATATGAAATAAAGGTCTTTAAGAAATGATGCCTTCAGTTATTTTTAAGATACCTTCCATCAATTTTTTTTAATTCTGTCAGCTTAGTTAATGAGAATTTATTCTTTTCCTCAGCAGAAAAAAAAATCATTGTAACTAATCTTTTATTTCTGATTTTGAGGAGCAGCAAAAAAGAATAAGCCAGAATTATACTAAGGAACTTACCTCCTACATCAAATATACAGACCTGTATTGGCAGTAATCCCGTTGTTGCAGTTTTGTAAATTGTATCAAGCTCCTCTTGTCATAAGAGTCTGTGCAGAATCATTCACCTTCCATGCATATACTCATTTCACTTTCTAGCAGACAAACATATTTAAGTAGAATTGCTATACAGAGTGCACAGTAGCTTAAGAATTTGATAATAACTGTTTTGCTAAGGGAAAATAAATTTCAGTTTTTAGCATCAGCTGCATTTTGTAGACTTTCTTATTAAATACACTTTAGAGGTGAGTGCGTTTTTTTTTTCAATGTTCTAATGCTGTTTTAAACTAGATAAAATAAGTGTTTTTGCAAACATGCTTTTTTAATCGTTTGTATAGTGTGTGTGTGTGTGTGTGTGTGTGTGTGTGTGTGTTGTTTAAGTTTAGGTAACGAAATGGCTGGAAATACGAAAGTAAGTTGATGTCCCCTTACAGTAAGAGATCTGTTTTAGAAACATAATTAATATACTTTCACTTTGGGATCTTATTTTATGTTTTTATCCAGACAAGAAGACTGTGACTGTTAAGGTGGACATAAAAGCAAACATTTTTTGAAATTTATTTCTTTCAGTTGCTGAGCTGGCTGGTCACTTGTTAAGCCATAAAATCGCTGAATTTACCAGATTGTAGTCTTTGTAACCTCTTTATTGCAACAATTTACAAAGTTCTTTACTACCTCTTGCCTCTCCTTTTCCATTTTAAAATATGACCTGGTATCATCATTGCCTCATCGGTTTTTGAGATATGCTGTGATTCTGTAGAGATCAATGACTAAAAAGATCATGATGAAAATATTATCATCAGTATTCAAAGATTAGTCAACCATTCATTGTCACTAGTTTGTGATTGTAGGTGAAAAATGGTATTGTGATTGAAGAAAACGAAGAACAAAAAGAAAACCACATGCAAATTAATATATTATGAAATTATGATATTAGTTCCTTCCAGCTAAATCTAAGTTAAACCTCTTTTTAGGAAGCATGCCATGATTATTTTCTTTTAACTTCCTGTTATTCTAGTTTGTAATCATTTCAGCACTTATAAAATCATCTTATTAACATCAGCCTTTTTTTTTAAGATTTTATCTTTTGTCTACTTATTCATGAGAGACACAGAGAGAGCGAGAAAGAGGCAGAGATACAGGCAGAGGGAGAAGCAGGCTCCATGCAGGGAGCCTGATGTGGGACTCGATCCTGGGACTCCAGGGTCAGGCCCTGGGCTGAAGGTGGTGCTAAACCGCTAGAGCCACCCAGGCTGCCCGAGATAACATCACCCTTTTAATATCGATTTAATTATGAAGAGTTTCTTTGCTGTATGTTATTTTACATAAAGTAGAACCTCCTCAAAGGTCTGATGCATAAGATGAAGAAATGTCCAGAAGGCCTTTCAATGCTGAGGTTCTACGAGTTCTGCATTTCTCTTTGGTCCCACTCCATTCTCCATAAAATGCTGTACCTAGTGAGGGCGAAGACTAATGATCCTATTCGCTGGGAGTATTCCCACTGTCTAGTGTTGTCCCCTGTGCAAAGTTATTGTTCAGTAAGTGTTTGTGGACTGACCTATTTACACATGGTAGAAATAAATGTTACCAACTCTCTGCAAGTACTATACATTGACCTTCGGTAGTGGTATCCAAAAAGTAGCTTCTAGAATTATCACTTCAAGTTCCACTTTCCATCTCCTTGCAGTCCAGGAAATGGCAGATTTCTTGATACTTAGCATGCAGAGTTGGGCCAGCAGTGGACAGAGGGATGGCATAGAGAGATGATGAGGAGATTATCTTGCAGAAAGCACATTGTTGGATGGACTGTGCAGTCCTTGTTACTGTCAACTTGGAAAGCAAAAGGGGAAGGAGTGGAGGTCCCACAGTGATGGTGGGAGCTCAGCCAAGGGAGGCTGCAACAGAGGAAGGATGACCAGATCTGAAAGCAGGAAAATGGGAGGAAGGCTCCAGCGCCTGGGCTTTTCTTTCAGGAACGACTGAAAGGACCCTGGGAAGAACTAGGGAGTGACTCAGGCTGCAGAAGGAGGAAAAGCTCACTGTTAAACCAGGGGAATGAGGTAGCAGCTGGGACTCTGGAGAGAAGAGAGGGCCTAGACATCCAAACCAGCACCCGAGTCAGCTTAGCTAGAGTAATAGCTGAAGCGTCCAGCTTTGATCTCGAGTAGCATCAGGATCTCCTGCCACAGGGAAGGAAGGTTGGTGTTTGGAGCTGGTTTGGTTGTTCCTGTTGTAAGAAGGAAAAGGTACTTGGAAAGTTCATGAAGCAGTTTGGGCCTGATAATGTTTTATCTTTCTATCTGTACATTCATTTCTGGTCTACTATTTGCACAGATCCTCAGACAGGGAATATATAATCTGGTATGTGAGGTATTAAAGCTACATTATTATTATTATTATTATTATTATTATTATTATTATTAATGTTACTTAACTTTGTTGACTGTGGAACTCTAGAGAAGCAATTTACAGAGGAATTATGTGTATGCTCTTGGGTCCTCATTGTAACTCTCTGAGATAGAAAAGTATTTTTTAATCTTCATTTTATAAGAAGATTGAGGTGGAGAGGGTAAAATGATCTAGTAAGAACCATAGTAGATCTAGTAAGAACCAAGTGTTCTGAATAACTGACAGAACAGGGATGTGAATCAAAGTTTTCTGAGTCTGCTCTGCACTTGAAGTTTTTCCGCATGGGAGAGAATTAAATAATGCTGGGGGAAATAAATGAGAATTTAAATTTGCTTTTACTTTTTGAAACCACCTCTTTGAGATTTTTACTTATTTTACAGGAATTTGAATCTGAAGGTTCAAGAAATCGTAAAATAAAAATTAAAAAAAGAAATGTATTCTTTAAACAAAGATTTATTTATTTATTTGAGGGGGGGCGGAGAGAAGGAATCTTCAAGCCAACTCCCCACTGAGTGTGGAGCCCAATGCAATAGTTGATCTCATAACCTGAGATCATGACATGAGCTGAAACCAAAGTCAAATGCTTAACTGACTGAGCCACCCAGGTGCCCCAGGGAAATATATTCTTATCCACCTTTAGGTACATGCACTAAGAAATAGTAACAGCTAACACTTTTATGATGTTTACTGTTATAAAAACCAGATGCTTGCATAAAAGAGTTAGAATGTTACTTCATTTAGCCCTATAACAACATATTGAGAAAATTGTAGTATAGAGAGGTTAAGGATCTAGACCAAGGTCACACAGAAAAAAAAAAAAGGGATGAAAACTCAGGGTGTCTAGCTCCAGTGCCCATGTTTACCATCATTACATATTCTTTTCTGGGATCAATTTTTTATTCTCTTTTGGGATCAATTTACAAAGCTGTAGGACTGTCACCCATGGCTTTCAAAGGAAAATGACTTTCCTGTTTAAAATAACACAACAAACCTTAAGATATTTTTTTGTGTGTAATGATTTTGAACATCTATTGTTTACTGATTTTTTTTCAGAGTAAGCTCAGTTTTTGCACATTCTGTCTGCTGCTTGAAAATCTCAAGCATTTTTAATAAATCCTAGTTACGATGAAACAACACACGTTTTGAATATTTGCAGATTGCTCAGTGTATTGCTCAGTATTAGGTTTATCTTTACTTGGTTGTTCCTAACCTTTGGCTGAATTTTTTTTAAAGATTTTATTTATTCATTCATGAGAGACACAGAGAGAAGGGCAGAGACCCAGACAGAGGGAGAAGCAGGCTTCCTGTGGAGAGCCCAATATGGGACTCAATCGCAGGACTCCAGGATCCCGAACTGAACCAAAGGCAGATGTTAAACCACTGAGCTACTACCCAGGCATCCCTGGCTGAAATTTTCATTAAAACTCAAATTATAGACTATACTATTTCTGTTATGTAATAGAGAAAACCAGTATGATGTGTTAATGAACACAACGCAGCAACTTGGTCTAATGAGTTGGTGGCCCAAAATCTAAATGAGGACATGTGGACAATCATAATCAGATCAAATGCTTTTAATTGATATCAGATAGATGGTGCGATGTTGAAGATAGTGACTCACAAGACTTGTATTTAAATTCCATCCCAAGAATTACATTGATTTCACTTTCTCTCAAAATATCAGAGTGTGATAATCAGAGAAGTGCTTGCCAAAAGGTAGGTGCTAACCAGCAATAATCTCAAACTTGGGCATACCTTTGAGAAGGATGCTTGCTTTAGGCTTTTCACCCCCTACTCACCTACCACCACGGTGTGTGTAGTCATTTATTCATCTGTTCATTCGCCAAATAGGCTGCCCTGTATGCAGACTGGCTAAGAGTCCCTTATCCCCTTGGTAGTTAGTACCGCTGGCTACTAGCCCCATCGCTCACTCTCTTGAGAGAGACTGTTGATGATCAATTCTATCACACTTTTACCATTCAGTGCACAAAGTGTAAGCACAAGATCCCTCCAGTCCTCCCCTGTGTAGCCATGGCTTTCCATATTTCCATGCCCTGATGCTGCCATATCTTTCCTCCTCAGTCCCCCAGGCTCTTCCTGTCCTGCTCTGTCCTGTTCTGCAAATGGTCCTGTGTCCTTAACTTCTCCAAGTGTTCCCTCCACCTTCTTGCTCTTACTGAAGACTCCCTCTTCCTTAAGGTCTCCCTGCCTTCTCAGCAGCTCTGTCCAGTGGAGTTGCTTTCTCTCTCATGTGAAGAGACTTTGTGTCCTGTTACTTCTCATTGTTACTTGTAGCCTGATTCCTCTGCCCTCTTTTAAATTCTGAATCTCCTTTGAGGGTAAGGCTTCTTTTTTTAATTTAAAATTTTTATTTATTTATTTATTTATTTGAGAGAGAGAGAGAGAGAGAGAGAGAGAGAGCATGAGCAGGACGAGGGACAGAGAGGGAGAAGCAGACTCCCTGCTCAGCAGGGAGGCCAAGGCAGGGCTCAATCCCAGGATTCCAGGATCATGACCTTAGCCGAAGGCAGATGCTTAACTAACTGAGCCACCCAGGTGCCCTGAGGTTAAGGCTCTTTGTGTCACCCTGGCATCTACCAACAACCCAGTCATTCCCGTTTATCCATCCAAGACTTTGGAACCTGTCTCCTATTCTGTGTCTTGGTTCCCAGACCTATTATCATCAGAGGTGACTCTAGTCCTCATGGGCCATGTAGCCAATGTGCTGGCTGCTCAGGCCCTTGCCCTCTGTAACTACACTGGCCTTCTTGTCACCATGTCCATCACCCACTTCTTCTGTACCACCTTGGAAGTGTTCATCACCAGGAACTGCTTCTTTTCCACAGTAGCCAATTCAGGCATCCCACTGGCTGACCTTTACTTTTCCCCATTCAGCTTGCTTGTTGGGCTACATATGTTATGACTGTCCTCTTACTTAAACAGATCCATTGACCCCTGTGAGGTCCCACTTGTTCAATTTGCACCCTTCCTCTGCTTATCAACCTGAGATTTCGTAGTCATAAGCCCAAGGACTGAGCAGCTGTTTTAAGATGGGTCACTAACAAAGAGTCCCAACAAAACAGCGTGGATGAGGGGAGAGATGCTTTTTCCTAAGAGAATCAGAATATTGTTGCAAAAAGTTAGGAGAAAGGACGCCCAGCAGGCCAAGACACCACCAATGACCACACCGATTTCTTCTGCAATTTCTTCCTGACAGAGTTATTTAGATGATCTGAGTTATTTGGCTCGTTTTCTGTTCATGTTCCACCTCGACTGTGTATGCCACCTCTTTCCAACTGAAACCAGAAATCTTGGCTCAAAGTTCCCTTACAAAAAAAGCTTCTACTTCACTATATACACAGGCACTCTGTGTTCTCCAAAATTGAAATGACTGAGGATATCTTTTCTCAAGGCTGAGAAAACATATGGACGAGAGTATGCTACTTCTCATAGTCTGCAGCCTTTTGACAAGACATCTGCTACAACATTTTTTGTTCTTGGATCATGGACTGTTGTTTGCCAATTGTTTTCATAAATATTAATCCTTGAAATCTTGACTGACATATAAGTTGTTCTTTTTGGATTCTTTTCTTCTTTATATGCACCATCTTTAAATAATTGTGTCACAATATAATAAACAAGGGTTTTCTTATGAAAAATGCCTATTTTAAAATTGAAGGCTAAAATTTCTAATTCAAAAACTTGTTTTCTCTCTTCTTTTTTTTTCTTTATATTTGAGTTCTCTTTGCTTTGCCTTTACTTAACTAGATTTATTGCTGATGGAATACTGCTCTTGCATTCATTTTGCAGTGTTTCGCTTCAGCTCTTAGAAGTTCCTTAGGAAGACACTTAAATTTAACTTCCCCAAGTACTCGACTGATTTAGTCCCAAGGTAGTTAACTATTCCTTCTCAGCCTGAAATTAGGAGCTTTAGAGCTGGGTCGGGATTTTTTTTTTTTTTTTTTTTTAAGATTTAGTTACTTATTTAGGAGAGAAAGAGCAAGAGAAATTCAGAACACAAACAGGGGAAGGGGTAAAGGGGGAGGGAGACAAGTAGACTCCCCGCTGAGCAAGAAGTCCAACACGGGGCTCTATCCCAAGACCCTAATAAGATCATGACCTGAGCCACAATTAAGAGTTGGACACTTAACTGAACCACCCAGGCACCCCAAGTTGGGTCAGGATTTTGAACTGGACTATGAATTGCCTGTTTAAGATGTTTACTAATGGCAGTCAATGCATGTTAATTTCTAATCATACCTTTGCATGAAAAGATCATTGAAAAGTCTGTGATGGAAGATACAGTGAGCACACCTTCCACTGAAGAGTGTTATTTAATGACTACTGATAAAGTTTTACTGGCTCTACCATGCTCTAAGTTGCACATCTAAAGCACTGTAATTGCTACATGCAGTTTTTGGAGCTCATTCTTACTATGCATGGTAGTTCCTGATTTATTTTACTGTTAACCTCTAAGGATCAATAATTCAGCACATTTTAAATTGTTTCAATTATTTCTCAATTAATAAAACAACTTAAGAATGAAAAACCTTTCACATAGATATTGTCTGTGAGGCCTGCTAACAGAGTCATGTGCGTGAAGCCATTGCTGCCAAACATAGCTGGTGATTCATTTAGAGGGAAGTTTATTTGAATGCAATGCTATAGGATATTTTCTCCTCAATAAACTACCTGTTCAACATTGAATTTAATCCATGGTTTAAAAAATACATTATAAGATCTCAAGAGGGATGCTCCATTCTTAGGTTTTTCATAAGAGGTTTAGGGTTTTGTTTTGTTTTCTAAACTGGGATACTCTTATTAAAGGAGAGTTAATAGATTGGAAAACACAGTAACTTATCAATGTGTGATGAAACTGGTTATGTCTTTGGCTGTATCTAGAATCATGTAAAATTATATTTAGGATAGAAGAGTTTTTCATATTTTGTTATCTCTAGAGGCTATGTTGAGGACTGGGAACGTATCTCACAGCTGAGATCAAGCACAGTTTTCTCTGAGGTCTATTGGCAAGTGTCAGCTCTCTTCTACATCTGCCATTTTCTGAGAGTAAAATGAGATTCACATGTTTGCATACCATCTTCCTGATCCTTGCCAGGGATACTTTCTGGAAGGAGCATAGTGAATATTACTGCTGTGCCTCTATTTTAGAGAGAAAAGAGAATCTCACAAAAATTGGGAGCTGTTCCAGGGTTGAGTCAGAAGTTGAGGAGTAGATGAAGGGGCCATTTCAGGGAGGCTGCTGCTGGGACAGCTAGTGATGCTGTGCAGTTAGGAGGATGGATGTGTTGAGCAGTGTGCTGCCATGTCAGGGATTAGCACCAGAGAGGGGATTATCTGGAGACAAGCCTGGCCTCACTTGTGTGATTTCAGTCAATAACCAATACCTGTTGAGTGTTGTATCACACTCTGTGGTAAGATACAGAGGAATGAAATGATACCACTTATATTCATTTTCTGGGGCTGCCATAACAGTGTACCATAAACTGGTAAACAATAGAAATTAATTATTTTGGAGCTCTGGAAGCTAGATGTGCAAGACTGGGATGTCAGCAGGATTGGTTCCTTATAAGGGAAGGATGTCCTCCCTCCTTGCTTATAGATGACCATCTTCTCCCTGCATCCTCAGGTGCTTTTCCCTCTGTACATTTGTCTGTATCTAAATTTCCTCCTCTTATAAGGATACCAGTCATATTGGATTACAGCCCACCTTAATGACCTTGTTTCAACTTAATTATCTCTTTAAAGCCTGTCTCCAAACATGGTTCTGTTCTGTGATAATAAGGTTTAGGACTGGGGATCCCTAGGTGGCGCAGCGGTTTGGCGCCTGCCTTTGGCCCAGGGCGCAATCCTGGAGACCCGGGATCGAATCCCACGTCGGGCTCCCGGTGCATGGAGCCTGCTTCTCTCTCTGCCTCTCTCTCTCTCTCTCTCTCTCTCTGTGTGTGTGTGTGTGACTATCATAAATAAGTAAAAATTAAAAAAAATAAATAAAATAAGGTTTAGGACTTCAACATATGAATTTTTGGGTCATGCAGTTCAGCCCATAATACCACCTCAGTCTTTAATCTATTCATAGATAAGGTATGTACAAATATTTTCTGTGTGCTCTTCCTGTGCTCATTTTGTTGAGGGCAATCAAATGCACTGAGCAAATTGCTGGTATCCAGAAACAGAGATTTAGGAAGTTTTTTTTCTAAGCATTATAATTTAAGTCCATCTAAACCAACAAAGAGACATAGAAAAGGGATTTTACTCTTCTCTTATTTATAACTTAGGCTAATGCTGAAAGAAAACAGTTGACTGGGATAAAGACTCCCATGGCAGTGAGAAGTACATTGGTAGATGTTTGAGCATAAAATTGAAACATTATCTATAGATCTGACTAGTTATAAAAACGCAAAATGGGAAAATTTGAAAATCTGATGGAATTTTAATTTTAACATTTGTGATATTCTTTAGCTTGGACTGTCAAAAGCATAGTCAAGTTTGTTTTTTGAGCACTTTTGACAAGTGTTTCAGCATAATCATGAAAAATTGCCAGTTTCAGATGTGACCTTTGGAGTTTCTGTATTTTTACAAGTTAAATTGAAAACTTATTCTGGGCTTATTGTTTTGGCAATTTAGCATTCTATTTCTCTCATAGCAAAATCCTACATTGAAAAATGTACCTTTTCTGGAGGAGTGCTTTATCTTGTTTACATGTATTTATAAACTACCTCCACAATTTTATAATTTATTTTGCTAAATAACCAGTTTTTAAAATGGTTATTTCTAATACCCACATAAGGATCAAGTGACTTTTTAAAAAAACATGATGCAAACATGGACACTACTTTTAGCCTAGCCCCAATGCCTTAATTCCTCGTACCTGTATGTGGGAGATGAAGTGACTTGTCATTATTTTAAGAAAGAAAGGGATACAAGTTAACAGGATTAATTACCTTTGTAAATATCCTGGTTTATAGAATATTTTTCCAATATTTTAGGGCAACATTATTTTATTTTCTTAGGTGCAAAGTTTTGCTACTTCTAGCATATTTTGCACCAGTTCTCCTATACCGACAAAACTAGGATAAGCAGCATCAGAAAAATAGAGATCAGGCTACATTCCAGACTAATTCCTTCTGTCCTCAAACAAGTGACTGTTTGAATAGCTAAATTAAGATTATTGATCATTTTTGTTTTGATGCTGGTATAATCTTTCCCATGAGTCTCTAAGTCATTGCTTACTTCGCTAACTTCACAGGGAAAGGGAATTTTCATGTATCATTGAGATATATATTTATACATATAGGTAAATGCAGTAAACATGAAGCATGGAACTTGGTAGCAGAAAATCAAAAGTATAAAGTGAGAAAACACCACCTGTTAAAAATGAGACTGAGGTTCATTATTCTGGAAGTGGAGAGTCAGTTTAAGCCATATAAGAATAATGATCACCAGAGCATTGTTATTGATATATCACGAGGCCAAGAGGAGTGGAAAAATCCAGAGGCAGTTTTTAAAACCAGTGTTTTCTAAATTTGGTTTTTACTTCAGTTTGATATACATGATCAGTATGTGGTAAATAGTTAGAAGCTGGTTACAGAATTTAATGTGAAAATCATTTGTCCGATTTTTAGCTCACTGTTGTTATTTTCTGTGCATTTATTGAAATGTCTTACACACTTAATGCTGTGGAGTGTTACACTTGTTTGTAACATTTGCCTCAGATGTTTCATTGGGCAGAATGCAATAAGGTGCATTAGGAAAGTCCAATGAATATTTATGGTATTTCAAGGGAGCCACACACAGAAATGAACTTACTGGCTCCCAGATATCTATCTTTCATCTTACTCTTAAGGGTATTTAAAACAAAAAAAATTTGCTGTAATTGATTTATTTTACCGAATATACTAAACATTCCATGACTATATCCAAACCTAAAAATGTTGATAGTTCAACACTAACAGTGGGTTTAAATGGAATCATAAAAGGATTTACTCGAAAAGGCTTATTTTTGGCTTTTATCTGTCATCAGCTTTTCTTTGTTGAATATAATTTTTATGATTTAACATTTATAAATTAGGTAGCATGCATTTAGATAACTCAAAATGAGAAAACAAAATATTTCTGGAAAGAAGTATTCCTTTTTTTTCTCTGAACATATTGCTACAGTCACATATAGATAAACCACAGTGCTTGACAAAGCTACATCCATGTGGCCTTTGTATCCAGAACAATATTCATACTATTTGAGAACCCAGTAGGGGGGAAGTTAAGGTTGAGACCAACCTCAGAGAATCCCACACCAAGTACAGTTCCTGATGTTGGAAATAGAAGGCAGGAGACATTGTTTGTGGAGGTTATGGCCATTTTAATTGCAGTTTTTCATAGTCCCTATTGGTAGGTCCTTCTACATTTACTCCTGAACAATCAAAAAAGAGAAAAAAATCTCTAGGATTAATGGGGAAAATGATCCTTGGCAAATAATATCATTGGAAGATTATTAACATTGGCAATACAAAAATGAAGTGTCCATGATATAAACACGAACACAAGAGAACAGCCAATATAATTTTAAGTATTCTGTGACATCTGGGTCTTTCTGTGAGGATTTCAGACCTACAGAATTCCAGAACAAATGATTGGGAAATTAGCTGGTTTTCTGACCCCATATAAATGAGAAAACAAAATATTATCTATAGATTTTTGACTGTATACAACTATTAAATATGAACTTAACCTGACTCTGTACACAGGTCAAATATGACATTTAAGGTAACCTTGTACAGTCAAGACCACTGGTCTGGCACTTAGGGGCTCTCTCTGTATCATGATTAGAGGGGAATCGTAGGCCCCTTGGCTCTCACCTGCCTCATCTATCAGGTTAAATTAGAAGCCAGAGCTAAATCAGATGATCTTTTGGGGTCCCTTCTCGCATGTTTCTCTGACTTTCCTTCTGTTTTCTGGATTTAGTTTCTTAATGTGAGTACCAAGTAAATAAATTCCTACTTAGAAATATCAGAGGATAGACTTAAGCTGCCCCCCCCAAGATCATAATCAAAAAATTTATTAAGCTGCTTCACAAGATTATAATTAAAAATTATAATGAAAATTTGAGATATTTAATCCTCGCAGTAACTGTGTGAAGTATGTGTAATTTCACCCTCCATTTCATAAGTGACAAAACTGAAGTATAGGGGAGGTAGGTCATTTGCTCAGGTTTTACAGATAAACCCAGGTGACTTAGCTGGGATGAGATCCCAGGCAGTATGGTTCCTAGGATCTTTGCTCTTTAATATTGAATTACTTTTCTGTCTCTCTTTGGGCAAAAGCAGGGCGAGAAGAGTGAAAAGTGACAGGGGTTTGTGTTTTGTGTGGGCTATTAAGAGAATGCCTCTTTGATACTTGATGGAGACTTGAGGTAGGTCAAGGGACACACCATGCAAATATCCGGGGCAGAGGAAGCAGCAAGTGTTAAAGACCCAAGCTGGGAGCTGGCTTCCTCTATTTTAGGAGAATGGCGTGACTAGGGAGGAACTAGTGTAGTGATGCAAGGCACTAGGTCATGAGACCAAAGAAGTGGGTGAAGGACCAGATCATGTAGGACTTTTGTAGGAGACTATAAGACCTTTGGTATTTCCCCTGAATTAGACAGGAAGCCAGTGGAGAGTTTGGAGTAGAGAAGTAAGTTAAATCTGATTTATGGTTTACAAGGACCACTGTGTGTGCTATGCAAAGAGTAAACCAAAGAGGGAAACCTTGTGTTGCTAGTGCTCAGCACAGCAAATAGGTATATTATGGAACTGAACCGATTAGGTGCCGAATTATTCCTACTCCTGCCAGGCTTCCTCAGATGAATACAGAAAGTCTAGCCAAGAAATCACGTCCCCTTTGCGTGGTATCTCGTGTATGCAAATAGCAGCAATATCAAAAGGGGAAATACAGTTTTAATTTGGAGGGAGATTGAATTTCATGAGTGATGAACCTGAAGTTAAGAAAAATATGTAACACAAAGTTTCATTCTTTTACAATGTGTAGTGTAGTTTAGAGCAGGATTCCAGTGACTGGTGAAGAAATGTTATTCCAGTACAGCTTCCTCTTCAGGTTGGGCAGCCCGGGTGGCTCAGCGGTTTGGCGCCGCCTTCAGCCCAGGGCGTGATCCTGGAGACCTGGGATTGAGTCCCACGTCAGGCTCCCTGCATGGAGCCTGCTTCTCCCTCTGCCTGTGTCTCTGCCTTTCTCTCTCTCTCTCTCTCTCCTCTCTGTGTATTCTCATGAATAAATAAATAAAATCTTTTTTTTAAAAAAACGGTGGATGCTGTTATAATAAGTGACTAAGGAAGAATTTGGAAGAGGATGATAGGATAGACCCTATTTTCTGAGATAGATGCAGTGTTCCTAGAACATCTTAGTGTATTGGGTCTTATATTTAGCTCTGTAGTTCCCAAAGAAAGTTCAACACTCGGTATGGCTCTAATTCAAACTATTGCTAGTCTTAGGGCTTGAAGAAGTCCTTTAAGTAATATCCCTCTCCCTGGATTTGGAACAGTTGAGACAGGAATCATTCAGCTCGAAGTCAAAATGCAGCTTAATACTTACTTTCAGTGCCCAACTGGAAAACATACTTTAGATCCGTGGATGTTTTCACTAGTATTTTGCTCCAACTTAATAACCACCCCACATTCCCCAAAGGGATAAGCCTCTTGGAATATGACAGAGACCTGTGCAGAATTCACATGCCCTTGTGGTCAGGAAGAACTTAGGAGAGGCTTTGCTAAGCATCCTCTTATTCCTTCTTTCCAACTCACTAATCAGATAAAGTACTTCCCCTTTTCAGGGGAGTGGGTGAGTGAATGGGGTGGAGGGCAGAGAGAGGTCAGAAGTGTCACTAATCAGAGTCCTCCATCTGTGACACATGAGGTTAGGAAACAGAACTTCTTTATTGACCTTTCTCTACTGGGAGCTTTTCTCATTACAAAAATTTTCCTTGCCTTTATTCATGAAAATTCACATTTTTATGAGAGATACTGTGTGTGTATATATATATTATACACACACATATATATACACACACACATCTATATATATACTGTATAAAGAAGAATTTGTGGATATGTGTGTGTATATATACAACTATAATATAATTGTATACATATATACAGTATATATACAGATATACCTGCATGCATATATACAGTATATGTATATATACTGTATCCTATATACTATATATACATATATACATATATAGTTGTGTATGTATAGTATATATAACTATATACTATATATAGTGTATACTATAAGTATATAGTTGTATATAACTAGTATAGTATATATATAGTATAGTATATATATAGTATATATAGTATATATATATAGTATATATGTAGTATATAGTATATACAATATATATTACTAATATATAGTATATACAATATATATATACTATGTATATATAGTTGGCTTTGTACCATAGAAGCAACTGGTCTTAACTTTTCCCCGTAGAGACGTTGATCAATAACAAGTTATCAGCGTTGCTACCTCAGTATGTGCTCCTGCTGAGATCTATGTGGTTGCTAGTTTTACTGATGCCAAATCACTTCTCTTCTCTGTGAGCTTGAGAACTACCAGCATTGGCACATGTCAGTCAAGACCGACTAAAGAAAACTTCTTTACAATGAATATTTGGAATGAATTTTCCCAATAAGTTTGCCAGTGTACCTGAGTGGAAAGGTATTCATTTGATTTCCATTCCCCAAAGGCTGAGTGTTCAACTATATCAGAACCATAGTGTTTGGTGATGCAGCATTTAATAGAATTTTCAGAATTCGATGCCACTGTTAAAAGCTTATGCTCTTCGGCATTAACAACAAACATTTATCAGAAACTGCTTCATACAAAGTACAATACCAAGCTCTGAGGCAAGAGGAAACATCAATTAATTGCCCACAGGGTGTTTGTACTCTGGTATAGAATGCATGCCATGTGAGCACATGTGAAAAGTAAATTAAGTGTGTGCTGCCTGCTAAGGGAATTATATAGGTGTTAGAGACAGAATGTGAAGTCATGCACCAAGGACATGTTTGACAGATTTGGAATGGCTACAAGCTATTTCCTAGGAATTATTCATAAAGCTTGAGACACTAGAAATGAGTGTTACTGTTACCTTTTTAGGAATAGATCATCATGGGCTTCTGGTCCTAGGGAATTTTGGGATGGAGGTAGAATTTTAGCTGGCCCTCAAATATCCCAAGGACTGAGTTGTTTGTGCCCTCCTCTGATTAATAAATAACATCACCTTCCTCCAAGCTGTTCAGTCAGAACCCTAGGTGGCATTCTTGGTTCCTTTTTCTATCTCACTCCACATGTTTTCACTGTTTTTTTGCTTCAATCTGATAACCACTCCACATTCCCCCAAAGGGGTGAGCCTCTCAGAATATGACAGAGACTGGTGCAGAATTCACTTTTGCAGTCAGGAAGAACTTAGGAGAGGCTTTGCTAAGTGTACTCTTATTCCTTCTTTCCAACTCACTACTTGGGTGAGGTACTTGCCCCTTATCAAGAGAGTGGGTGATGAGTGGGTAGACTTGCATCAGCAAGTCCCATTGGTTCTGCCTATAAATGTTTCTTGAACATACCTGACTGCCTGTCTGCCCTGCTAACCCCTGGTCTAAGCCCATTATCCTACACCAAAGCATCATCATCTCTCGTCTGGACTACCCATGATCTTCTAATTCATTTCTCTGCTTCCATCGTTTATAACCTCCAACCAATTATTTCCATAGAATTATAGTTGTAAATCATGAATCACATTATGCTATTCTCCTGTTAAAACCTTTTGATGTATTGCTATTGCTCTTTAAAAGAAAATTCACATTTTCTTCCAGAATAAATAAGGCCCTGTGTGACCTAGTTTGTGCCATCTTTTTAACTTCTCTCACTTATTTTCCTATAATGTAGCCACAATGATGTCATTTCTGTTCCTCAAACAAGATAATCTCTCTCCATTTAGAGGCTTCTCGTTTGCTATTCCTTCTGCCTGGAATGCTGTTCCTCTGGCTGTTTATGCACCTGACTCCTTTTATCCTTTGGATCTCAGCTCAAATGTCATATTCTCGGCTCAAATGCCTTTCTTGACAACTCTGTCTAAATACCTTTTTCTGGGAGTGCCCAGGTGGCTCAGTTGATTGAACCTCCAACTCTTGCTTTCAGCTCAAGTCATGATCTCAGGGTCTTAGGATCAAGCCCTGCACTGGGCTCTGCACTCAGGGTGGAGTCTGCTTGGGATTCTCTCTCTCCATCTCCCTCTGCCCCTCTACCCACTCATGCTGTCTTTCCCTCTCTCTAAAATAAATAAATAAAATCTTTAAAAATGAATAAAACAACTTTTTCCATTTGTTCTTCCTTATAACATCCTGTTCGTTATCTTTCATAGTGCATTTTAGAAAATGCAAACCTCTAGTTTCATTTTTTTGCTATTGTTTACTTGTTTATTGTTTGTTTCCATCAGTAGGCCTATAGCTCCAGGAGGGTAAGAATCTTGTCTTTTGTATTTATTATGACTCTGCAGTGCATATCAGTGTCTTGGATTACTCCGTAGTCCTTTGTAAAATGAGTAAAGAATGCAGCCTGTGTAAGCAGAGGAGAAAGAAAGTGGCATAGCAGGCTCGGTGAATGTGAGCAGAGGGCTTGAGACCAGGTGCATAGCATCCTGGGGGCAGTGCTGGAGTCTGCCTGCTCCAGGGGCTGGGCAAGCCTAGCTAGCACGAGTGTTAGCAGTGGTGGCCTGGGTTGGAGGTTGGGGCTGGGAGCTGGGCTAGAATGGCTGAAAGTAAAATAGTCTCAGTGGTGAGTGCAAATTGTATTTGAAGAAGGAAATAAGAGATTAATAACAGAAGAACCATATTAAGTAGCAGGTCTGATAAGGTGAGTTCAGGTTGTAGAGAGAAGATACCAGAGAACATTAGGAGAAGTGCATCATGTGGAAGACAGAAGAATATGGGTAAAATAGTTCAGGCTGTGGTTTATGAACAAGTCATCCTGAGCACTATTCTTTTTGGAAGTAATCTTTTTTTATATGGTGCATAATTATTTCATTAATGTTAGGATATAAATTTAGAAAGTAAAACTAACTTATAGAAGGTCTTAAAGTCAGAGCTGTTGGAGCAGAATTCACCTTTCAGGAAACTTGAAGCTTCTGAGGAAGATCTTTGAACAGGGAGTGACTCTAAAGGTAATACCGCAGGTATCATTGGTGAGAAATGCTGTGAGCTGAGAGGTTAGGTAGGAGAGGATTGTCAGGGGGCAGCTGAGAGCTTAGGAAATGTATTTCTAAGGCTGTTTCATTTAAAAGGATGCACTTTTTATGTGTGTCATTAATCCTGCACCAAAATCTGTTCATAGGAAGTTACTATGCAGTGTAGGGAATGAGGAACTGGACTTTGGGAAGCTTTGTGAGTAGAAATGTTGGCAGGAACAGAAGGGTATCTTTTCTTTGCCATTCCATGCCTCACCATAGGAATATTCATGTTTTACACTGAAAGGTTTTGAAATTTTCTTTTCCTGTCTCTTCTCTAAGATGACTAATGGCAAAGAGCCTGTAAAGCTGGGCTGTAATATTACAATACATCAGTAGGTGTCACCATCTCACAAATGCTTTATTCCACTCTTAGAAATTCTCAAGTCTACAGCTTTAAATCATATAAAATAAATTAATGTTTTATTTTATCCCACATCTTTTGAGCTCTCATTCCATAGTTAGAAATATTTATTCAGGTCACAGGAAATCAAAAATTTTTTTAAATAATAAATTTATTTTTTATTGGTGTTCAATTTGCCAACATACAGAATAACACCCAGTGCTCATCCCGTCAAGTGCCCCCCTCAGTGCCCGCCACACAGTCACCCCCACCCCTTGCCCTCCTCCCCTTCCACCACCCTAGTTCATTTCCCAGAGTTAGGAGTCTTCCATATTCTGTCTCCTTTTCTGATGGAAATCAAAATTTTTTCTAAATCTACTTGCCTATGATAACATAGTCACATTTTATTCAGAATTTTTTTGGTACTACTTTCATACAATTGGTAGTCTGCTTAATTTTCGCTACTGTAATATTACATTATTTATTTTGATAATATTTTGATATTTGGTGGAGCTATAGACACATCTTAGAACCAGAAAAAAATACAGTGTTGTGTACTTGGTTTCATTTTTTCTCTCTCCATATAACATTTCTACCATCATAGAAAGTTCTATTAGACAGCCCTGGCATAGATTAAGCTGATCTCTTTCATTAAAAAAAAAAACTACAAGGACAAACATTATATGGTCTCATTCATTTGGGGAATATAAAAAATAGTGAAAGGGAATAAAGGGGAAAGGAGAGAAAATGAGTGAAAATATCAGTGAGGGGGACAAAACATGAGAGACACCTAACTCTGGGAAACCAACAAGGGGTAGTGGAAAGGGAGGTTGGCAGGGGGTGGGGTGACTGGGTGATGGGCACTGAGGGGGGCACTTGGAGGGATGAGCGCTGGGTGTTATGCTATATGTTGACAAATTGAACTCCAATAAAAAAATATATATTAAAAAAAAAACTATAGACATTACTGTGTGCCTGGATTCAAGTTCTTACACATAGTAAATTTTAAAAAATTTAGAGCAGAATATGGCTTGAAATTTATTTTCTTAGTATATTTCATTCTCAGTTTTAGAGATTTGTTTTACATAATTAGGGCACAAAATAGCAATAAAATGGAAAGAAGTCAAGAGTCAAATATCTATGTATATATATAATTTCTCAATATTTATTTTTAGTTTAGTTTTTAATATACACAGTGAAATATTACTCAACCATTAAAAAGAATGAAATCTTGCCATTTGCAGTGATGTGGTTGGAGCTAGAGGGTATTATGCTAAGTGAAATAAGGCAGTTAGAGAAAGGCAAATACCATATGACCTCACTTATATGTGGAATTTAATATACAAAACAGATGAACATAGCTGGGGGAAAAGGAAACAAACCAGGAAACAGACTCTTAACTAGAGAGAATAAACTGGTGGTTACCAGAGGGGAAATGGGTGGGAGATGGGTGAAATAGGCAATGGGGATGAAGAGAGCTTGTGATGAGCACTGGATGTTGGATGTGAGTGATGAATCACTAAATTCTACACCTGAAACAAGTAATACATGTATGTTAACTGCACATAAATTGATAAATTGCCATTGTAATTCTAGCACTGGGATTTAAATAAAAACATGAAAAAATAACCCAATATTTATAAATCTAATAACATTTCTTGCAAACTAGATATACTTAATATTTTAGAATGCATATTCTAATTAATCCCTGGAAATAAACTGATGAGAATATGAGGCTAGGAAATCCCTGTGGCTCATGTTTAGGAATAGATAACTCATATTGAACAATTGGTTATACTCTATGTAGTGTGTTAAATATGTTTTTCATTCTCGTGCCTTCCCAATTTG
Source organism: Canis aureus (assembly GCF_053574225.1). Taxonomy (NCBI): domain Eukaryota; kingdom Metazoa; phylum Chordata; class Mammalia; order Carnivora; family Canidae; genus Canis; species Canis aureus. Next base: position 21,385,890 of record NC_135635.1, read on the forward strand.
AAAGTTCATGTGAAATGGCAGGGATAATATTACATATCCCTGATATCTAGGAAAAGCATGCTATTTTCTTTTACTCTCACACTTTACTTCTGGCCATCAAGTATGTGAGTTTTTCCCCCAGCAGCACACCAGCTGGGTGTCCCTCAGTGTAACTCAGTTGTGCACTATCCACCTGGTAGTAGCGGCAGACCCTGGGGGCTAAGGGCTCAGTCCCACAAGGCTGCACCCCCTTTCCAAATGCCAATGCAAGTCCAGGTTGTTACCTGTGCTTCTGACCAACCAGCTATTAAATCTGAGGTTCCCAGGACCCCCTCCTCAGGTTTGATAATTTGCTAGAGTGGTTCACAGCACTCAGGAAAAACAGTTCACTTGCTAAATTACAAGTTTATTATAAAAGGATACAATTTAGGAATAGCCAGATGGAAGGGCTGCATGGGCAAGGTGTATGAAAAGGGGAATGGAACTTCCTTGCCCTCTCCGGACACATCACCCTGTCAGTACCTCCACGTGTTCACCAACCTGGAAGCTTTCTAAACACGTGTTCAGGGATTTTTATGGAAGCTTAATCATGTAGACTTGATCAGTTGTTAAGTCCATTTCTAATCCTACTCCCCTCTCTGGAGAATGGGGCGATGATGGCTGGTGGGGGCTGAAAGTTCTAAACTTCTAACTATGAGTTGGTCTCTATGGTGACAGGCCCCTATCCAGCAGCCCACCAAGAGTTGCCTCATTAGAACAAAGATGCTTCCATCACCCAAGAAGTTGCAAGAAATTTAGGAGCTCTGCAACAGACGCTCTATCACTTAGGAAATTGTGAGAGTTAGGGCTTCTTGTCAGTAACCAGGATCAAAGACCAAATATCAGCAGAAACTGGGAACAGAAACCCTTCTATATATTTCTTATTATCCCCCATTTGGTTGTTTGAAAAGTACAGTAGAATATTTGATATTTGCTTTCTCTCTTGCTAGCTTAGAAGCCGCAGTGTCTTTTATCCTGGTAAATCTTGTGTGCTGAATGACTGGTTTTAATGAACTGTTTCTACCAGTAGGGAAATGGTCCCTGTTTTATTTGCTGCTATGAAAGTCTCAAAACATGTGACTGTCCATGTGAACACTCTGTGCAGATTAAAACTGCAGGGCATGATTGGAGGAGACACGAACTGCCAAGCCACCGAGGCGGCTAAGAAGGCGTCCTCTGCCAACGACAGCATGGGATTATGTAACGCCTGCAGTGTCTGGCACTGTGCTCCACTGGAGACACATCACGTGTTGTGCAATGCTCTTGGCCCTGAAATTCAATTAGATTGCTTTGAACGATCCGTGAGTCTGCATGAGATAAGCTTTTACTGCTCTACACTAGAAAGCAAATGGGTTGATTAGCTGCACATAAATTGATAAATTGCCATTGTAATTCTAGCAAGGATATTTGCATTATATGTACATCATCATGCCACAGAGGAGCAGAATTTAAGCATTATGTAACCTGGAGAAATAATGGGGCAGGAAAATCCAACCGTCACGACTAGAGAAAAAATATTTTCTTACAGACATGTAGCAATAGTTTTTTGTTGTTGTTATTTGTTTTTATAGATTTTGCCATAGTTTTGGGGAATCTGCTTAAAGATTGCCAGTATTTTTTTTAATGCCATGATCTCTGAATTAAAGTAAAGAAATTGACAGAGTGATAATTTCGGTGGGGGGAAGGAACTTTTATTGGAATGGATTTTAAGTTTTGAGTTCAAACAGCCTTCTAATACTGAGCAGATTTATTTTCTTCGTGAACTTATAGTTGATCAATTTAAGGGATTGGGAACCATTAGAAATTAACCTCATACTGTTTGGCTGAGACCTTTTGATATCTTTTCACAAAAGGAGATCAGGGATGGAGGAGGAAAGGTAATAGTAAATGTTGGGAAATTGAGATCTTGGAAAGAAGTTGAGGATTATTGTTCTGTTAAGGGCTTTAAAGAGCCACTGGGAAACCACCAAAATCAATGATGTGAGCTTGACTTTCCTCCTTCTACCCCCATATTCCTCCAAATAGGATTTAAGGTTTTTACCGAAAGCCGTGGTTAAGAAGTTGATGTTCATTAGAATCGTTTGGGACACTGAGTTGAAACCTAAGGCCCTGAAATCTTATACAGAGAGCTTCCATTTTTGTTATATCAACAGGGATTAGGTGTACAGTTCCTTTGTGGTGTTAGGTGAAGAGGTCTTGAATTGTAGTAAAACCAGTGCCATTGCAGTTTTCTCCCTATTGGAAAAAGGCTTTTATTTCTGATCTATCTTTTGAAAATCTTCTCAGGACATCAGTTTGCTTGGTGTAACCTTATATCCTGACTTTAATCCAGGTGGATATTCATGAGTTTTTTCTTTTTCCCTAAACAATCATATTAAAACCAAGATTTTAACAGGCTTTTATTTTAATATATTACCTAAATTTTGTGAGGTTCAATGTGCTTGTGTGTTTTCCATTCATTAATTATTCTCCAGTAAGTGTTGTTATTCCATTTAATCAAAGGGAAAATAGATGTGTAGAGAGGTCCAATGAGCTGCCCGGGGTCACAGTGCAAGGAAGTAACTGGATAGGGTTCCAAAGCAAATTGTAAGCATTTCATCCCACTATAATAATCACCCCCAAATACAGTTCCATGGACTGGTTCGAGGCTGGCTGATATTTCAAGGAAATTCTATTTTATTATGCCTAGAATAAAAGTCTGGGACTCTCTCATTTTCAAAAAGCTTCCCAGATGATTCTGATAACAAGATCAGAATTGGTAGCTACGTCATGTCCGGTATTCTGAGCTGAAGAGACAGCATTAGAACAACTCTATTTATGCTGTACTTCATATATTTTTTGTTCAACCTTCTGATATATACATAAATACATAATCTCCATATATAATACATATGTATATATTCTTGTAAATTCAAACAAAACCAAACTGTAAAAATAGAGTTCATTATTTTTTGTTTCTTTGTAGAAATTTATTAAAAATGTATTTTTCTAGAATAGACATGAAATATTCTGTGACCAACCTAGTAGTAATTTTTAATAGACATAAGAATATGGTGGGAAATGTAATTCAGTAAGTGGCATCTGCTATAAAAAGGCTAGTTTCTAGGTCTTAAATTGATGCTAGCTGGTGTAACTTTGTTAATGAGTGAATTCAGAGTTGGTTTAATGAGTTGGTGACAGAGGGATGGCTCGTTATCATCAGTGAACGGAACTTGCTGATGCGTCTTTACAAAATAATAAAAAGGAACTAGCTCATCCCTTACTCTATCATAACCGAGTCTTTTTTTTTTCCTTTCCTGTTTGCATCTTTAAAAGATGATATATAATCTATCACTACTGGGGCTGGGGCTCTATGAACATCTTTCTTTTTTTATTCCTTCCCCCCTCCCATCTTTTTGCAAAGATCTTGTTTTGTACCACAAACATTCGTTTTAAAGGGGAATGTTTGAAAAGGCCAAATTAAGTCTGTGAACCTACATGTTTCGTGACCAAAGTATCATGGCTCAGGCTTTGAATGGACTCCCAAGGGGGCTCTGAATGCGTATAACAAATCTGAAAAATTTTGACAGTTCTAAATTAATAAGCAGGGTACAGATAACTTTACAGAACGTGCATTTTCTAGAAACACATTCTTTTTTTTTTTTTTTTTTTTTTTTGTGTTAGAAACACATTCTTAATGCTTCAACTGTCATAGTGCATTTACTAAGTGTATGTCTGAGGAGTTACGGCACTTTTTGCTTAAATTTTATTATTTACATAACACTGGTATTATATAATAAATAGCAATAATGTTTCATGTGTTGTATTTAGAGAAATAAATAATAATAACATGTGTTACGGTTTTTTAAACCTCAGTCATGAGTGAATAAACTTCTTTGCAAATGAACCAAATATTAATGTCAACTTTACATAACTACTGAAAATGCACTGCCTCACAAAAATGTCTAAAGGTAATGAAACAAATGAAATCAGCATTATACAGATTGCTTACGTGGAGTTGCTTCTTTAGGATTTATTCTATAGAAAGGAAGCTCTTCAGGGACAGAGTCTGGGTCTTCAATGTACTTTCTTTCCCAATAACTAATATTACAAAATTAATGTGATAATGCATATAATTAATCAAGGAACTCTAAAAAGAAACACATTACATTCCTACATAAATGAATTCTCCCCAATTCCTGACTTACTCTGCTATAATTTTTCAAAGTTCGATCAGCCTATAGAAGATCCACATCCATGAATGTCTACTCAAATTTGTAAGTGGTATGTGCTTAAAAAAATAAAAATAAAGATTTGCTTGATGTATTAGGTTTGAGTGAGGAACAGAAAAAACACAAGGTATTTTAACAGATTATTTAATATAAAGAATTGCTAACTGGGAATTGAAGACATGGAAGGGAACACTACAGCAACTTTAAGGAGCAGCTGTCACCTCTAGGGCTGGAGCAAAGGGAAGAGATTGGAATTATTGAAGAGAAGGGGACCTGTATGGCTGGATGCAGACTTAACAAAAGGCCGAGTGCAGATGTTTCTGGGGAAAAGGCATGACAGAAAAACAACAAACTGGGTTAGCCAACTAGCTATGGGCAGGAACCACCCCTGCCTGAATATCGTGTGGCTGGATTGCCACTCATGGGAACAGGAAGCAAAACCAGGAAGTCAACAGGAAGCCCACTAGAAGTAGACAAGAAGAACACGTATCTTCCTCCAGTCTTGCAGGTTCCTTTAATACCTTCTGTGGGCTGAGCTTTTCCTACAGGCAGTCAACAAAGCACAAATATGATTTCACATCACAAAGGCCTGTTTGGAGCTGAGAGGCAATAGCTTAATAACTGGAGCACTCAAGTTTCTTTGAGAATCTTAAAATTCTCTCAAATTATGTTTGAATATTAAGTAATATACCACATGGTTCAAAAATATAAAGAGAATAGCTTCTCACCTTCATGCCCCTTGTATCCTGTTCCCACCCTCCCACCTACCTCCAACTAGGTAATCACCATGGTTAGTTTCTTATACACAAGCAAACATAAGTATGTAATCTTATCTCTGTAATCATATTAGTTATCGTACCCCTATTTTGTGCCTTGCTCTTTTTACTTCACAATATATCTTGTTGATCTTGCTGTATCAGTACATAGAGAGCTTCTTTGTCTTTTTTTAAATCTCATTACCTTAATGAATTCTCTTACTGTTTTCATAGTTTTTCACTTTATTCTCTTTGGTATTCACAGGATAAAATGACATCATCTGCAAATACTGAGAGTTTCCAAATTTTCTATCTCTAGAATCATTTCTCTCTGTTAATTGTTTTGGCTTGTACATCTAGCACTATGTTAAATATTAATGGTAATAGTGAACATCTTTGTCTCTTTCCGGCCTTATTGGGAGTGCTTCTAATATTTCCCATTAAGCATGATCCTGGATTTGGGGATAAGAGAAATAGATTTTATTTTGTTAAGGAAATATACATTTATTGAGCTTATTTTTAAAGATCAGAAATGATGTTGAATTTTGCCAAATGGCTTTTCAGCAATGCCTTTTCTTTTTATACTTAATGTACCAGGTATATTTCCTTATACTTAATATACTATGTAATATATTTCCTTACACTTCCTACATTGTTAACAAATTTCCTGATATTTCTACCATTGAGCCATCTTTGTATTCCTGTAATAGACTCCACTGGGTCATGGAATTTGCATGCGTGCACACACACACATACACACACACACACTGATAATTATTTTTAAAAAGGCTATAGGGATTTTTATCGATCACTATTTATTAGGTTTTTATATCAGTTTTACTTGTTTCATAAGAAGAACTTGTTTTCCTCTGCTCTGAACCAGTTAAAGAACATTAGAATGTTTTCTTTTTTAAAGTTTGGTAGAATTTCCCTGTGAAACATTCTGGGCTTTGTGCTTTTTGGGTGTTTAGCTCTTTGACAATTTCCTCTGTTGGAAATGGTCCTTTGAGATTTTCTGTCTCATTTTTGTTCAATTTTGGAAATTATATTTTGCTAGGAAATTATTCATTTTGGCTTTCAAGAAAATTTTTTTATGGAGATGAAAAACTATGTTGACCATAGAGCATCTTCTTTGTTTTTTGTTTATTTGTTTCTTTGATTATTTCCCCTCTGCAATGTATTACTTAGTGGTTTAGCATTTTATCTTTCTGTCCATTGGATTGTCTAGTGGCTAATCTTTTTCTTTTTTTCCCCAAAGGACAAGTTTTCAAAACTTTATTAGTCTTATTTACTTTCCTTTGTAACCCATTACACTGTACTTCTATATTTAAATTTTATCTGACTTAAATTTTTGCTATTTTTTAATTTTGATGATGACATTTAATTTACTTTAATTGGCATGAATACTTAAGGCTGTGGGTTTTTCTCTCAGAATCACATTAGCTATATCTTACAGCATCTCTTTTTATATAGTAATTTATTTACTGTTGTTTTCTAGGAATTCTGCAGTTCAGTTTGAATTTTCCCTCTGGCCAAAAGTTGCTTAATGAGAGTTTATTATTTTCCAGATAGAAGGGATCTAAATTTTTTTTTTATTATTGAAGTATAGTTGACATACAATGTTATATTAGATTCAGACATACAACATAGTGATTTGACATTTCTATACATTACTCAACACTTTCATATCCTTTTTATATATTTTTCTGTTGATATAACCAGTAATTTATAGGAGGTCTTTGAAGGTCCAAAAGCTTTTTCCTTTCTCCCATCACAAAGACAGAATATACCCTATAAATATGGTCTACTCTGATGATTCCTTTTACAGCTGTAGCGCCTCTGTATCTCTGACATTGCCTTTCCTCACCCTCATTCTGACTTCCAGTGATACAATATGGAATGGAGCTTTTGTGTTTCTAGTGGGCTCCTTAACTTCAGGAGATATATTTTTGCCTTTCCTTTTTGCGCCTGTTGCCAGGCTGTCTGACCTCTCTCATTGCTTCTTCCCTTCACTTTGTCCTCTGTGGCTTCTGCCGGACGGCTGCCCACATGGCCTGCCCTCACATGGCCTCTGTAGCTGCAGATTGCATCTGTCTCTTCCTTTTGCTGAAAATGAAGTTTTCAGGGTTTCCTTTTATTCTCTTTGTGTTTTTTTATTGATTTCCATGGAAGTAACATGATGTTAAATTAATTAGCCATAGATATACTATTAGTTTAGCCATACATATACTATTAGTTTACACAGGTAATACAGTAATTATAGCAGATGATGTACAAATGTGGAAGTGAAATAATGTTCAGACTTCCCCAAAACAGTCACTGTGGAAAATGAGAGAGATGCTACTTTTCTCTTGCCTTTCATTTCCTTAAAAAAAAAAAAAAGCTTCAGTATTGGAATATGGTTGGAATATGGTGCTAGTATTTGCATAGTTCAGAAAGATTATTTTCATTAATAAATGATATAAAGTTCCTGGGGCTTTTGAGTTGTTTTTTTTCCCCTCCGGTTTGCTATATTTTTAACCCATAGGTTCTTTTTTTTTACCTTTCTCTTGTTCTCTTGCTGGTACTGGAGCAAAATTGTTCAATCTAAGTAAAACTTTATGGATCCTGTTTCTCACTGTTCTTTTAAGTATCTTCTTACTTTGATAGTGCAGGATAGGTTCTTGAGTTCTGAGGTAGAAATTAATTTATATATTTGTTAAACTGCTCAGAGTTTCAGAGAATACTTTTCTATCATCTTACTTTTAGGTACTGGGAAAACACACAGATTGTGTTCTGTTTGAAGGCTATTTTTTTTTCAGTCTGTTGTTATAAATCCAGCAGTGGTAGATAATTATGTTTGGACTAAAGAATTAATCATAGTTTAAATGCAAGTTTTAATTGATAAATTAAAAAAAATAAGGTCAGCTTTTCATTAAATCGTATTCCTTTTTGGTAATCTTTAGTAACCAAGGTTAAAATAGCTGGAATTAAGATTAAAAATGATGTTTTAGAATTAATTTTTGTAAATATAGTTCTCAGCAACAGTCAGAAAATAAATGAACTGAAGTCAGTGTTCTAACAGTGTAACTAGCGTACAGTGGCAAGCTCCTGGAGCTGACAATTTTCAAATGATAGTAGCTGGTTATATAAGCCACCCAAGATGGCTTAATGTACTATTATTTCCAGACAGAATTGGAAATAACACGTGCCAAGGCAATAGGCAGTCAGACGAAAACATAACAATTTACTTTCCAATAATTATCATCACCTCTAGCCAGGCTGGAACTTGATTGATCCAGTACAGAAGAATATCTTTTGTATGGATTTATTTCAAGCCCCAAACATCATGACTGCAGCAAATATTCCTGTAAATCATTTCCTGGACCTTATTAGAAGAAATGGTAATAATCACTTCATTCCTTATATATCAAGCTAAACTGTTAACAAATTCCAGCTACTATGACCCATCCATTCATTTGTCCTTTTTTCCTTTTTCCTCACTCTTTCTTTTTACCTCTCATTTTAAAAATTACAGTTACCCTGACACTTTTTTTTTTTACATGAGGGCCGATTATACTAAGGAATTTAGCTTATACTTCTACCATAGCTGGTAAAATAATAACAAAATAAAAACAAAATTTTGCTTCATATCGTGCATAAGCATCACATTGTTCTTGGAATATAAAGTTAATTGAGGGATTTCTAAGTAGTTTCAGCGGTGTGTTAATCCTTAAGCTATCACCGTGGAAGGAAAATATTTTCAGAGGTTCAAAGGCAGGACAAATGAAAACGGACGAATGACAGGGTTGGTGGAAAATAGCTGAAAGCTAGAGTTTGAAACAGTTGATAATGTACATGTGGCCTGCAGTCAGGTGATTTTCCTTCTGGGTAGCTTTTGAGAGACTGAATCTATTCAGGGACAACCACAAGGGAAAGTGTGTGCATGCATGCGTGTGTGTGAATTGTAGTAACAAGGATTTGGAGACCTTGGAAAATTGGATAGCAGAGATAAGATCCTGGAAAGAGGGAATGTGGAGATAAGTAGAGGGGAACCTGGAGAGACTCTAGTGTTGATGAAATGATATTCCCGGATGACTTCTCATGGCAGCTTCGTGACTAGCTTGTGCTCAGTCAGGATTTTTCCCGACAGTGGTGGATCTGGACAAAATACCTTAGGAAGAGTTGCAGCTGGAGCTGCCCAGGACAAGACTCGTAATTGCCCATGCAGGCTGACACATGCTGGCTTGTATTGGTTAAAGTTAACACTAGCTAAGGAAACATGAGCCTAAAAACGTCAGGGGCTTAATCTGATAAAAGTTTACTTCTGTTACCATAATAAAAGTTAAAATCCCAGTGTGAGTGTTCCGGCCAGGCAGCTCTCCTACTACCTCGCTCCCCTAGCAATTTTAAGCCCTAGGTCCCTTCCATATTAGGGTCCTGCATCTTTCCCGGCTGCTTTTCCCATCTGCATCAGGCTACAGCAGAGGAAGGAGCACAAGATTCCCACATGGGCTGGATTCATGTCACTTCTGCTCACCTTCAGTTTGTTCATACTCATCATGTGGCCCCACCTGACTGCAAAGAAGACTGGGCCATGAGGTCTAGCTGTGTGCAGAGGGAGAGGATTTGGGGAGCAGCTGGCCAGCCTCTGCCTCAGGGTTTTTTTCTTTTGCTCTCTTGTGTTGGTAATGATAAACTTACAGGGAAGGGCTATTGGATGGTTATCTTTAACAATGGTCTTCTATCAAAATTTTTGGTTTGCCAGAGGGAACACTATACTACTATTCCTACTTCACGGAGGTAAAATGTTAGCATCATGGCAATGTCATAATGAATCTTAATTCTGACTTAAGCAGAGGCTTTTAAAACACAGGATGGAAATGGCTTTCACAAACCTGAGAAATCCCCTGGGCATAAATGCAGCATACTGTGCTTCACAATGATACTGCAGAGTGTCTTCCTGTAAAGTGTCTGCTCGAATGCTTTCGAATTAAAAATTGGTTCCCTTCTCTGTTCATCGAGAGGTAAAACAAGGGCAAAGGGATGTTTTCAGCTGAGGTGTGAAATGAGGTGAAGAGTAGCTGAGGCAGAGTGGTACCAGGAGGCCGTTCCAGGTGACAGGAGTTGCAAAGCAGAAGATTTCAGTGCCAAGAATGGTGAGAGTGTGTGGAAAGGCATCGAGGAAGTCAGAGCTACAGGAACTGCTGCGGCTGAAGGGTAAAAGTGGAAGACAGAGAGGGCTTGGGCTTCAAGGCTTCATTTTCAGCTAGAATGGACATATGGAAATTCCCTTCCGCCCTCCCATCCTCCTGTTGTTTGTACATTGGTCCCACACATGTCCCAAACATGGCCACACATATGCTTAAACACTGGTCCCCCAAGTGCTCCAGAGTGATTATTCTCTGCCCAACAGAGGCCAAAATAGGATGAATAGTATTTAGTCCATAGAATGACTTTTTAGATGATTTTGAAAACAAGCATCTGATCCTAAGAAAATAATTCATCATTAGGAAGTCAAGCAAATGACAGAAAGCACAGGTATTTGGAAATTTAAAAAAATGAGATAGTATATATTTACAAAAAATTATTGAATGTCTGCTAAGTCCTGGAGGTGTGTTGATCAATAATCTATGATACAGCCATAGAGTTGAGAGTTTGGTGAGAAAGCCAGGTACCAACCAAATAGTTGAACAAGGATTGATTAATTTATTTTCTTTACTTAATTACTCTGAGGGAGAAGTCCTGAGTGCCATAAGAGTGTGTCACTAGGGGCTAGGGCAGGGAAGATGATTTTTCCCAAGAAGGTGACATTGAAGCTGAGACCTGGAGGACGGTGGGTTATTGGTGAAGACAGAAGGAGTTGTGCCATGGTGCACAGTGGAGGGAGCAATGCATTTTAAGGCCCCTGCACCATTCATGGGGTCATACTAGTAGAGATCTCTTACACCTGTAAAAACTTAGACACTTGGAAGCGCAAGGGACTGCAGGGAAGGACTTGATTACAGTTCAGTTGAAAAGAAACTGAGAAAACAGAAGAATTTGAGTGAATCGTGATGATAATAATGAATAAGAAGTAGGGGAAGAGAGTTGACTACAGTAAAAAAAAAAAAAAAAAAACCTTGATTAAGGCAGAGTTCTGTTTAACACAGATATTTTTCTGGGTAGAATTCTTTTTGTGTTCTTCTACTACCAATTCCTGCCTCCAATACTTTCAATGCACATTTTCTGCTTTTTCAAAAAGTTGTCTTTATTTGAAACATTAAACTAAAATAACACAATTTTCATAAATATTCAGAAATAGGATAATGCAGTTGACTCTTGCTGCTAAGCTAGGTGCTATATTAGTTTGTTGTGAGCATCAAATGAGATATTTGTGAGATTGTCCTTGTACATAGTCAAATATTGGTTTATAATTTGATTAAAACTTACTGATTCATTTGTCTCCTTTGTTAAAACAAGTTGTGTCCTTTTACCTCACTCATGCTGGATCTCATGTAATGATTGGACAAAGTGGTCCAAAGAAAACAACTACATTTCCATGCATGCTGATTATCTCTTGGGTTCTGGGAATAAATCCCAACTTGATTGCCTAATAGTGGAAGTGATTTGGGGACATGGAAAAAGCTAAGGCTATGACTTTCTCATTCTTCCTCTCTAACCTGTTAAAGGTGTGAACAAACAGGTGTGTTGTCTTCTCCACAAAGTGGTATGGAGAATGTCTTCTTATAGAAGCCACATGTATTCTTCTTATGCTTTATTTTGTCTGATTCTGACATGTTCATGAATAACACTGTGGCTTTTATGCTACATCTGGAAGATATGTAGTCTTATTTCATGGGAAGGAGCAAAAGGATGGTGGGTGGAGTAACCTGGTTGTAATTACAGTGTACATTTATTTGGAAAGATCAGCATATTAGTATGCAGTGGCCAGATTAATTAAACTCAGCTGGAATAATTCAATCTAGTTGGTTCCTACAAAGGCTACAAATCTTTGAAACTCTCGAGGTTTGCTGTAAACCTCATGATGATAGAAGCATTTTGAATATGTCTCTCCCTTTCCTATGAATTACAAAGCAACTAAAAAAACTAGCCTTTTAAAAATTTTGCCTCCTTCTCCCCTCAAAAAACCCTTATCCACTTACCAACAAAATAAATTCTTTCCTCTTTCTTCAGGAAGATTAGTATTTTTTTAACTAATATATTTTTCGAAGCATAATTTTTGTGCCGTTGTTTATAATTTTTAGTTTCTACCTCAAGTAATGTGAGGTATCCATGGAAACTGTCTAGCCTATATTCGGTGCACTGGACTGCCTTCCCACACAGGTCAAGACACAAACAGTCCTAGGTACAAGCTCAATTTATTATGCCTTAGCCATTAGGCAATTTTAACAAGAAATTGGCTTCTAATTGACACATACATTTTCATATTTAATTAGCAGTTTGAGCCTCTACATTTTACTAACAGATGTAACATTCAAAACATATGCCATTGTGATACATCTGTTGCACAGATGCACTTAAAGGCAAGGACTTTGTGGCAAATAGTATTAATGCCTCAGCTGCTTAGCAAAAAATTGGACGGAACTGACATTATTTTCTTTAAGACATGTTTTATAAAAAATTGTTTAAAGAGTGAATTTCCTCAACCAATATAATGGATTTCTTTTCTATTTCTATAACAGCTTTATTGAGATATTCGCACCATAAAATTTACCCCACTAAAGTACACAGTTCAGTGGTTTTTAGTATATTCACAGGTTTGCAAACAATGCCCACTGTCTAATTTTAGAACATTTTCATTACCCCAGAAAGAAATTCCATAGCCATTGGCAGTCACTCCCCGTTCTCCCAGCCCTAACTCCTTTCTACCACTAATCTATTTTCTGTCTCAATGGATTTGCCTCTTCTAGACATCTCCTGTAAATGCAATAAGAAAATATGTGTTCTTTTATAACTATCTTCTATTTAGCATAAGATTTTCAAGGCTCATCCATGCTGTTACATGTATCAGTACTCCATTCCCTTCTTATTGGCAAATAATATTCCATTGTTTATATATCATTTTTTATTTATCCATTTATCATTTGTTGGGCATTTGAGTTGTTTCTACTTTTTGGCTATTACGAATGCTGCTGCTGCCGCTATTTACATTCATGTACAAGTGTGTGTGTGAACATACATTTTTATTTCTTTTTTGTGTAGAAATAAGAGTAGAATTGTCAGGTCATCTGATAACTGTTTAAATTTTAGGGATTTCAAAACAGTCTTCCAAGGTGTTATACCATTTTATATTTTGATCAGCAGTATATGAGTCCCAATTTTTCCACATCCACAGACTTATTATTATTGTCTCTCTTATCTTAGCCATCCTAGCAGGTGTGAAGTGATATCAAGGGGCTATTTTTTTTTTTAAAGAGAGTCATTTAAAATTGTTCATGCTTATAAATTAAATGGATCTTTATTATTTATTTACATCCATTACTCTTGATTTATAAGTAAATATGCCTCATCTCTATCTATACTGTCATTTTCCTTACTAATTTTAATGCAGGCCCAACTCAGTATATGACATCAAAACTTAAGTTGGTGGGGAATTGAAGTATCATATAGAACATGTAGCAAAGAAAAAAGAGAACACTAAAAACAAGTAGTTTGAATTTAAGATTCATTCCCTAAATTTCTGGCATAATTTACTCTTGCTTTACATGAACAGAAAAGGAGAGATGAAAGCAATGCCACATGCTCTGAACCTTTGTTGGTTTATAATGCCAGATTAAATTCATTCAGTATAATGTATCTCATCAATTCTAATATGCCATCAGTTGTATTACTAGAAAGAAAGAGAGTACTGCCAATTGAGCTATAACACTATTGATTTTGGAATGATGTATAATTCAGAAATGTTAAAATGTGGGGAAATTGTGTAAGAATCATTGAAACATAATAGAGAAGGAGGTGTGATGTACACTTCTTTTTTTACCCCCCCGCCTTGGAGGCAACCTAGTCACCTATGGTTACCAATACCCAGGCGGAAAAACAAGACATTTAACACATCAAGACTTGATAAATACCTTTTACAAATATACATTAATATCAAGGAATATAAAAATGATGTGTTATACACACACACAGAGGAAAAGAGGAGAGAGGTGGTTATTAGTTTAGGGGTATGAGATCAGCAACCTGTGGTTCACTGAAATGATTTCTTTCCCTCTCCTCTTTAATGCACTAATTAAAAATAGCTGGTTTACCTCAAGTAATATTTATTAAACATTGTAAGCTTTCTTTTCAGCCTGAGAATGTTTTGTTTTGTTTCTTTCAGAAGCCAATATCAATAGGTGATTCATAAGCCTGTGAAAATTCTGTTTATAATGCTGATGCCTCGCACCCCAGCATTACCAAGAAGCTATGCTTTCATAACAGCAAATGTGCTTTGCATGTTATCAAAAATTAAGTGTTACTTTTTTGGTGTCCTGGATTCTAGTTATGGTTCTAGCTATATAAAGTATATAAAGTTCTGTGGTATATGCCAGAGGGAATCAAAATGATTTTCAAAATAATGTTCAAAAGACTATAATAAGCCTACTCAAATACTTTCTGAAAAAATCTGTTCCTGAGGTGGGCATCTGGCCTTTAACGTGCTCAAGTGTCTTTAGGTTTGTTTGAGGTGAGGCCTCTTTTTTGAGAAGTGATAATTGTATTTGGTGTTTTGAAATGTTGATGAATATTTAAGGAATTTCTAGTTTCCACTAGCACTGAATCCCTGCCTCATACTTTTTCACTGTGAAATTCTTTGAAAGTTACGATTAACATGGGACACAATTAGGAGTTTATGAGGGCAGATATAGCTTATTTTAAATCAGGCAAAATATATGGTCTTGTGGACAATTTGACCTAGGAAATGATCAAAATTAGGTTACAAAATTTTTGAATGTCAACAACAAACACTAAAAAAGGAAATTATTTTCATTTTATGAGGGAAAAATGAGATAAAATAGAATTCTCTTTAATTTTATCTTGTATTAGTGATTATGACACACCAAACATAGTATCTTAAAAAGACAACAGTGGCTTTGTATCATGACATTATCACATAATATTAGAAATTATGCCACTAAGTCAGATTCTTGCATGATGTGCAACATCAAGGTGGTTTCTGTTTGTCAATAAAACATTTAAAAAATCCTATTTCGATAGACATAACAGGAGAAGGCCTTGGACTAGACTTGTAAGTTTTAGTGTGTTCTTTTGCATTAGGCCATACCTGTAATCATTAATTAATATTTTACCTTCTGACTTCTCAGAGAGGATGTTGGAATTGTTCATCTTTACTTTTAAGTGTTTTCTAAAATTTGCTTATTGGATACCAGCACAGCTTCCTTCTTTCAGCCATAGAACCATAGTTAATGAGTTTATATGCTAAAAATCTTTAACATGCAAGTAACATTGAATACATCTCAAATATTTGCCATAGTTATAAGACATGATATGCAATACATATCATGGTCTTTATATAGATGGCACTCAGCATCAAATTTTGCTGGTAAATGTAGGCATTTCTAATGCAGAATCAATGATTCATGTGTTCACTCAAAAATATTTATTGAGTAGTTAATATGTGAAGGTTTGCATAGATGTTAGAGTCAATGATCAGCCAAAAAGGGAAAAAAAGACAGTCCTGTTCTTGTGGTGCTTACTGTAGAAGGATACTGAGATCATTCAAAGATTGATATAAATAAATATAAAACTGAAACACATGGTGAAGCATATGGTGTTTTGAGAGGATTGAATGCGAACTGACTTGGTGAGAGTGGAGAGGATGATCCCTATATGGCTGAGCTGGGACCTAAAAGTTGAGTAGGGTTTCACTAAGCAAAGCTGGAAGTACTGGTATTGATGGTTGGACACTGAAAGCATGGCTAGTGAAAGGAAAGATCATCTGCCAATGTCCTGGGGCAGAAGGGAACATGGTCAGCCACTAAAAGGCTTGTGTGGCCGGAGGAAGATGTGGATTGGTTAAAAGAGTAATGATGATAATGGTTCAAGTTATGTGGGTGTTGGATTCTAGATCCTCACCTAAGCAGGTGATTAACTGTGGTCAGCATTCAGAAAGATGAAAAGCAATAGAACATCAAATATTGGAAGCCACTGCCATTTTCATGTTTAATATTTCATGAGTATTTCCTTTTAATAGATTATTGAATTTATATGCAATAATATGTACAACATCGTTTTCAATTGTAAAGCATAGTAATATAATGAAGACCCAGGAACTCCTCAGCAAAGTGAAGAATGAAAAAATTACCTGTGTGCTCTGGCCTCCATTCCAAAGATACCTGGTAGCTCACATTTCTAATACCACGCTAGGTATTAAGTGTGATGTATTCTAGGACTTGCTTTTTTCATTCTCTCTCAACATTATGTTTCTAAGATTCATCAAGGTTGTTGTGTATTGCTGTGAGGCTGTAGTTCACTCATGTTTACCTCATATAATATTCTACTCTAGGAATACACCATAATTTATTGATCCATTTTCTTGTCAGTGGATATTTGGATTCATTCCAATTTTTTTGTTTGTTTTGTTTTTGTGTTGTTTTTGCTACTAATGCTAATATGAATGTCTGCAACATGGTACTATGTGTCTCTTGGGCACATGTCTCCTTTGAAATGGGATTGCTGGGTGGGAGCATATGTTTTCCAGAGTGGTTGTATCAATTTTCATCCCCACAGTTGACCCATATCCACTCCAGCACTTGAATTTTTAAGAGTTCTTAATTTTGGCCAATCTATTAGGTAATGAACAATTGTTGCGTGATAATTTTATAAATATATTTAATATCTTTCTTTATTTCTTATGTTAAAAATAAATATTAGAAACATGGGATATTGGTTTTCCTACTGATGGAAAAGTTAGTCTACTTAAGAAAAGTTAGTCTAAATTGGCTTCTGGTGAATTCTGTTCTGTGTATGCAGAGGGGTGATTGAAACCTATGCATATGCTGGTGTTGTTTTTGTGAAAACAGCTTACTGATCAAATTGGCTTCAAAGTAATCTTCTACATAATTAATACTGTTTTCATTTGCCTTTTCTTAAATTGTAGAAATTCAGAGCTGGGTATTGATGTGATTGGGTAAAGCTCTATCTGTCTTCATGGCACTGGGCATTGTAATGTCCTGTAGATGCTGTGAATTGGACAAGTGTTATTTTCCTGTAAACACTAAAAAAAAAAAAAACCCCAATGTTCATTTAGTACTTCTTATAGATTAAGGGCTTAACGCTTTTCATATATAATTTTTAATCCTTAAAATAGCCCTCTGACATAGATATTGTTATTTACAGATGGGGAAATTGAGTCTCAGGACAGTTAAATAAAATTCTTAAGATCACAAAGGCCAGTGGCAGAACCTGGATCCAAACCAATTACACTGGTCTCCGAGACATTGTCTTTTCTACTAAGTACACAGGCTTTTCATGCCTGGAGTTTCACAAATAACATTAATTAGGTATTAAACTGGGTGTTGATATTAGCTCATTTAATTCTCAAAACTTCCTTTGAAATTGTGCTATGCAGAGGTCCTCATCATTCCATCAACTCCAGACATATTTCTCTCTTGGTCTAAGGAATTTCTAAATATATCCTGAATTTCTTAAAATGTAGCTTCGCACTTCTTTTGCCAGTGTATTTGCATTGATTATAAGTAATACAAGTGTTAGTTTACTCCCTTTTTTAAAAAAAGATTTTATTTATTTATTCATGAGAAACACAGAGAGAGAGGTAGAGACACAGGCAGAGAGAGAAGCAGGCTCCATGCAGGGAGCCCAATGTGGGACTCGACCCCGGGTCTCCAGGATCACGCCCTAGGCTGAAGGGCGCTAAACCCCTGAGCCACCCAGACTGTTCTTCTCCCTCCCTTTTAAAGACAGTTTCTTTCTAGTATATGAGAAAAAGGGTGAGGTCTCCCCTCTACCCCCTCTCTTACCCTGTGTGTGTGTGTGAGGGTGGGGTGGGTTCTCTGAAGTGTTGTTCCCTTGACAACTTTAAAGTCACATGTTCCTCTCACTGCCCTGTGGGCCAACACTCTCTTGGTTCTGATCAGTAGTTCATAGCTTGAATGGGCAGACTGTGCTGAGAACATGCATAGGAACAGGCAGGTGTACACAAGGCTGAAGAGTGCTGGTCTCGCCTCTCTTTTTGTATTGTTTCTTACCTCTTGTTACACCATCTTGCAAAGTGGTACCTATATATCAATCTTGACTCAATAGTTGCGGAAATATAACAGGAATCACAGCTTGTGAGGATTTCAAGCTAAATAGGACTTTCCCATTACCCAGGGGAATGTACCCTCCCCACTGTACTTGATGTTGTTATTCAGACCAAAGTCGGTTCTCTCGTTTATTCCCGTCTCCTCCCACTCCTGCTTTATCCTCTCATTTTCTCTGAGACCTCCCATAGGCTGAGTCTCTTCTTGAACTCTATACCTTACCATACCATTCCTCAGGGACACAGTCTTTGCAGAAGCTTTGAAATGACCACTTGAAATTCTATTTTCCCTGGCCTTTAGTGTGAGAACACATGCTTGCATTGGCAGCATATTGATTCCATGTTTTCAGTAACAAATAGCACTCAGTAGTTTTCTGCACCATGTACCAAGGGATAATGGGCTTAATGTTAGTGGTTGTGTGCACTACCATTTGATCATGATTTTATGAGGTAGTGATTTATGATGTGTGAGTCTAGTAGCTGTGCTTCAACAGGGAAATGGTATCCAAAGATTGTCTGTTTATTTCTTGCTTATTTACTCTTCTTTCAACTCTTTATGTTCTGCAGATCAGATAAAGACTTCTTAGAAAACTAAGCAATCAGAAGCAGAAAAGAATCCATTCTGTAGTACGCAGGGTGTGTGCGCGTGTGCGCGCGTGTCTGTGTGTGTGTGTGTATACAGTCTCAACCTCTGGATTTCAGCAGACCCTCTATTTAAATTGTTGAGGTGTCAACATGCTTCTTGAAAATCAGATACTGAGAGGCTTTTATTATACCCCAAAGAAAATAAACCATTTTTAAAAAGATTTTATTTATTTATTTATGAGAGATACAGAGAGAAAGGCAGAGATAGGCAGAGGGAGAAGCAGGCTCGCTGTGGGGAACCCTGTGTGGGACTTGATACCAGGACCCCAGGATCATGACCCAAGCCGAAGGCAGATGCTCAACCATGGAGCCACCCAGGTGCCCAAGAAATTTCTTTTACTCCTCACTAGTTATGGGGTGTAGACTCATCCTCCACCATAGCCTTTTCAGCAACCCTGTTTGTCTAGAGGCTAGGATATTTGATAAACCTGGAGTTATGGCTGAAGTCCTGTTTATCTCCAGCATCATGACCAAATGTTTAAATATTATGTACTGTTTCAATGTTTAAATTTCACAAATGGAGTCGAATGGTCTGGTGGGGATTACTTCTTTTGAAAACTAGTGCCATGTCTCAACTCTACATATTTGGAAATTCTTATAGCATATGCTGCAGAATTGTTTTTTGCCCCCATCCCTAGTTCCTGACACATGTTAGAAATGTAATATGTCTTTACAATGAATACCAAAAAAGGGAAGGAAGGAAAATAGAAGTAGATTGTCACAGTAGTGTATGAATCATTTGTTTTAACATTTTCCACAGTCTTTTTTTTATAAGCCCCTTTCCTAGAATTGTTGAGACATCCATATGTTTTTCAAGATTATAATGATTGTGTTGTTATATTGATGAAGAGCATCTTGTGAATGTATATAATAACTATTCCTATTGAAGTTTGTGTTTCTCATCTTATGAAAGTCGGGAAAAAGCATCAGGGGAAGGAACGGGCTTTCACTCCTCGGAGTTAGTGACTAAGAAATTCAAACCATTAGACAGATTATAGGAGATTGGCCACATTTTCCCACAGGAGTTCCTTGAAGATGTAGTCGATTATAATGATGGACCTAATGTAATTCCAATTAGGATATAGCTGTTGCAATAATTTAGTTGAAATAAAAAATGTACCTTTTTTACTACCCCTGGGAATTCAAATGAGGAAAAATATCTAAGCAGACATGCTACCATTAAACAAAAAGGTTAGAGAAACACCAATTAGGCTAAACCAAGTTTATGTTAAAATGAGACTATGTAGAGACTACCGGTACATACGATAACATTCTTACAGATCTTGTCCAAACTGATTAGTAGCTAAGTGTTAGTTTTTGAGGGAAAATCCTAAATTAAGCATTTCTAGTTTTCAGTTTTCATTACCTTTTGAATTTCCAACTGAGGACTTTGTTTTCTAGGATTCTGGTTGTGGTTGTCATAGTTTGATGGTGTCTTCACTATATTTTCCACAGTGGAAAAAATATCACTTAATTGTGTCATTTTTACAAGGAAAAGGGAACAAATGTAGAATCAGTACTTCAAACATCACGTCCTTGAACTTTTCACTCCTAATGCTATTAACTCCTATTAAGGCAAACAGTTGTGCTTTCTCACAAATCTAAGAAAATCTTTAGTCTTTTCTAAGACCAATACATTTTTGTTATTCTTTCTATCCATGAAAAGCAATAATTTCTAAGCTTGATTTTTGATACATTGGAGTTGGTACAACAGGAAGTGGCCAGGCAAAAAACGGTCCTCCCAGATATTCACAAACTGTCAGCATGACTTCCCTGGCCACAAAAGATGTCTTTTTATGGAGATGTTTTGTTGTAATTTCAGAAGGTGGTTGTTAGTTATCTTGGCTCCATTACATTTAGCACATCTGGGATGTGTTCATATGAAGACATTGGCTAAAAGCTGTGTCTTGTGGCCTGGAATTGACTCTGATATTGAAAAGACTGGAAAGGACATTTCTTGCTAGTTGGCCTAATCCAGCAAGGACACCTTCCATGGGAAGCCCAGTCAGGAATTCATTTTGGAATTGAAGAGTGAGGATAGAAGTCAAACTTCTCAATGTTGTAGAATTCTTTTCAAGCTGGCTTGATGTACTTTTAGTTCTTTCCCAAATTTCTGCCTTGACAAATAGAGCTCTGAGAGATTATTTACAACCCTGGCACCAGAATTTCTGCCAGTGATTCCACAATTAATTTATTGGCGTTAAAGGCACTTGTGGAAGTGACTTGCATCGCCACTGTAACCCATCACAGGTAGTGAGGCCACTAAGGATGCCCCCAAACAAGTTAGAATGCAGCACTTGCCTCAATCCCTCAGATTACACCTCGATATTTGACTAAAGAAATCAGTTCTGCTAAACTCGTCATGTAGCAATATCTCAGGCTTTCCAATCATAAATGAGAATAACAGACAAACAGAATAGAATAGAATAGAATAGAATAGAATAGAATAGAATAGAATAGAATAGAATAGAATAGAATCCTGTTTCATCTATACCTATTCTTTGTTCATTTTTTTAGTGCCAAAGTTTGCCTTTGTTGGAAACTATGGAATTTGAACCACAGTAGAGTTCTTCCACTTTAGTTGGAGTTGTAAGGTCCATTTTATATAGTGAGGTGTACAGGGATATAATTCCAAGGACTGATTAACAGTGGACAAATTAGGATTTTCAGGTAGTTTATCATTTATTATTTTTGCCATTTTCTTAATGTATGTATATACAAATTTTTGCATTTAGGTGGGAATGGTTGGTATAAAGTGAGAAAGTATGTACAAAAAAGCACATTGTAAATTGTATTCTATTGTGCCACCTAGATACTATTAATACTGGTAACAATAGCATCAACTGCACAACTTATGTGGCACCTACTATGTGCTGGGAACTGTTCTAAGTACTTTATACATTTTTACCTATTTAATCATTCCAGAAACCCGAGGAGGATAGGTGTTATGACTGTTCCGCTTCACAGTTGTGGGACTGAGTAACTTGCTTGAGATCCTTCGTTAGTATGTGGCATAAAGGGGACTGGAACCCCAGCAGTGTGGCTGCAGAGTTAAGAACAGGGATAGAATGGGACACCTGGGTGACTCAGTGGTTGAGCATCTGCCTTTGGCCCGTGGTGTGATCCAAGGATCTGGAATCGAGTCCCACATTGGTCTCTTTGCAGGGAACCTGCTTCTCCCTCTGCCCATGTCTCTCCCTCTCTCTTTCTCTCTGTGTCTCTCATGAATAAATAAATAAAATCTTAAAAAAAAAAACAGGGAGAAAAGAAGCCCTTTCCTCTTTCTGTGGCATTCTGAATATTATGAAGCAAGAAAATATATGGTTCTGGCAAGGCTGGAGTTGGATAAGAAAAGTAATTGAAAAAATCAAATTGCTCATTTGATTGTGATGTTTATGAATCCAATAAGCACCTGAGATTTTATCTGTCCAAAGAAAATTTAGAAGTAATAGCAAATATGATGCTTATTTTAACTTGATGTGACACACTTCTACTCTATGGTTGGTTTTGAACAGCTTTATTCTTCCAACAATATAAAGGGCATTTTTAAAAACAAAAGATAAAATGCAGCTCTTGACTTCTCCTTTTTAAAAAGGACACACCATTGTTTTTATCTCTTGGTTGGGTCCTTGGAGTAATGCGGTTAAAACATAGGATAAAAAGAGAGCTAGTCACAAGGAACCAGGGCTCTGTTCACAGCAGGTTCTCTTCCAGACAGTGACACGAACTTGTGCAATTTTAAGAAAAACAGACCTGGATTTTCATGTTTTTCAGCTTTATTTATTGTAGCTGGGCTAACTGTATCTTACAGTACATTGGTCTGTAGAGGTGAGAAGCATGATTAATGGAACAAACTGAGCTACCCTTTATAGAAATTGAGTACTTAAGGGAAAATGTTCTCACATTTTTTCCCCAATGTTAGACTTCAACTATGTAGTTTATGGATCTCCTTCTGCTATAATAAGATACACAGCAAAAGCCCATTTGACTCCAAAGAAATGTTCTATTTTGTTTTTCCTCCCCTTTTGGAAGGATCATTTTTTTGGCCTGATGAAATTAATTCAACTCAAAAGGCTTCCTCTTAAAAAGAAGATGGACTGTTTTTTTTTCATTCTTTAGGTATTCTCTAGATTCCCTATTTCTTCCAAGACTGCTCATCACCTTTACTCACTACAGCACTATATGAAAAAGTCTTGAAGGAAGAAAACATGAAATAGGGAGCAATGGTAAATGTCTGTGTTATAAAAACTTAATTATCAGTAAGTAAAAGTCCTATAAGTATAAAGAACACCAGACACGTTGATTGAGTGTCTATAAAATTCCTGGCACTGTGACATTTAGGATATATTTGTTGTGTACTGTGCACAAGACAGCTTTGCTCTGATGATCATATGGTTAGGGGAAATATGCATGTAAGTGCTCTTCAAAGTCGATTATTTTTTTTTATGTGCTTCGCAGGGCCTAATAACTGTGCCTATTATGGAATTGACCTTATTGTTAACACTTTGAGAATGGGTTATATCTTATTCACTTAGCATAGTGTCTAAGACACAGTAGATACCTAATGAATATTTGTAGAATGAAGAGGGGATATAGGACATGTCCATAAGTAAGACAGAAGGAAAAATTTTCAGGCAGATGAGAAGATATGTGAGCAAAGCAGAAAGACAGGAAACTGTGGTTTGAGAAGTCATCACATAGTTGTATTTGATTAAAATAGTATGTGTGAAGGCACTATTGGAAGCTACGACTGAAAGAGAATAGGTAGGATGTCACAAATCATTGTCAGGTTGAGTGGATAGTAGATGAGCCCTTAAGTCTGGGGCCTTAAATGATCAAAATGGTTCTGATCTTCTTAAAATAAATTGAAAATGAAACGGGAAACGAGTTTAAGAAGGAAGGACTATTAGTGATGTTGAGCATCTTTTCATGGGTCTGTTGGCTATCTGGATGTCTTCTTTGGAAAAATGTCTGTTTAGGTCCTCTGCCGTTTTTAATGGCTTTGTTTGTTTGTTTGTTTTGGTGTTGAGTTGTAGAAGTTCTTTATATAGTTTGGATATTAATCTTTTATTGAATATATCATTTGCAAATATCCTCTCCCAATTAGTGGTTTGCCTTTTTGTTTTGTTGATGATTTTCTTTGCTATGCAAGAGCCTGTTCTTCTGGAGTAGTCCCAATAGTTGATTTCACTTTTGTTTCTCTTGCCTAGGGAGATGTTTCTAGAAAAATGTTTCCAAGGCCAATGTCAAAGAAATTCCTGCCTGTGTTTTTTTTTTTCTAGAAGTATTATGGTTTCAGGTCTCACATTTAAATCTTTAACCCATTTTGACTTTATTTTTGTGTATACTGTAAGAAATGGTTCAGTTTCATTCTTTTGCATGTAGCTGTTCAGTTTTTCCCAGTACTGTTTGTTGAAGAGGCTGTCTTTTCCCCATTGCATATTCCTCCCTCCTTTGTCATAGATTAATTGACCATATACGCATGATTTCATTTCTGGACTCTATCTTGTTCTATTGATTTATGTATCTGTTTTTGTGCCAATACCATACTGTTTTTATGACTACAGCTTTGTAGTATAACTTGAAATCTGGGATTGTGATACGTCCAGCTTTGTTCTCTTTTCTCAAGATTGCTTTGGCTATTGGGGGTCTTTTGTGGTTCCATACAAAGTTTAGCATTATTTTTTTAGTTCTGTGAAAAATGTTGTTGGTATTTTGATAGGAATTTCATTAAGTCTGTAGGTTGCCCTACTTATCAGGAAAATGCAAATTAAAACCACAATGAGATATCACTTTACACTTGTCAGGACGGCTAAAATCAAAAGCACAAGAAATAACAAGTGTGAGGATGTGGAGAAAAAAGAACTCTTATGCACTGTTGGTAGGATTGCAAATTGTTGTAGCCACTGTGGAAAACAGTATGGAGGGTTCTCGAAAAACCAAAGGAAAATTATCATATGGTCCAGTAACAAAAACAAAAACACTAATTCAAAAGATACATACACCCCATGTTTATCACAGCATTATTTACAATAACCAAAATATGGAAGCAACATGAGTGTCTGTGGACAGATGAATGGATAAAAAAGAGGTGGTATATAGATACAATGAAATTTTGCTAAACCATAAAATAGAATGAGATCATGCCATTTGAACAACATGGGTGGGCCTAAAGGGTATAAGGATAAATGAGAGAAGTCAGAGAAAGCCAAATACCATATGATTCCACTCATATCTGGAATTTAAGAAACAAAACAAATGAGCAAACTAAGGAACAAAGAGACAAACAAAGAAACAGACTCTTAAATACAGAGAATAAACTTGTGCTTGACAGAGAGGAGGTGGATGGGGAGATGAGTGAAACAGCAAAAGGGAATTAAGAGTACATTTACCACGATGAGCACTGAGTAATGTATAAAATTGTTGAATCACCTATATTGTACACCTGAAACTGATATAATATTTTCTGTTAATTATACCTCAAGAAAAAGAGAAAAAAGTAGAGGAGACTATTCCATTGTGAAAAGTCGAGTTTCAGGTGCCAGTAGAACCTCCAGATGAAGATAAGGAGATCTAAGTGGAAACAGGATGAGAACCTTAGGAGAGCCAGGTCAAGCCGGAGGAAAGACATTTGGCAGTCAAACCAGAAGTGGTTGTGCAACCAGGGATCAGATAAAATTGCTGACGGGACAGGGGAGGGAAGATGAGGAGAGCAGCACAAAGAGAACTGGGGATAAAGCCTCCGGGCTTGAGAGGGAAGTATGACCAGCGCGTGAGAGAGAGGAGCAGTGATGCCCATGTGTCACAGTGTCGCCACCAGGAGGTGTGCCTGGGGAGGGTTGTAGAGCACAGTGTGGGAAAATGGCCTGTGGGGTGCAGTCAGGCATTGAGTTTGGGTCTTGCTCTATCACTTGTTAGCTGCATCATCCACATCCAGTTACGTGAGCTCTTGGGCTCCAGGGTCCTTACCTTCAGGATGGGACTAACACCTCAGTAAATGTGTTAATTTAGTTTTAAAAAGTGTTCTTTAAATAATATCTTCAAATTGCTCTTGTGTATTAAAATAATACAAACCAATAAAATGGAAGATTTGGAGTTATCTGTACTTCTTATGTACATGAAGCAAAGTATATTGCAAAATATAGCATTTTAAAAATGTCTTGTAACCAGTATAAGATTGAAGAAAGGAATTTTTGAATTCTTGTTTTATAAAGGAATACACTGTCTTTTGCACATCATCTTCTGAATAAGCCCTTGGAATTTAAATATAATTCACTCTGTCTAATCAAGCTTAAGTTTTGGAGCACCTGCTGTATACCCTCCACTTTCCTAGGTCTCTTTACTAAGCTTCTTTAAATAGGGCTTTTGGTTTCTAATTCTTAGGCTGTTTATTAAGCCATGTTTTCTTTAGGCATCACTGATATTCTGTTTTAAAATTAACATACAGTGTATTATTAGTTTCAGAGGTAGAGTTCAGTGCTTCATTAGTTGCATATAACACCCAATACTCATCACATCACAGGCCCTCCTTAATGTCCATCACCCAGTTACCCCATCCCTCCACCCATCTCCCCTCCAGCAACCCTCAGTTTGTTTCCTACCGTTAAGAGTCTCTTATGGTTTGTTCCCCTCTCTGCTTTGCCTCCCTCTCTGGTTTTCATCTTATTTTTCCCTCCCTTCCCCCTTGATCCTCTGTTTTGTTTCTTAAGTTCCACATATGAGTGAGATCAAATGATAATTGTCTTTCTCTGATTGACTTATTTCGCTTAGCATAATACCCTCTAATTCCATCCACATCATTTCAAATAAGATTTCATTTTTGTGATGGCTGAGTAATATTCCATTGTAGATATATACCACATCTTTATTCATCTGTCGATGGACATCTGGTCTCTTTCCATTGTTTGGTTATTGTGACATTGCTGCTGTAAACATTGGGGTGCAGGTGACCCTTCAGATCACTATGTTTTTATCTTTTGAGTAAATACCTGGTAGTACAATGGCTAGGCTGTAGGTTAGCTCTATTTTTAACTTTTTGAGGAACCTCCATACTGTCCTCCAGAGTGGCTGCCTTCCCACCAACAGTGCAAGAGGGTTCCCCTTTCTCCGCACCCTTGCCAACATTTGTTATTTCCTGACTTGTTAATTTTAGCCTTCTGACTGGTGTGAGGTGATCTCTCATTGTAGTTTTGATCTGTATTTCCCTGGGCATCACTAATATTCTTTACAACACTAAGACCCTCAGCTTTTGAGGCAATCTTAAATTTAGAGTACGTAAGTTTTCCTAGTACAATCTATTGTGACTTTCTCCAGTACATTTTGTTCAAAATACTATACTTTATTCTTTGTTTCTGGGAGAAGCAAAATCATCATTATTTTCTCCAGAAACATTTACAAATTTTTGTCTCAGAAAATATTATGCTGTATAAAATTAATTTTTATTAATTTATTAGTTTTTCACCATCATTGATAAAATGCATTTTAATTGGCATTTTAATGGACTGATAGTTGCCCTTTTCATTAGAAAAAAGAACAATAAGAAACATCTTTTCTTATCCTTTCTATTAGGGTAACACTTTAAGAAAAATACTCCTGAATCGCTACTTTAAAGGAGACTATGGAGTTGGTATGAATGGACACCTCTCTGGAAACTACTGCAAATCTGCACAAGGGGGAGGTAAGCTTTCTCATTTTCTCATCAATCTAGGATTCTGGTCACATGTCTCCATGCTGGTGTTATGCTACCATTTTACTTAAAATAGAATAATTGTAAAAAATTCACTCAAAAAGCACTGTTAGAAACCATTGTACAAAATTTTGCATTCACAAAACAACTGATTTGAACACCTAATTTTGCTCTTTGACTCTGGAAAATAGTAAACTATGTCATAATTTCTTAATATGTAAATTAAGGACAAAAATAAAGCTAATGTTATTTTTCTAAAGCATTTATTTATTTATTTTTAAGAATTTATTCTTTACAGAGAGAGAGAGAGAGAGAGAGAGAGCATACAAGTTGGGAGGGCAGAGGGAGAGGGAGAAGCAGATTCCCTGATGAGCAGGGAGCCTCGTGTAGGACTCGATCCCAGGATCCTGAGATCATGACCTGAGCTGAAGGCAGACACCCAACCGACTGAGCCACCCAGGTGTCCCTAAAGTATTTATTACTAAGAAAAAAATCACTTAATTACAGGTGTCATACATTTAATAAAGCTATGTTTTTTACAAACTTTGGACGTTTTTTTAAACCCTAGCTTCTAGTATATTTAATGCTGAAGGGAAAAAATTCCAATGATAAATAATATTCTTAAGGTCTAAGAATTGAAAAACCTTTAGTGCTAATAATGTCTGTAAATAAGGTTTACTTATTTTGTTTTCCTAATCACAGGGAGCTTTTCTGGACAAGATTCAGATAAGATGGGCATATCAATGTCAGATATTCAGTGTCTACTGGATAAAGAAGGTGCATCTGAACTTGTCATCGATGTTATAGTGAACACCAAAAATGACAGAATTTTTTCAGAAGGCATTTTGCTTGGCATTGCCTTGCTTGAAGGAGGAAATACACAGACTCAGGTACTTGTTTATAATAATGAGTATTATGTTGGTTATTTGTATTTCATATTTACTTGTCATAGAAACCAAAGAAAGTAATGTCTTTTTCTTTTAGCTTCTCATGACTACCTAAAAAACAAACAAAAAACCAAACCCAACCACCTTGTATCACACTTTCCTTATAAATTTATTTGATTTACTGTAGAAACTACAGACCTTCACAAATTATTCAGTGAAGCAGAACATTCCTTAGAAGCAGAAACTCCTCAGAAGTTTCCTTTCTAACATTATACCAGGAATTCTCATTTGTTTAAGGCCTACTTTTAGGCCTGCTTTCAGCATATAAAAACATTTTGGCTTATCTAAGAATTAAATGTAAAAATAAATAAAGTCCTCACACCATATTTGCCATTATAACAGGATATAGTACCATTGACCACACCTTCCAGCACATCCCCTTCCATTTACTTCTTTAAGAGTTTAGAACTGCACCTTTATTTGATGTCCCAAATCTCCCAGTTCTTATTACCCTGATGCCTCTGAGTAAGTGAATTGTCACTGCTCTCGAGAGAGAAGAACCATTTCATTTATTCATTTAGGTCGGGAGGAGTGATTTGAAAGCCGTCATTCACCTATTCAGTGCTCCACTACAGGTAGCAGTATACTTACCTGCACGCATTGATCATCATATCACCATTTCCAGAAGGCACACATTTTACTTTGAAATTCCAGCCAAGTGTCCCTGGGCTGCACCATTCCCAAAGGCAGAACACACTGGGTGAGCCTGAGAGCAGAGCTGGGGAGTATTCCCAGAGAACTGGCATCTTGCTCCTTGTCCTGCTGCTCACTAACTAAGCTGTTCTTTCTGGATTTGTCTTGGTTGGAGAAGTAAACTATGCTTACAGCTAATGTGAAATTTCAGAATCTACGTTTCCTATTCATGGCAAGTAGAAGCCCCATCTAATTGAAAACTAGGGTAGTTACTTTATTAATCCACCAAATGCAATGAACAACAGAAATTTCACTATATCCAATAGCAGGTGACTTTACGAAGAAAGGCCTCATAAACAGCCAATGTCACAATGACCAAAAAACAACTCCCAAACACGGATACTTCTTAGTTGAAAAACATCTTGAAAATTCTCATAGCATTGAAGCTGCAGCACAAATTCCTCTGAGGGAAGCTGGGAGAGTGGGTGGTGGAGGGATTTGTGTGGGTTTTCTTGGAAAGGGTCTTGTCTTCTACAACCAGATATTCAGTTGGGACTTTCTAAAGAAATTGTCTAGGCAACTACATAATGTGAGGTGTAGATTATTCAGACAGTAGTGAAGGATTTTTTTAAAAAAAATCTCTAGATAGAAGCAATCCTTACAATTAAAGTACCTTCTAGATTCCTATTAGTGGACCATGTAGGGTCACCAGATGAGATCTTTTACCCTACCTACATATTTACGTTTATTGAAGTCCTCGTATTTTTGCAGAATGAGCCAGCCTCTCCCAGAAACTGCCTATTCCACTTTTAATTTCCTGACGAGATCCCTGCACCCCCTCAGAACCCAGATACTTTTCAGTCCTTTTTCACATGATGTTTCTGTGGCAGTTGTCACCGATGACTTTTTCGTTTTTGAAACCTTTTCACCTTAGGTCCTGGAACACCCCTCTCTTATCATTTTACCTCCTGCCATCCCTTCTTAGGCTCCTTTGACAGCTCCTCTTGATCGACTTAACCCCTGAATCCTGACCTCTCTCAAGTTTCTTTGGGCTCGCCTCTGGTGTTTTTTGCTTGTTCCTTCATCCTGACCTCATTCATTCCTACATCTTTAACTTCCAATCCATACAGATGATTCTCTACTCACTCAGTACACCTCTAGACTCTACCTCCAGCGATTTTCCAGGTGTGCCACTAGTGTTCCAGATGTGTTTCGTGGGATGTGTCACTAGTACCTCAAACTCCACGTGCCTCACACTGAATCCACTGCTGTTCTCCATCTACCCACCTCTCCTTTTACTTTGCCTCCCTCAGTGATTGGCAATCCATCTACCCATATGTCTAGCCGGAGGCTGAAAGCCCACCTTGACCTCAGCTAACTCACCCTCACTCCCTTCCTGAGCATCTCATGGAAGGCCAACCTCTGGTGATTCTGCTCCATTAACATCTCTCATATCCACACTCGGCTTTCAATCTCTGCATTGCCAGCCCTCATGATCTATCCTTCTTATCTTTTCCTGGGCCACCATGTCTTCCAGGAAGTAAGTATTCCAGATCCCAGTTTTGTGCTTCTCCAGATAGTTATCCACTTTGCCTCCAAAGATATCTTTCCAAAAAACATGTTATTCTCCTGTTTTAAGGCAATCTCTTGTCCTATAAAGGCAAACTCCCGAACACAGTCCATAAGATCCTTCATGATTTAATCTCTTCACATTTTCCTTTCTTATTCTACCTCCTTCCTCCTCCATCCTCTCTCCTGTGCTCCAACTATACTAAGCTCTTCTTTCTCATAGGTGTCAAGTCATTTCTCATGTTGCTTTGTCCTCTAGGAAGACCCAACCTACGAACCTCTCTTAGAAGCCTCTTCCAATCCCGTGTCCCACTAGGCAAAATTGTCCACTAGTTACTGTCTGCACTTGCTGTATTCTACAGATGTCTTCAGTGGCATTTCTGCCTTTTCACATGTGCGTCAGGCTCTGTCTAGCAAATTATGTATGCATCCTTAAAAATTGAGACCACACACCAGTCACCTTTGTATCCTTTGTGTCTGACACCATATCTGGCCCAAGAAATGTTCAGGAGTGACGGCTGTATGAATGAATGGTTTGAATCACATTCTACTCCCTTCCCCAAGTCTTCCCCATCTGGCTCAGGCCTTGACCACCACTCCTTTTTCTGAGCTCCCATAACACATATTTCCTTACTATCCATTTGGCACTTTGCCTATGCTACTTTGTTACATTGTTATTTGAACGCCATCTTGCCTCTCCAATTAAATGTCATCTTTCTCAAAGTAGATCATGTCCTATTTCTGCTATCTACAGTGCTTTATCACCATTCAGCAAAGATATGTTGATGAAATAGCATTAAATTATTTCTGTATATGAAGGCCTTTTTTAAAAGATGGGTTATGATAATGTCATTTACCAGCCATCCTCTATTTAGGGTGGTCACTTTTCTAGATCACTGTATACCCCAAATAGCAGCTGTGTTCTCTGGTCTCTAAAAGGTCTCACTGAGGTCAGCTTGAATCCTACTCCTTGCCCTTTATCAGAGTCTAAAACCCACTCCTCCCTGAGACCCCTGCCAGTCCCCAGGGGGTTTCACAACATCACAGTGCCCTTAGGCACTAATGCTTGGCAGCCCTACTTTTGTAGGAATCTGATTCCCTTCTTTATGTCCTTCTAGCTACAGAAGCCAATTTCTATGTTTCACATACATGATTAAAGTTTGGTTGAAGGGGAGCGGAGGGGAGGTACTTCTGTTATAATTTCAAACTGAGAACTAATAATAACACCAATGAAAGTAAGGAATACCAGGCACTGTTCTTAGTGCTTTCTGTGTACTAACTTGGTTAGTTCTCACAACAGCTGATGAGATAACATATGTTATCTCATCTTGCCAAGAAAGAATCTGAGGTAGACAGTCTTAGCTCCCTACTGAGCTCACATGGCTAGTTACAGATAGAGTCAGGAGTCAAACCCATGCAGTCTGGCTCCATCATCCATGCTCTTCACCACTCTAAACATCTCCTTTCTGAAATAACCTCCTACTTCCTGACCCCTGGGAAATTTTGCTGGCTGATTCACCCTGCATCATTGCCCCAGGCTTACCCCATCTCTTCACTTCCTCGCTTCCTTGTCCTTCTCTGCCTTTCCTCTTCTAGGCTCCCCCATCCTTCTTGGGGGAAAGTCCTTCCTCTGTCAACAGATCTGTTGATCCATCACCCTTGGTTCCTGAAAAAAAAACCTTAGGGTTTCCCCTTATACTCTGAAGCTTATGGAAGCAGTTTCCTAATCAAAAACCATACCTTTCACAAGAGAAATGCTATGCTTCCTGTTGAGATTATGTACATATATATATAAAACATGCTTTTTATCTTTATTAAAGTCACACTGTCCTGGTTTTAAAAAGGTGGAGTCTCTGTAAATAACCTGTTATTTTGAGCTTCAGAGGTGACTTTAATAAATTTAGTGATTTAGAGTCAAAGAATCTAGATTTAAATCCTAGCTTTTACAACTTACTAGTTATGTAATATTGGGCAGGTCATTTACCTTTACTAAACTTTATCTTACTGATTTGTACAATGGAAACAAGAATACTTATTACTTATCACACAGTTGTACTGAAAGTATCACTGAGATAATGTATTTCAAGGAACTAAATAAATTACAAAACTTTGTTTTCATAGAGCCACAAAGTTCCTTTAACCTCCTCATTAATATATTGGCACCTCCTTTTACCTTCTAACCCGATTATATTGAAAATATTAGGGTTTAAGCATCAGCTTAATTTGTGGGACCAGAGAGGTCTGTAAACGCTGCATTTATCCTTTGAATTAACAGAACCAGCTTCACTGTTTCACTGTAGTTGCTATAGTTACTGTGGCTTTTTGCCCTGCTTTCTTGAGGGGTTGCTAGCCTTCGCTTAGAGCTTCCCCTTGTAGGGACAAAGCCAACTCCTAAGGCTTCATAAATTGCTCTGTACTCATACACTGCCTGTATTGAAAATTGCAGGACAGGCATGCATTTCAAGACCTGATGCCATCAGAATCTTACCTGCAAATCCCAGGACCTTATGGGTCATGGTTCCCGGCATTCTTATAGGAAAGCCTATGTACAGGAGCCAGCCTCACCAAAACTGGCAGTTTACATTTACTGGCTTATGGTTCATTGTACTTGATTTGGGAGTCATTATTTTTCATAAGTTTTCTTCACAGTGTCTCTCATCAGGGTTATATAACTGTCTTTTAATCAGTACAGTTACTAGAATTATCTTTATTAATTTTTTTACTTTATTTCTGTTGTATATATTGTGTCTATCCCAGATTTTCATATTAATAACATGTAATTTCCCCACTCAGTACAAATTCTGTCTTCTTCGGAGTATATCACCTTTCCCATCATCTCCCACCTCTTCTGGATACTTCTATAAGGCATTAAGCAGACAGTGATTAGGCAGATATTCTCAAGGTTCAGTATTTTTACCTTTCACTAAGATATATTTCATTATCTTTTTGGTGTTGGATCTTTTCTACATCATTATTCACTCTTGAAGCAGAATCCGTTTTATACATTTTATGGCAGGCTTGTCTTAGACCCCATGCAAAGCAATGTAGCTAATGAAGTACCAAAAAAACTTAGTGCCTATCTATCAGTGGGTTCCTGTGAGTGAGGCTGCCATGGTAACACATTCTAAATTAAATGTACTATAATTTAGATAAAGAGAAAAATAACTCTTTGTAACTGTGTAAACTCACATTTACACAGGATGATCATTGGGTTAGTGGCTGTTTTCCACTCTAGGTGACAAACTCATGAGGGCAGGGATTGTGGTGGCTTTCCCTTTTTGTTCTATCCATAGTAGTAGCAAGGGGCTGGCACATAGTAGGTACTCAATAAATATATGTTGAGTCAAAACATGAGTTTATAGTAATATAAAAAATCAAGGGGTGCCTGGGTGGCTACGTTGGTTAAGTGTCTGTCTTCAGCTCAAGTCATGATCCCAGCGTCCTGGGATGGAGCCCTGCTGAGCAGGGAGCCTGCTTCTCTCTCCCCTCCATTCCCATGGTCTCTCTCACTATCTCTGTCTTTCTCTCTCTCAAATAAATGAATAAAATCTTTAAAAATAAATCCAAAAAAGTAACTCTTTGCATATGACTTCTTACAGTGCCCTTATAAATTTTTAAAGTAAAAATTGAGTAAGGATGAGTTCAATAACAGGACAATATATTGGATTTTAGTGGAAAGTGCTAAGCAAATACAAGCTATTATTAGTATATGCTAACTAGTACAGGAGACTGGTAAAAGCTGCTAATTTATGAAATAATAATGGCAGCACATTAAATCTTTACTTTTATCCATGATGTTTATGTTTATTTCAAGCATAGCAGCACTATTTTTCTCCGCTTGGGTATTAATATCTTAAAATATGGTTTCTTGCAGTATTCCTTCTACCAGCAGTTGCATGAACAAAAAAAATCAGAAAAATTCTTCAAAGTTCTCTATGACCGAATGAAGGCTGCACAGAAAGAGATAAGATCAACAGTAACAGTTAATACCATAGACTTAGGTAACAAAAAAAGGGATGATGACAATGAATTGATGACAGCTGGTCCACGAATGAGAGGTAACGAAATATTTGAGTACTTGGGGGGAATAGAGAGGAAAGAAGGTCACAACTTTTAAGTCTCACTGATCTTTGTCATCTCCCTTACCTTAGTGTCATTATCCCAACTGTGGTTCTGTGTATGGTGTTCCATTCTTAAATTATCATGGCCACGGGGCTTACCTTGAAACAGCTGTGCAGAACCAAACTCAAACTAGGCATCATCAGCGCAAAGCAACTAGTGATGTGAAAATACTTGGCATCATTGTGGAATGCATGGTAAAGAGCCAATTGCCCAAACCTTTGGAGTGTTCGTCAAGTCCAAACTTTAAGAATAAGAATTATAGCACCATAATCTAATGAAAGATTCTTGGTATTTGGAATAACAGAGTCTCTGTGAAGTAAATACAAATCATATAAACATTAACATTTTGAAGTTTGCCATACTTTTTCTACCTTCCTGTATTCAAGAATTCTCATATTTTATATTTATCAGAAACACACAAGCCCTTCTGAAATTAGTGAAGCATTAAGATCTTTTTCTTAATGTCCCGTGCAAATTTAACATTTTAGTTGCTACTTCAGATTATTTTGGGGGAATTGATGTACCTCTTGTCAAATAATTTTCAATTCAATTATTAGAGAATTTGGGTAACTGGTTGTATTGTTTTTTAATTAGCAAAAGGAAGTTAAATCAGAAATATGAGAGTACTGTTTTATTTCAGTAAGAGACTCATCATTACTTTTGAAAGAGGGAATGAAAGGGCAATTAACAGAAGCTTCTTCCGCAACATCCAAAGCATACTGTGCATACCGAAGGGAAATGGATCCAGAAATAGACATTATGTGTGCAGGATCGGAAGCGGGACACGCCGAGGAAAAGTCTGCAGAGGAAGTAACGATGAGCCCTGCAATTGCCATCATGCAGCCCATACTGAGGTTTCTTCAGTTGCTGTGTGAGAATCACAACCGAGAACTGCAGGTATTTGTTCTACTTTGTGTAAAAGCTGAGAAGACAGCCTGTGATTGTAGGTAACTAAATTCAGATAAAACTAACGTATAGTTTTGGAGAAATAATCAGTAAAACCAATAGTGCTCTTTGAGTTGGGAAGAAACTTTTGCATCTAAATAAAGAAAAATGAGGGGAACATTCTTTTATGCATGAAAAAAATCAGGCTTGTACAGTATCCTCCATTGCATCCTCAACTCACATCTTTTTAGCCTCCATCAGCATCATCAAATCCTAGCATTCTAGTATTTGTTGAGTAAGGTCAGATTTGCCTCATCTACACCTTTCATAGCTTTTATTTTTAATGCTTTATTTATTTATTTATTTTAGAGAGGAGTGGGAAGGGCAAAGGGAAAGAGGATCTCAAGCAGACTCTGCTAAGCATGGAGCCTGACTCAGGACTCGATCTCAAGACCCTGAAATCATGACCTGAGCTGAAACCAAGAGTCAGATGCTTAATCAGCTGAGCCACCCAGGTGCCCTACTACCTTTCACGGTTTTATAGACACTGGCTTTCATCATTTCCAACTCACTTCATGTTTCTTGAGTGAGGATACAGACTATATTTATACTTTTCCATTAGAAACAGTTAGTATAGAAGAGGAATTTTTAGGACAGTAAAGGTCGATACCTTTGTAGATGAATATAGCCCCAGTCTTACATCTTCTTTGGTACATTTTTTTTTTTGTCAAATTGATGCACTTAGAGGTGCCTAGAAATTTTGGCCCTTTGTTTTTTGCATCATTTGTGCACTGCTGATGTCACCATGGGATAACTATGTGAAAGGTGAAATAGTCTCTAAGAACACATATCCAGGGATCCCTGGGTGGTGCAGTAGTTTGGCGCCTGCCTTTGGCCCAGGG
This sequence comes from Canis aureus, assembly GCF_053574225.1. Classification (NCBI taxonomy): domain Eukaryota; kingdom Metazoa; phylum Chordata; class Mammalia; order Carnivora; family Canidae; genus Canis; species Canis aureus. The sequence continues at coordinate 21,422,506 of NC_135635.1, forward strand.
CACGATCCTGGAGACCCAGGATCGAGTCCTATGTCGGGCTCCCGGTGCATGGAGCCTGCTTCTCCCTCTGCCTGTGTCTCTGCCTCTCTCTCTCTTTGTTTGACTATCATAAAAAAAAAAAAAAATTTAAGAACACATATCCAGGATTAGGGAGAGCAGAGTTTAAAGTTGTGTTCTTTAGCAAGAGCCTAGAGTGCAGGTGTTCTGAATTGGTAAGAGATGGTAGATTAATACAAACTGAATTATCCTCGAAGGAGATGAGAAGCTCAGGAATTAATGAAGAGTAGAATCTGTGAATCTTGTGGACCACCTCACCAATGTGGAGAGGGCTGCTACAGAGCTGTGGAAGGCAAAGTATTACTTCCAGAGAGAGGATACTGGAGGTGTGTCTACAGGCTTATCCTGATCCATTTGGTCTGTCCATGTAGGAGATAGATGGTATCTGATCAAATATTTTTCTTATTAAGAGTGTGGGATCAAACAATCTGCAAAATGCTACTTAATAAAATAGTTTTGGGGCACTTGAGTGGCTTAGTTAAGTGGCTAGCTCTTGGTTGGGGCTTGGGTGGTGATCTCAGAGTCATGAGATTGAGCCCCACATCCAGCTCTGTACTCATGGGGGAGTCTACTTGAGATCCTTTTTCCTCTTTTCCCTCCACCTCTGCTCCCTCTGCCCCCCCACACTTGCATGCTCTCCCTCTCTCAAATAAATAAATAAAATCTTTAAAATAGTTTTAATAGAAGGTAGAATTGTTCACAATAGCTAATATGTAGAAGCAACCCAGTGTCCATTGATAGATGTGGTATTTGCATACAATGGAATATTATTCAGCCTCACAAAGGAAAGAAATTATGACATGTGCTACAACATGTATAATCCTTGAGACATTATGCCAAGTGAAATGAATTAGTCACAAAAAGACAAAAATACTGTGTGATTCTATTTATATGACATATTTAGAGTAGTCAAAATGATAGAGACAGAAATTAGAGTAGTGGTTGCCAGGGGGAGGGGAGAATAAGGAGTTGTTAATAGGTATAGAATTTTAGTTTTACAATGGAAAGAGTTCTAGAATTGGATGATAGTGATTGTAGCTCAACATTCTGAATATATTCAATGCCACTGAACTGTAATCTTAAAGAGGTTCAAGATGGTAAATTTTATATGCATTTTGCCACAATACAAAACTGGAAAAAAAAATTTAAAAAAACTAAAAGAAAGTAAATAGTAGAAATAAATTCAAATAAGCAAATTAAATAATAAATTAAATTAATAAAAATAGGTAATAAATACAAATGAAGGTTTCCCTCTACACTTACCCTTTCACTAGGTTTATTCCTCCAAAGAAATTACTGTTAACAAGTTGTACTTCCTTACAGGAATTTTTATGCACATAGAAGCATATTGATCTGTACACATACACTCTTTGTAAAAAACCAAGATTATGTACTATTCCTCAATTAATTACTAAATTACTTATTTAGTAATATCTCATTTAGTAATATATATCTTATAGCAATTTATTGATAAGATATATTGCTATATATAGATATATTTACTACATATAGATATATTACAATAAAATATGTTATCTTAATTTAGGAATATATCTTGTTACTAAATTACTTAATACTAGATTTTGTTTCTATTGGTACATATTGAAGTACTTTATTTGTATAGCTTTGCAGTATTCTAGCATTTGAATGTACTATTATTTGTTAAACCGGTCACATTATGATAGGTATGGTGTGGTTTCCAATGTTTGCTATTATAAGCAGTGTGCAGTGAACCTTTTTGTAGTCTTCTGTATATGTGTGTGTGTGCATCATATATATACACATACAATAACTTAGGAAGTGGAACAGTAGATTAACTGAATATTTTAATAGGTGCTTCTAAGCTGCCCTCCATATAGTTGTATCATTTACTGTTTGAATCTGCACTGTTTATAAGGGATCATTTACTTGAAAATTTGATCGTCTCTGTCCTGATGAACTTCTTTCTAGTTTCATTTTTCCTTTTCCTTTTCCTACTAATTTTTTCCATATAGTTTTAAGATAATGACATTGAGAAATGTTTGTTATGAACTATACTGATAAATTTAGATTCTTGAGGAAAAAAGACTCTTTTTTCTTAAACCTAGGGGAAATTTAATAAATGTGAACGCTTTCTTATAAAGAGTAATTCCATTCCACATTGCCATGGGGATATTTTTGAGTTAGAAAAACACACAGTGACAGAGCTGAAACCAATTAGCCAGTGATTTCTTTTAACTGCTCAGGTATATTTTCTTTTGCCTTCAGAACTTCTTGAGGAATCAAAACAACAAAACAAATTATAACCTCGTCTGTGAGACCCTTCAGTTTTTGGACTGCATTTGTGGAAGTACCACGGGTGGCCTGGGTTTGTTGGGTCTCTACATCAATGAGAAGAATGTAGTGCTGGTCAACCAGACCCTGGAGAGCTTGACGGAGTACTGCCAGGGCCCATGCCATGAAAATCAGGTAACCGTGAAAGCAGTTCTTCACGCAGAAGTATTCATGACTAATTAGCAAAAGGATCAAACTGGTAAAGGAGCCATGCTTTGTCTACATTTAAAAGATCTTTCTTCTTGCTTTGCCAGATATTTTTACTGTTCTCACGAAACCTACAAAGACTGAATTCTTGACTAGCAAATATTATGCCCTATTTTTATTTAATTTCATCGTAAAAGAATATTCCCATGAAAATGTCCAAGATAAAAATCAGACCTACTGAAAAGAATAAAATGTGTTTCTTCACCATTGCTTAATTTTCATCTTTAGTGATTCTTTCCCAGGATTTGTGGAATACACTCCCTTTGGCTTCTTCCACTCCACAGTAGTGTAGAATATATATTATCTCCTTTATACTCACAGTGAACTTGTGAAAATTATGAAATAGGTCTCATTGCTCCCATTTTGTGGATGAATAGGTTCTGACTCTGAGATAAGTGATTTCCACAGTATCAGAGTGACACAATCAGTAAACTGTAGAGTCATTTTTAAAATTCAGGATTTTTGATTGAGTCCAGATAGAGTGCTCTTTTGACTGTATTACATTTTCAAGAGTAAAACTTCACCTCTCTCCCAGAATGTTTGCCTGTTTCCATTTTCTTGGATATCCAGGAAACATTGTGGGAGTAGGAGACAAGACCCTTGAGCTAGTAAGGGGAGGGAAGCCACACTAGAGTTTATTAATTGGCTATTCACATCCACTTCAGTGTTATGGGGCTACCATTGCAAACATGGGTTCACTCTGGAAGGAAGAGCTTTCAAGTGGTAAACATTTCTGGGCATACATTATAAAGAAGCCATTGAGACCAAACATCAGTGCATAACAAAGAAGTGTGAAAAAATAACAACTATGCTGCTTTTCTATTGCAAATTATGACATAGGCATACATATATGTATAAACATGTACACACATATGCATACATAGGTATGTAGAATAAAAACTCAAAAATTGCTGGACATAAAAAATTTGTTATGAAGATGCTTCCCCCCCCCCCATAATTTGCATGTTACCTGGTAAAGGAGTTTGCAGAATTTGACCTGGATTTTCCTATATTATATTTCAGTCTCCTAGGGTAATGATACAAGAAAACCTAACTGTTGATTTAAAGTTAAGGAAAAATAATACAAATTTGGAGACTTGGTTTCGTTGTTGGTAAAAAAACATGTGTATCTATAATATCAAACACATATTCCTCACTTCTGGTCTTATAAAAGGATGAAATTGAGTTTTGAAAATAATTTATAAGTCAGGTAAGCTCTAGAAGTAAAAACTAATAATAAAATAAGACAGTAATAAGTAATCATAATAAACAGGAATCCCACATACTCTAAAAATATACTTACTTTGAACCTCCCCCCTGAAACTGTGTGGGAGAAAAGAATGTTGCCAGAAAATTCCAGAAATGATCTGCAAATTATTCCCTCCAAGTCTCGCAAGTGTCTTAATGATCAACTCAGGAAATGTAGAAGATAGATGGAAGACACCTTTCTTTTGTGTCAGGGGAATAAAACCATTTTTCTGCAAAGGGAGAAGTGAAGCCCATTCTGAAAGATAACAGTCATTTCAGAGTTACCTTGAGTTTACTCTTTCTCATTTAACTCACCTGCATTTCCATTTTTCAAACCCCTTGACACTGGGTGCTGCATTGTAATGTGTAGTTCCACAAATTCCAACCCACCAGTTCCTGATTTCCAAGTTCTATACATTGAATTAAGTTCAGGATCTTGGCACAATAGATCCCAACCTTCAAAATACTAATAGTTATCTCTCAGGATGTTTTATAAACTCTTCCCAAGTGAAGTCCCTCTATAAATCGCTCAGTTTAAGGAATCTGCAGAACTTGTCCCCAAACCCCATAATTGATGGATGTCCCTAAGACATCAGAAAGTGCTTGTATTCCTTGTCTGCTCCTACCCAGCGGGTACAGCAGCTTTGTTTGTGACTTCACTTAGCATTTAGTAGCGGCTAAACTGATATGCTACATCATTGCCAGTAGCATTGATTTACAAGCCTCAGGCACACAGTGAACACTCCTTTCATAAGTGGGAATATTCTCCTAGCCAGGGGAGATCAGATCTTAAAGTTCTAAATTTAAGGCACTCCTCTATTGGAGGGCATATTATAATTTATTATTTGAAAGAATATTTAACTAAATTTTTGAAATTCTTTCAAATTCTATAAAAAATAGTTCATTTTAAAAGATACTTGTTTACACACATTGTCTGAGCGCTCTGCATTCAAAGCCATTTAATCAATATTAATCAATTAAAAGAATTGTTATGAAAGAATAAATCAAATTTAAACCCTTGGCTTAATCTCAAAGTTAAATCTCAATTATGTTTTAAAGGTCAAAAAACTAAGGTGACTGCTATTTTATGGCAGATGATTTCTAGTGCTTTTATGTTGTAAATAAATATTGTTTTATGAACATTTTATTTTCTAGACATGTATTGCTACTCATGAATCAAATGGGATTGATATCATCATTGCTTTGATTCTAAATGACATAAACCCTCTTGGTAAATATCGAATGGATCTGGTGCTCCAGCTGAAGGTAGAGTAAATCCACTTTTCGGGGGGGGGGGGGGGGAAGTGACATTTTCTATATAAAACTTCCTTTCAGAATTGACTCTGAATCTTCAAGTAGCTCTTATAAAAACCCAGGTATTATCATCTATTCAGCTAATGAATTGACAGAAAGGAATAGTGAAAGTACAATGTGCACTAAATCCTTAATAAATGTGCAATAAGCTTTGAGGTAATGTTCAGTTGGATATTTTACTGAAAGTTCTTTTAAGTAGCCACTTTGTTTCACTACTTCTCTTTGTTTTTATTTTATATTTTTTATGATATAGAAGAAAAAAGGTGTTAAACATTCATTATGCCATATATTTTTAATTCATCTTGGCTACAGTATTCTATCTAGCAAGTCACCATGAATTAGACCATGTAAAAGAAGGGCTACATTTTAGTTTTATGGCTCTCTTCTTTCTAAAAGTTGTTTTCTTTTACATCAGAATCTTATTTTTTGCCAAATACTGTAAGGGATTTTCACACTCCCTTTGAGAAGCTACTTTAACCTAAGCCATGCACATAATTCCCAGTAGTTCCATTTATCAGAGTTCAGGAAGAAAATGACATTTAAAAAAAATTTCTTCAACTTTTTGTTTAAATGGAAATAATGAATATACACAAGAGGCTATATAAATCCCAAATCCAAAGACATGATAATCAATACAGATGAATTATTAAAGACTACATTACTGTGTTTAGTGTTAAAGGGGTAAAATAAAATCATTGGTTAAATACAATTTTTCTGTAAAGGCAGGTCAATCTAATATCACAGCAATTTTTTTTTTTTGGAGAGAGAACGCACACACACAAGTAGAAGTGGGGGTGCAGAGGGATGGACAGAGAGAATCTTAAGCAGGCTCCAGGCTGAGCATAAGAGCCCATATGGTGGCTCCGTCTCATGACCCTGAGATCACGACTTCAGTTAAAATCAAGAGTCAGACATTTAACCGACTGAGCCACCCAGGTGCCCCTAGCAAATATAATTAAATTAAACTTTGTATAGGTAAATATATGGCAAAAAAGAATAAGAATGATATTTTTATAATTTTGTTTCTAAATATAGATTTAGATATATAATGGAATGCATGTATTTCCTACTTATGTGAAGATTAACAGGAAATGTTTCTTTTCATAGACAAGATGAATTTTTATTTTCACTGTTTTCATTGGCAATATGTAAAAGCCTTGGGTCTTTCTATTCATAAAATAGAATGAAGGTGATCCTTATATAGATTGAACTTGTGTCCTTTTCCTCACTAGAATCATGCTTTTGTTAGTGAAGCCAGTCTAGGCCTATGCCAGACAACTTAGGTTGAGTTACTAGAAAAATGTTTATTTTATCTTAAATTCATTTTTAATCATAATTTATAAATAAATAAAGAACATATAGAAGGCTTGGCCTGTGGCTTTTTAAATCCTTTATTTGTCTAAAGACTGTACCTTTAAATCTCATTTTTAACTGATATAACTTAATGGGGGAAAATACTGAGTTATTATTTATTTAGTATTTATTTATTTATTTATTTATTTATTTATTTATTTATTTAAATTAGAGAGAGACAGCGTGTATGGTAGGTAAGGGAGAGGTAGAGATAGAGGGAGGGAGAGAGAGAGAATCCCCACTGAGTGCAGAGCCAGGCTTGGGACTTGATCCCATGACTCTGAGACGATGACCTGAACTGAACCCAAGAGTCAGCTGCTTAACCTACTGAGCTACCCAGGAACCCCGTGGTTCATCAATTTAAAACAAAGTATTAGAAAAAATAAACAGAATATAGGCATACAGATTATTTACAGATCCAGACCCATGTATAAAACTAAATGTTAGGGTATTCCTTAATATTACATAGATTTTTTTTTTTTAACTATTCAAATGAAAATTCTTTGAGAAAGGATTACTTAAAATTTCATTTGTTACTAACCACTATTTATGCATATCTTTTCAAAATGTGATGTTGGCTAAATCAAGGTATATATAAAATAACAGATGAATGGATTTGACTTGAAATATATAAAATATAGTCTTCTACTTAAAGAACAATGTATGTGCAGTTTTCTAAACAATCCATGAAGCTTTGTATATAATGATCAGTCTGAGGCAGAATAATATCTATTGATAGATTTTAGGGAGTGTCCATGGGTAGAATGCTTTTTAACTATAAATTCTCCATAACATTATAGAGTATGTATATTACAAAATGCTAAATTAAGGTTTATTTTGTATCATTCATCCTTCCTTAAATTCAGTTACTTAATCATTTATAATTTCATTTATAGTTTTAAGTATCCTTAACTCTATATACTCTATTTACTGTGAAGGTTTATGCATTTTTTCATGCATATGTCTTGCCCTTTAACTTTTAATTTACATTTCATGACTGATCTGTGACTTTACAGTGTTAAATTTGTAAATAGGCAGTTTGGTTTTTTTTTTTTTTTTTTTTTTTTTTAAGATCTCTCACTTCCTTTGGAAGAAATCTTCTGTTAATACTGACACACACGTTTGATTTCTTAGTGTACATAGCCTCTTGTACTTTCAATTTGACTCAGATTTCAGGTCATTTACAAGATTCCTATTCTTCCAAAGTAGTGTAAAAAGATTGGTTGGAAAAAAATGATATTGCCAATGGTATTCTGAAATTGGATGTATTTTGAAGCTATTATGTATTGGGCCTGTTAAGTGAGGTTCATTAGACAATACTGTTAGTGTTGCCTAGGTTTTAGCTTTGAATTCTGTGGGGTCAGTTCAGATTGCTCTGAGGATTTAAGCTCTCCACTAATCCTAGAACATTATTTTTTTAGGTATGTTTGTATGGGATGCTAGATTATAAAAATGGATTTTAGGATTGGTACAAATCTGCAAAAATTGAAAATGTACCAGAAAAAAATAAAGCCACTTCCCTTATAAATTACTAACATTTTTTTTTTCAGGATGAGTCAGTCACATTGCACCCATCACTGTCAGACATCATTACTACTAATATTAGTCATTTAAAGATAGATTTAGGCTGCACTCCTGAAGGAAAAAATAATTGGCTAGAACTTGGTATTAAAATACCCATTAAAATTAATTTGTACAAATTTAACATATTTATGTGGTGATTATCTACATACATCAAACAGTTGATTCAGTTGATGTTTTTATCCTACAAAATGTTAATTTTGAGTCACTGAGAAACATCTTAAAGCCATTTGACTTTACTTCTCTTATGCTCCTATCAAAGATTGTGTGTGGAGCTTGAGATTTCTATCTAAATAAATATTGCAAAAACACTATAGAAATATCTCCCAGGTGGTTTTTATCATTTCACTGTTTGCCACAATTCTGAGCCAGAGCTATTGAAAACACTGTAAAGAAATATCTTTCCAAATGTTAAGGGTATTGTGCTTTGTGTAATAAGACCTTCTGTAATTCTTTGGATTATAAGTCAACTATATCAGAAGCATTTTTGGTGTCTGCAAGTTAAATGTTTGAGAATATATACTTATAAACCAAACTGGAAACATCAAAGACATCATGAACTATTTTTAGTCTCTATCAAACAAAATAGAAAATATTACTCTTCTATAACCCAGATGGTAAAGATGTTGCATGTCTACTGCCATAGAGACCAGTAAGCTATTATCAATAAGTTTATAATTTACTTCTAACTCATGAATCTAAAATTTTATAGATTAATTCTCAGTAATTATTGCTCAGATTTACTTAAAATTTTGATATGCTAACATGTATTCATGTTTCATGTGAAAAACAATTGTGTTAAGTTCTTTAAATTATATACCATTTCTATAAAATACATCATTGATTCTGGTTCACCTTACTGTCTTGTTAAAATGGTATCATGGCAATGTCTATTTAGAAAACAGTGATGGAAAGTATTATATTTTAATGCATTACATATAAAGTCAATTTTTTTACTTAAAACATATATAATATATATATATATATATTACCTTTCACCAATATTTAAAATATTCTTCATAACATATCTTTCATGATTCATTATTTTTATTTGTGTTGACAATGAAGTGAAACACTCTATTAAAATGTTAATTAGCCAAATGAAAATTAGCAGTTTATTTTTTTTAAATTAGCAGTTTAAAATTTTGCTTGTTTTTTAAAAAATGGTCCTAGAAATGTCAAATGAAACAAGTGCAGGGATCGTTAATCCATGAAATAGGCTATCTATGTGCATTAACTCAATCTGTGTCTCTAGAACAATGCCTCTAAGCTTTTGTTGGCTATTATGGAAAGCAGACATGACAGCGAGAATGCGGAAAGAATTCTTTTTAACATGAGACCCAGGGAACTGGTAAGAAAACTTTTGTGTTTTTTTTGTTTTGTTTTGTTTTTTTATTTTTATTTTTTTTAGAAAACTTTTGAAACTGTATTAATAAGGTTCATCCTAAAAGGAATGTTTATAGTATGCATGTCAGGAAAAAGGTCTAGTGGCTTTTACTGCTCTACCAGGGTATAATGGCATATCACAACCTTTCCAGGTTACTTTTCCAGGGAACTCAGAAGATCCCATGATGGCAAAGGTCTGTGTGATTTGGGTCCTTACTTCATTGGTTTTTATCCACTCTAAGTACTTTTCTTAATCAGATTGTCACAGTCTATTAAACTATCTGAAAATTCTTTTTGCCAGAAAAAAATAAGTTTGCTTTAGTTTGTGTATTGGAATATATGAGAAAGGAGTGTAAAAAGATGTGCTGCTCAAAAATCATATTTATACCTCTTTCTGAACAATAAAAATAAAACCAGTACCTTTTGTACTTGTGTCTATCAGGGAAATGTTGCACCAGGCTTGGCCTAAAGGAAATTATATGAAGACTTGATGGAGTTCCATAGAGATCATTAATGTGTCTTCTTATTGTAGAAGTTATATTTTCCTCCTCACATATATGGAAATCATGAAGTAGTTTCAGCATGTTTTAAAAACATTGAGTTTCTTTCATTTTAATTCCATCCTTATTAACATACAGTGTTACATTAGTTTCAGGTACACAATATAGTAATTCAACAATTCCATACATCACCCAAGGCTCATCACAAGTGCCCTCCTTAATCCCCATCACCTATTTCACCTCATCCCCCAACCCATCTCGCCTCTGATAACCATCTGTTTCTTGGTTTGTCTCTGTCTCTCTTACTCTTTTTTTTCCTTGAAAGCATTGGGTTTCAAAAGCATTGAGATAATACTCAAACTGTATCACTCAGTGGCCCCATGACTAAGTCCCAGTCTTATGAGCACCACTGTTGGTACCACGGGCAATCCAATAGGAGGTACTCCTTTACTCTCTCTCTTTCATAGTAAGGAAATGGAGTTGAGGAGGGCAGATAAAGAGAAATGTAAGATGCAGTTTTATTTAACATATATTTGCTGGGAGCCTTGTATCTGTAGGGCAGTGGGCTAAGAAAAGCAAGAAATTCTCTATTCTTATGATTAAATGGGGCAACAACTTACCTGTTCTTTTAACAACAGCACTGTACAACAGTCCTTAGAAAACACTATCTCCTCTGCCTCCAACACCTTTATCTCATCATCCACCCTCCTCCCTCTGGCCCATCATCAGTCTCTTGCCTGAGTTCATGCCCCTGCTCTGTGCTCACTTAGTGCTTCACACTTAGTGCTGCTATAGTACTATTTTGTTTACCTCTTGATGTGTTGACTCTTCATCGGATAATAAGTTCCCTAAGGACACATACTGTGTGTCCAGCATATTTGGGTCCTCAGCACAGAGGGTGACGTCCAGCACTACTTGACCCTGTTACCTAGTGGGTGCTTAATAAGTCCTGGATGGTTATCAAGGTTCCAGAGTCTCCTAATGCATGGGAACTTTGGCATTGTCAACAGACATGAAAGCAAAAAATTTCTCCAGGAAGATAGAAAATACTGTAGGATAATACTTTCATGTTCATTTAAATAAAGATGGTTTCCAAGGCCATTTTCATTTGTAGTTCTTTTATACTTTTAAGTCTTAGGAAGTGTTCCAGTTTTTACCTTGTGAACAATGTAAAATGCCTATTATTTGTGGCATTTCAAACTTTTTTTTTTTTTTTTGATAGGTGGATGTGATGAAGAATGCCTATAACCAAGGATTGGAATGTGACCATGGGGATGACGAGGGTGGAGATGATGGTGTTTCCCCAAAAGACGTTGGACACAATATCTATATTCTGGCCCATCAGGTGTCACATTTTATATCTTATATTATTGCTCATCTTATCAGTTGTGCTTTGTGTTATGGCTTGGTATATTTTCTAATTCTGGTCCCTTCATTTATTCAGCACCTGTCCCCTTGCTCTGGCCCAAGGAGGAGGAAATGCTCCCCCAATACCCAAGTGTATTCTTAGAGCTAGGCTAGGTGCTGATTCACAGAAAATGATGCTTGCCACCAAAAACTGCTGGACCAGGAGAAAGGAGACACTCCCAGGTCAGAGCCTGAGAAATAGGAAAGCCATGGCAGCAAATGGAAGCTTGAAGGAGAGAGGAGGAGAAGCTAACTGAAAAGATAGAGTGTGAAGTAAGGGGGTACATTTGGTCTAATTGGGATGAACCTTTACAGATGGCTTCAGGCCTCTGAGTTGTAGGTTGGCATGCTTCATACAGAAACTAAAAACAGCAGCTTCTGATTGGTTTCCATTGACTGTCTAGCAAATATGAGGCTAAATTTTAAATCCTTTTAGAGGACCTATTTCCATTCTATAGTACTTAATGAAAACAGGCACTTGTTAAGTGTTGTTTGAGGAATTCAATTTTATTAACATGAATAAATTTGCATCTTCTAATGCAGATTTGTTTAGAAGTTAAAAATTTTAAATGTACAGTGCCAATTTGATTTTTGTGCATAGTAACTCCTTCCTTTTTACGGGTTACAGTCATAATGTTGTAGACTTTCCCAGCCTTTCTTTCTAGTCATTTTCTCACGTTGTCCACTTCTCCCTCTTCCTTCTTCCCCTTACAGCTACCAGTTAATTGAACATTATTAGATATAAAGTACATTTATTTATTCTGACTTTTTTAGTTTTCCAGTTTTATTGAGATATAATGGACACTGTATCAGTTTAAAGTGTTAAGAGGTTGCTCTTTAGACACTTCTTGCTCTCTTCTTCTGTGTATAACTGTGTAATGTATGTAAATGCGATTGTGATTTCTACAAAAGATTCCAGGAAGGAGTACGATTCTAGAATATATTAACAAAAGAAACTGCTCTGGTTTTTTAATACAGTTTGATTACTGAGAAGATCTTTGAGTCTCTCATTGCATAGCAAAATGCATATATAAGACCAGAAACAGATTAAAGGCTGATAGGTTATAGCTAGAAAGATAAAAGAGAATTTTAGGTATTGAGGAACTGAAAGCCAGAATGAGGGACAGGTTGGAGGAAGTAGACACAGAGATTTAGGAGGTAGAAAAGGTGTCATTTTATTTTCATTTGTTTTTTTTAAAGATTTATTTGAGAGAGAGAGAGAGAGAGATTGAGCACAAATGGGGGGGAGAGGGAGAAGCAGACTCCCCACTGAGCAAGGAGCTCTATTACGATGTGGGGTTCCATCCCAGGACCCTAAGATCATGACCTGAGCCGAAGGCACATGCTTAACCAACTGAACCACCCAGGCACCCCAAAGGTATCGTTTTAGAGAGAGAAACTCAAGTGACAGGAGTTGAGTCAACATATCTAGGAAAGGAATGACTAAAGATCGAATGTAAGTGGGAAGAAAAAAAATTACAGGCTGAAAATAAAAGTCGATTTGGCTTCTAGGAGGAAGAGAGAAACTGATGGCCTAGCATGTATATGGGCAAGGAGTTATTTCAGAAGCTGTAGCGTTGTGGAAGGAAAACAACAAGGAAGAGAGGGCTAGAGTGAGCAGTGAGAATTTTAGTGAAAAGGAAGTAGGGGAATTCAGCCACCCATGTGTTCTTGACTAAAAGCTAGTCCTGCTCTGTCTTGGGAGGCTGTCCCCTTTTGCACGAGTGAGCAGCTACACGAACACGTCCTGACCCTGCAGCCTTTCAGCAGGAAATGAACAACCAGCCCAGCTAAGTCAGCCTTGGAATCAGTGGAGTGGCAAATGTTTGAGCCAATCACCCACATCCATGAAGAGGAGGTTTAAAAATGCAATCTCAGAATACCAGTACAATATGCGGAACAGGAAAAACGTCGAGGTCAAGAAAAGACTTTTTAGGTCCGTTCATTTTTAAGCAGACTAAGTATAAGAGCAAAGAGTATTTTGATTCTAAAAAGAGACTATGGAGGATGTTGAGAAGAATGGAGAATGAGGATAAAGAATGCTAGTGCTGGTCATAGAATGAAAGATAATGATATGACATATGAAAGAAGTTAAAAACACAGGTGGCCTAAGGGCCAATGATCTTGATGGGTTTAAGTTTATGACCGTGCTTGGAGAGATTAGATTAGATTCAGATGATTATGGGGTTGCCCAAGTCCAAGGAGTGGGAATTCAGAAGTAGTAAAAAAAAAAACAAAAACACAAGAGTATACAATTTACTGAAATAGATAAGATTATGGATGTGAAATGTCTTGAATGGAAATATAGAGGTTTCTTAATTTTGCAAAACCAAAATGTTGAAAAAACAATAGTTTTCAGAGCTGGGATGGTACACTCTAGAGATATATAAAAGAAGCCACACTTCAAGAAGAGAGAGTACATCAGATTGCTTATCAGGAAGAAGGGGATTCTGAATTGCCGAACACTGTAAGCCTTGTGATTAAATTGTAAGAATAAGTATGAAATGCGAGTCCATGTGCATTCTTGTAGGAACTCAAAAGGAGGTAGGAATGGCAAAATGTATGGAATGGTGTATGTAACTGACAGTGTGGAGTTAAGCAGCTATTTTCTTAGAGTGACACAGAACCTTGTTACCTTATTACTTTTAGATATATTCTCTTGAGTGACTCCTCCCACCTTTTTTATGTATATAAAAAATTCAGTTTTCACTCATAGAAGAGAGCCGAACTGTGCTTTTTTGATCTTTCCACGAGTGGCTCCTTTGGCTTTGTCTAGGCCGGCATGTTATATTTGGTTTCTTGGGAGGCCAACCATGGTTGCTGAGTCCCTTATGAATTGCTTGTCCAAACAGCTCCCACAGCGAAGCACAAACGCAGAGGGTAGGCGTCGTGCACTTGGCTTCAGGAGCAGCCACATAGCTGTGCTCCCAGGGTGCGGTCAAGCCCACCCTGCTGCTTTCATTGTGAATGTGAGAATTATTTGTCTCCTGAATGCTGATGACCATGCAGATTGGCTTCTGCCTTTGCACAGTCCAGTAATTCCAAAACCAAGGTTTAACTTCCTCCTTGTTTTACTATAATCATCTTTTGTGCAGACGGTTTATTTTGGTGCACTCAGACTTTCAATTTTTGTTGTTATTCTTTTCATGGTAGTGAGGTAGTTCTGCTTTTTCTACCATGACATCCTTTTTGGCCCTTCCTGTGGTTGGTGTTACAAGAAACAAATATTGCTTCTTGTAAGTGTCTCGTCTGATCTACATAAAACTATAAATATATCAAAAAGGGAATTTCTTAAGTTCTAATACTATAGGGCGTGCAGAACATTTCCTTAAAATTCAGCTATGTGTCCTTTTTGATTTTCTGTCCTCCGCATGTTCTCCTTACACATCTCTGCCTCCTCTTTCTGCCGTGATCTTATTCTTTTATACTTTGCTTTCGTACTGTTCCTTCTCTTTATTCCTGTCTTTCCATAGAATAGTCAACTGCCTGCAATCTAGGACATTCTTCAGTACTTTGTATTATGTTTAACATGTATTAAACATACTGTTTTTTTGCAATTTCTGTTTTTCTCTCTGAAAAACATTTTATTTTATCTTCTCCCAGCTTTATTGATATAATTGACACATAATATTGTGTATGTTTAAGGTCATAATGTGTTGATTTCACACATTTATATATTGCAAAATCACCACCACCATAGCATTAGTTTCATCTCCTTGCATCATTTCCTTTTTGGTGAGAACATTTAAGATGTACTCTCTTGGCAATACTCAAGTATATGATTACAGTATTATTAGCTATAGTCACCATGCTGTGCAGTAGATCCCCAGAACTTATTAGTCTCATAACTGGAGGCATATACCCTTTGACCGAAATCTCCCCATTTCTCCCAGACTCTAACCCCTGGTTACCATCATTCTACTCTCTGTTTCTCTGTCTTCCTATTTTTAGATTCCACATATAAAAGATCATATGGTATTTGTCTTTCTCTGGCTTATTTCACTTAGCATAATGTCCTTAAAGTCCATCCGAGTTGTTGCAAACAGCAGGATTTCCTTCTTTCTCATAACTAAGCAATATTCCATTATACACACACACACACACACACACACACACACACACACACACACCCCACATCTTCTTTATGCATCATCCAATGATGGCACTTGGATTGTTTCCATATCTTGACTATTGTGAAAAATGCTTCAGTGAACATATAAGACCCTTCATTTTTTTTAAGACCCTTTATTTTAATACCTACCAGAATTGAGATGTATATGGAAAGGACTATTAATTAGCAAGCTTACGGAAAGCAAAACTAACTCCTGGCTCATAAGGCAAGAAAGAATGGATCACTTTAATTGGCCATCTGAAATTATTTTTAAAATATAGGTTTTTAAATTTTTTTCATGACAATTTCCCTATGTCACTAAATAGTCTTTGAAAACATAATTTTAATGTCTGCATAATCATTCATCATTTGAATGTACCATAATTCATTTAATCACTCCTATTGTTGGACATTAGGTTTCTAATGCTTTCGATATTATAAATTATGCTATGATTAACATCCTTATACATTAATCTTTGTCTACTACACTGTCTACTACACTGATTACTTCCCTAGGATAAATTCCAAGAAGTTTAATTACTAGGTCACAGGATAGTAACTATTTTATGGTTCTTGATGCATATCAGAAAATTGTTTTCCACAATGTGTGTTGGTACTAATCTTACTGAATCCTAAAATTGCTACTATTTCAAAAAATCTTTGCCAAACTTATAGTATTTGGAAATAGTGACCACTTCACAAATGTCTGTTAAATGAATTAATGAATTATAGATAAAAGGAGACCTCATTTTAATTCACTTTTTTTTTTCGATTACCAGTAAAATGAACTCTTTTTTTTTTTCTTTTTTGAGAGAGAGGGAGTAAGTGGGGGAAGGGGCAGAGGAAAAGAACCTCAAGCAGACTCCCTACTGAGTATGGAGGCCGACACAGGGTGATCTCACGACCATGAAATCATGACCTGAGCTGAAACCAAGAGTTGACACTCAACTGAGTCATCCAGGTGCCCCAAAATAGTGTCTTTAAGGTTATTTACTATTTCTATTTTTTGTGAGTGAATTATTTGAAAATGTGTTTATCCATTCTTCTGAGAGGGTTCATTTTTTTGTTCATGAATTTTAATTAACAGTAACAAATCTTAGTCATAGTAGTTATATCTACTTCTTCCTGATTAATTGCTTTCTAATGTTTAAATGATAGGTTTCTTCTGCTCCATTGAGATCTCTCTTTTTTTAAAAAAAAGATTTTATTTATTTATTCATGAAAGACACAGAGAAAGAAAGAGACAGAGACATAGGCAGAGGGAGAAGCAGGCTCCATGCAGGGAGCCGGATGTGGGACTTGATCCCAGGACTCTAGGATCACACCTGAGCTGAAGGCAGACGCTTAACCACTGAGCCACCCAGGCGTCCCTGCCCCAGTGAAATCTCTTAAACATTCACCTAGATTTTCTTCTGGTGTATAATGAATTCATTTAAGTATTTGATTATATAATCTTCCTATGTCATAATGCAAAAATATTAAGGTAATTTCTGGGGCTAAATTATCTGTGAAGATGCAGTCCCAGATATAGTAGTAAGAGAAGTCCATGAAGGCAGGGTTTATAGGAGTCATATGAGTGTGCTGTAGAGAACAGGTCACAAAGAGAGCTTCAGCAGAAGAGGTCAGGGCCAAATTCAGACCACTTTCAGGGTCAGACAGGGCATGTGAATGAGCACTGGGGGAGCAGGTGAGGCTGGGACAGTCTGGTGATCCTTTTCCATAGTAGGCAGCCATTACTCACATCTGCTGACTTTCCAATTTGGATTATAGGCCCTAGATTTCCACTTCTTTCAATATTTCAAAAGAAATCTGAATTTTGAAATTTTTGAAAAATGTAAAATCTCTTAATTTTTAAAAGTTGACAAATCATTTGATATTTTTGAAAACATTGAGCGATCCAAACAAAACTTACCAGCAAGTGGAACGTGGCCCATGAGCTATGGTTTGCCACTTATGGACCAGAGGATCCAAATTTCTCATTTATTCTTTGTTCAATTGCATGGATTTTTTGAGTGCCTGCTAGATATCAGGCACTATGCTAGATATTAGGAGTACAGCAGTGACTATTAACAAGAGATTATCACTCAGGGAATTTGTATTCTGACTGGGAGCAATGAAGAGTCCACCAGAAAGACAGCGGAGAGTGATACAAGCCCTGCAGTGAGTGAGAACTGGGTGTGATAAAAAAGTTATGAAATGCTCTTGTAGATTGGAGATTAGGAGGGTTTTCTCAGAGGAGCTGAAATTGAAGCTTGCTCTAAGTGAGAAAGCAAATGCCAGCAGTATGAAATGGAAAGGTATGGGAGACATCCCAAAAAGTGGCTTGAAAGTGGTAATGAGCTTGACATGTTTAGAGGAACAAAAGACCTGTGTAGCTAGATCCACAACCAGCTATTAGCACTCGATTATAATAATCATATACAATGCATCTGAGGCTCATTTATTATAAGATAGTCATTCAAGAACATTTCTTGAGCACCTCTTGCTTTAGGCATCATTTTACTTGCTAAAATGGAAATATGAATAAAGATGCTATCCAGGTGCAGCCCGGGTGGCTCAGCGGTTTAGCACCGCCTTCAGCCCAGGGCCTGATCCTGCAGTCCCGGGATCCAGTCCCACATCGGGCTCCCTGCATGGAGCCTGCTTCTCCCTCTGCCTGTGTCTCTGCCTTTCTCTTTCTGTGTGTGTGTGTGTGTGTGTGTCTCTAATGAATAAATAAATAAATAAATAAATAAATAAATAAATAAATAGATAAATAGATAAATAAAATCTTTAAAAAAAAAATGATGCTATCCAGAAGCTTACGATTAATATGCTTTTACTAAAATGGTGGTGTGCTCAAGACAGGCATTCATGAGACACATGTTCCCTAGGAGTCAAGAGAGGGTTCATGGATGTGGTGACATTTGGACTGAATCTTGAAGGATAGAAGGAAGGGGGAGAACATTTCATCAGAGGCAACAACCTCTGCCAAAACGTGCTATAGATATTTTAAAGAAAGGAACTTCTTTTGGGATTATTGGTAGGGTGTTTGTGTGGTATCTACTAATGTCTTTATATGAAATGAATTATAATAATTTGAGTTAAGTCAACATGTTTGATAACTGTGAAGACCTTGATTATAGGCATCTAATAAATGTTGCATGAATGAAATGTGAATGAATGAAAAATAAATGAAGGAATGAATGACTAGGACATGAAATACTCTAAAACTTTAGTCTTTATAACTTAAGTATTAGAATTAAAAAGCTAAGTAAAGATAATTTCTTGTTATCATTATCATCCTTAATCCTGATCAAAATTAATGATAAATTTTTCCACTGGAGTATAAATTCTGTGTGCACAGGCACAAATTTTTTTTTTCTGATCTCATGCCAACTACATATCTTGTCATATAGTAGATACTTAAGAAGAGTTTGGGGAATAATTTCTTACAATAATGTATGCAGGCTGATAATAATTTTATGTAATACAAACACTAGGTAAGATTAAGAAAGGCCTACCAAACTGATATTAGCATGCTGGCTGTCAAGGTTCTTATGGAACTCCTATGGGCTTTTTAATTCAGTAGAGTGGTCTCTACCAATCATATCAGCAAACCCTACATACATAGAGCCCTGTAGTATCTTCCTCATGCCAGGCACTATCTTACTTATGTCCCTGATACCACCTCTGAACTAATAAAATATCTCCTCCTTTTCTTAAAACTCATTTTAGTACTTCCTTACTTTTTCTAAGATCCAAATTGAGACCAACCTACCCCATTTCTTAGATGAATCCCAATCAACAATGATCTTTTCTTTGTATTAATTCTTCCATCTGTTATGTTCAACTCAAAACTGCATACATACTTTCACAACAGCTTATGCTGTGTAACATCCTAGTATTGTTCTTTGTTTCATGTGTATAGGTCTTGGCTACTTAATATTCTCCAAATCTGAGGTACCCAGGAGGCCTCATTAAAAAAAGAAAGAAAGAAAGAAAGAAAGAAAGAAAGAAAGAAAGAAAGAAAGAAAGAAAGAAAGAAAAGGAAACTTTCCACAAAGAAGAATATCTTAGAGGAAAAATACTTGACACAATAGATTTAAATCCTCTAATAGGCACCTACGTATCTTTCACCAAGCAACAAAGAATCTTTGGGTTACTGCCATTTATATGACCTCTCAAATTCATGGTTAATGGGAGCAATAAAAATGCAATCCAGGAAATGGATTGAAATTGGACTCTGTAATTGTTAGTTTGGTATAAGGATCATGAAGCCAAGTTCAGTGGAAGCAATTATTTTTCTGCTTAACATTTCATGTTTGCTAGATATGTATTTATTTCTGAGTGACATAATTGTTAGAGCATCAATCTGAATTCTAGCAACTTAGAAGGCCTTTGCTGTGTCTTTGGCTCCTCCTTACGTCTGCTCTTATTTCAACTTTATCCACTGAATTCAAAGTCTTTTAGGAAAACTAGAGCTATCAGACGGAGAGGCTTCTATATATTTTTTTCCATACAGAAAAATACACAGCATTTCCTACCATATTTTAGATACTTGGGTTGTTACCCTGTCCCTGTCCAGTATCTCTTTTTTTCTTTTCAGGAGAGAGAGAGAAAGCATAGTAGGAATAGCCATCCTGTTGGACTAAGATTCTTTATGTTATGTCATGCTGAAAGAATTTGCTAGATGTCCTGATAGTCCTCATTCATCCGTTTTCTTTTCCTTAAGAATTTAATCTCATAGCTGCAATTCCTTGAGCTATATTCATTTTAAGGGATATGCATATACATATTCTAAATGCCTAAATTTTAATTTATACTGAAGTGGTATGAAGTGTATATATTACTCAGACTACTTAAAATGTTTTTCCTTAGAGACTTCTCTACTCACCTCTTTGGGGCTTCTATTTTCTTATGCTAATATATAGTAATCAGCATTGCTTCATTTACTTTATTTGTAGAAACAGAAGGATGGGTTTGTAATTGGATACATAACTTCCATCTTTAATATCTTTGAAGGGTTTTAACTAACTTACAATTACTTCATCTTTATTATTGCTTGTAGTGCAGAAAGTAGAAAACACAGCTGGGTTTTTCAGCTCACAGAGGCACTTGTAGCTCATAACATGTTGGCTAAAATACTGTACAAATAGCTTAGCTATTATTCACCCGTTGCACGCTGTATTTTCTCCGTTAGCTGATGACATCGCTCAACTTCTCTGATTTCACCTTTCTCATCTATAAAATTTGAGGGGTATCCATCAACTATGTTTTCAGAGTAAACTTTCAGAGACTTCTATGGACACTAGAGAATAGTTGGACCATGATGGCTCCTCTACTGGATTAGATTATGTTTTAAATAATGTAATGGAGAAACCAGCTACTGGATATTTTTGTATTTATTTATACCTTACCTACTTGTGAAAGGAATTCAAGGTTGAGTAAGAAATGCACTTGTATAATTAGACTTAGAATTAAAGATCAAAAGCCTTCAGAAGGAAAAGGAATCTAAGTATGCTAAGGGTCTCAGCTAATATTCTTACTGCTTTATTGGTAGCACTCAGCTTCTTAGTAACCAAGAGTAAAAAAACATGCACAATATAATTAATATCTATAGTATTCATTAATGACCACCTTTTGCCAATATTTAATTCTAAAAGGAATCCATGGAAGGGAGAGGACAGCATAGTAGGCAGCAATTTCTAAACAGTTCTGCAGAACACACCAGATTGGAAAAAAAAATGTACAGAGCTGCTTTTTAGTCCTTGGGGATGAATAATGTTCAGCATTTCTGAATTATAATCAAAAGCGAATATAGATAAACTTGAAGGGTAGGGAGTACAGCAGTTATTGTGAAAATAGGTATATAAGGTCACTTCAGACTTTGATAATGTAGAAACTTCCCTAAATGTGAACTTCGTTGAAAAAACTTTCTTTATATGAAGATATTATCTTTCTAAAATCTCAGAAAATAAACTTAACCTAATTGCCCAGCTATGTGGAAAAAAAAAACAACCACCATTGTTAGTTTTGACAACAGATACGTAGAGATATAGGCACCTAAAGGAAATTTGCCTGAAAATTTAACATAATTGCAAGTTTTCTTTTCTAAGAGGAAATCCAGGATCAACTGTTTTCCCCTCCACCAAAAGATATTTTTCTATGTTGCCTTCACAAAGCAGTTTGAGGTAATAAAATACATGATTATTAACTAATGTTACTTTGAGCATTATTATTCTATATTTCTTGGCAACCAAGGTAAAAAAAGAAATACTAGTTACATGATTCATATATAATGCAAAAAAATCCAACCCACCCATATTGATTATTAATGAAGCACAAAATTTCTTTGTACTTCATTCTAAAAGGAATTTATTGAGGGAACTCTTATGTAGTAATATTAATTATGGGTGGTATGACAGATAAAGGTTAGTAGGCCTTCCTTATTAATATAATTTAGAAATAAAAATTGCCTATTAGATGCCAGATTAAAAAAAAAAAAACTTTGTTGTATCCTGTTGCCATGCATACTCTGTAGTAAAAAAGGTTAGCAGATTTTCAATTAAAATTTTAATGTAATATAAAGGTTGAAATTTTTTCTTTTTTTTTTAAAGATTTTATTTATTGGGATCCCTGGGTGGCGCAGCGGTTTGGCGCCTGCCTTTGGCCCAGGGCGCGATCCTGGAGACCCTGGATCGAATCCCACATCGGGCTCCCGGTGCATGGAGCCTGCTTCTCCCTCTGCCTGTGTCTCTGCCTCTCTCTCTCTCTGTGTGACTATCATAAATAAATAAAAAAAATAAATAAATAAATAAAAAAAGGAGGTTAGCCAGTTGTATTCTCATAAAAAAAAAAAGATTTTATTTATTTATTTTGATAGAGAGAGCACACAAGCAGGGGTAGCAGAGGAGGGAGAGAGAGAAGCAGGCTCCCCACTGAGCAGGGAGCTCCATGTGAGACTCCATCCCAGAACCCTGGGATCATGACCTGAGCCAAAGGCAGATGCTTAACCGACTAAGCCACCCAAGTGCCCTGAAAAAATTTTTTTTTCAACAAACATTTCTGCACATGCATCCAGCATCTGCACAAAGCCTGGTGCATGAGAATTGCTCCATAAAGGTTAAGACTCATCAGAATTACTTTCATGACTTCCCTCAGCTAAATGAATTCTTTTTTTTTTTAAGATTTTATTTATTTATTTATTTATTTATTTATTTATTTATTTATTTATTTGACAGAGAGAGAGAGCAGAAGCTGGGGGAGAGGCAGGCAGAGGGAGTGGGAGAAGCAGCCTCCCCGCTAAGCAGGGGCTCCATCCCAGGAACCTGGGATCATGACCTGAGCCGAAGGCAGACACTTAACCAACTGAGCCACCCAGGCGCCCCTAAACTCATTCTTAATTGATTCTTTATTCAAAGTATATTTATTGGTTACCTATTAGAACCAGGCTCTGAAAAAAAAAAAAAAAAAAGAACCAGGCTCTGTCCCCAGTGCTGAGGATAAAGTAGTGATCAGACAGAACAAAATCTCTCTCATCAATGAGTTTACATTTTCATGGGGATATCTCCCTCCTGTGGTCACATTATGTGCTCCTTTTGGGGGCAGATACTCTACAGACATCATTTGGACCATGGACATGAAGATGAAGGTGTAAAAATGAGATATAGTCTCTACCCTTGTGAAATGTACCAGTAATTACAGGGAGACATAAAAACAATCACAGTGTGCCAGGTTCTGTGGAAGATGTATATCTGGGATGCTCTGGGGTCTCAGGTTAGGAGTAGGCCCGGGAAAATTGAGCTTGTGGCAGATGAAGGGGAGAAGAGAGTCAGAGGAAGAGTCAGAGGAACAGAGAGAGAACAATTTCCTTCTATACTCGATCATTCCATCATTTGCTCTGCATTCAAGCATGCAAATCTGCTTCTCTAAAACCCCCTAGTCCACTGGGCCATAACTTGGCTCCCTTTTATCTAGAACTTCTCAAAAGATTGGTACACAATTGCTATCTCCAGTTCTCTTTCTATTCTCCCTTGAATTCATCCCTGCCAGGCTTTCATCCCTAGGATGGCACCGAAACAGCTTTTGGTGAGGTCACCAGTGACTGCTGCTAAATTTAATTTACTCTCATTCCTCATCTTATTTGACCTGTTACTAACATTTAACAGTTGGTC
The DNA here is from genome assembly GCF_053574225.1 of Canis aureus. Classification (NCBI taxonomy): domain Eukaryota; kingdom Metazoa; phylum Chordata; class Mammalia; order Carnivora; family Canidae; genus Canis; species Canis aureus. Next base: position 21,446,139 of record NC_135635.1, read on the forward strand.
ACTCTCCTCTTCTGGAAATACTTCCTTCACTTAGCTTTCACACAGCATGGTTTCTTGGAGTTTCTGCTTCCTGATTGGCCTCTTCTCAGTTTCTTTCATTGGTTCCTATTCCTCTCTCTGCTTCTATCAGAAGTGTTCTAGTCAGTGTGTTCTAGGATTCATTCCATGGATCTCTTGTCTCCTCAATTGACACTCACTCCCGAGATAATCTCATTCAGTCACATGACTTTAAACACCAGCTGTACCACAATAAGTCCCAAATTTATATCTTCAGCGTGGGCCTCTCTTCTGAACATGGGACTGGTACATCCAACTGCTGTTTGAGATCTGCATTTAAATGTTTTTTCAGGCATCTCACACTTCACATATCCATAATGGAACTCTTGATTTTCCCACAGTTTTTCCAACTTTGATACCAATCCCAGACACTCTGACTCCAGAACCTGAGCTCCTTACCATTGCTTTAATTCAGGTCTGTTCCTGTGTGTTCCCATTGCACACTGTGTTTGCATATATCCCAGGGTTATTGTGGCCTGCTTAGTTGTTTGTCTTCTCTGCTAGACTTCAGATTCAATAAAGGCAGGAGTTATGTTTTATTCATGAGTGTGCATTGCCTACTGCATAATACTTGTATTTGATACAATAAATACTTTTGAGTGAGTTAGTGAGCAAATGAGCAAATATTACAATCAACAAGTGAGTGTTATAGATGACTAGAAAGGAAACAGGTTGATCTTGGCTAGAGTTAATGCAATGGGCTTTGTGAAGGGGCTGACATTTTAGATGAATCTTACGTATTGATGAGATTTAGATAAGCAAAAGAAAGAGAGGGTTGCCTCTCCATCATTGGGAAAGAATGAGCACAAGTAGAGGCGATATTCGCCATGATATGTGTGCGGAGGTTATATGCTCTGAGACATTACATTATAGGGACAGAGAAAACAGTGTGGTACAGATGTGGGAGATAGCAGTGGAGGGCACATCTTACCAAATTCTGGGGGGCTCTAAGTACCAAAAAATAGTTCAGTGGGAATATTATTGAAATGTGACATAGCATAAATTTCTGCTAAACTGTTTTTAGGGTACTTGGTTCTTATTTACGTTGCCCTAAAATTAATGAGACAATAACGATTTTGTAGAATGCTAAAACAATAATAAAAAAAAAACAACAAATGGCACAGAAATCTGCTTTAGAAGCTATCCACCAACTCAAAAGCATTATTGAAAATTTAAAAGATATGCTAATGGTTGTACTTTTTATTCATGCACTAATTAGTACCCTGACGTTATTAGCAAATATTTAAAGATAAATCAATTAAAAATGAACCCATGAGAAAATACAGTTAGTAAACACATAAGCCAATATAAAAACACAAATGTCAAAGGACTAAGTAATATTCTGAGCATACATGTTGTGTTTGTGCATGTGTGTGCACACGCACGCTTGCATGTATCTACATGTGTGTATTGATTAATTCATTTTTCTAGCCTAAACATAAATGAAAGAAAAATACTCTATAGCTGACACTTTCTTCTGAAGATGCATTGCAGAAGTGTGAGATTGGCTGGCATGACAGAGGGATCCAACTAATATCTTCTAGTCAATAGATACAGTGCTAGAATATTAAGCTAGTGTATGAAAACAATTTTTTCTGACTCAAGAGCCAAGAGACTCATGTAGGTATGTGAATCTTATTAGTAATGCAATGAGCTTGTTCAGCATTTGTGTTTTGTGGCTGTTGGCCACAATTTGTGTCGTACATTTTTAATTTCAGAAACACAGAGGCACGGAAAAATGACAGATCGTTGTAACAAAATAGTTCTAGAAGATGAAGTATTGAATCAGGATGTCAAGTTTCAGAAAGGGAAATAGTTATCCTTGGCTGAACCAAAAAAGTCCCCCTTCTATGTCACAACCAAGTAGTTATGTGAAATTATACAGTAGGGGAAAGTTCTGGAAAGTCCCTTGTGGAGATTTATGTTGTTGATGATATAAAATCATTTTTAGAGATATAAGATTGGTTGGTTCAAAAACCATCTTCTAGAAACCTGTGTTTATGTATGTATCTTACTTATCTATGTATCACCACTTAAACATCTGGTTGGCTCTGTAAGACCTGCAAACTGTGTGTTACTTTTATAAAGGGTTTGCCAACATTTTGCAAGTGGTCACATAGTAAATATTTTAGGCTGTCTCTGCTCCAGATACTCAACTTTGCCATTCTACTGTAAAAACAGCCTTAGAACAAACGGTGTATGTTGTCATTCATTTGGGGAATATAAATAATAGTGAAAGGGAATAGAAGGGAAGGGAGAAGAAATGTGTGGGAAATATCAGAAAGGGAGACAGAACATAAAGACTCCTAACTCTGGGAAACGAAGTAGGGGTGGTGGAAGGGGAGGAGGGCGGGGGGTTGGGGTAAATGGGTGACGGGCACTGAGGGGGGGCACTTGACAGAATGAGCACTGGGTGTTATTCTGTATGTTGGTAAATTGAACACCAATAAAAAATTAATTTATTTAAAAAAAAAACCAGCCTTAGAGAATATGAAAACAATTGAGCATGGCTGTGTTAAAGTGAAACTTCACTAAAAAAAACAAGAAAAACAGCAACAACAAAAAAAAAAAACCCAAACAGGTGGCAGGCCCCATTTGACCTATAAGCTGTAAGCTGTAGTTTACCAGACCCTGCTTTAGAATATTTTTATAATCTTCACAGTCAGAAAGTTTCCTGTGTCCCACCCACATTTTAAATATCTTTATGAGTAAGAACTAACAGGTCATGTCTTTGTATTTTTCATGTTTATATTTATAACATTTAGCTCATTTTGTATGTGAGTGTAACACACACACACACACACACACACACACACCAAAGACATATACTTAGAGTTTCTGAGTGGATAAAAGAGAACACACTGGATGTTCTTTCCTTCCACCGCTGTGATTCTGTGATTTCAGTGTTCTGTGAACAGTGGGAGAGCCTGATCATTAATGAGAATTGATGGGGAAGACATATGTTCATCCCTTAGATTGAGCATATGAATGAATCAAGTATGAAACAGGAGTGTGAATCAATCAAGGGGAACAGAAGCAAAAGAGGGGGACATGGAGGCAAAAGCAATTGGAATGAGGGATCAGACTGGAAGAAATTTAGTCAGAGGGATCTGCTTGCCTCTGATGCACAACTTGAGAAAAACATGTCTTAAAGTTGAGGTCAAAAGCAATGGTTCTCAAATTGTAGTATGCATCAAATTCCTGGACCCCATCCCCAAGAAACTTTGAGTAAGTTGGGGAGAGCTCCAAAAATCTTTTTACCATAAATTCTTCAAATTTGTATTCAAATTGTCTGCAGGTCATAGTGTCAAAAAAGTTATTCCACACTTTCTACCCCTTCAGCTTCCTTCCTTAATTATCTGAGAGCCAGATCACCTGACCTCTTCTTATTCCATTCCCTTCCTTCTCGTTTTGTGCTTTCCACCTTCTAGATACCAAGCTAATCTGATCATCACCTAACTCATTTCTGTTAACCCACCCTGTCTCAGAAATTAGAGGAATTAATCTCTGCTATTCAGTAACAAGAAGATATCTTTTTATTTAAGTGCAGGCTCCATGCCTAAGATGGGGCTTGAACTCATGACTCAGAGATCAGGAGTCCTATGTTCAACTGACTGAGCTACCCAGGCGCCCCCAAGAAGATATCTTTTTAAACATGCTTGCAGGGTACCTCGGTGGCTCAGTTGATAAATGGTGGCTCATTCAACTCTTGATCTCAGCTCAGGTCTTGATCTCAAGGTCATGAGTTCAGGCCTGATATTGGGCTTCACTCTGGGCATAGAGCCTACATTAAAAAAAATTTTTTTTTAAATGCTTGCACCAAAACAAACAAATGAAAACCATGACTCTTTTCTGGGCATATATTCCTTGGCCCTATAAGGCAATGTGAGAATCCTGAGTCTCTCTCACTGCTTTATATAAAGTCCCTAATGGCCAAGCAAGAAGAGAAGGCCAGAATGTTGGGCAAAAGAGGGAGGGGCCATAAATGAGGCCGAAGAGGTAGGCAGGTCAGGTGAGGAGGGTGTGTAGATCTTGCTAAGAGTTTTGGCAATGAGAAGCCGTCACTACCACCTTAGCCCAAGCGCTACTTCCTCTCTGGCCAATTTAATAACTGGGAATGGTATGAGGAAAGTGGAAATGATGTGCAAGTCTTGAATAACTCCCAGGTATAGTGTTGGTGGGTGGGTAGGTGCATTTCACAAGATTGGAAATGGAAAAGGCTTGGAGGTGGAATGGGAGGAGAAGCAGCTTACTTCTAGACCTTTGGTATCTGAGAACGTAGGAGATGTTAGGTTGGAGGAGTACAACATACAGTTGTATAAGTGTACTTGATTCTCAGGAAAGAGAGTCAGGCTTGGGATTGATGTAGAGAGATGTTAGTGCACATGCTGTTGGAAATGGTGGATGTAGTTGAGATTTCCCAGGAAAAGCCGCTGGAATGAGAGCAGTAAATGACCAAGAATGAAACTTTGGACAATATCACCCTTTAAAAGAAAAGAGGAGGAGAAACGTATAGAAAGTAGGTGGGGGGGATCCCTGGGTGGCTCAGCGGTTTAGCGCCTGCCTTTGGCCCAGGGCGCGATCCTGGAGTCCCTGGATCGAGTTCCACATCGGGCTCCCTGCGTGGAGCCTGCTTCTCCCTCCTCCTGTGTCTCTGCTTCTCTCTCTCTCTCTCTCTCTCTATCATAAATAAATTAAAAAATAAAATCTTTAAAAAAAAATAAAAGAAAGTAGGTGGTCTGAGGAATGGGATGTGAACACAAGGTAGGACGCAGACTCACAAAGGAAAGTGGGACCAGTGGAATAAATCATAAATCTGATTCCAGGATTTGGCACTTAGCAGGTCACCAACAGCCTTACCAAGAGCCATCCATGTTGAGCGGTGGGGACCCCAAATGAGCAGCGGCAAACAGAAGAGGCTGTGGGATTACTACCTGAAGAGTAGATACACATCAAAACGCATGTTATTTGGAAGAAGCAGTGATTCAAAGCCGCTCAGTGTCCTGCTCTGATTCCTATCTTATGTAGAATGAAAGTGAAATACTAGTTCTAGGAGGGGAAGGAGAATGAGATAAACCCTGGAGCCATTACGACTCACATTGTCTTACATTGTCACAGTGAGCAACTTTATTGATACCCTCAATATACCGCAGTTGCTCTTCAGAAATGATGTATGTGTTTGTGTGTGTGTGTGTCTTGTTTAAAATGCCCTCCAAGATTTCCTAAGGCTTCTCATATTTATATTTGCAAGCTCAGTGGCCTTGCCTAAAAGCAGTATCAGTAAAGGGCTAATAGGAAATACTCACAGGTTCCAGTTTGCAAAAGCAGATCTTAATCTGTCAGACAGGGCTTTGTTTTAGCTTGTACCCACTCTGGGTGGTGCTTTATGGTCCTCATCTGGGAAGGCAGGCTCTGGGATCACAGCAATGGTGCTAATTAAATGTCAGTGGGTCTGGGAGCTGCAGTGAGGCCTTCACGCTCAGATCGCTGAGAGCGAGGCAGGAAGGAGAGACACATCAACCTTCCCGAAGCTCATTAGGGTAGGGAAGAGCTCGCATTCAGACAGTTTCGGCGTTCAGACTCTAAACAGATGCCGCAAGAGGGCCCACAAAGGAGCTCCAAAAGGAATAAACAACATATGCCTATAGTTTTAACAGAAAACAAATTTCTAGGGCAAGTTTTCCTTGAAATCGTTCCCCTCCGTCACCCTTTATTGACGGTATCACTGATTATAGAAGTGCCTCATATTGAACTTGTTTTTAAAGTTGATCACTCCCACATGTTCAGCATTGACACTAACTAAGGGAGAGGTTTTCCAAAGTAAGAAACTGAACATACATATCAAGAAAAGATCAATGCTTTGGGTGTAGATGGTGACAGGCAGCCAGGCCCTTCCTCGCTTCCCCTGAAGGCCCTGACATCCTCCGTTCTCCTATGTGGCAGTCTGAGCTCAGTGTGGCACGAGGACACTCAGTCTTAAAGCCATCATCTGTCTCTCCCTAGGAGAACCCAGAGCCCCCGTTCTCGTGAGTGGCATGCTTCTCTAACCAGTTATCAAGCTAGAAAGCTGGCATTTGTCTTGACCCTTGCATTCCCACCATGCAGACAGCACGTCCCGTCGGTTCTACCTTCTGAATGTCTCTCAGATATGCCTCGCCTCTCACTCTTACTGCCTTTCCTCCCCTTGCATCCTCGTGTCCTGCCTGGACAACAGCAATAGCCTCTTGCTTCTTTGCCTCTGGTCAGATTCCTTTCAGTAAACTTTTCACAGGGAAGGCAAAGGGATTATTCTCGAAAGTGTCTGTTTCCTCATTAAACATTTCAATAGCTTCCCATAGAAGAGAGTATGCACTCACTGGCATGACTCAGGAGACCTTTTAACCTTGTGTTCCTGATCTTTCTTACTTTTTTCCATTATTTCAGCTAATATTTAGCAAGTACTTACTTTGTATTGGGTGCAATGTCTCATCTAATCCTCTCTGAGGTAAATATTAAAAAACACTGTTATTAACCTCATTTTGCACTGGGAGAAAATGAAGCTTGGGGAAGCTATGTTACTTTGCCCATGTTGCTTGGTTAATAAGTAGGATAGAAAAGATTTGAATCCAGGTCCATCCTGAGCCTGTGATGCTAACTGTACAGTCCTCCTCTCCAGCCATCTTTGTCATCATCTGTCCTCTTGCACTATATGTTCCAGAATCTGCCCACGTTTCTCACCACCCCCTGGTCTAATAGAGATGATGTCACCTGTCTGCTCAAAACTTTCCAATATTTCCAGTGTCTGAGCAAAAGTCAAATCTTGACATTGGCCTCAAAAGCCACTCAATATGACTGGGCCCCTCCACCCCCTTTACCTATCTCTCTGGCTACCCTTCCTCCTTACCTGCCCAAGCCATGCTGGTCTCGTGGCTGTGCTTTGACGTCAAGAAATATTGCTTAGTGTCATTGAATTTACTGTTTCTTCTCCCTTCTAACGTTCTGTTAAACCAATCTGACCATTTGATTTAAAATGGCAGCCTCAATTGCCTCATTACTCCCAGCTTCTGCTTTATTTTCTTCTTAGCACTTGCTCATTTGTCTGTGCCTCCTCCACTACCAGAAAGTCCATAGAGACAAGTTTGTCTGTCTTGTCCACTATTATAACCCCAGTTCCTAGGGAATTACTAGGCACACATCAGGTGTTCATGAACTACTTCAGAATGAGCATAGAAGGTGTACATTAATCATTGTATTTAGCTCATGATTGCTTAGGTTGTAAGGAAAAAAATTATGGTTTTTTGGATTGAGATAAGTGACTCTGTGTTACATAAAAATCACATATAACGTGCATTCTGGATCTAACCATTTTGTGTTCCATTTATAGATAACTCATGACCTCATCATATAATCCCAAAGAAACTTATACAAGCAGTAACTGCCTATAGTAGCTATATGTTTGTGTTTCGTACCTGTAGCCTTAAATGTCTTCACTACCAGGTAGCTGTATAATTTTTGGAGGAGGAGAACAAGATTTCCTAAATGAGTTTGTCTCTAAATTTTATTTCCTCCCTTCCTTTCCCTTCTTTTCATGCCCTCCTTTGTCTTTTCATTTGCAACCTGGGTAATTTAACTTCTGAATGACTAGATAACATTTAAAAGGGTGTTGGATGTCACAGAAGAACAAGTAACAAAATACATCTGTTTGAAATTCTTTGTCTCTTTTCACTCTGATTCAACGGTCTGAATCCTTACTTAGAGTTGAAATTCACCTTGCCACCTCATTTCCTCCTTTATTAGGTTTGCCTTTGAAATGCAGAAGTTCACTTGAGCAATAATTCTCTCACTTTTGAGAACCACTCTATCTAACAAAAGCTGACCTTTTTTAAAGCAGCTGTTGATTAGACAGTTAAACATAGAGGCAGCACTCGTATGATATTTCTCAGTCTGATGTAACTTGGAAATAAAAAGCCATAACAACCTGAGGTTGAAATGCTTTCAAGCAATTGAGCTTAAAGTTCCTGAAAATTATCTTGTAGTGCTTCTTCTCAATTCCCCCACATTCCACCCCCGATTTTACATCTGGCTAATTTGCGCACTTCAGATTGGATTCCTGAGCACACTGGCAGTGTGAGAACTGTTGTGGAACTCATCATTATAATTCCAAGCCTTTAATTAACCCACTTTAAAGTGGCTTTGTCATGTCTACGAGCAACAGAAAAGCAATTGACTCATTCTTAGAATAGGTATATCATAGAGGAGAGTAGACGAGTAGAGTAATACTGTGCTCTTCACTAAGCCTGGTTGGTTCGGCAGCGTAAGGAGCATTAAGAACACAGATCCTCCAGTAATTCTCTTTGATATAGTAGTGTAGGTATTACTGTTATTTCACAGCTAGGTAAATTAGACATAAAAAGGTCAAGTGATTTGTACATATTCCTATGAAAGGTCAGTGGCAAAACCAGAGATAATCCCTCAGTGTGAATAATAAGCCCGCTCACTCCAACAATTGCTTTGAGTGCAAGGACTCTCTTAAGTTTTCCCAGTCAACCGTAAGACCTATTTTAATATGGGCAAAGGCCTCAGAAAGATGGTTCTTTTTACCTCTTGGCGTTTGCCTTGGAAAAAAAGAATCCCTAGGAACCGTGAAAGAATTAGAATGCTTTTGAAAAGACAAGTGATGGTATAATTTTTTTAAAAAAAATATTTTGTTTACTTATTTGAGAGGGGTGGGGAGATAAAGAGAGAATGAGCGGGAGAGGGGCACAGGGAGAGGGGCAAGCAGACTCCTGCTGAGCTGGGAGCCCAGTGTGGGGCTCTCTCCCAGGACCCTGAGATCATGACCTGAACTGAAGGCAGATGCTTAACTGACTGAGCCACTCAGGTGCCTCGTGATGGTAGAATTCTTATTTTCTCTATGTTGTAAGCAAATAACTAATTCCTTTATTCCAGAAGTAGGAATTAAAACATCTTTCACATTTACAAGCTGCACTTCCACATTTCCTAAAAAATAAATATCTTCTGGATATTAAATATATATACAAGTAAAAATTGATCATACAAAACATTCCATGCTGTCCATCCATTCAATAAATATTTATTAAGGACCTTTTTGGTACTAGACACTATTCTAGAGGCATGGTATACAACTGTAAATGAAACAAAAAATACCTATCCTCCTGAAACTTATATTTTAGGTAAGGGAGACACACTAAAGTCAAATAAATAATATTTCACTACTCACATATCATAGTCTGAATTGTCATGGAGAAGGGTCCTTGTGTTCTGTTGGTATTGCCCAGGTTGTGTTTGAAAAATCACTGAGGGGCCTCTGGGCTGTCCTTCATGGTCCAGTGAGGGTGTCTTAAGAGAGGCTGCTGACCTGGGAGCTTAGAGATACCTTCAGGCCTAGCTCAGCAGGGGTCTGGGAGGTCACCCACCTTTGGGTAAGGAAGGACTGGGTGGTGACTGCCATCAAGTGGCACTGGGCCTGGGGTGAGGGCAGGTGCCATTGGAACTACCTGGCTGTCCTGGAAACTGAGGGCCCACCAACTAACAGCCTTTACACCACTTAGGTGTTGAACTCTGATTATAATATCTGCAATGGCACCTTTCCTAGTCCAACCCTGAGCCCTGGGGAAGCAGGAAAGCATGGCTGGCCTCTTGCACTGCTTTGTCTCCAAAATAAACTACTAAAATAAAAAAAAGAAAAGAAAAGAGAGAAAAATCGCTAGGGAGGGAACATGGAAGGGAAATATCCAACACATTTATTTGTAGGTGCTTGACGGAGCTACTAAAGTAATATTATCCTCTCATCTCTGGATCTGAAGAAATACATTACTTCCTTTATAGGAATAGAGAGACCCAGAAATTTCAAAGACTTATCTTTATGAACATCAAAAAGAAATAGGGTCTGAAGAAATGTCTGTCTTTCATCAATTCTGTAGAACAAAAGCAAAACCTCCAAGTTTACATCACTTTGGGGTTTCCTAGAGATTGGTTGCTGCTTTGTTTTTCTATTAATATTTATTTGTATTTTGGATAACCACCTGAAACATTAAAAACATTTTCTTGCTTCACACCCAGAAATATTTTATCTATTTTGAATAGGACACTGCAACAATGATTGATATAGAATATTTTTGTGAAATACTGATTTCATATAAGATGACCTACTTACTATTTTTTTCATGTAGTTTTAGTCATTCAGAAAATATCGATGTATATTCTTACAATGATATCAGAAGCAATTAAGCATTATATTATATGATTATATTTTGCATAAGAAATATAAAGTGTTGGTATTTTCCCTTAAAATGATAAATTCTTTATAAAATCCTAGTATACATAGCTTTTGAACTATCAGAGCAAAAAGAGAAGTATGACCTGTTTTAGTTAAGCAAAATCAAACTCAAGAATAAATTTGACTTAGAGGTGCCTGGGTGGTTCAGTTGGTTAAGCACCTGACTCTTGGTTTTGGCTCAGGTTGTGATCTCAGGGTTGTGAGACTGAACTCCGTATCAGTCTCCACACTGGGTGTGGAACCTGCTTAAGATTCTCTCTCTCCCCTTCTACCCTTAACTCCCTTTTCTCTCTCTCTCTCTCTCTCCTTCTCTTAAAAATAAAAGAATAAATTTGACCGAAATAATTGTAGGGAAAAAAACTTGTTTTGGAAGGTAATTTTGTTCATCTACATTTTAATTTTCATAAAATAGGCATTTAAACTAATTTTATAAACTAATATGTAATATATATTTTGATATATAATTACATAAACCTCCTTATAAGCTAATTTTTTTACTTGAATGGGATTTTAGTACAGAAGTATTTTTTTAAAGATTTTATTTATTTATTTGAGAGAGAGAAAGAGCACACAAGCAAGGGTGGGGAGGGGTAGAGGGATAGGGAGAAGGAGAAGCAGACTCTCTGCTGAGCAGGAAGCTTGATGTGGGGCTCCATCCCAAGACCCTAAGACCAGGACCTGAGCCGGAGGCAGAAACTTAACCAATGAGCCACCCAGGCACCCCAGAAATATTTTTGAAAGAGCAAAGTGAGTTTAGAAATTAATGCTATGACCGAATAAAGCTATAAATGAGCAATATTTATTATTTTTTAAAGACTTTATTTATTTACTCATAAGAGACACAGAGAGAGGCAGAGACATAGGTAGAGAGAGAAGCAGACTCCCTGTGGGGAACTGGATGAGGGACTCGATCCCAGGACCTGGGAGATCACGCCCTGAGCCAAAGATAGATGCTCAACCACTGAGCCACCCAGGTGTCCCTATTATTTATTTTTATTTCAAGTTTTTATTCAAATTCCGGTTAGTTAACGTATAGTGTAATGTTAGTTTCGGGAGTAGAATTTAGTGATTTATCATTTACATTCAACACCAGGTGCTCATCACAAGTGCCCTTAATCCCCGTCACCCATCTAGCCCATCCCCCACCCACCTCCCTTCTGATAACCCTCAGTTTGTTCTCTGTAGTTAAGAATCTGTTTCTTGGTTTACTCTCTCTCTTTTCTTTCTCCTACGTCCATCTGTTTTGTTCTTAAATTCCCCATCTGAGTGAAATCATATGGTAAATAAATGATCAATTTAAAAAAGCTAAATGGAATACTTTTTATATGTCTAATCCCAATTACAATTAAAAAAGTGTTCCTGATATTATTTACTATTATTAAGAGTGTCTAACAATGTTAGCATTTTTTTCTTGTGGGGAAGGAAAATCTCCTTTAAAAACAGTTGCTTCTTTAGTTTTAGATTTTAAAAACAGCGGATTCCTGTCCAGAATCTAAATTGGTCCTGGTGGTAATATTTTCTTTCTATTAGGACAATAGTTCTCAAATGTTGGCAGGATTGAAATCACTTAGAGGGCTTGCCTGCATGGTTGCTGGGCTCCACCCACAGAGTTTCTGTTACTGAAGGGCCCTGAGGTAGGGCCCGTGAATTTGCATTTCTGACAAAGTCCCAGGTGATGCTGATGCAGCTGGCCCAGGAACCACATTTTGAGAACTTTTCCCTTAGGATGAATTTTAGCAGCCATTAGGAAAGCTAGATTCTTCATCACAACATTCTGAATGCTTTATGTCAAAACCATAGTGCAAATATAACTTACTACTATAAATCATTTAAAAATGCATGGTTTCTCGTGGCCATTTATGTTGGGGTTTTTTTCTCTCCTACTTTGCCCTGCTTTGAAGGTTGATCTATCAAACATATTTTCAAACTTATTATAATAAGAGTAAAGGTCCTTTATTGATTTTACTGTAATTTTAGACAGACCCTAATGAATAGAAGCCTAGAATCTGAAAATTGAGGGGATTTTGGTTTGGTTTGGTTTGGTTTTTTAGTTTTGGTTAATTTCTTGTCATTTTGCACATCTTTGTCTTAGTTTGGTCACAATGGAAATAATAAACTGATCTCTACAAACTATAAAGAATTTATTTTAGATCTTGAATGAGTAAAACCTATATATTTTTTGAACTCCTTTGATAACATCCTTTGATAAAGATGCTCTAGTGTAGAGTAATTCTGGCATTCTAGGCTCCTTCCTTCAGTCTTGTTGGAGGAGGGAGGGGACCAGATCCTTACTTCCCCATGGTTGTGTGTATGTGGCAGGGATGAGGAAACAGTCCTGAGGTTTCATGCTTTTTTTGGAGTCTGATGTCTTTAGTCTGCTGGTCTATGCAGCCACCTCACAAGGCACTCTGGGGTTTGTGTCATTTCATTCCCAGGTTTATTGAACTGCTTTCCTCAGAATGACACCCCCTCTGTTCTCTTTCCTGTCCATTGCCACAGTTTCCTCTTGGCCATGCTTCTTCTGAGGCATTCTCTTTGGATTCTCAAGAGAATGTTTGGGAAGTCCTGAAAAATAAGCATTGTGTCTTTCTCTTTCACTCCAGTTACAATCAAAGTTCTGCAAGACAATATGGACAACTGTGTTTGACTAGGGAACAAGGAAATCTGGGAAGGAGAAGAAAGAACAAGAATTAGCTTTAAGAAAGACAAATTTTCCAGCTATTCCATTTTATTACAGTCTTTGGTGGAGAATCCATACTTTCATCTGTTCCCCATAGCCTTATCCATAATACTATATAGGTATTGTATATACAATATAAAACCCATATCTGTAGTAACTCTTTCATATTTCCTCCCCTCACTTTACCTTTCACCCCCCAATTCTCTAATGTTCTCACCCCTCTTTGGGAATTGCCACCATTTCTGCATCTTTCACTATTTAACCTCAGATTTTAGCTGGATATTAATGGGGGTTTCTCCTGACCGAAGGTGAAAGATGTGCTCCTCTCTCCTAGAAATGCCAGAAGCTGATATCCTTGTCAAGAGTCTAAGCGCAAATACTCCTGCCACAGTGAATGTTTTCTTGCTGAGACCACACAGTTCAGTCTCCTGGGAGAAAGCCTTTTCTTCTTATTAACATGACTTTGGCCCTACTCCTCACAGAATAATAATTCTAGCATCAATATTCTGGAGGAACAGTTGTTTCTTCTTTGGCTATTTTCTTTATAAGAAACTTTATAGTACTGAGAGTAGCTCTGCACAGTTGGCTCCATTCCCAAATGGGTTCTCTTTATCTCTCCATTCTTTTTTTCTAATAGAAGGGAAAAGAATGGATAAGAGGATCTTAGTTTGTCATAACACAAGTAATGGAGAAATTCCTTTACAGTTTGCATTTGTATTAGCTTCTGCTATAGACTGAATGTTGTGTCCCCTCAAAATTCATGTTGTGAATCCCAGTGTTCACTGTGATGGTGTTTGCAATTGGTGCCATTGGGAGGTGATCAGGTCATGATGGTGGAGCCCTAATGAATGGGATTAGTGCCCTTATACGAGAGACCTGAGAGATCCCTTGCCCCTTCCACCAATGACATTTTAGTGAAGAGACACCTGTCTGGGACAAAGTGAGCTCTCCCCAGATATCAAATCTGCTGGTGCTTTTCTCTTGGACTTCCCAGCCTCTAGAAGTGTAAGAAATAAATTTGAGATACATAGAAATAAAGTGTGAAATGTAAGCCACTCAGGCAATGGCATTTTTGTTACAGCACCCCAAACAAACCAATACAGTGTCCCAGGGCTGCTGTAACAAATTACCATGATTTTAATAGTCTAAAACAGCAGACATTTATTTGTTAAAAGTTCTGGGGCCTGGAAGTCCTCAATGAAGGTGTTGGCAGAGCCATGGTCTCTCTGAAGGCTCTAAGGTAGGATCCTCATCTGCTTCTTCTTAGCTCCTGGTGGTAGCCGCAGTCTGTGATGTTGCTTGGCTTGCATCAGTCCAGTCTCTCCTGTTATCTTGTGGCATTCTCCTTGTCTGTGTGTGTCTGTGTCCAAATTTCTCTCCTTTTACAAGAATACTAGTGATTGGGTTAGGGCTCACCTTCATCCAGTAGGATCTCATCCTAATGGAATATGTCTGTAAAGATCCTATATTCAAGTAAAATCACATTTACAAGTATTAGGGATTAGGACATGAAGGCATCTTTTTGGTGGGCACAGTTAAACCCTCAACTGTACTCTCTGTTCCACCTCCTACATGGGCACCTAGTATAGTTGCAAATTCTAGCCCTGTGTCTCACTCCCCATCCTCTATGACTTTCTTCATGCAGGTCCCTCTGTCCCCTTAGAATGGCTTCCTCATGCCATCTTCAACTCCCCCTTCCTACCTATGGACATTTTGTCCATGCTTTAAAATCTTTGTCAATGCATTTCTTTTTTTTTTTTTTTTTTTAAATTTTTTTTTTTAATTTTTATTTATTTATGATAGTCACGCAGAGAGAAAGAGAGAGAGGCAGAGACACAGGGAGAGGGAGAAGCAGGCTCCATGCACCGGGAGCCCGACTTGGGATTCGATCCCGGGTCTCCAGGATCGTGCCCTGGGCCAAAGGCAGGCACTAAACCACTGCACCACCCAGGGATCCCTGTCAATGCATTTCTTATATAATTCTTTCCCTAGTGCTACCAACCAAATGTGATCCCTTGGATTTGTGTCCTTATTTTTCCTCATATTAATTACGTTTCTGTAATTGTTTTCATTCCACCAACTAGAAAGTTGATTGCTTAAAGAAAGAGAATAAGTCTTATCTCAATAATCCCCCAGTAGCTTTTTTGCTTTGCACATAACAGAATCACAAAATCAGAGAAAAATAGATGTTTTGAAAATACAGGGTTTGTGTATTTTAAGCATGTTAGAAAAAGAAAAACTTTAGTTTATACTCTCTTCTGCTGATTTCTCTCTGCTCCAAATAGGAAGAGTGTTTGGTATAAAAGCATTGTACAATTATTAACGTAAATGTATGAGCCAATTATTCTGACTTCAGGCTCCAGCTCACTTTGTGATCTTTGGAAAGGCAGTTGCTGTGTCAGTTTTACCAATTAATAAAAGTGGAACTCACATGAAAAAAATCCACATATGAGAAGTGCCAAAGAATAATTGTTGAATATCATTCAAGTGCAATTGCTTGATTTTTTTACTCCATCCTTATTTGCACCCAAACTGAAATGAACATCAGAATCCTAATGATAAGAAGATAAATGTGAATGGTTTAATAAGAGATACTGCTAAAAATGAAAAGCCTAAATCTGTCATCTTTATTCCCTAATCTTGGATTTAAAAAGCTGCGAAGTGTTACTTAAAGACTTTGTTATAAGTTTTATGTGTACGTGTATATGGTTTGTACTTCTGAGTGTATATGTATTTTATGTATATGCACACATTTGCATTCTTGTTTAAAGTTGCATATGTATTTAAATTACAAATATGTCATGATTAGTAATGAAGTGCATGATTTTTCTTTTTTCTTTTCAAAACAAAAAAATCCCTATCCATTCATGGGAGTCTTTCCCTGTGGGAAATATGTCTTTATTCTTTTATAAGGCTAACCAGCAACGCTTTGATTTGTTTCTCACTAATATATATGCATATATCTGCCTATGTATTACATCGCATTTTAAAAAACTTTAATAATATAGAACATGGTAGAGAGTCTTAGGCTAGTTTTTCTCTTTGTAATAATGAGCTAATAAGAGTTTTTTATTGGTAAATCCTTTTGTCACTATTTACTAAGTAGGTATAGCAAATGTAGGTATCTTGTCCACACCATTTATAAAACAATTGCTACAATTTTACCTAATAAAGATTGTCATGGATTATTAAGTATTTCTAGGACCCAGAGATTTCCCACCTATAACATTATTCCTTTTTAGTATTCAGTGATGATGCCCATGTTTAGATTCCCATTATTAGCTGATTTTCCATACCATGTTGTATAGTGACATTAGCTAATTTCAAGTACTCTTGTGGAGGATCTCTGTGAGCTAAAGTTGGATAGCATAAGATGACTGTCCTTGTATGTCTTCATTAACTCTTTTTAAGTTTTTAATTAGGATTTAAATTAGAATTCTCATAGTGATGGATCTCCACAGATGTGGAGATTGTCTAGAAACATACAAAGTTTTTTCACATCTGTTTTCCAAAGCACATATTAAATTATTATTATTAAATTTATTATTAAATAGTTATTAAATTAATTATTATTAAATAATATTAAACAATAGCTTCTTTGGATTCTGGGATTGTTTTTCTTTATTTATGTCATATAAAAGAGTATATGGCAGGGAATAGTGGAGATAATTGGCTAAAGAGCCCATCACTAAGAAAAAAAAAACCTGATATTTTTGATTGGCAATCTAGATAACATTTTAAAAGGATTGCATATAGAGGGCACTAAATCTTTTTTAAACAACTACTGAGCATCTGTTAACTGGTCTTGAGAATTTGTACTCTGCTTCTCATAAACTGTAATTTGAACTGGAGAGTTCTGTATTGATACCAGTCATTTTCATATGTTTTAGAATCATCGAGATATTCTTTACTTCTTTTCTATTTTGTCCATGTAATAGAGATGCTATCCTTGCTTCACAGGGTTCAATTCCATGTTTACTGAGTACTCAGTTCTTTCTTCTCCAAATAGCTTACAATGTAGCAGAAGGAATATAAGTACATGAATTAACTATGAAATAAGAAAAAATATTAAAATATTTTATTTCTGCAAACCTTGGGAATTATACCACTATCTGATGTCTAATTGTATTTCTTTTGTCAAGAGGGAAACAGAGAGGTAATTTACTGTGATTTAAGAGTTTTTACCCACATAAACACATAATGAATGTCATTCACTGACATGTTTCTATGTCAAATATTCATTGTGTCTGTTTGGTGTACCAAGTTCTGTTTTTGGCTCTGAAAATATAGAGGTTAAGATAAGACCCTTGAAAATGTGGTAGCCCACTGGAGACAGCCAACATCTAGTAAGACACAATAGGAGAAATTCTGCTATCTAGATACGTAAAGGGCACTATCTGAACACAAAACAAGGAAAAGAAAACTCGGCTACTTAGTCAGGAAAGGCTGTCAAGTACAAAGAATGTAAAAAAAAAATATCCAGGTAGAAAAATAGTACAGTTACTTCTATTTTGTTATTTTCTTATTATATCTTTCAAATTTTCTAAGATATGTGGAGACTACACATATAAACGTGAATAAAAACTTTTTTTAAGTGTTTGAACATGTGAAAGGAGACCTGAATATCTTATTTTTTTAAAGTGCCTTTTAGAGTGCCACTTATCTGCAATAAAACAAGACAAATGTAGAATCATCTCATTAACACTGCAGGAAGGAGAGAAGTCCTGGTATGTTTCTGTTAAGTAGGATATACTAAATGAAAGTTATTTGTACATATTTGTACTATTAATTCTGTCACATAAAATACCATTATTGATTTCTTAAAATAATTATATTAATTTTGATTCTATAAAGTAACTATAAAGAAGTAAAAGGTTTAATAAATAAATTTATAAGAAAGTATTCAAATTCATGTCTCACTTTGGAAAGCTATCCTTTATTTATGATTTAAGAGGACTGATATTTATATTTAATTTATTGAACAAGTGTGTATTGAGTCTCTGCTATGGGCCAGACACTTTCTAATCCTTGCAAATATAACAGTGAACAAAATGGATGAAAATTTGTGTCCTCTGAAAGCATAAGCTTACTCTGTTGTAGCAGAGATAGTTAATGAAGAGAGCAATAATAAAAATATGGTATGTCAGATCATAATATGTTATGGGGAAAAAAAGCAGGAAATAGTGTTGGATGTGCTAGGAGAGGTGGATGAGTTGATCATTCAAAGTGGTTGGTTATTGATAAGACAATATATGAGAGGAGTCCTGGAGGAGGTAGGATGCAAACCATGCAGGTGTCTAAAGGAAGAGAATCCAGGCAAAGGAAACAACAACTACAAAGCCTTGAGGTGGGTATGTGCTTCTCAGGCTGAAGGAACAGTCAAGAGCTCTATATGACTGGGACTGTGGGAAAGGTACAAGGAGAGGCATTGAGAAAGGTGTAGTGAAGCCAGATTCTGTAGTCTTTATTGGCCGTGGTGAAGACTTGGCTCTAATTCTAAATAAGATGGCAGCCATTGGGGGGTTTGGAGTCAAAGAGGCATGATCTGATCAAAGGGATGACTCTGGCTCCTGTGTAAAGGCTAGACTCTGGAGGACTAGGGTGAATCAGGAAGACCATTTAAAATACTATTGCAGTATTCCAGGTGAGAGAAGACGGTGGCTCAGAGTAGTGGAGATCAAATGATAGACATACGGACACACCAAACACCTGATCATTGCTAGTCACTGCTCCATGCACTCTGTCAATAAGCTCCATTTCAACTATCTCAGTCTGGCTAGCCCTTCCTAACTAGCACTTTCTTCTAGCACTTCAACACATTTTTTATGACTGTAAAAGCTACGATTCATTGATCTTACCACCTTTTCATTGTCTCTCCTGCCTTCATTTCCTTCCTTATTCAGCTTAGATTCCATGATGCCATTTAAATTCCTTGCATAGACTCTTAATTTCCATGTATTTCTTTTTTAGTGTATAGTTGGCCTTGCCCTGAAAAACCATGAATCTCATTAATTACAACGCTGTTTAACTTTATGCCTGGACCCAGATAGCTGAACCTTGCTGGAGAAAAACACATAAACATGTTTACTGACCTCACTTTGACCATAACAGAAAGGGAGCCCTTAGGACTTCTTGACAAGCCTACTACATTAACAAATTCGTTCGCTCTCCCTAGCTCACAGTTTCATACCTTCTCTTCCTCAAATTTCCAACACCTTTTCTCTCATCCCCATTATCAGCTTACTACTACACTGAGAAAATGAAAGTAACCGTAGAAAATTTTTTTTCTGTGTTCTCGTCATCCAAACCACCACCCTCCTGAAATTGTGCCCATATTCTCTGCTCTCAGTATGGTTGAATTAGTTTCTATCTAAGGCAAAAACCTTATACTTATATACTAGGTCATTCCATTCTTATCTAGTCAAGATGTTGTTTTAGCAAATGTTCCGTCTCTCTCAAAATTAAGCGAACATGTTATATCTTTAAAAAACCATCTTTATTTCTCTAGCTACCACTCTTACACCAGTACTTTTCAAGAGTTGCCTATATTCATTGTTTATACTTCTTCTTCTCCCATTCTTGCTTAAACTCACTACAGCGTGCTTTGGTGTCCGCCACTCCCTGAAACTTGCTGCCAAGGTTACCAGTGACTTGTGAATTGCTAAACCCAATGACCACTTCCTGGTCCTCATTTGATTCAGCTGTCTGTGATTTTTGACACAAATGATCACTCCCTGCATCCTGAAGTTCTTTCTGCATTTGGCTGTCAGGACACCAGATTTCACTGGTTTCGTTCTGATCTCCCTAGCTCGAATTTTCTCAGTCTTCTCCACTATGATGCCTCTCCTCTTCCTACTGTCCATTGGTGTTCTTTGGATCTCTTTTCTCTGACTGAACTCACTTTTAGGTCATCCCATTAGGGATCATGATTTTAAGTATCAGGCATATACTGACAGCACCTCAATATACAGCTCCCGTCTTGACCTCTGCTCAGAACTCATGAAAAATATATCCACCCAACAGCCTGCTCATCATCTCCTTTTGCATGATATATAAAGTTTCATGTGTCCAAGACCAAAGTCTTGATTTTCTTTCCCTAAACATGCTCCTTCTGCATTTTCCTTAGTAAACGGTATTTCTAAACTTTCGGTTGCTCAGGTTAATATTTTCAGAGTCAATTCTAACTTTTCTCTTTCCTTCATGCCCCAGATGCAAACTGTAAACAAATCATGCCAACTTTACCTTCAACAAACTTCTTTAAACATATGCTAATGTGCCTAAATGATTGCAATAATTGTATCCTTTGAAACACATTTAGATCTTAGAAGTATCTACAAGTTGCAACAAATTTCATGACTACAGTTTGCAATAAAAATCTGTACAATTCACATTTAGTCAAGAATGAAATGTAAATGGTTTTCTTGAGTAATTTATAAATAGCCCTGAAAGCCAATTCTAAAATAATGGTTTAAAAATGATTTACTTTAGAGCAGCATCAATGGAATGAATATTTAAATTGCCATGTTATCACAAGGGTAATGTTTATTAGGCTTTATAGGTTCTGGAGTATTGTTTAAAATTTATCTCCATTCTTCATAATCACAATTTGAATTAACATCTCAGGAATAGCACAAAGATTTATTTATTGCTCTATAATGCTGATGAGAATACAGACTCTGGAACCATTCTGCTTGAGCACAATACTGGCTCTATCATTTTCTAGGTACATTAGTAAGTGCTCTGTGCCTCAGTTTCCTCATCTATACAATGAGGATAATGCCAGTGGCTACCTCAGGATTTCCTCAAAGGATCGAATGAGAGATCAAGTACTTAAGTGTTCAGGATAGTGACTGGCACAGAGTAAGAGATAGGAATGGTGCCAGGAATAAAAGAATTATATGGAAATTCTTTGTTCTTAGAAGCCTTCAGAGAACTTGAGGCATAAATAGAATATCTGAAAGGTTAAAGACCTTGCAGAGTTTCAGGAATTGTTCAAGACAGCCATAAAAGTGGCATGCGAAGGCAATGTGTAGTAGTTATCTACAAAGTGAGAAAACTAGCTAACAAATGTCATAAACATTCAAATGAGAGAGAGAGATTACTTCTATCAATGACAGTTTAAGATTATTTGTGGTGAAATTTTTGTCCTTTAAATGCCCAGTTCCAATTACAATAAAATTGAGATAAAATGCCAATTTTGACATGTGAATATTCAAAAGCATAGGACTTTAGTACAAATTGCTAATGTAGAGCTTTGATTAGATGCCATAATAGAAATTCTTCTGAAATATAAATACCTATTTATTTATGTATATAAGAAGCTGCCTTTTATACTGGTGCTGCTACCTACTGAAGTATCACGCTACTGATCAAGTTTTAGATGTACATGTAGTTTAAATTTATTATAGGTAGTATCAGTTATGTATCTCTGTGGGTTTTTCTTCTTCCTAGCATGATCATACATTTATCTAAGATATAAATTTAATCAAGAAATATTAATTGAGGGGCTCCCTGGGTGGCTCAGCGGTTTGGCGCCTGCCTTTGGCCCAGGGAGCGATCCTGGAGTCCTGGGATCAAGTCCCACGTCGGGCTCCTGGCATGGAGCCTGCTTCTCCTTCCTCCTGTGTCTCTGCCCCCCCCTCTCTCTGTCTATCATAAATAAATAAATAAATAAATAAATAAATAAATAAATAAATAAATCTTTAAAAAAAAAGAAATATTAATTGAGCAACTATTCTGGGCAAGCCACAGTCTTCTCATGCTAGGAACATATGTATTGCCAAAAGGAAAATGTAAGATTGATATAGTAATAATAGCTGATCTTCGTGATTTCATTATTTATTCCTTTCAAATGGACATGCTTTCCTGAAGTGTAATTAATCAGCATTAACCCCAGAACTGTGAAGCTCTGTAGACAAGTGGACAAAGTAATTTCAAAATTTGACCCCAGAAAAGGGAGAAAAAATGGCCTAAACCTCTGCCCTTCTCTTTCCCTCTAGTTGGCCCGTCACAACAAACTCTTACAGCAGATGCTCAAACCAGGATCGGATCCAGATGATGGGGATGAAGCCTTAAAATATTATGCCAACCACACTGCACAGATAGAGGTAACCATCTATTATTTCTTGAAGGGATAAACTGTGAAAATATATGCTCACTTTCTATTTCAGATCATTTTCATAACTGTTTCCTAAAACAATGAAGCAGAATTAAAAAATAGAAAGTGTAAAAGTATATACCAAAAGATAAAATGTGAGGAGTGATCTGTAAGAAATCGAGGTCCATATCTTTCAAGTGGTCTTTATTTTTTGGCCAGAACTCTATGTAAGTTTTCTTTTGTAATTGATGTTATTTTTATTTTGTGTTGGTCACGGAAGCAATCATTGCAGAGCAGCGATGCTTTAATGGAAAGATTATAATAGAAACTGTCATGCAAGAAAAGCTTTCTCTGTAAAAACTATAAAAGGCTTGTTTAAAAAGAGATCTCTGTGTAAGACAATGTTCAAAAGTGTGGAAAACACTATCAAGTGTTCATAGCGATAGCATAAACCTGGAGTACTTTAGCAGCTCCCATTTTCAGTACGCAGTAATTGACCTCCCCGCCCCCTGCCATGAAATATTATTTAATAGCTGTTGGCAGTTCAGGAGGGGAAGGTCAACATGGACTTATCATTATGTGTTGTGAGACCCATCTGGCTGTCATTTACTAGCTCTGGTATCATTTTGACACTAGTTGGCAGAGCTAATCAAGCAGAAGTGAGCAGAGTAGTTGACGCTTGTCACTCGTGATTTACATTCATACATTTATTCACTTTGGCAGATATTTTTTAGTTTACAGCAAAATGCATGATGGGTATCACTGCTATTAACTCTCAGGATATATAATCACTATACCTTGCTGTTTGCTATTGCCAAATGTTTGGAATAATGAACATGTCACAAAGTGAATCTCTTGCCCACATTTATAAACATTAACAATACTGCAGCTTTGGTAGGAGACTCAACCTAGTGGAACCCATGAGCTGGACCAGCAGCAAAAATTGTGCTTATTGCATCAGATGCTTAGAAACTGAGAGGCTGGCTGTCTCATGAAGCTGGAGAAGTTGATGTAGGCTTATAACCAAACCACTAAGATTCTGAGGAAGTCCTAGAAGCCATGGTACAAAGCTACACAATTAGAAGAGATAGTACTGGCAGTGGGGGGGGAGGGGGGGAGTGAGCCAGAGGAAGGCTTCAGTTAACACCTGTGTGAGAGGAGCTGGGGCTGTTGTTTGAAATTGGACTTTTCTTGATTCCCAATGATGAGGAAGATTTCACTGTAAATACACAAATTTGGTAAGTGTTTGCAGATCATTCACTCTCTATCAGTTATATACACATACAGAAGATAATTCCACGCAGTAAGTGCATAAACAAAGGGCCAAGGAAATGTAGAGAAAACAGAAATTAACTATGCCTGGCGAATTTCAGGATGGATTTCACAGAGACAGTTGCCATAAAGACTATATTAAAGATTGAGTAGAAGTTTCTCTATTTAAGATTTGGAGAATACTTTCGGATAGAAGTAAATGAAGGGAAAGTGTGAAAGAACATATGGAGAGAGGTAACTCTTCAAAAGATTACTCTAGTGATGTTGGAGAAAGGATTGGAAAAGAGAATGGGGCATGGGATGCAGATAGATCAGATGAAAGATATTTTTATAGAAAATAAAGTTGCCTTTTCATTTTGTTGATGGTTTCCTTTGTTGTGCAAAGCTTTTTAGTTTGGTATTTGTTTATTTTTGCTTCTGTTGTCTTTATGTTTGACTGGTGTCAGATTGATTGATTTTTAAGATTTTATTTATTTATTCATGAGAAGACACCAAGAGAGAGGCAGAGACACAGGCAGAGGAGACACAGGCAGGCCCCCTGTGAGGAGCCCCATGTGGGACTTGATCCCGGGACCCCAGGATCACATCCTGAGCTGAAGGCAGACTCTCAACCACTGAGCTACACCCAGGTGTCCCATGGTGTCCGATTTAAATAATTACCTTTAAGACCTAAGTCAGGACTTACTGCTTGTTTTCTTTTAGGAGTTTTTAATGGTTTCGGGTCTTATATATAAGTCTGGTCCATTTTGAATTAATTTTTACGAGTTTTTTTGTAAGGTAGTGGTCGTTTCATTCTTTTGCATGTAGCTGTCCAATTTTTCCAAAACCGTTTATTGAAAAGGCTATTATTTCTCCATTGTGTATGTTCCGTTCCTTTGTGATCAGTTAATTGGCAATTTATGTACTGGCCTTTCTTTTCTGTTCCATTGATTTGTGTTTCTGTTTTTATGCCAATACCACACTGTTTGATTACTATAGCTTTGTAATATGGGTTGAAATCAGGGTGTGTGATACCTCCAACTTTGCTTTTCTTTCTCAAAATTGCTTTGACTATTTGGGATCTTTAATGGTTCCATACAAATGTTAGGACTGTTTGTTCTTTTTTCTTAAGGACTCTGTCCTGTTTTGAAAAATGCCATTGGGATTTTGACAGAGATTGCGAATCTGTATATTGCTTTCGGTAGTATGGATACTTTAAAAATATTAGTTCTTCCAATCCATGGGCATGAAATATTCTCCATTTACTTGTAGCTTCTTCAATTTCTTTCATTAATAGCTTATAATTTTTAATATATAGATCTTTTGCCACCTTACTTAAATTTATTCTCAGGTATTGTATTCTTTTTGATGCAATTTGAAACTATTGCTTTTTTATTTTTCTGATAGTTCATTATTGAATATAGAAATACAACAGATTTTTGTGTATTGATTTTTATATCATGCCACTTTACTGAATTTGTTTATTATTTCTAACAGTTTTTTGATGGAATCTTTAGGGTTTTCCATACCTATTATGTCATCTAGACATAGTGACTGTTTTACTTGTTTTTTTCCAATTTGGATGCCTTTTATTTCTTTTTCTTGACTAATCGCTCTGGCTAGGACTTCCAATAATATGTTGAATAAAAGTGGTAAGTGGTAACATTGTCTTGTTACTGTTCTTAGAGGAAGAGCTTTCAGCTCTGCAGTGTTGAGTATGATGTTAGCTGTGACCTTATCATATGTGGCCTTTATGTTGAGATACATTCCTTTTATACCCACTTTGTTGAGAATTTTTATCATAAAAGATTTTGAACTTTCTCAAATGCTTTTTCTGCATCTATTGAGATGATTATGTCATTTTTAACCCTTCATTTTGTTACTTTGTTTTATTACATTACTGATTTGTGGATGTTGAAACATCTTTGCATCCCTGGAATACATCCCACTTGATTGTGGCATAGAGACACTATTTCTTAAATGCATCCAAGATTTTTTGTTTGTTTGACACTGTTAGACCAAGCAAACCTTTTTTCTTCCTTATAATAGCAAATAGGTCCAGTTTTTCTTTTGTACAATTGATTTCTTTAACCTATGTTCAGGAATTTTATTTATCACTATGAAATTTCATTTTGTGTGTTTTATGATAGTATCCTCCTATGTAGTTTGCATATTTAATATATTATTTAGAATAGCTTCAATTACAAGTAACAGAACACCAGATTGACAGTTGTTTGAACAATAAAAATATTTGATTGTCCCACATAAAAGGAAGTTTGCAGGTACCAGTAGTTCTACAGTTGATTCAATGATTCAATGATGTCCTTAAACATGCAGGTCTTTCCCATCTTTCCCTAGGTCTTCCTTATTATGCTGATGATATGTCACCTTATGGTTGCAAAATGGCTGCCAGTGTTTTAGGCATTCTGCACTTATACTACCTTTTGTTCTAAGTGGGAAGAAAGATGGTACAAGCCAAAGGAAGAGTTTTTGTGCTGTATATTTAGTTTTTTGTTGTTACTATTTTGTCTCATGTGACTCTCTGCCTTTACCTGATTCCCTTTCTCAGGGAATCACCAGGATTTTTCTACTTATGCCTCATTTCCTGGAACTAGGTCACACGCTTGCCAGTATAGCAGCCCATGGTAAAGGGGAATAGGATGACCCTTTTGGCTTAGACCAATCCTGATACAGTCTTGAGGGCTTGTTACGTAGGGAATTTCTGTGAAAATATTTAGCCTGTTTTTGTTTTGTTTAGTCTAACATTAAACTGTCACAAATACCAAATAAGACAAGTTCAAAATAATAAATAGTTACATCTGGTTATATACTTGAAAGTAAATGATAAAAATATGTTTTGCCAAAAGTAGGAAAACATTTTAATGATACAAAACATCTTTTTCTGCAGAACTCAGGGCACATCATGTTGAGTAGTATGTCATTTGGTCCCCAACAGCAATAGCTCTTTTTAGGAAGACCAAGCTAAGAATATGATACAGATATAGCAAGTTCTGTGTTTAAGCTTATGTAGCCAATCACTTAGTTCTTAGTTCTCAATGTAGTTGATGAAAATGAAAATGGGTGGCAAAAGTCTAATGTTAGTCCAGAAAAAATAAATATTTTGGGCTTTATCATTTATCACATATTCATGATACACTCATCAGTTAATTTTTCTTAAAGACAACAATGAAAAGTAGTACATTAAGGGATTATTTTAGGTATTTCAAGCTGGCATATTTTTTCCAATCTGGATTCATAAAATATTATTCATAAACTTGTACTAGAAACAAAAAAATACTCCAAGACTGAAGTATCCAAAGGCTAAAACAAATGCAAATTAATATTTTCAGATTGTTCGGCATGATAGGACAATGGAACAGATAGTTTTTCCTGTCCCCAATATATGTGAATACCTCACTCGAGAATCCAAGTTCCGTGTGTTCAATACAACTGAAAGGGATGAACAAGGAAGTAAAGTGAATGACTTTTTCCAGCAAACAGAAGATCTCTACAATGAAATGAAGTGGCAGAAGAAAATCAGGAGTAAGTGCAATAAACTAAAATGGTTACTTTTGAGCAAAATGGTAGATAAATTGGTACTTTGGAATACATAACAGCATTCACTTAAATTGGTTTTTAATTTCTTACCATCTGATGTTACTGAAGTCACTTGTAGGCTTAAGAAGGTAAGCTCAGTCTACATCTGGGTGGGAGCTGAGACACCTGTGGCTTAATAAAAACAGAAGACTAATTAGATCATCTTTTAGTACTGATCGTATAGTTTTATAAACATTATGAAATGCAAGGTTGCAGCTGTGTGTTTCAACTGCTGAACAGCTGCAGGTTTACAGGCCTTGAATAGGTTCTGACTGGCCTTAACAATCAGTGAATGGGATGGAGAGACATAAGCACTAGCACACTTGCTCTCTCTTGTCTTATGATCTTACACGTGGGTAGACGGTTGAATGTTTTCTTGAAAGTCATTCTTTCAACATATCTTTACCTCATCAAATCAGACTAAAAATTCTGTGACACTTCTATTCACATAAAGCAATGTTACAACTTTACTGTTAAAAATTAGTATGATGTTTAAAAAGAAAGTAGTATGATGCTCCCATTATTTACACCTCAGGGATCAAGTCTACTTGGAAATACTGTTTTCAAACTTTAAAAATTTAAAGTTATTAAAATTTACTTTCCCAGATAAGGCATATCATGAGTAGGGAGAAAGTCTTGATTAGATCTTTTCGATTTTGGGGGGAAGTTTCCCAGGCAAGCAGGCCTCTGTTCTCAGTACCTCTATTCAACATTGCTTCTAGTTTTCTAGAAACTTTAATGAGTGTGGTTTATGAATTTGAGTGGAGCTTGAGACACACCATCTTTGGGTAGAAGATTGTGGTGTGCATTGTTAGGCTTTCTTATCAGAATATTCAAAAAAAATTAAGAAATGACTCTCCCTTAGCATTTTGCCATGTTGCACCTTACGGAATTCAGGGAAAATTTTGAGTGCCCAGAATACATATTTGAAGACTCAATAGTTTTAATTGGGACATTTGAAAAGCACACATTTTATCCTAGTCAAAAGTAAGTTGAATAAGGAACTAGTGCTTGTGGGATTTGTTCTTTTTTGAATAAATATCTTAGCATTTACTAGAAAACAAATCTTAAAATAATTTCCAATGTACATCTTACATTTAAAATTTGGAAGCAACTTACTAGGAGTTATACATAGAACTAATTCATTAGATGGATATACTACACATATATGCATCATCTTATAATTTTGTTTTAATGTTCTGCTTTTTAAAATGAAGACCCCTAATTCAGAAATGATGGAGATGCAGATGTTTACAATGTAACATACATTAGTCAACTAAACACCATGGCAAATCACAGCCTATTCCTTTGTTGGATGCTTCATTCTAAGAGAAGGAAAATAACATACTGAAGGGAAGTGCAGTTTAGAAGTAAGCAGAAGATCCCAGATTGGAATTCACAGAACATAATTGGAAAAGTTTATCATTTCTATTTGAAATTTGATGTGCCTTTCCCCCTCAAGTAACTCCAATATTTTATCTACTGTTTAGATAGTAAGAGTTAAGAATGGACAAGACCTGGAAAAGTCATGTAGTCAAATCTGTATGCATTGAATATCTATTCAATTGTTTAGAGGAGGTAGAAAGAACCGATTTTTGGTTAGCATCAACTATGTTCAGTACATGAATTTACTAATTCATTTCTGAAGACAAATATGGAATGGACTCTCTTTTCTGAAAATATTCAGTAAAGCCTCTCCTACTTAGTACTATTGTATCTTTCACATTTTTTCTGCTGTTACAAACCCAAGTGCTTAGGAAACATTAAGGTTTAAAACTTAAGATATCATAAATCACTGGTTCCCAGTAAGCAATTCTATGCTGTGCTGTTAAGTTTCAGAATTTCAGGTAACTTACTGGGTTGTAGGAATTTTTGTCAGACATGTATTTGGCTTGGGCTTTTTATTTGACTGTAAAGAATGGGAGTGGTACCAATTTATCAATATTACTGGATTACAAGATGATATATACTATTTTATTAAGGAGGGCACCAGGCAGCCACTAATCCGTCTTTCCCCTAATCAGCCTAGGGATGTATTAGAGAGAATTATTACAAAATCACTTTTTCTGACCATGGTTAGCAATTGCAAAATTAGTCATCTTTTAACCATGGCTTAGGTGTAAATCGGCTAAAGAATAAAGAAGGAATTGATGAGGAAATTAAAACAAGATGAAATCAGAGAGAGAGACAAACCATAAGACTCTTAACTCTAGGAAACAAACTGAGGGCTGCTGGAGAAGGTAGGGGAAAGGAGTAACTGAGTGATGAGTATTAAGGAGAGCATGTGATATAATTAAAGACCACTGAGTGTTATATACAACCGATGAATCACTGAACTCTACCTCTGAAATTAATAATACACTATATGTTAATTAAGTTTAAATAAAAAAAAGAAAAAGAAAATATATTTTTTCCTCAAAAAAAAAAAAAGGAATGAAGGAATCAAATAGAAAACTTCCTTATGGTATTGATTATATAAACTTTCTTAAGTCGTTTTGAATATTTATCTAAATATGCTTTTATACTACCTTACAAAAACACATTTGGTAAAATGTTATTTCAGTAGCGTTCATATGTTGAAACCAAAATTAATTATTCTTCTTTGTCCCATTACAACTTTTTGCTTACTAGATAACCCTGCACTGTTCTGGTTCTCAAGGCACATATCCCTCTGGGGGAGCATATCCTTCAACTTGGCTGTGTTCATCAACTTAGCTGTTGCTCTTTTCTACCCATTTGGGGATGATGGAGATGAAGGCAAGTGCTTGTTTTTCTTTAAATGATAAATATTTTAAGGTGCCTCGTTAGCGCAGTAGGCAGCGCGTCAGTCTCATAAATGATAAATATTTTAAAGTTCTAAAAACAATACTCTTGATAATACATTCCTTGGCTATATAGAGCTTCAAAATAAAAATAATGTAATTCTTGTAAAATAAATTTTTCTGTAATCATTAAAGTAGAGAATGGTGATAAGTAGATTTAGTCAGGAAACTGGTCAAGAGAAATGTTAGTTTTCAAAAAGGTCATATACAGAAGAGCTATTAGTATATGCTATACTGGCCGACAAGGCAATGAACAATAATTATTATATCTACCTGATTAATATTACTGAAAGCATTTTTAATATGGTTTCTCAAAATAAGAAAATGAGAAGTGCCAAAATATTTAGTGTGTTACCTTAAATAGTGGAGTTTATATTCCCTCTTCCTTGCTTCCTGTCTTATCTAAGGTTTTTATAACGAGCACAAGTAGACTCTGAAAAAAAATTTTTTAATGTACAGCATAGGACAGAATATGATCATAGAGAATATCTTAGATCTCAGATTAGAAAGCTAATTCTTGTTTCCAATCTAAGAGTCTCTACATGGGTGACTGACTGAAATTAATATTACTATAATAATAAATGAAGTTTTACAAAAGCAAAGAAGAGAAACTGTCCCATTTTAAGTGAAATGAGAAGTAAAGGTGAAATATGCTAAAGGGTGGGACCATGGGAATCAAGTTTTTTTTTAAGTCTGGCAAAGTGCATGGGAAAATATATTACAGCCTTGGTATACAATCTGGTAAGTACCTTCAAAATGTGAGTGGCAAGAATGATTTGAAGGAAAAGATGAAACACATCAGCAAACTTGAACCACAAATTGCTTTCGTATCTCACCTGTAGGACTGTTTTAAGAATTTAAGGAAATACTCTATAGGTAAAGCATTTAGAATAGTGCCTGGTATGCATTCTGTGAAGTTTTCTTATTGTTGATGTCACTGTCATTACAAAGTCAATATTAATACGACAGAGGGAAGCCCAGTGAAAATGATAGTATGATGAGAACAATAGGTATTTAAGCCTGTTTCCGATGAACTAGAGGTGAGCATGAAGGGAAATAGGAGTCCAGGAGCCATTTGCTATTTCAAATCTCCATTACAGGTAATAGACATCAAAAGTCTTAATCTTTAGGTATAATATGAATGGTTATAAAAAAGTTTGATTTTGTAGAAGGCATGCCAAGTGCTGAAAGAAGAATACTAGGCAGTGGAAGAGTTGTGTGATGAGTTAAAGAGCAAATGAAAACAGAAAATATTTGGCCATCCATTGTGGGAAGTTGCAAATACAGCAGGAAGTGGAAACAGCTTTCTTTTCACTGTGTTTAGTCTTATTTAGTGATGATAGCCCTCTTGGCACAGAAGAATGTAACTCTTGTAAGGAGAGAAGTCCAGCATGAAATGATAAATTAGTATCATCTGTGCCAGGACGTTAAGAGTAAATTGTAGAGTCCCAGCTAATAGAAGCATAAAGTCTTAGATATGGAAGCAATTCTGGAGATCATCTAATATCAAATCCTCATTTGACAGATAAAGAGATGGAATCCAAGAGGGGCTAACAAATGGTAGATCTTAGAGTAGAAGGTTAACTCTTTTGTTTCCAATCCAACAATTTACTACATAGATAATTGGGTTGGAAGCATATAGATGATAGGAAGAGAACAAATCTTCATACAGAATATAATTTTTTCTGAGTTCCATTCCATGATATCCCTTACTTGACCACTAGAGCCAATGTATATAGCCTCTGCTGCCACCTATTGTACGTGAACTATAATGGTATGGGTAATGCCACCCCTCTAGACATTTACCTTTTACTCATTCAGGAGAAAGTAAAACACCTGATACACTTTTGATATTTGTCTAGTAACAGTCACAGTAGTAATATTGATAGTAATAACAGCAGCTGATATTGTTGACCATTTAGATTGGGTCAAGCAGAATGCTAAGCACTTCCCATACATAATTTCATTTACTCTTCCTGACAATCCTATAAAGTAAGCACTTCATCTTTATGGATGAAGATCTGAGGCTCGAGAAGATTTTCCCAATAATTCAGGAGTTGATATGTCCATAAATCTGTATTTTTTTAACAAGCTTCTGAAGTATTGCTGATGCAGCTGCTCATTGAGCAAGCCCTTGAAACCACACAT
Source organism: Canis aureus (assembly GCF_053574225.1). Taxonomy (NCBI): domain Eukaryota; kingdom Metazoa; phylum Chordata; class Mammalia; order Carnivora; family Canidae; genus Canis; species Canis aureus. The sequence goes on from NC_135635.1 coordinate 21,478,070, forward strand.
GTAGTAGGGTTTGGAGTAAGCCTGCAGCATCAGAGAGAAATAGGACTAACAGTAATAACCAAGATGGAGGCTCAATCTTAGGTATGTGCGTTGGGTGGGAGGCGCTGGCTCTAAGAGAGAAGAGAAGGCATGAGCGGCCATTTTGGCAATATGGAATCCCAAAGTCATGTTTAGGTAATCTAATTACAGTTCAGATGAGTTATTCATTTTCAAGTCTATGAATACAGTTAAAATTTTAGCCAGGATTAGCTCAGTCTCTAACCTTCAGTTGTACACTATGCATAGCTAGGAAGACTGAGAAAACAAAGTCAAAACTAAGAAGCATACTTGGATATCAGAACTGTCTGAAGTTCTCTAATGCTGGATTTTGTCAAAGTTTGAATGACTGCTTGCCAGGAGCACTTTGAGGTGATTTAAAGGTGGATTAGTTGAGCATTAACATTCCTTCCAAAAAGTACTAAAAAATGATGGAGACATGTCAAAGAACACAAGACCCAACTTGAAAGACCTCCCAGTGACATCTGCAGAAATTTTGAGAAAACAGTAAGTATTGACAATAATACAAAAGAACACATACAAAAAAATAAGAATCCAGGAGCCCATATGTGTTGTGAGAGGAGAAACCTCCTCCTTACAATAGTATTCTGATTAATAAATATAGAAGGAATGATGGAAATAGAACATCACCATTTGGCAAACAGCACTGTAGTTAAGAATCATCAGTGGATGCTAAAATTAATAGGTGAATGTTAGATGAAAAAGTATAATGAGAAACAGGATATTGATATAGTTTCAAAGTATTTCACCCAACATACTTACTAATTACAAGAGGGTAAATAGTAATCATAATATGGATAAATCACTTTAAGTGATCAACGTTAATGTACCAGTAATGAGACACAGCAACATTGAGTGCCTCTTGATATGATACACTGACATGAGGATGGTATCATGTACCAAAAATATGTAAATTGAGGAAATTTTAGACAACAAACTCAAAATGAAGGACATTTTTCAAAATAATTGGTCAGTAATCATTTGGCTTATGAAAAGATAACAATAGAGGAATGGTTCAAAGTAAAAGAAATTAAAGAAACATGACAACTGATGCACTATGTGACCCTGGTAAGAAAAAGGATATTAATTGGGGAATTGATGAACTTTGAATAAGACCTATAGACTAGGTAAAAGTGATGTATCATAATAAAACATGTAGGAATAAACTTAACCAAGGAGGTGAAAGACCTGCACTCTCTGAAAGGTATAAAACACTGATAAAAGAAATTGAAGATGACACAAAAAAATGGAAAGATATTCCGTGCTCACAGATCGAAAGAAACAATATTGTTAAAATGTCAATACTGCCCAAAGCAATCTGCAGATTTAAAGCAGCCCTATCAAAATACCAACATCAGAGCCTAGGTGATTCAGTTAAGCTCTGCCTTTGACTTAGGTCATGATCTCAAGGTTCTGGTGTTGAGCCCCACATTGCGCTCTCTGCTCAGCAGGGAGTCTGCTTCTCCCCCCCCCCCCCGTGTGCTCTCTTTGTCTCTCTTTCTCTTGCTCTCTCTCTCAAATAAATAAATATTTTTTTAAATTTTTATTTATTTATGATAGTCACACAGAGAGAGAGAGAGAGAGAGAGAGAGAGAGGCAGAGGGAGAAGCAGGCTCCATGAACCGGGAGCCCGACGCAGGACTCGATCCCGGGTCTCCAGGATCGCGCCCTGGGCCAAAGGCAGGCGCCAAACCGCTGCGCCACCCAGGGATCCCTCAAATAAATAAATCTTAAAAAAAAATACCAACATCATATTTCACAGAACTAGAACAAATAATCCTAAAATTTGTATGGGACCACGAGAAGATCCTGAAGAGCCAAAGCAGTCTTGAGAAAGAAGCACAAAAATGAAGGTATCACAATCCCAGATTTCAAGTTATACTACAAAGCTGTATAATCAAAACAGTATGGTACTGGCACAAAAGGATGACACATAGATAGATGGAACAGAAAAGAGAGCTCAGAAATAAGCCCACACTTTTACGGTCAATTAGTCCTTGACAAAGGAGGCAAAAATATGCAGTGGGAAAAAGAAAAGAAAATCTCTTCAACAAATGGTCCTGGGAAAACTGGCCAACTACTTGCAAAAGAATAAAACTGGACCACTTTCTTATACTATACACACACAAAAAAACCCCAAAATTAATTAAAGATCTAAATGTGAGATCTAACACTCCTAGAAGAAAATATAGGCAGTAATTCCTTTGATACCGGCCATTGAAACATTTTTCCAGAAATGTATCCTCAGGCAAGGAAAACAAAAACAAAATTAAACTATTGAGACTACTCCAAAATAAAAAGCTTTTACATAGCTAAAGGAAACCATCAACAACCTACTGAATAGGAGAAGATATTTGCAAATGATATGTATATCCAAAGGGGTTAATATCCCAAATATATAAAAACTCAAAATATTTTTATTTATATATCAAAATATATGAACAACTCCACACCAAAAAAACCCAATCCAGTTAAAAAATGGGCAAGGATGTGAATATATATTTTTCCAAGGAAGATATCCAGATGGCCAACAGACATATGAAAAGATACTGAACATTACTAATCATCAGGGAAATGCAAATTAAAACCACAATGAGATATCATTTTACACCTGTGAGAATGGCTAAAATCCAAACCACAAGAAGTAGCAAGTGCTGGCAAGGATGTGGAGAAAAAGGAACCCTTGTGCACTGTTGGTGGGAATGCAAATTGGTGTAGCCACTGTGGAAAATAGTGTGGAAGTTCCTTAAAAAATTAAAAATAGAGTTACCATATGATCCAGTAATTTACTGAGTATTCATCCTGAGAAAAGGAACACACTAATTTGAAAAGATATATGCACCCCTATGTTTATTTCAGCATTATTTGCAATAGCCAAAATCAAGATATGGAAGCATCGCAAGTGTCCATCCATAGATGAATGGATAAGTGAAATAAGTCAGAGAAAGACAAATACAGTATGATTTCACTCATATGCGGAATTTAAGAAACAAAATAAATGAACACATGAAGGAAAAAAGACAAAAAGACAGCCTCTTTTTCTAAAACGATGTATTTATTTGAGAGAGAGTGTGTGCAGTGGGGGAATGGGGCAGGAGCAGAGGGAGAGAAAGAATCTTAAGCAGACTTCCTGCTGAGCACCGAGCCAGGTTGGGGCTCGATTGATCTCACAACCCTGAGATCATGACCTGAGCCAAAATTAAGGCTTGGACACTTAATCGACTGAGCCACCCAGGTGCCCCTGCCCCCAAAAAACCACATCTTTAAATAAGAACAAACTGGTGGCTGCCAGAGGGCAGGAGGGTGGAGGCGGGGGGCAGGGGGAGGGATGAATGAAATAGATCAAGGAGATTAAGATAAGTACACTTATATTTTTTGTTGTTTTTTTGTTTATTTATTTATTATTTTTATTGGAGTTTGATCTGCCAACATATAGCATATCACCCAGTGCTCATCCCGTCAAGTGCCCCCCTCAGTGCCCGTCACCCAATCACCACATCCCCCCGCCCACCTCCCCTTCCACTACCCTTTGTTCATCTCCCAGAGTTAGGAGTCTCTCATGTTTTGTCACCCTCTCTGATATTTCCCACTCATCTTCTCTCCTTTCCCCTATAATCCCTTTCACTATTATTTATATTCCCCAAATGAATGAGACCATATAATGTTTGTCCTTCTCCGATTGACTTACTTCACTCAGCATAATACCCTCCAGTTCCATCCACGTTGAAGCAAATGGTGGGTATTTGTCGTTTCTAATGGCTGAGGAATATTCCATCATATACATAGACCACATCTTCTTTATCCATTCATCTTTCAATGGACACCGAGGCTCCTTCCACAGTTTGGCTATTGTGGACATTGCTGCTATGAACATTGATGAGCACTGAGCAGTGTATAAAATTGTTGAATCATCACGTTGTTCATCTGAAACTAATATAATACTGCATATTAATTCTACTTCAATTTTAGAAAAGATAAAAATAGCGTATCATACTACTTTCTTGATATTGATCATTATAATGTGGTTATGTAAGGTGGAATACAGGTGAGGGGTATATAGTAACTTTGCATTATATTTGCAACTCTTACGTAAATCTGAAAGTGTTTTGAAATGAGAAGTTAAAAAAGAAGGAATAAATAAATTTGATGATTCTGTCCAACCTTAAAGTCCTGGATTCTGGATATAGATGTTAATCATGAAATCACCCGGTAAATCCTTGGCCAAAAAAAAAAAAAATTTGGTCAGAATGAGCCACCTTTTCAACCCCAGTACTACAGGCTGCTCCTGTAGTCTGTGGCCACTGTGGCAGTGAGGACAGAGGGATTGGCAGAGGCTTTGGGCTGCGTACGCTTTCTCCAGGCACATTTTCCAGCCTGATCACACAGAAGCTGGAAATTACTTAGATCTGGTTCACTGTTGGGTTGTAATATTGACTGAGAGAGCATTGTCTCCTTTTGACCAGAATAGCGTCATTTAATAACTAAAAGGAGATACTTAAGGAGAAGGTGATTTTCAGAGCATCAGCTTGTAGCACACTCCCTCCCCGACCCCCACTGTAGATGGTTGTCTTTCATTGCCAGGCTTTGAAGAGCTCAGTTTGCCTTTTTCTTTTTTTTTCTTTTTCTTTTTTTGTTGAGGAAAAACATTATGCAGCTGTTTTTTATTCATAACACCTTAGTTTCGTGTAAATATATTGCTTTAAATGTGGTTGAGGATCTGTATAGGATTCAAGAACAGGGGGGCAGCCCGGTGGCCCAGTGGTTTAGCGCCACCTTCACCCTGGGACGTGATCCTGGAGAACCAGGATCACGTCCCAGGTCAGGCTCCCTGCGTGGAGCCTGCTACCCTCTCTGCCTCTCTCTCTCTCTCTCTTTCTCTGTGTGTCTCTCATGAATAAAAACAATAAAATATTTTTTTAAAAAAGGATTCAGGAACAAGGGAGAATAGCAACGACAATCTTCAAACATTGAAAACAAAGAAATTCTTTTTTTTCCTTTCACTAAATACAGCTTTCCCATAGACTTCCCTAGACTGGTCTGCAGTCTGTGAGAGGAAAAGAGGCTTCGGGCATTCTGAAGAGACTGCAGTGTAAGCTACAGGCCCAAGCAGAAGGCTGAAACCCTGACCTCAGTCCATCTCAGGCACATTCTGGGAGCAGAAGCAGATTCTCCAACATTTCCTAGTGTTCCTTCCTTTTCATCACTCACATTTCCCCTTCCCTGGCTAACTAATTCAGTGCCATAACAATCCCCTCACTGCCTTTCCTGATTATGTTGTCCTGTAGAGGGCACCTGACAGGAATGTGTGGCTTCTGCTTTGGTTGGAAAGGCAGCTGGACTAGCTCCTGAGAGCCTGAACAGTAGGGAGGTGCCAAGGAAGGCCCCTCAGGGCAACTGAAAGGCCTGGTACACCCAAAGAAAGAGCACTACTGACCTTTGGGAAATGGAGGACCTCTTGGCCTGAGGCTGTCAACTCTTGAGGGCAGTTCCAGTTGGCCTCTCCTTTATCCCACACAATTCAACCTGATACCTGGGCTCTAGGAAACTCATAGTTAGATGTAATAATGAAAAAAGTTCATGCACAACACTTTTTAGGCCATTCTAAATATGTTTTGCCCTCTTCTCATTTCTTCTTTACCAGTTTTGGAAGGGAAGCTGTCCCCCCCCCCACCCCTTGACCTTTCCCAATGATATGGATTGATTCTGATTGGTCATTTCCCACCAGGAATCACAGGCCACTGATGCCAGGTTTCCCAAGGGAGTGAGCTCATTCCTCATTTATTCAGGAATGCAGGGTTTATTTGTGTGGCTATAGGTTTGGGTTTGGGTTTCTTTGTTTGGTTGATCAGTTTATTTATTTAACATATGCTTCTCTAAAAAGGAAACTTGTTGCCCAAAGTTGAAGAATGAAGTTACGGTGGTTTTAGCTGCTAGAGAACATCCTAGACGTCCATTCAGAAGTTGAACATTTGCCATGCCAACTGTCCCTGCCCAGTTTGGCAAAGTGCAGAAAATTGCTGCCATGTGAATTTTTTATATCCAGAGAGCATATGACTTTTTTTTTAATCAGGTTCAAATTTAGAGTGCAATTCTTTTTTTCCCTCAAGTGCTTTGTGTTAAAGAAAATTAAGTTCTTCAAGGTGATTTAAATTCACTCAACTTAATAACAACCATTGATGAAGTGTGGTGATGTGCCAGGCACTGTATGAGGCCCTAGAGACATAGAAGCTAGTAGAGCTGTCCTTGTTTTCAAAGAGTGCATGATCTAGTTAAGAGAGGAAGAAATGAGTAAGGCACAATATAGTAAAGACTACCCATGGATTTATGGATGGATGTCTACTTTAGCTGGATTGAGGTAGGGGAAAGAAGGAAGTCTTAGGAGGTTACATGGGAGGCAAAAAAAATGGAGAGAAGGTAGGAAGCACCATGTTCTGTACAGTGAACTATAAACAAGTCATGGGAGGTGGATAGGAGAGTTCCATTATATGAATTGAACCAAGGTCTCCAAATTTGCTGTTTGAATTTTCTTCCATAAAGGACAAATTTCATACCTTCTGAGATTTGAAAATATGTAGAGCGAATTCTAAAAAATTTTTCCATTATTAAAGTAACAATGCTTATTATAGAAAATAGATACAAATATAAAGTATTAGAAAGAGTCCCCTCTCCCATCCTTGGTAGGTAAAAACTGGTTTGACAAACCATACTCTCTTCTTTAGAGTTTATCAGAGTTTCAGTGTTTTGTTTTTGACATTAGGTCTTCAGCTAAAAATCAATGTGACCATTCTTTTAGAAAATGTTTATAAATTATTGACAACTGACAATTGGGAATATTTGTCAATAGTCATTTTAAATAACTTTTAAGTTTATTAATTTCACAAATACGTATTTAGCATTAAACTACATGCAAGGTACAATATTAGATGATCTTTGAGTTCTTTCTACAAAGGGATCAAGTGCCCAACTTTAAATGCATGGTTATAATTTAGGGGAAATCTTGGCAAGCCAAATATTGCCTAGGAAAGAATAGTCAAGATGTGGTTAGCTTATTAGGCATTAATAACAATGAGCAGTATAACTATCAGTGTCAATGCTAGGACTTGTAAAATAACATCACACCAAGACACTGCTTGTAATTCTATACTGAAGAGTCCAATGACTGGCTAAAAGTCATTAAATGTGCAGGTGCTGGAAGTTTTAGTAAACTTAAGAGTGAACCTCTACAAGTTGATGAATTTATAACTGGAGGTTTAGATATTTACTCAAAATGAGCTCACAGATTATGTTTTTGTTTATTCATTTGATCTGTAAGTATTTACTTGTTGCTACATGCCACATACAATAGGTCCAGAGATGATCCTCACTCTTAAAGTTTACATTGTGATGGCATCCAAATAAGCATGAGAGAAAGTCGACGGTCTTATTCTCTCCATGGCTCTTTGAGATCTGTGAAGTCAGGGCAGTTGGTGGTCAGGCTATGTTTTGGTAGACACAAAGTGCTTGTAAACCAACATTGTAATAAACATGAGTTGGGTACCCATTTTGTTAGCATTGTCAGAGGATGGGAATTAAGGTAATTTCTAGAGAAATGTATTCCTTTTCTTTCTCCATCCCCAAAATCATCAGGGCATAAATTTGGTGAGCGAGTGGGGCTCCTGGGTGGCTCAGTTGCTTAAGAATCTGACTTCAGCTCAGGTCACGATCTCAAGGTCCTGAGACGGAGCCCCACATCAGCTCCTCACCTTGCCATGCTCCCTCTCTCTCTCCCTCTTTCTCTCACAAATGAATAAATGAATAAATATATAAATAAATGAATAAATTTGGTAAAGGAGTTAGATCAGATCTCTCCCCAATGGTCTTTCATCACTTTGCTTGAGACAACATAAGAACAAACATTGCAAAAATAAACATATCTAAGCTAATGCTGTTTGCTACCTGACTTGTTTTGTTTTGTTTTTTAATGTCTGACAGGTTCTTCCTACCTACTTTTGATCTATTAGCACTCACTATGAACTAAAGGCTTACACAGAATTCGATAAAGGAATTCAGATAATCCCAGGATTTCAATGATAATACAGAAATGCTACACACCAAAGCACTTGTGGTAGTTTGCATGCAGAAGTGAATTTTATAAATAATAAAAACTGGCCAAAAGAAATAACTAGTGGAAAATCTCCATTTTGTTGTTTCCCCTGTGACTTCATTAGCCAATAGGCATGTGTTTGAGGTCCTATAGCTGATATAATCAGCCCAAGAATGTTGCCCCTTACTTTACTTCTGCAAATACAGCCCCACATGACCTTCAACCGGGGATTCCTTGAATCTACAGTCAGTGTAAACATCAATGAATTTTTGTAAAAAAGGAGATATATTTTTAAACTTTTTTTGGGCAATTTCTACAGAAATTTTGATGTAATGGGGTTCATTTTTTAAGTATTTGGAACCTTTGTTTTCTGATGATTTTTGTTTTGCTTTGTGATGATTTAAAAGCTCAACATTTTTTTTTAGGACTTAAGTTGGCTTTCCAATACAGACACTCATACATATACACATACATCATATACATTTATACACATGTATGTTTTAACAGGAAAAGCTTGTGTCTGTTTTATTAAAGACTGGGTATTTCACATTCTGAATTCTTTAGAAGAATCTGTGATATAGAAACTTCATAACAATAGAACAAGACAAGGTATGAATTCAGTGACAAAATCCTTGGTTTCCCATGATTTAACTGTATGTTTAACAGTCATTAACCATAAATTTTGAATTAAAGTTCCCAGTTGAGATCATCTAGCAGAAGTATTTAACATATAACTCTCATAGGAGAGAGAGATGAACAGTTCTGAGTTAATGGAAGCTACATGAACTAGTGAGTATTTAAACATCCTGAAAATAATCACAAACTTTCTGGAAATGTAATAATGAGTAATGTGTTCAGAGACATTTCCTCTAAATATACAGCGTGTAGAGTGGGTTGTTATGAAATTCAGTGTCTTGGGTTTGACTTGCTATATAAAGTAGAGTGGCAAATACTTTAACATTTTCTAGCTTTGTTCTAGGTAAAAATAAACATCTTCCACATTTTACAGGTACACTTTCTCCATTGTTCTCAGTCCTTCTTTGGATAGCAGTTGCAATCTGCACATCTATGCTGTTTTTCTTCTCCAAGCCTGTGGGTATTCGGCCATTTCTTGTGTCAATAATGCTCAGATCGATATATACAATAGGTCTTGGGCCTACGTTAATACTTCTTGGTGCAGCTAATGTAAGTATTTTATTTAGCTTTGTCCTTTTGTAAATTAAGTGACAGTGTACTAAGTGTAAAAATGTAGCTATATATTTTAATTCATGTATACATAGTAAATTCTCGTTTATTGTGAACTCCAATTAACAAGAGTTTAATTTGTACATTTGTAATTTCAGAGAAAGAAAAAAAATGACAAGCAAAAATTTCATATATTTAAGAAAGTCTGAGGCATGACCCAGTTCTGAATCAATTTAATCCAGTTCAGTTTAATGCTTTCTGTATCCTATACCCAGTTACTGACAGAAATGATTCTAAGCCACGGCTCATATCCTAACGTGACTTCTAAATCACCCAAGAAAGACTAAATTATAGTCGGTAGAGTTTTAGAAGTGAGTACTTTTTATAAAATGACCAAAGAAAAAGGATTGCTAGATGGTAAAATATGAAATTTGGCTCTTTTTATGTCATCCAAACCCACAAATTTGTGAAGGCATAGATGAGATTAATATTTTTTTCACTAAATTTTAAAGTATTAGAACAAAGGAGCATATTTCAAAACCTCAGTTAAGTAAGTTGAGAATAAATAAGCCTGAGCACTATTCCAAATAGCAATAATTGACCCAAGAGATAAAATTTTAAATAGACCAGACAGCTTTCTGCATGGCATATCCATAAGGGGATAATAAGAGAAGGGTAAATCATCAGCTTAATGAAAGAAAAAATATCCAGGTAAACAAATAAATATTGCTAATATGTCTACTGAATGCCTAAAGCACTATCTATATCTTTATAGGGTTTCTAACATAGTGTCCTATATTCTGGTATCTGCATATATACTTTATCTCCCCTACTATATTATACAACCCTTAAGGATAATGATTGATCATCCAATGTCTTAGAATATCATTGGTACCCGACAAATATTCTTAAATAAATTAGCTAATGAGTGAGTGAATGAATGAGTGAAAAATTATCTTTGTATTCTTTGTATTTTCTTTGTATTTACAAGTGCTTTGTATGTGAGATACGTGGCAAGTATTTATTAAAAATGAATAAATGAAATAACCAGTCAAACTTTTGAGAATTGTAACACTGAACTAGGATGACCAAGTCTGTGTTTCTGACCACTATTATATTATACTTCTTTGAAAATTCAACATGATGTATATGATAGCTCTTAGAGGACTAGAACTTTCAAATTACCGGTTATTCCTCAATCACTGTTAAAAAAGGGAAGTGTACTATACATGCAAAGAGGTCTATCAGTAAAGAATTCTATCAAGTACCAAATATAGGATTCCTAAGTTTCTTGAGGGCAGAGGTTGTCACATTCATAGATATAATCCTGCCATCTTCACTCCCAACTTCATTTTTCTCCCACTTAATACTAGCACTTAAAAATTCAAAAACCCTTTACACGAACCAAACTTGCACTTTGAATGTTTTGGAAACCAAGCTAATTGAGGAATCATCATGTATTTATCTAAATTTTTCTAGCCCTATTAGGTAACTTGAGTTTGGTAAGTCCAGCTTATTATTAAAAAATACATTGAATATTGAGCCAAATTATTGGAAGAAGCAAATAATGTTCATAAACTGGCAGCTGGTCCTCAATAAGACATTAATTCCAGAGAGAGAATCCAAGTTTGATAAGTTGAAATAATAGCTAGATAGAGTTGGGCCAGAAATAACAAGTATTTATTCAGCTTCTGTTATCTGATAGACATTGAAAATACCAAGAAGTAGAGGATGTGGTTTTTGCCATACAGAAGCTTCAAGAATATATAAAGAGATAAGGAAAAACATTTTAATGTCTGTTGGGGAAGCCAAAAACATTTGGAGTTATTTCTCTTTAACCCCCTTAGGGGACAGAATAAAAAATAACCTCTTCCTGGTTTGGTGAGAATAGTTCCACCATAGGAAATAATAATTCATGTAAGAGGCAAGTTTTATACTTTAATTCCTTCATGAGAAGAAATATACATGGAAATATATCTTTCTTATTAACTGTATGAATCTGTGGGTACTCTCATATCTCTCAAAGCATAGAAAATCCATTTGCACAGCCCCGAAATGTACATTATGATTTGCCAGTTCAGGACATTTTGACAAAGAAAATAATCAACTTTAATTTGGAACGAACAAATTGGATAGAATAGTTGTGATTTTGATAATATAGGAAATTCATAGTTTTATCTATAGTTTTGATAGTGTCCAGATTAATAAAATGTTTTAGCAAATAATTATTTACCTTCACTTTTGATATAATGAGCTTATTACAAAACTCTCCATAACTTACCATTTCCCAGGGGCAAGAAAAAATTAAATGAAAACATAAATCAGTTACTTTTGGTAACCTAGGATTTAATATATTTATTAATTTATACTTAAAAGTTTGCACTGTATGGCAGGCAAAACTATAGGTGCTGAAATTATGGGTATCAGAAGCAGGAAAACAAATGAAAATAGCTACCTGATAGTTAAGCCTTAATGAGAATCAGAATTCTAGACCATTAGCAAATCGAGCCTCTGCATTTCATTTTTCTCATCAGTAAAATGAAGATGTTAAAACCTAGTCTGCACTCACCAGTTCTTGAGAAGATTAGTGTGAAGGTTTAGAGCAGAGCAATAATAGTGATGATATAAAAAAAATAGTGATGATATAATAGCAACAAAGGCTACCATTTATTAAGCTCCTAATATGTGAAGTACAATTTAATTGTGAAACATTGGCATCATGATCATAAAAGTATTTGTATTTTGGTTACAGAGAGTTATTTGTTTCTGGACTCCATGTCTTTCACAATGTCATGCAAATGTAGAAAGTTGCTTTTCTGAAAAAGCAATCAAGTGAAAGGAAAGAAACCTCAATCCATGTTCTGAGCATTTAGTATTATCAGTTTCTGTTTATTATGATACTTCATTTTTATAATTTTTACTTGTTTCTAAAAATCAATTTTGTTTAGATTTCAACTAATATCTCTGTCTTGTCACAAAGATTATGTTAATCTTTGAGATGTTTCGAAAAAATTCAGATGTTTTTCTCTGTTGTAAGCATATCCTATAACCCAGTACAGTTTTTTTCTCACTGCCTACATTGCAATGGATATTAACATATTATTTTGGCAAATATAAACACATATTTCATAAATTTTAGATCACCTAATATTTTTATACCGCTAATAATGAGGCTATTCCCAGTCATGTGGACCTTATATAATGTTTAACAATTCCATTAATTTTTATTGTTTAGATTTTTAGATATTTTTCATAATAAATAATTCAGTAAACACCTGCAGAAGATCTTTTAATATCTTCTAAACACTTCTTATGTACAATGTTTTTCTCTTTTGTAGTCATGCCTGGAAGTGTGTAATTTATTTAATGGCATTTGTAAATTATTTGCCTTTCTTGCTATTATTTGTAATGTGGAAATGTTTCCTTACCCTGAAACTTCTTGCCATTTTGCAAAGACAAGAAGCCAGTGGAGTTTAGCAGATAGCTGTCTATTAGCAATAAGCCACAGTGTTAGCATTTAATAGTGTCATGCCCTTAGTTACTTGCCTGCAGATAGTTTCCTGGGAGGGCTCATGTTACTGCTAATCTATAAGGTTGAGCCCTACCATATGTTCACATAATATACACAAGTTCAATTATACATCCTGAGACAAAACATTCATATTCTCTCTCTCTTTCCCCCTCTCTGTTTTTCTCTCTCTCTCCCTCTCCCTTTCCTTCTCTCTCTCTCTCTCTCTCTCTCTCTGTCTCACACACACACACACTTCCTATTTTTCATATAATATGTTCACTGAATGCACCTAACTAATTCTAATATTCAGTTGTAGTAGCAGGAAACTGCTTTAGTGCTGGGGGAAATTAGAAATGTTGAATTTATTAAAGAAAAATTGAGTTTACACCACCCTTGTTTATTACGCTATTCTGTTGGCAATTTAAAAGATTTCCAGGGTAATGTTGACCTGAAAACTTTGTCTTATGCTGTGACCATAGAACTTTATCCTGCCTAAGATGTAATTCTACTGAAATGGAGATTTTTTTAATCAAATCACGTTGATTTTAGTACGATTGATATCTATGGCAATGCAGTAATATAGTTAACATGTAGTTCAATAAATTCAGTTTTCCTTTTTGGTAAATACTAGACAGTATTTTTTTTTTTTTTGGCTACAATTATTTCTGGAAAATAAGTCATGTTTTCCCATAGACACAATGTAAGATGGGGATGGAATTCCTGATCAGGGACATAGAACCAAATAAGACAAAAAAGATAATAAAAAGACAGCTATAAATTGCTGTGATCACATAAAATGGTAAAATTTAAAAGATAGCCTATGGAATTCTAGATCTTTGATTCATCTTAAAGGTAATTAATTTCTAGGCATTTCGTTTTAGAAATGAGTATACAAAATCCTATAGAGACAAGGAGGATTAACCAAAGCAGTCGGTAGCAGAGCCAAGACTTGAACCTGAATAACCCAACTTCTACTCCAGTGTCTTTCCATTATATTGCATTGTTAAAACTCCTGCAAAGACATATCAATGAATTATGAAATATATATGAAACCAATACTGTACAATTAATTTACCTAATTAAAATTAATGAACTTGATTCACTCTATATTAATTTTAAAATTAACATTAATTTTACTTTTGTTTTTAGAAGATCTACTGGTAAATCATCTTTTTAAAAGACTTCTGGAGGGGAGGTGGGCAGGGGGATGAGCTAAATGGATGATGGGCATTAAGGAGGGCACTTTGTGATGAGACCTGTGTGTTATATATAAGTGATGGAGCGTTAAATTCCATTCCTAAAACTCATATTGCAGTATGTGTTAACTTACTAAAATTTGAATAAAAACGAAATATAAAAAAATTAAATACATAAATAAAAGACTGCACAAAAAGCTTACATTGATGCTGTACCCCACTCTTCTCCCCATCACCACACAATTCACCCCATCCTCAACAAAACATATATGAAAGGCAATTTTGAAGAATAGATGGAAAAAAGATAAAAGTATTGCAGGACAGTTATGGTCATTTATATTGCTATTTGTGTGCTGATTCAAAAGTCTTTCAACACCAGATCAGAAGAGGCTCATCTTTTAACCACCTTGCCCAGTTCCCACGCCCTCCATTTTTCATTGCCCACATAGACCCTTGCCATAAAAACAAAGATTGCCTACATAATGGCATTGACAAATGAAGGACTCGTTAGACAACATCAAGTAAGTCATGGCATGAAAAGGGAGAATAAGTTTGTGTAATTTCTTCATTCCTATAAATATCCCTAGCTTTCACAGAAGTGTTCTATAAAAACAATTTATACATTTCAAGGTCACAGTGCCGGATAACACAGTGTTCGCTTCTTTCCTACCCAAATCATGTATTCTCTCATTTAGTTCTTGGTATTAACACTTCAAAACAAAAAGACAGTTTCCTTGTTTCTGATTTCTACAGGAATATGTGGATGTCAATGCCAATATCAACTCCAGTCTAGTTTGAGACTTAGTCAAGAGAACAGGGACGTGTCCATCAACACCAAGCTGTAGATCAAGGCTCAAAGAAAATAAAACTCAGCCTGGACACAGAGAAAGCAAACCTTTATTTTTCATGAGAAAATGGCAGAGGACCTTTTAGTTAGAAATGTGTCCTTCCTTTTGTATTATTTGGAAACTGAAATGTATTGCTCTTTTTGAGAACTTGAGCTCAATGTATTACTTTTCCTGAATGTATAGGACTTCGAATTTTCCTGCATGATATTATTATGTTTGTCATTTGAGTTTCATCTTTTTTTAAAAGATTTTGGGGATCCCTGGGTGGCGCAGCGGTTTGGCGCCTGCCTTCGGCCCAGGACGCAATCCTGGAGACCCAGGATCGAGTCCCACGTCGGGCTCCCGGTGCATGGAGCCTGCTTCTCCCTCTGCCTGTGTCTCTGCGCCTCTCTCTCTCTCTGTGACTATCATAAATAAATAAAAATTAAAAAAAAAAAGACTTAAAAAAAAAAGATTTTGTTACTTATTTGAGAGAAAGAGTGAATGAGAAAGAAAGTGCACACAAGCAAGGAGAGAGGGAGAAGCAGACTCCCTACAGAGCAGGGAGCCCTGTGCTGGGCTCCATCCCAGGACCCCGGGATCATGATCTGAGCCAAAGGCAGCCACCTAACTGACTGAGCCACCCAGCGGCCCAGCTGCACAATTTTTTTATGATTCATTTTAGAGAAATGGAGATCAGGAAGCAACATAGAAACAATCTGTCTTGAACATATCATCCATCCTTCTGAAAAGTCATAATTCCAATTTTTAACTTTATTTTTTGTAGAACTACTTATTTCGACTTCATACTGATGAGCTATTGTGAGTGAATCAAGGCCAATAACTTGAATTTAAATAGTTACTCAAAATAATTTAAAGAGTAAAATGCTGAATATTGCTTCACCTAGACATTCTGTATTTCACCATTTTCATGGTGTTTATACCATTCTTGTCAAATACCACTCTTATCTGAGCACCTGGTCTATATTTCCTGAGTTTTTTTTAAATGATGACTTTTTATAATATTAAACTTACTCTCGTATAATAATCATAAGGACATCCATTATACTGTAGCTATGTTTAATAATAACATAAATATGGGGATCCCTGGGTGTCTCAGCAGTTTAGTGCCTGCCTTCTGCCAAGGGCCTGATCCTGGAGTCCTGGGATCGAGTCCCACATCAGGCTCCCTGCATGGAGCCTGCTTCTCCCTCTGCCTGTATCTCTGCCTCTCTCTCTCTCTCTCTCTCTCTCTCTCTCTCTTTGTCTCTCATGAATAAATAAATAAAAATCTTAAAAAATAATAATAATAACAAATATGTGATGATGAAACACTAAATAATGAAGTATAACTTTCTGCTTGACATTTTTCAAATTATTCACAAGACAATGACAGAATGGAAAACACTGATTACCAAGAAGATCACTAATTAGCATGGGGAAAATTTAGGGAAGTTTGAACCTCTATATTGTTGATTTGGTTTGGTTATCTTCACAACCTGCAATGTTAACCCATTTCTCATTTTATCTGTATTGATTTGAACTTCAGAAATTTGAAGGAAAAAGTTTTTCCAACCTCTCAAATTTCACTTCTGCCCATTATTTAAAATCACTCCATAAGGTAATTTCATATATATATGAAATTATAACATATAATTTAATTATATATTAAAGATATAGGATATATATTTATATAGGAGATATAGGATATGTATAGGATATATATATTTATATAGGAGATAGGATATATATTTATATATAAATATATAAATTATATATATGTAATATATATATGAAAATCAAATCAGCACTGTTGCAAAGAGCAACATGTTTTTCCTAAAGTTAGATTTGGACATCTAAAAACAAATTTGATGCCATTAGATAACTTGAAGAACTCAGGGAACAATTTAGAAGAACTGAAATTTGAAATCTGTAATTCTTTCCATGATGACTAAGATGCAAAACTGGCTCTTTGGTTTATAAATAATGCAGTGACACTAGAACAAAATATCTGGCACTAAGTTTATGATAACTGTGTTCTTTGGAAATCATTGCGGATCATTGTTATTGCCAAAGAATCACAGTGTACATTTCTATATTCAAAAATCACACCACGAAAGGGAATTTTAAATAGTTTTAATATAAATACATAGCACCAAACATAATAAACATTCCAAAATGTTTATTGAACAATACCACACATGGAGCTTAGAAAATATGTGCATGCAGGGGCATCTGAGTGACATAGTCAGTTAAGCGCCCAACTCTTGATTTCAGCTCAGGTCATGAGATTGAGCCCCAAGTCAGTCTCCATGCCCAACAGAGTCTACTTCGGCTTCTCTCTCCCTTTCCCTCTGCCCTTCCTGATCGTGCTCTCTCTCTCTCTCTTTCAAATAAATAAATGAATCTTTAAAAAAAGAAAATATATGCCTGTATCATATTTATTTTAACCTAATGACATAAGTATATTTATATTTTTATATATTTAAATGCAAAAAATCACTTTTAACGGCTCACTTGTTTACAATAATCTAATAATACAATAATCTAATAATCATTAGAGAAGGCCTAGGATAAAAAAATCAAGGATAGATATTTTCTGAAAAGATACTTTTCTATTGTTTCCAGTATAATAAGAATATTACATATATTACTTTTAATATGGAAAATATGATGAGTAGGATCTAAAGAGTCATTGTACTAAGTACTTCATGTACATTATGAATTCTTTAATCCTCTGAAGAATTCTATAAAGTCAGAATCCCTTTGCTCCAATTTTTCCAGAGAAACAATCGAAGCCAGCAACTGCAAGACCTTGTGCAACAGTAGTGAGAGAGCCAGGGTTTCAATTCAGGTCTACCTCGATTACAAAGCTAGGGCCCTTTATCATCCTCCTCTGTTTTCCTGGAACTGCAAACGATACAACTTTCGGGTATATTAGGTTTAGACACAGATCTGTAAGCAATGCTAAAAAGTTACCAAGAGAGAAATGATAAAAGAAAACCACAGACTTTGTGAATAATATGTTTTGTCAATGACTGCTATTTCGTGAGTTTGGGGGAATAAATAAGACAGTAAAATCTAATCTTTTCCTCTCTATAGCTTTGTAATAAAATCGTATTTCTGGTGAGTTTTGTGGGAAATCGTGGCACTTTCACCCGAGGCTACCGAGCAGTCATCCTGGATATGGCCTTTCTCTACCACGTGGCATATGTTCTGGTTTGCATGCTGGGCCTCTTTGTCCATGAATTCTTCTATAGCTTCCTGGTGAGTACTTCTCCATGTGGACAATCACTGCTGAAAAAAATAACACAATGCTGCTGCTTCTTGTGCTTCTTCCTTTGAATTTTTTTTTTAAGCAGGGCCTGACATTTAGGACAAATTTGTTATTTTGAGAATTTCCTAGGAAAATCATGAATTATTATTATTTTTCCTCTGAGAACCCACATAGGTGGTGGAATTCTTTATTTCCTCTCTGAGAAGTCACCAATGACCTGACCTTTGACCCAGGCTTCATATAGCAGCTGCTTTTTGGTTTCAGCCAAATCCTTACTGCCCCTTATATTCAGAGATTCTCCAACAGAATGTAGGAGGAAAAAATGGAGATAGGTTTTCTTAGCACTGGAATCATTGTGCTTTATTTACAACAAATATTATTGTTTTTTTTTTTTTTTTTTTTTTTTTTTTTTTTTTTTTTTTTTTAAATTTTTTTATTTATTTATGATAGTCACAGAGAGAGAGAGAGAGGCAGAGACACAGGCAGAGGGAGAAGCAGGCTCCATGCACCGGGAGCCCGATGTGGGATTCGATCCCGGGTCTCCAGGATCGCGCCCTGGGCCAAAGGCAGGCGCTAAACCGCTGCGCCACCCAGGGATCCCATATTATTGTTTTTTAAAAAGATTTTATTTATTTATTCATGACAGACAGAGAGAAGCAGAGACATAGACAGAGGGAGAAGCAGGTCCCTCCAGGGAGCCTGATGCGGGACTCGATCCCAGGACCCTGAGATCATGACCTGAGCCAAAGGCAGATGCTCAACCACTGAGCCACCCAGGTGCCCCAGCAACAAATATTATTGTAACTGTAGAATGTCATTTTAGTAGAATGAGGAGAGGCACTGCCAACCTAGCAAAAAGACAATGAGTTGTTTTAAGTCTTAGTTTCAGGTTTAATGTGTCATTGTTAAGCTTACCTACACATGTCTAATTCATTAAGTGAACTTTCACATTTCCTCTAGATTTTTTTCAGGTTATCAGTTTTACTTCTTACAAATAGACTGTGCTATAAATTAGGAGGGGAAGCAATATAAAATATATGATAATGTTTTGAAACCTAAAGCACTACCAGGTTAACATCACGATGCCATAGGAGCAATGTATTTGTATCTCCAACCTATGGTTGATGTGCAGTGAGAGCACTATCCAAAAAATAATTCATGAAACTTAAATTGAAGATCTAAAAACATGATGACCCTGTTTGCTTGGCTCACAAGAGACAAATCCATCGCCTGCTGCTTTCCTGTTATCTAGCAAACCCATGTAGGTAGACTGAAAAGGGGCACATTTTCCATTTACTTCTCAAGCACTTGAAATAGCCCCAGGAAGAGTGGATTTGTCCCTTATGTTTTGATACAAAATTATCTTCTAGGTAGGTAAGTTAGATTATTCAATAGTCAAAAGTCGAGTTTTTTTCTGTTCTAGGGATGTAAATGAATTCCCTTTCTTCTCTAAGTTACCATAAAAAATCCATTTTTAAAAACATGACTGTGATATATGAAGTCCCATTATACCCAGCACTTTTACCCAACTGTGACATGTAACACCCTTTAATGTTTTTGTGCTCCAAACTTCTCGTCTATGAAATAGATAAGGATGGTAGGATAGACTCATACTATCAAGATTCGTTAAGAGATAATGTGAAAACATGTGAAATGATGTATTAAATCTTGGTATTTTCCAAGGAAAGGCAATTGACAAAAAAAAAAAAAAAGGTGTATTTGAATTATTACATGAGCTATTGATAATAATGTTACTCTTAATTTATGTTACTTAAACTTATTTTCTAGTTGAATATTCCTCTTGTCTTTTATTGTTCTAATCTTACAATACTGATGCTAATTTGTTTTTACTAGGTTGCTTGGAAAAGGATATTGTCTATTTTGATGTTTAGAGTACTAGGAGGAAATTATAATGGACATAATGCCAAAATGGCATTTAAGCATATTTTTTAAATATATTTTATATCTAAGAAAATACATGAATATGTATTTCTAGTTCTATCCACAAATATCAGTCATTTATGCAAAATAACAAAACCACACTCTAGATTTTCCTAGAAAATTTTTCTAGAAATTCTAGAACCATCAACCTGCCTAATGTCAATACCTTTTTTGCCTCTTCAAGATTCTGATTCTGGGGGTATGGAAGAGAGCCCAGAAATAAGCATTTTTAGCAAGCATCCCATGGGGCTTCTGAAAGCTACAAACTTTTAGAAAACACTCAGAAGTGACCTAGAGGCCATTTACAGACCTCTTCTTTAAGCCACTGTTGGGTTAAAGTAAAGGAAAAATCTCCATTATGTCAACTCAGTGCTTAAGTAAGTTAAAGAAGTCAGTGTCGATAATTTGGAAGTTGAATTTGCATTAGTTAATTTGTCTGTCCTGAGAAATATTGACCTTTATTTCTAGAAGTTGCTGCTCCTTCCAGAAGATAAGCACATAGCAAAATAGTTAATTTTTTTTGTATATGATCATGATAAAGTATCAGTTTCCTAGGGTGAAAAAACAAGATAATATCTTTATGGTGATTATTTGCAGAACTAAAATTAAATTGGAAAGTAACTATACAAATCTCAGTACTCAGAAAAACAGAGTACAAGGCCCTGGTGTTTCTGCAGGGACTCATGACACTGGTAATGCATCGTAATTCTAATCACTGCCCACAGATAGCAGGAGACAAACCTTAATTATTTCAACTTGTAAAATACTATTCACTTCCAAACAGATTTTTATGCCTTTTTAAGTGAATGCTCACTTATTGCTTTTAGCCAGCTTTTGATGATATCACATGTACTTGCTACTGTATAATTTCAACTTTTTTTTTTTTTTTTTTTTTTTTTTTTATTGGTGTTCAATTTACTAACATACAGAATAACACCCAGTGCCCGTCACCCATTCACTCCCACCCCCCGCCCTCCTCCCCTTCTACCACCCCTAGTTCGTTTCCCAGAGTTAGCAGTCTTTATGTTCTGTCTCCCTTTCTGATATTTCCCACACATTTCTTCTCCCTTCCCTTATTTTCCCTTTCACTATTATTTATATTCCCCAAATGAATGAGAACATATAATGTTTGTCCTTCTCCGACAATATAACAATAAATAAAATTGTTCTTGGTGTTGTGTCCAGAGAGCAAATACATACCTAGGTTCTTAACTAGTGCAGAGACTTTCTACTACTAAACACAAAATTGATAATAACCCATTAGAAGAAGTGAAAACTTTTTTTAAAAAATAAAGTATTATATGCTTGCTTATACTTCTGTAATAGGTTTTGCCCTCATTATACCCCTTTAGTAAGGAAAGGCACTTCCATCTCTCAAATATTTTAAAATTTCCTACTTTTTCTATTGCAGCAGGCTCTTAAAATTTTTCTAGAAATTTCACCTCTCATCCCTTGATTAAAGAGTAATGTCTAATGACTCTGTCAACTATTCATCACTTAGATAAAAAGTGATTCAGCATTTTCACTTTAGCCATTCTACGTGTTCCAGAAACAACTGCAGAATATCAGTGAGGCTAAAAATAAGGAGTAAGTAGCTACGTTGGTTAAGTATAGTATTATAATTTTTCTAAATTCAAATTTGAAACTATGCTATTTCTGTATCTTACAAAATTGAAATTATCTTGGTTATGAAACCAACAGATGCACATTATATGCTGTGTTAGAGTTATCTTTATTGAAAAAACAGTTTATTAAAACATTCCAACTGTAGAAGAAATATACATTTTGGTGCATTTGTAAGGTATCAGGTTGTTATTTTTTTCACAGATAAAATGGCTTGTATTTGTATTCATAATTACCTTTTATGTTTATTTAGCTTTTGCACCACTGCATTTTTTTCTTGTTTTGTTTTATTTTTGTAGCTTTTTGATTTGGTGTACAGAGAAGAAACTCTGCTTAATGTCATAAAAAGTGTCACACGGAATGGCCGCTCCATTATTCTAACTGCAGTCCTGGCTCTCATCCTTGTCTACCTGTTTTCCATTATTGGGTTCCTTTTTCTGAAGGATGACTTCACAATGGAGGTGGATAGGCTGAAAAACAGAACTCCTATTACAGGTATCGCTACTACCAGTAAATGAGCTTTCCCTGATGGCAGATATGACTTGTATACAGCTTAAGAGAATTACAGACAAACACTAATGGAGGAAATGTTTTCTTTCATTCCTTTGAATACATGTTCTTGTTCACTGAGAGCTCATGAGTGTGAAATACTCTTCAGCTATTAGCTGTCCGTGGGTATAGGAAAATCCTGATATAAGAAACAGCATCTGGGCTTCATCTCAGTAAAAAAATTTCAACAATGCTGACCATATTCCAGAAGACAGTTAACAACATCAGTGTAGGATAATGGTTTGGGGAGTCTATTCTTCCTCTCTTTCCTTTCTCCCCCAAGAAAAACATCTAGCATCATTAACAACCATTATTCCGTATATGTTTGCTCACACTATATCATATTATACTTAAATAATTGCAAATGATAAATGTTTTGATTTGGAAACCATCAGGTAGTGAGAAATTGGGAATAGAAAAAATGCTCAAAATACTATCATTGAGGAGCTCAATCCATCAGTACATGTCACAATTTCTGTACGATACTTATTTCTGTTGTCTGGTTAGGCATCATCCATTTATATTTAACTGTGATTCTTGTGGTGTGAGGGCTTATTCTTTTCATCTTACTTTGAATTTTTATTTATCCTGTGTTCTGATGGTTTCCTTTTCCCCCATTCCTGCCTTTTGTCGTTTGAGTTAAATTTCTTTGTTGCTCTTTTTCCTCTTCTCCTGCTTTGCTGGATACAAATCATAGTTCTGCACTTTGCTGTTTGTTTCTCTGGATGATTCTGTAGCCTATGAGTTGTAGAGAATGGAAACCACAAAATGACTCTTCCCCTCAAGCCATTACATTTAAAGGTATGATTTAATTAGTGGTAATTTAGAAACGATATTCTTTCTTGCCTTTAACAAACATTTTCTTGATTGTTGAATTGATGACATATGGTAGTATCTTTCTTAGGATATGGGATAATTAAATGGAATTTAGATCTGTTATTGAGTCTAAGTGATCAAAGCACAGAATACATACATCATCTACATAAATTCAGTTATCAAACCTGAGATTGAATATCCAGGTACTAGTGTTTATTCAGAAGAACGTGAAATATTTTGTTACTGCTTTTCCTGTTCTCCCTTAAATGTTAGTTTTTCCAGAGTTTTACAGTGTAAATATTTGGAGGAAAAGCTCCTATCCAAAAACAGTACCCAAAACTCCACTTTTACAAAACTATCTGGGAATCACAAGCTATCTATTCTCTATAATCTTCAAGTTTTAATTATTTTTTCACTAGACATGATCACATTGAGTTATTCAATACAGGGTGATTCTGAAGCTGAAGCATCATGATTCTTGAATCCAAATGTGTTTCATAGTTCTTGTTTTATGAATCTAGTAGTATTTTTATGTTATTTAAAAAGGAAATTAGTGTCATCATGATTATATTTGCCTTAAAAATACAAAAATATCTTCTTTCTTTTTTCTTACAAAATAGGCAACATTAGACCTAAAATGTCAAGATCTTTATTAAAAATATGTATATTCATACAAAAATGTTAAATAAGAGAAAGTATTCATAAACACTATTAAAATCTAGTATACAAGAACAGCTAGCAGTTAAACTCTTTGATTCGTGGTAGCTTTAGAACTTTTGTTGCATAGGCTGAGAAGGAATATGATATCATGCCCTGGAAGAAGCACCCTTATTTTCATAATATTTTTTATTTAATTTGTAATACCATCTAGTATCTATTGATAAAGAGCATAGAGTTTATTTTTTCAAGTATTGAACACTATTGCCTCCCAAAGGTGAGTGAAATTATTAAGGATAATGTATGCCTATAGCAAATGAAATCTGGAGTGCAGAAGTATGCAACAGCTCAAGGAGTAGGAAGTAGTCATCAGAAATCCAGGAGAGGGAAGTCACAAGGGGAGGTTGAGAGTTCTAGAGCTAAATCGCAGAGCATCACAGGTGCCTGTGAGAGTGAAGGATGGATAATTTGCAAATGGCATCAGACATTTAGAAACATGCAGCTCCTATCTCTGGGACCAATGGAACCAGCCCTTCATAGAGTAAGCAGCTGCCACTTAATAGTGTCAAAAGGAGTGGTGTCTTAGAAAAGCTCAGGGAGTTGGAGGGCAGGAGCAGAAGTCAAAGTGTGTCTCACTGTGTCCCTTCTTCCCTCTTCTCCATGCCACCCTCTGGTTTCTCATCCTCATTTCCTCTCACCCAGAAGACTTCAGGAACATCTTATGTGGCTTTCCACCTATTCTGTCTGCCTGATTCATTCATTCTAATCACCACTCTGATTTGGTCTGTCATTGATTCAAAAGCTTTGCTGGGATCTGCCCTGGCCATGAGATGCTTGGTTTAAAACGTTAGGCTGGAAGCTGAGGTCACTCTGCATCCACTTCCATGCCTTTTGTCATACAAACGGTGGCACCTGGGATTGCCCCTTTCCCCCCAACCCACTCCTCCCTCACCCTCCCCCACACACACCCTGCCCCATCTTTCTGTGTGTAAATCCATGTCTCCTTTAGGTTGATCCTTCTCCAAAAAGCCTTGTTTAGTTTGCTTTCTAAAATTCACTCCTGTCTCCTAATGCACCGTATTGCATAAACTGTACTTTACTTCCTCCACTCAAGTATGCTCCTGTCTCTGTTTCTCGATATTCCCTAGTTGTCAGGTCTGCAAGGTCTCTGCTCCACATCCTCCTAGCCTAGTGTGGAGTTAAGTCTTAAGTAAGGGAATGGCCACCAGGAGACACTCAGAAACCCCATCTGTCTCCCTCTCTGACCACCAGAAACCCACTCCAGCACCAAATGACATGCCCACTCTTTCCCCAAGTTTGCTTCAGTGAGGGGGCAAGGAAAGAGGGAGGTAAATGTGTGGCCTCCCTGCCCTGAGTGGACTCTCTCTTTCTCAGGTCCAATGCTAATGCTGCAGGCAACCCCATTCTGGTGGCCTAGTCCATTTCCCCATCCCCTGTCCTAACTCCAGCTCCCTTTTGCCAACATCTGCCCTCATCTCATCCAAAGAGTCGGGGTGACCTTGGTGTAGTGTTGCTCTGATATGCACTTGAATATTTCTTCAACCCTTTGTATATAAAAATGAACTATTCCTGCCCCTCTATCTTATGGACTTTCTTTGACTCTGCTTGAAAAATTGGTTTGAGAGGTATGAACCTCTTTACTTCGTTACTAACAACAACAAAATGTTTTGTTGAGCTTTTCTCACACAGATAGGAACGTTACTATCTTCTGTTCCATCCTAGTCAGGGAAATAGGTGGTAAACTAGCAAAGCAGATGATTCTTTGGGAACTAAGATCCTGAGTAGGATCTAGCAGAAGGTTCTTGCATTTCAAACCCTGTTCCCTGGAGCCCCTCCCTGCTTTACTGTTAGAACTGCTACAACCTTCACGTCCCTACCTGCTGTAGGGACTGACCAGTGGCTGGGAGCTCGGAGAATCCCAACTGCTTTGGGTGAAATGTGTTCCTGGCATCCCAAGTCTGAACCCTGCATGCATTTGGCCATGGAAACATTGTCACACATGGTAGTTAAGGTCTGCATTATTATTAATACTTTCTCTCAGCCACTTTAAAAAGGTGTAAAAGGCTTTTAGGAGGTTGGCTTGTAAACCTATTCTCTATTTATAAAATTGCTTCCGTACACAAAACTGTGTCCAGAGTTCCAAACCAACTTATTAAAGGACTTCAGGAAATTTGAGTAGTAGTGCCTTTTATTTATATGCCTTGTAACTATATGTTCCTTTCTTGTAATTTTCATTACTTGTCTCTATACCATATTCTAATTTGTGTGTTCTCAGGTAGTAATGAAGTTCCTACTATGACTTTGACTTCAATGATGGGAACATGTAAAAATGACAACTGCTCACCCACAATACCAGCTTCAAATACAGGTCTGTAAAAAAGGACCCCAGAACAGTACAAACTTGATACTTTGCGGTTATGTTTATTTGGGAAATATTATTACTGCTAAAGGAGTTGCTCTAAGAATTTCATGGTGGGTTGAAATGGAATCATGGAGAGTAAAAGAACCAAAAAGTTTCAAACTAGAGACAGGATTCCTGCATCTCTCATTCTTTATCCCCATCCCATTCATTATATTATTTCTATTCATGAGAATTTATCAGATTTACCCTGTGCTACTGCTGCTAAAAATACTATTACCATATTGCAAACCTATACCACACTGAGACCCTTTTAATTATATAGCCTTTAACAAAGAATCTGGAAATGCATGGGCTTAGAACTCAAAGGGCTTGGTATAATCCTGGACTTCCTACTTTCTAGCTCTCAGTCTTAGATACGTTATGCAAATTTCCTGGACTTTGTTCAGATGGTGTGCCCAGAGAGAGGGAGGAAGGGAGCAGAGAGAAAGAATATGATACTTTCCCTGTTTCCAAAGGAGCAACAGAACCATGCTCATTAAAAGAATTTTTTAAACTCTAAATTGTTCTCAATGGTTTGGAAACTATGGCATATGTGAAATTTAATGAACTGTAGAAGGAATTAGTGATCTCTTTCCAGAAGCAGCAATGATTTAGGGAGTATATATATCTTTAAATATTTCAAGAGTTTTAGGAACACCGGAATGGCTCAGTTGTTTAAATATCTGCCTTCGGTTCAGGTCATGATCCCTGGAATACTGGGATCGAGTCCCATGTTGGGCTCCCTGCTCAGCAGGGAGTCTGCTTCTCCCTTTCCCTCTCCCCCTGCTTGTGTTCTCTCTCTCTCTCTCTCTCTCTCTCTCTCTCTCTCTGCCCCTCTGTCTCTAATAAATAACTAAAATCTTTTTAAAATATTTCAAGAGTTTTATGTATTAAAAAGGAGTGGATTTAGTCTGTGCTACATCTGTGAAGGGAAAAATTGGATTCACTGAAGATGAGGAAAGGAAGAGTTAATAAAGCCCAGTGTAAGGATGGAGCTCCCCACTTCCATCTGGGAACACCTTTGTCAGACATAATGAAAGGGCCTTTCCCAGGCTGCCTTTTTTCTTGATATGTTGGATTGTTACATGAGGAAAAATGCCTTGAACAAACAAAATCTTTCATGTTTTATGACCTAAAGGGAGAAATACATACGTGTGCGTTGCATCCAATGTCCCAGCAGCTATAGGAACTGTAAGCAACTGCCTCCAAGACTTCTTTCCTCCCCTAAGTCCTGGCTAGCCATCCAAGACTTCCAAACAACAAACCAGCTCATTCCTTGCTAGTGTAGCTTTGCTGTGCTCTTCAATTTCTAAAATCCTGTTACATGCATCCTCCACTTTAAACACTTCTAATTTCCTCAGCCTTCCTCACACGGTATGGCAATGACTCTTGATGTAACACTCCAGGGCAAGAAGTTCAGTGGTGCTATCTTATTGTGCATAGTGGAATTTGGAATCACACTATACCACTGACCCACATTTGGCTGACTCAGCTAAAATGCCATTCTTCACTGGTTCAGCTGTCATGACGTCAATGCCTATCCTGTACTCACGTAATTGGGAGTCTGGGATTTCAAGTACAATGCAATGCATTTATTTTTATATATTTCTGCCAACCCAGAATCCAAGGCCATCTCAGTTTGTCCTGGGGATAGATAAGGCAGGTTTTTTGTTTTTGTTTTTTTTTACTAGATGATCTCTAGGTTTTTAGGCCTTTCCTGCTCTAACATGCTATGGGGCTCACACAGTATCTTTATGGATCCTGATTCTATTAAGCAATATGTTTATTCTCTCTTGTGCCATCTTCAAGCTGATAAGCTATAGAACAGGGATTGGCAAACTATGGCCCATAGGGAAATTTAACTTACCACCTGTTTTTGTACAGCCCTCAGGGTAAGACTAGTTATAACCTTTTTAAAGGTATATTCTTTAAAAAAAAAAAAAAAAGGTGCAATGGAGACTATATGTCACCCACAAAGCCTAAAATATTCCTATCTGGCTCTTTAGAAAAAATTTGCTAACCTCTGCTCTGGAATATTTTCACTAAAGGTACTAAAAGTGTTGCATAGGACAGTACTAATGACAAATCCTTTAGCATGCTATTAGAAATATGCATTCAGACTGACATAGTTATGTTCCATGCAGTTCTTCAGCTACATAGAACTGTCTTAAATAAATTATCAGTTAGCCTATGTTTCTCCATCTTTAAAAAAAATCATGAGACTCCTCAGAGCCTCCTTACCAAAGCCCAAATACATATTATCTGTAATATTCCCAATTTGAGGTTAGTGTGAACCCGTACTGGCTTCCCTTGATCCCACTTTCTTCCCCTTCAAAGATCCATTATGGTATGTTATCTTGGGGATCAGCATCAAGCTTATTTGTCAGAAGCTTGCAGAATCTGTCACAGTCTCAAACTCAGGTCTACAAATGCTCCTCTCCTCTTATTATTCATTATTTTAAAAATATATATATCACAGCTATTTCAAAAACTTGAGTATAGTTGAAGTAGGTGGGTAACATTACATAGCTCTCAGGATCTTTTGGCCACCCTGAACTTCAGTTTATTGTCACCAGTACTTGTTATCTTCTTTTCAATTCGACATTCTTTGTCCTTAACAGAGTGTGAAAAATAATAGGTTAAAAAAATGTACTTTCTCATTAGCACAAATATTCTAGCAACATAGTCCCAAGTATATAGTACCCCTATTCCTGCCTTGCTAGTCTATCTCTGAATGTTATCTTAAAATTATTTCCTTTATTTTAAAGCAAATATCCTTTAACTATAGTTTGATTTTAAGAAAGGAAGATTATTTTGCCAGTGAACCAACAATGAAGCCAGTGTTCTTCCTGCCAGAGACTATAAAGATAGCTCACCCAGGGGCACCACACAGCAGCTGAACTAGTGATGTTCATCCACTGCATGGGAGCCAGAAGCTCCTAAGACTCAAAGAGATAACCGCCAGAGCCTCTTCTGGAATGAGATCTTCCCAGCCGTACATGGTGTGAGCACATCCCAGGATGTGGCTGCCCAGCTCTGTGCTCTTATAAATTTTCGGCTTTATACATTGCTATTGATAATCAACCAGGCATTCTATTGTAATTGTTTTGTGTGCCATTACTAATTGTGACATTATGATTTTAACATTTAGAAAAATGAAGTGAATATTTCTGTAAAATAGGAAACTCATTAAGTCAATTCAGTACAAATTCTTGATGATGATGATGATGGTGATATTATCATAAAACCTTTATTCATTCATTCATACAGCAGTATTTGCTGAACCTGTACTATTGGCCAGCCACCATACTCGGTGTTCAGGATATAGTATTGAGTAGACAAGCATGATCCTAGCCCTTACGGAACTTATAAAATAAAGGGGAGATATAAAAAGTTTTAAAACATGGTGAGTACCCAGCGGTGCTATGATAGATAATCACAAGAGAGCTTGGTTGTAGGGAGAGCAAACACAAAGGCCTTTCTGAGGAGGAATTATTTAAACTGAGACTTGGAGCATGAAGAAGGCATCAATCACACCCAGAGGTAGGGGAAAGTATATTCCAAGCACAGGGAACAGCATGAGTGAGGGCCCTGAGGCATGTCAAGAATAGATAGATACTACTAATTATCTTCACCTTATGGGTAAAAACACCAAAGGACACAAACTTTAAGTAAGATCACATAGCTAATAGACTAATCTAGATCTCTAATTCCAAGGCCAGTCCTTCAAAGTTTTATTTTAGCTAAAGGATTCATTTCTGTAAATTTTTTCTTCCCTAACCAAAATTTAAATTGTTAAAATCTACTTATCTCATTGCCTTTCAACTAGAATGCTTGGATAACTTTTCTTTATGCATGCTATCTTCTAAAGGCAATATTTTAGACATAAATATTCTCAATTCTGTATTTATCAACTGGAGTTGCCCCACCTCAAGACATTTGACAATGCCTGGAGACATTTTTGGTTGTCACAACTCTGGAAGGAATACTACTGGCATCTAGTGAACAGAGGCCAGGGGTGCTGCTAAGCATCCTCCGATGCACAAGACAGCCCCCCTCAACAAAGAATTAATTGTCCAACACAAAATGTCAATAATGTTGAGGTTGAGAAACCATCACAAAGTCTGTTTGGATATTGATTTATAACTCTGAATACAAACTCATAAAAGGCTTCTCATAAAAACCTCTACAACCTGTTCCTCACTTGATATATTATACAAGGAACACAACTTCCCTTTTCTCTGTGGACAGATGGGGACAATTCTTTAGGCTTATTACCCCCAGAGCAATGTCTCTATGTTTTCAGGCTCTACCTGGGCTGGGAGTAGGGAGAGGCAGGTATGATTTTGCACGAAAGCTTCCAGAGAAGGAAGAAGAAGATAGTGGAGGCATGTCAATGCTGGAGGAGTGGCAGGGACACTGTTGGGAGCCAGAGCTGATGGCAGTGGCTTTATACCATTTGGGGTCATTCCTAAATCAGTGTTTGAAACTACAGGAATGCCTGTTATTAATGTAGCCACTCTTTCCTCTGTGTCCTTTTTGCATTTGATAAGGCAAGAGATAAAATTCATCTGACTGAAAATTCCACAGATTTGATCTCTGAGTCCTTGCCACCTTTAAATCTTGGCCCCATGTGTTTAACCACAAAAGTAGAGTAAAAGCCAGAACCTGGTGTTTGTTGTGCAGCATGTGTCACTTAGATTTAAAAATAACTTTTCTATGTCTAAGACCAGAATTAAATTTTAATTTGCAAACCCTAGTGTGCATTTGTGATGGCCTTGGTTTGTTACCTTGTGGACAGCAGGTCCACATTACAAAAGGCCCAGATGCATACACGGGAACAGAATAACAAGCCTAGTGGTGATTGGGAAGCCCAGCAGCTGGTCCCCGAGGAAGCTCCAGCAGATGCGGGTAGGGTCATTGTCCCAGCAGCCACACATTCGCTCGGTAACGGGCAACCAACTGTGGCCAGGGAAAAAAAATAAAATAAAAAGAACTTTTATTTCATTTGCTGCAGACCTACCCGACTTCTTAGACAAATATGATCACTTACCAAAGGAAAACCAAAAAAAAAAAAAAGAAAACCTAGAAATTCTAGAAAAGTGAGGCCTTTTTTAGGTAGTTTATAAAATAAAGATACAATCATTTTCTAAGTAAAGGTCATTTGAATGTACAGAAAAGGGAGGAAGTTCACAGATATCTCACATTTATGAGTAATTCAAATTTAATATGTTTTGCTATTTTACTTTAATAAAAAGACTGATAAATAACTGAAACTGATTAGCCTTAGTGGCACTCCACGTTTTGGCTTCCCACTGGGTGCCTCGCATTTCAAATTTCTCTTTCTATTTAAAATTTTTAAAAAAGAATTTCCATAATGAATCAATTAAAATTAAAGTTTAGCACTAATAAACAAGAGGTTTTTCAATTACACTCAGACTTTCAGATATATCTCAGTGGCAATCTGTTGTTTCTAAGAAATCATAAAAAAATGGATACTTTATTAAAGCAGAAAAATAGCATTATTAAATACTCTTATTCAAGCATGTTCAATATTCGGAAAAACTTATAGGCCAACATCTCAGAACAGAGCCAATAGAATATATTCTTATTCCTTTCTTTATATAAAACACTTGAATTTCTATTGTGAATTGAGAAAAAATACTTCATTTTGCTAATACTTAACTGAAAATGAGGATAATTTAGCTTCATCTTTGTTCAAGTATAAAGTATGTTATGTTAAAACTATAACTTTAAGTAAGATTCTATAGCCATCTATCAGTAATAATGATAATTATGATACCTAGACTTGTTACCCCCATGCACCAAGTGATGTTCTAAGTTCCTTATGGGCATATATTTAGTTTTTTTAAGTGCATCCACATTACACATCTGTTTTCACTAATTCTTTCCTTTCGTACGCAAGCATGCACTCTCACTTCTTTAAAAAAAAAGATTTATTTATTTATTTATTTATTTATTTATTTATTTATTTATTTGAGAGAGAGAGAGAAAGAACGCTCACATGCACATGATGAGCACCAGTGTGAGGAGAGGCAGAAGGAGAGTCTCAAGCAGACTCTCTGCTAAGCACAGAGCCTGGCAGCCAGGCTCAGATCTCATAACCCTGAGATCATGACCTCAGCCATAACCAAAAGTCTGACAATCAAACCAACTGAACTACCCAGGTGCCCCTCTCTCACTTCTTTTATAACTACGTTTTTTCATCATTACTCTCTTGCCACCATTAGCTAGCCCATTGTTCGTTCTTGCACCTGAAACCTTCTCGTTGCTGCCTCTGTTTGAACCTTCCTCTGCACCCTGTTTCCCACCTGCACGAATCCATCTCCTTTTAGGCTCAGAGTTTCTGATAAAACACTTGGCCTGCACTCTCTCCTTCGATTTCTGCATCCACCGTCTTCTTTCATTATTTGCCATCTTCCTATTGGTTCCTGATGACCTGAATGTTCAATCCAGAGACCTTTTCTTACTGTTCATTGCTTTTGACCCTTCCATAATTTTTACATTTTTTGGTAACTTCTCCATCTTTATGTTATTTTCTTCCTGAATTTTGGAACACAGTACTCTCCTAGCTCTCTAGTTTTCTCTAGTTTTACATGTTTTCTCATCTTCTCAGCCTACAGTCTTCTGAAATTCTTTTCCTTTTCATCTCTTCCTATTTCATCGTAATACCTTACATGCAGCTGCTCCTTCTCAGTTGTCCATTTCTGTGGTCTAATGGGGCCCCCATTCCCAAGTCAGCTCTGGCTGGAAGTCCCAGCAGGATGTGTAACACTGCCTTCTCCCTCATGACCTAGGGAGAAGCTCCTATTTATCCATCCTTTCCACTCTCATGGCCAACACCCTGGTTGAGGCTCATCTCACGTTATGCTTTCTACCTCCAGCCATCCTCTCCTCTTCAGTTCATATGCTGTATCACCACTAGACTTGTCACAAATCACTGCTTAGAGTATTTCTTCCCTCACCCCACCTCGAGATTTTCTTAATGCTCCATTGCCTGCCAAATAAACCCCAAACTCACCGAGAGCTCCCAATTTATCTCCTCAGCTTTATCTTCCATTCTTTTACATGATGGCTCATTTGATCTCCATCATATAAGTGAATAGTTTCCTACCTCCCGTGCTCTCTGGCCATACCATGTGAATGCCTCTCTACTACTGTATTCATCCATTGACTATTCAAGGCAACCTCAGAGTCTACATTAATTAGAGGGATTCCCCACTGATTATGACTAGTATTAAATGTTCTCTCTCTCTTCTGATCTCTTTGCACCACTTTGGTGGCTGTAATCACATGTTAATTTGTCTTGTTATTTAAGTAAATGTTTTATCTCACACTATTTCATTTGCTAGATGATAAACCATCTTGCCCCTATTTAAAGTTCTCCAGTGTCTCCCCTTGGCTTTCAGGATAAAGTTTAAATTCTTTATCTGGGTTTATGAGTCTCTGCATAATAAACAGGACCCTACCTGTTTCTCTTCTCACACTTGTCTGTACGCACCAAAATCCCAATCATTCCAATGCACCTGCAGTTTCTCAAACACCCCATATGCATTCATGCCTGTTTACCTTTGTTCATCCTGTTTTCTCTGCCTGTAATGTCTTACATTGCTGATATTGCTGGCCAGGCATGTATCTCTTTCAATATTCAATTCAGGTGCCACCTCCCTCAAGATGCTGTAGCTGACCCCCCGCCCCCATGAGATGCACACCATCCTGCCTGCACAATATCCTGTGATACTGCATTGCCTTTGTTCATTGGCTACCCGCCTTTCCTAGGAAACCGTAAATCTCCTAAGGGCTGCCACACTTTCCTCTTTCCACTTAGCCCTTAGCTCAGGGTCTGTTGAGGCAGTGAAAGGAGGCAGGTTTGGCATTGGGAAGGCCAACTGGTTATGTGGGTCGGTCTTCACAAGGTGGCATTTACCTAGGTGAATTTACTATGACTCGGGGCCTGGCTTTTAGCCTGCAGGCCTGGGAACTTGACTTAACGTATTGCAGCTAAATCCATCTCACAAAGGTAGAGCCTTATTAACCAAGCTTATGGAGGCTACCCCATATAAAACTAGCATGCCTATGCACCGATTATTATGGAGTGGGTTGACTGGACTATTGCTGCCAGTGACCTGACGTGGGCATTCTCCTCCTATGTGCATGCCACATAGTCAATACTCTCATTTTATATATTCGCAGCCAACCTATTTTAGTTCACAATGGCTAATCACATGAATTGTGTGTGGATTTTACCAACTTACCTGTTAATGAATAAACAACCTCATTTTTATATTCTTTGGGAGAGATAAGAGCACTTTCATGTGGCTTCTATGTACTGACTAACCTGGCACTTAATTAAGTCTTTAGTAAACATTTATGCGACATGATAAGTTGCTGATTGAATATGTGAATACAGATCCTGCCACTAAATATAAGATTGCTTTGATTGAACGTTTAACCATGGCAAAGTAGCATATAGACATATTCCATATGACCTCATTACTGGAAAACCATATTTCTCTGTAAAAATTCCTTTAATTCTCTTACGCATTTCTAACTAGTTTTCTTCATGTTGTTCCTAGCCATTGCATAGAACCCAGCTTCGGGTGTCGGGGACCTAACTAGCATGTTGCACACTGAGCCTTCTCTGCCTTCCTTGTCTCTCCTGCTGCTCTGCTGCCCCCGCAAGCCTCACCTCTTCCCTATTTCTCCTTCCTCCAAAAGCAGCTTTATTTCTTCTACTTTCTAAATCAGAACGTGCCTTGAGGCTCATCTCTAAGGTAAGTGGTCTGGCACAGACTCTGCTGCTAGCTTTGATGCTGCAACTTGGTGCTTGCCCACCTCTGACTTCCGCCCTCCTCCTGAGGTATATATGTCTGAAAAAGAAACAGCTCTGAATAAAGTGAAAATATCAAGATATTCCCATGCATGTGAGGTTAAAATAAAGTCACTTCACAAGAGGAAAATCAGCCTTTTTGTAGCAAAGTACCAATCAGGCTGTTGGTCATGGATCATGTAGACAAAATTAGACTGTTTCTTTCGCTCTCACCCTTTGGTTGTTTTCATATTCCTGCCTGTGGCTACACAATTCCAAAATTTAATACCACTAAGGTTCTTGAGTCTTGTAACAAGAAAAGTACCTTGCTGCACACTTCTCAATTTTAGGAAATCCTGATTATTTTTTTAAAGATTTTATTTATTTATTTATTTATTTATTTGAGAGAGAGCATGAATGCACAAAGTTGGGGAGGAACAGAGGGGAACGGAGACAGAGGGGGGAAGAATCTTCAAGCAGACTCCACACTGAGCGCAGAGTCCGATGCAGGGCTTGATCTCATGACCCTGAGATCACAAAAACAAGAGTAGTATGCTCAACCAACTGAGCCACCCAGGAGTCCCAGAAATCCTGCTTCTAATGTAGTATGAACTTTTCACTATTTTAAATGACTGGGAAATTATTATGAAGTTTGGTCCCTTTACCTTTAAACCAAATAAGACCTGAAATTTTTCTATCACATTATATCTTTTCTGTCTCTTCATTTCTCCCTAAATACTTCCACAGAAGTACATTCACATGAAGTAAATTGTTCACATAAATATATTGTGCTTCTTGTCCATAGCCCAATGCTCATCATTAAAAGAGCTCCAATGCTCAATTAAATTAATGAAATAGTATCTACCTTAATTTTTAAGTGCCTACTATGTGGATGCAAATCTCTGTGCAGTGTTTTACATATCAATATAATCTTCTGGAGGGTGTCATCCTTCATCAGACCTCCCCATTTCACAGATGAGGTCAAGTGACTTACCCAAGTCTCAGTCCTGGGACAGAGTATAATTTGAAGCCATGCCCACTCAGGTCCCTTACACTTGCTCTTATACCTGCAGTATCTTTGCTTCCCACATGAGTTGACTGTTTTCCTGAGGTCTTAACACAACATCCCCCCACTATAATAGTGCACGAGGCATAGGAGCTTTCTTATACTTTGTCCTCTTCATTCTGTCATTTTTCACTCTCAGAAGAAAACATGTATTTCAGAATACGATTGTGTGGCCTTCCCAGTCCCTGTTAGTTTTGTGCTATGACATGGAAAATACATGTTCCATGCTTCAAAAAATTGTGCCATGGCACAGTTATAAAAAAGTGGATAGGGCAGCACAGGGCGTGATGGAGTCCTGGAATCGAGTCCCATGTCGGGCTCCCTGCATGGAGCCTGCTTCTCCCTCTGCCTGTGTCTCTGCCTCTCTCTCTGTGTGTGTCTCTCATGAATAAATGAATAAAATATTTTTTAAAAAAAGAGAAGTGGATATCTAGAAGTAGACAACAGCATATTTAAAACATGAGTTTGCTGCATGGTTGAATGTGTGTGTCTTCCTAGCTGATGAAGAGTATGAAGATGGAATTGAAAGGACATGTGACACTCTCCTCATGTGCATTGTCACCGTCTTGAACCAAGGCCTCAGGAATGGTGGTGGTGTGGGAGATGTCTTGAGGAGACCATCAAAAGACGTAAGCTGGAGAAAAAAAAAATTTTTAAGAACAGCATAATCGGTTTTTACATTTTCTTAGTATTTACAATACGATTTCTGTTTTCAGGATGCTGTATTGTGTTGTGTGCTTTAAAAGCATAATGGTGGCCATTAAAACCAATTAATTGGATACTAGAATTACACAGAAATAGTTAATGTACTAAAAAGTCTATGTCTGTTAGTAAGGTTATGAAAAGTTTCCAAGTCTAAACTGTGTATTGTATTACAGCAATGAGATCATGACTACAAACTTGGTAGAGGAGTTGTTACATAAATAACAGAAACTAGGCTGCCTCTTGTCTATCAGGCTTCTCAGGCATGAAGATATACTCTTTGCCTCTGAATAGTAATGGTCACCATTATTTATCCATGATGAATATAAAATCTGAACAAATTCTAACATGATTTCATATATTAAAATGGCAAGGCTAAAAAATTTCTCATTAGCTGCAAAAGCTCAAGCACCAGAAGAGAGGCTTGAAATATCTTAACGCTCTACAACAGGCCAGCTGTAGCATATTGCCAGTTCATCTAATGGTTCCTCATCTATGACACAACTGGATTACAGTGTCTCTAATGTGTGTTTTAATACTGCCCATCAAGTAGAAGTAAGCTTGAGCTGTCTGTACTTGACCCTATACAGCCAAGAACAAAATCTACTCTAGAAATTGATGAAATATTAGGTCCTTCTCAGCTCCCTAATCCCTGACCTTGAGAATTGCTACTTGTCTACCTTTTGTGCAGCTTCTGGGATAGGATCCTAATGTGCCAAAATGCATTTAGCATTATGACAGAGTAAAGTGGTTTTTAATAAAAGGTACATCCCCCGTTGGGGGGAGGGATGTAAGTCCTCATTCTGGAGAATGGACAGGCTCTGGAAACAGATGTGAAGTTTATTTCACAACACTTATAGAAAAGAAAATGAAGATAGAAAGTGGGTCTTATTTTTCCCAACTTGGAGTACTATTTATATTCATTCAGCAAATATTTATTGAATATATTCTCTTTGCTAGGCAATTTGTCAAATCAATGTACCTTGAAAATATATATACATGTATATTTTTCTTTAAATTTTTATTTTAGGAGCCCTTGTTTGCTGCCCGAGTAGTATACGACCTTCTTTTTTATTTCATTGTCATCATTATTGTTCTTAACTTGATTTTTGGTGTTATCATTGATACCTTTGCTGATCTCAGAAGTGAAAAACAGAAAAAAGAGGAAATTCTAAAGACAACCTGCTTCATTTGTGGTAAGTGTTCTCAAGTTACTAAAATAATAGGTGAAGAAACTGTCAAGGAAGAAGGAGAGGCTAGAGTGATTTTTATTTGTCATGCTTTGGGAAAAATAATTTCAAAATGAAAGCTGGATGAAAATTATGTAACTGAGCATTACACTAGGGTTCTCTGCTTCCAGAAATAGAAGAATTATATCCGAAAGCTATCTTGTCATTTTTTCTGCAATTTGTATGATTCTCTGACTGTAGAACGTGTTGCAAAATTTCAAAAGGTTACACCAACTGGCAAACAGATTTTTAATCACAATAACATATTGATTAAATGACAGAATGTTTTTTTTTTATTTTGTTAGAATATGAATCCACAGATGATTCTAGCAGCTTGAACTTCTAATCACTATATCTTCTCTCATTTTTTCTTTTCTCTCTCTCAATCTTATACACAGACACACACACCCCACACTCTACACTCTCCTCCTCTTTCCCTATTGTTAGCTCTTAGACTCACCCAACTCTCTCCTTGCCCCCATCATACCTCTTTGTCTCTACCTTCCTCTCAATATACATCAGCCCTTTCTTGGTCTCTGCAGCTGGCCTAACATCCTGGAATTAATTCTTCCTCTTCTTTGAATAATCCCCAAATCCATGTTATCCTTGCCATCTATTTGACCATGTTGAGCTGAAGAATCTTTTGGTTAAAGTTACAAAATAAGTGTAAGGGCTTCACTACAACATTATTCTATATAACTCAATTTGGGCCCTCAATAAATCCCATTGCCTCCTTGATTCACCTTTTGTCAACTGTCTCATTCTCCTCAATGGGTTTCTCAAACCTTTCCAGAATTCCTCCAACACTCAGAGGTGTACCAAGTACTAACCTGTAACAATGAATTGTATTCCAAGGAAACAAACATGGGTTGGACATGCCCTTCTTCAGGGTGTTCACAATCTATTTTGGAATACAAACAAAATAAGTATCATTGCTGCCTAGTGTGTTAAGACCTGATAGAGAAGTTCACAGGCTATAATACCCCTTCAGACTGTGGTAGGGACCAGGCAAGAAAGTCAGAAAAGGCTTTTAGAAGAGGTGGTCACTGAACTAATGGTAAAAGATGGAAAACAGTCATATTATAGTGGGTAGCAGCAGGGTTGCCTGGGTCGTTCAGCCTTTGACTCAGATCATGATCCTGGGGTCCTGAGATCAAGCACCACATTGGGCTCCCCATTCAGTGGGGAGTCTGATTCTCCCTCTACCCTTCCCCTTGCTCATGCATGCTCTCTCTCTCAAATAAATAAATAAAATCTTTAAGAAAATAAAATAAAGTGGGAAGAAGCAGAGTGACCAGTATAAGAACAGGCATGAAGGGAAGAATAGCGCAATGGGAGTCTTCAGTTACTATAAGGTATTCAGTGTTGCTGGAGCAGGAATTTCAGAGCAGTGTATGCCCAGAGAAGAGGTTCACCAGAACATGGCCTTTTTTGTTAAAACAAACAAACAAATAAACAAAAACTTGGACTTTGTCCTATAGACTTATAAAGGATGCTGAACCATGAAAGAATTTATGTAGAGGAGTACAGGGTCTAATTTTTGTTTCAGAGCAAGGGGGCAACTAAGGAAGGTTGTTTGTCAGGGGACATAGTGCAAGTGAAAGGTAATGAAACCTTGATGCAGAGGAGTTAGGGTGGCAGTGTTAAGGGTAGGGAACAGGGTCGTGAAATAGAGATGAGGTTTTAAATCTCTGTGGGTAGGAATGAATATGAAAGATAGTCGGGTGCCTGGCTGAATGGTAGTTCCAACAGTTCAGTTTGAGAAGAAAAGAAGAAGAAAAATTTGGAGAGGAATATGCTGAGTTTGGCTTTGGAAATACTGAAATTCCAGCTTGCACTGAACACCCCAGTGGGCCACGCCAAGCACAGAGGTCAGCGTGGGTCTGAGCCTCAGACAGTGAGTCTGTGCTAGTGACAGTAATTGGGAAATCCTCTCTCTGTGTGTGGCAGCAAAAGCCAGAGTGTGGGGAAGGACTTCAGAGGGGAAAGAGAAGAAGATGAGGTTTAGAGTGGGAAATAATCAGCACTGAAGAGTTGAGAGAAAGAGGATCAAATGCTCACACATTTGCGTGTTTGGGCAGATACACACACATACACACAAACACACACACTCAGATCTTTCCAGTCAGAATGGTGTGAGGAGAACCAGGAATATGTGACACGTGGATATGAGGAGAGGCCGCAGCCTTGAGAATAAAGTGATTGATTATCAACTATTTCAAATCAGAGATGGCCAGTATTATGCCAAGTAGAGCCTTTGGATTTCTCATTCAGGTGATTCAGAGTAAAGATGGAGTACTTTCCCTAAGGATAAGTTGTACAATGCTGGGGGAGATTTACCAGAAGGAAATGAGGCAGAAAGAAAAGTCTTTCTTTATACGTCTAGATTGCATGGGGGGAAGTGAGATTGGGATGTAGCCAAGGAAGATATCATACAATAATTTGGTGATTTGGGGAAGAGAAGCATTGTATGAAAGAGTGAGTTCCAAAATTTTGTCACATTCAGCCATATGGAGGAAAAGAGATGCTACCCTTGAAAATCTTTCTGTGTGTCTCATTGCTTGCTTTTACAGTGCTTCCTCTAAGTCCTGTCCTTCACAATCATAATAACTATTATGTCAGCGCACAACCTCGGGGAAAATGGTTCTTTGGAAGAATGTATCAGTTAGATGTGCACCTCATTTGAGGCCATGATCCTGGGTTTCATATTCTAACAAGAAAGATGAACAGCAAAGCAAGCCCATCACAAAGTAGCATTCCTGCTCCTCTAGGTTTTCACTTTGCCGTCAAAATCCTCTTTGGTTACAGTTGTGAAGAAAACCTATAACCTATAAATTCCTTAGAACATCACAATAACCCTCATCATCAAATTGAATGCTTTTCTCAGCTCTCTCTGTTGGTTGCCTGCTAACCTTTTCTTCTGCATTGGATTGCTCATTCTCTAGTTCTATCACAAGATTTCTCCCCACCACTGGATTAACGGTTCAGATTTTATCATCATCTTGTCTCTTCTCTCTGCCCTCTTCTTTAATACCACCTTTATGCAGATTATTGCCAAATGTGCAACCATAGCGCCAACCTTTCTCCAGGCTGTTGTCCTGTGTTTTTGATTATTGACTGACACCTAACAAGTGTGACTTCTGGCAGCCAAGTCTACCATGTCTTAAACCCAGTGCATCTTGACTTTCCATCTTCTTCCTCTGACCGAGCAATTTATCCTGACCTCAATATTGCCATCGATCTTATCCCTCTATGCCTTTAGTTTTCTGGCCTGGAAGCTTCTCCATCATTTTTAGCACCTCCTTTTTCCTGTTCCAGGTGCACTAGTTACTGTGCTAATGAATCCGCATCCCCATTCTCACTCACTTCCTTCCACACAGCCATACCTTGGTCCTTCAGGCTCACTGTGGCTTATACCCCAAAAAGTTCTGCTTACTGCAGCCAAATTTTTCCAGTTTAAATCCATCAGTTCCTCTCTCAAAAGGCTATCTAGAGCACTGCACAGTCTGTAACTCTAAAATTCCAAGTTTCCTGGCATGTAAGGCACTCCATAATCAGGCTCCCTTTTTTGCTCACCTTTTCACCCAATGTTCCCCTGTTTATAGACCAACTTCCAGCCCAACTGCATTACTCATCTTCAACTTAGTAAGTCTTCACATGTTCTCAGTTATGGTGTTTCCATTTGGAATGCCCAGACTCCAAAGCTATTGAGCTGCAACTTTCTCTCCCTAAGGCCAGCTCCAATGCCACTATTCCATGAAGCCTTCTCAGATTTCACTAACCAGCAGCAAACGTGTCCGCTTCTGAATTGCTCACATCACACTTAACAGCATGGTGCCATACATATTTCTTGTCTTATCTCTGTTGGATGCTGTACACTGTCACATCGTAGAAAGGGCATGGACTTTATGGTTAAGTAAACACACTGGTTCCACATCCTGGACATGTGATCTTGGCCAAGTTTCCTTCTGACCTTGAACTATTAATCCCCCATCTGTAAAATGGGGAATATAATGCCATCTTTTGGGATTTGAGTGAGTATAATGGAGATCATGTGTATCAAAATGCCTAACTCAACGCTTAGCTGAGTGGGCCCTCAGTGCACATTAATTTCCTTTCTTTAAGAGAGTCATGTCTTATTTATTTTGATGCTGCCATAGTATGTGTTGAGGACCATTCATAAATATTTGCTTAATGAATGACCATTCAATAAATCAGCCTAAATTCACAGTTTCTATGTTTATGTGGCTTATAACCTACAAAAGGAAGATAAAGTAGTTAAGTACTAGATTGATATATACTGCAGACAAAAAACCTGGGTGCACCTATTCCAAGTTATTTTAAATTTTGTCACATTCAGAGTATTGTTTCTGTAGCATATACATTAATTACCACAGAGATATAGGGTGATGTATCAGGAGCCATATGGAGGAGATATTAGATTGACATGGTCTATTTTCCAGAAGCTTCACATTTATTCAAAAATTGAGAGACCATTTAGGTAATTTGACCTAAGAATAAATTTTAATAGTATTTTTTACATTAGAACAAATAGTATGCTATAAAGTAAAATAAATTTTTTAAAGTAAAACAAATTTAATGTGAATTATAAGATAAAACAGATTTTTTTAAAAATTGAAAAGTAATCCCAGGCACTTATAGCTGCCAACCCCTGTGACCCCAGCAGAATAAAGTTTCTCTACTCTCTGCCCTCAAATGACCTTTAGCAGAAAACTGTGAGAAGCATTATCATAATGTATATCTAGATATGCGTTCATTCCTGGAATTACTTATCACATATAAGACCTAATACATACCATATACATTGTAAGAACTTAATTACAGGAATGATTTAGACAGTTGGGATATTGGGGGTTGTGCTAGCAGGCAATAAAACAGTTGTGATTAATTGATAAATGGTTCTTGTAAGAGTTGGGTGTTAAGTTGTGATCCAGAGAGGGATATCTTTTCAAACAACAGAGGAGAGAATCTCCACAGTAGGAGAGAGGGCTCCAGCAGCACACATACCAAGTGACACCCATAGTGGACACACATAGTAGCAACAGACGTGGAGATAGATTCTGCTACAGGCAACGAGAGCAGATGGGATGTTCTTAGCCTTGAAGGCAATGACCAGATGTTTGAGAGTTATGACTCAGAAAACAATTGCTAGTGATCCAGAAGGTGGTCATGATAGGCTGATGATTAGGAGATGACAGAGCTGAAGCAGTAAGCACAGGAACAAATTGGCACTGGTATCCATATTAATTATTAATTTTGAATTACTAGAGGCTGAAAATCCAGTAAGAAGGAGATGTTGACAGACCAGTGTGACAAAATAACAAAATGGAGGAAGGATTGAGGTGGTAAGGTGCCTAGAATTAAAGATCTTTCTAAGTGATTTAATAGAAATAAAGGCTATACTATCAGAGAGGAGAAGTGTGTTCTTCTCTTAGTATGTTATTCTTTATCTGTACTTGAGGATTAGGGTCATTATACATCTACTTGTTCAACAGTTACTTATTGAGTATCTACAATGTGCCAGGGTACTGCAGTGAACAAAAATAGAAAAAATTTACTGCCATCATGGAGCTTATTTTCCAACATACATAGGATGTATGATGCTAAGGGCTGTGTGGAAAAATAGAGCAAAGAAGAGGTGTGGGGATGCCTAGGTGATGGGTGGGTGTGTGCCCTCACTGTAGTCCTACTATGTGGGAAACATGTCATACGTACCATCTTGTTTTTTCTGAAACCTTTATGTTGAGCATACAAAGTTCCTCTTATCCTTCTTTTCTTTCTGCTTTGGTTATCTCCTCCGGTACGCTGATTTTCATTGTTGATTTTGTCATTTATCCTTGAATTAGTATATTTACACCTTGATGTCTCTGTTTAAAATTTCTAGCTTCTGGGGATCCCTGGGTGGCTCAGCAGTTTGGCGCCTGCCTTCAGCCCAGGGCATGATCTTGGAGTCCTGGGATCGAGTCCCACATCAGGCTTCCTGCATGGAGCCTGCTTCTCCTCTGTCTGGGTCTCTGTCTCTCTGTCTCTGTCTCTGTCTCTCTCCCTCTCTCTCTTTCATGAACAAATAAATAAAATCTTAAAAAAATAAAATAAAATTTCCAGCTTCTGATCTAACAGCCCAACACTGGTTGTTCTATAGGCTTTGTAAATTCAACACATCCCAAATCAAATGCATCTTCACTCTGAAGTCTCTTCCTTCTTGTTTTTTTTTCCCCTTACTATACTGATATTACCAAAAGTTCAGTCATTCAGGTCGAGAGTTTTAGGGCCATTCTTGATTCCTCCTGAATCTGTACCTCTAATTAGACATCAAGCCTTCTTAAATAGTCACCCTAAGACTTTTCTTCAATCTCTCCCTCTTATTCATTTTTTTCAATTATTCTTTCAATGTTAGTTGAATGGCTACTGTTTTCCAGATACTATGCCAGATGCCGATAATACAAAAATAAATCAGACAGTAAAGTAGTAGAGGCTAAGTTAGAAATGAAAAGATTTTCATAGCAAAGTGTTATGGGCACAGGGAGGATTTACTAACTGTTTGTGTATGTGCAAGTCAGTGATAGTTGAGCGGATCCTTGAAGAAGGAATACCTGTAATGCACGAAAGAGAGGAGGTGGAAGCAT
Organism: Canis aureus; assembly: GCF_053574225.1. NCBI lineage: Eukaryota > Metazoa > Chordata > Mammalia > Carnivora > Canidae > Canis > Canis aureus. The sequence goes on from NC_135635.1 coordinate 21,522,688, forward strand.
AGAATTTTCCAAAAACTTGGTTTGTTTGGAGAATGGTGAGAAAGTCAGAGTCACTGTAAAAAATGTGCACAGAGTATATTGTCAGAGTGTGAGTCCAAAGATGTGTTCACATTCCCTGATTGACAAGGACTTCATTAACAAAGGTGAAGAAGAGCTAAAGAAACACATTTTTGATGAGTTGAGTTTGACATGCCAATAAGCAACGCAGGGGGATTCACCTAGTAGACAGCTGGAAATAGAAACTGAAGTTGAGAAGAAAGGTCGGTGCTGGGGATACATCGCCAGCACAATAATGGTTGAAATCATGGGAATGGCCAATAAAGCTTAGAGAACAAGAACCAACAAAGATGAAAGACAACCAGTTCCCAACTTTTCCACCCCCCACTGCCTTTAACAGTTTGTGCCAAATGTACTATTTCATCTACATTTCCAAATGTTCCCTTCAGAGGAATTGATGCTCCCCCAAACAGGTAATCCACTTTCATCTCTAACTTTGCCTGGCCCTTTCCTTTGCCCAGAAGACCAAAGAACGTGGCTTTAGAGCTAGACACTTTTTTATTTAAATATCTATTGACTTCTCCACTAACAAGAGATGTTAACCTGAGCAATTATTGAATTCCTCTGAATCTCTTTACTTGCATGCTAAAAGTCAGATTGGGTTACTGTAATTAGAAGAGCATATTTAAACATCTTTATGTTGTTGTCAACACTAATAGGTGCTCAATAAAGGTTAGGTAGTTCTTATTACCATTTTAAGCCTTTTAAAATGCACCTTGTCACAATTCATTTTGTCCTCCCGTGTGCTTCCTTGTCAGTTTATACCACTTCAGGATATAATGCAAGCTGTCTATTTCCTCTACCATATTACAGATTAATTAATAGTAGACACATTATTTTTATAGCCTTATATACCTTGCAGCAGGAAGTAATTGTTTGAACTGAATTCTGGGAAAATCTACTTTAATATTTTCTTTCTCTCTCTCTTTCTAAGTACCTCTATTAAGACATAATTTAAATACCTTACTCCTCACCCATATTCTCAGTATATTCAGAGTTGGGCATCCATCATCACAATTTTAGAACATTTTCATTGCCCTCAAAAAAAGCCTCATACTGTTTAGCCATCACCACCAACTTTCCACCCCCAGCCTTTCCTCCTCCTCAGCCCTAGGCAACTGTTGATCTACTTTCTGTCTTTACAGATTTGCCTATCCTGGACATTTCACATAAATGGGCTCATATAATATGTGGCCTTCTGTGACCTGCTTCTTTTACTTAGTATGAGGTTTTCAAGATTCATGTTGTAGGCACACATCAGGGCCTCCTCCTTTTCGTGGCTCAAAATTCCATTGTATGATATGCCATATTTTGTTTACATTTTCATTAGTTGATGAATGTTTGGATTATTTCTACTTCTTGACTATTATGAATAATGCTGCCATGAACATTCATGTCCTAACTTTTGTGTGGGCATATGTTTTCAGTTCTTCTGGCTAGGTACCTACAGTGGAACTGCTAGGTCATATGAGAACTCTATGTTTAACCTCTGAGGAGCTGCCAAACTGTTTTCTAAAGTAGCTGCACTATTTTACATTCCCACATTGGGGTATAAGGGCTCCAGTTCATCCACATCGTCACCAAGATTCGTTATTAATCTGTTTTTGATTATAGTCACCCAAGTGGAATAATATTTTATTGGTAAAATATTCTTAATTCACTCAATAAATGCTGTATTCAGTGCTGACTATAAACCAGATACCAGTGTTAGCTATTATGACCATCGGTGAAGAAAAGAGACAAATACATCTGCTCATGGACACACAATAAATAACAAATATAATAAGTTCTTATCTAAGTGCCTGGATAAAATGGCATTCCTTTCTTCTGTACTGATTAGCAGGGAGGCTTTTTCTCACACCATCATTTTTTCCTCTTTATCTTAGACTTGTGTCCAGCTTAATTTAACAACTGTGGCATGGCTATGTTCATTCTGTTAGGAGGTGATAAGCACTGTAGGAAAGAGAGGATAAAAGAGAAAGAGTGATTGAGGCTGTTGGCAAAAGGGAAGGGACAGGTCATAGGATTAAATATCATCAATTTAAGTCAGATGGGGAAGGTGAGATTTGAGCAAAAGCTTGAAGGTGAGGAAGTTAGTCAAAGAGACACCAGAGAGAAGACGACTGTGGGCAGAAGAAGCAACCAGTCCAAAAGCCATTAAGCAGGAGTATACATGCAAGGAACAAGGAGGCCAGTAGGGCTGAAGGAGAGTTAGCAAGGGGGAAGAGAGTATGGGACAAGGTTAGAGAGGCTATAGGGCCACATCACTTACAGCTTAACTAATAGTTATTACATGGGACCTACTTCTACTCAACAATTGTTCATTATTTATCTGAAATTCAGACTTAACTTGGCATCACCTGAGCATCTTGTATTTTACCTGGCAACCCTACTCATAGGCCATGCCTTTCACCTGTACTCTGAGTTGCTAGAGAATCACTGCAGGGTTTGGAACGGAGAAGCACCATCCTACTTAGGGTTTTGAAGTATCTCAGTGGCTGCTATGTTGAGTATAGGACACAGAGAGTTAAAGTGGAAACAGGGAGGCCTGGGAGGCAATTGCAGTAGTCCAGATGAGAGAGATGAAGACTCAGATGAGCATGGCGACTATGGAGGTGATGGGAAGTGACCAGATTCCACATATATGCTGAAGGTAGAGCCAAAAGAATTTCAACATGAATTGGATATGGGTGAGAGAAAGAGAGGATTCAAGGATGACTCCTTAGTTTTTGGCTTGAACAACTGGAAGACTAGAGTTGCCATGGAATGAAGAGGGGAACTGTGGGTGGAGCAGTTTTAGGGGAAGATTATGGATTTCATTTGGGCCATGCTGAGCTGATGATGGGTCAAATAAGATGAGGCGTCACCATCAGCCAGCTAATTTTATGGTATTTTCCATTAATATATCCAATAATATAATTTAAGAGGTCACCCTTTCACCAGGGACAGATTTTTTTTCTTACTTATTGTACTTTATATCTTATTATTTAAAAAGAGTCTTTCTTCTTCATGCTTGAATGGTTTTTTTTTTTTTAAATATGCTTAGTAAAGAATGGCCAGGATTGGAATTCAATTTCCTAGTTTCTTCTACAGTATCTGAACTGCAAAACCAGACTGAATCCCAACATCCCATTTTACTTGGCAATCAAACTAATTTTTCCATAGATGTTTTTCTTCATTTCCATTCATTTTCTTTCATCCACTCTTCAACCCTTGAGAGAAAAGAATCTTACTATGCAGAACCTCTCCTCAGTGTCCTTCCAGCAGCTGAAAATCTGCCCTGGATATTCCTTAAAATGCCAGAAACACAGTAGTCTAAAGGGCTGGATAAGTTGAACCTCTTTCTGCACTCAAAGCAAAGATCACTGTGGATGCTGGCTTGCCTGTCACTGATTACAAGTGGTTTTCAAGATGACTCTCTCAGCTGCCTCTCCTCTTTTTACTCAAGTTCCTGGATAAAATAACTTTTTTTCTGTCCTGATTAACAAGCATGCCTTTTATTGCACAGTCATTTTTACTTCCTTTTCTTGGACTTGTGGTCCAGTTTAATCACACAGTTTTGACATGGCTGTATTTAAAATTATCTGCAAAAAAAAAAAGAAATTAAAAAAAGAAGTTAAATAAATAAATAATAAAATTATCTGCAGATTTTACAACTATAACAGGACCACGCATCTCCAAAAATCCATTGGGTGAGGGGTGATGGGGGGAAAAAGTTAGTTGGGAAGAAATCTACAAACTATGGCCTTTTATCTGGAGGCCTTGTGTACTGTGTAGTTTTTAATCATAACTTGTAGAAAGCCTTTATTCACATAATTATGATGTTTTGTTCTTATGCTAAGAAGTAAGTGCTGATTAAATGACAAATTACATACATTGTGTATTCTGTGTTTTGCAGGACTTGAGAGGGACAAGTTTGATAATAAAACAGTTTCATTTGAGGAGCACATCAAGTCAGAACACAATATGTGGCATTATTTGTACTTCCTAGTCCTGGTGAAGGTTAAAGACCCAACTGAATACACTGGACCTGAAAGTTATGTGGCTCAAATGATTGTGGTGAGTGGTGAGAGAGTTTTAACCTGACTAGGTTGCATTTGTATGCTTTCCCCTTCTCTACCCTACCCTTCTCCCCAGAGAAGTTCTGCTAATCATTTGGTTAACTTCTAAATAGAACTGTCAATCACTGAAGAATCCTCATGCTGGCTAGATCGTTGGACTTCTCGGTTATAGAAACCAATCTAAGTCTTAAGTGCACAGATGATATTTACTGAAGAATTCTCTGTGCAGCGAATAGCACCATCTCAGTCACGTGTGCCATCTTCTGACCTTGTGTCACTGCTGATGTCTCAGTTCCCCAAATCTGGAACTTTCCCATTGGCAAATATGAATGGAAGAGTCAGACTTTAAGAAATTCCTTGGATTTCAGAAATCAAGAGTTTAAGAAATTTAACGATGTTTGGGAAGGGTATAATGTTTGATCTCAATGGGAGAACACTTGCTTCTTGTCTACATACAGTTTGGATTGTTGGTAACAATTGGTACTGATTCGGCTATATCTAGTTGCTTATATAACTCCTCATGAAGATCAGTAGCAGAGGCTGTGGTTGTCCATGATTTGGACTTTCTTCTGTTTTACAGAAGACTGAAACTAAGTGGCTTAAAGAGAAGTCAGAGTTACAACTTTAGTGTATCATGCTATACATTTAGTGAGTATTACTGTATCCAATATAGATTCTTATATTCTTCTAATAAACATAGCTATATGTTGGAATTTTTTTCCTCAAAAATCCTCTTACAAAACTGTGTTCACTATGTGAGAATGAGGCTTCAGAAGAATCATGATCCTCCTTGCTTCCTGGTCTGAGAGGATACCATTTAGTAAGAGCACCAATGCCAAAGCTCCAGGAGAGTCAGGTGACAGTGGCTGTGTGTCCTTCCTTCTGGAAGCTGGTCATGCACATAGGAAGGCGTAAACTATAGTCAATGGAGCAACCAAAGAACATGTTTGGCAGGTAACATATTAATAAGTACAAGTTAACATTGCAGTAATTTATCTTCCCTCACAATATTTATGTGTCACAGGAGAGCTACATGTACCTTGAATTTTTATTGCTGAGCATTTTTCATGTTTTTTTTTCTTTTTGATTTGTATCCCACTATAAGTGGTTCTATATGCTAGTAGTTTGCATCTTACTATGAAGTTGTCATTCTTTATGTGACAGTGGCAGAACCTAATATTCTTTCTTTTTCTCCATGTTTCCATTTCCCCCACTCTCCCTTCTACATTAGGAAAAAAAAAGGTAATTGGCTTGAAGATAGGAATCCAGTCATTATGTATACATTCTTGATCTTAAGATGCTCAGGGACCATCGATGTGAAATATTTTGCATCTGCTTACTGGGGATAAAAACATGTAGAGCATTACGCTTAAAATGCAACTTCACATTACTGTATACTGTCATCCATTGTGTCGCTTGGACTAAAAGATTCGGGGGAACACACTGAAGAGTCTGACACATGCCTTCTCTGCCAAGGAATTTAAAGCTTAATAAAAGGGAGAGGAAAATAACAAACCAGAAGTAGAATAGGCTAAGTTCCCCAAGAGTGGAACAAATGAAAAATCTGTGAAGGCTTAAAGATGTTGAGTGACATCCAGCTGAGAGATGGTGGAAGGGAATTGTTGTGTGTGCATGTATGTGTTGGGGGACAGTGTATCAGACAGGGTAGGATTTGTAGAGATTTGGGGGTATCTGTTGGATTAAAAGTGAGTTCCTATAAGAGGGAGAAGCCTGAACAAAGGCATAGAGATGGAGTACTCAGACAGTTGGAGGACATTGGCCCAGTTTCACTTGTAAAGGAGCTCTGAGAGATATGATAGAGAAAGTAGATTGGACTTTTGAGCAGTAAGTGTCAGTTTTGGCTATCATTTCATCAGGAATGGGAAGTCACTGAAGGATTTCACTACAGGAATGATGTGGCCTAGGACAGTAGTCAGGCTGTGGTGTGTAGGCTGGTTGGGAGAAGGAAAAGATGAAGTCACAGGTGGTATTTGGCAGTTGATGAGATTAGGGGTGAGGAGAATCAGGAGAGGCAGGTGACTGCAGCATGAACCCAAGATGCCTGAGGTTGTGATCCTGATCATTGGGAGAAAGGTGGTGTATGAGTTTCAGAAGGTCTTCTGCAAGAGGAGAGGCTGGCCAGAGAAGAACACTTGTTGATTTTGAAATAAGACTGGAAGCTGAGTCATAAATTAGGAGGGACAGGGTAGTGACAATAGCGTGAGCCTTAGAGCCCGAAAGAACTGGGCTCAAACCTTAGCTCTGTCACTTACTTGCTGTACAGTCTGGGATATCTTGAGTAAATCTTTGAACCTATCAAGGCCTCTGCCTCCTCATCCAAAAGGAAGAAAATTGGTGATCAGTGAGATGATATGTTAAACGTGGCTAGCACAGTGGAGGTACTCGGCAACTGACAGTTTTTACTGTGACTGTCCACCTGAAGTTGAAGCCATCGGATTAGGGAGAGATGCAAGAAGGGAGATTGTGTAATGAGAGGAAGGTAGAGAAAGCCTGAGATAGAACCTGGGGAATCCCCCACTCAGGAAAAAGAAGAAAGACAACTAAAATTAGTAGAAAGGAAGACAATAAAAAGGGGCAAAAGGAAAACCAGGATGTGGAGTGTGTCAAAAGAGATGAGCTTTGCAGTGTCAGAGTTTCAACAGCATTAGTTGCTGCAGAGAGGTCGTAAAGAAGAGACTGGTCAAACAGAGCCTTTGGGTTTTGTAGTAAGGAAATCACCAGGTGGCTTTTATCATAAGACCTATCTTTTGCCTTAACATGAAAACCGGCATTTGGCCAAACACTTGTACTTGAATTTTTTTTTTTAAGTATCCACATACTTATCCATGTTTCTGCCCAACCTATTCCATCAGCTCTCTCTAGAACCGTGACGGGAGGGAGGAGGGCTCACCAGCTTATTCCAATATGAACTGTCTCATTCTCATCCAAGCAGGGTATGGCCAAGACAACAGGCACTGTTTCTGAATTTCAATAGCCAAGAGAAGGAAGGGTGAAATTATTAAGCTCAGGACTGATGGAAACAAAAAGTCATTTACACAGAAGAGTGCCCATTTACTGGAATAGCCTTTTTGGAAAATTTCAAAATAATCTGTAGCTAATGAACCCAATTTAGAAAATCTGTTATTCCAAGCTCTGTGTAGATTATGGCCTTGTAAACCTGATTGCAAGAAAGAGAGACAGAGAGATTGAGATTTTAGAGCACACAGCAAGTTGAAGCAAGTCTACAACTTAATTCAAAGACTATGTATTTTCTCTCTCTGACCCAGAGGTAACTCCTCTTAACAGTTTGGAAGGAAACCTGACAGACATTTTCCTACCACTTTTATTTTTGTTCCTTAAAAATAGCTTCATTTACCAAGTTGATGTAAGTGCTTATTTATCAGTAGAGCTTTGAAAGAAGCTTTAAATTCTTCATAATTGATGTACCTTTTACCCTCAAGGATTTATACAAAAGAAAATGAGGAAGTTCCTCATATTCATAAAGCAAATCATCTGAATTATACTACACTGTTTAAATATATCTGATTTGTACTTTGAGACCTTTAGGAAGTGCCTCCTTCCTTATGGTGACGTGAAAAAAACAAGAATATAACAAGTTTGGAGGATATTTTCTCCTCTGCCTATTCTTCACTTCCAGTGCTTCAAATGTATTACTATATCAATATGCATTAAAACATGCGTTGTAGGGATGGGTGGCTCAGTGGTTGAGCATCTGCCTTTGGCTCAGGTTGTGATCCCTGGGTTCTGGGATCAAGTCCCACGTCAGGCCCTGCACGGGGAGCTTGCTTCTCCCTCTGCCTATGTCTCTGCCTTTCTCTCTGTGTGTCTCATGAATAAATAAATAAAATCTTTTTAAAAAATACATTGTAAATAAATTTATTTCTAGAGGTTAGAATCTAAAGAAAAATAGTTTTGCCTCTACATCCATCCAGTAATAGGATCAAGGCTCTGAAATATGAAGAGAAACCTAAAACTTCCTTCCCTGGCCTTCAGAGGCTAAACTAAGCTATTTGAGTATCAGCCACTGTCTGAGTATCTGAATGAACACAAAGTTTCTTCTAGAATATTGTTAGGGGAGATGTGAGTTGATCAAGGTATTTGGGGAATATATTTTCTCTTGATAAGCAGACCCTCATTTTTGATAAGAGAATTGATATTTTGAGCTAGTATTTATTGGGAACAGAAAATGAGAAGGGAAAAGGAAAGCTTGCAGGAAAGTAAAAATAATGAAAGGGAATCCAATAAACCGAAGAAAAGGGTATAAAGGGATAAATCCTCCAGCCTGTACTAGTAATGGCCTTTGAGCATCACTAAGCCCTTTTGTTTCTCCCATTACCCAAAGGATGATGACTGGGGAGGAACAAACAAAATTGAGATCATTAGAAAAAATGCCCAAGGCTTTTAGATGTTTCTCTAACATTTTGAGGACATTTTCAGATTTTCAGTGTTCATTTGCTGAGATACGGTTGGGGCCTTTGGGGGATATTTATTACTTAATTTGGCAAGCGGAGGGATCAAAACCAGAGGTGCCTGTAAGAGAGGTATTGTGCATGTTCAGAGAATTGCTGCCTTCCCGGTGTGCTCCAGATGGACTGGGCTGCCACTGAGACCCTGGCTGGCCACCCCAGGTAGGTTTTTGAGGATCACTTCCTTATTTTAGTACACGGTGTTCTTAAGCTCTTTTTCTTACGTGACTCTTGACCAAAAACCGTGTCCTACTATCATGATGATGTCAGCTAGGACAATTTAACTCCCGCTTTGGTTAATATTATAATTGTCTTGACACGAAAAATAGTTGTGAATTTCCTGAAGGCCCCAACCAGGAAGAGAGTAGCCCTTTGTTCTTTGTAATAGCAGGGCAGGGTGATATCTATAATATGCCTTAAAAGTGATTTGATAAACAGTGAGTGCTTCCTGTCTCCTAGCAGTTGTGTTATGGGTTTGATATATAAGGATAAGTAAGAAATAGTCTCTTTCCCCCAGGAAGCCTAAAACATTTATTGAATGAATAATAAAATAATGTGTAAATTAACAAATGAATGGTTTCTTCTTAGCCCTCTGGTAGTTGGACATAATTTACAGAAAGATGCAGCAAAATAGCTGCAGGAGTTTGGAACATGAATTTCTCATTAGTCAAATGTCATCTTTTCCCTCTTTTAAAATTGGAGGATAAAGATGCAGCAGAAAGGGTTAGGCCACCTGAACCAAGTATAATGAATGCAATATTAGAAATCGTGTGGCCGATTTGAGAGACAAGGCAATTTAAGCCCCTCTCCCAGTGTTTCTCAAACCTAGTCCCTCCCATACGTGCGCACATCTTCAGGAGTGTGCCTGAGGCTGCTCTCCTGGCAGAGGGGCACGCATGTGCAGTGGAGGGTTTTACAGCATAACCCACTCTTAAGAATAAATTCTTCCTTGCAATAATCTATTGAGACTTCGGAAAGAGAGGGATGGTCCTTTCGATGAACTGGAAAAGAAACCTAGTCACCCATTACTTTAGCTCCATCAGGAAGGAAAAGAACTACAATTTCCTAGATGTTGTTTTCTGTGTCTAGAACTCAAAATTAATCTTGTTTATAGTTAAACCATGTTTTGAGTAGTAACTGTTGGAGGGGGAAATGTTTGGACTCATGAAAGACATCAAGCTTTCTAGGGTTTGCATGCACCCCTCCTGCGTTAGCACCATTTGCCAACTCAATTTCTGCATTATTGTTATGTGTCATAACTATGAAATTATATGTTCTGATTCTATTGTTTCTAATTTATGCTAATTGTGTAAGTGGATCTAATTAAGCCAATTATGTAACTGCTCAATCTTTAAAACCTATTTGAAAGACTTTAGAACTTCGTAAGACACTGTTAAAAATGTTTACATTTCAAGGCAAACCAAGGGGGTCTTCGCAGCTCAAAATGCACAATTAAGAAGTAAATGTATATGTTGAAGGAAACACCACCTTTGCTTTCCATATTTTAAGTCCAGACATGTGTCTTCAATTTAAGAGGGATCCTTTTCAATTCCTGACGCTGGATTTCATTGTCATTGTGGGGTCTATCCTCTACATTATTCTAATTTCTTATTTAGTATTCATATGTAATATCCACGAGTTACCACATTTAAGATCTTTCTAATCTTCTTCATCTCAAACACTCCATCCTTAGTGCTGGAAGTAAGGGTAAAGGATTTGGGCCAAATCCTATTTAAATGAGACTCATGGAGGGGAGTGGGATAGGAAATAAAGACAAGAGCAGGCAGGTGAGGCACTGCCTCTGCCTATCATTGACTACTTCCTGAATTTTTTTTATCTTAAAGATTTTATTTATGTATTTATGAGAGACTCAGAGAGAGAGAGAGAGAGAGAGAGAGGAAGAGACACAGGCAGAGGAAGAAGCAGGCTCCCTCCGGGGAGCCCAACACAGGACTCGATCCCAGGACCCCAGGATCACAACCTGAGCCAAAGGCAGATATTCAACCACTGAGCTACCCAGGCATCCTGACTACTTCCTGAATTGATCAGAAACTGAATCTGTTGATGTCTGGGGGATAGTTCCTCACGTTCAAAAAAAAAAAAAAAAAAAAAGTCTTTTGTTAGTTTTTCTAGTCCTTGTTGATGAGAAGCTCGTGGTAAAGGAGTAAGCTTTAGGTAATAGATTTTGAAATTGGACTTCTTAGGATTTCCATTTACTAGATTGGTGACCTGACTTTTCCCCTTCGCACTTCACTTGACCCATCGATGAAGCAAGGACAGGCAGCCAGTCAGCACTCAGAATAGAACTGGCTGAATGTGGCTTCACCCGGGAGACCTCCTGCTGTGCAGGGCCCTAAACCTGTCCCTGTGATTGCTGGATGGCGGTAAGGAGGGCTCCAGGGTCCCAGGGAAAGCACCTGGACAGAGAAAGCTATAGGGTCATCAAGGGAGGGGAGTATTTAAAGGGCTGGGACAGTGGCTAATTTGGCAACTAAGAAATATTGCAATAGTCTTAGCAACTACGACAGCCATATCAATGTGTCCCAGTTAAATGTTGGCCCGGATATAATAAGACTTTCCTTGCAGAGTTGCTATGAGGACTAAATAAAATCATGTACACTCACACTACTACTACTAATATAACTGACATTTGATGAGTGCTGACTGTGTGCCAGGTGCTGTGCTAAGTGTTTGGCATGTGTGATCTCTTTTATGGCCTCGTAACAACCCTAGGAGGCACTCCGCTAGTACTGTCCCCATTCTGCACATGAGGAAGCAAGCTTGTAAAGGACTGATGACTTTCCCAAAGTTGCACAGCTAGTGGAAAGGCTCACTGTGTCCGTAATGTGCCCAGCACATGAGAGTAGTCAATAAATGCTTTGTTATTATCTGATGCTATGTGGCTTTGAGAGCAGGCCAGGCTAACTGCACCCAGCACCCCCAGCAGTGGGCCTCATGCTCTGCAGAAGGGGGACTGTAAACATTCAGTCCAGGGCAGGGAGTAGACCTGGCCGGGAGACAGGAAGTCAGCTGACAGCCCTACAATTGCAGGAAGGCCTGAGCGGAATTCAAATAGGAAAAATGTACTTGTTTAGAGCGGGTTGGCAACTGCAAGCTTCCTACAGTGATTAGAAGTATTGCAATTACAATTATTACAATTGCAGGCGAGGAAGACAGGCTGCAGGATATTTCAATTTAATTTGGGAAGAATTTGCCAGGGAGCACCACGCACAAGGCACTGATCAAAACAAGTATAAAACATTGTCACTGGCCTCGCAGAATCACAATTTGATAGAAAAGACAGCTTCGGTCACTGGAAACTATAGCGCAGATCAGAACTCTGGTGAGAGGTAAAATAGACATACCAACACATGGCATCTGGAGAAATCTCAGATTACACTGTTATGTGGCTGTCTAAAACCCTTCAGTAGTACTTGGAATAAGACCCAAACTCTCCCATGGCCCTCTTATGCCATCTGGCCCCAGCCTATTTCACCAGTCTCACCTCATTCCACCTTCCCTAGCCAACTACAGTTCAACCACACTGGTCCTTTTCTTGGCAATTCACACTTCTTCCCTGATCAGAGCCTTGGCATAGAGGTGCCTTCTCTTTGCAGTTGCTGTTACTAACTCTTTCCATGCCCAGCACCTTCCCTGACACCCCCATTCCAGTTACTTCTCTCCCATCACCCTTTAGAACACCTATATTAATCTGACCCTAATATTATTTCTATACTTATTGATGTGTTTATTCCTCTCTACTATGGCTTCAGCATTTACACACCTGGCTTGATCCCTGCTCTATTCCCAGTACCTAAGTGAATGCCCAGCACATAGGAGGTACTCCATATAGATTTGTTGGGCAGAATGAATAAGACATGGAGCCACTGGAGCACAGATGGCAGGAGTCTTCCTGGCTGAAGGGACTAGGGATAGTTGCACAGAAAAGATTGTGAGGAGAGTTGGACCTTAAAAAGAATTTCGACAGAAGGGATGGGGGGAATATATTCTAGGCAAGGCATATATCTTAAAGGGAAAGTGTGAACAGCCAAGAAGAAAGGAAACCAAATTTATATGTGCTAGCTGCTTTGAATGGTATTTAATTATACCCATTTTATGTAAACAGAGGCTCAGAGAAGCTCATTACTTATCCAAGATGCTTGGCAAACAAGTGCTTGAATCAACACCCAAATACAGATTTTTCTGGGGCCAATGGCTATGATTTTACCTCTAGCTGTGCTTCACCTACTGAAGAATCAAACAAAACTTGACTGAGATCAAATGTATATAAGTCAAGGGGATCCCTGGGTAGCTCAGTGGTTTAGCGCCTGCCTTTGGCCCAGGGCACGATCCTGGAGTCCCAGGGTCGGGCTCCCAGCATGGAGCCTGCTTCTCCCTCCTCCTGTGTCTCTGTCTCTCTCTCTCTCTCTCTCTCTCTTTCTCTCTATCGTGAATAAATAAATAAAATCTTTTAAAAAATGTATATAAGTCAAGTGTTGGAGAAAAGGCAGGGGAAAAACCCCAAAACCCAAAGACATCCATTGGAAGGAGGAAAGGATGTCTCCAATATTTTAAGGAAATAGAATTCTTAGTCTCTCAGCTACAATAGTTGAGGTATGACATAAAATGCCTTTAAAATTCCAGCTAATAAATTATTTCCCATTGGTGAAAGCTTTGTTTATCCAACAAACATAGGCTGAATGCTTACTGTGCTCCAGGTGCTGGGCTGCCTGGGGTTCAAGGTTGAGCTTCCTTTCAGGAAGCTTTGGTGAAATCCAGGAGACAGAGAATGCCAACAAAGGAGAGGTGATGGCTCACTGGCGGAGCCTGCCATGGAGCCGACAGCCCGGGAAGGGAGACTTCCTAAGGTCACGCCAGATGCTTGAGGAAGTCAGGGATATGAGAATGGAGCAGGTGCACAGAGCAGCTGGGCCTGTCTAGAGAAAGAGTGGGGCTAAGCAGGGGGGTGGAAGATAAAACAGCCACCAGGAGCCAGATCACAAGGGCCTCTTGCCTGGGAGTCTTTATCCTAAAAGTTCAAGGAAGCCCTCCAGGGATATTGAACCAAAGAGACAAGATCAGATGTGTATTTTAGAAAGCATGTTCCATGGCAGAGTAAGAAATGGATACAAGGGGACCATCCGGGAGCAAAAAAAAGAACAGGTAGAAAGAGTTCATTACCCAGTAACTGTGATGAAAGCTGATATGAAATACCACTGGAGATTGAGAAGAAATGGTGGATGTGGAAAGATGCAGGTAGAGGATTTGCTGAAGGCAGGGGAAGTGGTGACTCAACCTAAATCATCGGGGTCCCACAGGAGTAAGTTAGAGAAATGTGATCATTTCAGTGTACCTCATAGTATCCAAGTGCCTAGGTCCTGTTTGGGTTTTCAAGTGCATATGACCAATGAGAAACTGGATACATGGGTCTGGAATGCTGGTGACAAGTCCAGAATGGACAATCCACTAGTAAAGATCAACTATCACAAAGATAAGGTTTCAGTCTTTTTTGTTCTTGTTCACTAAGTTGCCCAGGAGCATAGAACAGTGCCCGGTATATAGTAAATACTCAATAAAGATTTATTAAATGAGTATAAATATTAATTATGTGTGGAGAACACACGATACATGCCATTACAGATTAGGACAAGGCTATCCAAGAGAAACTATATATAGTGAGTAAAGCAAAAAAAGCATGCCCTTAGGCTGAAAGATACAGAGGTATAACCATTAATTAACATGAAGAATAATGAATGATGATGATGATGATGATGATGATGATGATATCAACAGTCTTCCAGACAGATTTTACCTAACAAAAAGTAGAACCAAAAAGGAGAAAACAGTTTTCATAGGGCTGTAAAAGAGGATTTTTAAATTCTCGTCAGTGGGTGAACATAGAAGTGCTTTGGTCAGTTTTTGGATATCTTGCAACCAAACATTGATTAATTAGTTTTAGTATGGAATTATGTTGCAAACCCAAATGTTTATAGCAAAATGATTTGGATTTTGTACAACATATAGAAGCCTCTTTGAAATGGTAACCCATCCTAAGTCATTTATTTTAAACTTATAAAGAGATGTTCACATCTCTGATTCTCATAACTTTAATAAAAGGATTTCTTCTCACTGTGCTGAAGAAAATTCTTGTTTCCCAGTCCTACTCATTACTGTAAGATCTTGTTCAATTCTCAGTTGGCTTTCTGGAATAATCAGGTCCACATTGTTAGGACTGATACATTTTATTCAGAAATACTGGCTTTCTTCCAGAGAGTAACAGATACCATCAAAATGTAAGTTGTGGGAATGAGAACTATATACCGTAAAGCCACACGACTTCTGTCTAGTGGTTTTTAATAGACTAGCATCGCCCATGCCGTATCATGAGTCATTAGCAGAGTCGGTAATTAAGCTGAAAGGCCGCTCTTGTGTTAGGTAAGCTTATCAGACAAGCTAATTGCCATCAGATTTTGAACTAGTTTTAGCTAAGGGAATTCCTGAAAAATAATTGCTGAACTTCACAAAAGTGATTTAGCATGTGCATTTCAAAGATTAGTCATTTACTATCATGTTGATGGAGCCCATTTCCTTTTGGGGGGATTTAAAGACCAAAGGATTTTGAAATAATGGCATCTGAGGTAGGTTACCCCAGATTTCTAAGTCTGTTTCCTCATGGAGGTAATACTCATTATTAAGATTCTTGTATGGTTTAAACAGAATCCCATATATCCTAGCACCTAACACAATGTCTGGTTCAGGGTTATCGCTCAGTAAGTGTTTGGACCCTCCACTTCTACTTAAATATGTAGCTATTTAATATGGCCACATCTAAATACTTTTTTGCAGGTTCAGAGCATTCTTAAGCTTTTTAATGTTCAAAGACATTATTGCTTCTGCATAGTGGTCCTCATAGAGGTTAGGCAATGGCCAACTTTCATTTGTTCAATGAACACTTACTACCTACCACATCCCAAGCCGTGGTAGCCCCTGGAAAGGGGGACAGAGGACATGAGGACATGTGTGGCCTGTCACAGAGCTTCCTATTCAGAGTAGAAGGCAGATCCTAAAAAGTCACCAGTTTTTACATAGTCATGTGAGTGTTACCACGGGGACAGATTGGGCAGAGGAACCTTCCTATCTTGTGGCCTCACTCAAACTCAAGTCCATTTGTTACCTGTTTCTTTGTTAACCCAGAATCAACAGCTTACTTACCTTACTTACCTATTTTAATTGCCTGAACACTGATGAATCCATTTGAGTTTTGCAAGTGATGTTCCCACACTGTCAGGAGTGTCCCCGAGAGCACACGGGGATACTGTGAAGAGGAATAGTCAGACTTGCCATTGAGTCAGAACAAAGATTGCATAAGAACAGATTTTACCTTGCTTACATGTGGGATGGGAAAGGTGCACTTCTTCTTTTTCTTGGCTCTTTGGTGGGAACAACAAAGAAAATATATTTTATTTTCCAAAGAGTGCCTTCTAAGCTTCTTCAGGTGAAGAACTTGCAGCACGCCTCAGTTTAAGCAATCACCTTTTCCGTCTCTTTCAGCATTTGAAAAAGTCCCCGTAAAAAGTACACGCATTTTGCTTTACAAGGAATATTCCAGCCTTCTAAGTTTCCTTCGGCATTGGTGTTCTCTTGTCATCATGAACTCTTAAGAAAGATTTCAAGGTGTTTATGTTACTCTGAGATTATTGATTAGCATTTTAAATGCAGCTGACATAAAAACCAGAATCTGAAGTTCAAAAATAGCTGAACTCAAGGGTGGCTTATTTGCATAAGTGTCTGTAACTTTATGAAGAGATAATTGCCCAGGGTTTTCTTCTAGCTACCTGGGTGCCAAGTTGTGCTATAAAGACCCTTGCCCTGGTTCTACCTGTGACTTAGAAGAGGATTGACTTCCATGTACATTAATTCCTCATTCATGATGAAAATCTGAGTGGTTTCCAAAGTCTCTTCTGTTCTAGTTCTAAAATTCTGACAGCCCTAATATCTAAAATATTTTTTAAGGATTTTATTCATTTATTCGTAAGAGAGAGAGAGAGAGAGGCAGAGACATAGGCAGAGGCAGAAGTAGGTTCCCTTTGAAGACCCTCATGTGGGACTCGATCCCGGGACCCTGGAATCATGACCTGAGCCAAAGGCAGATGCTCAACCACTGAGTCACCCAGGCATCCCCTAAAATATTTTTATATAAAATTTTGATTATGTTACTGTTTGTTATACTGCAAATGAGAAGCGATTGTGTCAGGAGTTTGGGAGTGGGCAAAATTTGACTATTCCCATTTTATTCACTGGACGGACATATATGGATTGACTCCTTCACCATCCTGGCCAGAATCTGGCTGTTAAATCCCCACAGTATACTGTTCATATGATCACACCTCTGTGCTGCCAGCTGTCTCTGTAGGACAACACCGTTTAGGGACCAGATTATGAGTTTTCCTCGAAGACCTGAAGTTTATTGCTCTGAGAGAAAATTAAACCGTGATTCTGGCAGGGGTTGGGAAATTGCCACTGTCTCAGGAATTTCTGTTTCCTGGGCTGAGGACCTAGTACTATTCGGGAGCCCTAAATCCAGTTATGAAAATATCGTTTTAGAAGACAAAGACTTAGCACTGACAAATAATAAGATAACTAATTTTATTAGGGATTATAAAATTGATTCTTACTTAAGAGCATCTTATCTCCTTCCCTTTGTTTTCTAGTATATAATTCACTTGTGCCCAAGTGACCAAAAAAATAATGTAAAATAAGAGCCTGTTGTTGAAAGGGAGTTGGTGGAGGGATGTCATATGTGTAAGAGACATAGAGTGGCCTAGTGCTTTAGACATGGCCTGGGGACTTCTGGAGCCTTGGACAGATAACCTTCCTATGTCTCAGTGTCTTCCTCTGTAAAATGGGTAAAACATCTCTACCTATAAGGTTTTTATGAAGATGAAACAAGTTAATATTTATATGGTATCTGACACATTATAAATGTTACATTCAATTTTAAAATATATATATAAGCTAGGATCAGAATAGCATTTCCAGGCTCAAAAAATTATTATTTATTCAACAACTTTTATTTAGTGCCTACTATGTCTGTAGCAATGGGTTAGATATGGTAGGGAGGACAAATGAGGGATAAATAAATCCCCAGCTTCAAGAATGTAGGGCCTGGGGATCTCTGGGTGGCTCAGCGGTTTGGTGCCTGCCTTTGGCCCAGGGCGCAATCCTGGAGTCCCAGGATCGAGTCCCGTGTTGGGCTCCCGGCATGGAGCCTGCTTCTCCCTCTGCCTGTGTCTCTGCCTCTCTTACTCTCTCTCTCTCTCTCTCTCTCTCTCTCTCTCTCTGTGTGTATGTGTCTATCATGAATAAATAAATAAATCTTTTTTAAAAAATGTAGGGCCTAATTGGGAGAGCATGATATGTTGTCCAGAAGGTTGGATGACAATAGCAGGCAGCAACATTTGATGAGCTATAGGTGAGGAGCTATCCTGCAGGCTAAGAAGATGTTGTGTATGAAAGAAATCAGCGGGTTTGAATAATTGATATCAAAGCACAGGTGACACCACCCACCTGGATTAGGTTGAGACTAACTGGTAGCAGTAATTAATTACTCAAGGTAAGAAGTTTCTGCTTTGATCCAACAAAGGAGAGACATTGATGACTTTTAAGTAGAGGAGTTACACGTTTTTTTTTAATAAAGTATCAAATAATTCATACTAGAATGTAGTAAAGGGGCAAGAGGCTGGAAGAACGAAAACCAGCGATCAACATGCTAATGGAAAATGTGATGGAAGGAACCTATAGTGGAAAACAAGGGATGGGTGTGGTGGAAAGAATTGACTAAGAATGAGGATGGGCTGTTGTCCTACAGTACTTACTGAAGACCTCCAGTAATGAAGAACTTCCTCCCATTCTCCATAACTCTTCAGTCTACACACATTGAGGTGGAGCCTCTGATCAGAGGGTTCAACCAATCTAAAATTGACCTCTTGTACATGGAAGACTGACTTAGAAATTAAGAGACACAAGAGAGCTTATCCAGGTTATTTAACCTCCTCTTGCTCTCTTTTATAAAAAAAAAAAAAAAAAAAAAAAAAGGAGTTGAATTCAATCTGTGAAATCTGTTAAAAGACCCTTACTGTGATATTCTGTGATTTTATAATCAAAACCGCAAGTCTGGATGGACTTGGAAGCCAAAGGTTTCTAGGAGGATCATATACCAACCTTACAAGATTCTTCTCATTCAAGTGGGCACCAAGTAGTCCTACAATGTCAACTAAATTTAATTCTCAGGGCATAATTTGTCACTGAAAAGCATGTGTTGTTTGTTTGGGATTAGGTGGCCAGCTCTGGTCTATGCAGGGAAGTGGCAAAAGAGATGGAGCTAAAACTAGAGTCAGATTTAGATCAACAACCCATGTCAGCCATCTCTTTTCTGTCTTACTCTTTGTCTAATCAAGTACTACCCAGAAGTAATAGAAATCAGTTTATATCATTAGTGAAGGACAGGGCACTCAGAAGAATTAGGTAGAAACGTGGGTGAGCACAAATGATTACAATTTCTCCATCTAGCAACACACAGATTTTTTGATCTGTTCAAATCAGACTAACATAGTCACCTCAGAATAAATAATTCTTTCTTACTGCTTGATTTCTCATTCTTAGTTTTTCCAAATATGTGTCTTAGTTTATTTCTATTGCCAGATTTCTTTTTTTTCATATAAAGTCATTGTTTCATTAATCTTCCATATTGCCTTATGAGTTTTGTCAGATTCTTATATTTCATTGCAAACCTGCTTTGTGAAATCTTATCGTTTCCTACCTTCATCTTTTCATTTTTCTCTTGTTCTCAGTAGTTTGGTGAATGTGAATGTGATCGAAGCTAAGATTACATCACCTTTAATAAAGGAAAAAATATAGAATATGTAGAAATCAGATGAGCTTATAGAGAAAGAAATCAATCAGGTTGGCAAATTGCATCTGTGGGACAAAGTGCAAAATGCTTGTTTCATGTAGTATTTACTGAACAAGTTTGTGGAAAAGATGGTTAGAATGTACACGGAAAAGTAAGGAACCATTTTGTTCAATTTAAATGACATTGATGTATTTTTACGTTATGATATCTTTCAATGTTTCCAACAATCCCTGATGTAGTATTTTACACAATTGTCTCAAAGGGCTTTCAGAGATAAAAGTATACATCTAACATTGTAAATTGGTTTCCAATCTATATATAATAGAAACCTCTACAGTCACTCCACAAAATTCAATAGATCAAGAATTGCATCATAGCTTGGAAATTTGGGGGAAGTTGAGGTTTTTGAATAACCCTCAAAGACCACAGTTAACTGTCCTTGCTTTTAATCAATCCCAGTTCAAATGGCATATGGGCGATTTTCTGTAGGGCCAAGTAATCATGTTATGCTCTTTTTTTTGTTCACTGAGAAGTCATAATGTTGGTTTTATAGAGCCAGAAAATTATTCTTCCAAAATTAGCAGAAGTGACAAAATGACTTTTCTTTCCTTATGGTTATTAAAGCTACCAATATAGTTATCCTTTCTGAAGTCACTGCTCAGTTTATTGTTTTTTTTTTTAAAGATTTATTTATTAGAGTGTGATGAGAGAGAGAGAGAGAGAGAGAGAGAGAGAGACGAGGTGGCGGGTGTAGAGGAAGAGAGAATGCTAAGCAGACTTTCTGCAGAGAAAAGTCTCTGTGAGCAGAGAGCCCAATGCAGGGCTTCATCTCATAAAACTGAGATCATGACCTGAGCCTAAACCAAGAGTCAGAGGTTCAACCAACTTCACCCAGGCGCCCCAATAGGTTGTTTTTATTGTTATTTATCAAAAGCAAACATTCCAGCAAATTACACCCTCCCGATCAAGTGGGCACATCCTTCCTATGATGTCTGTAAATAAGGGTATACAATAGGAGAGATGTTCTTATAAAAACTTGCATTCTTTTTCATCTTTTTATCCTAAAAGAAATCCCAAAACAATAGTGGAGAAGAACATGGTAGATTGTATTTGAGTTATTCCAACAACAAAAGAATGTGTTTATTTTGAAGATAGAACAAAGATGGGACTGTAGTTGGGTGACTTCCGATAAAGACATCTCTGCTAATGAAAACCATAAACATAACCCAGAGCTACTTTCTGTAAAATATATCCCTAGTAAACATCAAAATATCAAACTAAAATTAGCAAAAGGAATTGTCGACAAAGGCTTTATTAAAAAACAGTTGCAACAGGGTGTGAAATTGTAGTTACAGCTCACATAGCTCTTCGTTACTTATTTGCAATTTTAGTTGGATTTTCTTATTTCTCCTGCCTGTTGCTGCAATTAGCCATTAAGCTGGGAGAAACTACCTTTTCTACATCACACAGGAAATGCCTGTAAAGTTTGCAAAAAGAACAAGGAAAGCAAGCTACACGGTTACATGAAGAGACCAACTAATGTAGGAACAGAAGAATATTCATTGCATAATCACTGAAAACTTGTCAGCAAGCAAAAGAGGATATTTAACTGACAATTAATTAAAAACAGATTTCCCTTGTGTCCTTGTAAAGACCTCCTATATATCATTTTTATTTTCTAGTTTAAAATAATTTATAGTTTTCATGGTAAATTGGACAATGTGCAAGAATAATACTATATTACCTAAAAATGCTCAGGTCAGAAATGATTTCTGTGCAGGCACCAGCTGTGGGACCAGTGTTGGGGCAAGGGTTTCCCCTTACACACTCACTGGCCATTGTGCCCAAACATCTCAGCTGCTCTCATCATATAACGCTGTCTTCAGCAGACACAGTTTTTTTAAGAACCATCCTATTTAAACCTTTCAATGATAGATTTTTTTAAATTAAAACATTGTATTTTTAAAAGTAGTATGCAAATATTTTCCACAGTTTAATTCCTATAGAAAATATTTTCTGCTTTTTATCTTCTAGAATAATGCACAGATGGGTAAATTTATTTTAAGATTTAAAACTAAATCCATGTATATAATGGTAAACAAGCATGAACAATTTAAAGTTTCAAGGGTGTCATGTGTTACCTAATGAAAATTCTGATCTATGACTTTGAACTCCTGTGTCTTGAGTCTAGGAATACAATATGTCAAGGAAAAAATAACAGCTTCCCCCCTCCAAAAAAAAAAAAAAAAAAAGATGCATGTAATTAAGTTTGCAGGAGTCATTTCTTGAATCCTGGCATGTTTGGGGAATGTACAATGCCTAATATTAAGAATATTATTAGGTACTCAAGTACAGGAATTACTAAGCTTTCAATCTAATTTTCATTCTATACAACTGCATTGTTCGTTTTCCATTCTCAGGTCCTCTGTGTTCAGACATGAAAACTGTCTGACTTGCTTAGAGTTTCCAGTTTAACCTTGCTAGTAAAACCTGAAATAATACCATGGCTTACTTTTCTACTCTGGCGGAGCCAGCATGATACCAATGAGCTTCATTGCACAATTGATGTTCATTGCTGTCATTCCCAAATTATACCAGATAACTGTGGTCAGAACAGTGCTCTGCTAAAAATGCTTTATCCTGGGTCAGATGGGAATACAGTGATATCGGGCTGCCACCTGGGGAGGCTGCCCAACCACAGGTCACCGGGTGGTTTTCCAGTGACAGCGTTCCTGACAAGCCTTTCTTAGGTGATAACGTTCTAGATCCTGTGCAAAACTTTGCAATCTCAGATACTTGATGCCATCAGAGGACACAGAATGAATTGAGGTGGGACCACACTAATCAGAGTCAAGAGACAGAAATGTGGAAAAATCAGAATGCCTCTGGATTGATTTCACAAGATAAATTATAATTTCCAAGCAGAACAGACGTGCATGATAGCTGGTCAGTGTATTTTTTTTTTCCCTGAGAAGCCAGATTATAATCAGAAGGTTGCTTAATGAGCAGAGGTTTGGAGCAAAGGGAGTTAGCTGGTTGCATGATTTGAATGTTTAGTGGATCAGACTAAGATAAGCTGATGCAATCTCATTGCTGCACACAGCTATAGGCTAGAGTTTTTACAGAGAGCGTCACTCCTGCGTGTGAGCTCCGGCGTCCCACTGACCAGATCTGTGACCTTGGGAAACAGTCACCCCACGTGTCGGTGTGCTTCTGTGTAAAATGAGCTAGGACTAGCACCTACCTTAGGGTTATTGTGAAAATTCATTCTTCTGTTTTTCATTTCCAACTATTTATTAAATACTTACCATGTCCTGGGCATTATTTTAGGCACTGAGGAACAGCAGTCAACAAAATGAACGAAAATCTCTATCCTCATGAAGTTCATGTTCTAATAGCAGGCAATCAAAAAGTAAATAAATGACAGTCTGCTAGACCCTAATGGTTGCCACAGAGAAAAATAAAACAGAGAAGGGAAAATAGCCAGGGCAATGGAGTTCCTTTAAATACAGTGAAATACTAAATGTAAATATGATAGCACCTGGACCATCATATTTCTTATTCTAACTTACTGTAACTACTACTCTCATTTTTTTCTTCCATGAGGAACATGCAGAGCCTAGCCCCATATCCTGGGGAGAGTGCTAGGCACACAAACCAGTTCTGCTGCCATCTGCCCCATTTGTTCCAAGCTAACTACCTGCTTCCTGGTTGACATAGTTGCTTTTAGATGTGTTAGTCCCGTTGATTAATTCATAGTTGAGGTTTTCTTTGTTCTGGAAGACATTTTATCATTGAGGTGTCATTATACACATTTCATTTATCACAAGTTGAGCTTTTAGGTCTAACTCCAAGCGTTTTAAAGGTGTCTATATATACTTAGAGCATTATGTAGGACTCTTTTCTAAGATATGATCATGAAAAGGATTCTAGTACTTCACAATCTCAAGAAAGGGTCTTGGGAACTGGAAATCAGAAGCCTGTATTCTAGTTCTGACTTTCTCATTATCTCTGTGGCACTGGTTAAAAAATGATAGCTATACCTTAATTTTCCTCTCTTGTGTCTTGGGGATACCTGGGGCT
The DNA here is from genome assembly GCF_053574225.1 of Canis aureus. Classification (NCBI taxonomy): domain Eukaryota; kingdom Metazoa; phylum Chordata; class Mammalia; order Carnivora; family Canidae; genus Canis; species Canis aureus. The sequence goes on from NC_135635.1 coordinate 21,546,288, forward strand.
GCCCTTCACAGGATTTATGAGAGAATAGAATGAAATAATAAATATGAAAGAGCAACAAACTATTTAAGGCATTATGTGATTGAAATAGTACCAATTTTAATGTTATTAATCATTTCTCCTCCACTTTTACTTTCTTTTTTTTTAAGATTTATTTATTTATTTATTCATGAAAGAGAGAGAGAGAGAGGCAGAGACATAGGCAGAGGGAGAAGCAGACTCCACGCAGGGAGCCCAATGTGGGACTCGATTCCGGGACTCCAAGATCACACCCTGAGCTGAAGGCAGCGCTAAACCGCTGAGCCACCCGGGCTGCTCCCTCCACTTTTACTTTCATATCTATTCTGATTTTTTGCCCACAAATCTAAGAGAAATTGAGATGATAAAGCCTGAGAATCTAAGGGCTGAAGGAACTAGTCCAACCTCCCAGTCCAGCTCAGGAATCCCTCTCCTAAGGGAAGATCCGAGAACAAAAGTGACTCACCCAAGATCAGCTGCCAGGAGGCTCCCTATCTTATGCCCTCCCAATTATGCATTCTTCAACTACCTTACAAAGAGTGATGAGGGAGGGTGAGATGCTGAGCAGGATACAAGAAAGGTAGCTGTCAGTGGGATTGGATAGCTACATACTGGTTGGGCTTTGATGTTATACCAAGAGACCAAGGTGTTTAGATTTGATCGATTAGGAAGTGATGGTGTTCAAGCAGAAGAGCAGCCCATGATGATGGATGGGTTGTTTTTTTTTTTGATGGTTTTTTTTTTTTTTTTTTGCTTTTTAAAGATTTATTTATTTATTGGAGATAGAGAGAGAGAGCAAATGGGAGGGGCAGAGGGAGAAGGAGAGAGAATCTCAAGCAGATTCCTTGCTGAGGGTAGTGATCCTGAGATCATGACCTCAGCTAAAACTAAATGTCCTGATGTTTAACAGACTGCACCACCCAGGTGCCCTTATGATGATGGTTTTAAGAACCCTGGAAGCACTATGGTAGAGGAAAAGAATACGACATGAGAGATTTATTAATAAACAAATGTAAGTAATCAGGGACTAACCAGAAGTAGCAGGTGGGGGAGTGATGATAGTAAAAGTCTACCCACATTCTTGCATGTGTGCATCCACCCCCAGATGCGGGGTGCTTGCTGGGCTGAGTGTGCCAGGCAATAAGCAGAAAAAAAATCTAAGTGGTCTTGATGTGCATGTGACAGCAGGGAAACCTAGAAAGACATGTTTTCTAGAATGTTATGTTGGCTTTTAGATTTTCAAAAGCACTATGTAAATTGTTTTATTTTCAATAAAGAATACATCCTTGTGAGCTCTGGGTTTGATCTTCAGCCCAGGGTGGAGATAAATTGCCAGTGACCAGCTCTGAGGGAGAGCCTGTCCAGTGCTGTCAATGAACTAGGCCAGGTGGCAGGCTGCTTTGCGCACCATCTGGTGACGTGTGGCTGCAGGTAATTGCAGCCTGCTTAATGGAGCCTGTAGCACTTTGACCCCAGCTGGAAGCCTGGGAATGCAGTGCCCTCCAGCCCCTGGATTCCAAGCCACTTCGAGGCGGGGCATATCAAAAACATCTCGTTGCCTTGCTCCAGCTGTCATAAGTGAACTTGTTACAGTGGAATTCTATGCAATAAGACAGTGATACTGTGACTCAGGGAATGAGCACAGGAGATGCTATATTAAAAGTGGGATTTGGCTGGTAGAAAGTTTACACTGCACATTGCATCAGCTACTTTCATCCTATAAAATTTGACTTTGCAATAAAATGGTTGTCAGTATAAATAAGATTTTTCTAAATTAGCTGCCTAACCTGGTAAAACACATCAAAATAATCTCTCCCTCATTTTTTACAGTAGGCATGTCTTTGGAATGTTGCATATAAATGTATTTTGTATTGAAAATTGAATCAGGCTTCTAATGCATCTGGGGAAATTGTCACTTACAGAAATCCTGTGGTTCTTCCTTTAGGAAAGAAGTCTTTTGAAATGAATAGTAAATAATGTATTTGGGGTTCTTTTATATATCACATTAGCCTAAAGGCACCTGTCTTTTAAGTTAAGATAATTAGATTACCTTTTTTTCCAGAAACAGCTGGTAATTGGGCACAATCTAAACCAATACAGTCAACATTATATAGTAGTATTGCCAAATCATTCCCCACATTTTTCAGCAAATTAAAAAAGTATTATGAAGCAATAGGGTGTGGGGGAGGCAGATTACTCTGAGGAGCAAAAATGTGGGAAACTTATGTTCAGTCTTCTGTGACACATAAACTATGACCAGGGATATAAATCAAAGCCAAATACCTTAAGTAATGTTGAATAGATGTTTCTATAATTCCAATAAAGAGCGTCATTCCCAACCCAACCCAACCATTAAATTGAGGCTTGAGTAGCTTGAGGCTACTGATAACATTCTTCTAAATTCTAAACAAGTACCCCAGATTCCAAAAAATGATTAATCTTTGGGATGAATGACTACAATAGCTTTTAAAAATATTTATGACTGGCACATAAAGCTGTAATCAAATTACATCAAAATCTTAATAGAAAGAAAAATGTATATTCATATCTGCCTGGTGACATTTATAAGATGTAACAGAACATCTATTGGAGAGCTAAGGATAAATTTGAGTTCAACAGGACTTGGAAATCTTGGCTACTAATACTGGCAAAACCATCAATTTTCCATTCCTGGTGATAAATTTTAAATCCAAATAAATCTTGTTTGTTAGGACATGAAAAAGCTTGTCAACATCAAAGTTAAGTAGGCATGCGTTCACTGGCAGTATACTGAAGCCACAAACTGGGCCAAAGTGCAGACATCCCCTATAATCTAATTTTCAAGCACAAGGTTATGGTGAACCCCAGAATGGCTTCAAGGGCAAGTCTTCTTTAACATGATTCATAGCATGCCCATGGGCTTTGGGACCAGGCAAAACTAAGGGTCAACATCATTTCTCCAAAACAGTAGTCCTTGAAGAGAGGTGACAAAGAGGCCAGAACAGGAGAGGGAAGAGATAAACTTGATGTGTGGAAGTGGTTCTCTGCGTCCATTGGGTAAGATAAATAAAAGAGAGGAAGTAAAAGGGGTTTAATAGTGTATTTAGTAAAATGTGGAAGAGCTGAAACACCCTAGGAAAAAAAGCCTCATAGCTGTCTTTCAAAGTAACAGTCCAGATACACAAATGGGGTCAGCTCTGTGTGGGCCTAGGAAGCCTGACCACAGGCTGCCCTTGCAGAGAAACCGAGACAAAAATAGCATTTTCCCATTCTGGGGGTGGTGTGCCAGTGATTTTCAAATAGTTGATTTTGAAAGCCTGACTTGTGGAATTGACATTTTAGAAAGTGGACGCGTAAAGGCAAAAGTTGTGTTTGGGGATATGGAACAAATGAATGGGCTCCTCATTCCCACAAGGTGACTCAGCAGTGAGGTGGGGCAAAGTGGAGAGAAAACCCTCTTTAACTCCCAAATACCATCTAGTATGGGAAAATTGAAAAACTCACTCTGGGGTGACTCCTTGTTCTGGTCCCTGAAAATCTGTTGACTTCTGGGATGTCATGATCCATGAGGCCAGCTATAGATGACTTCTTCCACTCACTCTGTCCTCTTTGCCGCCAGCTACGTGCTGCCACATGCTATACCCACACTGCCCTACCCTAACTCCCATTCCATTCTCCTCCCACCAGAAGCATGTGATACATGTCAGCACTCTTTTTCCCCACAAGTGAAAGGCATTGCATTGGTTCCTCTACATCATTTTATCAAATCCTTATAGAAATCCTAAAATATAAGTGTTATCCGCATTTTCAGAGAAACTTAAATAATAATCTTCTCTGATCACACACCTAATGACAGGCAAAGCTGGGATTCAGACAAATATTGGAGTCACAGCTTGCTTTACTTGTTCTCTGCCCTCTAAGCATCCTCTTATTTGGAGACTGTCAAGAGTGGTTTTACCTTGGTTGGCATTAACATGGAGCATGGACCCTCCCGGCATGGCACAAGTCCCTTTACCTCTTACCTGAATGTTCCCCACCTCTGGACCTTTGTAAAAATTGCAGTAGCCATAGCAGAACACTTTTCTGTCTCTGCATCCTCCATTTTGACCTCTGCCTTTTTTCAGCCATCATTTATTGAAAGCCTACTATGAGCCAGACACTTTTCTAGGCTCAAAGAACATGCACAACAAAACCAAATGAGCCCTCCTAGAACTCGTGCTCTATTATTGGGAACAGACAAATAATAGTTTAATGTAGATCATGTCAGAGAATGAGGAGGAAAAAACAAAGCAAGGTAAAGGAATAGACAGGGATGGAGCTCTATTAGATTGGACAGTCAAGGACAGCATTTCTGGGGAGATAGTTTGAGCAGAAACCTCAAGGGATAAGTGAGCAAGCCATGGAAAGATTTAGAACCAGGAAGAGCCAGTCTGACAGGGATAGGCTGGACGTGAGGGAGGACCAGCTGGACAACCCATGTGGCTGGAGCTGGTGAGGAAGACAAATGGTGACCAAGGATGTGGGAGGGGAGAGGGATAGACTGGATCATGCAGGGGCCCCCTAGGCTAGGAAAGGAGCTTAGATTTGATGCTAGGAAAATGTATTATTAAAAAAATATGTCAGTACTTTCACTTTTTGGTGCAATGTCAATTATTTGTAATACACAAAATTCACCCTTGACAAGAAAATGGGTAGAACATACTAGAGTAAACAGTTTCAATCCACAAAACATTCACCAGCTGGTAGATTTTAAATTGCTCCTGACCCCAAAGGCAGAATGAGTAGGGGGTAAAGAGAGACCTTATTAAAGATTGTGATCCAACAGCAGCCTTTTCACTTTATTCTTTTTGCCATAAGCACACCCTGTACAAATCCTGCCTTGCATGGTTCTATCCTAGGTGTGTATATAGCTGTAGGTGTCTGGGTATGTTCTGTTTTCGATGGCTCTCTTTAAAAAAGTTTTAAAAAATCGAATATTGGCTATTTATAGGTTTCAGACCACCAACAATTAGCAAGAGCAAATGCCCATCTAGCCCAGTGACCTGGACTGTTTGTCCTGCAGCTTCTTCACCGCTGCTACCTTGGCACCCACCCCTTCTTGCCACCTGCAGCAGCTCATGGCCACAGGGCCCACAACCAGAGACACTGAACAGGGTTGATGCCCATTCTAACACCTACCTGTTCCAAATTAGGCCCAACTAGGAATACTGCAACTTAACTCTGGTACTGACCACTAAGAGCTAACACAGTTAGAGGATGTGGTCCCTCTTACATCAGACACCAACCACACTTGGAGTGTTCTTAGGCCACCTGCATTTCTCAACAGACTGGTTATAAATTCAGGGATTCCCACCCCCCCTTCAGGCTCAATGATTCACTAGACCGACTCCCAGAACTCAGGGAAACACTGTACTCACAATTACATTTTATTATAAAGGATACAAACCAGGAGGGTCAATTACATGAAGAGATGGTTGGGACAAGGTTTTGGAGGAGTGGGGGGACAAAGAGCTTCTGGACCCTCTCCTCACAGAATCCAGCTTTGTCACCTCCTTGTGCATCAGAGTATTTACAGGAAGCTCCACCAAACCTCAGTGTCTAGGGGTTTTATTGGGCATTTATTACATAAGCCTGATTTGTGGAATCATGGGCAATATGATTAAACTCAACGTTCAGCCTCCCTCCCCTCCCTGGAGGTCAAGTGAACTCAAAATCCCAACCCTTTATTTATTTATTTTTTTTTCCAACCCTTTAATCAAGTGTGATTGGTCTTTCCAGTGAATCTCTTCCATCCTGAAGCTGGTCAGGTATGATCCAATGGGCTTGGGAAGAATTAAGACATTTCTATCATTTGGGAAATTCCAAGGACCTAAGAGTCTCCCCCTAGGGACCAGGGACAAAGACCAGCCTGGTTATTATACAACAGTGCCCCAGCCACAGGGAGGCTGATGGATCTGGGAGGGGGCAAGTCAGCCATGGGAGGAGGGCAGCAAGGTAGGTAGAAGCAAGCTGGAGGAGAAATGTAGGATTAAGATGAGCTTGTGCTACTATGGGGGCCATGAACTTTTATATATATGGTTTCAGCTCTCAGGATGTTTTCCAATGTAATTGAGGAGTCAAGATATATGCCTAAATTAGGAACCAATCTAAAAGTCAGTCAATATACATTGTACAATGTCTCAGGGCAGCATCTGAGTCCCAATCAGCACCGAGCCCTGTGGACAACAGCCAATAATAACCAAGCATTACATTGTTTCATCTGACTGGCTTCATCATGTATCAGAAACAAGTTTTACTCATAGGAATTGCTTTAGTAATTTTTTTTAAGATTTTAGTGATTTATTTGAGAAAGAAACAGAGAGAGCTTCTCTCTTTATCTGATACAGACAGATAGTAATAGAGAGATGAGTGGGGAGGAAAAGAAGAAGCAGACTCCCCACTGAGCAAGAAGCCCCACATGGGGCTTGATCCCAGGGGGATCATGACCTGAGCTGAGGGCAAATGATTAACCAACTGAGCCACCCTGGCGCCCCTGCTTTAGTATTTGAATTTTTCAGTCTTCTCTCAGGTTGAAATTCGGTAAAAACAAATAAGAAAACGTTTCAAAAAATGGAAAAAAGGCTAAAAGGCATAAAACCTGAATAGCCTACACTTAATAATTGAAGGATTTATTTGTGAAACTGCACAAAAACTAGGAATGCAACACCTGCTGCAAGATCAACAATTGCTTCCACACTGCAATTGTGTAAAACTGCTGGCTCATGGTGTAATTCTTGTTCACCAAAACTCTGTACTTTCTGTGACTTGGCATTTCATAATTATAATCAGCCAGGAGCCATTCATTATTCAAAAAGAACCACCATCCTCTGGAGTGATAGTATATTATACTCTTCTTGCAGCCCCATCAGGCAACCCAAAACTCTCCTTCATCGTTGGCAATCCCTCTTATTCATCCTACCCGAAATTACCTCACTTCTTGTCACTGTGTAACAGCTGCTTGGAAGAGTTTGTGTCATCACCTGTGGCTGCTGTTGCTCACTGTGTTCAGTACCATATGGGCCATCGACCCGACTAGTCAGCTGTTGATGCATTGATGGCCACGGTAAAATTCTAGTTTAAGCTGTGCACCATGCTGCCATGGGTCTAAGTCCCAGAGCCAGCTAGACAGTGGCCACAGCTATACTCAGAAAAGCTATCATCTAAATGAAAGTTCCGGCCCATTTTGACATCACACCCACTTGCCCCTATCCCAGAAGAGCATATTGGTTTGGACTCAATTCAGATTTTTTTTATTTAGCGTCCCTCAATCTGCATGATGTCCTATTTGAAAAATCTAGTAAAGGAATTTTAGCACTTTGGTGCTAATGAAGACGTTTGGCCTGAGTGTAAGATTTCTTTGGTGCATCCTGGCACATCATCTTGGTCCAATTTTGAATTTATTGTTAGGTCTGTGTTGTGCTGACCTAAAAGAACCACTTCAGATCTTTATCCTGACCATGCCCCAGATCTTTGGTGATGGACATCTGAAACAATTTAGAGGCTGGTGGAGAGGCCAGTGATGATAAAGTCTAAGGGAAAAAACAATTGGGTTTTCTACAAGGTCATTAGAATAAAGGAGAAATTCCAGAGAGGGTTATTGTAAATCCATTTTGTAAGAAAGATGGGAAATAATGAAATGAGAGTTGCAAATATGGATCACTCCCATGAGAAATGTCAAAATATTGACAATTTTAAAATGACCAAAATACTTATGACTTCCTAGTTGATAGTATCTCAAAATGGACCTCTCAGCACTTTATATATGTAAATGAAACTCTATCTACGGAGGCCACACTAATTCTGTTATAGAAGTCTTTCATTCTTCTGACTAGTTGATCCAGATACCATAAGTGATAGCCCAGGTTTTAATGGAAGCTAGAGGGACTATAGTTTTGACTATAACAGTTCAGGTTATACCCCTGTCTCTGCATTATTTTTAATAGCACTCCTTTCATGCTCAAATGTGTCCCTGTTTAGCCAACCAATTATGTGATTATTCCATCAGTGTGTATCATGAGTGCAATTAAGAATTTTCATTAAGGCTCATCCAATGATTAGTGGTGTTAAGGTATCACTGGTTAGGTCTTGTGGTATCTGGAGTGCTGGCTACCAAACTTTAGTGTACGTTGGAATCACCCAGAGGGCTATTAAAACACAGATCCCTGGGCCCCAACCTTGGAGTTTCTGATTCTGCAGGTCTGGGGTAAGGTCTGAGAACTTGCATTCCTAACCATTGCCCAGTTAGTGATAATGCTGCTAAGCCCAGAGGAGACACAACTTGAGGACCATCAGCTTTTTTCCTCCGTTTGGGTAGAATTTGTAAGATGAAGAGGAAGACTTAAAGACAGCCCAAAAGGTAAAAAAAAGAAAAAGTTTTAATATAAAGGACTAGTAAAAGAACATCAGTTGGTGAGCTGACCAGCTACAAACTCATTTTAATCAGATTATGGTGGTTAAAGCTCTGTGGGGTTAAAGCATTTTTCCCATGTGGTGGACTCCACACTGAGCTGTGCTTGGCAATTTTGAAATTTGGTGACTTCATTAGCATGCTCTCAAGGAACAAAAAGAACATTATTATTATTATTATTATTATTATTACTATTATTATCCCAAATGAGGAATTTAAGTAGCATTTTAGAAGATTTACCCATTTTTTTTAGTATGAGACAAACTTATATGTGCTCCATACATACACATGAGAAGAAAAGACAGTGAAATTCAAACAGTAGTAGATGCAGTTACTACAACAGATTTTTAAAAAATATTTATTTATTGTTTTAGAGAGAGAAAATGTGAGCTCATGCATGTGAGGGGGAAGGGCAGAGAGATACAGAGAGAGAGACTCCCCACTGAGCGTAGAGCCCGATGTGGGGCCCAATCCCACAACCCTGAGACCATGACCTGAGTTGAAATCAAGAGTCAGATGCTTAACCGACACTATATAGACACTGTATAGAAAATTGTAGACATAATGTTCTCTGAGCTCTACATAGAAGTCTGTTATAAGGGACGCCTGGATGGGTCAGCAGTTGTGCGTTTGCCTTCAGTTCAGGGAGTGATCTCAGAGTGCCAGGATCGAGTCCTGCATTGGGCTCCCTGCGTGGAGTCTGCTTCTCCCTCTGCCTGTGTCTCTGCCTTTCTCTCTGTGTCTCTCATGAATAAATAAATAAAATCTTAAGAAAAAAGAAATCTGTTATTATTAACTCTCCTTCTAATCAGTCACATAAAATGGAGATGATTATATTTGAGAGAAATATAGGGAGAGTTGTGTCAAAATATCAGATAGCACTTGCAGAAAAGCTGTTCTGACTTTTAGAAGGAATTTTATCAACTTGTAAATTAACTGAAACATGCACTGAGCCAAATTATTCTTTTTATGATTAAAGCACAAAACGGAACCTATTTGAACCTCAGCATGATTTGAAAATCCAAAACCCTCTCTTAAGACTGCTTCTAAAAAAAAAAAAAAAAAAAAAAAAAGACTGCTTCTAGAGGATGAGAGCATGAGGATATCCAGACATATTCTTTCATAAAGTTTGCGCAGACCCTTCTGTAAGAGTCTGGCCCCCAAATTCTCAGATGTATCTTTCTCTAGGCCACTGTGAGTCTACTGCCGCCATAAGCTATGCAGCATTTTCCCAATCATATTTAAAATATAAACTGCACTTTTTGTTTTTATTGTTGACATTTTTTATTTTAAAAACAGAATGATCTTGATGAAATATGTTTTTCATCATCATAATCAAGAAAAGTGGTATCCAAAGTACATATGTAGATATAGAATAACAAAGATTCAGAAAAAAAGATTACTAAACCATGAATCCAGGAAAGTAAAAATAATTCAGGTCGTGGCACATTCTAAGGTCAAGAGACTTTAAGTTTTTAATTTTAATTCCAATATAATGTTAATTATATAATTTCAGGTGTACAATATAGTGATTTAGCAATTCTGTTCATTACTCACTGCTCATCATAATTGTACTCTTTAAGAGAAGAGGTGTCTTAGGACACCTGGGTGGTTCAGTTGGTTAAGCGTCCAACTCTTGGTTTTAGCTCTGGTCAAGATCTCATGGGTCATGAGATTGAGCCCCTCTCCCCATTCTTTCTCTCTCTCTCTCTCAAATAAATAAATCTTTAAAAAAGAAGGAAGGAAGAGAAAGGGTGCCTTTGGTGTATTAGATTTCCACGGTCATCCTGGTTCTGCCATGATCTTCTGGTATGTGACTTTGGATCAGTGGTTTAATTTAAACTATCTTTAAGGATTTCATCATCTCTATTAGTTAAGGACATTTGTCAGTAGTGTTTGTAAATTTGTAACAACCAGCTCTGGTTTCCATGGTGTAAGTAATCCCACCGTGGCTGATTTCAGGCTACCAACATGGTGTCACTGAATGCAGATGTTGGAACACGATGGCACGACCCCGTTCTCTTCTCTGGGGAAACAGCTATGTGGTTCTGGCCTAATAAATCACTGAGAGGCTAAATTATCCAGTCTGTTTGTTCACATTAATCATGCTAATGAGGTATTTTGATCTCTGTGAATGTAATCTTAACCTACAAGAAATAGTGCTGTCAAGTATGCATTTTCAAACACTCATTTACTGATTTCAAAGCCCCCTTGGCTGGCATTGTTACCATTCTTGCCAAAGCCACCATTAATGCCCACCTGCAGATGGTGGTCTCCCCATAAGAATCTCTATCATGTCCATTCTCCGTGCATTCTCCATGCTGCAGCCAAAGTGTTCGGTTTTATTTTGTTTGTGTCTGTGTGTGTGTATATGTATGTGTGTTTGTATTTTTGCTGTAAACCAGGAATTGCCATTCGTCTGTTGGGAGCCCAAATCCTCTTAGCTCCCTCTGTATACAGAGCTTGTCCATAACTCATGCCTGCTCCCATCTGGTTTCTTACCTTCTACCACTCCCTGTCTCTCACATGGTACCTCACTTGAGTTACCCAGTCTTCTTTATGTTCTTCAAATATGCCAACATCATGTTCAGCTTGGGTCATTTACATTATTATTCCCTAAACTCTGTCCTCTCATTTCTGTGCAAAGTTATCTCCTCCTTGTCAGTCAAACATCACCTCCCATAGCAGCCTTCATGGCCTACCCCGTCTATAGTAACACCTTCTTCCCCCAAGATAATTTTCAAACCATCATTTTCTTCAGAGTGCTTACTCTTACCTGAAATTATTTCGTTGATGTTGATTTATCGTCATCTTCATCATTCACCTTCCATTAGAATATAAGCTCCAAAAAAAGCAAGAACTCTTTCTGAACTGTTTAGTGTTTTAGCCAGTACCAGGAAGAGTATTTACTACCTAGTAGGTGCTCATTAAATACATGTTGAAGAAGAAGAGAAAGGAAGGATATTTGCTTTGGATTAGTAAAGAACAACCAAAAAAAGAAATAGTTCATACTAACAATATATCTTATTGAAAAAAATCAGGTTACCCAACTTACCTATATCATTAGTGCCATATGCAACAACTCCATTTTACCAACAATATATGTTAGGTGCCTGTGTCATACAGGTTCTATCAAATGGGTGTTCTTTACAAAAAGAAATCAGAAATGGATACTCAAAAGTTTAAAAACTAAGCAGTTCACAAATTTGTCCTCTGTGTAATTGTTTACCCATAAATAATTAATAATATCATAAGAGCATCCAAATTGGAACGGAAGAAGTAAAACTATCACTATTTATAGATGACATAATATATAGAGAAAATGCTGAAGACTCCACCAAAAAAAAAAAAACTGTTAGAGCTAATCAGCAAGTTCAGGAAAATTTCAGGATACAAAATCAGTATATAAAATTCTGATAATGAACTCTATCAGAAAGAGAAAATTTTAAATGTCCTTTACAATTGCATCAACAGAGCAAAATACCTACAAATAAATTTAACAAAAGAGACGAAAGATGTGTATGACAAAAACTACAAGATATTGATGAAAGAACTGGAAGAAATCATAAATAAGTGAAAAGATATTCCATGCTCACATATTGGAAGCATGAATATTATTAAAACATCCATATTTCCCAAAGCAATCTAGAGTTTCAGTGCAGTCACTATCAACATTCCAATGGCATTTTTCAAAGAAATAGAACACATAATCTAAAAAATTTGTATGGAACCACAAAGATATCCCAAGTGGCCAGAGCAATCTTGAGGGAAAAAAAAACAAAGCTGGAAGCATCATGCTCCCTGATTTCTAACTATGTTACATAGCTCTAATAATTAAAGCAGTATAACATTGGTATAAAAACAGACACAAAAATGAATGGAATGGAAAAAAGAGCCCAGAAGTAAACACATGCATATATGGTCAATTAATTTGCAATTAATTAGTAGCCAAGAATATACAATGGGGAAAGGACAGTGTCTTCAATAAAAGGGTTTGGAAAAACATGCAAAAGAATGAAACTGGACCACTACGTTACGTTACACCACACAATCACACACACACACACTGGAATTTTATTCAGCCATAAAAAAGAGTGAAAACATCTGTGATAACACGAATAGACCTAAAGGGCATTATGCTAAGTGAAATAAGTCAGAAAGAGACAAATACAGCATGATCTTTCTTATATGTGAAACCAAACAAACAAGCTTATAGATACAGAAAACATGTTGATGGTTCCCAGGGGCAAAGGTAAGGGTTATGGGATAAATAAAATAAAATAAAATAAAAATATAAAATAACTGAAGCATCAGACATGGTTGGATTCAGGGGCTTGAAAATAATTAATGAAAAATGAAGATCAGTTATCAGCTAGGTAATGAAAATTACTATCTTCTCCTTGGTAGTGATTTCAGCTTGAAACTGGGTGCTACTGAATCCAGCTTCCACCAGTGAGAACTACAGAGGTGCCACAGACATTTAACCTCTGGCATGAGCCGGGTGGCTCCCACCAGGCTTTTGGGACTCGTTCATTCACTAAGCATTGACTGATTTACCAGATAGTTACTAAGTATTACCAGTACCAGGCCCAGTGCTTGAGCTAGAGGGATGAATGAGACAGATGCAAATTCCTGCCTTCATGGAGTTGTATTTTAGCAGGGCAAACAGACGTGAAATACAATAAGTAAGTATATCATATCGTGTGCTAGGAAGGAGTTCCTGGTATGGAGGAACAAATACACCCAGGGAAGGGGGATGAGAAAGCACTGCCTATGGCAAAGTCGAGGAAGATGACCTTGAAGACAATTTTGAGGAAGATGAGGACAGATATGTGAGGGATTTCAGAGAGACTGGGGCCTGACTCTTGTTTTATGTTCTCTTGCTGCTTATGAGAGGGTCAGTCCTCCAGGGCTGAGTGAGGGCCTGGGGGGTGGCCCAAAAAAAATCAGAGAGTAACTCAGGAGGGGTCTAGATTAAACAAGATTACTTGTGAATTAACAATCATTGCAGCTAGATGATGGGTCCAGTCTAGTCACCAAACTTAATATTTGGAATTTTCCATGATAAGTTAAAGAAAGGCACAAAAATATTTATTGTGAATCCTTACCAAGTTCATTAAATATTCTTTTATGCCATGATGTATAGTGGCTGTATAGTTCATCATACTATGATGTATCCTACTACCTTTGATCATTGGCTAATTTGTTGACACTTAAATTGTTTCCAATTTGTTGCTATTACTAAGAACACTGATGAAACTTTTCTACATGGTTCTTTGGGTCCATCCATGATTATTATTTTTACTTCATAAAAATTAATATCATATTTATTACATAACCATATATTACTTAACATAACTATTGTATAATTACTTAGCCATATGACTTGGATAAGGCCCTTAAGCACTCCAAAGGTTCATCATCTTTATTCTGGACAAAATTGGCCAGTGTTAAATAGCACTTGGTCCTATTAATTTCTCAATACTTGTACCAACCAGGATTCTTCATTGTAAACAATATCAACTAGCTCTGCTTATCTTAGGAAGAAAAAGGATTTGTGGAGGTATGTACAGAAGGTAGGAAAAGGTGACAATCAAGCTCAATACGAGAAGAATCCCAATGAAGGGAGCTGGCCGGGAGGTCCCACCTAGGGAGTGTGCCACTGCCACTGATGCTTTCTCCTGGAAGTTGGCCTCAACACCAGGTGGCTTCACTACAGCCAGATGTCACTGCTGCCACCATTGCAAACAGAAGGAATTCATATTGCTTCTTGGCATCACTTGTTCCTCATCCGAATCTCAGGCAGGAGCAAGTGATGGGCCAGTCTAAGGTCACACAACTGGCTCTCTTGCCACAGGGAGGACAGACAACGTAACACCCATGGCTGGATGCTGGATCCCGCCTCCCACCGAGACTCCATAGTGGTGGTCCCTGCAAATACAAGAAGGACATCACATGCTGAGTGGCCACAAATTGGACAAATGCCCACTCCAGTATTCCATACGCTGTTCAGAATACTTTGCCCCTGACACCCTGCCCACCACCACAGGATACCTGGGTGGCTCAGTGGTTGAGTGTCTGCCTTCGGCTAAGGGCATGATCCCAGGTCCATGGATCGAGTCCCTCATTGGGCTTCTTGCATGGAGCCTGCTTCTCCCTTGGCCTATGTCTCTGCCTCTCTCTGTGTCTCTCATGAATAAATAAATAAAATCTTAAAAAAAATACTTTGCCCCAATCTCACTGTGACGAGATCTCATTTTTGTCTATCACCAATGAGACTTTCAGATGCTCATACTTCAAATTATTTGTAGAAGAAATAGTTATATTCATTTTTTAAAAGATTTATGTATTTGAGAGAAAGAGAGAGACAAAAGGAGAGGGGGAGAGAGAGAGAAGCAGACACCCCACTGAGCACCAGGCCCGATGCAGGGCTCGATCTCACGAATCTGGGCCAAACCAAGAGTCAGACATTCGACAGACTGAGCCACCCAGGTGCCCTGAAATATTTGTATTCTTCGATAAAGTGGCCAAGAGAAACTTAAGGATAAAATATGGAAATTTAAAAAAATAAAAGTTTAAGAAAGAGTTAAAGTCTCAAGGATAAAAATATAGATTAAGTGGAGTCATGAATTGACAAGGAAAGAAAAACACAAACAGGAAGGGAAATGATTGGCTGTTCAGCTTAGCATTGTGCCCACTGCAATCTGTAGGGAGCATCTTGGAGCCATCTGGCATCCCCGACAGTCTCCTCTGATGTGCAAGTTTTACTTACTACTTGTGCGTGTGTGTGTGTGTGTGTGTGTGCGTGTGTGTCTATGGTCAGTGTTTCACACTTAACACCTATGTAGGCACACCAGCAGTAGGAATCTGGGGGAAATGCTGGGGCGGGTCCTTTGGTTCCTTGCTCACTCACAGCCACTTGGCAGACAGGCCCCCTGCTCACTGTATCACCAGGACCAATGACTGGGTTCCCATCCTGGGTCTGGTACTGTCCTGTATCTCAGATGAGCAAGCTGATGGCTCACAGCAGCTCTAAGCACTAGGCTCCACTCCCCTCTCTCTGGTTGCTGCTCCAAGTTGGGTCCATGCCCCATCCCTCATAGCCCCCCACTACCCCACTTCACAGGTACCCCACAGCCAGAGCCTTCTGCCGCTGAGTGTTCTGGCTATTGCCTGGTAATGCTGTTAGTTATTGACTAGTTATTGACTGTAGCTCCTAGCAGCCCTAAGCTACTGTTGGACCCATGCCCTCATCGGCCTCCCAGCCAAGGACCACTCTCTCTCACAGTGGCTCTCTGTCAGTGGGGGGCCTGGTCAGTTGGGAACAGATCAGAACCCTACCATTTGCAGATATAGCTGATGTGTTGTGTAGACACCCAATGTTAACTATGTCAGGGATTCAAAACAGAATCTACAGTTTTGCTCTTGTGTGCAGCCACTGCCCTCTCATCATGGAGGACAGGAAGCTTCTAAGAGGGAGCCTGGGAAGGAGGGAAGGATAAGGAACAGGAATGGGAAGCAGGGTGGGTTTTCAGGGACCATAGTCTTTGCTCACAGCCCTGCCTGCTGTCCACAGTGGGACCAGCCATCTTGGGTACAAAGCTAAGCTGAAGGGTCATCACCTGTACCATCATTTCCTTCTCAGGTCCCTACTGAGAGCCCTCCTCTCCAGCACTGGTGCATTTTCAGGTTACCTGGTATAGGCAGGCTTTGGAAATCCCAGTTCTCTCAACCTCCTAAGTAGCCAAGGCCCATCATCTAGCATGCAGCCCACCCCCAGAGAATGACTTTCTGGTCGGCCTACTGCCTGCAGAGCCTCTGCCCATTGCTGGAGGCCGCAACCTTCATTACCAGCTACCTTTTCCACTACCTAACTCCTCTACCAGTCTAGAAATATATAAGGACAGGAATCTTGACCCATGAGTCTTAGAAACTCCAGTGCCTAACACCCTTCCTAAGACACTTTTATAAGTTTTTTTTTTAATGTTTTGAGTCCTCTTTTCACCTGAGGAGGTCCACACTCACTTGCTTCACTCTGGATTACTAGGGTGAGGAAGCCATAGATAGGGGGGCCTGCACACATCCACCTCTGCAGAAGCTCAAGGCCTGCAAGGCTACGATGTGGTGGTGAGCATCCCAGCTCCCCTGCTCGCCCCACACTGGCAACAGGTCATTCTTGCTCCCACCTTGGCTGTGCTGCATAGGAAACAGGGGCTGTAGGATTACACCAGTGTCCAGTCCCTCCCAGCTGTCACTTTTTTTATTCCAAACCCTCAGCCCTGCTGAGATAAATAGGCCTGTTGTTTTTATAACCATGTACCTCTCCTTCTTCAGACTTATTTCTCTCTCTACCTTCTGGAACAAGAACTACCTCCTGACAGGCTTCTAGGCCAGCAGCCCCCTTCCCATCTACCCTGGAGGTGGGGCCATGGACGGGGGCCAGGCAAGAGCAGAGCAGTAAAACCAGGGGTCATTACTCACTGAGCATTCATTAGGTACCTTACACAACTATAAGCTATAAGAGGGCCCAACCTCTATGCATCTTGCCCCAGCAGTCCAAGGATACTTTATGTTTGTGTAGTGCTTTGTCATGTTCAAACCACTTTCATGTACGTAATGCATACTTGATATCTGAGCATTTAGATTTTAAAAATATTTCAAGGTTTGACAATGCCACTATAAAGGGATTTTGTTGCTTTACAAAATCATTCGATACAGATTTGCTTTGGATAGCTACCACATTTAAAATTTTTCAAACCACACGAGTTTGTTACTCTACTACATTTGTGGGAAGTCACCAGTTGTAGAAGAAAGATACAGAGAGATACAGATACAGAATAACAGGGAGATATAGAAGGAAAATACAGTTGATAAAGACTGGCAAATGAATCTTTCAGTTCTTAACATGTCATTTTTTTAATACATAGGATGAGTTGCCAAGTTTTTCATTTATTTGTCAATTCAGGAATAGTGTGTTAATTTCAAAGGACGCAGCTGGATCCTTTCTGTCACCTCCGGTCCCTAAAGTTTGCCAGACAAGTATATGTTTTCCAGCTCATCCTTCCTTCCTCATGAACCCAGGGTCTTCTTCATCTGAACCCCCAGGAGAACAAGCCTTTTTGTTGCACACATCAAGCAATACTTGTCATGTGCAAGTGGGGTGTTTGAGGTTGGGCACAAGACTAGAAATCCAGATGCCAGTGTTGGGGACATCCCTTAAATTTTTGAGATAATGCCTAACCTGCCATCAAAGTCACCATGTTGGTTAGAGGTTGAGAAGTACTCCCCTCCATGTCCCTACTGCACTGAGCAGAGACTTGAGATGGGGTGCATGAAGCACTCCCCCATAACCAAAAGGATTACTTTCACTTCAGAAAGAATCCCTGTTCCAGGATATTTTTGTAGGTCCAAAGTTATGGGAAAGGAGCAATGATGCTTTCCCTCAGGGGCCTTCCAGTAAGTAGGTAGTATTTGCATTGGTAGTGTTCCTTTGGAGAGCCATTTCTGCTGACATCTTCAAACCAGAAGGCAAAGAGAGGAATGCAGTGGGTCATACTGAGGCTTTGGGGAAATGGTTATACTTGTCAGCCTAGGAGGCTTTGTAAATGATTTCAGATTGGAAAATGCAGTATAAACAGAAGGCTTAGAAGAGAGATGGTAACCAAGACCTTAGCAAAAATGGTCTTGTGACAGCAAATTCTCAGCATAGTCAGGGAGAGTGGAAACAGAGGTGAGGGTCTAGAGTAAATGGTTTATTGGCATTTGATTACAATATAATACATGGTATGTTCAGTGTGTTACCCCTCATTAGCAATACTTCAGAGCACTCTGCAAAATTGCCATGAATGTCAAGTGTAGTTGCATTTCATGGGTATCTGCATATGGATCTGATACACTGCCTAGAGGCTTTGTGTTTCTCATTTTCAATACGTAAACCTTTAGCAACCAAGGGGGTTCAAGTTATTATATTCTCACTGTGGTCTGTTTTTCTTGGCAAATTCAGAAGCTAAGCAGTGACCGCTCCATAAGACATGAGGAAGGAGTACAGTGCAGTGAAAAGAGCCCAAGATTTCCAGTTGGACGGGGTGGAGGCCAAGGGCTGGCCCAGCCACTTACAACACCTGTGTGACCTTGGGCAAGTAACTAATCCTCTTCCCGACTCAGTGTTGTCATCTGTAAAATGGGGATGGTAACAGTCTCTACCTTATGGAGTTGTTGCGGGTATTTGCCAGAGCATGACTCAAGTGCCTGACACTTGCTAGGCAGCCAACAAGTGGGATCTAGTACTGTGATGTAGAATACGATCCTTGCTGCCTGTTTAGTTTACAAACAGGCAACTTTTAAAGATTTATTTATTTATTTATTCATGACAGACATGGAGAGAGAGAGGGGGAGAGGCAGAGACACAGGCAGAAGGAGAAGCAGGCTCCATGCTGGGAGCCTGACGTGGGACTCGATCCCGGGACCCCAGGATTGTACCTTGGACCAAAGGCAGGCACCAAACCGCTGAGCCACCCAGGGATCCCCCAAACAGGCAACTTTTAATGGGTGCCTAGTACAGCTAAAAGGACATAAGGCGGGATCCCTGGGTGGCGCAGCGGTTTGGCACCTGCCTTTGGCCCAGGGCGCGATCCTGGAGACCCGGGATCGAATCCCACGTTGGGCTCCTGGTGCATGGAGCCTGCTTCTCTCTCTCTCTCTCTCTGTGTGACTATCATAAATTAAAAAAAAAAAAAAAAAAAAAAAAAAGGACATAAGGCAACTTCACGAAAGCTTGGTTCACTTAAACCCATCCCATTACTTCTTAATCTCACTCTGACAAGGAGAAGAAGCATTTCAATCTTCCATGTTCTTGAGCCCTTGGCCAGTTAAGCATCAACAGAGATAGAGTCCATAAAAGCTATTCCACTATGTAATGTGAAGGAACTTGTCCAGAAGTGGAAAGCAAGTGCAGGGACATCTGCCACTGTATGTAAGACCTCAAGGAAACCTAAACTTTCTAGGTTTCAGGCTAGGCATTTGTAATATGCTGAGCTTGGGTTATGTGGTTTCAAGGTCGTTTCTAGCCTCCATGCTATGTCTCTGTTTGTTCACTTGGCGAGCTCAAGGCTTGTCTCAGCAATTTGATTTGTAAAACTTTCCTTGAATTCGTGATGAGCTGGAGGAGACACAGAGACCACCTGGGGTCACATTCTGGTCTTACAGATGAGGAAACTGGGACTTGGAGAATAAGGCCCCCCACTCCCCTTATATAACATAGCCAGTTTTAGGCTGAGCTAAAACCAGCACCCGGTGTTCAGACTCTTAGGTCAGTGCTCTTTTCACCATGCCACCATACCACTCTTTCGCATAAATGTGATATCACGTGAAGAACTGAATGTGAAAGCAGCACAGCTAACCTTGAGGGACCTGACACCCTGATCATTTTATTGAATAACTCCAAAAGTAAGTCAATCAAATTGATCTGTTTGAAGTACTTTTTGATTTTTTTTTTCATTTCTGGCCATCTAGAAAGATGATTATTTGTAAATTTAGGGATAGCTAGAGGGTGACGGCTGGCATGCTCTGTGTATCCTTTCTCAGAGACGTGACTAGTTTATCCCTGAGCTTTGCATTTTAGAACCCTCAAGAAGCTCTGAGTTTCCACTCCCCAAGTTCCACTCCCCATTTTTTTTAAGATTTTATTTATTTATTCATGAGAGACACAGAGAGAGGCAGAGACACAGGCGGTGGGAGAAGCAGGCCCCCCACAGGGAGCCCAATGCGGGACTCAATCCCAGGACCCCCGGGATCATGTCCTGAGCCAAAGGCAGATGTTCAACCAAAGGAGCCACCCAGGTGCCCCAGTTACTATGTTCTTACATTGTAACCTCAGAACCTAACAAGTTGATCTGCAACTTCTCTGACTCTCTGCTACTCTGTGGTCAAATATTTTCATTCCTGGTGGAAGAAGGAAATGATTTCATATTGACTAACAAAAGTCCACATGGGAATCTACTAGTCATGTGCATGATCACAAGATGTACATAGCATATATGAGTAACTAAGAAGTAACGAATCAAATCAGGCTGCTTCGTTAGATGGTGGACATGTTACAAGTCAACGCGGTAAGGAAGTGCTGTCCTGTTCTGTATATCTGTCTTGCAGTTCTGGCTGAGACAAAAATCCAGGGTCTCACCCAGCTCAGTCTGAGCCCTCCATGGAAACTGCTCAGTGCGCCATTAGAGCAGAAAGAGGAACCTTGGGGGATTTAATTGGGAGCCACTTTTGATGAAAAAGCATATACAGCATTTGGAGAACACTATTGTATTTGAGTTAATTTTGGTGGGAAAAAAAAAAAAGTACTTCCTGCACCAATTTGAAGAAACATCAGTTGTGAAAATTATTTTTACAAAATTGGCTTTCTTTGAAAAAAAAAAAAAAAGAGGACAGAGCAATTTCGGTTGGCAATTTTTTTTTCCCATTTTAGTGAAAGATGTAAAACATTCAAGTCAGGTTCCTTGAAGATTAAGAAAAGGCTCTACAATGCATTCATTACTGAAAAAGAAGTCTTCCTGACACACGGTATTTTAGTTTAAGACAATGGTCAGTTGATGTAGAGAGGAAGGCAAGAATAAAACAAAAGCACACGAGTGGGAGAGAAGAGACTGAGACACAATCAGACAAAAACAGAGAAAGATACAAGCAGCAGAGGAAACAAAGGTGAGGAAAACCAAAAGGGGATTAGGAACGAGAACAGCTTTTGGGGACTCCGAGAAAGGACCCCAGAGACCACCAGCACAGGCTTGTCCTTGCTTTCACCAGCCTGGAAGTCTGTCTCTCCACCGGGATGAGCAATTCCATGAGCACAGGAACTGTGCTGGGTTTTGCTTGCTGTTGTTTTCTCAGGGCCTAGCACAGCCGAGCTAAACACAGTAAGAATTAGCCAATGAATGGATGAACAAAGTGACCAGTGGAGAATGAGTATGTAGGGAGAGGCCCGCCCCTGGGACCCCAGCGATAGGATCTCTTCAAAGGTGGCTTCGCGGAGTCTCACCCATGTTCTCTTTGAAGTAGTGATGCCAAGCATTAGAGCAGTGGTTTCCTTCTGTTTCTTTTGGAGACTTTCTGAAAGTTGATGTTTTCACCATCCTGACCCTGGGTATCACCATGTCCATCAGGACCCTCTAACTCCAGCCCTTCTGGTCTATCGATGCCCCCTAGAATCCCTATCCTAGTACAGATCACCTCTCCTGCCCCAGAATGCTGCCTTTTTGGCTCTCCCAAGACAGTCCCTAGTCTTTTAGCCCACATGGTGGCAGCTGCCTATTTCCCCAACCCTTCCATACTAAGGGCCATGCCAGAGGGTCAGCAGACTGGGTTGCCTTCATTAAGAATCATCACCTCTTCGCCCTCACATGAAGATGCCTTTTTCAACCTTTCCCCATTACAGCCCCCTGATACCTCCTGGTCACTCCTGGACATTCATCACAGATTTTGGCCCTTGGCCACCCACAGCCTCACATCCACCCCAACTACTGACCTCCTTCAGGATGACATCAGGGACTTTGTGCACAAATCATCCAAAAGATTAGCCCCTGAAAATGCAATTTTAAGAAATTGTAGTAAAATACAACATAACATAAAATTTACCATATTAAGTGTATAGTTTTAGAGGATTAAGGACATTTACATTGTTAGGTAATCATTACTACCCCCCTTCCAGAGAATTGCATCTTCCCCAACTTAAACTCTGTGACCAATAAATACTAACTTCCCCAAATCACTGATATTTTAGTGGATTTAAGGCAGTCTCACCCTAAAATCTTCATTTCCTGAACTTGTCCTACCTTTGGAATCTTCCATTTTATTATCCCACTTTCTGTCCAGAGTCTTCTGTCTTGCCAAGAGACCCCAATGCAGACAGGTCTAGGTTGAGGTCCCAGCTAAAAACCATGTGCTGGCCTCAGTTTCTTCATGTATAAGGCCCCGACCATACATAATACTGTAAAGAATATAGATCCTAAGCAGATAAGAGAAGTGAAGTGAGCTGTTGAAAGGATTAAGTGCTGAGAGAGCAGTGAGCCCAGGTCTGTTCTTCATCCTGCCCACCAGGCCACGCATTAGCATCCCTTAGTCCAGCTGGCACTTTGCTGCCAGTCTAGCTTCCCAGCACTGTGGCTTTCTGACACAGGACACACCATCCTGCATCAGTCCGGCTCTGCCTCACCTGAGCGTCCACCCGAGCTGTTGGAAAACCATGGTTTCTGCAGATGTCCCTACAAGTCATGGTCTCCCAGTTTGCTGGACCATTCATCCTGCCCTACCAGCATTTAATGGCACACTTTTTTTTTGGCTTCCTCTTCCCATTCCCCACAACAGCTATTCCAGATCTTTCCCCTTCAGGCTGTCTCCCTACCCTGCCACGACTCCAGCTGTTATCATTTATCTTCTTTGCATCGACAGGAGTTCTTAAACTGGAGTGCACATAGGAATCACGCACATCCCCAAAGACGTTCTGATTTGGAAAGAGGTAGTGGGTTTGAAGCCTGCAGTTTTAACAAGCAACCCCGGAGGATTCTGGTATACACAACACACAGTCCATTTTTCGTGGAAGCTGTCCAAAGCCATCAGCCCCTTGGAGCAGACATCTTATCTGATTTTCTCCTCTAAATACCAGGAAAAAGATGTTGAAGGATTGATTGAATGAATGAATCTGGCTGTCACTCTGCACTTCAAATTAAGTTACCATTTTATCTTTGAAATGCTAATTAGCTACAGCTGTTTAAAAGCAGTTTCAAATTCTTTAATATGTTTTCTCTTTAATTCTTCATCTGTCCTTTTCACTGCATTGGGGGTGGGGAACCATAAAGAACTTGTTGTTTTCTGAGCAGTGACAATAACTGCAGAACACCAGCAACAGCTCCATGGCTAGACGAGATGGAGACAGAAGGATGGAGATAGGTCGGGCCTTCCCACTGATCCTCAGGGGAGGAAGGTACTCTATCCACCCTGATTCTAGTGATTGGCCAGGTAGCAGTCATGGCAGCCCCTGCAGTAGGCTTTTCTTAAGTGGGAAGATCACCGCTAGGGATACTGAGGAAAAGGTGACCTAGAAAAATAGGGAGGTAAATAGTGATGCAGGGTGACATACCCAGTCAGTGGTGGAAAAGCTCACCTGGCTTCAAATCCTAGCTCTGCCGTTCCCTGGCTTGTCAAATGGGTGTTTAAACTGTTGGAGCAGCTCGTTGTCTCATCTGCAAAATGGGGACAATATGATTTACCCTGCAAGCCCTTTTGAGGATTGAAAAGTGTAATAGAAGTAATGCACAGTGATTCTATGATGTTAAGCAATCAGAGTTTTCAAGAGAGCCGGGCATCTGGTGAACTACTTGTTTCGGCAACAATAGAGGGCTGCATACATGCACACACCCCTACACCCAGTCTGCCTAGAAAAACAGAAGTGGTACCAGCTATTGCCCTCTGGGGAAGTCTGACTCTGAAACCTCATCCTCACTGTCATAAAATGTTTCCAAAGGGAGCAGACAAAGTAACCTAGGGCCATGCCCTCCCACTTCCCTCTTGCCTGAGCAGAGCTCAGAGCCTGTCTGGGGGAAGTGGGTGGTAAGCTAGTGTAGCATGGGTGGCTGGAACTGAAACATTTCTTTTACCACCCTCCTATGCGGCCACCCCTTTCTCTTCTGGGGTAGGAGGTTGGGGGTAGGTGGAGAAATAGCTCATGCCTCTACTGTACCCACACATACTTGGATCTGTTCTCCGCAGACTCTAGACCCTACCTCATCATTCATCAAGATTTCCTGAATGCCCTCTGGGTTCAGATGCTGTGCTAAATGCTTTACCCAGGACCTCCCTGGGAGCCCATAGGAAGTTTGTTCCAATACCTAAAACCTTGCCCCAGCTCATGAAAACCAATGTCTAACCCTCACTTCATTCCCACCCACAGACCATCCCCAGGCAGGGCCAGAAACAGTACCTTTGGCTTTGAGTACTAAGAAACTTTGACACTTAAATTGTTGATGCAAATAACCTTCTCTACAGAACTTCAGGCTCTCTTCCATACTTATTCCCTTGCTCTTGAACATGCGTTTGCTTCTAGGAGAAGAATTTAGACTGGTTTCCTCGGATGCGAGCCATGTCCCTCGTTAGCAATGAAGGTGACAGTGAGCAAAACGAGATTCGGAACCTGCAGGAGAAGTTGGAATCAACCATGAGTCTGGTCAAACAGCTGTCGGCTCAGCTGGCAGAGCTCAAGGAGCAGGTCAGTGTGCTCAGGGAGCTGGAGCTGGAGCTGGGGGCGCTGTGGAATCAGTCACCACCTTGGGTGAGGGGAGACCTGTGGCTCCCTGCAGCAAGACTGGTATCCACAGAGAACTGTGAATTCCAATAAGGAACCCCCACTCTGTGCTGGGAGGACTGCAGCTCCACAGGTAGAGGCTTCTACTTACCCCACTCCCGCCTGTGTGACTCTTCTCCACCTATGGAAGGGGGAAGAGGGAGCAAATGCCAACATACAAGGGCCTCTTTTCACTTTTTGATAGAAAATTATATTTTCTGCCATCCTAGCAATTACTAAACTCCTCGGAAAGGCAGATCGTCACTGGGACCTGTCATTTCAATGTTATAATCAACCCCTTCATCATATGAAATGATTAGCGGTAGTAAAAATACTATCAAAAGTAGCTGCGATAGCTATTAAAATGACTACGGTGACGGTGATGATTATCTGACAAGTCAGGGCTGCTTTAAAAGAACCATAGTTCCTGTTTTCAACCACAGAGAGGGGTTTGCCTTTTTCTTTCTTTTTTTTTTTTTTTTTTTCTGTTTGTGGAAATTCGCTTTAAAAAAATATTTTCCTTTTTTCTTTTTTTTTTTTTTTGGTAAATATATCCTATATGATGCCAGACAGACAATAGGTGCTTGGGAAATATCATCCCCATGTTGCATAGCCCACCAGCCCCGGGCAAAAGTGAGAAAAACCAGCTCAACACACTCTCTCTTTTCCCCCAGATGACAGAACAAAGGAAGAATAAGCAGAGACTGGGCTTTCTCGGATCAAACACACCCCATGTGAATCATCACATGCCACCACACTGATACCATGGGGGGGAAGCCGTGACCAGCCTTTCATCAGTGTCTTGTCTGATCACTGAATAAAGAACTGAGACGGAGGGGAGTGAACAGGGCCTATTGTTGAAAGTTAAAAACAACCAAGTGCCAAGATGTTGAGTGGCTTAGCCCTGAGAACAATTTATAACTGTGTTGTCATGGTTGAGAAGACCAAACTTAAAAGCTCGAAAGCACACAGCACGCATCCTTAATGCAACGTGAAGTAGCTTGCTGAAATGGAGGGAGAGGCTAGGGGGAGGCCGGGTGGCAGGGGGTGCAGCAGAGACAGAACCACCTCATGCTAAATCGGTGAGAGTTTTGTCTTAACTGCTGACTGTCACCTTCGTCGTGGTGGGTTGGGGTTGATTTCTTTTAATTATGGCGTGTAGGTTAGCGATACAGGAATTCATCCAGAGACTAAGTTTTACTAAGGAAAAAAAATAACAGCAAAGGCTAAAAATGAGAGTTGCAAAGAAAAATGTTAATGCTCCCAAACCGTAGCTGTGACAGGGCAATTTTCTTATTTATAACATGCAACACAATGGATTTACAGCTCTAGGAACGTAGTGCTTTGGAGCTTCTGCCCTCACGCTGACAGCACAACTGGAATGTGATTGCTTTCTCCCGGATTCCGAGGGGCTCTGTCTACGTGGAGCACAAAAGAGGATTTTCATATAACCTGTTCAAAACATGTTTTAAGTCATGTATAGGGTGAGATTTTAAGAGATGTGGGGAAGAAAAAGCTGACGGTAAGCCCCGGGGAAGAATTTTTTTGTGAACATATGTATGCTATTAAATATATTGAGAATAATAAATGGAAATGCTTAAAGGTGACAGGGAATATTGAGAAACTTATGATGGTCACATTGCCTTTTATAAATATGGACTAAAAGCTATTTGATTCATGTTTGCTGTGCTTAAAGAACTGAGTGGTTTTATTTATCCTATTTAGGCAGTTAAGAAAAAAAAAACCATGAAATTTATTGAATACTCAAGAAAATGCAGCATTTCAACTGCATATTTTAACTGTATCAGTAAGAGCTTTTCAGAATGTAGAAAGATAAAAATCTCTTCCCCAAATTGTTTTTATGTTAAATTATGCAACCAGGATTTGTGGAGGGAGAAAATAACCTGCCATGCTCATAATATTCCTAGAGACTATACATTTAGAATGTTAAAGCAAAATATGGGTAATAAAAGAACTGCTGCATGGCAAGGGGACAAGGCACATGACACCAGACTCTGGGAGATGCTTTGCAAATTGACCTCTGGCCCCTGCTCCCCCGAGGAACAAACAATTACCTCTGGACTCTTTAAACTCTCAAGTTCTTACTGCCAAGGTTTAAGGTCTGGATAGGGTTTGCTATGACCATTTTCAAAGCTTTTGGATTGTTGTCATTTAGTTTAAAATCACTGGCTCTTAAAATTCTTGAATCATGGTCTGGGTAGATTATTAAGGATTCCTGAACCAATCCTTCTTCCACAATGTTGAAATGTAGACTTGGTGTGAAGCTATTGGAACCCGGAGCAACAGTTTATTAACTGAATCTACTGGTACCTCCCACCCCCATCCCAGTACTTCCCACATTAGAATTCTTTACTGTGGCACTACAGTATTTTTCCTTACCAGTCACCAAAGGGCCATGATCCCAAAATACAAAGAAACTGGGATATAAAGCTGCATAGACCACAGAGCTTTGAACCTGGTAGACATTCAACAAATACATGAGAAATTTCACTGTCACTCAGTTACCCTTAATCCTTTATTAAAACTTTGAACTATATCACATACTTGATTTTTTAAATGGGTTCACCAAACCAAAGTCGACCAAAGCAGTCATATTCTAATCCTAGACCATCATTGTAGTAACAGTATTAGACAAGAGGGTGCTTTCAAGTATTTTAATTGGACAGAGAGTTTGCAGGTGGGGAGAAGAAGAGGAAACTGGTAAAGATTGACCCTATTGCAGTGTAGGAACCCATTTCTGTTTTAACACGAAATAAAATATTTTTGATGTCTGAGCATCAAGAGAATAGGTTAATTTGTACAGATGAGAGCAACCTGCTTTTCACATGATGAACTTTTTATTCTTTTCTGGGGCCATGGGAGTTCTTTTATATAGTGAAGAGCCATTGGGTAGATAACTACTATGAACAAATGGCCTAACCTCTCCCACCATTATCAGTGGCAGCTCACCGTTTCACAGCATATTTTCTCAAATGCTGAGTATCCAAAAGAGATTGCAACTGACCTGACTCTTGTTCAAAACTGAAATATTCCTCAATTACATTTTCTTTCCTGCCTAAATACTTAGAGATCATAGAGAAAAATAAACAAAAACAAGCAAACAAAAAAAGGCACTGTTCAGGCTCTTAAAGTCATGATGTCACAAGAAGATAATAATGGGGAAATTTGACATTTGCTATAAGTTCATATATGTTATGTATATGTTTGTTAATGCAACTGGAATATTTGACCTAGGCAAGTTATCGGTTAACATTTTTATATTTATATAGTGATATTAAAATGAGTACAATAATCTTTGATTTTGATGTTAAGGGAAATGTTTTACTCTTTAGTTATTAAAATGCACATCGTTTTAAAAGTATACGTTTTCTGCTGAATATAATTTTAAATTTCAAAAAGATTTTATATACCCACGTGCTACATTCTGAGGCCCAAGAGTTTAATGAAAGTATGTTTCCTAATTTATAGTATCATTTTAGATGAGAAAATGCTTGTATCATATGAGACTATAATATTAATAAATTATATACATGTAAAAATTATTTTTTCAGCCCCTTGAGAAAGTTCATTTTAGAAAGGGCTTATTTCCTTGCTTACTGAAATTCTTCTGTTGATGACGAAGATCCAGTTTCTAGTGGATTCTTGACTGTAACAGGAAGATATTCCATTCAAGTCAGAACTAATCACGTGCTTATTTTCTCAGTTCACAACTCATTGTTTTAGCTGCTCTTTCTAGTTTCTAGTTGTCTCATTACAAACAGTAATGCAGTGGGCTCATCCCCTACCCCTATATGCCAGGGTTGAGATGAATGGACAGGCTGGCGATCTGGGGATTTGATCAGGGAAGGTGAGGATTGCATCTTCACTATGTTAGGGAAAAGGAGTAAATGATAGATAATAGGAAGCAAAGGGCCAACCCTCCAGAGGCGTAGTGGACTAGGGGGTAAGTTAAGTAAATTTTGCACAGGCATAATGAGGTAACAGATTACAGACTCCAGACACAACATTTGAAAAAACCTAGAACAATGCTCTGTGGAACAGCAGCAGTAAGAGGTGTATTCCCTCAGCTGTTCTTAAATCAATAAGGAATAATAAATCAGTGTACTCTGACTCATAGACCCACTCCAATATGCATGTCCTATGATACAGTTCGAAAGAGTGGACCAACCACTTTAACACAAACACACATGCCTAGAGGAACTAGGCAAGTCACTAAAATGGGTGACATTTTGGGGTGCATTCCATTTGCAGGGAGTAGGGAAGCTATAGTGAGCTTTCTATTTACAAAAGCTGACAACTAAATCCAGCTTTTAGAAAATGCCTGAGACCATTTGAAGCCTTCTAGTCACTCATTGGCTATCTCTGAAATAAGCGTTGGAAAAATTATGTCATTTAGTAAAAGAAAACACAATGCCAAAACCAAGCAGAGGAGCTAACATGCATGAGGGAAGTGAAGAAATCTGAAAATAAATCCAAATATCATCTCTGAACTGGAGTGTTTCCACAGACTTGAATAATTTATAAAATTATCATACCAATACTTCTCATATCATCACCAGTAGACTTTTTTATTCTGCAGTAGAGTATTACTATTTTTGCCTCAAATAATATGATTCTAATAGAATATGTCAAGACCAGATAAGTATAATTTATAAATTATTAATAAAATGAGATCTGTATAACTTTTTTGCGTGTGATACCTTAAGTGCTTTTTCCATTTCTTACCATGTTTCTAAATAATATATCCATCAGTATGAAAGTCATTATTATTGCTCTTTTACATAGTGAGGAATGAAGGACAAATATTTGATGGCTTGGACCACACTGCACTAATCCAAAAGGAACATTGTGCTCAGCATTTTTCAAGAGCTGGCTAAATCCGCAACTGGCCAATACCCACTGGTTTATCTACATTGTATCTGGTGTGCAACATGGGCTCAGTGGACACCGGCCATTTGGTCACCTAGAATTTCCTGGTTCTTAACACACAGTGCCTCAAAATGATAGTTCCCCTCAGAAGACAACAAAGCATGCAACAGCTGAAATCAAAATGAGTTGCATGAATCACATGCAAACCATGAATAGAATTCTTTGCTCATGTGGGCATTTTCCAGTATGCCACAGTTCCTTGAAACAGTGTGGCAAGAATTGTTTTGTTTTGTTTTGTTTGGAATCAGAGGAAAGGTTGAGGGAAGGAAATTGGACAATGAGTTCCTCTTCCAGTAAGAATAATTGGCACGAAGGGCAGGAGTCTGCATGTGGAAGGGAGTGTGATGGATGTCTGCAAGTTACCCTGCCTTTGGTCAGCCATGGTGCTTTGAGGAAGTCTCAGGAAAACCTCATCTTCATAGAACAACTGCAGGCCAGAAATCTGTGCACTCTAGCCTCTTCCTTGTCTTTCTACAACAGCAGAGCTGCTGGTACATTCCATTGAGTTGGCCACATAACAAAGAAACAGAGAAATTAATCTTGATGCAGGTAGATTTATAGGAACAGAGGTTAGTTGTTGAACTTAGTTTGACTCCATTTAACAGAAAATTCTGGTTTTTAGGCTTCCATATGAATTTCCCCTAGGTTAGCCCATTCCCTTTTAACACTGGTCCCTGGGCTAAAATCACTCCTGAAAGAATTACCTCCTCTCAGCAGTGGAAATGTGGCTATGGGCATGGATTTCTTCTACAGTCCATTGTGACACATCCCTCCAAAATCCCCCTCGCCCCTGCTCCATCACATGTGTTTGCATAGGAAAAGGTTTCTGAGGCTGCTCCCTGTTCTAGTAATTGCTTTTAGTTTTGATTTTATAATTGTCTTCACTTTGGACAATGGTATCTGCCCTTCCATATGCAGTAAACTCTTTTCCTTCTTTTTCAATATGGATAAGATGTTTCTTTGTGATCCTGGTCTCCTTGGTAGTATATTCAAATAAAAATTCTATGAAAACAATAGCTTCAAATTATTCCCTGCTTTGTAAAAAATATTAATCTACTTTGTATCAATTAGGTTTTATCAGAGAAGCAAAATATGATGACTGGGATTTAAGAATTTGATCTCATGCAGTTATAGTGAAGAGCTTTATGGAAGGCTGGTGCTTCTGTATCTGGTTGTGTGGATCTAAAATCTAAAATCACTTAAGTCAGTGGGCCTGGCAGTCAGGAAGAAAAGCTGGGTGTGAAGCAGGAAAAAAACAAGGACAAACTGGAACCCATCGGGACAAATTAAAATCTGGACCTAGCTCTCACCACCGTCAAACTCCATAGTCCATGTGACTGAAAAATGAAGCGGGTGTTCTTCACCTTGGAGCTGCATATGTACATGAACATGACCCAGGACTCAAGAAGCTGAAGGAGATCTTATAGGGGCTGAGGAGTGTGGACTGGTTGCTGTCCCATGCCATAACGTGCCAGGAGGTCAGGCTGTGAGCTGCAGGGGCACCTATTGCCTATTCCTTCTAAACTTCAGGGCTCTTGCTTCACTTCCATCTACCACATCTTGTGAAACTATTTCCTGTGTTCAAAATTAACCTGTAAATCTATGAGAAAGGGAATTCTGGGAAATAATAGCTCCAGCTAAGCTGGATTGACATAGTACATAGCCATTGCACTGGAGCAGACCTTAATGCCTAACAAGAGTGATGCTCCTTTTCTACTGGACACACTAAACACACTTCCCAGCACCTATTACAGTTGAGTGGAAAATACATGACTAGCTCTGATCAACGGATTGTGAGTTATTGACAAGCTGAGGCAGAAAAAAGTCCCTCCACAACCTCCAGTTCTTTCCTCATCCTATTATGGAAGCCAAGATGGAACCATTCTGAATCCCTGAGTCATCTCTTTGAAAGGAACTACGCTGGAGAGCCTTGATAGGCACAGCAAAATTGGTATGAATGAGAAATAAGCATTCATGTATTAAGGCAATGAAACTAAAGGAGTTCTTGGTTGTTGTTAAATAAATGAGATCAGGGTAAGTTTGATCATTACTGTAACATAAGCCAGCCTACCTGACTAATATAGACACATGTATTAGGCACCAGAAAATTGACCCTAATACACAATTTCTGGTATGCAGCCAAGAAAAATATAAAGAAAAATCTACATATGCAAAATATTCATCATATCATTATTTATAATGCAAAACTGGAGTGCAGTCCAAAGTCCAGTAATTGTGTTTAAAATTTTCACTCATAGGATGGAATGTGATGAGATCAATGAGAAGTATGTAAACTGAGGCAACTTTGGAAAACAGGATAAACTTTAAAAATAGCTGCAATTATATGTGCACCATTAATTGTATAAAACCATGTTTCTCAAAAAGACATGAAAATGCACCATAATGATGTTTGTTTTAAAATAGCTATAGGAGGGGCACCTGGGTGGCTCAGTGGTTGAGCATCCACCTTCGGCTCAGGTTATGATCTCGGGTCCTGGGATCAAGTCCCACATCAGGCTCCCCACAGGGAGCTTGCTTCTCCCTCTGCCTGTGTCTCTGCCTCTCTCTGTGTCTCTCATGATAAGTAAATAAAATCTTTAAAAATAATAATAAAATAAAATAGCTATAAGATTATACATTATTTTCCTTTCTCTTTATTTTATATGTTTTTAAAATTGCTTTTATAGTTTAATAATAACCTTTTTTAAACGAAATAAAAGTTGTATTAAGTCCAGGAAGCATTTTCTGAGGACAAGTTTTCTCACACTCACATTTTTATAGGATAACTGGAATTGCAGATTAAGTGAAATCATAGCCACTATTTATATTGATTTCAACAAGATATTTAAGAAAAGTTACGATATTGCTGTAGACAAGACACAAAAATTTGCTGGATCAGAGTAGAATTCTACAAATCTGTATGTAAGTGAATGATTTTACTTAATGTGAGGTTAGAGTAAAACATCCTTGGCCTATTGTTAGATGTCAGTCCTTGGCCTTTTCTTGACCAACATTTATTTCAATGTCTGAAGTGAAGAAATAGATGGCAAAATTACAAAATGCGGGGATGACAAAGTTGGGGAGTAGACTGAACATGTTGGATGACAGAAACAATAATGTCAAAAAACTAGAACAACAAACGAATCTATTCTGATGAACTTTAACTGGCAGAAATGTAAAATTTAGCTTCAAAAAGCTCAGTTGCATAAATATATGATAGAGCAGACAACCATTCATGTAAAAAACCATGAAATTTTGAATAAAATCTAGATCCATGTTTATATATTAATTTATTTCAACATATGTTTATTTAGTGCTTACTATATTTCAGGACTATTGCAAAAGTCCAGGCATATATGATAAAGGTTTTTTCTCAAAGAGTAAGCACTGGGGATAGAAAAAGGGATGGGTTACAAGAAATATTCAAAAGGAAAAAAATCTACAGAATTTTGGTGCTCAATTTAGTGAAGAATGAGAAAAAAAGGAAGACTCTAAAATGATTCCTGGACTTTGGGCTTGATGAATGGGAGAATACTGACGTCCATTGGAGAAATAGGCTGTAAGGGAAAGTATAAGATGAGTTTATTATTAGACGTACTAGATTTTGGTTCTTTGAGAAATTAAGAAGAAATATCTCTTAGATAGTTGGATATATAAACTCAGAGTCCATGAAAGAAATCAAGGCCAGAGAGGAAAGATTTAAGAATCAATAAGACATACATGGCAGTGAGAGCAAAGGAATGAAGGAATGCTAAAAGACAGTATAGACATTGAGAGGAGAAGGTAAAAAATAAAGCCCAAAGAAAATCTAGCCAGTGAAGCCAAAAAAAAAAAAAAAAAAAACCAGTAAGAAAAATCAAAGAGCTAGAGTTTTCAAAAGGCATGAAACTTCCTATCAAATATGCTTATATCTTCTCAGATCCTCATCTATCCCTTCTAACTTTTCATTCATAAACATATAAAAAGTAGAGAGTAATACTTACTACTACATCTAATAATATAAAAACAAAATACCATTATCATATATAAACTAGGTAACTTAATACCATTACTAAGCTAAGAAAAATCCAGTAAGGAATTTTTGTAACTGCATCTGGGCCATGTGCTAGACATTCCAATCTCAGAATCAGTTTGTGGACAGCCTAAGGTAAGAAACTAGGAGAAAACTTTGATGTACTCTCACTGTTTGTCTGTAATTCCAGGACATGGGCCACCCCATGTTATCTGAGGAAGAGGTGGCCATCCCCTTTTATAGGAGAACTACGTTTTGAGTCAGTCAGTTCTTTTTTTTAAGGCTTATTTATTTATTCATGAGAGACACAGAAAGAGAGGCTGAGACACAGGCAGAGGGAGAAGCAGGCTCCTTGTGGGGAGCCCAATGTGGGACTCGATCCCAGGACCCCGGGATCACCACCTGACCCGAAGGTGGACGCTCAACCACTGAGCCACCCAGGTGGCCCATCAGGCAGTTCTTATATCAACCTTCCCTATCTCCCTTCCGTTTTCACCAAATCTTCTTACTCTACCTCTAGAGATCAACTTCCTGTTTACACTGCAGGAAGTAGAATGGGGTGACCAAGAAACAAGGTGGAGAAGTGATAATAAGCCCGGACAGGGAAAGTTGCTGGCATTTCCACATATGTTGAATAAAAAAGAATGCACTGCATCTGACCCTAGAATCATTGTAGGAGGAAAACTTTTCTGCTTCTTTGAGTATTGTTTTTTGGGCAATGCAATTTGGGCTGCCAGCCATGCGTGTCAACCCGTTCAAGCAAAAGAAGTGTAGTGGGAGTGAGGAGAATGACCTTCTACCAAAAGAAACTCCTATTCTCCTTCCTCCAGTATTGCTGATGAAGGGTAGCCGAGAAGATAGCACAGAATAGGCTCACTGTAGCATGAGATGCCTCAAGGAACCAAGTCCCCATGCTTTCAAGTCAACCTTTCAAGTCAACCTTCCTTTTGTAGAGATATAGCTGAATGCTGAACCAGAAAGGATGCTCCAGAAGAGCCTTCCCTGCATCTGAACTCTTAAATTTAGTTACAGAAAGAATTACAGGGGAGTATGAGATCAGGAAATTTGAAACAAGAGGCATATTACAGTCATCCATTCAAACTGGCTTCATAATTATAGGCTTCAAGATACATAACAATTTACCTGTATTTTGTAACAATTTCAAAATTGTTCCATTGGTTGGACATGTACATTTTGTATGTCCCTTTTCTTGGTTTAAAATAAAATAATTCAGCAGTATTGTGTGTGGATACACATATAGATAAACACAGATAATAAGTGTACTATACTACAGAGTGTTGAGGCTGACTTTGAGCCCTGCACAATCTCATTACTTTAGGGTCACCTTTAAAAACCCTGAGCTGGCTCAGTGAATGAGCTATGTGGGCACCAATGCAGCAGTGCGATGGCCGATTCTGTGATGGCCATGCCTGCCCTGACTAACTAGACTCCACTGTCTCCTGATTAGAATTGTCTGTTACTTGTTAATCACTTCTTTAAATTAAAAATAATGTGCTGTGCACTGAGGATGGAGCAATAGAGTGGACAACTGACTTCAGAACACACTCTGTGAAAAAGCACAGATCAGAGGAGAAAAACGATCATGGCATTCCAACATTTTCCCATTAGGTCATCATATTGGCTAAATATCAGTGATATACACCTAAGTGAATTAATTCTTTGAGTGCCAATTTTGTGCCAAATGTTATATTCTAGGTGGAATGTGGCAGGCAGGGGACAAGAAAGAAAAATAAAAAGACATGATGTGTCTTAAAAGAACTTCTCAGCTACTAGGAGATAATGATACATAGACCATTGCAAAGCCAGATGGTAAGCATGATAAGAGAGGTAAGTTGTGGAGCCCAGAAGGATCATGGAGGAGAAAGGAGAGTTTACAGATGGAGCATTCACACTTGAGCTAATACAAGTAGCAGCTAGCATTCCTGAGTGTGCGCTAAAGGTCGCTAAATGCTGTGCATGTTTTAAATCATTTAATCCTCATACAACCCTATGAAGCAAGTATTATAATCACCTCTGGTTTAAAGAGGATGAAACCAAAGCACAGGAAAGTTAAGCAATTTGCCAAAAGTTCCACAGCTTATAAGATCTGAATGTAGGTTGTCTGCTTCTAAAATCCGTACTCTTAACCCACACGCTACCACATGCACTGAGAAACAAACAGAAGATATAGGACAAATAATGTTCCAGGAGAGATGTGGACATGGAGCTGTTGTTTAATAATTAAAGAAAGGTAGATGCAGGAGAGGTAGAGATGGGAGGAATGCTAGACAGCTCTCAGAAGATCAAGATTCAGGACAAATGCTTGAGGGATAGGAGTACTGCCTCTTCATACACTTATTGATCCATCAAACATCTGCCAGGGTCAGATACTATTGCAGGCACTGGGCTAGGCACTGGAGTAAATAAAACACCAACACTGTTCTTGCAGAGCTCACATGTCAGAAGTAAGACAGTCCGGAATGTATATGAGTACAATGCAACACATACTATGGATCAAAGTACAGAGGGGGCCATGGGCACTCAAAAGAAGAAGGTGTTATGTCCAAAATGTTGAGAAAATGACATTTGGACAATTGGATGGAGAAGTTGGAAGAGGTCAAGAAAGGAATCAGGGAAAATGGGCACTCAAAATTACAGGTAGAGTGAAGACAGAGAAGAGAAAAAAATGGATTGTGTTCATGGAATGGCCAAAGTCACAAAGGCTGGTATGTCACGGAAGAGTAGTAAGAGCCAGGCTATGAAATTGCTCCATGTTACTGAACTAAAGGAGAATGAGGAGGCAAGTAGCAGAAGCTTCTATGTAGGAAGTAGATCATGATCATGTTTAGTTTTAGGAATATAACTAGAGTCAGAGTGAGGGATGGGTTGAAGAAGAAGAAGCTATTGACAGGAAGATCGGTTCAGTTAGGAGGTTGTTCCAAAGATCCACCTGGGAGAACTGAAGGCCTGTACTAGAGCAGTGGTGGTCTGACACAAGAGAGTAGACAGACCTGAGATAACAAATGAAGTAGAGGTCCAGGATTTTGACCATAGAGGGAGAATTGTTGAGGACTACCTTAAGCTTCTAATTTGAAAAAGAGAGTAGATGTCCATTATCAGAGAAAGAAAATTCATATTGTATATTGCGTATATTTGTGATCTGTTCAGTTTGAGGAATCAACAAGGCATCCAGAAGAATATCGCAGTAGACTATAATTGCTGAGGCAAAATAATGTCATTGATGTGATCTCCTGACACCTTGTTTTTGGTATCAGATAGCTTTACTATAAAGACACTAGCAATGGATAGTAAATATTCAGCAACCAAATCAGTTTCCTGAACATTATAAATGGAGATGCAATCATCTTCACATGCTCTGATTTCAGTCAGGGAGAAATGAGATTTGTATCAAGGTTTACAGTGCTTTGACATTATTTTTAACCTCCTCCCGCCCCCGCAAGCAATCCTAAAGTTAGGTATTTAATATTCCTCCAAGGCAATATTTAATATCCTTCCAATTTTATAGATGAGAAATTGAATTCTGTTGTCTCAATTATCACACAGTGAGTAGCAGAGCTAAGATTGGACCACCCTCTAACCTCCCAGAATTCTTTACTTTGTTAAATAACATGACAACATTCTTGAGCAAATATTTTCATGGAAATGAAAAATTAAAGATATTAGGTAGATGGGTGTTACTTCATGGGAAGTAGCTTGGGGAGAATGAGTAGATCCCATTGGCTGAAATAGCACATATGGGATAATTAATGGGCTTTTTAAAGATTTTATTTATTTATTCATGACAGACAGAGAGAGAGAGAGAAAGGCAGAGACACAGGCAGAGGGAGAAACAGGCTCCACGCAGGGTCCCAGGTCCCCAGGATCACGCCCTGGGCCAAAGCCAGCGCTAAACCGCTGAGCCACCCGGGCTGCCCAAGAATTAATGTTTTAAAGAAAATATATAAAAAGAGATATTTCCTGCAACCTAATTAATTTCTGCCAACTGCTGGCAGGAAGTCCCTTTCCTGAATCCCACCTGAACAAGTGTCTTCCTTGATTACTTCCGAAAGGTGTGTCTCCACATCAGCTCTCCTTGCCCTCTCTGCCTGCCTCTGTCTATTTTATTATGTCACATTTTCATTGAGCTATTGAAATTGGATGTGTCAGACACATTAAAAGCAATGGCAGTTGTGGCAAGTTAGTTGATATATTTTAAAATAAACCAAGAGGGCCATGTAGATGTCAAGGGAATAAATTGCTCTGTTTAGCAACAAGTGATTTATTTAACTACTGTAGACGGGGTCCGAGGGATGCCAAGCTGCCTACACTTTGGGGAAAGGTTGAGCTTTTTTTCTCAGAAATCTCTCATGTGGGACCAAAATAAAAGCAGGAGAAGTTTATGAGAAAATTAATTAAATTCTTGATTTGGGAATGACCCTAAGGAATGGATTTTATTTCCCATGCGCTACAAGATTGACCTCTTAGCATTTCTGAAGGTGAGACACGTTCTAGAAACATCAGGTATTAGCACTAACCCAGACCTTCATGGGCTTCCCTCAAACCGCAGCAGCAGCAGCCTTTCTCCCTGCCCACCTTGGAGGGCATAGTGTGGTGTTTCTCACTAACAGCATGATGAGTGGAAAGGCACACATCTGGGATCTCACTCTTTCTTGCTCTCACCAGTCGACCTTGGTTGGCGACCACCAGATACAAGGTAATCCATCTATGTGAATTGATTGGAATCTCAAGTTGTGGAAGAGCATCACAGCAGTGAAAAGCTCCGAAAGAGGCCCAGATTTGCATCCTGGTTCTGCTGCTGACTGTCGAGGTGACCACGAACAAGTTTCTGCCCTTTCTGTACCTGGATGAAGATAGTAACAGTACCAAGCACATACAACTGATGGGAAGTTTGTGAGTTACTACAAGGGCGAGAGGGCTCGCTGTCATTGTTCCTTTTCTTATCTTATCATTGATCATTGTCTCTCGATTGGTTCATTCCCCTCAGCGCACACACAGACCGTCCTAGCTCCCTTGAACAAGAATCCTTGATTGTACATCCTCCTCCAGTTGGGGATGACCTTATTCATTTTCTCCCATGTACATCAAACTCCTGGAAAAAAGTCGTACATGTGCTCTTTGATCCACCCAGTCCAACATTTATCTCTGTTATTCCAGTGAAACTGTTCATCAAAATCACCAGTGACCTCTATCTTGTCTAATCTAAAGGTCAATTCTAAAGGTCCGCTCATGGGACACAACTTTTCAGCAGCATCAGACCCATACTCGGCTCTTCTGTTCTGAAGCACAGCTCTTTCTTGGAGCTGCCCTCCCTGCATGGGCCACTCTTTTTTAGGCTCCCTTGGCAGGCATTTCTTCAATGGAGGGCTCTGAGTTCAGCCTCCCGCTCTTCTCTCCTTGTTCTACATTCTCCAGATTATTTCATGTAGTCTCATGCTAGCTACAGCTACAGGTTGAGATGCACTCCCAAATCACTGCCTCCAGCCCCAGTGTTTCCCCTGGAATCCCCCAGACTCCAACTTGTTTTTCTTTTCTTAAAGATTTTATTTATTCATGAGAGAGAGAGAGAGAGGCGGAGACACAGGCAAAGGGAGAAGCAGGCTCCATGCAGGGAGCCCAAGGTGGGACTCGATCCTGGATCCTGGGATCACACCCTGAGCCAAAGACAAATGCTCAACCGCCCAGGCGTCCCACCAACTCGTTTTTCATTTCTCCACTTTGATGAATGATAGGCCTTTTTTAATACAGTCAACCCTCATTATTGCCGGATTCCAGTTTTGCAAATTTGCGTGTTTACTAAGATTGATGTGTGACCCCCAAATCGACATCCCTGGTGCTTTCTCAGTCATTTGGAGACATGTGCAGAGCTGTGAAAAATGTGACACACCCAACATGCACATTCCAGCTGAGGTTGGACATGGCAACACTCTACTTTCTTGTTTCGGCTCTCATAATATAAATAAGCATCCTTTTGTGATCTATTTAATGCTACATTCTTTGCATTTTTGTGCTTTTGGTTGGTGATTTCGCTATTTAAAATGGTTCCAAAGCATTGTCTCAAAGTGCTGTCTAGAGTTCCTCAGTGCAAGAAGGTTGTAATGTGCCTTATGGAAAAAATATGTGTGTTAGATAAGCCTCACTCAGGCATGAATTGTAGTGCTGTTGGCCATGAGCTCAATGGCAAAGAGTGAGCAATGTATGTCAAATAAGGTGCCTTTAAAGCACATTTAAAGCAGGGGTGCCTGGGAGGCTCAGTCAGTTATCATCCGACTCTTGGTTTCAGCTCGTGTCATGATCTCATGGTCCTGAGATAGAGCCCCACATAGGGCTCCATGCTCAGTGTAGCCCCACATAGGGCTCCATGCTCAGTGTAGAGTCTGCTTCAGTCCCTCTCCCCCTCTTTCCCTCTCTGCCACTCTCCTCTCACTTGCTCTTTCTCTCTAAAAATAAATAAATAAAATCTTTAGAAAAAAATAAAAATAAAGCATACATAAAGCAGATCATGTATTGATCTCTTGTCAAAAACATTTTCGACCAGGGGCTTGCAGGCAGCTAGCCCTATGTTTCCTCTAGGAGCAATGATTATTAATTGATTCAGTGTTCATGGTGACATTATAGAACATAACTATAGTGAATAACGAGAATTGACAATATATCCAAAACTTAACTGAATTCCTCTCACCCAATTCTTTTCTCAGAAAATAACTTCATTCTTCCAGTTGCTTGGGCCCATTCCCTTTGTTATCTTTTCCTCTCACTTCCCATGTGCAATACATCAGCCAGTCCTTGCATATCTTCCTCTGAAATTGCTCCAATTCTTATACCTGCATTGTTTCAACCCAGGTCCAAACCATGGTTACCTTGACAGTGATAGTAGTGACGTCACTGCCACCCTGATCCCATCCGTGACCATTTCCACCCCCAAACACACAGGTAAGTCATATCATGTCACTCTACTGAGAATCCTCCAATGGCTTCTCTTCTTACTCAGAGCAAGAGCCAAAATCCTCACCATGGCCTTCAGCACTACTGTTTTCTTTGCTGACCCTCTAACACATCATGATGTGCCTCAGCTCCAGGCCTTGGACTTGCTCTTTTCTCTACTTCAAGCATTTATTCTGCAAGAATTCACATGGCTCACTTCCCCACTGTCTCTCCTTGGCTTGTAAGAGAAAGCTCCCCTAGGGACTCCCTATAAAATTTCACATCCCTTATTCTCTCTCCCCTCCTCCTGCCTTATTTTTCTTCATGTCAGTTATTACGTCTGCTTGTTTATAGATCTACTTGTTTCTTCCCAATAGAATGTAGACTTTTTGAGGGTAAGGGGATTATCGGTTATATTCACTGCCATTTTCCAGGTGCCTGAAAAGGTACTTGACACAGAGTAGATGCTAAATAAAATTCACCAATAATCTGATTGATTCTTCGATTTCTTTTACATGAAATGGAGATAATATTACCCCTATCTCACCTGTGATGTGTCTGTAACAATGTTAAAATATACTTTAGACTGCCTTTCCCGCTTACTACCTCCCCCTGCGCTATCTTGGATAAGTCTGCTCAGGGAATGTGCATGCTGTTGACCTAAGTGAGGCAAATGACACCCTACCTCCCAGAGCCAGATATCCGGAATGCTGAGATTATCTACTGCCCTTACCTCCTGGCTTTGGTAAGTGGGATTAAAAATGACTGAGTTGCTTTAGAAAATATCTTGAAAGCTGTATAGGTGATGAACTTTGGTTCATAAATTTCCCATGTTCTTTCCAGTATGCATTAGGGGGAGAGAATTTTTTTCTCAAAGGAAGATGTGCCATTTGAAAATGTTTGTTCCCACACAGGATGCACCACAGTGAGATCACCATCCAGCCAACCATGACAATGTGACTCAGGAAATTCATGTAGACTGAATGCTTGAAAAGTTAACAGCATGATTCCCAGGTGTTAGGGCCCCTACCACAGTTGTTTGCTTAACTTTGTTTGTGTGTGTGTGTGGGGGGGGGGGGGTGTTTTGATTTTTTTTTTTTTTTTTTTTTTTTTAGAGAGAGAGCAGGGGCAGGGAGGGACAGAGGGAGAAGGAGAGAGAGAGTCTTAAGCAGACTCCAGCACGACATGCGGCTCCATCCCAGAACCCTGAGATCAGGAACTG
The DNA here is from genome assembly GCF_053574225.1 of Canis aureus. NCBI lineage: Eukaryota > Metazoa > Chordata > Mammalia > Carnivora > Canidae > Canis > Canis aureus. The sequence goes on from NC_135635.1 coordinate 21,588,187, forward strand.
AGCTGAAGTCAAGAGTCAGACGCTTAACCAACTGAACCACCCAGTCACCCTGTTTGTTTAACTTTGAAAGAAATGTTTCCCTTGGAACATACTTCCTGGTGAACAGGATCACCTGTTGCTTAATATATATTAAATAGATACAGAGTAAACCATGGGCTTATTTAGGGGAATTAGCTGCTTAGGCAAACTCACTCTTCAGTCTCAATCAGCAAGCCAGAATTTTTGGGCAGAGACAGAACTGGAAGCCACATGCACTGGGGATCTGAGAAACCACCCACAGAGCCATCATTCTTCCAGGCTCCGTCTCCTCAAACAAAAATCCCACTCTGTTCCCAGGCCAACAAGCCTCCAGGGTTGGAATTGCTCAAGCTGTGGTTCACAGCCTTGTCACTGTATTCGTCTGCTCCATAGGTATGCATGTAGGTTGGCCCCATACATGACAGTCGGAGTTAACAGAGACCCAGGGAATTGATATTTATGGCAAAATGCACACATGGTCATTGTGAAAATTTTGGGGCATACAGGAAGAATCATGAATAGAAAAGGGACTCATAATTCTAAGACTCAGATACTAAACACTGTTAACAATTTAGTGTATGTCCTTCTGGTCATTTGTCTGTATGTGTGGGAGTATATGTAGTTTTAAGTAAATCAGATTATTCTCACAATGTTGTTGAATAATTCTTTTCTACTTACCAGTCAACTGTGGACATTTTTCCAGGTCATTAATATTCTGCTACAATGACTTATTTTGAACGGTTGTCCCGCATTCCAACATACAAATGTACCATATTTTATTTAAAAACACATAGGGACGCCTGGTGGCTCAGCGGTTGAGCGTTTTCCTTTGGCCCAGGTTGTGATCCTGGAGTCCCAGGATCAAGTCCCACGTCGGGCTCCCTGCAGGGAGCCTGCTTCTCCCTCTGCCTGTGTCTCTGCCTTTCTCTTTATCTCTCATGAATAAATGGATAAAATCTTTAAAAATAAAATAAAATAAAAACTCTTCACAGTTTAGCATTTAGATAATTTGCAGTTCTTCATTATTAAAGATAACAGTGTGGTGAACAGTTTTGAACATAAATATTTGTGTGTATCTTTGATTATTTTTTAAGAATAAATTCACTGAAGTGAAATCATGCAATCAAAAGGTATGAATAATTTTAACACTTCAAAAGGTTTTTGCCAATTTAGACTCCTACTCACAAAGCACGAAAGGGTCTATTTTCCATGAGGCCATTCTGGGTGTCTCCCTTAGGGCACCCTTGCCTCTGATAGAGCTGAACTGCGCCCCCGGAAGCAGCCCCTGGGCAGCTGCATGCAGAAGGCTGTCTCTGCGCCTCGGGGCCCTTCCGGGACACGTTTACTCATCTCTACAGCTGGGCCAGCTGAAGCATGTGGAGGTCAGGTGATGTGTGCGGGGTCATGCAGCCAGTGGTGACTCAGCCAAAACCGCTCCAGCTCCTGAACCTTGCTCAGATCACAAGGCTGAAAGCATTCACTTCCCTGAGGCCCATTATTCCCAAATAATTAAAAGAGGCCACTTGCACTTGTATGTGGATATTAAGTTTTGGAATGACTGGCTCAGCGCCATGACTTTACTAATCGGTGACACTAAGTGCTTCTATAATCCTGCCATCTTTTTCCTTTTTAGAACTAATCAGATAATGATTTGGAGAGTTTCCCTTCACAACATAATTTGCAATGAGACCATGTAATGGGTGTATCCAGGTGTCCATCTGAGACTGTCAGACTCAGGGACGTACTACTGAACTGGATCAAAACAAAAATCCTCACTCATTATGACTCATATATGTAAAGTCCAATCTATTTGGTAAGGCACCAGTACACCCTCACCAACATTAAAAACAAACAAACAAAACCCTGGTGACACAGATGAAGGCTTCTTGTTCACATCATCCATTCTTCAACAAGCTGAATTAAATTCGAGTGAACCAGAGTCAGCTAACCTAATAAGTCTCTGCAGGGGTTTGTGTCAATATGGGGAATGACTCTAGCTGGTCCATGAGGGTCTGTGCTTCCAGTGGTTTACTGTCCCTGGATTACTCCCTGGAATGGTGCCTATGAATTCAAGGTCCTTCTTGGACCTTATGCTTTGTTCTGATACTTAGCTGTACCTAGTAAGAGTTGAAACCTAGATGCCCGCTTAGGTGCCAGTACCACTTGCACAAAAGGGAAGAGAAAGTGATAGAGCACTGATCCATCCCACAGATGACTCTTGGCTCTTTTCCTAGGAAGGAAGATCAGTTACATCTTTTGCATTAACAGATGAGCCTGTTGTATTATTATGTATATAACGTATTAAAATAAAACAAAATAAATACAATAAAGCTATAGTATTACTGGATGTTGTTTTATAGAACAGGGGACTAGGAACCACTTTCAGTACTTATTCACATGAGGTTGAGTTTCAGGAAGTCTTTCAGTTTCAGGAAGGCTTTCAGTTTTTACCCAAAGGATGATGATGGCATTTGGTGAGGAGTCCCCAAGACAGACAGCAAGCTGGGAGGGATAAAGACAGTGGAGGGATGGCATGTCATTTGGTTCCTATAAGAGCCTTGAGAGTACTTTTGAGCCCTGAAGAAAAGAGGGATTCCAACCACTTCTACTAAACACTGCTCTGACACTCTGGAGGTCGGCAGATTTGGGACCTTGGAGGTGTGCTCTGAGCATGAACCCTGGTGATGATGCTCATTACAAGTCCTGCCAGCAATGGTATGAGCGAGGTTCCTTCAAAAGGTGCTGAGAGTATTTATTTATCAATATTTATTTACAATTTTAATTTAAAGCAGTTTTAGATTTACAGCAAAATTGAGAGGAGGTACAGAGAGTTTCCATATACCCACTATTTCCACACATACATAGCCTTCTCCATTGTCAACATCTCCCACCAGAGTGGTACATTAGTTACAATCAGTGAACCTACAATGACACATCATTATCACCTAAAGTCCATAGTTTGTCTTAGGGCTCACTCTTGGCGTGGTACATTCTACAGATTTAGACACATTTTTTAATGACATGAATCCACCATTATAGCAACAACAGAGTAGTTTCACTGCTTTAAAAAAAACTTCTATGCTCTGCATATTCATCCCTTCTCTACCCCTACTCTGCAACCATTAATCTTTTTACTATTTCCATAGTTTTGCCTATAGTAGTCAGGTTTCTCCATAGAAATAGAACCAGTAGAATATAGATGTAGATAGATATAGATATAGATGATGATTTATTATGAAGAATTTGCTCACATGATTATTGAGGCTGAGAAGTCCCACGATTTGCCATCTGCAAGCTGGAGATCCAAGAAAGCTGGTGGTATAATTCAGTCTGAGTCCAAAGGCCTAAGAACCAGGGGGACTGATAGTGTACAACCCAGTCCAAAGGCCAGAAAATATGAGATGTGATATCCCAGCTTAACAGGGAGAAGCAAAAAGGAGAGAATTCCTCCCTCCTGCAACTCTAATTCTGTTCAGGCCCTCAGTGGATTGGATAACACTTAAGCACAATCTACTGAGTCAACCAATTCTTGTTAATCCCACTCAAAAGCATCTTCACAGACTCACCCAGAAATAATATTTAATATGGGTGTCCTGCGGCCAGTAAAGCCGACACATAAAATCAGTCCTAACATACTTTTTTCAAAACGTCACAAACTTGGGATTCATATAGCAAATATCCTTTCCGATTGGCTTCCTTTACTTAGTAATATGCATTTAAGTTTCTACAATGTCTTTTCATGGCTTGATGGCTTATTTCTTTTTAGTGCTGAATAATATTCCATTGTCCATGTGTAATAACAGTCTATCCATTCACCTACTGAAGGGCACCTTGGCAGCTTCCAAGTTTGGGCAATTATGAATAAAATTGCTATAAACATCTACGTGCAGGTTTTTGTGTGGATATAAGTCTTCAAATCCTTGGGTAGACACAAAAGAGTGCAATTTCTGGATTATATGTTAAGAATATGTTTAGTTTTTAAATAAATAGCCAAAATGTCTTCCAAAGTGGCTGTACCATTTAACAGTCCCACCAGCAATGCATGAAAGTTCTTGTGGCTCCACATCCTTATCAACATTTGGTGTTGTCAGTATTTAGGATTTTGGTCATTCTAATAGATGTGTAGCTGTGTCTTCTTGTTTTAATTTGTAATTCCCTGATGATAGGGGTTGTGGACCATAATTTCATATACTTATTTGCCATTTGTGTATCTTCTTTAATGAGGGTCTGTTCACATCTTTGGTCCATTTTTTAATCTAGTTTTTTGTTTCTTATTGTTGAATTCTAAGAGTTCTTCATATATTTTGAATAGCTGCTCTTTACCAAATAGGTTCTTTGCAAATATTTTCTCCCAGTTTATGGCCTGCGCTTTCATTCTTTTACAATACCATTTGCAGAGCATATTTAAAAACTGAGTGATGGGCATTAAGAAGGCCATGTGAGGTAATTAATGAGCACTGGGTATTAAACGCAACTGATGAATTATTGAAAACTACATCAGAAAAGAATGGTTTCCTATATATTGGCAAATTATTTAAAAATTTTGACAAATTCTGGTTTTTCAATTTTTTCTTTCATGGATTATGCTTTTGGTGTTATATCTAAGAAAATAATCAAACCCAAAGTCATCTAGATTTTCTACTATATTATATTCTAGGAGTTTTACAGTTTGTATTTTACATTTAGATCTGTGATATATTTTGAGTTAATTTTTTGAAAGTTCTAAGGTTCATTTTTTTTGCATGTGAATGTCCAATTGTTCCAGCACCATTTGTTGAAAAGACCATCTTTTTCCATCTCATTGCCTTTTGCTCCTTTTTCAAAGATCAGTTGACTATATGTATGTGGGTCTGTTTTCTAGGCTATTCTGTTCCATTGATCCATTTGTCTATTCTTTTGCAGCTACCACACTGTCTTGATTACTATAGCTCTCTAGTAAGTCTTAAAATTGAGTATGTCATTCCTCAACCTTTGCTCCTCAATATTGTGTTAGTTATCCTGGGTCTTTTGCCTCTCCATATACATGTTAGAGTAAGTTTGGCAATATCCACAGAATAATTTGCTGGAATTTTGATTGGTTCTGCATTTAATTTATTGATCAAGCTGGGATGAACTGACATTTTAACAATATTAAGTCTTCCTATCCATGAACATGAAATCTCTCTTCATTTTTTATTTCTTCTTCGATATCTTTCAGCATAGTTTTATAGTTTTGCTCATATAGGATTGTACGTATTTTGTTAGATTTATATCTAAGTATTTAATTTTAGGTGGTGCTAATACAAATGGTATCGGGGTTTTTCTTCAAATTTTTGTTTAAATTCTAGTTTCATACATAGTAATATTGGTTTCAGTTGTGAGATTTAGTGATTTATCATTTACATACAACACCCAGTGCTCATCACAATAAGTGCCCTCCTTAATGCCCATCACCCATTTTTTTAATATTTTTTTAAATTTTTTATTTATTTATGATAGTCACAGAGAGAGAGAGAGAGAGAGAGAGGCAGAGACACAGGCAGAGGGAGAAGCAGGCTCCATGCACCGGGAGCCCGACGTGGGATTCGATCCCGGGTCTCCAGGATCGCGCCCTGGGCCAAAGGCAGGCGCCAAACCGCTGCGCCACCCAGGGATCCCGCCCATCACCCATTTAATCCATTCCCCCACTGATCTCCCCTCCAGTAACTCTCAGTTTGTTCTCCATAGTTAAAAGTCTGTTTTCTGGTTTAACTCTCTTTTTTCTCTCCCCTATGTTCATCTGTTTTGTTTCTTAAATTCCACGTATGAATGAAATCATATGATTTTTGTCTTTCTCTCTTATTTCACTTAGCATACTATTCTTTAGCTATATCCACATCATTGCAAATGGCAAGATTTAATTCTTTTTAAGGTTGAGTAATATTCCATTGTGTGTGTGTGTGTGTGTGTGTGTGTGTATATATATATAGAGAGAGAGAGAGAGAGAGATTTCTCCAAATAAGACATAGAGATGGCAACAGACTCATAAAAACATGCTCAATATCACTCATCATCAGAGAAATACAAATCAAAACTACAATGAGTGTCAGATGACTAAAATTAACAACACAAGAAATAACAGATATTGGTGAAGATGCAGGGAAAGAGAAATCCTCTTACACTGTTGGTAGGAATGCAAACTGGTGCAGCCACTCTGGAAAACAGTATGGAGGTTCTTCAAAAAGTTAAAAATAGAACTACCCAACAATCCAGCAATTGTACTACTAGGTATTTACCCAAAGGATAGAAAAATACTGGCTCAAAGGGATGCACGTGCTCCCATGTTTATAGCAGTATTATCAACAATAGCCAAATTATGGAAAGAGCCCAATGTCCATCAACTAATGCATGGATAAAGAAGATGTGGTTTATATATACAATGATACTGTGTTTTAAATCAAATTCCATTTGTTTACTGCAGGTGCTTAGGAAAGCAATCAACCTTTCTCTATTAACTTTGTATCCTGCAACCTTGCTGTAACTGTTTCTTACTTCTAAGAGGTTTCTTTTTTCCCTTTCTTTCATTCTTTCTTTCCTTCCTTAATCTCTTCTTTTCCAAGCTGCGTACCTTTTGTTTCATTTTCTTCTCTTACTGTACTAGCTAGGACTTCCAGGACAATGTTGAAAAGAAGTAACGATATTGGACTTTTTTGTCTTGTTTCTGATATTAAGGGGAAGCTTCAAGTTTCTTACCATTAGGTATGATGTTACCTGTAGTATTTTTGTAGATATTTTTAAAGTTGAGGAAGTTCCCCTCTATTCCTGAGTTTACTGAGAGTTTTATTATGAGTAAGTGTTAGATTTTAGTCAAATGTTTTTTCTATATCTATTGATATGATCATGTGAGTTTTCTTTTTCAGCTTGTTGATATAAAGGATTGCATTAACTCATTTTCAAATGTTGGACCAGCTTTGTATATCTGGCTAAATCCAATTTCCTTTTGGTGTATAATTCCTTTCTTTTTATACATCATTGGGTTTAATATGCTAATATTGTCTGGAGGACTTTTGCATCTGTGTTTATGAGAGATACTAGTTTGTAGTTTTCTTTTCTTAGTAATGTTTCTATCTGCTTTGGTAATAGACTAATGCTGACCACATAGAATGAGTTAGGAAATACTCTCTCCTCTTTTATCTTCTTAAAATATTTGGTAGAGTTTAGCAGGGAATTTTTCTGGACCTGATACTTTCTGTTTTGAAAGGCTTTTAATTATTGACTCAATTTCTTTGATAGATAAAGTCCTATTCAGATTTTCCATTTCTGCTTGTGTGCATTTTGGCATGGTTATGCCTTTCAAGGAATTGGTCCATTTCATTTAAGTTATCAAATTTGTGGTCACAGAGTTGTTTATATCATTCCTTTATTATCCTTTTAATGTCCATGGGATCTGTGGTGATATCTCTTTTTTCATTTCTAATATTAGTAATTTGTCTCCTCCCTTTTTTTCTTAGCCTATCTAGAGGAGGTATTGATTTCATTGATCTTTTCTAAAAATCAGATTTTGGTTTTATTGTTTTCCTCTATTGAGTTCCTCTTTAATCAATTTAATTGATTTTTGCAGATCAGTTGAAAGTGCAAATTTGAAGAAGATAAATCCCATAGGATTTTGAGTCTTAATTCCACAGTCTCAGATTGTCAAGGGTAGGTCCAAAGAACAAAGTGGGTGCAGACCAGACAGGGCTTCAGGATGACATGATGAACACAGCAAAATGCCAAATGGATAGAGGAGCCTAGGATGATGGAGACAATGTTATAATAGCTAATCATGGAGCCCAAGTTGAATGAAGCATCAAGAGGAGTTAGAAGGGCTCCCATGTGCTGGTGTGGTAGAAAGAATGATAAGTAATTGAAGCTAGTATAAGGGTAGAAGAGGACTTTTAGTTCTTATGAGTGAATGCAAGAGGCAATAGATGAGAAAGTTGCAATAAAAAGACGAAAGGAGCAATTTAAGATCTTGGTTGGAAAATGTGCAAAGAGAGCCAGGATATAGTTATGTGGATGGGAACCTGGTATGGCCTGGAGATGAAGGTCAATAAAGCCATATAAGGCAAGTGGACATGAGGTTAGTGAGTTGTCATCATCATTGTCATTAATAAGTTTTTAGTAAAGGCTGGTATATTCAGATTTGAACTTTAGATGTTGCTCAGAGCAGGGTAATAGATGCCATATCTGGCCACTAGAAATTTATCATCTAATACCCCTGGGAAGAAATGAAAACCAACTTCCCCATTCCTAAATACTTCAATTGCTTTTTCCAAATTGAGAGGAACCAGGAGAATATTTTGGTGACAAATATTGTCTAAAATGCCAAAATATGTTGAAATCTACTTTGGTGGACTGAAGGTCAGAATACATTTTTAAGAAACAGACATTGATTGGCTTCTTCTTTCACTTTCTGCCACAGTGTCTGCTAGGCAAGGAAAATGACTCATTAATAGATTTAGCACCAGAGGCCTGACTCATTCAGAAACCGCTTAACAACCACCTCACCCAATCTTACTATATACTTCAGCTAATGATATTCTTCAGCTTGGGCTGTCAGAATTATGCCTCTCACATGGGTTTTGGGTTTTATAGTTTGTACTAGAAGTAGGCCAGTAGTATTAATTCCCATTTTAGTGATGTAGAAGCTGAGCTAAGTGAATCACCTTAGGCTAAGACATTGAATAGCGGTTAAAACTGTACTTCTTCTTACCTTAAATATCAGCATATTGTCCATAGCAAAACACTTGGTCCTAGAGCAGCCATTCCAGGTAGTGATTTGAGGTCTAAACCCCAGTAACCACACAGAAATGACTTCTTTCAAATTTGAAGGTAGGAATAATTTCTTATCCAACTTTATATTTTCTGTACTTACACAGAGATTGGTAATAAGTATGAATGAAATACCTTAAATGAATGAAATGTCTTAAATATCAATTTTTGTGATCATTGTCTTTCCTGAGTGGAATGTAATAAAAATGCATGCTTTGTAACTACGGCAAATATTGTAGCTCTAGCACTGAAGTGTAGTCAAATGCAAGTATCAAGGCTAAAAAGATCTATTGCATTATAGAATTTTCAGCCTCCTTGTCTCATTCCCTTGATCAGGGTTTGATGATGATATCCATACAGTCTTGGTGGCAGAGATAGGGAAAGAGCACAAGATTCCAAACAGGCTTCCAGCTTTCAGGGCTTGGAGTCCTCAAAGACTTATATTTTTATGTTTATCCTCAGAAGCTTGGAAACTTCAATTGCATCCTCTATAGTGCTAGAAAGATAGAGAATGTAGGTGAATCTCAGAGAAGTCAAACCCAATCAATAAATATTTACAGGCACATCTACATCTACAATAGAGATTTGCTGACATCTAAATCTATAATAAATAATTACCAACACATTTTTGGTTACAAAATGTAAGATATACATTTTATCTCAAAGTGTTTACAATCTACCTTGGGAAAAAAGATGTAAGAAGTATGAAAAGGTGACAATAAAAAGTACAAATAGTGGTTCAAGATAATAAACACTTGTCATAGAGCAACCTACAACTATGCTGCATTTATCTCTTGAACCAGAAACCCAACTTTATTTAAGAATCCATCTCTCCCAGGGGATAGAGAAGAAGATGACTCTCATCCCAGATGAGGTGATATTCTTAATTAGTAAGGACCATTAACATGTGACATTCCCTGTGCTACTGTTACTGGTTTAGCAGTAGGCATGTGAACAATGATGGCTCAAGCCAACTAAGAGAAACAGACAGCCACTGCTCAGGAAAAGGACTCCCACTCTATGTTGCTAGATATAAACAAACAAGAGTGGGGCCCTAGCAGCTTAAAGGCCATCTTATGACCATGAAGCTATGGGATGGCAGAGTGAAGAAAACTTGGTTCTCCAATGATGTGTTTAAGTCCCCAAATCAACCTTGGAGCCTGTCCTAACTCAGAGCTTCCTGCTATATGAGATAATAAATTTCTTTATTGCTTAAGTTGGCTTGGTGGGGGATTTGTTTCCAAAAGAATCTCAAGGAGACAATGACCAATTGCCAAATGCGTGGGCAGATAATAATGACTGTGAGAGTCCAGAATGGGAAAAGTTCACATCAGGCTAGAGTGGCCAGGACAGCATTCAGAGAAACAGAGGCTTTAAAAATGAATAGAATTTGTACAGGAGAGACAGCAGAAAGGCATTCCAGGCAAAAATCAGAAGATGAAAGGAATTTGAGGAACAATAAAGGAATAGAAAGTGCAAAGTGAGGAAGGAAAGGTCAGATCATATTTTAGAAGACCTTGAAGAGCAAGTTCAAGTGCCTGGGACTCTGCTATTTAGGCACTAAGGCTTCAATAAAGAGTTTTGAACAAGCAAATTATCTGTTCCTGCCTGAGCATTTGAAGTCAGGTCCATCCAGCACGCATGATACTCCTGCTGGTCTATAACAACAAGTTTCAAACATTAATGGGTATTTTAAGCAAATGGCCCATACCACTGCCCTTTCCCCCTGACCTACCTCCACTTTGATCCCATCTCTCTGGCTCCACACTCATGTCTCTGGAATCCTGACTTGGATCCTGTGTCTTTGGCTTCTGCAGATTAATCTCTCATCCTGCTCACTCCATCATCTAGTCTTTGTTTCTTTTCTCATGAACTATGGGGTAACATACCTGTCTGCAGTGGAACCCCACTATGCTCTTGTTGGATGCTTTACTTTCTCATAGGCCAATGTCCATCTCAGGTACCCAGGAGAAAAGAATAGGGAGAAAGTCTCAGATAGAAATGACAGTGCAGAAGTGAACCAACATGGTCATGTTCATGGTTTGAACCAAGAGTGTTTTAAAGGAAGTCATGTTTGGGATGCCTGGGTGGCTCAGCGGTTGAGCGTCTGCTCTGCTCAGGGCGTGATCCCGGAGTTCTGGGATCAAGTCCCACATAGGGCTCCCTGCATGGAGCCTGCTTCTCCTCCCTCTGCCTATGTCTCTGCCTCTCTCTCTGTGTGTCTCTCATGAATAAATAAATAAAATCTTTAGAAAATAAATAAATAAAAGTCACATAAGGAGTTAATATATGCTATGCAAAGAGTCCTTAGAAGTTGACAAGAAAAATACAAACAACTCAATAGAAAAATGAGTAAATGGCAACCAACATGAAAAAGTGCTAAAATTCCTTAAAATTATGGGAATACAAACCAAAAAAAAAAAAAAACAAACAAACAATGAAATATCACTTTACTAGTACTTGTTATTCTGGCAAAAGTTAGAAAGAGTTATACTACCTATTACTGGCTGAAATGCAAAGGAAAGTGTACTTTTATACCTTACTGCAGGAAATATGAGGTGAGGGCTAAATGGCAACATCTCTTAAAATTAAAAAGACATCTAGCCTCCAATCCAGCAATCCCCTTCAATCCACTCCATTTTTACTATTAGACATTAAAAACAGCAATACAAAAGGTATAAGTGCACGTACATATTGCAATACTATTTGGATGAGTGGGAAAGCCAGAAAAAAAGAGAATACTTATCAAAGAAAGAGGGACTGAATAAGTTATAGATTATAATGTAGTTATTATAATCGATTAGTGCTCTCCCAGTTGACATGGTGGGGTTTACATGGGGAATGATAATGGCTCAGATTTATCTACTGCTTACTAAATGCTAGGTACAGTTCTGAGTGCTTCATATGTATTAACTTACTGATCCCATAATAATCTTCTGAACTAGGTATTATTATAAAAAAGTTAAGTAACTTGTCCAATGATGCAATTAGTAAGTGGCAAAGCTAGGATTTGAACCCATAAGGGTGTGGAGCTCTTAAAATCAATAGATTGGGAAGACTAAGAGAGGATATCCAATTTTAAAAAACAGGAAAAGCATCAGATCTCTACTTATTAAATAAACCAGGTATGACATACTAGCATTTATGTATTATAAAACTACACAGTTGTGTGTATAAAGAAAGTTGGTCTTTTAAAAATGAGAACTCATGGAATCATAGAAATTTAGAGTTGGAAGAGCATATAAAAATCATGTAACATAATCACCTGAGGCTTGAAGTGCCTCCATAATATTCTAGTAGTTAGAAAATATACCAGGATGAGAAACTTAATATTTTTAATTAATTAATTAATTAATTAATTAATTTTTCAAGTAGCCCCTACTTTATGTGGATCTCTGGTTTTTATCAATTAGTTCTTGTCCTATCGTTTGGTTCTCATACAGAATGAGCCTATTCTCTCTTTCACAAAAGACCTGTCAAATATTTTAGGAAAGATATCATATTCCCTCTAGGTATTCCTTTCTCTAAAAGCCTAGTTCTTTCAATGAGCCTTCAACATGATTTTAAGTTTCCATTACACTGGTCATTTTTTACAAATATCATCTGGTTTGTTTATATCTCTTTTTAAGCATGGTGCTCACAATTGGACACAGTACCATAGATATGGCTGGGACACATGGTGATCACTCAAGATTCTGACCCCAAGTTGATGCAAGCTAAGATAATAATGTTAGTTTGTGTGATGACCAAACCTTGCTGTCTAAATGAGCTTTCTGCCAACCAAGACTACTGCCTTTTTCACTACAAAGTTCTCTTACATATACTTCACATCGAGAGTTGTTTTCAATTAAAAAAAAAAAAAAAAAGAGTTGTTTTCAGATGTGAGTGCCACTGTAGAATGACCTTTAGAGAGAAACTGACCTGGTTTGAATCTTGGCTCTATCATATTCTAAAACAGTTCATGAAAGTCAATTGCTTTGTCTAATCTCAATTTCCTCAACTGTAAGTATAAAAATTCAACTTACAGAGTTGTTTTAAGGATTAGAAATAAGGTGTATAAATGATAATTTATGTATTTATGTATAATTTATGTACCTATGTACATAATACAAAAACAGCTTTTTAAAAACCAATTATTGCTATTGGTAGATTTAGCTTACCATACTAACATTTGGGGCCACTTGTGATTGGGATATCTTCTTTTTTATTAATCCTTCTCCCCTGCTTCCTGTCAACTGCCACCAGAAACATTTTCTGATTGACTAATCTTCATCTATTAGGTAAGGTCAGCAACTATTTTTCCATCTGATTATCCTTTTTTCATCTTTAGGCTATTTTGCAGAGATCCTTGAAATCAGAACCTTTACCTATTGCTGATATTACTTGATTTTTTTTTTTTTACAATTCCACAACGAGTACCAGTCATGGATTCAGTGATCTCATGAACCATGAGAATTAGGTTCATTTAGAGTAGTTAAGGGGACCATTTTCTCTCAAAATTCCCATCAATTTCACTTTCACCAAGACATTCTTCCTTATTAAACTAGAAGCTCCCCCTCTCTCTTCCTCCATTAGTGATTGATAATTCTGTCAGCAAAGTAAGACAAAAATTTGTCAGATGCTCCACTCTTAGCCAAATGAGACTCCCTGCAGATGCCCTCCTGGTTGGAGTGGGCTTCTAGGCTATGTTGAGATCTGGGTCAGGAAACTGTCCTCTCTGCCAGCTGGCCCCAAGTGTGTTCTCCTTAAAACTACCCATATGCCTATCTGGTGTTCTTATCCTCAGATGTATACATTTCTATACAGGGATAGCTTCTTGACATGCAGCTAAACTGCATCCCCTCCTACAGGGCTAGATCTTTTTCAATCTATTGAACCGAGAAAATGTTGGTTATTCATTATCCTCCCTCATGTCCCTACTTCCCTGCTTAGTCAGCATCTGAAAAACTCACAAGCATCTTAAATATCTTGCTCTTTTTCCACCTCCATCATATGTACTTGATTAAATGCTGGTCTTGATTACATCCTATATTGGGCCTACCTCCTTGCTGGGGGGAAAAAAATCACAGAGCTGTACTGAGTAGTCTCAACTTAAATCTATGACCACAAATCTCAAATGGGCTCACAGCACTGCTTTGCACTACCCCTTCATTTTTCTAGTAGCTAGTTTGACTCTCTCTTAGCTGATAGTTTTCATAAACCTCCTCACTCCTTGAATACTCAACAACTCCTTTTCTTTCCTGCTGATGTTCTCTATGCCAATACTCCTCCTGTTCCTTTGTGTTTGTTGTTACTTCTGTCTTGAATGCTGTCTTGTACCCTACCTTCTAAACTTCATGATTTACTCCTTCATCTATATTTTTGCTCAGGCCTTCCCTAAACACCTTGGCTAGGAAGGCACTCTCCATCACCAACTCTCTTTTTTCCTTCATATTACTTATTTCTACCCGACTTGTTTTATATACATATGTGTATATGTATATATGTGTACATATATATTATATGTATACACACACATAGGTGGTAGATATACGCCATTGGTAGATTTAATTCACTGTATCAATATTTGGGGGCCAGAGTTATAGGTACAGGAAACTCATATATATGTGTGTGTATATACATACACACACATTATAATAAGAATGCAGTTCTAATACATATACAAAAAATATGTTAACCATTTATGTTAATCATTAGGGCCTCCGGTCAACACTAAGTTATTAGTAGTTAAGTTTTAGGGAAATCAAAAGTTGTATGTGCATTTTTGACTGCAAAGAGTGTTGATGCTCCCACCCCTATATTGTTCAAGGATCAACTGTATATACTCTTAGCCATATATGTTTTATTCTTTTTAAAAATTTTCACTTTCATAATTTCCATATTCATATTCTTAATTCTTTCTGGATGTTCCATCACAAAACCATCCATAATATCTGCAGAATTTGGATACTTGTCTCCTAAGCCCCCCATCCTGCTGGTCCAAACTGTACAGGTTGCTCTCAATTTAGGTTGGGTAGGTATTATCCTAAGTCTTCTCTTTACCCTTCTCCTAAGTGGAACCCACTCTTTTCTAGATAATATATTACTTTTGTCCTTTCTTGGTTTACTTCTTCTTTATGCTGGAGCACATCTTCTGAGAACTAGGACCTCCAGACTCACAGAGCCTGGAGTTATAGGAACAAGTAATCTAAATTTCCCAAATGGATCACTGGGAGTGATAATAAGAATTACCACTGCTATTCCTCCCTTGTTTCCTTGGCTCATTTATTCTTCCTATTGGAGGCACAATACTTTATAATGGTCATTGATTTATGGCAGCTATTTTTAACAAGGATTCTCCATGATAATTAAGCTTTACTGCCCTAGTATATCCATTATATGTATAAAAAGTTAACTTTCTTTCTAAGAGGCTAAAATAGTATTAGCTATGGACTATCCTTGGGAAAATTGAAAAAATAGTCACTTAATTTTTGGTGTGGCTTAAATATCTCATGGAATTCTGATTGAGAAAGACTGAAGTATATCATATACCTTAGAGGATGACATCTATTCAAGGTAGCATCTCCAAGCAGGCCCTAAACTTTCAAAAGACCATTTTGACACTCTATCAGGCTAGCAGCTTCTTGGTAGCCCAGTATGTGATAAGACCAATAGACATTATGGTCATACGTTCAATGCCACATCTTCTTTTTTTTCCTATCAAGAAGTGGTTTCCAAACATTAATATACATTAGAATCATTTGGAGGGCTTACTAAAACAGATTTTTGGGCCCTGACTAAATCTCCTATTTAATAACTTCCCAAGTAATGATGGTACTAAGCTAGGGATCACACTGTGAGAGCTACTGCTGTAAAGTGAGTTCCTAGGTCCAAAGTATTATTATACAAGATCCCAAGTCAATGAATCAAACACTCTATAAGCCTTTGGATTGGAGTACAGGCTGAAGCCCTAGGAAAGACACTCTTCATACCCACAATATGTGCCACTGTAATTTTTAGCTGGAAGAGTTCCAATGTAATCAACTTGCCATCAAGTGGCTGATCTCCTTGAGGGGTGGGATCTTGTCAGGGGCTTAGCCTTAGCATTGATTTCTATTGATGGCAGATTGGACATTATGCAGTGGGAGTATCTAGATCAGGATTGGTGAGTGGAAGACCATGTTGTTGAGCCCATGAATAGCCTCCAAGCATGTTACTACAGTAATCTATTCAGACTCTCATTGTGTCAGCACTGAAGTGGCTGTGACAGAGGTTGCTGAAGCCAACTAGCTAAGTCATTCTATTTAATATTTTAGTGCTTTGCTTGTGGTTGATGCCATTTGATATATAAATAGTATGTTATATGAAGATTTTTACAGTTTGTGTACAATTCCCATAAGTCTATCCATATTATCTTCTTGAATTTGTTGAGACTTATTCTCTGTTATACAATGACCTTTGTTTGTCTATCTTTGTTTGATAAAGGGTCAATTCACCAAGAAGATACAACAATTGTAAATACCTATGCATCCAACATTGGAGCATCTAAATATATAAAACAAATAATAATAGAACTGAAAGGATAAATAAACAGCAATGCAATAGTAGTTGAGGACTTTAATATCTCATTCTCAACAATGGATAGATCATCCAAACAGAGAATCAGTAAGGAATCACTGGATTTGAACAACACTGAAGACCAAATATACCTAACATATATACAGAACATTCCATCCAATAGCAGCAGAACATACATTCTTCTCAAGTAAACATAGAACATTTTCCAGGATAGATCATATGTTAAACCACAAAACAAGTCTCAGTTGTCTCTTAAAATCTAATTTGATGTGTGTTAAGTATAACTACCCCTGTTTTCTTTTGGTTACCATTAGCTCGAAATATCTTTTACCATCCCTTCACTTTTACCCCATGTGTGCCCTTAAAGCTAAAGTTTAAGCAGCATACTACTGTATTTTTTTAAGGATTTATTTACTGGGGCACCTAGATGGCTCAGTCAGTTAAGCATCTGCCTTCAGCTCAGATCATAATCTCAGGGTCCCAGGATTGAGTCCTGCATTGGGCTCTCTGTTCAGTGGGGGGTCTGCTTCTCCCTCTGCTCCTCCCCACTGCTTGTGTTCTCTCTTTTTCTCTCTCAAATAAATAA
Organism: Canis aureus; assembly: GCF_053574225.1. Lineage (NCBI taxonomy): Eukaryota > Metazoa > Chordata > Mammalia > Carnivora > Canidae > Canis > Canis aureus. Next base: position 21,605,120 of record NC_135635.1, read on the forward strand.
ATAAAATCTTTTAAAAAATAATAAAGATTTATTTATTTATATCAGGGTGAGGAGGAACAGAGGAAGAGAGAGAGAAAATTTACAAACTGCATTGACCACAGAGCCAGATGTGGGGCTCAGTCTCACCACCCTGAGATCACAACCTGAGCCAAAACTAAGAGTCATCTGCTTAACCAACTGCACCACCCAGGTGCCCCAGATCTTGTTTTTTTTTATATAATACATTCAGTCATTATATGTCTTTTGATTATGGAATTTAATCCATTTACATTTAAAGTAACTATTGATAGAAGAAAACTTACTATTACTATTTTATTGTTTTATGACTATTTTGTAGTTCCTTTGTTACTTTCTTTGCCTCTTGCTGTCTTTGTGATTTAGTGATCTCTTGTGGTAATTTGCTACTATTGTCTTACTACGATCTTTTTTGTGTGCACTATAGGTTTTTCCTTTGGATTACTATGAGGCTTAGATAAAAATATTAGAGTTATAACATCTTATTTTAAGCTAACAACTTTGATAGCATACCAAAAGTCTAGACTTTTACTTCTCCTCCTTCACATTTTAGGTTACTGATGTTACACTTCCCATCTTTTTTATATTGTGTATCCACTAAAAATTATTATAGCTATAGCTATTTTAATATTTTTTTTAACTTTTGAACTAGAATTGTGATTTATACATCACCATTACAATATTAGAGAATCTGACTTTGACTATATATTTACCTTCACTGGTGAGCTTTACACATTCATATGTTTTTGTGCAGTTAATTAGCATCCTTTCAGCTTGAAGAATACCTGTTAGTATTTCTTCTAAGGCAGGTCGAATGGTGATGAACTCCTTCAGCATTTGAGTGTCTGGGAAAGTCTTTATCTTCCCTTCATTTTCAAAGGACATCCTTGACATCCTTGCTAAGTATAGTATTCTTGGTTGGCAGGATTTTTTCTTTCAATATTTCAAATATATCATCCCACTCTCCTCTAGCCTGAAAACTTTCTCCTGAGAAATCCATTGACATTCATATGGGGGCCTGTTGGTTTCCTATTGCACTTAAATCAAAATTCCCCAACATTATTCTCTAAAAGCTACATGGTCAGGTGTTATCTACTTCCCCAACCTTACTTCTTTCCACTTTCCCCCCACTTATTATCCTCCAGCTACTTTGGCTTATTTTCTGTTTGAGGAGTAGAGTCCTCCCTCATGGCCTTTGCAGATGTGGTTCCCTCTGCTTGGATCATTCCGTCCCCATTCCTTCACATTGTGGATCCATCTTTCAGGACTTTATTCAAATGATACACTCTCAGAGTGCCTGCTCTCACTATTTCCCCATCCAAAGTTAACTGCTCACATCACTACATCCCCACTGTCAGTCTTTCAATCTTATTACCTTCTTGTCATAGTAAATATCACAATATGAAATTTTCTTATTTAACTGCTTTCCTGTTTATATTTTGTCTTTCACCCTCCCATTTTTTAGTAAGCTCCATCATTCAGGGGCTCTCATCTCTCTCATTCAGTGCTCTATCCTCAGCACTCCAATAAAGTAGGCACTCAATTTATACTTGTTGAATAAGTAAATGACTCAGGTGAGAAACTTCACCTGATCTTGAATCCTGTTCTACCCAATTGTATTGATATGTATAAAACCAAGCCCAATGGTGTATTTATGGCCCAGCTCTAAGCCTAACAAGCGATTCTTCACTCATCGACTCCCGAGCACATACATTAGCCAGTTTCAACAATCTTTTGCAGCCTAGAAGAAATCACAGCCTACTTCTTGAACCCAGTCACTACAAATCACTCTGGGATCAAATTCACAACCTATTCCTGTCTCTTTGCCTTCTGGCCTCTTGCTTTTTTGCATAGCTGTGGTGTACTCTTGCTCTGAAGTTTCCTTGGGCCCCAGATTCCTACATCATCATCTCCAGTTCCACTGTGGATTCCCCCATGGTCTGTTCACTGATATTGAAGGCTACTCACCATCCCACTTGTGACTCACTGTGCCCTTTCCCACTCTATTTCTTCTTTACCTGTTTCTACCGCCACCTTCCATGTTTTCCCAGGTTTGTCTATTTTTCCTCCCTCCTCTACTATACTGACTTAAAAGCCTTCTCATTCTGTCAGTCTAGCCTCTAGGCAGACACACTTCTTTTGTGCATGTGAAATGTGAATCACCCATGGCCAAGAACTTAGTATTCCAGCATTTTAAGCCAGTGGGCCCTAAATCCAAATCCAAATCATCATCACTATCTGGACAGGTAGTCATTGATCTCTTAGCTCTTTCTCTTTTATCTCAAATCTATACTCAGTAGAATTAAGTGATAAAAACAGCATCTGTGCCCCCAAGTAATTTTTTGTTGTTGTTCAAGAGTTTGTATTCTCTAAAAACTCTTTCCTGAGACCCTCTGATTTTCTCTGTTTTATCTTTGCAATACCCAGGTTTCCTGTGAACAGGTCTGGGCTTTGAGCACCTCCTTACAATCAATGCTGACATAGACCAATAATTTCTTTGTCTCCATACTACCATACACCTCAGAGATCTTTCCATCAGATATGTCAGAACTATTCATGCTTTAAAATATAGTTCTTTATGGAGTCTAAATCCCAGAGTCAGGAGATCTGCATACCCCACATGAAGGAGAATGAGCATGTGGAGAGATAAAAAGATGACAGAGAAGAATGAACCCAGTTCCTAGGCAAGAATTATGATGCTCATGGACTACCTCAGAACTTTAAAAATACCTAAATGGAAATAGAGGGATCAAGAAGTCACCTCATGTTTTACTTTTTTGCCTTTTATTGCATCCATAAACTTTGCAGAATAATCTGTCTCTGAATCACAAAGATTTTTGGAATATCTCCCACATTTAAGTTATAGATACAATATTTTTTTTTAAATAATTCTCCTTTTTTATTTATTTATTTATGATAGTCACAGAGAGAGAGAGAGAGGCAGAGACACAGGCAGAGAGAGAAGCAGGCTCCATGCACCAGGAGCCCGACGTGGGATTCGATCCCGGGTCTCCAGGATCGCGCCCTGGGCCAAAGGCAGGCGCCAAGCCACTGCGCCACCCAGGGATCCCGAGATACAATATTAAATAATAATAACCACTGGGAAATTAGAACATCAAGCTCTTTTCCAAATTGATTAGTCAGTTTATTTTATATTAGTAAGTTTATTTATATAATTATGAATGCAGTTAATGTTTCAACCCACAAAGCTATAGCATAAAGTACTTGAAGAAACAAGTAGTTCAAAATAGCCACCACCAAGTGAATAGAATCCAATAGCACCATGGGGTTTAGAATCAGATCTAGGTTCAAATGTCAACTCAATCAGTAGAATCCATAACATTCAATCTCCCTGAATTTTCCTAAACTCATAGGTAAAGACAGAAGTGAAGATTTCCTTCTGAGTTGTTCTGAGGATTTAATGATGGATCCACAAGAAAGCACCCACATGATGCTTGACACCTGACTATTCAATGTTTATTTTCTCTTCTTCCTACCAGATGACCATCCCAAACTGTGAGGTCTTAGACCTCATACAAATTTTGGACATTCAGAGCTATGTTCCTTTAAAAAGTAGAAGGAAATAGCTTTGTTCTATCTCCTTAAAGCCATTAGTTAAAACAGCCCTTCTGTACCTACTCAGTAGGGGTTAGAAAGGAAAATCTGAAGCTTTTTCTACCAGTGGATGTTTAATGTTGGAAATACAGGGAGTTTCATGGTATCTATGTTTCCGTCTAATGGGAATTACAATTCAGACTTCAAACCAAAAAATCTTAATCCTATCAAAAATGTATGTAAGAGAAGCAATAGAAATGGATGAATCAAAATTCAATGACAGCAGAAAAAGCAAGTACACGAGTGGGTGTTCGTTTGTTTAGTGATGACGGCCTGGACTTTCATAGCAATGAAAAGTCCACCTCATGACCTTAATTTGCATTAGACAATTTTGTTTAAATTGATGTTGAGTAAAATGTAAAACTATGGCTCTCTTGTCACATTAAGGGCCTACTCTCAACAAAACATTTTGTTATCTTTGTGAAGTTAAAGAAATCCTCCAATGAAGCAAAACCTTAGGAAGAATAGAACCATGGCCATGGCAAATGTACCTTGTTTCCTCTCCTGTTCCCATGGCAGACATCACACCATGGCAACTCACTCCCACTGACCTGGGATGTGGTCTTAGAATTTCAGCCAAGATTATGGAGTCCAGGACAGGTAGAGACAAGCAGCTCTGATCACAAGTCTCCTGTCTGTCTAGGTGTGCTGTGTGACCTGTTGGCCATGAGTGGAGTTCCTTTAACAAGGAGGAGGCGAAACATACTCTATCAAATGATGCCAGTATGTATTTGCTACTGATTGACTCCAGAGAACTCATTTCTTTTTTGATACTCATTTGGCTTGGACTTTTGACCTCAACTCCTTGGATATCACTGGCTTTGTTCCCACTTTCTGAATGCCCTATGTGGCACACAGCTCTGTTTCCTCCCTGGCACACACTTAGCTCCAGACCACACTACATATGCTCAGTTGGTGCTGCTCTTGCTCACTGAACATAGGTCTCTTGGATTTCCCCAGCAACCACTGCTTTTTGCTTTTCCTACTGGGCAGAGCCTGCTGTGGCCTTAGCAGGCAGCCACTCTCGGTTGTCCTCACCTGGTCTGATTAACCTAGTTCTGGGAAGCTGCTCTGTGGGGTCCATTCTTGCCTGGCCTGGCCTTGTGCAGCCTTGGCACCAGAGGGGTCTTCACAACCCACATCTTTCCTCAAGGGACAGCCTGTACCTGAGTCAGCCCCCGCCAAAAAAGGCAACCTCCTCTTCCTTTTCTGGATTTGTGGTTCCCTCATTATTCCTCAACCCTACCGCAGCTGCCTTGGCAGCGACACACCCTAGGGCCTGCTGGGAAAATTCCACACTCTGATTTGGCACCTGTTCCTGGTAGCAGACAGGCCCAAACTGCTGGAAGAACACAGGCATGATGAATTAGATATTGAACTGATTGAAGCAACAGCGGAGTCCCTTTACATAAAAGTGGCCTGCAAAGCAGAGTTAAGAAAATGACTTCTCTTCTTTTTTTCTGTTAGCAATAAATCCCTGCACCCCAGGACGGCCTCAGCTTGGCAGGTTGACACCCAGATGATTTCTGATGGCCTACGTGCCGACCGCAAGGCAAGCTCAAGCACTGCCAATTCAGCCCCCACAGAGAATCCCTTCTCTGGGGATGAGAGGTGCTGTTCCAAACCCCAGCATGCTGGAATGTGTCCACTCCTACCCCTTGCATGCAGCTCCAGTGAACAGTGGTCAGCCGAATCAGGAGAGCCGAGGCATGGCCTGTCTGTGCAGGAAATGTTAGTCCTTGTCTGAAATCTGAGCCATGAAGAGAAATGTGGCCATGGAAGAGCTGTAGTTCCAAAACTGATAAAAATGTTCCAAAATCCTGCTCTATCATATGCTTGATTACACCAACCCTCAGGATGGCAAATGAGCTTCCATCTTAATTATAGCTTGGGAAAGGATGCATAGACAGTTCTTTGACTTCTGTTTTATTCTGTATGTCCATTCCAAATTGCTGCTTCCAAAAGGAGGAAAGAAGAAGAAGAGACATAAATAACACTCTATGGACTGTCTCATTTTCTCTGGAAAATCTCCTAAAAGGTTAACATTGCTCCTCATGCTTCTGGGCATGTGTGGGTCACATGCTGGGAGCCGGGAAGTGACTCCAGACTCCTGCTGTGGTAATGCCCAACCAGGCAGATAGGGAAGGATACCAGGCAGCACAGACATAAGCTCTGGCAAACCAGTGTTGACCTCAGGGTTATGTCTGTGACTAGAAATCACATGAAGAGAGAACTCCCTGTTTCCTTCCTTGGGAGAAGGATGGTACAAGACAATGAAGGGCAGAGACTACCTACAAGGTGTCCAGAAGTGAGAAAAACCCTCAGACAATGAAGAGATGGAACCACTGTCAGCCTCAGTGATGTTGGAACCATCAGAATCCCCAAGGAAGAGGAGCACCTCAATTCCTGGTTGGCACATGATCGATTTCCTGTGCCAAATATTCTGTCCAAAGCATTTTGTGGCAAAGAGAAAGGAGATGGATAAATGGGTCAAACCCCACTGGAGACTGTCTCATGGGAAAAAGCCAAACAGCTGAGTTTCCCTGTAGTCTGAAAATCCTCACACTCCAGGGCAGGGCGCCCACGCCCCATACAACTGCATAGGCAATAAGGTAGGTGCCAGAGAACCTGGCCAGAATGCTGCTTTGCTGTGGGGAGAAAGTGGCTACATCCTACCAGAAAAAAAAAAAAAAAAAATGGAAATCTTGTCAGTGAAGATATCAGCAGGGGAGATATAGATCTCACCCCCAAGAGGCAGAGATGTGGGGTCCCTATGAGAGTGAGGTAGAAGCACAGCTGGAGTAGTCTAAAGGCAAATAGGGCTGCAAAGGCAGCTGCCCTCAGCAGGCTAATGAGAAAGGGACCAAAGCCTCTGAGGGCAAACGAAGCAAGGAGACGTGCGAGGGTTTGGCACCAAGATGGCCTGGGCTATGAAACAACAACACCCCCCCCAACTTCCCTGCCACCTCGCAGCCCCATGTGGTTCTCATGCGCCAGCAGAGGCTCTTGGATCCATGTGAAATCTGCTCCCACTGGTGTTGGAGGTGGGCCGTGCGCCCGGATGCCCTATGAATCACCTGCAGCAGGAGGAGATCATCACTCTTCCATCTGCTGTCCCTGCTCTCAGCCTCCAAATAGAGCTGGCAGCTGGGAATCATCCAGAGGACCTCAGGCTTCTCCCCCTTTCCTGCCCTGCCCACCGGAAGTGAGTGGGCCTGGGCTGTTAACCTTAGTGCTCCCTGGCTGTCCAGGGTGGGACCATCGTAGCTGCTAAAGACCCCAGCAAAGGCAATTGCTTGTGACTGGACCTGGAATGGGTCCTTCAGAATCGAGAAATGCAGTCTGTCTGGGAACTCTGGGACCAGCACTTCATGCATCAGGAAACCTCATCTGCTCTCCTGGTCTGGCCGGGAATGTGACAGGCCTGCTATCTAAAGGAGCATATTTTTTTGTTTGTTTGTTTTGTTTTTAGCTGTTTGGAGGGAGAGGTTAAGAGGCAAATTCCTGTTGTGCTTTTGTGTCTATTAATATTTTTCAACCTGACCACATTTTTTTTAGAGAATGGTAAAACCTGAAAGGTACCAGGGACTTCAAGGGGGCTTCTGGATTGGTCTCTTGCTTCTAGAAAGCTCTGTAACATGAAATCATTCAAGGCAGAAAAGAAATTATTTTAGTGGCAAAGGTTTATCCTCCCCACCACCTCGAGAATCTGCTGGATGCCCTGAGTACTTCACAGATAAAAGTTGCTCTATTAAAAATATGTACTCAAACTAAACATAATTTGTAGTGGGGGGCTAGGATTAATTTCTTTAAAAACACTTAGTAATTGCTTAGGATATGCCAGTCACCAAGGAAACTGAGGCTTAGGGAGACTTACTGACTCCTCTATAGACCTAGCTATTAAGTCGGAAGATTGGAGCTAGAATCCACATCTTCTCAAGTCTGAGTCCAGTGCTCTGGGTTTCAAGGAAATGTATTTCTGACTTTGAAAAAAAAAATCCTTGCCAGTAATATTCATAGGAGACCTAAATCCTATGTAATATAATCTAAAACTTAAGAAAGCGACATTTTTTTGTTTTTGTTTGTTTGCAGCATCTACCTTTATTTTTTTTACTTCTTAGAGTATTTTTATATTATTTTTTAATAGGGATCCCTGGGTGGCGCAGCGGTTTGGCGCCTGCCTTTGGCCCAGGGCACGATCCTGGAGACCCGGGATCGAATCCCACATCGGGCTCCCTGTGCATGGAGCCTGCTTCTCCCTCTGCCTATGTCTCTGCCTCTCTCTATTTCTCTCTCTGTGACTATCATAAATAAATAAAAATTTTAAAAAAATTTATATTATTTTTTAATAAATTAATTTTTTATTGGTGTTCAATTTACCAACATACAGAATAACACCCAGTGCTCATCCCGTCAAGTGTCCCCCTCAGTGCCTGTCACCCATTCACCCCCACCCCCGCCCTCCTCCCCTTCCACCACCTCTAGTTCGTTTCCCAGAGTCAGGAGTCTTTATGTTCTGTCTCCCTTTGTGGTATTTCCCACACATTTCTTCTCCCTTCCCTTATATTCCCTTTCACTATTATTTATATTCCCCAAATGAATGAGAACATACACTGTTTGTCCTTCTCCGATTGACTTACTTCACTCAGCATAATACCCTCCAGTTCCATCCACGTCAAAGCAAATGGTGGGTATTTGTCATTTCTAATGGCTGAGGAATATTCCATTGTATACATAAACCACATCTTCTTTATCCATTCATCTTTTGATGGACACCGAGGCTCCTTCCACAGTTTGGCTATTGTGGACATTGCTGCTAGAGACATTGGGGTGCAGGTGTCCCGGCGTTTCATTGCATCTGAATCTTTGGGGTAAATCCCCAACAATGCAATTAAGAAAGCGACATTTTCACAAAGTGAGCATGGTCCTGACTATTTGGTCTTCTGATACCATGCTTACCAAAACCCCTTCTCTTGGCCTCTCCCATCTTAACGAGTATGAAGCCAAAAGAGTGGATTCCCCAAGTAAGGATATATCCTAGAGAGTGAGGCTCACGGCTTCTCCTACGATGAGGTTGGTTTGCTGTATGGCCACTTGATTCACAGACAAACTTCCTTCGAAAATCAGAGCACTCTTAGAATTTCCACTGTTGCAACTTTTGAGGGATGCGATCAAAGGCCCTCTGCCCAATTTTGTCCTTCTCAGCACCTGGCACTCTTGGGGAAGGTAAGTTGGTACTCACCAATCCTCAGACCTGGCACTCTTGGGGAAGGTAAGTTGGCACTCACCCATCCTCCACCCATGGCAGTTGTAGTTAACTGGCATGGCGCTCTTTCCCACTGACCTTTGGTGTGACTCAGAATTCTCGACCCAGCTCTTAAGACATCAGTTGTCAACAGGAGGAGTTGACATGTGAACTGACATCCAGTTGCTGACAGGGTTTTCCTTGCTCCTTTTGACTCAGAAGGATGCTGGCACTTCTCGCTGTCCTCTTCGGTATGCTCCTTGTTTCCACTCAACGGTGGCAAAGTCACCCATTTTCACACACCAAGATCTATAGATAAGAGATGGTTTCATGTTGTGCTATGGCTTACTGTCATCACCCTTTCTGGACAAGGGGAAAGGGACAAGGATGCACTTTGGACCAACGTGTCTCCAACTTTTATGTGCATATGAAGGAATCACCAAGGGATATGGTTAAAATGAAGATTCTGATTCATCAGGACTGAAATGGGTCCTGAGTTTTGTATTTCTAATGAGTTCCTAGCCAAAGCTCTTGACTGGGGACCCATACTTTGAGTCGTAAAGCTGTGCTCACTTCGGCAGCACATATATTAAAATTGGGTCGTAGGTCTTTTAGATATGACAATAAACTTAGTCTGGTGCTATAATTTCAATAGTCTCCTTATGTAATTTTGTAGTCTCTCTTACATAAAATACTTATTCCTTCAGAGTTCCGTCTCCTCCCCCTGTTTCTCCCAGGGATAGTGTATGGCTATATGGGGAAGAGGTATGGCTTCAGTGACCTCATGGTGTGATGGGAAGACAGTATCTGTGAGCTTACATGGACCCCTCTGGATCATACCCCTAGCCTCTTTTGTGAAGTGGCTGATTTGGGCTGCTCTTGGGGCTGGGTGGCCACTAAGGTTTCACTGGTCTCCTCTCTGGAGCTGACTGTGCTCAGAAGTGAATCTGATAAACTGATCTTGCAAAGATATTATGCATGACATTGACTTCCTGAATCTCCTGTGCCAGAGACTCTGTGAGCATCTAGAGAATTGGAAGCAAGATGGCAGACTAAGGTTTGGGAGCAGGGGGTTCAATGCCTCTCGAATCATAGGTGGCAACCTAGGGATGAGACCACACTAAAATGCACAATGTCTCCCAGCCTTAGTTTCTTTTTCTGTAAGTCATACCCATACCATAGGGCTTTTGCCTTACACAACAGTACTTTTCAGTGTGCTCCACAGCTACAAGGATGCATAATGAGTCTGCTTTTGGTTTCATTTCAATCCAAGTGAAGCCGGAACTCTTTTGAAGTAAGAAAACAAAAGTTAACATCAACAATGCCTAAGGATACTAAACCCTAAGTCTTGAGAATTCCAGAGCCAGGGTGAAACTGAATGACAGGTGTCTCTTTCACTATAATTTAGTCATCTCTTCACCCATCTATCTCGCCAGAGACATTTGTAAAGCATTTAAATGCATCACGTGCAGAACAGTGCACTAGGTGTGAGTCACACTTTTGAAATAATTGAATATATAAAGTTCAAGGACACAAATCAAAAATACAATTTTTTCAAAAATTGCAAAAGGAATATAACATAATCTCATTCCTGTCTAAAACTTGCTTCGGAGTGGTCTTGACTGAAGTTTTGTTGATAGTCCCTTTGAGTAACACTCTAAAGAGTCCCTGACATTTTCTCGGGGATGCTGTAAACCGGGGCTTTTAGAATGTTCTACAGATTGCTGCTGAGAGCTCCCATTAACTTGCAAATCCACTTGACTATCAAAAGTGAAATGAGGATAGGAGCCAAAGTCTTGTAAATAGAAAGAGGTCATTATTGCACGGATGGAACCAAGTTGCTCAAACCTTTCCACCAAACTAATGAATTCTCCTAGCCTCCTTTCACTTTGGAAAGAAAAAGCAGACAGATTGGGTGCCTTGCCCGAGGCCACAGAATGTGCCACCACTAGGGTTTGTAATGAGACGTACGGTTCCTGGCTCTCAGTATACCTTTCCCTCACAGTCCTGCCTCTATTTGGCTACATGAAGACAAAAAGAAGTGAACATTTGCCTACTTTATTTTTATAGCCCTATTATATATGATATCTGCCCCTTCTGAATTTGCTCAGTAGGTGATGACAGCTAAGGATTTCATTACTCAGAGAACAAGGCCTGGTCACCAGTCCTGGAACTGATGGGAGGGCTACTAGCCCTGGCGTTTTTGGATGAGGAACGCTGATGGGCCTTGTACGCAGCCTGGCCTTGGCTTGACTGATCATGTGAGACAGCTTAGCTCTCCCCACGGAGCAGGAAATTAACTCATGATGTCGGTAGTCCCAGCACTGGAGGTGTGAGTATGTGAGTGAGCAAGTGTATCTCATCCTCAGTATCCCTGCCTGTCCCAAAATATTAACCCACTTTATAAAATGAAAATGACTTGTCTTACTTACACTCTTGTAATGCACTAAGATGGGAAGATAGTCTTAAGCTTCAAATTCTTTAGGGCACTGCATGGATCTTATTTTTCAGCCAGTCAGCACCTGGCTGGATCTGGGCCTAGAATGGACAGTCCAACAGAAGCCGTGATGCTTTTCACCTCCCTGCACATCACCCAGGGTCTGGAACTCCCTTTGCGAACATAGCCTGAGGGATGGCCTCCGAATGGCACTTAAGTGAACCACACTTAATGTTCCAACCCATTAAATACCTGCTGGACCCTGTGTATCGGCCGATGACTAAGCTAGCTGTGGTTAGCTTCTGTAGGTAGATTGCTTTTCTTTCACCTAAGCCTTCATCTTTGCTGTCTCATTCTTCCCACTGGTGTCAGCTTTGGCGAGTTTAGAAAGGTGCCCATTCCTATTATGGCAAGGTCAATGAGGAGCAAGGTGTAGGTCTATGTCCCAGAAACTATAGAAGTAGTCCAGGGGTTGGCAGGGTGAGCAATAGAGGCTCTTTTCCCAGGCCTGCATATCAGCTGCCTGGAGAAATGGCCTTAATTATTCTGATAAATATACCCTGATAAGTGCGCACTACCACCCTAAGCCCCCACCCTATATCCCTGCTTTAGAGTCCCTGCTCTAACCCTAACCCAGGTGAGTGAGAGTGCACAGGTCTGAGAGGACAAGCTGACCCAGGACCCTGGAATTCTGTCCAAACAGTTCAGGGCTCATTTTCAGGACCTGCCTGGGGGGTCTTTTCCACAGGCCCACCCCTGTGTAGTGGACAATGAGCACTATGTGTGGAGGTAGGTGGTGGAGATGGGGGTTGTGTACAAGTGGGCTGGGGTCTCCACACATACACTCATGAGTCCTCTTCTGATGTGACTTAGAGCCTTTGCATACTCCAGCCTAGGGCCCCACGCAGTCCAGGACATGAGAAATCCCCAAACGTTCCTTTCTGGAACACTTTCCTACTTTCCATCTGCTAGGGCAGCTCATCTGTTCCCATTGGTTCAAATACCAGCTTCTTCATGCTAATGACATCTTAATTCATATTTTTTTTCTGCACTGAACTCTAGAATACTACTTGATATTCCTGCTTAGATAAATCAGCTATCTCACACTTGACGTGGTTAAAACAGATTTCTTGATTTTTCCTCCAAGATATTGTGCTCCCATCTCCAGGCCTCCTTGTCTTAGTAAACGGTATCACTATCCCAAGCAGTCCCTCAAGCTAGAAGGACCTAGGAGCACCAACCTAGGAGATCCTAGGAGGATCTCTCCTTTTTACTCCACACCAAACCAATTAGCAAATTCTGTCGGTTCTACCTCAAATCTCTTTCTTCTCTCTCCTTCCACTGTTGTCCCTTTGGCTCAGGCCATCATCATCTCTTGCTGGACAACTGAATAACTTCCTAACTGGTTTTTCTACTTCCACTCTTGACCTCTTACCATCTAGTCTCCCCAGAGTGACAAAAGTGCTCTCCTGTCCATGTAAATTTACACAGCCTGTTTGCTGAGTAAAGGGGGAAATGGCTTCCCTCAGCCTTACAGACATGGCCCTCACCTGCCTCTCCATCCCTATCTCATGCTTCCCTCCTTCTCTTTCACCATCTAAAAGGGCTGGCCCTTCAGTTCCTTCAGGCCCTAGACTTTTCTATGCCTTGCATGGCCAGTGACACCTCATCGTGAGGTCTCAGCTTAAATATCCCCTCCTCAGAGAGCCTTCCCTGACAGTCCAGCTAAAACCGTTCCTGAACTGCCCACCCTAGCTTCTCCGTGCATAGCACTTACTTTACCTGAAATTATTATTTTAAATGATGTGTTTTCCAATCTATTCTACCAGTAGGTAAGATCCCTATAGGCAGGGCAATGTCTGTTCCCTGTACCCAGGGCAGCGCAATGCACATAGTGAGCACCAGGGGAACGTCGGCTGTGCGGCTGTACGTATAATGAAGGCTGAGGCAGGACTGGTGGGTGTGGCTATATCCCTCAGGGACCCAGATCTAGTCATTTTTCCACACTCCAAAGACTCAACCGCCAATGTTTCAAGTTCCCTTTTCTCCTGATCACTCATATTGGTTTCTAGATCCTCTGAATGTGCCCTCAGAGGGCCCCTTCTAATCTGTTTCTATAGAAAGAATTTAAGACCCTGGTTAAAGCTTAAGCTGAGAAGTTCCACTGGGCCTCAGCTTCTGAGAGAAACCAGTTCCTACCCTGAGAGTGACAGGTTACGGCTCCACTCCCAGGGCGGGGGGGGGGGGGGGGGGGGGAGCCCCGTCCTCAGGGAGCCCCATGGAGTGGCTTGGGCAGAGATTACAGAGAGCCTCTCTGTTTGGGATGGGTTTTCTTTGCTTTGTTTTCTTGTGTGCTCAGTGGCTTGTTCCTAACTGGCGGCCAATCACCGCATTGCCAGATGGTGCGAAAGATTTACCGGAATTTCATTTTCAAATAAACCACAAGCTTGGATGAGCTAATGTTGTTCCACATAAAAAAGCCACAAAACTGGACAAATTAGCGTTGTTTCAAGAAAGGAAACTTGTCCAAGCCATCGGCTCTGCCCTTCTCAAAGGGCTCTGATAGCTGCATTAAGATATGGGGGGCTGGGGTCATTCTCGTGTGAGACCACCACACCAAAGGATGGGTGGGGAGGGAGCACCCCCTCCCTTCCCGCTGACTCCACAGAATAACTTGGCAGTGCCGTGGAGAACTGCATTCTCCCATGGAACTGAATTGTCTCTGTCAAGCTTGTCTCCGTTACACCGAGAGCCTGAGGATGGCAAGGGCCTTTTCCAGCCTGTAGGCAATGGCTACAGCTTCTCCTCAAACACAGACTGCCTGTGAGCTTTCCTGGACAGCAGGTCATCTGGTGGCTACTCAGCAGTGACATGAAGGCAGATAATTTATTGCCACAACTGTAGGTGCTGTTCCAGGCAGGCCCACCCTCAGCAGTCATGGCAACGGAGCCTGGTAGACCCAGTACTTCCCAGAGTCTAACCCCAGCCGTACCACTTATAGCTGTGGGATCATGGGTGGCTTTCAAGCCACTGAAGAACACTGTTTTCTCATCCTTAGGATGGTATTAAGTCAACAGGCCCATCTTAGGTATAAAATTGAGAGAAATGTCCTTTGAGCTGGACCTGACACATATAGTAACTGCCCCCTAAAGGTGGATGCGAGGTGGAGTGATGATGAGGTCAGTTGTGTGGCTGCCCTCTTGATCTTCCAGCACTCAGAGCCAGTCTCAGAGGAGGTGTGTCATCTGCTTCCTGTGGTCAGCTGAACTGAACAAATTACCATGAAGTAAATCAAGCCAGAAAAATCAATCAATACAACAGAGGCCAAAAGAGCCCTTCTTAAAGAATCTAAGGGATGGCTTTATCTTTAATCCTTTCTTTTCTCAACCAAACACCAGACTAGACCCCTCATGACCTTTGTGTTGCGTCAGAATTCTAGGAACTCACCTCCCTATGGAAATTTTATGTCATAAATAAATGTAGAAATACTCTCAAGGGGTGTCCGTGATCTGGGGCTTAGAACTTCATTTTGCTACATGGGACAAAGACACCTGAAATTTAGTTGAGCAGAGATTTAGATTTATTGGCTAGATAATATAACTAAGATAGCTATCATTTATTGTACTATCCAAGCCAAACAACTTTATATCATTTTATTCCACTGAATCTTCACTGTAAATGTATAATACTTCCCCCATTTTACAATTGAAAATGCTAAAGGAAACTCTTACTAGTTGTATAAAGGTCATATCTACTGGACCATAAAAAATGCACCTGCCTTTCTATTTCACTAACATGTTTTTGGGTAGAAATCATGAGATATGAACATTATGTTACCATTAAGTAATGATAGTAATGATAGTGATACAATCATTATGATACTTATCAGTATGATAAAAAGCATTCAGAGTGCTGTGTGAGTTTTCCCTTAGAGCTCAAAACCCCCTCTGTGAGATACAGACTTTCAGGGCCTCGATTTTTACAGAGGAAGGAACCTAGAAGAGAAGCTAATTGTATGTCAAAGTCACACAGCTGGTGGGAGGTGGCTTCAGACCTCAGCAGTCTGACCTGACCTCTCGATGCTGCTTCTCCTAAGCAGAGCTCTCGGCCTCCTGAAGCTTTGTGCATTGAAGAAAATATTCCCTACGTAGCTCGTCAAGCAAAATTCTTGCAGCACCCATCACAACAGCAGGCAGAAGCACCAGCTCCAGAAGAGACCCCTGCCTTCTCACACGGGTCTGGGCAGTGCCTTTGCCAAAGAAGGAAATGGTGGCTGTGACTTCTTGCCACGCACGTTGAAAAGCATCATGGGGGTGGGGATGGGGAAGGAGGTTACAAGGAATCATTTGCTGATGTGAAAAGTCTGTAAAGTTTGGATTTCTTCGAAGAGGGACAAATAATTACCGTCTTGTGAAGAGGGACAAATAATGTCTGGTCCATTTTCGCACAGGGCTTACTTTTGTTTTCTTGGGATTTTGTCTGTTTGTTTAGCTCAGAATGGGACGAAAACCAGAATATCTTCATTTTGTATTTCTGGTGGAAACCAAACCTTCTAGCTTCTCAGTGGATATAAATATGCCCCCCACCCCACCCCACCCAACTCCTCAGACTTATTTCATTTCTGAGAATTAAATGAGGTTTGGAGAAAGCCCTGCTCATTCTGAAGCTCCTATCTTCACCCTGACGCTCCTGGATCCTGACGAAGGCCTGGAAGAAGGCAGCAACTGCCTGAGATTAGGAAAATCCCCATCAGCCCGGCCATGGGCCCAAATAAACAGTGAATCTGCTCTTGGATTTGCCCAGCGAAGCTTCGAATGCCCCTCGAGTCCCCTGGAGCAGCTGGACACGTGAGCCCTCTGGGGGCCCATATTTCAGAGCCTTCTGTGGTGCTTTCCCTTCCTAGGGCTGCCCCCCCGAGGAACTGACTCAGTGCTTATCACTCTTTACTAGAAGTTCCGGATGAAGCAATGCAGGGGAGAACTTCACTGTTTCTACTCCCTAAATCTGACCATGACTCATTATTCAGCAAACACCAAATGGTTCCACATCCTCCTCCCGAGGAGGCACAGAGCCTGTTACATAAGCAGCAGTCTACAGCTGCTCTTGGGTAATTGAAAGTGAAGCCTTTCTGACTGGAAGCCCTGCTGGGAGTGACATGACTCTTTCTTCACCCCATGATACCAATCTTTATGAGGGGAGAAACCTCTCCGGGAGAGGGCCCCCAAAGCCCGGGTGTGCTGCAGGGGTTTGTTTTTCACACAGTAGGCCCGAGGTTTGGAATAGCTTGTATTTTCTGCCTTGTTAAAACACTGCCCTTCCACGGTGTTTCTGATCTTCTCTCTTGATGAGCTGGAGCTGAGCTTCGTGAGGCAGCCTCTCCCCCAGCCCACGGAGCAGAGGGGGAAACATGGCACGGGGCTTCCGTGCCCAGGGACCCACCCAAGAAGGACCACCCAAGAATGATCATCTTAGGGAGAGAGAGGATTCGCAAAGGCTGTTTTTTGTGTAATAAGCTCAGCACTGTGATCATAGAAAATAGAGTTGAATTGCAAAGCCCAGGGTAGAGGAGACAGTTGTTTATCTGGTTCTGGGAGAGAAGTGATTTTTAAATTGCTCTTCGAAAGAAACAGAGGGGTTAGACGAGATCATCTCTGGGCTCA
Organism: Canis aureus; assembly: GCF_053574225.1. Taxonomy (NCBI): domain Eukaryota; kingdom Metazoa; phylum Chordata; class Mammalia; order Carnivora; family Canidae; genus Canis; species Canis aureus. The sequence continues at coordinate 21,622,092 of NC_135635.1, forward strand.
GTAATCCTGTCTTCTTTCCTAGCCTGCATTGCCAGGGAATTACTTTTGAGTAGTGGTAGGAAGCAAAACAAATTCTGAAAATCCATTTCTGGAATCTGCTTCACACAGAGAAGGCCTGCTTATAAACACCACAGGAAATACAAGCTGATGAGGAGAAGGCTATCTTTTTTAATGCCACCCCAGGGGGATGGGAGGTTGTGTCTACTCGGCTTCTTAGGCAAGAACACAGACCTCCTTAACTGGGCCTCACTGGGTGTCTGGGCTGAGTTGGGAAAGACTTGTAGGGGAGGAGTGATGAGTGAGGGAGCATACTGGCCACCCGTTTGGCAATGCTGTGGTCCTCGAGAGAAACGTTCTAGGAAACATCCCCAACATCACAGAGAAGTTAGATGCCGAGAAGACCAGCCTAAGGAGCTTGGGAAGGCCAGTAAATTTGGGGCATTTTGTTAAGAAACGGAGATGGAAGGATGTTGTTAAGTTATCTAAATGTGACATGCCGCCATGAACAGGGAATTGCCTTGAGGTTCTCAGCTCTCCCAGGAGTCAGAGACGTGCTATTGTAGGCTGGATTGTATCCCCCTCCAAAATTTGTGCGTTGAAGTCCTAGCCTCTGGTATCACAAAATGTAATATTGTGCTTGGTGATAGAATCTTTAAAGGGAAAATTAAGGGCAGCCTGGGTGGCTCAGCAGTTTAGCGCCGCCTTCAGCCCAGGCCTGATCCTGGAGTCCCAGGATCGAGTCCCACGTCGAGCTCCCTGCACGGAGCCTGCTTCTCCCTCCGCTTATGTCTCTGCCTCTCTCTCTGTGTGTCTGTCATGAATAAATAAATAAAATCTTTTTTAAAAAAGGAAAATTAAGTTAAAATGAGATCAGAAATTGGGTCCTAATCCAATATGACCGGTCTCCTTATAAGAAGAGATGATTAGGACACAGATAAAAACAGAAGGAAAACCATGTGAGACACAGGGAAAAGACAGCCATCTGTAGGCCTAGGAGAGAGGCCTCAGAAGAAGCCAGCACTGTTGACACCTTGATCTTGACCTTCCAGCCTTCAGAACTGTGAGACAATTCATTTTGGTTATTTAAGCCATCCAGCCTGTGGTAATTTGTTGTAGTAGCCCTAGCAGACTGCCACATGGTGACCCTGCAATTCCCCTAAATGTGGAGACCTTGGCTTTCCTTTGTAGCTCAAAGCCTGACCTTTCATTTGTAGTTCTCAGATGATAAGCTAGGCTGTGCAGAGAGAGAAGTCTTCTTTTCCCTGTTCCTAATCCCTGAGTAGGAATGGAGCTGTGGAGACCAGGTTCCTGGGCTCTTTGAGAAAAATACCAAGTCCCACAGCCCTGGTGAGAAGAAGCAGAAGAGGCTTCCAAGGCCCTGCTAAGGAAATGTGGGCTTTTTACAGCAGGACATTTTAACCAGCACTGTCTGAACAGAGTGTGCTCAACCTACAGGGCACTTCCCTGAGCTCCAGTTTACAACCCCATTTACCTGGAGCCTGGCCAAACCTCCAGAAGCCCCTGCTCATTTAAGAAACCACCAAAGGAATGGTTTATCCGTATGCCTTGAGTATATCAAGGGAAACTAATTTGAGGCTTTGGCTGAGAGCGTCCCCATAGGCCCTGTGGAAGGAATCCTGCCTCATTCACAATACTGGATAGTTGGCTGTTAGCTTTGGTAGAACTTGGTTTTGTGTCTCCTGTCCTGTGAGGCAGGTATTGGACACCGGCATCGGCAGGGTAATACTGGAAGGATTTGTGACTGGATCTCTCCCCCCACCCCCACTGTATTAATGGCTTCAGTTTTATCTTTTCTAACTTCCCAGAAATCTGACAAGTTAACTGAATATTCTAGTTTTGCCTTCTTTCTCACTTTATTTTTTTAAAGTCTATTTTATTCAAATTTCTTTGGTTCCTGGAAAAGCTAACCTCAACTGCTAACATCCCTGGTGTAGGCAGGCGAGTTTGAGTTCGAGGTGCCCTTTCAAAACTGCACCAGTTCCTCATCCCTTCTACAATACTCACAAGAAGAGGACAATGGGGCACTGTGAGCCAGCGTCTCAGGACAGCTCCTTTCTCCCGCAGGGCTGTCAGGTAGGGGTGGGGTCTGACGGAAGCTTTGTATCCTCATCATTTCATCTGAGACGAAATCTAGAACTGCCTTGAGAAGAAAACAGAGCCCAAACAGCATCTCAGCATGTGCTGCAATTCAGAGATGAAGCGTATTTTAGAGAAAAAATTCAACCCTAAACCCCATAGGTAACCACTAAATCCTAACTTAAATGCCTCATAAACTTGGAACTTCCAACACGGCCCTGAGAATGCCACTTTCTCCCACGCGCTGACGACAGGCCTGGCCCTCCGCCAGGGAGTTCAGTTGCAAAGCTGGAAACTCCCTGACTTAAAACAATGTCTGCGTGTTTTCTGCTTCATAGGACCTCTGAAGGAGGATAACATTTTAATAAATTTGTTGTTTAATTTGACTTCTACTTTCTGTGCCTTTGTGTTTCACCTGCCTTCATTATCATGCCTATTATGAAGGTGCCAGCCAGGAAAAGAGGGGCTGTAGATAACCCAGTGAACCAAATTAAGGGATCGCTTCATGTTCATTGTCCATTGAGGAGAAGTGTGCTTGGGTACTGTAGAGGCCAAGCCCCTCTCCAATAAAAAATAAGATATGGTCTCTGGTTTCCAGGAGTTTATAGGCCCAGGAATCCAGATAGAATCTGGACTACTCATCCCACTGGGTCCATATTTCTAAAACTCATCTCCTTTTTATTCTTCACCTTCTTCTTTCCTTTCATTCTCCCTCCCCATCATCCATCCCTTGCCCTCTTCCTCCCCCTTTATTGGGCTATAGGTAAGAGCACATAGCTAATCTTTTATTGCTCCTAAGGTCCAGGGCAAAAGAAAGTGACTCAGAGTTGTCTTTGAACTAGTCTTCTCCACCCAACCCAACTTCTCCTAGTCAAAATTTGTAAGAGTGGAATATGAACAAGGAAAAGTGGATGCAGGAACATCTCATCAAAAAGTATTTGCTAAAAAAAAAAAAAAAAAAAAAAAAAGTATTTGCTAACAGGGAAGACTATCTTGAATGTGCAAGTGGTAAATTAAAGAATTTAGAGATAAAAGAGGGATATAGGCACCTGTGAATTTACTCCGTTACCTAAAAGATAAGGAACAGGAGACCCAGGAAGGTTGGAGATGTGTTCAAGGAGACAGGGTAATCATCAAAGTGTCTTAGATTTGGGTTTTTCTCTTTATTTTTTTAAATACTTTTTTACAAAAGATTTTATTTATTTATTTATTTTAAAGATTTATTTATTTATGATAGACATAGAGAGAGAGGCAGAGACACAGGAGGAGGGAGAAGCAGGCTCCATGCCCGGAGCCTGATGTGGGACTCGATCCCGGGACTCCAGGATCGCGCCCTGGGCCAAAGGCAGGCGCCAAACCGCTGAGCCACCCAGAGATCCCCAAAATTTTATTTATTTATTTGACAGCGAGAGAGAGAGAGAGATCACAAGCATGATGAGTGGCAGGCAGAGGGAGAGGGAGAAGCAGTTTCCTTGCTAAGCAGAGACCCCCGACATGGGGCTGGATCCCAGGACCCTGAGACATAACCTGAGCCGAAGGCAGACACTTAAACACCTGAGCCACCCAGGTTTTTCTATTTCTGAGTCAATTCTCCTTCCTCTTAGATGCCAAACAAATGTATATGACTGAGGAGGCCATCTATGGGCCTAATACTACCTACCTCATTTTACCCTCACCTTCCTCGACCTGCAAGTTCTTTCCTCCTCACCCATCACATTCAACGAACCTGCTGAGGGATGTCACTTTGACTGTTATCTGTCAGTCATGTCTCCAGGTAAATGAGTGATGTGACAATGGTAGAATGAGACAACACTGAGTGAGGAGCCACAAATGCTGGGGCACCTGGGTGGCTCAGTGGTTGAGCATCTATCTGCCTTTGGCTCAGGTCATGATCCCAGGGTCCTGGGATCGAATCTCACATCAGGTTCCTCGCAGGGAGCCTGCTTCTCCCTTAGCCTGTATCTCTCTGCCACTCTCTATGTCTCTCATGAATAAATAAATAAAATTTTTTAAAAAGGATGCATGAATGTTGACCTGCCACCACTGATTGGGTGGCCTTGAATAATGCATTCCACAGAATAATCTAGACTCGCCTTGTCCAATAGAATTACCATGTGAGCTACCTGTGTAATTTTGAATCTTCTAGTGGTTACATTTAAAAAAGTAATGAAACAGGTGGGATTCATTTTAATGATATGTTTTAGTGAAACTAGATGATCTAAGATATTATTCCAACCTGTCATGCATAAAAAAATGGATTAGATATTTTATATATATTTTTTTTATAGTAAGTCTTTGGAATTTTGTGTTTTGCATTTACAGCACATATCAGTTCAGACTATTTCACATTTGGCTACTGGCTGCCATATTGGACAGGGCAGATTTAGAACTGTTTTGTCATCTGTAAAATGAAAGGATAAGACTATCAAACTGTTTTTGCTTAGAGTGCTAGGAATTCTTAAGAGGTGTGTGTGTGTGTGTGTGTATGTGTGTGTGTGTGTGTGTGTTTTAGGATTTGGGAGGGGTAGAGATGACCAGCTTTGGATCATCTACGTTCAACTTGATGCCAAATACTTCCAGAATTAACTGGGATTTTGTTGGGAGAAGAGTATCCATGGCTAAATAAAGACACTACAAACCCTTGCACAGCATAACCTGTAAGTTGCACCAAGAGCCCTGGCCCACTGGCCCAGCTTGTGGAGTTATGGAAAGAAGAGTAAACAGTCACCTGCCAAGAGAGAAAATGGCCAGGTGACAAGCATGGGAGTGGCCCCGCACTGCAGCCAGTTGCAAAAGACATATGGCCCCATGGCTGTGGCCTGTAAAGTAGCCAGGAATAGACTTGACTCCTTTTCACCTGGTCAGGTTAATGGTTAACAATCCAAGTTATCAGCTGGGACTTTGTCTGGTAGGGCTGTTCTGGAGTCCTAATCTACTCCATCAACCAGAGTATCTGGAATCTGGGCTGATTGGTACAGAGAAGGACAGGCTGCAGAACACAGGACTTTGGCTCTCTTGTGGACACTGCCCATGGGGGATCCATATGCCACTCCAAGAATGCTTCTTGCTCTCATCATTTTAAACTGTAACATATAAGAAAATACACACAACAGCAAAATAGCTGCAAGATTCAAACAGCTATATCAGCAAAGGATGCGGTATTGGAGGATATCATTAAGTCCAGCTTCAAGCCCAGCAACCAGCACACCCACTCACTTCCCAGGCCCCAGCCAGTAGAAAAAGAGTTCATGGCTGCAATGCTCCAAAATCCAACTGCTCAGGAAATTCTCACATTTTTGTTAGCTTATTATCCTTCATTTAATGAGTTATGAAGTAGTCCCACTGAGTTCAGTTACACACATGGCCCTCACCCTCCTGGAACTTCTTAAATATTATGATAAAATGAAGATGCCCTCCTCATCTGTTGGCTAAGGACTCCCAGAGTCTTAGGCAAGCTAGAAATGAGCAAAATGTATAGCAGTCATATTTACATTACCAAGGAGATAATTAAAAACATAGCCTGGAAAGGCGATTTCCTCAAAAAATTAAAAATAGAACTACCATATGATCCAGCAATTCTACTTCTGAGTATTTATCTAAAAGAAATGAAAACACTAACTCCATGCACTTCCATGTTGACTGTAGCATTACTTATAATAGCCAGGACATGAAAACAGCCTATGTCCATCAACAGATGAATGGATTTTTAAAAAGTGGTATAAATAGGGATCCCTGGGTGGTGCAGCGGTTTAGCGCCTGCCTTTGGCCCAGGGCGCGATCCTGGAGACCCGGGATCAAATCCCACGTCAGGCTCCCGGTGCATGGAGCCTGCTTCTCTCTCTGCCTGTGTCTCTGCCTCTCTCTCTCTGTGTGACTATCATAAATAAATAAAAATTTAAAAAAAAAGTGGTATAAATATACACAGCGGAATACTATTCAGTCATAAAAAAGAAATCCTGCCATTTGTGACAAAGATAGACCTATGGAATTATGCTAAGTGAAATATGTCAGGCAGAGAAAGACCATATGATCTTCTTTATATGCATAATCTCAAAACAAAGCAAAACAAAACAAAAGCAAAAACTCTGAACTCATCTTGCTGGTTGCCTGATATGGAGGTTGGGGGTGGGTGAAATAGGTGAATGAGATAAAAATATATGAATTTCCAATTTTAAAATAAAGAAGTCCTGGGAATGTAATGACAGCATTAGTATTACTGTATTGTATATTTGAAAGTTGCTCAAAGGGTAGATCCTAAAAGTCCCCATCACAAGAACAAAATTTTTGTAACTATGTGTGGTGATAAATGTTCATGAGATTTATTGTAGTGATCATTTCACAATACATGCATATATCAAATCATTATATTGTACACCTGAAACTGACATGTTATGTGTCAGTTATATCTCAATTTTCATAAAAGGTAAGGTCTAGTCCTAGATCCATTCCTAAAAACAAACAAAACTATAAATAAAGATGTCTCTAAGAAAAGAAGAAAACATTGCCTGTACATTCTCCACTCTTCTCCAATTCTCTAACACTCTTTCAGCTCTTCTCCATTTCCTTCCCTCTGTTGAGTGGCATTTGGGTCTTTGGGTTGAGAATAAAAAGAAATCCTCAGAGTTCTGGATGTTTCTCCAGGCACAAGGGAAGACACTGCCCAAGTATCTAGCAACATACAAATAATAATGAATCTTTCAATGAGCCAGACTCTGTGCTGCACATTTACTGCAGCATGTTGCTTCATTTAATTTTACGGCAACCTTCATCAGTACCCCATGATTTATAGACGAATAAACAATCTCCGTGAGGCTCAGACACTTTCCCAGTATTGCAAGGTTGGGATGTGGTACACCTGGGATTCTAATTCAAGCTTAAGGACCCATTACCCTATGCACAGCATTCTCTTGCTCCCCTATGGATGGCTCAAAGCATTTCTTAAAAAGAAAATTCTATAAAAATCCATTGGCCATAATAGTAGAGGAAAGAGCCAGTAAGTATGTTCCTACTCAGCAGTTATTAATTTGAAAGGGTGTATTAATTAAACAACATATTACTTAGATATGATAGACACAGAGAAAGCCCCCATCATTGTGACACATTATTGGTCTAAAACAACTCCTTATCTCCTAAAGGAAGCCCCTTTCCTCCTTTTCAAGAACGAGTGTCTGTCCTCACACCATCTCTGTGACTCCTGCCAAGGGCCTGGACTTTCATCTTACTTCTATAGGGAAAAAAAAAAAAAAAACAGGACAAGTGATTTGATGAATTATTTTTCTTATATGTGGATTTCATTACATTAAATCTCGCAAAACTTTTCAAGTGAATTACACTCAGTTCTATATTTAACAACTTTCTTTTCTTGAAAAAAAAGTGAAATTTAGATTTCTCAGGAAAAATAGAGTACAAGCATCATGACCCGAGGAATCTCGCTGTCTACAGTCTGACAACTCAGACATCTCCTGATACAAATGTGTTATCCAAGAAAAACAGCTGAAAAGCACTGGGGCTTCTACATATCAGCCTTCTTAAAAAAGATTTATTTATTTATTATGGAGAGAGACAGAGAGAGAGCATGAGTGGGAGGGATTGTAGGGAGAGGGAGAGAGAATCTCAAACAGACTCCCTGCTGAGTGCAGAGCCTTAGCAGGCCCAGGGCTGGATCCCACGACCCTGAGATCATATCCCCACATATCCTGCTTTTTCTCCATTTGCTGAGGTTGAACTGTCTATGCTTCTAAGTCCAAGCCCTGTACTTTATCATCCTCTTTCATCAGCTCATTAACATCACTTCACCTCCTCTTTCCTATAGCAATACTTTTTTCCTTTTCTACTGGACTATTCCCCCCCCCCCCATATAAGTATGCTGTTATTTCTCCCATATTTAAAAGAAAGCAAAACAAATAAAGCAAAAGTCTCACTTTGACCCTGTACTCTTCCCTGCTGCTGCTCCCCATTATTCTTTATAGAAAATGCCCTAAGAACAGTTCTCTTTATTTCCCATCTCTTATTCTCCTTCTCCAGCTCTCTCTTGAACCCATTGCATTCCAACTTTCATTTCTACCACTTAATGACACATCTCTTTTCAAAGTAACCAATAAATACATTCTCAGCTCTCTCTGACTTGACTCCTCTGTAGCATTTAACCCAGCTGCTTGCTCCCTTTTCCTTCCAACACTTCCTTCGCTTGGCTTCCAGGATGCCAAGCTGTTTGGCCGTTTTTCTGTCTTCTTTGATAGTTTGTTTTTGTGTCGTCATACTTAAATGTTGGATGGCCCCCAGCATCGTCCTTGGTCTTCTTCTCTTCTACTTCTGCACTCCCTTAGAGATCCCTTCCAATTGCATGGTTTTAAACTATCTTCACACAGAGGTCCACTCTTCTTAACTCCAGACTTGTGTGACCAACCACCTGCTTGACACCTTCGCAGAGTTGTCTCATTCCTGTCAACCTTAACCTATCAACTTGAACCTACTCTTCACATGGTCTTCCCTCTCTCTATAAATGACAGCTCCATCCTTCCAGCTTCTGAGCCAAAACCTTGAAGGCAGGAAGTGAGAACAAAAATAGTAGCCATCCCATAGGGCTATTGCAAAGAGTCAATTGGTCAATATCTGTCAAGATCTTGGGAGAGTACCTGGCATATAATTAGTACTACATAAACTTCTGTTAAATGATTAAAATTAATTCATTCTCTCATACTTTGTGTCTAATTCTCTCACACCTTGTATCTAAGCAAACCTTGTTGGCTCTTCCTTAGAAATATATGCAAAATATGGTCACTTCTCATTTCCTCCATTGCGCCTCCCTGATGTAAGTCATCATTACCTCTTGCCTGGATTATTATAATAGCATCCTTATTGGTCTCCCAGCCCTATTATAGTCCATCTCTTTACAGCAGCTGGAATAATCCCTTTACAACAAAAGTCAGATTGTGTCACTTTTTTGCTCAAGACCCTTCGGAAGCTTCTATTTCACTCAGAGTAAAGTCAAAAGGCCTTAAAATGCCCTGCAAGTAACTTCATGCTCTATAAATCAGATCACATAAACCTCTCCAAGCTTATCCCTGCCAGATACCCTCTTCCACACTGTGCTACACCCACACACTTATCCTTCTTGCTCTTATATTAATATACCAAGAAAGCTCTTGCCTATAATTATTTGTATATTATGTTTTCTCTCTGCCGTGGTTGCTTTCTCTCAGGTTAGCTGTGCGATCCCCTCTCTCATTTCCTTCAGATGTACTAAATGTCATCTTGTTAGAAAAGCTTTGGCCATCCATCCACATACAATGGTAACCACCATCTCCACCATTCCCCTGTCCCACTTTCCTGCTTTTGAGCGCTTTGTAAAGTCCTTACATACTAAACATCAGCAACTATTTGTTCATTTGCTTTCTTTCTCAACTACAATGTAGGCGCCATGAGGACAGGAATTTTGTTTTGTATACTGCTGTGCCTCCAATAACTAGAAGAGTGTTTGGCACAGAACAGACATTCAGTAGATGTTGCTTGAAGAATTAATGAGTGAAGCCCTAAATTAGTCCAAGAAACCCACATTGTAGAAAAATTCCGAAACATGAGATCCTTCATATTCAACTTTTACTGAGGAAAAGAAAAAGATTAATTCTCTGAACGTGAGTTAAAGTCATCCAATTATATCTGGTAAAGGGACTCTGGTTTGTGACTACTCAAGTGAGAAATGGCTTGTTTACGTGATGTGTCTCCCTCTTTCAAATTACCCTGACATCTGGTGTTGTAGGAACAAAGCTACAAGTGCCAAAAGTACCACCTAGTGGATGAAGGGCACAGCATGAGCAAAGACAGACATGAAAAAGTGGGCACAAAAAGCTGCTTTGATGGAAAAAGAGTAGATAAAAGAGAATAAATTGTGGCAAGAACATGCAGCAACTTGAATGCCAGGCTATAGATTCTACAGTCCATGGAACATGCTAATTTTTTAAAGCTCAATTGAATAAATTACCAAAAATTGATTGAGTAACTGATGAGTTGTATTCTAAAGAGAACATAATAAAGATACTCTTCTTACCTTTAGTGGCTTCTATTGAAAGAATTAAACACTTTAGACATTTTTCTTATTTTCTGTAATAGCTATATTGAGGTATAATTTATATATAACAAAATTTACCTACCAATAAAATTGGGATATCTGGCTGGCTCATTCTGAGGAGCATGCAACTTTTGATCTCAAGGTCATGAGTTCGAGCCCCACATCGGGTATAGAGATTACTTAAATAAATTAACTTCAAAACAAATTTACCTATTATAAATTTAATAACCTCCAATTAAATGGTTGTATTAAATTTAGAGACATAAATAACCATCACCATATCCACAGATTGAAGAAGTTCTCTTCTGTTCTTAGTTGTTGAGAGTTTTTAATCATGAATGGATGTTATGTTTTGTCAAATGCTTTTTCTGTATCCGTTGAGATGATCAAGGAGTATTTGTCCTTTATATTTTATATTTATACTTTTTTTTGTATCTGTTGAGATGATCAAGGGGTATTTGTCCTTTTATATTTATATATATTTATATTTTAGGTTTATTTTCAGGTCTTAAACCAACTTTGCATTTTTAGGATAAATTTTACTTTATCTTAATTTTATATACTGCTGGACTCCATTTGCTAAAATAGTGTTAATGATCACTGAATTTGTGTTCATAGAGGTTATTACTAGTTTGCTGTTTTCCTTGATGTCTAGGTTGATTTTGGTATCAGGGTGATACTGGTAAAGTGAACTGAGTAGTATTTCCTCCTCTACTTCCTATAAGATTTTGTAAAGGACTACTCTTATTTCTGTACTTTTTAGCCAGGATTCAGCAGTGAATTTCTCTGGGCCTAGGCTTGTCTATGTGGGAAGATTTTTAATTATTAATACCATTTATTTGTTATAGATCTATCCTAATTTTATATTTCTTCTTGAGTCAATTTTGATAACTTCTGAATTTATCTAGGAATTTGTTTATCTCATCTAAGGTGTCCAAATTGCGTCATACAGCTATTCATAATATTCCCTTATTAGTCTCTTGGTTTCTAGAGGGTTAGTAGTCATATCCTCCAGTTCATTCCTGATTCCATCCTGATTCTTCTCTCTTTTTATCCTGGTCAATCTACATAAAAGTTTGTCAATTTTCTTGATCATTTAAAAAAAAATGGTTCCACTGATTCTCTCTATTGTTCTTGTGTTTTTTATTTCATGGACTTCTGCTATAATATTTATTATTTACATTTATCTGTTTATTTGGGATTTTGCTTGTTTTTCTTTTCATAATTTCTTAAAGTGAAAACTTAGTTTACTGATCTGAGAGCTTTCTTCTTTTCTAACACTGGTATTTAAAATTAAATTTCCCTCCACACACTACTTCAGCTGATCTTTTAAATTTTGGTATGTTATACTTCAGTTTCATTCAGTTAAAATATTTTCTTTTTTTTTTTAAGATTTTATTTATTTATTCATGAGAGACACACTAAGAGAGAGAGAAACAGAGACACAGGCAGAGGGAGAAGCAGGCTCCATGCGGAGAGCTGGATGTGGGGCTCGATCCGGGGTCTCCAGGATCAGGTCCTGGGCTGAAGGCGGTGCTAAACCGCTGAGCCACCCGGGCTGCCCCAGTTAAAATATTTTCTAATTTTCATTGTTATTTCTTCTTTAAACCATGGGTTATTTAGAATTGTATTTTTTAATTTCCCAATATTTGGGAGTTTTCCAGATGTCTTTCTATTTTTGATTTATAGTTCTGTTGTGATTGGTGAGCATACTTTGTAAGACCTTAATCCTTTAAATGTATTGAGACTTGTTTTAGGTCCCAGCATATGGATGGATGATCCTGATCTTAATCACATACGTTCTGTGGTTGGGTAGAATGTCTCCAAATGTCAAATAGGTTGGGTTAGTTGATAGTATTGTCAAGTCTTCTATATTCTTTCTAGTTTTTTGTTTCATATTTCTTTCAATTATTGAGAACGAGGTATTGAAATCTCCAACTATAATTGTTGAGTTGTCTAATCTTTTTCAATTTTATTAGATTTTATTTCATGAAATTTGAGACTCTATTGTTAGGTGCATTTACATTTTTTAAAAGATTTTATTTATTTATTCATGAGAAACAGAGAGAGAGAGAGAGGCAGAAACACAGGCAGAGGGAGAAGCAAGCTCCACGCAGGGAGTCTGATGTGGGACTCGATCCCAGGACTCCAGGATCATGCCCTGGGTCAAAGGCAGGAGCTAAACCACTGAGCCACCCAGGGATTCCCCCAGTGCATTTACATTTATAAGTATTATATCTTCCTGATGAAGTGACATAGAAGTCTCATCATTTTCAAGTTTTAAAATTATATTGTCCTAACTCTGAGCTGTTGCCTCAATTCCCTTACAAATCAAATAAAGTTAATACTATCTATCAGATTGCTGTAACAATTAATAAGTACAGTAGAGAATCTTTAGCACATTGCTAGGCATGTAGCAGGAACTCAATGAGTATTAAGCCCCTTTCCATTTTCTCTTCTCTTCATGTTATGAGAGTGGATACAGAGTTGGCTTTGAAAACAATTCTAAAAAGAACAACTGCTAGTATTACTTTTGTTTCTAGTAGATATTGTTATACTCAATAGGAAAGTGGAACAAAGGGTATTAGGCAAGCTGGTCGCTGGAACATGGCATTATTTTTCATCACTACAAACTGCCAGAGAGTAAATAGTATACTACTTTATGAGTTTCTATACAGTTTCTGCACACTATATCCCTCAATAAATATGAAATCAATCTACCAAACTTTCCTGGGCGACTCATAAGGTATCGAAGTCTTCCTAGAGGTATCTTTCTTCAGGTGGTAAAACTAGAAGAACGAAGTGGGGAACTGCTTACCATATAAATTAAGAAAATTGAAAGTTAAAAAATAGCAGTTACCCTTACAGTGGAAGAAAGTGTTTGTGAAGCAGGAGAATTAGAAGGCAAAAGGAGAGTAAGGGCTTTTGGATGCTGGCAATGCCTTTTTAAAAAAAAACTCTGTGGGTTTTTTCTTTTTTTTTTTTTAAGATTTTATTTATTTATTCGTGAGAGACAAAGACAGGAGGCAGAGACATAGGCAGAGAGAGAAGCAGGCTCCCTGCGGGGAGGAAGCCCTATTCAAGATTCCATTCCAGGACCCTGGGATCACAACCTAAGGCAGATGCTCAACCACTGAGCCACCCAGATGCCCCCCAAAATATGTGTTTGTTATCTGTGCAACAATTTTCTGTTAATGATTAAGAGGGTGACTAGCTACAGTTCTTGACTAGTAATGAATGATTCTAGTTCCCATTTAGTAAGAGCTTACCAGGTAATGGTTATCACTCATGGAGCTTTACACTCATTATGTTACTTAATCTGCAACTACAGAATTATCAGCCATGTACTACTATCATCATTCCAAAGATAAGGAATCTGGGGATCTGGAAAGTTCATCATTTACTTAAACTCTCAAAAAGAGGAAGTGGTATTGATAGGATTAGGTTTTGGGAGTATCTGATTTCTTTCTTTCTTTTTTTTTTAAAGATTTTATTTTATTTATTCATGAGAGGCGCAGAGAGAGAGAGAGACAGAGAGGCAGAGACACAGGCAGAGGGAGAAGCAGGCTCCATGCAGGGAGCCCGACGGGGGACCCCATCAGGGTCTCCAGGATCACGCCCCTGGCTGAAGGCAAGAGCTAAACCGCTGGGCCACCGGGCCGCCCAGGAGTGTCTGATTTCAAAGCTGGCCCTCTGCCTCATGGGACTGCTACCAATTTGTGATTATCATACTGACAGAATTTTCCAGGAAAATGCACTTTAGGTACTATTTTTGGTTTATTTTTACTGACAAATAGAAAAAAAAGTGTTCAAGTATTTACCATAAAATTCCAGGTTTGACTGTTCTTTCACATCTTTAAGAAATAGTCCAGTTTAGAGCTGAGAAATACCCTGAAAAGTAAATAGATTTTAGCAATTTTTTGCCTTCTTAAAATACTGGGTCATTTTGAGGTATTATGAACAAAATTTTTTTAACAAGAAGACAAAATGATAAGAAGAAAGTTATTATCCAATACAAGGTAAACAAAATATGACAAGTTTTTTAGAAACTGCAGACATATATATAAGAAAAAACTGTATCCCCTTGACCTTAATACTAGGAACATTCTCCTTCGAATAGTCTACAAGTTATGACACTGGACCTGCAGTTAAACATACTTCATACTAACACACAATTTGGCACTTCTGTGAAAAATACTTAGTCCTATTTATGTAAATGTAGTTGACTTTCAATTTTTAGAACAAATATTCAGATCACAAAAATGTAAACATAGTAATAAAAATAGCAATACATAATATTGATGATGCTGATGATGATTGCTGGTCATTCATGTAAGCACTTTATATGCATTGACTTGCTTATTTTTCATGATAACATTATGAGGTAGGATGCACTTTTCTGTCTTAATAATACAGATAGGGAAACAGCTATAGAAAACTTTGCTTACCAAAATTTATTTTTATTTATTTATTTATTTATTTATTTATTTATTTATTTATTTATGCTTACCAAAATTTAATATGCTCACATTGAGGCACCTAGGGTGGCTGAGTTGGTTAAATGTCTTACTATTGTTTTTGGCTCTGGTCATGATCTCACAGTCCTGGGATGGAGCCTGGCATTGGGCTCTGAGCTCAACAGGGAGTCTGCTGGAGAGTCTCTCCCTCTGCCCCTCCCCCTACGTGCTCTTTCTCTCATGCTCTCTCATCCTCTCTCTCTCTAAAATACATAAATCTTTTTAAAAAGATATGCTTATGTTAAGTAGAACTAGGCTCAAGTGGTAGCCAATCTGCTAAGATCCTGTTCTCATACTACAGCACTATTACTGTAATGGAACAGAATATAAGTGTTATTAGCCTTGAAAATGTGAAAGTAAAGGCACGGTTGGTAGAAACTGGGATTCAGGAAACAAGAGATGTGGTATTAAGGAAACAGTCTGGGTGACTATCTCCTCACTGGCTTGGTTAGCATGTTAGCTTTCCACTACTATATTACCCCAGAGTTGCAACTGAAAACTATACTCATTTATCATCTTACACTTTCTGTAGGTCAGAAGTCTTGGCGTGGATTAGCTGGGTTCTCTGCTCAGACTCTCAACAGGGTGATACCGAGGACTCAATCTGTGACCTGTTGTTAAACTGGGCTCCTCTGCCCCCTCACAGCTATTTTTATTTCCTTTAAGATATCGGTGAGTATTAATTCAGATGAGCTTTGTGTTAATTTCTACGGCTGCGGTAACAAATTATCAGAAGCCAAGTGGCTTACAACAGAGATTTAATGTCTCACAGTTCTGGAGTCTGGAAGTCTGAAACCTCTTTCGCCACACCAAAACCAAGGTGTCAGCAGGACCACGTTCCTCCAGAAGCTCTAGGGAAGAACCTATTCCTTGCCTCTCCCAGCTCTACTGGCTGTTGGCATTCCTTGGCTGGTAGCCCCACCATTCCATTCTCTGGTCACACTGCTTTCTCCTCTTCTGTGTGGAAATATCCCTCTGCCTCTCTCTTATAAGAATATATGGGATTACATTAGGGTCTGCCCAGATAATCCAAGATAATCTTATCTCAAATTCTTAATTTAATCACATCTGCAAAATCCTTTTTTTTTTTCTTTTTTTGCCATATAAACTAACATTCACAGGATCCAGGGATTAGAACACAAGTATCTTTGGGGGTCAGTATTCCATCTCCCATACTTTCATTCTTTCGATTTTTAATCATTGAGCTAACCTTCCAGTGTCCGTTCAAAAGAAGGAGCTATCTCTGAGGTAAAAATAAAATGTTTGAATCTAATTTATTTAGGGCTTAAGCCAACTACTTAACTCTGAAAAATGTGGGCTTAATTAGAGTAGCTTCTCCTCCTATAGTATGTATACTCTCCCTATCTTATTTAGCATTCAACCTTTGGTGTTTTGCTCTTTCAAAATATTTTATCTTCTTTTATGACTTAAAGTTGACAGGGAATAAATATGATGAACCAAAAAAAAGCATATCTACAAGTAACTTATGTTTTCATTTATTCTTTGTTAATAACTACTCTGCTCAAATCCATTAGTTCTCTTCAGATTTAATTGTGTTTAAAGAGAGAGAGAGAGAGGCACTGGGTGGCTCAGTAGTTTAGCGTCTGCCTTTGGCTCAGGTCGTGATCCTGGGTCTTGGGATCGAGTCCCACATCGGGATCCCTACGGGGAGCCTGCTTCTTCCTCTGCCTGTGTTTCTGCCTCTCTATGTCCCTCATGAATAAATAAATAAAATCTTTAAAAAAGAAAAAAGAAAAAAAGATATTTGTTTGACCTTTGTACATATTTTGTGGGTATGCAGTCTCTGTTTACTCATAGTCTGAAGAATGCCTCTAATCACTAGGTGTTTAAAACTCCATCCTTTCACAAAAATAATATTATGTAATTTTAGCCACGTTAGACATAATCACAGAATTATGAATAAAAATTACGTCCCCTCTCTCTCATATTTTTCTTTTCCTTTCTTAAAATTCTTGAAAGAAAAGGAAGGAAGAAAGAGAGAAAGTGAGCCAAATACAAAAGGAATATTTGAAGGAGTTTCATAGGTCAACACCCCAAAACATTTATTTGTCCAAGCTCTTTCATTGACTGGATCTTCCAGGGTAGTGTCAATGTCCTGGAACAAAGAGAGACCATTGTGGTTAAACAAGTGGCTAAAACTGAAGGTTCTCGTCTGGATCTCGGAGGGAGACCTGGTACTCTTTGCAAATATGGATAAACCACGCCACTTGTAAATTACTGGTTATGGTTTCTTAAACCAAGTGGTGCCTTGTCTTAATGGACATGTAAGTTCTGGGGACTCAGCGAGAAAGATATCGTGTTCTCTTTCTGTTGTGTCTCTGTTCTAATTCAAAATATCTCAAGAGTCAGTTGACTTTGAAAGATTCATGTCCAGCATGACTTGTGTATGGATGATGTTGTTCCATTTCAGGGTTTAATTTTATAAAAGGACTTCGAGAAAACACTTGTCTCCTTATTTTCCAACCTGGCCTTCCCTTTTGCATTGCTGAGAAATTGTTCATCCTTCTAAATATCAAATCTGAAGTGACATCCAATTATAGAAACATAAAATATTTTCATAACCTAAACTCAATTTCTACCCTAACTACATGTCTTCCCTGGGTATCTGTGCATCTGTCACATATGGGAATGGGAAACGGGATAAACATCATGTCACTCCACTGCTTACACTCTGGTGACTCCCAGACTCTCTCTCTGTGGCCCACGAGACCCTCTGTGATCCGACCCTAGCTTATCTCCTCTTCCCTATCTGGTAACAGCCTATCCCTCCAGTACTGGGATCAAGCTTCCTTCATCTTCTTTTTGTTCTCCTGATGGCCTAACTTTATCCCTAGGCATCAATCCTTGCTCTTGCTTCTACCTGGGATCCTTTCTCCCCAGGTCACTGCATGGCTTCCTCCTTTTTGAGGTCCCAGATCAAATGGTGTATCCCAAAAGAGGACTTCCCTTATCATCCCAGTATTACCCTGCCCTTTTACGGTCTCCCATAAGACTATTCTTCATAATACTCACTGCTATCTAAAGTGTTCTATTTATTTGCTTATATTTTCTTGTCTGTTTCTCCCACATGAATATAAGCTTTAATGATCTCTATACATATCGCTCCTAGAGTGAGGACTATTACAGTGTAGGTATTCAATAAACATGCCTTAGAGTATTGAATCTTTGACATTTCCTTCCCTTTTTGTCTTGTTTTTTATTTTGTGATCATGAGGTACAGGTGTTCTGGAAGAGCTTAGACATTCAAAGATCTGTGGCTCCCGTTATAATCAAAGGTACCTTAGGGGATGCCTGGTGGCTCAGTGGTTAAGTGTCTGTCTTCAGCCCAGGGCATGATCCTGGAGTCCCGGGATTGAGTCCCACATCAGGCTCCCTACAGGGAGCCTGCTTGTCTCTGCCTATGTCTCTGCCTCTCTCTCTCTCTCTCTCTCTCTCTCTCTGTCTCTCATGAATAATTAAGTAAAATCTTTTAAAATAAATAAATAAATAAAGGTACCTTAGGATAGAAGATGGAGGAAGGGCTTAGACTGCCAGGATCTTGAACACTTGGGGATTTGGAGGTGAATGTCAATACCTGTGCCACTCCCCACCACATTCCCATCCGCCCATGTGGATCTCAGCTGGCCTAGCACAGCCAAGAAATATCTATTTGGTCACCTCTTCCCCCCAAAGACACTCGCAATATGGAGTACATAAGTAATTTAATAATCCTGGTGCTCCTGGCCATTTCCAATAGATGTGCTTGGGGACAGTGTGGAGAAGCAGGCTGGAAAGATGGACATGCTTGGACAGCCATGTAACACAACCCCCGCCCTGTTCCCCACCCTGGAAGGGGCTGCTTTGCTGAGTCACTCTTGTAAGGCCAGGCAGCAGAGACAAGGACAGCCTCCTTTCTGGAGCTGTGTTTTCCTTGCCTCAGAGCAGGAGAGCTGAAATGGAAAGTTCTAGCTAAATAGGACTGGAAGGTGGGGAGCAGGGACAGTGGTGGTCCTGGCTTTCTGCCCTTGGCTAAATTACTTTTATTATTGCTCAATTTGAGTAAGGTTAAAAGCAGACAGATTGTCTTTTTTACTCTTTTTTCTCCTTCCAGTAGGTATCCAAAAGTCTAAAAATTGATATAATTTAAAGTTAATGAAAAGAAAGTTCAGCAGCTGCATCGGATTTCATGCCATTCTTTCTCTCTCTTCACTCTGGCCTCCCCCAGCGCCTGCAGCCTTGTGTTGTGTGGCCAAGGGCACCGCCCAGAGCAGAGGAGCCTGTTCCCGGGGCCATGGCAGGCGTCCCCCTGGCTCACTTCACAATCACTATTCACTGCGCAAAAGACAAGCGGGAGTCCAATCCTTTACTCAAGTTGAGTAGGTGATAAATATTTCTAATCATTCTGGCAGCATGATCAATGATAGTGCTCAGTCCTGTCTTACCTACTGACTCTAAAGTCCCATGTTTTGAGCTTTAAGTTGCATATTTGATTCCTCCCTCAAATGCAGTGGGGAGGGGTCAGCGCTGATGACTTTGCAAGGAGTTTGCACAGCTTACCGGATTCTCCAGTCATCCTGTGTGCTGCATGTTGGTGTTAGTGGCTGTACAGAAGATATAGGTTAAAAAATCAGAAGCAGTGGAAGGCTTTCCTGCAGCATGATTCTGCTAGCACTGTCAGGGACTCCCAGTTTCTTCCCAGATTAATACGGCCTTCAGAATTTATTGGTGTCAGGCCAATTAATTGTCATTGGAAATTTTCATCAGATTCCTCCCCTACTTTTTCCTTGTGTGCTGGTCATTATGCCATACTTCCTGAGTGGTCCACTGCAACCCTCTGAAAGGCAAAAGGATTGACACGACACTGGAAAAGTTGTGATCTGATGAAGAAGAGAAATGTCTTATTATCACACACTGAACCTTTTCTTGCAGCTGGAAGGGCTGGCTCCAAAATCCTGCTACTCTTTCGAGTATCTATGTACTAGTACGTAGCTCCCCAGAAGACGAGTCCAGCTTTGAAAAAGACATCACCAAAGGCACAGGAGAATGACGGGGCAGGATTCTCCAATGCTCACCAGCAATAGAAGCATTCAGAACAGAGTCTATAAGTAAACCCACATTCGAAGAAGTAGGGTTTGGTGGGACTTTCGTTCCCTGCTGCAAATCTGCTGCTATAATGAGAACACTTGGAGCATACTAATTACAGAGAGGCTGGTTATGTCAACCAGAGACTAGACTTTAAAAGTCTTAAGTCTACTGAAGACCTCTTTAAGAAAGCACATTCTGGAAGCTGTGCTCTATTTTGAATGTATGCATTAAAAGTTTAGGAAATGTATACATTAGGTATAGGAAGAAGGATTTTCCACTGTCAAGTCAAGCCACGATGTGTTATTTTCCTAGGTAGATGGTCATAATAAAGCAATTCCCCTCCTCTTGCATCTTTAGCCCAAATTTTCAGATGGGCTGAGAAACAGGGTTGATAATAGGTAATGATAATGATAAGCATAGATTATGCCCTTAGAATGCTCTAAGCACTCTTTCCAGCACCTTATAAATATGAAGTCATATAATTGTCACAACAACTGTGTGAGGTAGGTGCTCTTATAACTCTCATTTTATGAATGAAGGAACTTATGTATAGTGATTAAGGAATTTGTCCGAGTCCATAGCTGGTAAATGGTAGCAAAACCTAGACTTGGGCCTCAGGCCATCTGACCATTTCTAGAGTCTGTTTTTAACCAAGGTAGACAGGAAGCTCCTTCAGAGGATCCCAGTCATCCATGTCATATAATCCCCACGATATGCAGGCTCTCAAAGAAAGAGGCTGCTTCAGCCATGCCCTCAGTGTCTCTACTCACACTTACAGCTACTCTTCTTCAAACTCTTGGATCACCATGAATCACCCTTCTCACCCCACTGTTTCCATTCCTCCAGGGTCATTGAGGTTAAGAGAAAATGAGTAAGTTTTATTTCTTTTTTTTTTCTTTTCTATTATTCAAAAAAAGGGGAGAAGAAATGTTCCAGAATACACTGACAATAAGAATGTAAAGTTTTCACCCTGTCCCAGACCTTGCTTAGCCTCCAAAAGAATACTCGGCAGGGGTTTTCAATTTGTTGAAATAAGAACATGTATAATTGCAGATCCCAATTAAACAGAAAATATTTTAATTCATATGGCAAGGAATAAGGAAAAACATTGGAAAGGAACACTTGTGCCAGTTTTGAGCCAAATATTTACATTAAAAAGGAAAAAGAAAAAAAATAAAAAAATAAAAAGGAAAAAGAGAGAGAGAGACAAATTGAGTCACATGACTTGAGCGAGTCACTTACCCTCATCTAGGCTTCAGTTTGCTCTTCTATAAAATGAGTAAGCTGGCCAGAAGGATTCCTTCCAGCTCTAATACAATGATTTTAAGATAAGAAATAAGTATTAAGGGAAAGATTTGGAAGCTAACAAAGAGATTTGTAAAGCCTTTTTCCCCTGTTTATATTGTCCTTATTACAATAAAACAAGTATAATAAATAACTCTTGATTATAAATAACCAGATTCAAAATGTAAAACTTAAGACCAGAAAAAGATTTCTCCCTTTTGCTTTCTGTCAAGGGCCATGACTGCATTTTGAGAGAAATGTGCAGATGTTTAGTGTGGATGGGAGTATAATCCAGGGGTGGAAGAGAAATATTATCGCTAAAATACATTTACAAATCTGATAATTTTATTTTAAAAAAGCATATAAAGCCTAATTCCTCTTACAAAAGAACTCAGGAGGCTTCAGTAAATCCTGGGCTTCCATAGGACCCTGGTGCCTGTCTTGGAGTCACCCTGACCTTCCAACTCTTCATCCAGAACGGCTTTCGTGTTATAGGAGGAAAGAATACAAAAGGCTGCAGGCTGTTGTCCAGGGGCTCTTAAGCTGATGTCGTGGTGTTTCTTCCTCAGCATGAAAGAAAAGCAGAGGAAGAGAATAACGTTGGGCCACAAGGGGAGGTGGTTTGGGGTCAAGTGTGGTGTGGGCCATGTCTCTTTTTTGACATCAGAGTCCAACTACTGTCAAAGCAATGGGTGTGGCTTGGAGTGTCTGCTTGTGGTCAGATGAGATCCTATTACATTTCTCCTTAAGGCAAGAAAGTCACCTCTCCCCCAACAGGGATAGTTTGCTCATGTCTGTATTTAATTTCTATTTTTAATTCACAAGCATGCTGTGAATCCAAATCTCGTCTATCTTAGCTCTTCAGAGTATACCCAAGATGTCAATTTATAGAACTCTGCATTTAGGTTTGGACAGAGGAGCCTTGCATTTCGAGCGCACTTCTGGGAGCAGCCCAAGGGGCCGCTGGGGCAGGCAACGTGGCCTGCTGAGAACAGCCTTGGAAGTCTTCTGCAGGTCTTCTCTCATGGATTCCAGTACCGATCTTGACTATTTGGACATGGATCCATTAAATCCAAGGATCTCAATTTGCTCTGAACCATTTTATTTTCACACAGAGGTCCCTACCAAGGGCTTTACCAAAATCCTACCCCTACACAGAGCCTGAGTTACTGGTGCTGGGCAGGGATTCAGTTGGTGGACAGTATGAAAAAATGACTCTGCCAACTAGGTTTGAAGTCATGTGTCTGTGCACAAATAATTCATAAACCTGCCAGTGTCTCCAAAGCAGAAATGGTGGATTTGCCCTTCGCAGTGTGCCTTGCCCACTACTCAAAGTTCTTTGTTATTTTTTTACTCCCTTAAAGGCTACATGAGGTATTTATTATAACCTGTAATCACCTGTACTTATGGGAGTAGGGAAGAAGTCCACGGGATTTCATTGGGGCCTACAAATCTTACTCTGGCCCTAGCATGTCACTCCCTCCCCCAGGTCAGTGAGCCTCGGGGCTCCTGGAAGCCAGGACTTTGAAGCCTTGCTCCAGTTTGCCCACTGAGTAGAGCTCATGGCTGGGGAATAAATACAAGAAAATTGTCTACATTGTACTCCTCTTGTCTACAAGCGGCAAAGGGATTACTGTTTTGTACTTATGCTCCAGAATATGGAGACTATTAATTTGTGTGTTTCTTCAAAATGCTTTGCTCTAGAAATTTTAGAGGCTGCCAGTCTTTTTCCTGGTTTCCTAATGTGCCCCTGAATTTCAATTTATCAACAGTTTATTCTCAACATCAGACATTTACATAGCATTAATCATAAGCACTGTTTCTAAATCTATTACAGATAATCATCCATCCATTCATTCATTCTTCACACATACCCTATGATTATCCCTCAAAGAAACTGAGGCAGGGAGGTACAGAGGGAGTGGGTGGTTTTCTCAAGACCAAATATGCCCCTGAAATTCAAGGACAGTTCCAAAACCATACTCTTGATGGCCATAATATATGGACTCTTGAACATATATCGACATTGAACTCAAAGGGTCCTTAAAATATCATTCTGAGGTCTCCCCAGCTCAGTTAAAGAAGACCATGGTTTTGCATCTTATTTTCATGTATGTGCTTAAAATAGGTAGTCTATAATGAACGAATCTTTAAATTTAAATTTTATTTTTATTCCTAACTTGAAGTGATAATTTATTGATCTTTCACTTCTACTTTCAATGGCTGGCCCCTTAAGTTCCTTATTTTTTATTCTGTCTCCAAAATTCTTAATCCAGAGTATTTTTAGACACAGAAGAGGCTGAGGGACGTGTAAGAAAGGACAGCAACACAATTAGAAGTCTGTTGGTTTGATGGGGCACCTGGGTGGCTCAGTGGTTGAACGTGCCTTTGGCTCAAGTGATCTCGGGGTCCTGGGATCAAGTCCTGCATCGGGCTCCCCTCAAGAAGCCTGCCTCTCCCTCTGCCTAAGTCTCTGCCTCTTTCTGTGTCTCTCAAGAATAAATAAATAAATAAGTAAAAATTTAAATTAAAAAAAAAAGGGATCCCTGGGTGGCGCAGCAGTTTAGCGCCTGCCTTTGGCCCAGGGCGCGATCCTGGAGACCCGGGATAGAATCCCACGTCGGGCTCCCGGTGCATGGAGCCTGCTTCTCCCTCTACCTGTGTCTCTGCCTCTCTCTCTCTCTCTCTCTCTCTGTGACTATCATAAATAAATAAATAAAAAATAAAAATATAAAAATAAAAAAGTCTGTTGGTTTGGTAAATTCCCATGAATTCCAGTTGAGAGAATTATTTTTTCTTTAGGTTTGAAAGAAACCATTCTTTTAGGTAATGTTTGAAAGAAACCATTCTAGGAAAAGAGTTGTGTACTATTTTATTAATAACCCTTAGATAACATTATCTCATATTCTACTGAGATAGGGATTCTACGAGTTTCACTGGTAATCTCTTCCACACTTTACATATTTGTGGTTAGGAATTTCTTCCTCATGTCTATTCTAAATTCTTCTTACATAGCAAGTTAACATTTTAAAAACTTTATTAATATTATTTATTATTACTTTTTTGAGAGAGAGAGAGAGAGAGAGAGAGAGAGAGAGAGAGAGTCTAAGCAGACTCCATACCCAGCATGGAGCCCAACACAGCTCAACCTCACCACCTGGAGATCATGACCTGAGCCAAAATCAAGAGTCGAAGTACTTAACCAACTGAGCCACCCAAGCGCTCCAGCAAGTTAGTGTTTAAAAGAAAAATGGATTTGTAATGACACTTCCACGAGCTATGTTATGCACTCACCACCTTCCAAGTTACTCCTTTGGTATAAAGAGTTCCCACTCATTTTTGAATGCAGATTGTATTCAAATAAAACAGGAAGGATCCAATTTTTTTCACTTGCCGTCGATTTGAACTCCACCTTGTTTCCTGGAAATAGGAAACCAAAGGAGGTTTATTCTTATTCTTATTTCAAAGCTGGTATGGTTTCCAAATTATGTGCCTTAAAATTTTGCCCTGTAATGTAGGCAAGTGGCTTCTGCAAGAAGCTTGAGCTTCACAGAGCCTTGTGAAAATCATTCTTGGAAAGCCAGAAGGGAAGCTCCCTTGTACTCTGAGCTTTTTCTAACTCAGTGAGCTGAACAGGATGAGACGGGAGCCACACGTGCCACAAAGCTCAGCACAGCAACTCCCGTGCTTGGCTTGGCTGCCGCTGTCCTGAGATCCATGCATGGAACTTGGTGGATCGGTGGGCGGATATGAGGTGTTAAGGCAAGTGGCAGGGGGGCAGCCGTAGCCAGGGAAGACAGCCCCTCACCTTTTCTCTCCATGCTCCTTAGGTATGCTTCACAAGGCAGTTGGAGATGGCTGCACTTCCCCAAGCTCAGGGACCCTCTCTGAAAGCTTTGCTGAAGACACACATGTCACTGAGCAGGGAGAGAAATGTGCCTCCACCTGAAACTAATCACGTAGCTGTTCCCCGATGAGAAAACGTCTGCTGCAGAAAGAAAGAAGAGTCTTTAGGGATCCTTGAAAGACTATGAGATCCATGGAGAAGAGAGCAGGCTGGAGAAGGCTGGCCCCCATCTCTCTCCAGCTCCTCTCCCCAGGGCTGCTCTGGCAGCAGAACCAGATGGAAATGTCACCTAACGCAGAGTGTTTTATTCATCCCGGTCTACACCCCTGCCTTATACAGTGAAGACTCCTTGGCAACATCATACAGACAGAGGTTCTTTTCATTTTTAATTGAATCCTAAGAGGTATATTTTTTTTTCTAGAGGTGCCAGCTTAAAGTAATTACTAGAATTCCCAACTGGGCTGATCAGAGATTCATAGAAAATAAGGAGGAAGAGAAGACCTTATCCAATGGGTTTCTATCATTATGCTTAGAAGGCTCTCGCAGTCCAGGGCAGTGATCACAGCTCTGGGCATTGTGGACTATAAACAGGGGCTTTCAGAATAAATCCCTGCCCTGTGAGGTAAGAGAAACTGATTTCCCTGCCCCAGGGATCTCTCCTCTGATGACCAGACCCCTTCCATTTTCATCAGGCGTTTATCAAAATCAGATTAGTAAAAGCATCATCAGATCAGAATTGTTTATGCCTGTCTCAATCTCGAATTACAAATGACTCTCATATGCTGCTCGAGCAAAGTACTGTGACCTATAGATCAACCAGGCTTTGTATTTCCTGCACCTTGTCCCGAACTTATGATTCCCCAAAGACAAGTCATTAAGTCTCGTTGTTGATTATTGATCTAAGATAGGTGAGGCTTGCTCCACGGGGGCTGTGGAGATGTGGGTAAGAGATTCTATCTTTGTGATAAGTCATAAGTCACTAATGGGTTATTTTGAGCTCTCCCAAGTGGAAGACAATGGAGCATTTAGTAGGTTGTGCAGTTACGTAAGACATCTCTTTCCAAACAAAGAGGAGGCAGGATACCCAGCCAAAGGATTGAGCTCAGGAGGCTGTGTGGTCTGGTGGTTCCAGGGAGAGATGTGGGGCCAGGGCTTCCTGGGTTCAGCTACCAGCCGAGACTCTGACTCAGGGGGAGCAGAGCCAAGTCTCTTGGCTTGAGGCAGATAGACTATAAAACCCAGGAGAGAGAAAACCGCAGGTTTGTGCTCAAGGACTCTGGGGGAAAAGCACATTTTGGAAATTGAAAAGAAAAAAAAAAAAAAAAAAAAAGATCACCCTGTTAAGTTACAATCTGGGACTTTTTCAACAAGAAATGAGCATTTTCCTTGCTTATTGCCTGACACGTCCTCTTCTGGGCAGCAACGTGAAGCCAAGCCAGTCTCTGAGGGTGTTCTGTGTGGGATGAATAGAGAAGCCCGGGGGTCGGAGCAAAGTTAGTCAACCTTGGTGAGTTGTCACAAGTAATGCTCACGGAGCCGGGCACTAGGGGCCAAGAGGTTCTGCGTGAATTCTCCACCCCACCCCCCTGCTTTTGTTTTTTTTTTTACTCATTCTGGTTCCCACAGTAAAATACCCTCTGAAATCATGGGAGGAAAAACCCTTTCCCTTAGACTTCTAGATGCTTCCCTTCAACCAGTTGGAGCAGAGATTTGCTCAGCTGTAACCAGCAGCAGACCCACACAGCTTCCCAAGCCGCAGCCAGAGCTGGGGCTACTGGGCAACGTTCTCCAAGTCTCACTGGCTCTGTGACGATGACTCTTCTGGTCAGACAGAGTAGGTGGCTGCCTACATGACTGAGTCTGAGGTTCTATTGGGCAAGTTCCTCCCTCCCTCCACCCCATCCCTACATCATGCCTCATTTTTCTGGACCCAAAAAGCTTTCTGAGCTTCAGGAAATCCTACTAAAATGAAAAGAATATTTATAGGGATCTCTGTATTTAAGGTTTTAACCCCCGGTGTTTCAGTTAACAATACTTGAGTTGATTGTCAGAGAAATGGGAGTGGGGCAGATTTTGCTGGAGGATGAGGTGGGGAAGGGGCAGCAGTGTCTTCTCTGGAAGGGTGAAAGAGCCCAGGAGATGAGAGACATAGAAATCCCAGGAGTGGAGGTGGCCTTCCTGGTCCCTTCCTCCAGAATTATCCAAAGCAATTTTGAAATCTAGTGATGGGTGAGTGTGAGGGTCACACTAGGTCCCCAAATATGTTAATGATGTCATTCTTCCCTGCATTTGCCTCAGTTCCTGTTCCCAGCCATTGGTTGGAGAGTCATGTTCAGTGTCCCTGGTCCTAAGCTTCTGTATATTAAAATAAAGTAAGCTCTTTTTTTAGTTATATAGTCGTTTCTGTTGCAATCTAGGAAAAAAATTAATGAAAGCTTAAAAATCTACTCTTGCCCAAAAAGGTACCAGAGGGTCGTTTATTCTGTAAGAGCGCATTAATTCTATCCTGAGTGAAAGAGAATTAAAAATAATCATTGAGGAGCACCTGGATAACTCAGTCCATTAAACGGCTGACTCTTGATTTTGGCTCAGGTCATGATTTCAGGGTCATGGGATCGAGTTCTGCATTGGGCTCCACACTCAGCAGGGAGTCTGCCTAGATTCTCTCCCTCTCCCTCTCCCTCTGAGCTTTGGCTCTCTCCTCACTCTCTCTCTCTGTGTCTCTAAAATAAATAAGTAAATAAATAAATCTTTTTAAAAATCCACTGAAGCTAGTGACAACCTTAATCACATAATTTTTGGACTCTATTCCTTCTATCTCTGATAATGCACTGTGGCCAGCACACCACTTTTAGGCCTTCCCTGGGTCACCAATAGTCCATAAAACACATGCCTAGGAAGATATAGGGAGAGTATTGGGAATGGATTGCGTGAAATGACAGTCATCTTCTCTGATCAGAAGTGCCACAGCCCCCTGTGATTCTTGAGAGTCATCCTCTTGCCCTCCCTAGTCATACCTGGGCAGGCAATGGCAACACAGGTGTGGGCTTCTGAGAAAAGGGGGCTGGATAGAAAGAATAAGCAGAGCACCCCACCCAGAGAGAGGCGTGGTCCTAAATCTCCAGGTTCAGAGACCCTAGAAATGGCCATGGACAGCTCATTGTTCAACTCTCTCATTGAGCATTAACCACGCCTCCTCCACAATTCCCAGCAGCAGCATGTAGGGCCAGACCCCACCTCAGAAGCCTCCACCTCCTTCTCCAGCAGGCTTTCATGTAGAAGGGGCAAGTCCAACACAGGTGTCACAAATGAATTTCAGGCCTCTGCATCCCCCTCCCCCCCCCCCGCCCCGGCCCAAATCAGAGAGCCTTGTTAAATGTTAAGACTTCATATCTCAGTTGAAATCTGTGTATTTGGATTATGTCCCTGGTATCTGCTTTTTCCCAAGAATAACAGATGAGCATATGTCCCATATCCCTTTGATTAAAGGATCTTTCTGATGACCTTCCCAAACAAACAACAACAAGAAAGACTTCCTCTGAGGACCTCTAAGATCTCTTTGGAAGGGATCAAGAAACATAGAAAAATATTTGTTGAAAAGAAGGGAAAGAATGAGTCGTCTTCAGGCTGGCATTCCCATACATTAGTTTCATTTTTATTTGCTGACAATCTTAATTTTAAAAGTAAAATAGCCAATATTAGTCCTGTACTTCATAAAGTCTAACTTATAAAAGATGAATCTGTCAAATGAAAAAATATAACAATTTATTATGAATTATAAAGATAGACTCTAGCAAGGGAAAAAGTAGATTTCTGTCTGTATAATTTCAGTAACTTGCCACAAATTTAAAGATTCATATGAGTGTTCTCATATCCAATCTGGAGAATGAAGCTCTAGATGGTATTTGCTGACCATGCTCAAAAATAGACCTTTTTATGATTTTTAAATGAGAATCAGTGACCCACAGAGTTGAGCATACCAAAGGTGGTTGATGGTTGGTTTTTAAATAAATGAGGGGTTGTACATCACAACCCAAAATACAAGAGGCTGATAATGTACCAAAGCTCAATAAAGCTTCATTTTAAAATGCTGGGGTTAAGCACGCTTCTATCAAAGTAAATTCGAAGTGACATGAAAGTCAGGAGAAATGCCTCAGCTTCTACTCCTTCCTGTGAGAAGAAATGAGAAAAGATGGCCACATTTGGGAAACATCCAGCTGTGTAAACCAACAAATAGGGATCCAACCAGCACATAATCCCATGCGCTATCATCAGTAAGAGTTGGCGCTATCTTATTTTAAAAGCAGAATTTCTGTTGGAGGCCCCTTTGCTAATGTTCTTGGTTTATAAAAAGGGAGTTACAGAAGGGGATAGCAAAGCAGAGCTATGTTTCTAGTTGGATGTGGGGATAGGAGAAGCGTCACAGGCTATGCAGAACCCAGCTAAGGATGGAAGAAACCAAATGTTTCGCAAGGTCTCTCCGAGCAAGTCTCTTTGTTTAGTGCTTTTTCATTTAACCTTCCCCATGGTACTGTGAGGCAGTTATGTTTTTCTCCTCCCTACAAATGAGGAAGCTAAACATTAAATGGTTGGTCTAAAGTCAAGTAGCCAGAAAGCAGCCATCAGATTTCCACCCCTAAGACCTGCAACCCTAACACTGAGGATAGGAAATCCACCTCAGGGGCACCCGGGTGGCTCAGCAGGTGAGTGTCTGCCTTCAGCTCAGGTCGTGATCCCGGGGTTCTGGAATCAAATTCTGCATCAGGCTCCCCAGAGGGAGCCTGCTTCTCCCTCTGCCTGTGGGTCTGCCTCTCTCATGAATAAATAAATAAAACCTTAAAAAAAAAAAAAAGAAATCCACCTCTGAGAGAGTATCTTAAGTCATTATTCTTTTCTTTTCTTTTCTTATTCTAAAAGCTTTCCTAACTTAAATAAACAGAAAGAACCACTGCATTTTATAGTATAATCAACTATTTAAATTGCCTCAGAGTTCATAAGAAGGAGTCCTTGCATTCAGATTTGAAATGGAATTAGGCCGTCTGTTTTTCTGTATAATTAAATGTAGGATATGATTGAACATGTGGCACTCAAACATGTATTCCATTCTCTAGGCCAAGCTTTACTTGACGTTAATAGATATGAATTAAGAATCAGCATTCTGAGTACGTTCTGCAAGATTTTTTTCAGCTCCGGTTCTCTTTGCCTGAGGAGCATGTATAACCTTGACTTGCACGGTGGGTGCGGTGTACCAAAATAGAGACAGTCACTGGAACAAAGGAGTCAAGATGAATATTAGTTCTCATCTATTCCGAAACTGGAATTTTGAAATAAACACTAATCGGAGAGATTTTATGTAGACAAGTTCACGTGTAACGCACTTCAAAGCACATCCAAACGCGGTGTTTTCAGAGATTATGAAAAATTTTATTAACAAAGACAATCTGCATAGGTGCATCCCCTTGAAAAACACCACCTCAGACATGGGGAGAGCACTTTGTTTTCCATTCACTGTTTCATCGATGCCAGAAAAATGAAACCGCAACAACCAAAATGCAGACCAATATTTTTGAGGGGGATAATCACTGGAGATCATGAAGTACTAGAAAATCGGCAGAAAGGAATCAAGGCATCCATTTCACAGGCTGACACACTGAGATTTCATCCGAACCAATGCTTCCCACTGGGAGTCCAGATATTTGGCCAGCAGCCCTCTCCAGCCCTGTCCTGGCTGCTCAGCGCACATCTAGAAGCATGACAGGGCTCTTGGAGCACAGTAAACACGGCAGCCAGCGTGACTTGTGGGAACCAGGGGCCACCTAGCAACGGTGTAGAGGCATTCACTAGGCCCCAGAAGGTGGGCTTCGTGACAGGGTAGGGCTGGTTTTTCAGGGCAACTTCGACGTGTGTTCTTGATGGAATAACTGCCCCACCGTTGTCCTCCAGAACCTTCCTTGGATACCCTGTACCCTTCCCTTTCCTGAAGATCTATAAACATATTTCAGATACAGTGCATGCAAGGGGGGGGGGGTACAAGAGTGTTTAGAGACGCTGATGGCCTGGCCGGGGCCAGAGAGCACACCCAGAGCAGGTCCTCGCTGTCAGGACACACCGCTAGCGCCGCTCGAAGCCCCTCCGAGGAGATCGGGTAGACTCCAATTCGAAGAGGGGCAGCAAGTCGGGCCTCTTACTTGACTACAGTTTCTAGGGCCTGGTGTAGCTATATTTTTAGGCCCGGCTCCAAGGAGCTGCCTCCACAAATTTGGACCGAGCGAGGGAGGCACAGATGGTGGTCACGTGAGAGCACAGCCCGATCGAGTGGGCTCGGTTGCAAAGTCTGTACATTCAGGCTGCTGTATTCCTCCTATTTCAAGTACTGCCAAGTCCCGGCAGTTTCCCCTCTTTCCAAAGTCTTGATTCATTTAATTCTCCTGAAGGAGGTGGAAGAGGAGGAGGATTGCGCAAATCTTACTGTTTTATGGTTTAGAAGAGACAGTCACCGTCTTGGCTCCTTGTCAGATCTTAACTGTAACATTTTGCTAAGTGTAAAGCTGTGTATCTGTTCCTTTTCTGTTGCCGTTATTGTAACTTCAATATTTGCAAAACACAACCTCAAAATACTTTAAATCCAGCGCAAAGCAGTTTGTTATTCATGCAACACAATTCTTACACGTATCAATACTCAGTGAGTTCACAGCACGGGAATCTTTTCTTGGTGTCTTTCCTTATTTATTTATTTGTTCCTTCTTTCACTTACAATTATTTTTCCCCCCTCTGGGGATTTAAGAATGCTTTAATTATACAAAAGCAAAATCCCTGCTATATCTATATCTATATTTATATCACCTCATTATTATCAAACTTAGGTCAATCCTGCCTGGCTGCAACATTTAGAAAAAGAAAGCACATAAGCTAAAGTTTCTCTACCATTTGAAATACCCTGTGAATTGTTTGTAAAGCATCAAGCACCTTGGTGATGTGCAGAATTTTAATTTTCTTTTTTTTTTTTAATTTTAATTTTCTAACATAAAACCTGTAGTGTAGTGTTTGCTATAAAAAGTTGTCAAAGGAATGCAGGGTGTGCTTCCAGGGGTGCCTGATTCATAGCAATTAACATTAAATCATGAGTTTCTCACTCTTTATAGAACAGCTACAATATTTCAGATTCTCGGTTATTTTCTTCTTTATGTAGGAAACGGTCCAAAGCAGAATGGCTTCAGTTATTGGTGTTTTTTGGTTTTTTAACAGCACACAGTATTTTTCGGGTCATCATCAGGATGCTTGGTGTTCTCTCACTGTAGTTTTTGTGTGTGATCAAACCTCTGCGCCAGAGTCTTACCCATAAGCCCTCCAATGTGAAATCTTGGCCTGAGTTCGTGTGTAGGAAGGCCATTTTTTAAAGTGAGTCAATACATAAAAAGGTTTTCACATCTGTTAATCAGGTGTTTTATCTGGAGGACACAAAAGCTATTTACAGTCCTCCAACTGACTTAATGTTTTTCTTTTTACTTGGATATTTATATGGTGTAGAGATTGACACTATTGTCGCAATCAGTGGGATTGTTCAACTATCTTTTAAGGCAGACAAGAAGACACTTTTCTTTCAGGGTTGAATTTCATGACTCGCAGAGTATATCAATAGGCAATGTGGAGAGGCAAATTCATCTCAATTATTATCTTGAATCTCTGATTTCACTAAAGCATGCTAATAGAGAAAGACCTTGATAACATTTATGCTGCATGAATTTGCATTCTGAGCTCCTTCTTTAAAACATGGATATTGTTCAGAACTTGATAATAAGACAGAAAAGACTCCCACCACAGGGTACCTGTGCTTTTTGTAAGTCGTGGTAACTTAAAACAAAACAAAATAAAAACTGCCTTCCAAGTCAGCGGGCAGATGCTCAAATCAGGACTTCAAAACAGGAGTTGAAATCTCTAGGTTGACTGTGCATGCAAGTCAATGATAGGATTAGACGTCAGATACACTTTTATGAATGGAACATCGGCATTCCCAATCTTCCTCAAAAGTACTTAGCTGCCAAGAGATACTTTACAACGTATCACAAATGTGCTATTTGTATAAACATGGCCCATTACAAATGCTCTTGTTTTTGTTTAAATGAGTATTTTTAACCTGAGCTATTAATAAAAAAAAATTTCTCTTCTCTCTTGTGAAGCTTGGCTTTCCGAAGAAAGAATCTTTAAGCCTCCTCTCTTGTGAGAGTAATTTCTCTGATGGTGCTACGTAAGTACAGCCAGGGCTCATTAAGTAGGCTTCGGAGCATAATTATAATTAACAATTAGGTAGAAATTAGTTTTAATGATTTGTTTTAGATGATAGAATAGAAGCATAATGTAATTATTTTTGAGCCTTCTACATCATTAAGAATACAACTACCACCAACTTTCAATTATTGAGAAGCGGACAATCATCCAAAGCATTTAGTAAGTGATCTACTTAGGGAGCCAAACTAAGGGAGCTGAAGAGAAATTTGTCTCCACCCCAGCCCAGGTGTTTATAATTATTTAGCCTTTGAGAAGCCTCTTCCTTTTCTACTCTGCTCCTTTTGAGCTGTTTCATGCCTTGAAGACACCTCTACCAGGGAAAATAGAGAGAGTCAACCTGGCTGGCTGTTCAGCTCTACCCCACCCCTGCCCCCTTCCTCCAAGGCTTAGTGAAGATAAAGGGGGAGGTGGAAAGTTCTGGAAAAGACTGTGAAATTTAGCAAATGGGCCTGAAATGCCCATTCACAGCATAAACTCAACTAACGGGAAAGATTATACAAACAATGACTAAAATGAGGACACATTTTCCCTGCTGTCTGAAAGTTTGCTTTATGATGCCACTTTGCTTTAGAAAACATCTACATTCATACATGCTTTCACTAATCGAAAGAAATCTGAAGAGGTTTTTTGTTTTGTCTTTGTTTTTTTGTTTTTTTTTTTGTTTTTGTTTTTTGGGTTTTTTGCTTCTACAAAACAGCTCCTTTGCTTTATAGCATTTCAGTTTATGAAAGTTTTCATGGGAACGCCCTCCTTTCAGATAAATGGGGGAAATCTGTATTAGGAATAAACTCCAGACTGCAAAGATAGACGTATGCCATCCTTTCCCTGTTCTGTGCTCTTCTAATGAACCAAAGTCAATTTGGATCATATTCTCCCTGTAAAAATTTTTAAAAATACTATAGAAATCTGAAGAAATGCTTTTATTTCCTGAAAAAATACAAAAATATTCATTGAGAACAGGGATGATTAGCTATTGTCAGTTTTTTTTTCTTCCTTCCTTCCCTTTCTTTCTCTTTTCTTTTCTCCTATTTGACCTCAGCTACTCAGTGTGCTATTTCCTCTCCCACCTCTGAGCAAGAATGTTAGACCTTTTGCTGTTGGCCTTCGGAAGCTGTTAGGGAGCACATTCTGACACCCACGTAAAAGACCTGGTACCTGTGTTTCCACATCACAAAGCACGCCAACAAACACACAAGGCCGCAGACCAAGTTAAGAATCATCTGGATGAGCAAGAAGAGTTTGAAAGTGCCAGTGATGCTGGTACAATCAGTCACATCTCTGTACACAAAGGTCCTGCTGAGTGGCTCCATGGAGGGCAGCTTGCAGTGGCAGGCATCGAGGGCCGTTCCGCAGGTGAGCTGTGTGAGCTGTGAGTAGTGATGGGCAGCAAAGGCCACAGCCAGCACGCAGACCGTCAGGCCCACGGCACTCAGCAGGAAGTACAACAGCTGCAAGAAAGCAGAAGAAACACCTTTCCGGTTACAGGACCATTGGATGACTCTTGACAAAGCTAATTAACAAAAGCCATTCTTTCTCTTCCCTCGCGGGTAGTTCTCTGATGCGGGGCTGTTCTCTCCTCAGGAACGGAGTACCCAAGACACAGGAATGGCTGCAGGTTGATTTGTTAGTGAGCAATCCTTAAGCCCTGATCATATTTTTTGTTTGCCTTACAGATGTTGGGCACTTTTCCCACATTGAGCCAACAACATTAGCTTGACTGTGGGATGTTTGCAGTTGTAGTTTAGATGAATCCCAAACTCAAGAGCCATCCCTGAAAGGCATGCTGTGATTGTTTTTGACCTCAAAAACTGCTCATCTGAAGACTGCAAAAGACTAGGAAGCAAAGAATACACTTCTGCAATGTAAACACTGTGTTGGCCAGAATTGGTAGCGATTGATCAACTAGCAATATGGGTTAATAAAAACGACAGTGTTCAATATAGTGAGTGCCACCCGGTGTCTAGGAATGCCGGGATCCCCAGTAGGAGATTGCTGGAAAAACAAAATTATGGTTCCAGAAGGTAGATGACTTGATGTCAGCTTCATCACCTACAAGTCTCAACCAAAGTCCACCTATAATCACGTAGTTTCTGAGCATAAAAATAAACTCGAAATGGCCCTTTGGCTGCCAAGAGGTTCTGAATACTGTTGGCCTATGTGATAGCCTTTTAGCCGTAAAAGTCTGATTCAAGTTCTAACTCTGCTGATAAAGAACCACGGAATCCCTGAGCAAGACCTGAGCTTGAAATGTGTTGATCAAAACTTGTGAGCGCTTGTTGACACTGTCACAACATAAACCACTTTATAGAACAAGATGTTCCTGGGACTCCACTCACCTCCTAGAAATGGTTCTCTTCATGGTCTGACTTGCCGAGAGTCTAGATAAGGAACAGAGTCCCCAGCTGTTGAGACTTAGTGTACTGAATCCAGTTCTTAGTGTGAGATTTGCATACCACAGTCAAAAGTTGCTCGTTGAGCAGTTCTGGTGAATGTGAACTCCTCAAAGTAAGAGTAGCTCTACTCATGTCCAGGTTAAGATTAAAGTAGTTCTGAAAAGATTATGCATTCCCTCCACTTTTGACGATCTATAATTTAAAATAAAAACACATATCTACGATTATAGAACGTGGGTACGAAAGTCCTCCAAATGAGTGATTCTCCACATGGTGACAATTTCAAGTGCCTTCAGGTCTGAAATAGAGAATACTTTAAAAAAAAAGTATTCTTTTCTCTCTTGAGCATGGTATGTGTGTGCATGTGTGCTGGTGCCCTAATCTCATTTGCTTGAAAGACTGACTGAGGGCACAGAAAGAGAGTGGCACTGGCTAAACCACGGTGTCTTAGCTCAGCTGCACAGCCCAGGAGTGCCTGGATACTTTGGATCTTCTTATCAAAGATACTGTAAACACACAAACCATTCTTCCTTTTCAAATCACTTGAAGAATTGTCAGTCGGAACCCACACTTCATCTGTGCAACAGTTTATTGGAACGTCTTCTATCTCAAGAACCTAAAGAGAAGAACTTCTATTCAACACGTTTAGTCTCCCTGGAGGACAGGAAGCAGATTAATACAAACAGGCAGGGGCAGCCTGGGTGGCCCAGCGGTTTAGCACCACCTTCAGCCCAGGCTGTGATCCTGGAGACCCAGGATCGAGTCCCATGTCAGGCTCCCTGCGTAGAACCCACTTCTCCTTCTGCCTGTGTCCCTGCCTCTCTCTTTCTCTCTCTATGTCTCTCATGAATAAATAAATAAAATCTTTTTTTAAAGGGCACCATTAAAAAATGTAAAAGGAAAATAGCCAACGTATGATATTAAATATACCCCTTCTCTACATTTTCAGTGGCTACATTTTCTGCAAACATTATAGTGCTCAGGCTAAAAAGTATGGGTGTATTTTTGTGGGACCATTGGGGCAGAATATTTGAAATATTCTGAGTTATTCTGAAATCTCCAGACCTGACCATTGACTTCAAACTCCTAATACCAAGAGCCAGATTGAATAGTGCCGCTGGTGTTGGGAAGGTGTGTGTACCTGGACCATGTTTCCAGTGCAGGCAGCATGGAACTGGGAACTATTTGCTTTGGGAATGTGGGTACATAGATGCCTTTACCAGCAGGGAAGGCCCAAATTAAAGGGATAATTTCCCACCCGAGAGTCATCTGCTTAGTAAAATGGCCCCAATTGGAATTTTGTCTACGCATTTTATTGCCATCAATGGATGGAACTGAGGAGGTCTTATAATACCCCTGCTACCTCCAACACACATGCACATCCTTAGCAGATTTCTATAATGTTCATTGGAACAATATCTTGAAGCAATGACAATGATCCCTCATTCTCAATCTGTAAATAATTCGAATGGTTGCAAAAATAATATTCTCTCATAATCACAAAAATCCATTGGCTGAAATGAGAATTTTGCCTGTTTTTTAAAAGATCACCTTTAGGCTTAGAATATGAAAAGATTTGCCCAAGGCATTTAACCAGTGTCCAGCACAGCGATGGCTGGGAGCAGAAACTGGGGAGGCCGACTGCCCCCACTGGAATCCTGATTCTCCCCTTCTTAGCTAGGGACCCAGGGCAAACTAATCAATCCCACATGTATGATTATCATGGAATGATGATTATAATAGAGCCTACCGTCATTGTATTATTTTAAGGATCAAAAGAGTTGATATCTGTAGAGTTGTGTCTAGAGCACAGCAGCACTACAGAAGTACTCGTGAAGTCAATAAACAAATTACTAGAGATGGAAAGAGCTGCCAGTTCGCAAGACTCAGGACATCAACTCTACCGCTTTGTCTCACTCTTTGTCACGTGGAAATAACAACGCATAGTTGGCTTGTAGAAAGGATGTAAACATTTACACAAGCACAGGGATTGCTCAATTTTAATGGAGCATCTTAAACGTGCTAGAAGCCAGCGAGAACACAAACAAAAGCCCTGCCCCTGAGTCCCGCTGAATATGATGAATACATTTTCCTGGGTGCACCTCTTTCTACATCGCCCCCCCCCCCCCGCCCCCTGCAACCACCGGGCCCAGGGAACAGGAAGGAGCCACAGAATCAAATTTCTTAACCGCGTTGAGACCTGCTTGACCCGCCACCCGCCCCCCCCCGCCCCCCAGCCTTGGGCTCCCTCCGCAAGCGCTGTAGCATTTTTCCTTCCCCGGCTTTTAATTCATCTGACAGCAACAAGCTTCTGGGTTAGAATCTGTAATTCAAAATCAAGTGACTTGTGTTCCCTACGCGGCACGAAGGAACTATCCCCGAAAGTGTTTACGATGACCTTGGGCACGCGGGCAAATATCTCTTGATAAAAGCGGGGTCCGGACGCGTTGGTCTGTCCCGCGCGTCTGGGAGCGGGGAGGGGCGGGGCGGGGGGCAGGGGGGGCGCCAGGCGGGTCGGGGGGGGCGAGCAGGGGGGGCGAGCAGAGGGGGGCGCCCGGAGGGGCCGGGGGCGCTCGGGGGGGGGGCAGGGGGGACAGACAGGGGGGCGCACGGCGGGTCGGGGGGAGGGAGAGGGAGAGGGGGGCGCCTGGCGGGGCGGGGGTGCAAGCAGGGGGGCAGGCAGCGGGGGCGGCCGGGGCTCCGGCGCTTATGTGACAGCGGCTCCCGCCCCGGCTGCCGCCCCGGCCCGGGTGCCCGCTCCCGGCTGCCGCCCCGGCGTCCGCGGCCTTGGAGGAGCGGCCGGGCCCCGCGCGGGGAGGCTGCGGCGGCAGCAGCCCGGGGGCGGCCCGCGTGTGTGCGCGAGGCCCCTGCGCCTGAGATGCCCTCGCGGGGCGTGTGCCCGGTTGTGTTTCCGAGCACGTGAGCCGGACACGTTTGTGACACCCGTCAAGGTGAGCCCCGGGAGCACAGGGCCACGCGGAGAGGCCGGAGGCCCCGCCCCGGGCCAAGGGCCGGCCAAGGCCACCGGCTGCAGCCCCGGGAGAGAGGAGGAAGGCGGGGGCGTCGCGGGCCACGGAGCTGCGGGGGCTGAGCCGGAAAGCCGAGTCCCGCGGCTGTTGTCTCTAGGAAGAAGGGAGCGAGTGTGCGCGCGTGTGTGCGCGCCCTCTCGGGTGCAGAGAGCCGCGCTGAGCTCCGCTGATCGCCCTGGCCGGCTGGGTCTTGAAGAGGAGGGGACAGATCCCCAGCAAGACGTAGGCCCGGGTACAGTCCTCGGGCCCTGAAACGCGGCTGTGCTGGTGAGAAACCCCAGGAAGACGCCTTTCGTGCCTCCCCCGCCTCCTGCCCAAGTGGTGGGGAAGCGCAGGGGAAGCCCGCCCCGACGTGTTGTGCCTTTGGAAGACCTGGAGATCGACTGAAGCCCATTTTAGACCCGAAGATAATGTAGCGGCACCTTAGAGAGCTGCCAGCGAGCATCACGGAAGGTCACATCCGGGAGAAGAGAAAAGTGCCTCCCTATTTGTCAATGTCTGTCACAGGTGGGGGCGGGGGGGCGGCGGGAGGTACCTAATGAGACCGTCCTAGCGGGGAATTCGCACCCTGGCTGACCCTGGCAGTGATTTTTTTTTTAATTTAATTTAATTTATTTATTTTTATTTTATTTTAGTCCTTGCTCCTTATTTTAAGTGCAGGTGTTGAGATGGCTTTGGGGGTCTCTAAAGCTAGGCAGGTGCCTCTGCTGGGTCATCTGGAGGGGAAATGAGGGCATTTCACAGAAGCTGATGAACCCAGCGGAGAGCACTTCTTACCCTAGGGAAAGAGGTTCCTGTAATTTAACAGGACATTTCTTACTAGGCTTTCTGGCATTTTTTTTTTTTTTTTCAAAATCATCACTAAATCTTGCTGTGTTTAATCAGACCTCTACAAAAAAAATAAACATGACCTCTTTTAAGGAACAACCTCACACAGAAAAAGTAAAATTTCCAAATGTAGGCATATCCATGAAATTTTATCAATTTTTAAAAATAGAATCGCTTATTTAATTAGGAAAGTTATATCTATTAAAGAACATTTCAAAATTAGAGAAAAAGACTGCAAAATGTGGCTATTCTCTCACCACTCACAGATAATTATTTTTTCTATGCACTGAAAGGTATTTTTTTTTTTATTTCTGTGGGATCACACCATATATTTTGTGTAGCCAGCTTTTTCTGGCTACTTGATATAATGTGAACACTTTTATTCCATTAATTACTCTTTTACAACATGGATTTAAATATACGTACATATAAGCATTTTGCTTTTTTATGTCAACCGCTTCAATTATACTAGAATACAAAATATCTTCTCTGCAGCTTCCTAATTTCTAAATAATACAGTCGATTTACTCTTATGTGCCATGGTTTCTTGCTTGAACAAAGAAGTATCCAGTTATTATGTGTTTTGTTATAAGAGAAAAATAAACAACGTGAGTGGACCAAAAAAAAATCCTCAACAAACTAACATTACAGAAAATGTTTTGTTCTCTGCCACAAGTAGTTGAAAGAAAATGTAGGAATTTGATTTCTACTAGCTCTGACTGCTGATTTGGGTGTTTATCTCCCTAAACTCTAAAAGGGTGTGTCTATGCTTCTCTTTGGAGTAGACTCTACGGTGCAGTGAAAATGCTGTGTACTTAAACTGGTTCCAACCAAATGCACCATCTTAGACAAAAAATATATATATGCATGTGAAAGACACATACACGCACACTTGTTAAACCATGCATATCCCACCCTCCCCCCTTTGCCCTCAGACTCTTGGCACAGATAGTTTGGATGCACCCAATGTACTTTTTCTGTCTCAGTGACCCCACCTACAAAAGGAAATACACTTAGACTGCTTCCCTATTAAAATATTCTAAAAACCCCCAAGATATGGAAGTGGGCACTAATAGAGACACCTTTTCCCTGGCCAAGTGTTTTGCTGAACTGATGAATTTTCAATATTCCTTTTAAGGGCATTGAAGGACAGACTTCATATGCTCTGCGCCAACCTAGTGCATGGAAATTAAGACTTAAAAAAAAAATCCGCATTACCTTTGGGGTCTGGATGAATGCCCTCCTAAAACATTTTTTTGCAATTTCTCAAATAATCAGATCTGCAACCCCTTAAAAAGCATTCTTTTATTTTGTACTTGTGGGTCTTTTTTCTACGTGATGATAAAAGAGAAAGAAAAATGACAACTTACTTTCATAGCAAACTGGATACACGTCCGTTCGTCAACTTGATATGAGACACAAAGCATAAACAAACCAAGATAGGCCACTAAGCAGACCTGCAAGGGAGGACATGGACGAAAGGGTGTTATCAGGGCCAGTCGTGCATTCTAATGACATCAATCTCAGTGTCTTTCAACAGTAACAGCCTTGTTATCGAGGTGCTCATTTCATTTGCTTATCTGTGTTATTTCTTTCTCGGCTTGAGGAACAAAGTTTTTAAAATAGTAAAATCAATTTCTTTCAATTTAGCCAGTATTTATTAAGTCCTTTTGATGTGCCAGGTGCTATACGAGGTCCTTTAGAGTACACAATGATGACTGAAATTTCCTCAACCTCAGTAAGTGTACAGTCCAGTTGAGGCCAAGATAAGTGCACGCACTATTCTAAGGCAGGGCATTATATGTCAAATGCTATTCAGAGGAATACAAAAAGAGGAAAAAAATAACATTGAGTTGGGCAATTTAAAAAGACTTCACTAAAGAGGTGGATTTGAAATAGTCCTTGAAAGGGATGATGATAATGATGATAATGATCGCTAACGTTTACTGACTACTGACTGTGCTGTCTTCTAAGGCTTTTGTATGGATTTCCTCATGCAGTCATCACAAAACCCTATGAAGTAGGTGCCAACATGATCCTTATATTATAAATGAGGAAACAGAAGCACAAATCTAGTAAATAATGAAACCAGCACTCACATGAGTTAGTTTGGGTGAATAGCACAAGCAATAGCACAGGGGTAGGCTGGCACCAATTGTGGGGGGTGGGGGAGAGTAGCAAATATATACCTGTAGCTGAAGTAATAAAATATAGAGCAGAAAGGTGAACTAACAATCTAGGGTTATAGGATTGATTTAGGAAGTCATGGGACCCCCTTGAAAGCTTTTGACCAGACAAATGACACGATTCAAGGTATGTTTCAAGAAGATAAGCAGTGGTGTTTGGTGGGTTGGCAGTGAGAACATCAAAATATTATTTTACTAATCAGAGCAAAATTAATATATAGGTGGGCTAGAGCTGAGATGATATGCAGGCAAAGTCAGAGAAAGAGGCAGAGAGGAAAGGTGTAGTCCTAGCAGAATCTGCACATGGTGGCTACTGCATGACCAACGGGAGGGCTCTGGCCAGGAAGAGATAGAGAGATAGGGAGGGATCCCCGACATACTACCCCCGTGTTTGAGTGTCCACAAAGGGAAGAAGGGGACGTGCCTGGCTGAAAGGAGGTTGGGAGGAAGTATGACAATTTTGAGAGAAAAGATACTCAACTGCTTTGTCAAACCAGATTGTGTGCGTGTGTGTGTGTGTGTGTGTGTGTGTGCGCGCACGCGCTGGAGCTTTGTAAATGTGATTTTGAGTTTCTAATCAAAATGCATCTATTCACACTTAATTTTGGAAATGTTAAAATGTTGCTAAGTTCTACTTTAGGATAGAAACCATAAGCAACAGAATTGCATGTTCTGATAAGCACAAGTTTCCTGGAGACAGATGTTGAAAGGGTAGCTGAGTGTCACCTAGCAAGTCATTACATGGCTGGTTTGGTGATAATGTCCACCCCTAAGACTAGCTTTATACTCCAGAGTAGTAGAGCTGTTTACTTACAGTGCCAACATAGCATTTCAAGGT
Source organism: Canis aureus (assembly GCF_053574225.1). NCBI lineage: Eukaryota > Metazoa > Chordata > Mammalia > Carnivora > Canidae > Canis > Canis aureus. The sequence goes on from NC_135635.1 coordinate 21,664,550, forward strand.
AATGCCTCTAGCCTAATCTCCCCCTGATTATATAATCCATAGGTTGCTTGTGCCCTCATGGGCTCCCAAGTTGAGAGCTGTTCAGGTTTCTACTGAGCCGTGAAGCCAAAAGCCAAGCCTTCTTTAGTACAGGCTTTTCTATCATTAGGACTGGCTGATAACTTAATAGTACCATTCCTAGTGCAGAGATACAGCATTAAAATACATGAGCACGGCACAGGCTGGAGAGATCTGGGTAGAAAACAAAGCAGGTAGGATGCAGGGAGGCAACTTTTCAACAAAGCACAGCAGAGGCAGAAGTAATGATCCTGAAGTCATGTGTGTAGCCCACACATGGCTGACATTTCCAAGGCAGGAATGGATTTCTTTCTCAAGATTCATTTTTTTTAAGTTTTTATTTATTTTTCAGAGAGAGAGAGAGAGAGAGAGAGAGATAGCAACAGCATGAGCAGGGTGGAGAGGGAGAAGCAGGCTCCCCACTGAGCAGGGAGCCGCACATGGGGCTCAATCCCAGGTCCCGAGGATCATGACCTGAGTGGAAGGCAGACACTTAACCACCTGAGCCACCGAGGCACCCCACCAATATTCATTTTTAAAAATTATCTAATTGAGGTATAAGTTTGATAAGGCCTGTAGGGGCGTACTTTGTGTTTTCACATCAAAGAACTCCCAGAAACAATGGAAGAAAGACCTCCTCTTCTCTGTGTATTGGCAACAAAGCAGATGGAGGCTTCTCAGCTTGCTTGTGTGTGGATGGATAAATCCCTAAGCATCCTTGTTAGCATTTCCCTGCAAGTGCACAGGGTCCAGCTCTCTTCCACATAACTGCCTTTGTCTCTAGAAGCCATTGTGAAGTTGGCACTTGCCAAGACTCTCCTCTTCATGAGAGACACATTCCAATAATCAGGCCTAACTGACCCACATCTTAAAAACTGACTTTGTGCCTTGCTCGACCAAATTTTCCCACTTTAGTAGTATCTACTTCTTTGTAGCCTTAATTTAGGTGAGGTTCCAGCAAGAAGGAGCACAGGTGCTCCTCATTCTAGGGCATTTCTCTTCATCAATCAACAGAACTGTCTGGAGAACATACACTAGCTAGGCCCTGTGCATGGCTCTGGGAATTGGGAGGTGAAAAGACAGAGCCTGGCCTTCAAAGAGCTCTTTCTCAGTCAGCCCAGTGGGGAAAGAGAGGACAATGAAGTTAGAATACCATGTATTTACTAGGAGCTTCTCTGCCATAACACACAGGAGGGGTGCTCAACCCAAAGGCAATTTGGGGATACTTCCTGAAGGGAAATGGATTTTGAAGAATAAGCAGAAATTAGTTAGAAGAGGGATGTGAGGAAGAGTAGAGAAAGTGCTAATAGGTACAAAAGCATAAAAAGGAGAAACATAGACTAACATTTGAGGACTCCCACAGCCCCGGTGCATAGGATAGGAGAAGAAACAGTGAAAGATGTGTTTATAGGATGGACAGGAGGTAGGTCACAAATGACTTCTGTCTCCATCTAGGGTATTTGAAGCAGCAAAATGGTATGATCTGTATAATCTGCATTGCCTTTTAGAATGGTCCTTCTGGCTATGAAAAATGGATTGGGAAGGGAAGACCAGCTGAGAGGCCCTGTGCATCTGTCTAGGGAGAAGTGGTGAGTGCCTGAGCTCAGCTAGCAGTGGGCAGGGAGGGGGCGGGGGGTGTGTTTCAGCGACACAAGGGAGGCAAAATCCTTAGAGCCTGAAAACGACCAGATGTGAAGGCTGCAGGGTTGGGAGGGGCCGGGAAGGTGCTCAGCTACCTGACTGGAGCTGCCAGGTGAGTGGTGTTGATATTTAGGGGGACCCAAGAGGAAAAGCAGAATGGGAGTGGAAAATGATGCCCACATGGATTCAAAGTTCATGCATGGGCCTGAAGCTCAGGAAGGTCTGAGCTGGAGAGAAGTCCTTGTTAGTCATCAGCATACGTGAAGTCACTGAAACCATCAGAAATGCTGGACCGTCCAGAGAGAGTCTAGTGAAAACAGAAAAGAGCCAAGGAAGTTACCCAATTGTGAAAAAATTTTTACTCTTTTGAACGGAAAGCATCTCAAACATACTTCTTATAATTTTGGTGGTATATCATGTCTAAATATTATGGAACTGATGATTATCCTTTTGATTTTTGGATTTCACTTTTAGGTCCTTGTATAGGGTATTTTGCTATAAAGCCTGAATAAATTCAACACACTTTCATTTCTTAGCTTTCTGCTAGGGCTCAGTAGGTTCCAGGAGGTGGGGGCAGGGGGGCCTTCTTTTTCTTACCTACAGATTTGTATGTTTGGACAATACTTCTTTATCAGTTTACTGGTGTTTAGCACGTTTTAGAAGAGTAGTTATTTATTGAAATTTAAAACTGAAGGCTTTATAGCCATAAGGAGGAAACCAGATTTCTCAAGCCAGACTAAGGGTCTTGTTTCCTGAGCTGGCAGGACATGGCCACTCCAGGAAGAAGGTGTTCTGACTTCCTAGGCAGGGAGGAGGAGCTCATGCTAATGAGCAGTGAGCCCCGCCAGGTCTATCTGGAACAACATTCCTGGATTCTGGGCCAGGGCTTCCATTAGATTTGGTGAGGTGAGGCCCATGGAACAGGAAAAAAGCAGTTATGTAAGGTTTTCAAGAAGGCACTCGTTGGACCAGACACTCAGGCCTGGGGTGGACAGGTGGTGTCATTGAGCACAAAGCCAAATTCAGAAGGGGTGGCCCTGGGGAAAGTAGTGCTGACAGAACAGGTAGGCTTTAAGAGCTGTGAAGATTTAGTTCACGTAGGTATGGATAAGACAAGCTTGGAAGGATTTATTTTTAAGGGGGAAAAAACGACCGCTATCATCTTAAATCAATTTTTAGATGCATGTTTCTACGATTTGTTTAGCATAAAAAGAGAACCTACATCCTAAATTCCACCTTCTATCTGAAGATATTCTTTGCTCAGACTGAAGGCTGCATTCTCTCTTGTGAGTTGGAAAGACAGACAGAGATGAAACGTTCTCGGAGCGTTAGATCCATTTCTAGATGTATGAGTCTTGAGTCTTGACACATTCTCTTTGTTTCTGTTGGTCGGCCTATTGTGCCTGCAGTGGTGCTTTGTAAGGGTTGGCATTATGAATAAAAGGTGAATGCCAGACCCGTGTCTCAGAGACTTACCTACATATATTTTTTGCCTCCTCATTCTGGCATAACTAGAAGATATCAGCCTGAGACATTTTTTGAGGATATGAATTACTGATATTTACTTCTCTCTGTGTCATATGTATTTATATTCTGGTCTTGCGACATTCACACAACCTCCAATTTATTTGTTTTCTTCTTTTTGTTGTCAACAGAGCTGCTTGACAGGGCTACCTGGGGAATACAACCTTCCCCTGTCAAATGCCTTTCAAAGTTTCTCTCCTCCTTCCACCCCAACCCTTTCATTTGTGTACCTGAGATGTGACTCTATTTCTGTAAGTTAATCAACTTTCACCTTTATATTCAGTCGATATAATAACAAGATGAACTCTCTTCTCATGTTTGCACAGGCAATTGATCAATGAGAGATGTGGCAAAACTCTAAGTATTTCTCTGGATATTTCTTAAGAGAATTTCTGTGGATTTTCATCTGTTTAATAGGATTTAAGGTAGGATACTAGAAATCATCTTCAACAAATGATAAACATATTGCGATCTGTCTATTGAATGCAGTCTCAGGAGAATTGTTGATGAACACATAATGTATCAGAAATTTAAATAATATATAAAGAACATTTCATGAAGATCTATTAAGGGGTGTTTATTGGCTCAAGAGTTCAGAAGGATGGTAGAGAATATTTTAGCATAACTTAAGCATTTTTACCAGATTCTCATTGCCACACGGCCTTATGGTAAGACAAAGTTGAAGCCCGGGGTTCAGAATTACTTGGAGGAGTTGGTAAAAACTGGCTCCATCCCCCGAATTTCTCATCCAAGTGGTTTACGGTGGAGACCAAAATTGAATTTTTAACAAATCACCAGGTAACGCCACTGCTCCTGTTGCTAGTCCTAAAACAACACTTTGAGAACCACCAGTCTAAGCTAAAAACTTAGTCTTCTAGATCCTGACACCTAATGTGGGGCTCATCTGAAAGACCCTGGTCTATAGTGATACACCGACAAGCAGTTTCCTATAAAAGACTTGTTTGTTATAAGTAATAATGTGCTATAATAATGTCTTCCTCACAAAGAAATTTAGTCTTTACTATTGTACAAATCCTTAACACTGGAGGGAAAAATCATTCATTGCTATCAACATGAAGTCATCGAACACGTGGTTGGGAAGAGATGTGCTCAATCCACTGACACAAGCCCACCAGAAATGCTGGAGCACATCCCCCCTTCCCACACCTCTACTACATTCTCTGCCTCCTTTGAGTCCCTTCTCTTACAGAAGCATCTGGTTACCAAGTGAGATTAGTTTGTATCTAAAGAGGAAGGTTTGGCACATTACTCTTTCCTAGTTCTTTGGAATCCCTGAAAACAGCCTGCAGAATCAAATATAAATATGCAACAGAGAGACCCAGAGACAAATCCTAATATTCATCTCCTAATTTGTGGAAATGGAGTAAGAACTGGTACAGTGTAATCTTTCAGATCTTGCTATTAATGGTCACCTTAGTTTCAGTATTACTCCCCACTGTTGAGTTTAGCTCAACAACCTTTATTGAGGTAGGTGCTGGGACTAGAAAGAATAAGATACCATCTTTGTCCTTTAGAAATTTATGGTTTAACCCCTAGTTTGCTGAAGAACTGAGGCAAAGGAAAATTAATTGCTGTGGGTAATGTTATTTGACCAATCTAGGCCAAATAATAATAATAATAATAATAATAATAATAATAATAGTAATAGTTATTATTTTAAATTACATTTTTGGGTAAAAGCAAGATAAAAGGACTCAAAAATACTCCTCCTAATCAGACGAGGTAAGAAAGGTGAAAATAACTCTCGAAAGCATGAAACGTTATTTAACAGTTCATTCAACAAGTGGTAACTATTATTTAGTTCTGTTAAAATCAAGTAGGAAACTAAGTATAATTAAGGGCTGTGCAGGGAGAAAACTGTGAACTAGAGTTGATGCTTGATTTTATTATTTTTCTAAATGATCTTGGAAAAATTTATTTAATTCTTAGCCTCGGTTTCCTTATCTATAGAGACATTAATGCTTTCTTTTGATGGTTAATTCAAAGTGTAGTGATAATGTAAATAGGGTGCCTATAATCATGCCTAAGAAATAGCTGGAGAGTAACTGGTAGTAATTAACTATAATAATTATTATTGCAAACCACTTATACATTTATTAGAGTAGGCCAAATTTAGAGCATATTTAAGGGCTCACGAATATATTACCAAGTTAACCATGTTTAAAATTGATAACATATGTACTGTCTTGGTTACAAATACCACGCAGACTACTTTGTATTAGTGGATACCAGTGGATACTTGCCATGATCTTTCTATTTATATAAGAAAAACTAATGATCAAGTCTAGATGTTTAGACATTCAATGCCAATTTGAGCACTTTTATGTGCCAGGCATTAAAATTAAGCACTCTTGGTAAATTATCCCATTTGGTCTTCATGAAAATCCTATTTTTAGTCCCATTTCATAGATGAGGAAACTAAGCCTCAGAAGGGTGTTATGCTCAGGGTAACAGAGCAAAAAGACCCTGGACAGAACTGAGAGAGCTCCACCAGGCTCCAGAGCGTGGCTTATAACCATCACACAGCCTGGCTGCCTCCATGGAGGATTCTGGACAGCACTGTAAGTGAAATGAGAACTGCAGAAATTTGGAGAACATTTCAGCAAGTGTCCTCTCCTATGCTGAGTGGTGCCAAGCACCATTCCTGAGGCATAGCCTAGAGAAAAGTCTTTAAGATGCAGATGGCTGTCCAGGCTGAGGAAGGTGATGCAGTCTTTAAGACTCAGGCTCTTCACATATAACAGAGAGAAAATAATATTTCAATAATTTGCACTAAGGGTCATAAATAATGTGCCTGCAATTGTAGTAGGTTTTATTTTTTCCATCTACTATGACCTCAAACTGTGCCAGTATAACTTACTCTTCAATTTGAGCTGAAATGGATCAGATAGATGATAGATGATATAGATAGATAGATAGATGCAGCCCCCTATCAGATCTCAGAAATAAGCTCATTCTGTTCATTTAGCAAGTATTCATTTTGTACCAACCATGTGCCTGGGTACGCTTTGACAGTCTGGAGACACCTCAGCAAATAGAAGATATAAAAATCACTGCCTTGGTAGAGCCAATGCTTTGAAGTGGACAAGCAGACTATCAACAAATAAATTAGTAGATATAGATAGATGTCAGTTGTTGAGAAGAGCCACGGAGAATACAGGACTTTACATCACCGCTTCTTTTTCCCACAAACATGACATAATGGTAATTAGCAAAATACAAACAATAAATGCTCAAGGTGATATGTTCCTCCTTAAAAACTGTACTAGTCATGCCCAGCAACCCCTTCAAAAAGATGGCGGGCACACAGTTGTTTCTTATGAGAGCTTTACTGTTTCTATTATTTCAGCAATGTATATCCACCATAAGTTATCTAAGACCTAAAAGGCTCCATAAAGGGGCAACAGAGGGTAACTATGTAAAATTTTACAGCAAAATGGGCCACATGGCTACAGAGATGGAACTAATATATCTTAGCTCTAGATCTGTCAGATTTGGGTTCAAAACCCACCTTTACCACATTCTAGTTTTCTCTCTTGGACAAGTTAATGTCTTTAAGCCTCAGTTCCATCACCTGTGAGATGAGCAACCATGCCTACTTCAAAAGGAGCTAGAAGATTAGAGGAGACAGTATATGTAAAGGACGTCATATGGTCTACCCAGCACATATGTAGCATTCAGTACACATACGTCAAATGGATAAATGAATCCATTCATTTAGTGACTTGGGCTACTTTTGCTTTCATGGCAAGGGCCCACTTATCAAATTCATTCCGATGTTGTTGACATAAATAGTTTGCAAACATCTAAGAGTTACAAAAAATTTTTTCTGCTTCTTTTCCTTCCTGCTTCAAACCTATTTATTCTCTAATACCCAGGATATACCAATGTTGGTACCCATGCAGAGCTGTATGTTTCTCTGATTACACTATTATGGTTTTACAAAGACAAGTATTTAGTTTCCTAAAAATGCTGTTCAGCTAAAAATATTTTCTTTTTTTTATTTTATTTTATTTTACTTATTAATGATAGGCACACAGTGAGAGACAGAGATAGGCAGAGACACAGGCAGAGGGAGAAGCAGGCTCCATGCACCAGGAGCCCGATGTGGGATTCGATCCCGGGTCTCCAGGATCATGCCCTGGGCCAAAGGCAGGCGCTAAACTGCTGCGCCACCCAGGGATCCCTAAAAATATTTTCTGTCCAAAGCAGATCCAAGACTAATAATACTTTTTTTAAAAAGTATAATTGTTTTAGCCAAATGTAGTGCGCAAAATATTAACGAGAAATTCCAAAAGCCATAGGCATATAAATGTAAGGAAACAAAATCAACCAGAGTTTATGACAGAATTGAACATCGAGATGCAAGACAAAACTGTAACTATCTGTCTCTAAATGCTATGAACATTAATGTATAGGTATTAAAGCCCAGAACATTAATTTAAAAATTGAAAAAAATTTTTCTTGGTTTCTAGTAAACCAAGTGCAAAATAGTAGCTTCTTTTCCACTATAAACAAAACTATAGCTAGCAACAACTTTTTATGTCTAGCAACTTCTACTAAGGAGAGTTTTATTTGGCTTATCAAATTATCAGGAAGAGATTCAGTGCCTTTTTATTTGCCTTAGGAATCTACAACCCCAGAACTTCACTATTTTACTCTTTGTTTTTTTCTTAGAGTAAAAATTGCCAATGGGCAGCATTAGTGCAGAAAAATCTCTTCATTCAAGACCTAAATTCCACTTGGCCCGGGAGAAGTTCGGGTTAAAGCACACATCCTCATCTATGCATTTCCCCATCTTCCTGTGGGGGCTTGGAGGGGTACAATTTGTAATATCTGCTTTGCGAAGATGACCTAAGAGATCATTATGAATAGAAGCTATCTTGGTCAAAATCTCTCCGTGAAAAGGTAATTCTAGAGAACTAATTCTGGTCACAGAGTCTAAAGAGAAATGATACTTGCTCAGTCACACCTGAGTTTAGCTCATCTATTATATCATCTAAGTCTTTTTCTCCCCTTTATTATTATGATTGTCCTTTTGGCTGAGGAGTTGTTATGTGACAGGTCCATGTCTGAATTACTGTAAAGGTATGGACTTTTCATATGTGGTACACAAAGACCTTCAAGTTGAATCAAAATAAATAATTTATGTGGTAATGAGTTAATTTGAAAAGCAAAGCAGGCCTATTATCACCTAGAACTTGGCTCAATCTAGATTTCTTTGGAAAACACATTAGAAAAATAAGATTTCTAGAAAGTACTGAGGCAATTCTAAAGGAAATTATTGCTCATGTAATCATCAGGGTTGAGGGATCTAGCTATGCATGGAGCCCCATGTAGAGCCTGCCTCAGGCTCTGCACTCTGTGTGGAGTCTGCTAAAGATTTTCTCTCTCTCTCTCTCTCTCTGTCCCCTCCCCCTATGCGCTCTCTCTCTCAAATAAATAAATATTTATTGAAAAAAAAAAAAGAAGAAGTATTAAGGTGCGTTTACGTACCAGGCTGAAATCTTTTCCATGCTAGGACACATCCTTTCTAATTCAAAGTGTTGGCTTTTATCATGATTTCAAACTATCTGATAATCAGAAATATATATTTTTACAAAGATTATAAATCTTTATACAAAGATATATACATTTTTAATTTTCTTTGCCATGTTGCATTGTAATTGCATTGCTGTGTGGCTTAGCCAGATCTATTGTATCAAGACAGAAAGTATGGGAAGGAAATGTGCCTGTCAAGTGACTGCCTTATTTCTCAGCACGCATTGTACTTTGCAGATGTTCACTTGTATCTCATTTGTTGTTTTATAAGATAATAGAAAACTACCCTGATGGAACTGATAAAAAGGAGTTGGAATTTGCGACCAGCAGCTGGATGAAGGGAGCACGAATCCCTCAAATCCTATGGATATAGTGTGCTTTTCTTGATGTCCCTGCCAAAGTAAGGCTGGAAAGCTAGGGAGATCTTTGAGAGATGTGCCAGCATGAAGTTGCTACAATTCCTAAGTTCCAAAAACCTTGCCTAAAGATTATTGCAAATAACTCATTTTAAACCAGTGAATCTCACAACTGACTGTTTTCTCAACTCAGAGAAAACAGAAGAGAAATCCAACAACTATCCTAAAGTATGACTTATCATGAAGACATTCAACTAGAATCCCTTTGGTTTGGGTCTTGTTTTAATAGTATAACAGATTTGTGTTTCTATGTTAAGATTCATACTTGATAGGAACTACTGGGAATTTTTGCAATTACATTCTCAAAAAACTGAAGTAGCACAAACAACAGAACTGTGAAGCAATAAAGATGGTTGTGGATGAAAACGGAGTTTAGGACATGAATTGGGCCTTTTGCCTAAAATGCCCTTTTACTTTTTTATCCTCCTGATATAGTATTCCCCCTTCAACTATTTTGAATCCAGTATTATTCACTCTTCAAACCCTGCTCAAGTATCTCCTCTACCTAGAAAGGGTAGCTTTTGTGCATTACCCAATTTGTATACATTAGCTTGTTTATTCCCTGAACCACTGCCATAAGTAAAAAATATTATTCCATTTTATAGAAAATTGTGACTCAGAGAGGTAAAGCCTGCAAGTTGATCCAAAGAAGAATTAAAAAAAAAAAATATCAAGAAGTGTTATTTCTGCATACTATTAAGGATTAACTTATATGAAACCCTCATGTTATAAAATACTTTAAAATGCTCTGAGCTTCTACAGACTAAGAGATGGGGATAAGACCATGGCATAAAGCTAGGCCTCTCAAATGGCCACACCCTTACACGACTAGAAAATAATGAACTCACTAGCACTGGAAGTCATCAAAACAATTGTTCTGTCTTAGCTGATGGTGGTGGTGGAGGTGGAGGTGGAGATTTTGAGAAAGTAACATGAAAGCAGTCCTGAAAAAAAACAAAACCTTGAATTTTTTCAACAAAAAATTGTGAGGGGGAGAGAAAAAGGAAGGGAAGGGGGAAGGAAGGGAGAGAGGCATGGGGGCTTTGATAGAAAGGAAAAAGGGTAAATCTTTGAGTAAAAGAAACATAAATATATGAACTCATTGCAGTGTATAGATCTTATTGGGATCCTGATTCTGACAAACTGTGAAGAAATATTCATGAGTTAATCACGGATATTTGAACACTGATTTGGTCCTATTAAGAAATTGTTAACTTGTTAGGGATGATTAGTATTTTGATTATTTTTTAGTCTTCATCTTTTGACTTACATAGTGAAGTATTTATGGATGAAACGATATAATATCTGGGATTTACTTCAAAATAAACCAATATAGGATATGTGGGTGTGAAGATAGGAGCATACAAAGGGGCAAGATCAATCATAAGTTTATGATTTTTGAAGCTGGGTGATGGGAACATAGGTGTACATGATACTATTTGATCTATTTTTTGTATGCTTGAAATTTTCCATAATAAATAGGTTAAATTTAAAAAAAAAAAAAAGGTGGCTCTAGGCTCATGATATCACTGGGACACCTGGCAACACAAACCATTTGGAAGAGTTACACCCTCAAATACACCACATCAAATTATTACATATAAAGAAAGCCTCTTGGAAAATGAGCTCACAAACCAATTAGAGCAAACAAATAATCAATTCATTAGCAAAGGCTAACACTTGCGTGCATTAAGTGTATGTGTACACACAGACACACATAGTCTAAGAATTAAAGCTTATGAATTTCAAATAATAAAGAATAGAACCTATAAAAAAGAGTACATTCAAAGTAATTGAGGCCATGAAGAAAGAAATCGAAAACATGAATTAAAAAAAGGACACTTTAAAAAACACCAGAAATATATTTAAAAATAAAACATCAGCAAAAATGAAATAGAAGTTCTAGAAATTAGAAAAAAAAACAACAACAACAACATTGGATTGAAAGCCTGGATAGATTAAACTCAACTGAAAAGGGGAACAGGGAAGTAGAAGATAGAGCTAAGGAATAATCCAAACTACGGAGAGACAGAGCACATAGCAGAGAGGGTGAGAAACAGGAAAGATGAGATAAGGAGGTCCAGACATACCTCTGACAGTAATTTCAGATGGAGAGACTGAAGAGAGCCAGGATTTGAAGAAAAAAAAATAAAAATGGTTTTTCAAATATTAAACATATTCTGAAATTTTTTCAGAATTGATGAAACATAAAATTCTTAGATCGAGGAAACACAGCAAGTCCCCACTAGGAAAAATACAAAGAAAATCTGCATTTGGTACATTGTAACTAAACTGTAGAACATCAGATGAATGGAGAGAGATTCTTTGCTTATGTATATAAAGTACAAATCAAATGAAAATAGCAAAAGTATTTTTCTTAGAACTTCAAAAGCCAGCCCTGAAATACAGATGGAAGAGAACACAGCTGTCTCACCAAGGCAATTTGGAAGTAGAATAAGAAGGGAGTGAGGAGTTTGGTGGGAGGCTGCTTATGCTACCCCCTTATCACAAGGAGTATCGTGGTGCCATTAATTCAAACATTGTGGTATCAGCACAGTGAATGGCGAATCAAGTGATGACAGCAAAAAGGTTCACAGACACAATCCTCAAATCTAATATGAAAAGCTGATAGATGAGAGATGGACATAGCAGTTCAGTATAGAAAGGGCCAATTATTCATTAAATATAGTACTAAAACAATAATTTGTGTGAGAAAAACAAGACTCTACTACCTCATGTCATATGCAAAAAAGTTAGAACACATAAAGATAAAAATACAAAAGCAAACCTTCAACATTTTTGGAACACAATTGAAAAAAATATCTTTATAACTTGGAGACAGATTCCTTTAAAATATATCAAAGCACCTACCCCCAAAATTGATAAATATAAATATGTTAGAATTAAATCTTATTCACAACAAACACACCATGAACAAGGATAAAAGGTGTGATGCCAAGTAAGAAGATATCTGCAGTAACTAAAATCACAATGGTTAAATTACAAAGATAAGAAATCCTATATATCAATAAGTAAGGAACAAATGGGAAGCCCGGGTGGCTCAGTGGTTGAGTGTCTGCCTTCAGCTCAGGGCGTGATCCTGGTACACGGGGATCGAGTCCCACATCGGGCTCCCTGCATGGAGCCTGCTTCTCCCTCTGCCTCTGTCTCTGCCCCTCTCTCTGTGTGTCTCTCATGAATAAATAAATAAAATCTTTTTAAAAAATAAGAAACAACTCATAGAAAATATTTGTGGAGTAAATAAATGCTAGAAAACAAATAAAATGGCTGATAAACATTAAAAAATGTTCAACTACTATAGTAATCAGAAAAACATAAATTAAAACATGATATTGTACATAAATAAGACGGGCAAAAATTCAAGTTGCCTAACAGTAGATGACAAGTTGTAGATTGGTGGGAGTTCTAACTTGGTGGGAACATGAATTCATACAACTGTGGCTTTGTGGTCCTGATTTGGCAATAGCTATCAAGTTGAAGATGCCTATGTCTTATGATCCAATAATTCAATTTCTAGGAATGTGCCCTAAAGAATCTTTGAAATACGTGCACAAATTGGTCCGAGGGTTGTGGGTTATTGTTAAGCTGAAATACGTGCACAGGGAGCCATGGAAAAGAATGTCCATTGCGATATTTTGTCATTGCAAAAAAAAAATAATAAGTTTTGAAAATAACCTAAGTTTTCGTTAACAGGAGAATAAATACATTGTTGTATATTCCTATAATGAAATACAATACAGCAAAAGTGAATGAATGCTATTGGTGTACTATTATAAGTGAATCTCAATAACAATGTTGAACAAAAATGATGTTATGCTACCATCTATATAAAATTTAAAACATAAAACAATTGATTATTGGTCGTGGTTATATACACGGAAGAAAGTAGGAAAATACACATAGGTATGATAAATACCAAATAAGGAGGGGGGGGCAAGTGAATAGGACCAAGAAAGAAACAGGTACTATAATGTTTTCTTTCTTAAAAAAAAAAAAACAATTATGACAAAATATTAAAATGACAAATCTGGGTATAAGTAGGTGGTTGTCTTCTTCTTTACATGCTATTATATACTTGAAAGTGTTCATAATTTAAAAATAATTACAGAATTGCAGAGAGCTCCTTATACTTATTTAAGCCCACACAAAAATGACAATAGGAGTAAAACCAAAAATTTTTGGAAATGGCTACAGATTGATAGAGCCAGGATTCTTCCTACATTTGTTATATTCCAAAACTGATGCCTGTCCTGTAATTTCCGACCTCCCTTACCTTGCCTTTTCTGACCCTCCCTGAACAGGGTTAATCACAGCTTCCATGGTGCTACTGTCTTCAGGGCATCACCTTAGTACCTGTTTGTTTGTTTGTTTTAAGATTTTATTTGTTTGTTTATTTATTTATTTATTTATTTATTTATTTATTTATTTGAGACACACAGAGAGAGAGGCAGAGACACAGGCAGAAGGAGAAGCAGGCTCCCCATGGGGAGCCCAATGCGGGACTCAATTCCAGGACCCTGGGATCATGACCTGAGCTGAAGGCAGACCCTCAACCATTGAGCCCCCCAGGCACCCCAGTACCCAGTTTTTAAAATTATATTGTAGTTGGTTGTATGTGTGTCCTCTCCCAGACACTAAACTCCTGTGGACACTGTACCTGGCATATGGAAAGACCAAGGGAGACAGGCAAAGATGTGAAAATTTGGGGGGTTCCGGGGTGGCTTGGTCAGTTAAGTGGCCAACTCTTCATTTCAGCTCAAGTCGAGATTTTGGTGAAGGTCGTGATCTCGGGGTGGTGAGATTGAGCCCCTAGGTGGATTCTGTGCTCAGCGGGGAGTCTGCTTCAGATTCTCTCTCTCCCTCTCCTTCTGCCCTGCTCTCTCAAAGTAAGTTTTTAGGGGGTACTTGGGTGGCTCAGTGGTTGAGCAGAGTCTGCCTTCAGCTCAGGTCATGATCCGGGGTCCTGGGATCTAATCCGGCATTGGGCTCCCTGCAGGGAGTCCACTTCTCCCTCTGTGTCTCTGCCTCTCTTTCTCTGTGTCTCTCATGATAAATAAATAAATAATCTTTTTTTAAACAAAGTAAATTTTTTTAAATGTGAAAACTTTAAGTCTTCTTTCTTATGTAGACTTCTGTTTCTGTTCTTACCAACTACCTAACTCACTCGTGATGATTTATCAGAAACTAATCTCCAAAAAAAAAAAAAAAAAGAAACTAATCTCCAATAAATTTGATAACTACCTACATTTACAAAATTATCCATTTTCAAAGAATGTAAGATAAACAAAGATTGTGTTCTAGCATTTCCCATGAATCAATAGAAGGGATAGAATTGCTACAGATTTGTGGGAAAAATAAACAACCTATAATTCATTTGTTTCACTTTTGGATTTTTCAAGTCCGCAAAAGGGAAAGGAATCTTGTAAATGTGGATTTTGCCTACTGGATCTTATTACTCAGCCATAATTAAGTAGGTTCTCAAATTAGGCCCCACTTTATAAATGATTGCAGAGATAATTCTACCTGAATAACCTGGGTTCATATATCTGAAACAGTACAATAAATAAAAATTCATGAAATAGTACAGTATATAGAAATTACACAGTAAATCAATATAAATTCAATTATGTAACACTGTAACAAGGGTGTAAATAAGAACCATCCTGTTCAACCTTTAGAAAATATTACCAAGTGGCTTTTCTAATTGAGAGCACTTCTTAAAAGAAAAAAAAAAAAAGGCTATAATGTAACATTAAGTAATATATAGTAATATTACTTCTCCTTTGAAAAGTGTTTTGTCCTTTTGAAAATGAAGGGGTCAGTGTCCCCAAGCAGCCTGCAACCTCTCTAGCATTTCTCCTGTTCCCTTCCATGGCAACATGGGTTAGCTAGACACTGAGCTTTTTGTGATGTGTGTGAGGACAGGGAAAAGGGGAGCGAGGCCTTAGGGAGGTCTCGAGGTGGAAAAATTTGTGACGCACTAGATTCGGTGACTGAATGAGAATTATTTACTGAAGGTTCTATAACACAATAGTTATGGTCACCCTATGTTCATTTTAAAAATTCTGTTTGGTCTCAGAGCCCTTTAACTCAGATCGAAACGCTTTATGGGCTTCCCAAACTACTTGTTCACGAAAAGATTAAGAGACGAAGCCAACCTGCGTGGGTTCGATCCTTCTGTTTCAGAATCTGACTGGCTGATTGCATGGGAGAAATGCATAACCCTTTGGAACTTGTAAAATGTAAACTAAAAAGGCTGGATTCTGTCTCTCATCTATATGTGGTCCTGGAGGTGGTGACGGTCATCCTGCATTCTCCCTACGTGAACAGCACACTCGGCCCTCCAGCAGAAATGATGAACACTGAAATGTTATTTCCCTTATCTTGTAAAAGTCCTTCCATCATAGCTTTCCTGGCACAGCTAAATGTGAGATAAGACTCAGCCTCAGCCTAATGGCCTGATACGTGTGCCACACCTGATACTTG
Organism: Canis aureus; assembly: GCF_053574225.1. NCBI lineage: Eukaryota > Metazoa > Chordata > Mammalia > Carnivora > Canidae > Canis > Canis aureus. Next base: position 21,680,257 of record NC_135635.1, read on the forward strand.
AGAAGGAAGCTGGTGTTACTTTTTTTTTTTCCATAGTAATAAAGCCAAAATTCTCTCCCTAGTCAGGGTCTAGTTAACACATTAGCAATTCCCCTTCTTTTCTTGTCACCTGTCATTATCTTCCACACAAGAGAGGCCTTCCTTGGTAATAACCTATCTTAAAGGGTTTTTTAATGGCTCGTTACAATGAATGCTGAATCAAACACTTTCAAAACAACAGTTGAGTGGGATGCCACTAAGACAGCATCCTCGATGTTTCTGGCAGCCTCTCCCAGCCAGGGCGGAGGATTGCTCATTTCTGCAACAAGAGAAGTAGGTCCCCGACAGAACTTCTTCAGCAGCAACTGAGAATGCTGTCTGTGAGCAAAACCCTTTGCTTTCCAGTCACTGACTGGCCTTTTGCTGGCACCCATGGAACACAGCCCTGAAACGCACTCATGGCTGTTAGGCAGGGGACATGGCTCTACAGTGTCAACTTTAAATATGCTCCAAGATCAAACTGGAGACATGGCAGGATGCCCCTGGAACTTGGGCCATGTCTTGTGTGTGCTCCTCCTCCTGGGCCCGGACTGGATCAACTGTTGGAAGGTGGCATACTGGACAGTTCTAGATAGTCTTCTCTCATCTTTTCCTCTGGGATGGTTTGGGTTGTGTGGCACTTGATAAAGGAAAACAGAGCCCAATTCAGGACTTCTAGCTGAACAGACAGGATTCTGTGAGAAGACCTGTCAAATGCAGTGATCTACTAAGGAGACACAGGCTTCTAGGCTGTAACCTTATGAGACCTAGGTGGGAACAACTCCCGGGTTTTATTCTGACCCATGCCATAGTGACTGGTGACCTGGTCATCTGCAGAACCATCATCAAAAATGAAAACAGGGGATCCCTGTGTGGCTCAGCAGTTTAGCGCCTGCCTTTGGCCCAGGACGTGATCCTGGGGTCCCAGGATCGAGTCCCACATCTGGTTCCCAGCAGGGAGCCTGCTTCTCCTTCCTCCTGTGTCTCTGCCTCTCTCTCTCCCTCTCTATGTCTATCATAAATAAGTAAATAAATAAATCTTAAAAAATAAAATGAAAACAACAGCAGTGGGGCACTTGGGTGGCTCAGCATCTGCCTTCGGCTCAGGTCATGATCCCATGGTCCTGGGATCGAGTCCCACATCAGGCTCCCTGCATGGAGCCTGCTTCTCCCTCTGTCTGTGTCTCTGCCTCTGTGTCTCTCGTGTATATATAAATAAAATCTTTTTTTTAAGATTATTTATTTATGATAGAGAAAGAGAGAGAGAGAGAGAGAGGCAGAGACACAGGCAGAGGGAGAAGCAGGCCCCATGCCGGAAGCCCGACGTGGGACTCGATCCCAGGACTCCAGGATCGCACCCTGGGCTAAAGGCAGGTACTAAACCGCTGAGCCACCCAGGGATCCCCATATAAATAAAATCTTAAAAAAGAAAGAAAAAGAAAAAGAAACAGCTGCACAGTATAAAGACCTGAGAGGTGACTTCCCTTGAGTTCTAGAAACACCAAGCATGAGTTCACTGCCCGTCAGAAGGCCACCGCTCAGCAGACCACCCTCGTTTCCCTCAGAAGGCAAGGTGTCATTTCACTAGATCCTGACAGTGAGTCACTCTCAGAACAGAAAAGAAAGGCAGAAATTTACTAAACAGTGGTTCCTATGCCTTCAAGAGCTAAGGTAGCAAATGAAACGCCTAAGCTAGCCTGAGAATTGCAGTCACTAGTTGAAACGACTGCACTTTATTTTTACAGAAATTTGACAAAAGCAGCAATCTATAAACGCAGTAAAAACCACCTCCTCTATACGTCTCACCAGGGCATGAGCACAGAGCCATGCCACCCGGCTGCACCCCTGCCTATCAGTTCACTGGCTCAAAATTCTCATCAGAACATTCAGGCTTCTGGCTGTTTCAGTGGAAGCCCTAGGGCCTTCATGAATAAGCTACGAAACAAGATTAAGGAACCCCGAGGTGGTTGTATGAATTTATATTCCTCACTCAAAGTGCTATGGATGGAACAGTGTCCTCCCCAAAATCCTTTGTTTAAGCCCTAACCCCCAAGGTGACTGAATTTGGAGACAGGGCTTTTAGGACATAAATAAGGTTAAGTGAGGTCATAAGGGTGAGGTCATAATCCAAGAGGACGAGTGGCCAAAGAGGAAGAGAGATCTTGCTCCCTCTCCAAGCATAGGCCCAGAAGGAAGCCCATGGAAGCACACAGGGAGAAAGCAGCTGTCTGCAAGCCAGGAGGAGAGACCTGAACAGAACCTGCTGGAGCTCACGAAGACGGAAAGGAAAATGCATCTTAGTTAATGCCGTACACGTAAGTGTACACACATGAATTTTAAAATTAACCAGGGTGATCCAGTGAGCTGTGTCTCTCAGGCATCTGACAGTTACTCCTGCCAAGTTTTATCTCAATACACTGAGATGAGGCAGCGTCCAAAAAATCTAAAAGAGGATGTGTCTCTGAAATAGGCTTTTACACGGTTTATGTTATAAATACTGTTACCAACATCCACTTAAAAAAAAAAATTCACCTTTAGCTTATGAGCTCATTGTCATAAACCTGGACTTGAATATTCACAGCAAGAAATAACTTGAGCTAAAATATGACATCATGAGGTCCCATCCAGCTGTAGATGCTGAGGGGCTCTTTCTGATCAGCATTTCTCTAGGCTGCAGTGAAATGACATCTAATTAAAGTTTAATGACTAGATTCCATTCCTGTCCCACAGCAACATGGAAATATGCATACTGAGCTCTTCATGGAGCCTTGTGTGGATCCTTTGATGTTGATGCTAACTCTTCAGGGTGGAACACCGGCAAGTGGACCCAGGTAAAGAGTGCCCTTAGTACAAATGCCACAGACAACTAAAGGCAAGAAAAAGACAAGAGAACAATTCGTGTCCTCAGAACAAATTCAAAGTGGATCTCATCGGCTAACGGTGAAACTCATAGACTAAATTGGGAAATCTGTGCCATTTGTTTTCTTTGTAGAAGGAAGACATGAGCATTCAGCCTCATCAATCCTAATTTGTCCTAATTGATTCTACCTAGAGATATGCAAAAAAGTCAAATGACCTCTTTTTCCTCTTTTTTTTTTTTTAATCCTGTAGTCATTTTATAACAGGAAATAAAACATCTCAGTAATACTAAGTTAGTGTATCCTGGATATTTCTGGAACCCAGGAGCCCAAAATGGAGAATAACACATTCCTTATTGTTACCAAATAGTTCTTTAAAAAGTTATCAATAGGGCAGCGCTGGTGGGTTAGCGGTTCAGCACCGCTTTCAGGCTGTGATCCGGGAGTCCCGGGATCGAGTCCCGCATCAGGCTCCCTACAGGGAGCCTGCTTCTCCCTCTGCCTGTGTGTGTGTCTCTTGCTCTGTGTGTCTCTAATAAATAAATTAAAAATCTTAAAAAAAAAAAGTTGTCAATAAGCTTAAGTCTGTCTGTATTGTAAAACACAACTATGTGTCATTCCTCAAACCATAGTTTAAAAAATGGGTTGTCGCAAGTTCAAACAGAAGCTATGATGATAGCAAGTCTGAAACAGAGTTTACTTCAACCCTGACTTGGGTACCCAGTATGTGTCCAGGGATACATAGGAGTCCCATGGACATACACTATACTTAAAGACAAGAAATTGCTTCTTGTTTTATTTGATTACCCCCAAATTCTATGCACTAGTATTTCTACCATAAAAACAAATGATTGATATCTCAAAAGTTTCTAGAGATTAACTTTCTGCGTTAAATATATGCACACTACAGGACTGAAAAATACCATGACCCACTACTTCTCCTCCTTATTTTAAAAAGAGAAAGAAGATCCAGGGATAACTTCCTCATTAAATAAGCACTTCTTTGGCCTCAGTATGTGTGGCTTAGTATGAGGCTAGTGATAGAGGTGAAAATACATTTCTCCTAATGATCCTGTCCAGTCCTAACCTTCCTTATTCTTTATTCTAAGATTCTTTCAGGAAACAGGTCACCAAATTCTCAAATATTCCCTTTTATTTTCATACACTTGTTAAAATTATTTATTTTGCCAAATTAATTGTCATATTCCATTTTTATACTTACTAGGAAAACTTCATGAACCTGTAAGATATTTTTCCTACCATTATTTATCATATATACACTCAGTGGAGACTGAGTTAGGCCATATAATTATCACTCCTCAGTCTCTAACAAACCTGTGACAGTTGCTATAATTAAAATTATTTCCCAGTGGCACCAGAAATACAATATTCGATCTTGGAAGCATATCAAAGTCCCGGTATTAAAAATAATGTATTACTATGTAATGTGTTCCTAGCAACATAATTCCAGATTAGCTTTCTCAAATGTCAATCTACCTATATGGAAAACTGACACCACTTTTAGCCTCTTGACTTTTTTAGCGTCTATCCAAAATCCGAGAGCCAAACCTCACTTCCAGTTTCTCCTATAACCATGATCAAATCATGTAGCCAAATCATCATGTCTCACTTAGTCTTTCTACTTATAAATTATGGATGATAATATCTGCTCCTTACTTGCTATATGTCATATATCTCCTTGTGTGTTTCAGAGTATATTCTGTTTTAAAATAAATAACCACCCAATTTTCCCTTCCATTAAGCCAAGGTTAAAAATAGATTTTAAAGTCTGAATACACCTGCATTTTGAATTCCTTAGAGTAAGTTAACATATGAAAACTGTTATTGAAATTCTTGACAGGGCTCTTAATCATTACAGATTCATATGATGAGTTTTATGAATGACATTAAGGAAAGGAAATACTCTTCCCTTCCTTTTAAGCCCTTTCCTTAAACTTTCTAATGTGATTAATGTGGTATATATATCTCAGGGTTTTTAATCTAGCTGAGTGGGATATGGGAGCAATGGAGAAATTATGAGGAAACCTGAAAACCACAATAAGGCAAATTCCTTCTTTCCATGGGAATGTTCTCTACAAGGGCCAAGAGACTTCCGAATACTACACATCCCCACTGAGGATAAGAGGCAAGAGTTTGCTCTTAAATTGACTTCAGAGTAGAGATGCCAAAGCAAATAAATCACTGTAAATGAAATACTTCAAAAGGTAAATGGGCTTTAAAAATATTTGTGTAGGTTAAATTTTTTAATCGGAAGTATTCATTACTGTCAGATGTGATAAGGGCACATGTCCGTCAGGATCTCTAGAGATCTCCTGGTATATGGTTCACTATTTTTAAGACCAATGCCTAGCACAGCAGACACCTCCAACAAATGTTACTGCATGAAGAAAAATAAGCCAAAGTTCAAACATGTTACATATCACCTAAGCCAAAACTGTATGCATTTGAGCAAGAATTCTTGGACTCCTTCGGTCCATACACATTTTTTATCAATAAAAATTCTGGAATGATGAACAAACCTAAATGCCTGTTTGACCCAACTACTCAAACCATTAACAGAATGAAATGCAAAGCAGACTTTTATCTCCTAGGATCCCCTACCCCTAACCAAGGTCATCCTCAAAGACCCTGTTTCACTTTGTATTGTCATTGTGGTGTGATTTACAACTTACAACCCTCAAACCATTTATAAAGAATTTTAGGAGGAGAATGGCACTTTTACACGTTACCTAGTCTCTATAGTGGTTCCATTCCATATTTTTTTCCTATAAAGGAATCCTTTGTAATTGAAATAAAAGGACTTCAATCATCTCTCTGACGGAGGATGAAGGAAGTCACCTTTATGCATATGCAAGACATACTTGTTTTCCTAAAATTCCATAGGACATAAATCTCTGATCACAGATCATTAAGGACTTCTTCAGTTTATAGCCAGATAGAAGCTCACTGAATACTCATCAGGTCACCCAGACATTGGTCAATGAGAAGCCACCTAGGTGGATTTACCCACCTCCCCAGATTCTGTGAGGAGAATGGTGCTCCCGAAATGCCAACGTAATGGGATAGGAACCTTTGTAAAATGAAATAAGTGCTCTATGGTAAGAGACAACCAATATATAGAGAAAGAGAAGAGGGAAGCATTAGAGCTGTTGTTGATGGGGTTGGTGCACAGTCTGGGGACCCCTGCTTGAATTCAGCCTAAATTACCAAAGTGGGTTTTGACTTTGCCTCAGCCCCTGGGACTGACCTGTACTGTTTTGGTCTAAGCAGATCTCCTCAACAGGGCAAACGTTTCAGTATTCCTCGGAGGATATCCCCCCACCACAATCACTCCATATCCCTGGGGGAAATGGCACTGAGGAGGTCTCTTTCCTCCAAGTTATATGTTGTAAGTCTCCAGAGAGATACAGAAAGTACTGGACTAATCTAATACCGTAAGATTGCTAATAGTAATTTGGCTACGAACAGAGAAAGTTGAGACGGTCAAATTGACATCACCTTCAGAGCCCAACTGGTCTAGGGAATGCAGCAAGTCTGAAATAACTATTCCACAAGACTAGAGACAAAATAGAGCAGCCTCGAATTTGAAGAATGATGGTCACTCCCAGTGATTGCATCTCTGCTAATAAATAAAAAAAGCTAGTCCGCTAAGCGCTTACCATTAGCCAGCACTGCTCTACGTATGAGAACACGTATTAATTTATTTAATTCTCACAACAGCCCCAAGAGGTAGGAATTATTACGGTTCTGATTTCATCGATGAGGAAATGGAAGCCTAGAGAGGTTAAGTAACTTGCCCCAAGTTATTCAGCAAATAATGCCCAACCTGTATGACTCAGTACCCGGCGTGATGTTTATGCTTCTGTCCTTTCTCATCCGGCCTCCCTGTCCCTTCCCTTCACTGAAAGTTTGGAAGAGTGCCTGTGACCGACCACAGACAGCCAGATGAGGACGACAAGCACGGTGTCTGTTGGAGCCTGCAACTCTGGCCCAGCTGGGAGGAGAGGTTTTGTCACCTGGCTCCTAGAGACCCTCCTCACCTGTCTCCACTAACTGCTTTTCTCTCCACAAATTCTCTGTTGAAAGAAAACTTCGGATCACAGGTACCGTCAGGGCTACGATGCAGTACAAGCAAACTTCCAATGGCTCATTTATAAACTGGAAAACTAGAAAGAACAGAAACCTGGCTGTCCACAATGTTCTTTGTATCACACTCGGGGAGCTTCCAAGGCAATTAGGAGCACGTGATGCTCCCAATAGGAGCTCATGAAATTTCAGAGTTGAATGATTCATATGTTTGTGCCTGAAACATTAAGATGCATTTTTTTCCCATCTAACTTGCTTTTTTGGTACTGGACTTTTTAAAGTTGAAATAAAGGAAGGATAAAAGACACACTTGCAAGTGATGTTCAAAGGAGTTTCATTCCTTCTTTCTTTTCATTCACCAGGTCTTAAAAGGACAGACTTTTCTCCCCTCTATCTTGACAGTCATTTAGGTGACTAAAATACCTGGTATATCTTAGTGAAAAGCTATTTTTAAAATTACTTGATTTAGAAAACTCCAATCATGATAATTTCATGGGACTTCTTAGTACACAAATTAAAAGTTTTAAATTACTCCGCAAGAATTTGTGAGTTCAAATAATCTTAATTAGAAAATACCTACATCGATGCATATTTATCAGGTGCTTTTAACATCTGTCCCCGATAAAAAATTATTTTGTGGGTAGTTTTATGAGTTACAGTTCCTGCGGTCAGTAAGAGCAGGCATGATGCAGTATGAAACCAGGAGCCAGAAGCATGCACTTTAGTGTCACTCGGCTCCACCACTTTTAATCTCTGGGCCTTGAGAATGTCATTTAACTTCTCTTAGCCTGCTTCCCCCTGTCCAAAGTGGGGGTGACAGTTCCCACCTCCAAGTGTCGTTTCACGAATCAAATCAAGTAAAAAATTGCAAACTGAATGCCCATGAGAGAACTTTCAGTAAGCCTCAAGGCACTGAAACAGAACATTAAAATTACGAATTAAATGTGGTGGCAGCGTGGCTCGGTGAGGAAAGGGCAGACGCAGACTGGTGCAGAAAGGAATGGACTTGGCTGACCTCCCAACTTTGCCAACTCACGACCCTGGGGGAGCCTGCCCTCAGTTTTCTCATCTGCGAAACGAAATGATAGTAACTGTCCCATAAGGATGATGTGGGGCTTAGAAATAATAAATGTAAGGCCTCTAGCAGGACAAGAAACACTAGGCGCTCCATAAATGGCACCCATTTCACAGCAAAGAGTCCATTTAATGACGCCAAGTATGCTGCGTGTTTGCACACTCCCTCCCAACAGCTGACCAGTGTTCTGCTTAGAACAGTACATCCGTTAGCAGAGTCCCCAAATATACTCCTGCCAGGGCCAGCCCCTGGGTTTTTCCCATTAGACTCCAGCATATGAAGGCCGTGCTTGCTGCATTCCCGTTTCCTGCCTTCAAACATTATTCTATAAAACTTACTCCTGAAATCTCAAAGGTAAAAAAATAATAAAATAAAATAAAATAAAATAAAATAAAATAAACCAGCTGAATGCCACCCAGCGTGGCAAACCGCAAGGGCAGGCTTTCTCCTGACCTGCACGACCTCACTCCACTTTCTGTTAGTTATCTAGAGACCAGGGTGGGGTTCCGGGGACCAGGGTGAGGACAGAGCCAAAGTGAGTCTGCTGCTGTCGTCCACAAGGTTCCACGTGAGCAGCCCGAGCAGCCCAGCCCGTGCCTCCCGAGCTCCGGAGCTCCGAAGGCGCCGCAGAGCCCCCCGCCCCCGCCCCCGCCCCGGGCCCACCGAGCGCAGCGCAGTTAGGGGGCGGCGGGGGAGGGCGCATGCAGTCGGGTTAGTCCGGGCTCCACCAAGCGGCTGCGCGTTCCTGGCGGGCGAACGCGCTCCGACCCCCGCACTCGATGCTTACGATGATCCCGGCCCAAAACGGAGTGTCCCTGACTAGCAGGGAGGGGCTGACGCTCGCCATGAGAAAGCCCACCACGGTCACGGCGATGCCCAGCGCCAGCTGCAGCAGCGCGAGCAGCAGCGGGAAGCGGCAGCCGCAGCACGTCCGGGCCGCCTCCTCCCCGCGCTCCTTGGGGGCCCCCGCGCCGGGCTTCGGCCCCGGGTCGTCGGGCGCGGCGGCGGCGGCGGCGTCGGCGGCGGCGGCCCCCCCCTGCCTGCGCGGCCCGCGGGGCTGCCGGTCCTCGCCCATGGCCGTGCGGGGGCTGCTGGCGGCGCGGGGGCGGGGGCGGCGCGGGCGCGGGCGCGGGGGCGGCGCGGGGCCCGAGCGCGGAGCGCGGAGCGCGGGGCCGGCGCTGGGCGCGCTGGGCCGGCCCCGGGGTTCGGATTACGGAGGCTGAACAAATATGGAAAACATTTGGAGCGGCCGCCGGGCCTGCGGAGGCCCCAGGGAGCCGGCGGGGGGAGGCGGGGGGAGGCCGCGGGGGCCGCCAACTGCCAACCGCCGGGACGGGACGCAGCGCCCGCAGGGCCGCGGGAGGGGGCGCGGGACCCTGGGCCCAGCCCTGTGCGCCTCGAGCACCCCACGCGGGCTGCGCGGGCGTGTCCGTGGCTGTCGGTTTTCCTCACTCCAAACCCAGGAGGTTGCTCTTTGTTTTTTGTGTTTTTTTTTATTTTACTTATTGGGGATCCCCGGGTGGTGGCTCAGCGGTTCGGCGCCCGCCTGCAGCCCAGGGCGTGATCCTGGAGCCCCGGGATCGAGTCCCGCGTCGGGCTCCCTGCGTGGAGCCTGTCTCTGCCTCTCTCTCTTTCCTCTCTCTCTCTTTGTCTCTCATAAATAAATAAATAAAATCTTTTATTTATTTATGCATGAGAGAGACAGGCGGAGAGAGAAGCAGGCTCCATGCAGGGAGCCCGACCCGGGACTCGATCCCGGGGCTCCAGGATCACGCCCTGGGCCGAAGGTGGTGCTAAAAGCCGCTGAGCCACCCAGGCTGCCCCCAAACCCAGGAGTGTGTGTGTATGTGTGTGTGTGTGTGTGTGTAGTTTTGTTTTTGTTTTCTGAGAGGTGCAATGCAAGGTGATGAATGTTTAATCCTTTGAGTTTAATTAATAGACCGTTTAATCCAAAATAGGCATCGCGGGTCCCCAAGCTGTGAAGTGATTTCCAGAAGTTAAATTGTTCTTATTTTCCGACAAAGGAATGGGTTCTTCTCTTTCTTTATAAATTCTGTGTGACCCGGCTGACCCGGAAAGGCCCTTTTCCCATTGAGGTATGTGCTCTTGAAAGCACTGTTTATGGAGATGTCGGGCTAATAAACTCTCCCAAAGCGTGTATTTGTTCTTAAAAGTTCTTTCGGTGGTTTACATGGACTTCCCAACCAGTCTTCAGTAATCTCCATACCGGTGCCTAGGGGGCTTGTTATACTCCTCGTAAGGGACAATTTAATGCAGTCCCTACTTGAGAGATTTTTAAAGCACCTACAATGTGCTACAACAGAAGAATGTTCAAGATAGATTCAGGCCCAGCCCAAAGTCGGTGAACAAATCAATAAAACCGATTATTCTTATTCCCACATATCTGTACTCAGTAGCACTTAGAGAAAATTTCAGTGAAACCACTAAGAAATGACCCCATCTTTTTGGAGTATTTATATCTACTTAGGTGTGGTCACGGTCACATTCAGAAAGATGTATTAAAAAATAAAGGATGTTGTCCCAATGCTAGGATAGATAAAGCCTACTCCTAGATTGCTCACTATCAGCTATTTTAAAGAAAGCCCAATTCCCTGCTTTGTTTTCTTAGAATTATAAACTAACTGTCATCAACTCTCCCTGTAAACTGCCGCGTCCCAACAAAGGTGCCTTCAAATGTATGTTCTTACTTTGCTTTATGAACTTTATTCAGTATTTTTTTACACCTTCCTTCTGGGTCACTGAGAAAAATCTGGTCCTCAGAATAAATGCAGTAGGTCAAAAAGCAGAATTCAAACCACACAGGCCAGTGTTCCCCCCTAGAAGCAGCAGAAGCAGTGCTCTCTCACAAGAGGAGCTTGGGGGCTGAGGTAAGGTCATCGTCAGTCTTGGGGCCACTATGCCACTAGGATTTTTATTTTTTTATTTTTTTTACTTTTTTTTTAATTTATGATAGTCACACACACACAGAGAGAGAGAGAGAGAGAGAGGCAGAGACATAGGCAGAGGGAGAAGCAGGCTCCATGCACCGGGAGCCCGACGTGGGACTCGATCCCGGGTCTCCAGGATTGCGCCCTGGGCCAAAGGCAGGTGCTAAACCGCTGCGCCACCCAGGGATCCCTGCCACTAGGATTTTTAGTGAGAACAGACAAAAATAAAAGCTGGTGTTGCACCAAAGTACCTGCCTGACTTGGGCCTGACTGAGAACCGCCCAAATGAAAAAACTGTACATGGTTTTTCTGTGCAAACACAGTAAACATCTTTAGGAAGCGAATTGATCACACAATTAATTATTTGTGCTTATAAATAATATAGAGACCAATTACTGAGCATCTACTCTATACCAAGTACATGCAAGGTGCTTTACACACATGACTGTTAGTCCTTACAACCACCTTATAGTTTCCACTTTTAAAGATGGAACAGCTGAATATCAGAATTGTTAAGTAACCAGATTATTAAGCCGCTTACCTAGTTAGTTAAGATGGGGGCGAGGGGAAGCCAATGTGAAGTCTTGTGGGTTACCTATTTTATTAATTTTAGTTCCTATAGGCAAACAAGTGGACTGCGTAAATCATTTGTGACTGTAAATAATTTCAACCTTGAACCTAAGACTGAGTACTTTACAAAAATATGTTGATTTAGCACCATAATATATACAATAGTCAATGAAGAGCATTGTTTCTATTACTCATTTGGAACTAGACACGGGCTCTATTTGCTGACCATACAAATGAAACCAGTAGCAGTGAACAACAACCCAGGTGAACTACAACCCTTCCTTCCAGTCTGATTAAAACCACCAACTTCAATTTTCAGCTTCCGGCAAAGGAAGCAGTAACACAGGGAGCCATACACATGCTTGAATTCCCAACTTCTTGGTTGAATCTGTGTTTGTGGGCCTGGTCTATAACCATGAGATGATGGTGATGAGAACGGTATTTTCTCTTAACTAATATGGGAAAGTAGAAGCAAAGAAGAGAGTGAGAAAAGTTGTCAAAAGTTTAGTGACAAAGAATAATCACGGCTAAAATGGAATGGGAGGGTCGTTAAGGATACCACGAGGAAAGCTTTTCCTTTATTTAACATGTCCTTTCCACTGAGAAGAATCACCATTTCCAGCTCATCAATAGTTTAACAGAAATGAATAGGGTTTTTTTAGTCTTCATAAATTATAATGTCTCTGTTTTATAGGTTAAGCAATAATCTCTTCAGATATTTATACTACCAGGAAGAAAGGCAAAATAGAAACAAAGTGTTTTCAGACACTCTCCTGGCTGCTCTCATAACTCAAAACTAACAGAGATTGCAAATTAGAAATTGAAGGAGAGTAGTTAATATACGAGTTGAGATTATTTGGATCCTCTGTGGAAAACAACAAAATTAAGCTTAGTATCTACCTTTGCTGTGTCCCTATTCCACAGTATTTACATTTCAGAAGTTCAGAACCAGGAGGATGACAACTCTTTTTATAACCAGTGTCATTAACAAAATGTCCTTAGGAAAACCAACTAGAAATAATCCTTAAACCAATGTATTTCTGAACACACGATCATAGACTTACCAAGAACAAAAAAGATTTCATAGAAAAATTATTACAGTTCTGAGGTCTATGTCAAGTGCCTTTAATAAGTAATTAAATATATCAAAGAGCTCAATTAGATTTGATTTAAAGAAGCATCAAATACTCTACAGAGAACAATTGAAAGCTCGTTTATGATATGCAGCACCCCCGGCTCATACATAAAATGAGTTTACAGGTATTGCTGATACATGCGTGTATGCGCGTGTGTCTGTAGGTGTACAAGAAATTTTTAAAACTCATTTTTTTCTATTTTCTTTTTTCCTATGTCATTAATTTTCAATGTGGCTTTTGGTTCAATTTTTTTTTCAAAAGAATTGACCCATTTGTAATTTTTTCATGGCAGTTTGTATTTTCCGGTTAAGTGTCATATGGGAAGTACACTCTTTATGGTCAACAGAGAGCTTATAACTTTTTCATTCTATAGAGTTTATAAAGATAACTATGTCATTTCCTAATGCATTCAACCACTTTATATGATGTTACTTAAAATGATGTCATATCTTTCTACATGTAGTTTTGTCCATGTAATTTTGATGTTTTCACTGCATCTGATGAAATAACTAAATTTATTTTTAAATAAGAATACTGGGAGAAGAATGGGTAAACAAGTTGTGATATATCCATACAATAGAATACCACTTGCCAATAAGAAGGAATGTGCTATTCTCTGTATGTTAATTATACTTCAAATAAAAGTTTTTTCAAAAAAGAAGGAATGAACTCTTGATATAAAGCGATGAACTGAATGAATCTCACTAACAGTATGCTGAGAGAAAGAAAACACATAAAATCATACATCTTGCATGATTCCATCTATATACAAATTTTGAAAGGGCAAAAGTAATCTTTGATTATTGAATTTAAGAAGTGACTGTGGAGTTAGCATAAGAAAATTGACTGGAAAGGAGCACAAGGGGACTTTGTGGAATGATAGAAGTCCTCTTTATCTTGGCTTAGGTGGTGATTATGTGAGTGAAAACAACTGCGAAAATTCATTGAACAACACTTAAGATGTGTGCATGTTATTTTATGTAATGATATGTCAATTTTCAAAATGTATAAAAAGAACTAATGAGTCACTCTATATCCATCGATAATTAACTATTGAACAAGTTGGGGATTTTTTAAGTTTACTATTGAAGTATAGTTAACATACAATGTTATGTTCAGGTGTTCTGATTTCACAATTCTATACATTAATCAGTGCTCACTACGATTAAGTCACAAGAGTCACCATCTGTCACCATACAAAGTTACCGCAATATTATTGGCCATGTTTCCTATAGTGTACTTTTAATCTCTATGACTTATTTATTTTATAACTGGAACTTTGTACCACCGATCCCTTGCACCCTTTCCACCCATCCCTCCACCAGTCTCTCTTCTGGCAACCACTGTATTTAAGAGTCTGTTTATTTGTCTGTTCATTTGTTTTGTTTCTTAGATTCCAGAAGTAAAATCATATGGTATTTGTCTTTCTCTGATTTATTTCACTTAACAGAATACTCTCTAGATTTATCCGTATTTTCCCAAATGGCAAGATTTCATTCTCTTTTCCATTATAATGGAAAATATATGTCACATCTTCTTTATCCATTCATCTGTCCATGAACACTTGGGTTGCTTCCATATCTTGGCTATTGTAAATAATACTGCAATAAACAGGAGTCCGTATATGTTTTTGAATTTGTTTTTTTGTTTGTTTGTTTGTTTGTTTGTTTTCTTTGGGTACATATCCAGTAGTGGAATTACTGGATTATATGGTATTTCTGTCTTTAATTTTTTTGGAAACCATACTGTTTTCTATTGTAGTTGTACCAATTTACATTCCCACCAACAATGCACAAGGATTCCTTTTTCTCCACATCCTTGCCAACACTTATTTCTTATCTTTTTGATAATAGTCATCCTAACAGGTGTGAGGTTTTGATTTGTCTTTCCCTGATGACTAGTGATGTTAGGCATTGTTTCATGGGTCTATTGACCATCTCAGTGTCTTCCTTGGGAAAATTTCTATTCAGATCTTCTGCAAATTTTTTTTTCTGTTTTTCTTTTTTCTGCCCATTTTTAAGTCAGATTTTTTTTCTTGGTATTGAGTTGTATAAGTTCTTTATATATAATATAATATAGTAATAATAAAATATATATATTATATATATATAATATTAGAGGTTTTTTTTTTCAACTATCTTATCAAATTCTCCTAATTTTCTCCTGCTTTTCTAGCTCCTCTATATTATCTATTGCTACATAATAAATCACTCCAAAACTTAGTGGTTTGAAACAACAATAATTATCTATTATTTCATAGTTTCTGTGGGTCTCATATACCAATAGGGCACAGCAGGAATAGTTTGTTTCCTCACATTATCTGGGGTCTCAGCTGGAAGCCTTGAAGATGGGGGCCTGGAATCATCTGAAGTTTTGGCTGAAGCAGAGGGCCCTTCTTTCAGAGTGACTTACTCCTCCAGCTAGCAAGTTTGGTCCTCTCCATGTGACCTCTTCACTCATTGGCTCTCCACAGGGCCGTTTGTCCTGACAACCCGGTGGCCAGCTTCAACCAGAACAAGAGATTCAGAGATGGAGAGAACAAGGTAAAAGCTATTCTTTTCAAGACACAGTCTCAAAAGTCTTAGTAACTTTGTAACTCCGGAGCCACATTCTTTAAGAGAGAGTCACTAATTCCAACCCACACTCAAGGGGAGAATTTACATCCTTCTATTGAAAGGAAGAGTATCAAAGTATCAAAGAGTATCAAAGACATAGTTTAAAAACCACCACACTCTCCTTCTCAGTTTTCTTCACAGATTGTATTTCCTTTGCCAAACTCCTTCTCTTCTTTCTTCTTACACTACACATTCTGTGGTTTCACTGCAGATTACCAAATCTAAAGAACCCAGACTTCTGTCCTTAGTTCTATGTCTGCAGATATAAATACCTACTCACATCTCCATTTGAATGTCCCACATGTACCCCAAGCTCACTCCCTCCTTGAACTCCACAGAGAATCAAGTAAGGTAAACATAAAATGTCCATAGACTTTAGTGACAAGATGGCCATTGATTGCTTTTGCCAAGAGCAGTCCCATATAGTAGTTTTAAGATTTCAGTGAGTTTAAGAGTGAGTGGGAAAGGACAAAGGGGAAGAACATGTGTAAAGAAATCTGTGGAAAAGCTTAGCTGTGAAGGAAAGGAAAAAGAAAAAAGCTGTAACTAAAGGGATAATGCAAAGTTTAGGAAAAGTTTGCCTCATTTTTTTGGAGGGGGATAATTGATCAGATAAGTTCCTTGAGGCAGGAGAATTAGTCAGATGGAAATTCCCTTCATAGGCTGAGAATAGGAGGAAAGAATGTAAGACTGAATAGAATGCAGTTAAATTTGCAGGAGTGGAAAGATGGCAGTTGAGAGACTTCAGATCTCCCGGCCTCTTCTAGGATGTGTATGCAGTGAATGTAGTATCGAATACTTTTCTTCTAAATGATACAGATTTTAGATATAGAGCCTTCTACTCCCAGATTCTATCTCACAGCATATTCTATCACTGTATCTAGTTATCAATACTAGATAAAACCACATTTTCATAAAACCACATCATTTTCTGAAAATTTTCTCTAAAAGAACAAAAGCATAATTTTTGTGAATTATAAAAGTAATAATGTCTGAATTGTGTATATATATTTTTATAGGTTACCAAGTTCTCTCACATAAACCCTATGAAGTCAGAATTTCTTCAGAGTGGTTAAGTGATTTGCTCAAAGCTCTATTTCTCCTTCTTACTCTCAAACCAGTGTTCTTTCAATATATATTTTAGCTGAATGACTTGGATTTTGTTAGATCTATTGATACACAAAAAATTGTAAAAATTTAACATACATCTTGAGTTTAATTAATGCATTAATTAATGCATTAAGAAATTGCATTAGCACATTTATGTTAACATACATGTTTGACATGTTAACATATATGTCAAACATGTGTTAAGGGCTAGACTCACAATTCCAATGTGTGGGGTTTTTCCTGATACTTCCCAGCATTCTCCAACACCAGCTGGATTGTCTACATTTCAGTTCAATTCTGACTCTACTTAGAGACAGCCTTGATTCCAGAGGTTATGGGCTCACCCCACTTAGACTAAGATTGACCCAATTTCAGATGTTGTAACCTGTGTTTCTGGTATTGGCTATGAATCAGAGGTTCCCATGATCCTCTCCTTGGGTTTGATTAATTTGCCGTGTGGCCACAGAACTCAGGAAACTAGTTTATTTATTGGATTAATGGCTTATTACAAATGATGTTAAAGGATACTAACCAACAGCTCAATGAAGAGATACAAAGAGCAAGGTCCAAAGCAAAGGAGACTGTGTCCTCATAGATTGGGGCCTGGCACCATGGCATGTGAAAGCATTCTAGTTCACCAATGAACCCTATCCTTTGGGTTTTTATGGAGGCTTCATTACATAGCTGATTAATTCATTGATTATTGGCGATTGATTGAACCTCCATTCTCTCTCGTCCCTGGAGGTCAGGGGGTAGGGTTGAAACTTCTAACTCTCTAATCCCAGGGTTGGTTCTCCTGGCAACCAGTCCGCATCCTCAGGTACAGTCCCAATATCATCTCATTAACATAAAAAAGACACTTATCACACTCATCACTTAGGAAATTCTGAGGATTTTAGGAGCTCTGTGCCAGAAATGAGGCAGAAATCAAATACGTATTTCTTATAAAATCACAATATCACAAGGATACACAATGCTTTGTACATAGAAATCCCTGCCAAGTCCCAGGGTAGAAAGGACAGAAGCTGTCTAGAGTCCAGATCATAAGCACCCTGAGGGCAGATACCATGCTCTCCTAATCACTGTCAGTTCTGCAGTACTCAGTGCAGTGCATAGAATGTTGTATAGTTTTAGTAAATATTTATAGATCCTACATACTCATGCTGTTTATATATGTTTCATCTGGGTTCAGATATTTCTGACATAAAAAAAAAAAAATCCTTCAATTTTGGGCTACCCAGGTGTCTCAGCAGTTAAGCGCCGCCTTTAGCCCAGGGTGTGATCCTGGAGTCCTGGGATCGAGTCCCACATCGGGCTCCCGGCATGGAGCCTGCTTCTCCCTCTGCCTGTGTCTCTGCCTCTCTCTCTCTCTCTCTCTCTTTTTATAATAAATTTATTTTTTATTGGTGTTCAATTTACCAACATACAGAGTAACACCCAGTGCTCATCCCGTCAAGTGCGCCCCCCCCCCCGTGCCCGTCACCCTCTCTCTCTCTCTCTGTGTCTCTCATGAATAAATAAATAAAATCTTTAAAAAAAATAAAATCCTTCAATTTTATATTCTGTTTGCCCATTTTTATTTTTAAGACTTGTCTTTAGGAATCAGTTGGATGAACACTTTGGATGAATTATAATCAGGCTTTCTAAATAAATAATAACATTTAAAACACACAAAGTCATTTTAAATATCCTATGTTTTATAAGCAAACTCTGATTTTTCACTCTGGCCACAAATCTTCCTTAATTAGAATAACTGAGTCATTGTCTGACTTTAAGCCAGGCTGACGTCTCCTATCCTTTTCATAATATGCAGGTTTCCATAGACTTACAACTCCCTAACTCCCTGCATTTGGTTCTATATCCAGTCATCACCACCTTCAAAGATAGCTTTGGCCCTAAGACAAATCCATGTCGGCCATGTTCTCTTTCTCCTACAGTTCTTCTATGAATTCTCTGATATGCAGCTCTGAATACAAACACTGGACTCAGGCTGCCTGACTTCCAGTCTCAGCTCTAATTCTTACCAGCTGTGTGAGTAGACAAGTTCCTACACCTCTTTAAGCCTTGATTTCCTCTCTGTAAAATGTGAACGTGGCAAGTACTTACCTCAGAAGGTTGCTCTTGAAATATAAATACAAGAGTTCATGAAAACATGAGACCATCTCCTGACATGGATAAGTAATCAATAATTATTAGCTGTTATCCTAGCCCTGCTCTATTTTCTTACTCACTTATTCACTTATCTTTCTCTTTGGCAATTCCATCCTCATGGTTTCTCCTCCCATGTTCCCCACAAAAGAGTATAACCTCCCTGTCCTCTTATACTCACTGCCTGATATCTCTCAAGTTTTAGCTATTAAATTAGTGCTGTGTTTCACAATATAATTTTATTTTTCCTTACCACCACCCTCTGTACTCTCACCCAGCTCTGTAACTGTGACTTTTCCAGAATGATCCCTAGAGAAAGATGATTCAGCCCACTCTCTCCTATTGCTTTAGAGCTCCCTCCACTTGAACTTTGACCCCACCCACTGCTTCAGGGAAATGACTACAAAAATGCTGTCGGCACCCCAGCCAATCATAAAAAGATTGCCATTTTATTTATACTCTTGTGCTATGCACCTTGTGAAGGTAACATCAAGTTAAGATGGAAATTCACACTTGACTTCCCCAGTTGATTTCAAATTATTTCACAGAAGTTACTAAATTGCTGGCACTTCAAAAACAATGTTTTGATAATCTAATATTAAGCTAGATTAGTTAAATCATGACAGAAAAATGTTTCCATTTCTCAAATGTTACATTCCCTAAAAGATCACATGTAGTATCGTGGGTGACACTGTTTTTGATGGCTTAAAATTCCTTTTAATGTTGGAGAAATGACCCCTCGCCCATCTCAATATGATCTTGTGGGACTACTGCATGACCACAGGAATGGGCCTTTGGCCCTTCTCTAGCTAGTCATAGTATCCTGGGTTTAAGGGTCAGGTAATGAAGGAGAAGCCAAGGCTTCAATTAGTTAATTATACCTAAAACTTTTGTTGCTCTTTTATTAGCCCAAATCATAAAATTAAGTAGTTATGTTAACAGATACTTGCATGCACTGGTGTTGAGCCAAGAATGCAGGTCAGAATTGCCTACAGTTTTTTAAGACATGTTTGTTTTTTTCCTAAGTACCTGATTTAGTTATATTTGGGATGCAGTCTAGGCAGTTAGTATGTTTGGGATGTACCATCATGCTGAATTCTCACTCTAAGAACCTGCCCACGACACAGCCCAGCTAAGCTCAGCACTCTGGCCATCTCCTGAGGCAATTCCTTCCCCAAAGGCCAATCACAACTTGATCATTTTAATTCTTCTCGGTGTCTCTTTCTCCGTAGCAAGCTGCCTATACAACATTCCTTCCTGCGTTCATTCAATCAACATTTATCCAGTGCCTAGTATTGCTAAGTAACCCAGTGGGTGCTGATGGTAAAAAGGTAGGCTCCTGCCCTCCAGAAGCCCCCGTTCAACTGGAGGGAGACACATCTCAGAAAGTGTGGCTTGCATGAGAAGAGATTTGCGTGTCAAGCACAGCAAGGCACAAAGGACAAAGTGACTCTACTTCAGGGTGTCACAATCGAAGGCACACAGACTGGGTAGTGGGGAAATGTGTGGCATAGCACAGTGATCATTCATGCCTTGTGGCTATTTATCTATGAAGTGACTCTGGAATGTATCAGGTCGGACCTGCCGGTTCATGAAATCCTGTCACTCAGCCAACAGCTCCTTCCCTATGCCTGATTCTTGGAGACTGCTCTTCCCAGTTTCACTTTTTTGCTCCACTGCCCCAGGGTAGTGAAGGTATAATCAGACCAGGACAAGGTATGGGGGGTGGTGCCTGACTAAACACCCACCTATATTGCTGGCCCTGGGAATACAGCCCTCTCTCAGCTCCCTGGACTCCTGAAGAACCAAGGTCTTGCTGGAATTCATGAACCCCATGCCTATCAACCATTTGCAGCTTTCTTCAACATCTATTTTTCACTTAGTCATATTTTTGTCCATAAGCAATCTGCAATAAACATTTGATACATTATGGAAGTGGTCACGAAGAACATTTTTTTCAGTATCACGTATTACTCTAAAATTCATGCATTTTAAGTTTTGTTCCTAAAAGCCTAAACAATGCATATTTTAAACCAAAATAACTTTATCTTCTTGTACATCCTGTTTAGAGAGAGTAGGGGAAGCAACACAAAAGAAGAAAAGGGAGGAAATGTAGAACGTTTATCGAAGTGAGTTGCTGGGGGCTTAATAAGAACGAAACTGGCACCTAGAAAAGAACTCATCAAAACGTTAAAAGCAATTGCTTGGGGGGCAGTGGGACATGGATGATATTTTCCCCTTCTCCCTATGTTTCTGTTGTCTTCAAGTGGCACATTACATTACGATGTAGCCAACCAACCAACAAAAATAATAAATTTTTAAAAACAGCAGAAAACCCCTTAGTTTTCAAAAGAAACTCACTTCCGTTGTTCCACAGGCTGCATTTCATTTTTGCTCTCTTCCTCTTTATGAGATAAAATATTTCCATTTTATTTACTAATATTTATGATAGTCTTTCCTCAGGCAGCCTGGGTGGCTCAGTGGTTTAAGCACCGCCTCTGGCCCAGGGCATGATCCTGGAGACCTGGGATCAAGTCCCACGTTGGGCTCCCTGCATGGAGCCTGCTTCTCCCTTTGCCTGTGCCTCTCTCTCTCTCTTTCTCTCTATTTCTGTCTCATGAATAAATAAATAAAATCTTTTAAAAAAAAATGTTTAAAAATAGCCTTTCCTCTGTGGATGCCCATCTAGAAGAAAAATGAACTATACCATTAAATGTTCTACATATTGACTACTGATGGTCTTTGGTCAGATCTCCAGCTTCTACTCACTTTCAAAGTCTGAGCTGACCTGTCACTATCCTCTAACATCCAAACCGCTGCGCCACCAGGGATCCCTATCCTCTAACATCCAAAAGGAGAGTTCACAGCCCTTGTCACAGGCCAGATGTTCACTCTGTAAATACGAACTTAACCCTACGGAAAGGTCCATCTCAAGCCCACCCTCTCTGTGAAGACTTTCTTCACTGTCCATGCCATTGAACTGTTTCTTTTTTGAACTTCTACAGCACTATGTGTATCATGTAAGTTATTGTTTATATGATCCTACAGTCTGTATTTGCTTTACATAATCACCTTTGCTTATAAAGCATCATTGGTTACCTATTATGTGCTAGGAACTGTGTTAGCACTAAAGGATGAACAGAGTAGAGTATAATAAATAACAGCAATTTATAAATATGCCCACTGCTATGCAAATCCAGAAAGGGAGTACCTTACTCTCTGCCCATCCAGATTGTTTTTTGCAGGCTATGGAGCAGCAATCTTCCCACGTTCTACCCTACACCTTGACCACCACCCTCAATTCATGAAGTTGTCATGGGCTTGTTAGAATCCAGTGCACCCACTGGCATAGTGGTTGCAAGCAGCAAGCTCCCTCTCCTCCTGTTTCCATTCATAAGTGAATATAGCAGGTTGAGTTGGGGGCTATTTCTTTGGGAAGTTCTTGGCCCCCTGATGCTGTTATTTGATGATAGGTTCCTTTCTTCCAGTTTCTTCTTCTGTGTGGCCATCTAGAGTACAGTACAGTTTGGGATGATGACCAGGAGTTGTGACAAGGCCCGGGATGAATGAACGTTAGCCTCGGCTTCGTGATCCAGCTCAGAATCGCACTGCAACCTACAATGGTGTCTGGGTCCAAAGTCCAGCTAGCAACTTGCCACACTCTCTACACATTCATATCCCTTGGGAAACTCATGAGGAAGGGTGGCTGTGGTTTGGAGTAGATCTAAATATTCTGAGTACCTGTTTCATAATACTATCAACACCCTCCCTATTTTCTAACATGGGCCATTTGGGGTATTGACTGGATCTTAAAAAAAATTTTTATAGTTACCCCAAACTAACAATTAGATATATAATGGATGCTCAACTAAAACAAACAAACAAACAAACAAACAAACAAACAAACACGACTTAGTGGAGAAATTCTGGACGAGATATTCACATATGAATTGAATGTAGTTTCAATTATATGATGCTGCTAAGATAATACTTTCTTTTTTTTTAAGATTTATTTATTTATTTATTTATTTATGATAGACAGAGAGAGAGAGAGAGGCAGAGACACAAGAGGAGGGAGAAGCAGGCTCCATGCAGGGAGCGGGACACGGGACTCGATCCCGGGACTCCAGGATCGCGCCCTGAGCCAAAGGCAGGCGCTAAACCGCTGAGCTACCCAGGGATCCCACTTTCAAAAGAAAGTTTTCTGAAAAAAAGAGATAGGTCTACTGAGATAAAGGTAACGATTTCTGAAATAAATCTTTTCAGAGGCTTTATAGATGATCTTGATACATGGCTAGGATTGTAAACCACTGCCTCAAAAAAGAAAGTAAGAAAAGAAAGAAACAAAGTCACAAAGTTCCACCACCAATTAACGCATCCGAAATAGCTCTGTTCCTTCACCCTTGTCAATTAAAAAAAGTTAAACGTTTACTTAGTAAAGCTATAGTTGTTCAAACATTTGGAACTTTTCTTAGGGAATTTTCATCAAAGATGATTTAAAACCCAATCAAGGTAATTATCTGTATTACCTAATCATTGTGTAAACCTAGCCTGTTATATTTATTTTGTTAAAGATTGATTATCAACTTAGGACAAATTTAGAGTCAGAGGTAATCAACTCGTCCTCCACTCCTGTATCGAGCTTTCCATAGTGAATGTTCAATAAGCTCCTCTTGAGGGCAGCCCAGGTGGCTCAGCGGTTTAGTGTTGCCTTCAGCCCAGGGCGTGATCCTGGAGACTCCGGATCGAGTCCCACATCAGGCTCCCTGCATGGAGCCTGCTTCTCCCTCTGCCTGTGTCTCCACCTCTCTCTCTCTCTCTCTCTCTCTCTCTCTCTCTCTGTGTCTTTCATGAATAAATAAGTAAAATCTTTAAAAATAAACAAACAAAAAAG
Source organism: Canis aureus (assembly GCF_053574225.1). Lineage (NCBI taxonomy): Eukaryota > Metazoa > Chordata > Mammalia > Carnivora > Canidae > Canis > Canis aureus. Next base: position 21,703,736 of record NC_135635.1, read on the forward strand.
CCTCCTCTTGAATGAATGAGTGAGTGAATGAATGATTTCATTTTCTCATTTTTATAAATGAGGTTCAGATTAGTGTGTCACCTGCCTACGGCCTCACTAAGCACTGATGGCCATGTTGGTCTTAAAACCAGGTTAACTCCCTCTTCATAAGCAGCTCCTCCCATCCTGCCATGTGCTTCACTCACCTCCAAACAACTGTCTGTTGGGGAATGCTATTAGCTGCCATTGAGAGTATTAAAAATAATGGACCATACAGGGTTTAAAAACAATTCCAAAAAACAAAAATACTTGTCACAACAGGAACACTATGTGAGAGGAAAACCTACCAAAGTGACTGTTTTGAAAGGGACACTCTGATTTCTGCCTGTAAGTTCTGGTTTCTTAAAGCTCAGTTTTTGATTTTGTCTTTCTGAAATGCACGATGTTACCAGCTACTCACAGGTGTTCCAATGAGAGGCATTAATGTGCCAGGGTTAGTTTGCTTTGTATTGTCCTTCAGGCCATTGTCTCCCTGGACACGCTTGGCTCTGATCATCCAACAAAGCAAAAACAACAACAACAACAACAACAACAACAACAAAAACAAATCAAATAAAACAAAACCTAAACTTTGATCTAATTGGCATCTCTGTTGTCACAATCATGCATGTTTAGATAAGACAGCCAAATTACCTCCCTAACTGCCTTTTGTAAACCATCCTGTATAACGAAGAGAAATTGTGGTTTTAGAACATATTCTTACCACATCTCCTTTTCAAGGCACCACTGAGAAAACAATTATCACAGTGAGACAGAGTAAGGGAGCTACCATTGTGACTGATCTCCTTTCAATTGTCAGAACGTCAGAGTAGGACTTTGGTCCTAAATCATAATTTTGTTTTACACCGTAATTTATGCTGCTACCTTGTCTTCAAATAGAAGATAACACGGCATTCATCCAGGTAGACAAAGAAGTGGGTAAAATGAAAGTTTCCCCAACTCTCTTGAGAACAGTTTCTTTGGGTAAAAGAAAAAGAAAGGAGTACTAAGCACTCAGCAAAAAGATTTTCACAGAGATCACAGTTTTTCACTGATATGACCAAAGCGATAAAGAAAATAGACTTTTAAATAAAAGTACAACTTGTGTGAGATCCTGTGCAGTGTGAGAAAATCATTCTGCTTTCCGTGAAGCCTGTTCCTTGTCCTCGAACAGTACGGTGTCTTCCCCGGAGCACAGCCAAGCTGGCAAGTGCCATCAGGGGTTCATCTCAGTGGACTGGTGGACAGTAGGACTTGTTCCCTACCCCACCCCCCGACCTATAAATTCTGCTACAGAGCTCCCACTTTTATGCTTACCTTCAGTATGCTCTATTCCTGCAAACAGCACTTGATATACATGTTTTCACTTGGAGCTCAACTGTTGCTGAGTCCCATCCCATGCGTGGGCTGCTGTATGATCATGAGATGCTCTATGATGCTTGAGAAGATGCATAGTCAAAAGTCTGACATCCTCTCCATTCCTCTCCAGAGATCTCAGGCATCTTTCGAGTTTTCGCGTCTCCTAAAATAATGCTTCTTTCACCCTGGAATATATCCCTGGACTAAAAATGCTTGGTTATTAAACTGTGAACAGTAAAGCTAAATATTAGCTTGGAGGAAAATACACTGTGTACCCAGAAAGCCCAGGAGACAGCTGAGTGAGAAAAATCAAGTTTCTCAAATGTAGTGGTTTAGTTTACATTTCGTAGGATGAGATGATGCGTGTGTGATGTACAATGGTCGGGCTTTTGGGGCTGGTGTGGGAGGTGAAGTAAAAAATCCCTTCCCTCGTTGTCACCTCTGACGAGGTTCTGCAAGCACCCTAGTGTCTAAAGGTGTCGGGACACTCTGTTCACCGTGTCAAGAAAAGAAATCTCGCCGCTCCGCGCACAATCGTGCGAATGAATATTCAGCACCTCCAACTCAGAATCACGGCTAATGATCCAGATTCCGTGTCTTCAAGGGCCAATTGTGCGGCCTCCTTCTTGCCTGCTGCCTTTCTTTTTTAGCAGTTTCATTATTTGTTCACACCTCCAGGAGAAGAAGTGGAGAAAGAAGATGAAACATAAATTCACCAACTTTTTTCAACTCCATCCTTGCCAAATTCTCGGGCTCCAAGAGGGAGCCTGTGGGAGAGCCCGGAGCTCTGGGGAGGGAAGGCTTCTGCGGTGCCATCACACACCTACCACCCAGCACACATCCTCACCTCAGGACAAACGGCATCCTCTGCCTACAAAGGGACAGCCAGCCGCCTGAGTCAGTATTTTACTATGGCATTGCAAAAAACCCCCACACAAACAAATAATGAAAGCCTGGTGAAATTCAGGATCCAACCCATCTGAAGGTTTCAGTCATCCAAGAGTTGACCTTGAGCAGAGATGGCAACACTGTGTGTGTGTGTGTGTGTGTGTGTGTGTGAGAGAGAGAGAGAGAGAGAGAGAGAGAGAGAGAAGGTTGTCGAGAACCCCCAGAGGGGTGCACCTCAACTAGGTTTGTTGTCTTCAACAGACAGCCTTGCACCGAGAAGGATGACATTGAGTTTGCTTGTTCGTGATGGCTTTCATATAGTTTGCTGGCACCATTTTGTAGGACCTCTTGGGAGGTATTTGGAACTGAGGCCATACATATGATCGAGCCAGGAATTCTGATGATGCTGTATGGGTGCAGTCCCCATGAGAAACTGGGGGGAAAAACCACCCAGGTGGAGCTTTTGCTTACTGGGGATGGTTTACGGAACACAGAGCCCACAAGCCACCTTGCGAAGTGGAGGGGGTCTCTCTGGACCTGGGCCCCCCTCGCCTTTGAGTCGTCCTCTGTCCTGATGGCACCGTGTCACTTGCCCCCACGCCCCACAGCTCAACACCTGGCTCCTGTTCCCAGAACAATGGGAGAGGGCAACCCATTGGCGTGAGTAAGATCCGGTCCCCAGATTACAAGCGTAATTTCTTCCACCCCTTCCCAGTGCCCCCAGTAGAGAGAACAGTACAAACCCACTCCTCAGCATGACTCCGACCTGCCCCTCCACCCTCACCTCTCTACTCCGTCCAGCCTCCAGCCACACTAGGGTCCTGTCCTTCCTCAAGCACTGCTCCCTTCTCGCTGCAGGGTTCTTGAACATTCTGTTCCCCGTGCCTGGAACACTCCCCCACTGCGCCTGCTACCTCCCAGGAAGCCTGCCTGGACCCCCCCCCCCAGCCGGGCCCCCCAAAGCACTGTTCAGCTCCCGTCCGGGTCCCCATGTCAGTGCTGCTTCTTCGTGTGATGTTGGGCTCCCCTCCTCAGCTCTAAGTCTGTGCGTCTCCAAGCTCTTAATATAGACATATTTATTGCTGCAGCCCCAGCACAGAGCCTGGCCCACAGCAAATGCCAAATAAATATTTGATGACTGAATGATTCAATGAATTAATCTATACTAATGTCATATCTTTAGAGAATCTAATCTCTTTAAGCTCCTCAGAAGGCTTTCAGGTTTTTACCCAAGGCCAGCTGCTTCTACTGGGGCACAGACCGGAGGCCGTGCTTGCTGGAGAAGACACCATGGAAGGTGCTCGGGGCATATCGGAACTTCTTGTGTTTGGGCAGCTGAGATGTTTGCCTGCATCTGAGCCAAATGACTCTGTTTCTTTGACTCTGTTTCTTTCTTCCCCTTTCTCTCCCTGACCCCTCCCATATTTCAGTCCCCAAAATTTCAACTGAGGAATTTAGAATCCATTGTTGCTGGCCTCAGTAACTTGCTTTCTTTCCCCATTCCTCCCACTGACATGGGTCACCCTATATAAAGGCATTTATTCCACCAGCCAGGCAAAGACAGCTCTTCTTCACTGGCCCATTCTGTACTTCAGATTTGCATCCTTATAATGACCGTTAACACTTACTAAGCACACATGTGCTCACACACATCCACATGCCTTTCCTTACAACAATATTAGGAAGGTACTATTATTTCTATTTTCCAGATAAGCAAATTGAGGCACAGCAAAATAAAGTTACTTGCCTAAAGTTACCAGCTAGAGACAAGGTTTAAACCCATGTGGTCTGGCTCCACGGTCCACGCTCTTAACTACCATACTTTCTTGTTCCTCGTGTATTAGGGATATCTATTGTTGCTCTGAGCACATGATTTTCTGCAGGACTCTCTGTGCCTCCTGAGTGAGCATCAAGGCATGTGACCTTGCATTTCACAGCCCTGAATAACTGGACAACTGCTAAACAGCTGACCTGGGGGATGTGGTCCATAGGGAAGCGAGTGGACTAAGATTTGGGGCCTTTTTCAAATGGTAATTTAGACCAATCAGATTCTTCTCTGAAAGTCTGGAACTGGAAAATGAGCAATAAGACCTCTCCTTTGTGTATGTCAGAGATGACCTGCCCTGATATACAGGATATATATAGGATTAGATGGCACTGTGTTGGGTCTTGTTCAAGATGAGTAAGTAGAAAGCTGGTTGAAGCAGAAGAGCACAGCAGACATTCAGAAGGAGATGTGAGAGAAATCATGTGGCACTTAGGATTTGGAGAGACTTCTTCCCGTTCTTGATTTTTCTAGTTCTCAGTTTTCAGGATTTCTGGTCCTTACAACCAAAAGAGTTGTGACTAGAACCCACTGCCTCAAGCCTTATGGCCCCTAAGGGCCCAAGTCAGCTCTTCCAAGTGAGAAGAGGAGAAGAAAACAAGGAGTTCCTTGATGAGTGGGGAAGCTACAGGTGGTACACAGTGGACTTAAGTCATGTGAAGTCATATGGGAAGCTTTTGCCACCTTCACAGCCCCTCCTCCTGGATGATCCCAACTGTCCACTGGGCACCATAATTGCTCAAGGCTGAATACCTGTAAGGGTTGACAATAGAGCCAAAGGTGTCCAACACTACAGCGTTTATCTGAGTTTCTAGAACCACATAGCAACCAACCCCATATGCCAGGGTTTCAGGAGTGTAGGCTGGAATAGCAAGCCACTTAAAAGTGAAATCTGGTATTCCATAACTCTCAGAGATTCAATGAGAGACAGGAACCGTACTAACATGATAATGACAATATAATATTTTCTTATGCTTCACAAAGTCCCTTTACTTAAACTGCCTCATTGGATCCTTGCTACAACCCCATATCCATTCAGTCACTGAGCTCTGCTAGCTTTATATTCTGAACTTTTTAAAATTCTATCTTTTCCTGTTCTTGTATTCTTATTCTTTTAAGGATAAAATCCAACATGAGTAGCTTTGCAAAATCACACTAAGAAATTTGGATTTTATTCTTTTTTTTAATTTAGATTTTATTTATTTATTCATGAGAGACAGAAACAGAGAAAGAGAGGCAGAGACACAGGCAGAGGGAGAAGCAGGCTCCATGCAGGGAGCTGGGCATGGGACTCAATCCCGGGTCTCCAGGATCATGTCCTGGGCTGAAGGTGACGCTAAGCTGCTGAGCCAGCCAGGCTGCCCTGGACTTTATTCTTAAGGTAATAAAAAAAGGTATGGCTAAGATTTTGAGCAGGAAAGAAATGTGTTTAGATTCATATTTTAAAGACACTCCAAAACTACAGTGTAGATAATGGACTGATGGAGGGTAAGAATGGAGGCAGGGACATCAGGAGGGAGGCTGCTGGAAGAATCCAGTGGGGAGATGATGGTGGCTTAAACAGGGCCGTAAAATTAGGGATGAGGACAGAAAGAAGATAATGCCCAAGTATCTGACTTAACCGACTTGGAGGTTGGTGCTTCCATGATAGAGGATAAAGTAGCTACTTCCAAAGGATATCTAGATCATACAACTTCACCTGTTTTGGAGGAATATCTGCTTTTAATTTACACAAGCACCCAAGAATACAACATTAGAAGTAACAAAGAAGATTTTCGATAATAAAGATACTGAGTTGAGTTGTCCAGGGATGTTCAGCTTCAAATTGCATACAGAAAGGGGAATAACCAAATCCAAGATGCTGGCTTTCAATATACTGCTTGAACATCCTTATCTAGAGTTATCTTCATTCCAGGATTAAATTTAGCAGAACTTTGATACAAATATGAGAGCCTTATAAAAAGGTTTAGGCCCATCATTCATAGTCTTCCTTTCATTTATTACTAAATGTGACTCACATCACCCAGTATTCTATGACCAAACTAATGATTATGAATCTTCTCTATAAAGAGATTAAAAGAGAGACTGCATAACTTATTTCATTAGGACAATTCAGGTTAAAATATCTGAATGAAGAGAGAGAAAGAAACAAAAAACTAAAAGAATTTCTACATCTGAAATATATGTTACAATTTAAGAAGTTCAAAATACATTTTTATAATCAGAATATGATTCACTTAAAAACCATGAAATTACAGCTTTTGTAATTTTTTTAATTGTAAGAAATAAACTCTGCAAATTACATAGGATTGTATTTCCCACAACAACTAACAGTTCAAGTAAATTGCCTCTTTTAAGTGTATGTTTGAAAGTTTGAAGCATCATTTCAGCATTTCTGTATAGTTCTCTAAGACAATTGAACTGGATATACTACTCAAAGATATGGCTGTCATTATTCCTTTAAAAAATTAAAATTCCTATATAAAGACCACAAAAAATTAAATTCTCTAGATAGTGAAAGAATGAAAAGATGAGACTGGGAGAAAATGTCTACAAATCACATACTGATAAAAGATTTGTGCCCAGAACATATAAAGAATTCTCAAATTCAAAAATAAGAACAAAAATTAACCCAATAAAAAAATGGGTAAAAGATTTGAATACACGTCATGAAAGAAGGTATATGGATGGCAAATAAGCACCTACAAGTACAATTAAGTATAATATGTAAGTAAGTATAGTATCATCATTAGTCATTAGGGAAATATATCAATTAAATAATTATAATTGATTGATTAACTGACTAAAATTAATCTTATTGACTTAAATTAATTAAAACTACAAGGAGTGGGATCCCTGGGTGGTGCAGCGGTTTGGCGCCTGCCTTTGGCCCAGGGCGCGATCCCGGAGACCCGGGATCGAATCCCACATCGGGCTCCCGGTGCATGGAGCCTACTTCTCCCTCTGCCTGTGTCTCTGCCTCTCTCTCTCTCTCTCTCTCTATGACTATCATAAATAAATAAAAATAAAAATTAAAAAAAAACTACAAGGAGCTACCACTACACACCTATTAGAATGGCTAAAATTAAAGGAACTGAGGAACTGGAACTCTCATTCACTGCTCATAAGCATGCAAAATAGCAGAAGCGCAAAATAGCAGAAGCGCAAAATAATACAAGTTTCTTAAAAAGTTAAATATAAATCTGCCATATGACCCAACCCAAAAAAATTAAAGCCTATATCCACACAAAGACATGTATGCCAATGTTCAGAGCAACTTTATTTTTAATAGCCTTAAGGGGGAAACCACCACATGACAGAACTGCAAAGTAGTTATTCTGTGAGAAAAAATCCAGGCAGAAAAAGCATATATCGTGCTATGAAATTCTAGAAAATGCAAACTAATCTGTAGTGGCAGAAAGCAGCCCAGTGGTTTCCAGGAGATGGTGGGAGAGATGGAGAGAGGTAGAAGAAATTTTGAAAGTTGATGGATATGTTCATTATCTTGATTGTGGTGATGATATCATGGGCATATACATATGTCAGAACTTATTAAATTGTACAGTTTAAGTATGTGCAATTTATTATACAATAATCATATCTCAATAAAGCTGTTAAAAAGTAGGTAGATGTGGTCAGTATTTGTAGTTTAAGTGGAGCCTGAAGAACAATCAATATTGAACCAAGAGGGTATTTAAAGATCAGATGTGTATAATAAGGCAGTGAAGATGCCTGAAAGTGTGAATTTGACCTTCAAATAATGTCTAACATTTTTCATGGCTACCGCAAGGAAGTTCCCTGATTTATTTTTACTTCATCTTTACTAGGTTGTAAACAAGGTGTATTTATTATCTTGATGACCAATGAAACCCTGGCCATTTCCTTCCCAGGATGCTTTTAACCATAAGAACCCTGCCTTCCATGTCCTAGAATGTTCCACTAAAAGAAATATGTGAACTTAATACAGAAATCATAGGTATCACAAGTTTCATTTGAGTGTTTGAGATGGCTACAAATGAATTTTTCCTTGTCTACCAGTTTTATAAATCTTCATTTCTTCATTCATTCTTGAAGACACTTTTAAGTTTAATCATCTCCATATATGAGCCATAGTCAACAGAATCACAAAAAGAAATAAGAAAAATGATCAGGGCAATATATTTTAATGTACTGGGATTTCACTTCCAGATTTCCTGAAACCTAAAATTTGAAGATATGACAACTAGTCCATCAATCTTTAAAACAGTTTAAAACACCATGGACCTCCCATATAATGATTGAACATATGTATTTTCTATCCTCTTTCCCAAGACCCTACTGAAATGGTCATAATGAAGTAAAAAAGGAAGGGGAAAAAAGCCTGTAAAAGTAAAGAGTAGTAAGAGAAGGGAATTATCAGTATGTGAAAGAGATCAACAAGTATCTGAACATGGGGAAAAGAAAGGAAGCATCTTGACAGGAAAAACAGTCTTGATCATCCCCCAAAATAAGATGCCAGAGTCAGTATTCCAAGTAGAGCCCTAGGAAGGGCAAAGAGCAAAGTTGAGAGGTGACCTGAAAACTGGGGACTTGGTTAAAGTCTCTTTCTGGAGAGTGTGCAGTTGTACACATCATCCACATCTCCACCTGCACTCTTCAGTGCGGGATATCCTTACAGGCCAACCCAACATCTAGCCAGCCCCATCCTCTAGAAAGGAAACCAATGATGGTGGGTCATGCTCCAGAGTAAAGTCTCCCCAATTCTGGAAGTTGGATAATCCCCAAAGCCTGATAGTCTTTATATCCTGTCCCATTGTCTAAGTATGAACAGGCAATCAAGGGTTACAAGGTGTATAAGGAAAATCAAAAATTATTTGCCTTTTAGGCTTCTCCTTCAAGTGGCACAAAGATCTCACCTGGCTTTGAGCCTGTAGAGGAGAACATGCAGTAAACAATATTTACAAAGTCATAGCAGTGCAAAGCCTGCTCACTGATAGTTCAATCAACACAAAGACACAATACAGGAAAAATAATTTGATACAGGATAAAAGTTAATGACAATGTGAAGTGTACACTGTCAGAAATAGGGAAGCAGAAAAGAAGGAGGAAAAAGTAATAAAGTCATATCCTCTTGCTTTATAGGGTAGAGTCAAGAGACTATCTAAAAGGTAGTAGAGTGATGAAAGAAAAAAATGTAGTAGGGCAGCAAGCAGAGGCCTAATTATCTTAATTATATTTAAAAGGATATATGAGCATCTAGTTAGGGATAATACAAGTAAGCTCTATCTTCATCTTTCACAGTACAGACCTTTTAGACACTCTTTAAAATTGCTAATCAAGGGACTCCTGGGTGGCTCAGCAGTTGGGCATCTGCCTTGGTGGGGTGTGATCCCAGTTGGGGATTGAGGCCCATATGGGGCTCCCCATGGGGAGCCTGCTTCTCCTTCTGCCTGTGTCTCTGCCTCTCTCTGTGTCTCTTATGAATAAATGCATAAAATCTTTAAGAATAATAATAATAAAATAAAATTGCTAATCAAGAAATGGAGGAGTAAGCCTATTATTTTGAGTAGTGATAGTCACTACCCTGAAAAATGAAAGCAGCAAAGAAAGAGGTACATATTTACCTCTGGGGTAAGTAGTGGGGAGTGGAAGTGAGGAGCTAAATGCCAGGAGACCTTTTTTCCCAGAAGAAATCCCTTTGGAATGTTTGGATTTTTTACCACATATTTGAGTTATTTTCATTCACATTTCAAAAATTCTAAGGTGAATGTATATACTTCACACCAAAATAAGCACCAAATCTTATGAGTGACTCTTGTGACTTGGGCAATTTTAGATATTTTATCTCATTTGATCTACACCTAGGGGGTGGGTAGGCGTGGCTATCCTCTTATCTCAGTGAGAAACCAAGACTATCTTATCTGAGAAACCAAGACTAGGTGTGTTTCAATGGCTCCCTCGGAGCACACAGGCGATGTTCTGATGCCAACTCCAGTATTCATTCCTCTGTGCCAGCATTGCCCAGAAGTTTGGTTTTAGCACTGCTTTATACTTCTAAGAATTAAGAAGCCCAAAGATATTGTCTTTATGTAGATCATATCTACTGATATTAACTGTATTAAAAGTTAAAACTGAGATCTTTAAAAATATTTATGAATTGATCCATCGAAAAACAAAACAAAAAACCCATATGATAACATAAATATTTCAATAAATAGAGCCATAGTTTCCAAAACAAAAAAGTAGTGAAAACAAGGGCATTATCTTAAATATTTGTAAATCTCTGGATTGACAGAGGACAGTGGTATTCTCTTAACTGCATGTGCATTCCCCATGTTGTGGCAACACACATCAAGTAGCCCCTGGGGAGGCTCAATTGCCCACAGAAAAAGGGCAAAGAATCGCTTAGCATAATTAAGAAAAGAGTTTTGACTTTGTAAGCCTCTTTTTTTTTTGTAAGCCTCTTGAAAGGTTTCAAGGACCTCCAGTGGTTTCCAGACTACACTTTGGATTCCACTCCATCAGGAAGCCTTCCTTGATTTCCCCAGGAAGAACTCAGTCACCTTCAATGTTGTTCCTACAGCTCATTCCTTGAACGTCAAGTTAATCCTAATTTTATTGTTTGCTCAATACTTGTTAACAAACCCATGTCCTCTACTAACCTGAAAACATACCTGTGTTCCAGTCCCTGCCTAGCGCCTACTACGGTAGGATATACCTAGGAAATACGTGATAAATGTGGAATAAATAAATAAATGAAGTCCAGAAGTGTACTGCAGCAACCAAACGGCGATAGTACAATCTACAGAACTCTGATAGAGAAGCAGAACAACCCAACTAGAATATGGTGACATTGCCATGAAAAGGAGCTAGAAAATGAAGCTGAATGGGTTTGAATCTCATCTCTGCTACTTACTAGCTGTAGGATTATTTTTTAACTGTAGGATTTTTGACAAGATACTTAATGCAACTACATCTCAGTTTCCTTATCTGTAAAATACAGTTAAAAATGATACCTACTTGTAGAGTTTCTGCGATGATGAAGTGTCATCATTCATATAAAGTAAATTGCATGCAGTATTGACAAATGATGAGCACTTACATTTATTATTACTTCTATCATTGGATGGACAAAGCTATCACTCTCTCAGGGTCCACCGTTTGACTAATAAGTGGGGCTAACGGCAGGGTGGGGGGGGGACACCTACCTCCAGAGAAGAAGTTGTTCAATAAGCATTTATTTATTCAATGAATTCCAAAACATAAAATATCAGATTCTGAATTTAAGCAAGTTTCTTCTTGCTTACTTGGAATTAGCAAATCATAGACCACAGGGAAGAATTAGAGTGATGATAATAGATGATTACAGAACAAGAGGTGAAGCCTATGATTTGGGGATGTTTGTGGAGATTTTTTACAGTGCTTTGTTACTTTGAAAGCATTTCAATAGTGGTCATCAATCCAATTGTTTGGATCTTGGTAAATACATGAAGACTCCTAAAATAGCACTATAGTCTGAAGTCAGCTTTAATGTCATTGGAGGAAGATGGTCTAATAATAGCTTAGGACAGTTCTTACTTCCAGCAATCAGAAATAATGCCACATATTTTGAAGACAAATTTCCTGGTTGAGCTTTATCCTCTACCTATTGAGAATAAATTACTGCAGTCAATCCTCATTCAACTCCTAATTTTAATGATGTGTAGAAATGTTGAATATTCACTCACATTGTATACACCCAGTTGTACGAAGAAATGCAGCTTCTTTGTTTTACTGTAACTTTTCAGATTTCCTCATAAGTGCCCCTGATTTTGGGGAATTGGAGAATGCAGTGGGTGGCCAGTAGGTACATATTTTGTTTAATCTGCAGATGTTAATCCCATCCCACCATTTGTACTGTCTCTTCAGATAACCCAGCTGCTGCTTGGATGCCTTCAGGTAGGTGCCCAGGCATTCCAAAGTTGTCTCCCTCCTCTGTTTCTCTCCAGGAAAGCTTCTGGGTATAGGAAGGGGGCTGAGGCTTCTGCATCTGTAGAGAAGCTCAGGGGAGATGTGGCAAGCTCTGTCTGACCTTTGAAGATGAAGACTGAGTTTCCAGCACTGAGGTGTCTGCGGTGCCAGTCATTTGCCTCTAATTCTTCATAGCCTTTAGCCTCGCCTCTCTGCCCTAAACTCTGCTGGTCTATAAAATCTTTCTGCTCCCCTGAGGCCCCTCACAGAGAGTCCCCTTTTAGATCACATATGTGGGTAGGAGAAACCAGTTTCTCATTCTTGACTCACCATTGTGCTGCTACCCCCATGCTGCTATCTCCTTCATGCCATCTTGGATATGCATCAAGCCGAAGACTGGAACTTTTGGGGGAACAACATCATCCTCCACACTACTAGAAAAGTAAGGCATTAGTGCAAATGTTCTTCAGCTTCCACATACCTATCTGGATTTTTTAAAAGATTTTATTTTATTTATTCATGAGAGACAGAGAGAGAGAGGCAGAGACACAAGCAGAGAGAGAAGCAGGCTCCCTGCAGGGAGCCCAATGCAGGACGCTCAATGAAGGACTCAATGCTCTGGGATCACTCCCTGAGCCGAAGGCAGATGCTCAACCACTAAGCCACCCAGGTGTCCCTATGTGGATTTTTCTAAAACCTTACTGAGCTTTACCTCACATGGGAGACAGAGCTGAGAATTTGATATTTGATCAAAATCCTGTTATCCTCCCTTTGGATGAGAAGGAGCAGGCTTTAGCCTTTCTATTTCCTCTATGCCATATCCTCTTGTCTCTTTTATCAGCCATCCTCATAGCTTAGTTGCCTTAGGGGCAAGGGCTATGCACTAGGCACTATGGAAGAAAATCTATGATTTACATTCTCATGGCTTAGTCTTGACAGTTAAAGTTTAGAAAACTCTTTCTTTCCAGGCAAAATGAATCATTATTGCCTTTTAAAAAATCCTATTTTGATGTCAGAGGCTAAATACTAACCCTTCCTATATTTACTAACTTTTGGTGTTTGTTTGTTTTTTTTTTTCTTTAATTACTATTTTTAAAATTGTGTGCATGTGTGTGTGTGTGTTTGTTTAAGTAAGCTCTACACCCATTTTGGGGCTTGAACTCATGACCCCGAGATCAAGATCTGCATGCTCTACAGACCGAGCCAGTCAGATGCCCCCTAAATAGCGACCCTTTCTTGTCCTTTGTATTCCTCCAAAAAAAATTCCTAGATCTTCTCAAGACATGGGTGCTTCCAGAAGAAAAAAGAAAGCGGAAGAGAAAAATCTCAATATATTTCAAAAACAACACCCATTATGACTGATTATCATTTCTCCAAATTCAGGCAATTTTAATAGACATTAACTTGCATATTAACCGAAATGTCTTCCAATTGCTTTTGAAAGTTTGAAACAAAGAACACAATTGGTTAGTAGAAAGCAGAATCAATGCTTTAGGAGTTTCAAAACCAAAGAAAAGCTTGCTGAATGTAGGAAAACTTGTCAAGAATTCCATAGTTCCAACCAGCTAACTAAATAGTTGATGTTGGATGAACCATCATTACCTTAAATTGTGTTTTTCAAAATAGGTTCATAAGCTTTCTTTAAAAAAACATCTGGCTTTCTTTATCTTTTAATCCTGTTAATGATACTACATTTCTCCCAGCATTACAATCATCTTCAACAAATTTCATTCAAAGCACATTCGCCACAAGATTGGAAGGTGCTGTATTAGCCATTGTAGCAAGTCTGGGGCACAAATTCTACCCTCAGGGAAATTTCTATATAATGCCTTCTAACTAATCAATCACTGAGTCAGATAAATTGGTCCTCTGAAAATAAGTCTCATGTTGTCCTCTTGTTGCTTTTTGCTATTGTTACCACATCTTCATATCTGAATCATAGCCATGGTAGTTTCATGTCCTACTCCTTCCATGCCATCATCCCCCAGCTACGCAGAACACACTATCTTCAGTTAGTTCTTGACCTCAATGCTGTTGGTGCTCAATAAATACCTATCAGATTTAATTCAGTTTTCCGGTCCCCACATAGATGTCTCTGATCTGCCTGAGAACTGGGATACCTGGGTGGCTCAGTGGTTGAGTGCCTCCCTTTGGCCCAGGGCATGATCCTGGGATTCCAGGATCGAGTCCCACAACAGGCTCCCTGCGTGGAGCCTGCTTCTCTCTCTGCCTGTGTCTCTGCCTCTCTCTCTGTGTCTCTCATGAATAAATAAATAAAATGTCTAAAAAAAAAAAAAAGAACTGTATCCAAAGCTAAGGAGAGAGTCGTCAATGTTATTTCATTCATGTAGAATAACCATCAGTGGTTGTCTACTACTCTCACTGAGTCATCACTGTCATGACAGCCTCAGAACACTGGGCTGGTTGGATCATTCTCTGGATCATTCTGGTATTTTTTTTAGAACTCCTTTTCTTTATCTTTCTATGGATGCCTTATGCACATAATAACTTCTTAATGGCCTTCAGTGTTTTGTGCTAGTCACATATTTAATCCTACTAATACATTGCCTTTGCTACCAAGTTCATCCTTATATGTCTTGAAATATTGAAAAAGCAGTATTAGGAAAAGGTGGTGCTTATTACCTTAAAGTTAGAAATGTAATATAATTAATGGTCATTTTCCTGACTAGGGGGAGGGAGGAAGAAATAGGGTATTCATTATCTAGGCTCCAGAACCAATTCCAGTTCGGAAAACTCTCACTTCAGTCTTGTTCTGGTGTGAGTTCCTAGGTCACTGTGAAAGGTACACAATACCAATTATATCTCTTCAGAGAAAGAGTTGGGGTTTGCTCAGGTGGCACAATTGATCGTAAATACGTTTTATGTTTATTGAATGGAAGGACAGTCTTTCACACCTCCTGGCTCCCTGAGTTGGTGAAGGTAGAAAGCAGGGAAGTTTTTAGAGGGAGGCCTGCTCTTTTCCTTTATAAAGAGAAATGTGGCAAAAGAGGAGATGCAAGCAGGAATTGCTAGAGCAGAACAAGCCACAGTCCCTAGTGTCAGGGGTCCTCTGCATGCCCCACTGGGTAGTGTCAGTCTTGTGGAAAGCTGTTTTCCATCCTTTCCAGCATTCTGATGCTTTCCCTAATCTTTTCTGAGTAAGTAAAATAAACATCATATAGAAAAAAAATAGAAATAGAAATGAGAAAATAATCAGCAAAATTGACCACTTTTACCAAATCACTGTAAACACTTTCAAGGTTGTCTTTTTCCCCCTTTCATGTATAAATGCCTCAATAATATTCTAACCCCCAGGGCTCTCGGTTTTGGCTCAGGTCATGATCTTAGGGTCACGAGATGGAGCCCTGCATTCTCAGCAGGAAGTCTGCTTCCCCTCCCCCCTCTCTGCCCATCCCCTCAATAACCCTCCTCCCCCCTCAACCCCTTGTGCTCTTTAAAAATAAACAAATAAATCTTTTAAAAAATATATTCTAGCCTCCAATAAATGCTTATTAGATAATTTAATTAATGGACTAATTAAAGGCTAAAATCCTACAAGTTTGTGTTCGGATTTTTGTTTCCACTTTAACATAAGCATTTTATTTTTTGATCTTCGTATATAATCATTGCCTTTATATTTAATGGTTTTGAAAAATTCCATTGACTGGATATGCCACAATTTACTTAATAATACCTGTACAGTTGGGGAACATTTACACTTTCACAATTTTCCTATTATAGATAATACTGTGATGATAAGCTTATTCCACATTTTGGATAGATTCTCTAGGTCAGGGGTAGGCAAACTTTTCCTGCAAAGGACCAGATAGCAAATATTTTTGACTCTGCAGGTCATATGGTCTTTGTTTCAGCTACTCAGCTTTTCTGGTATAATACAAAAGCAGTTATAAATGACACATAAACAAATGAGCATGGCTATGTCCAAATAAAACCTTACATATGTTCTATCAAACTTGGCATTTATTTCACTTTTAATGGGTCATGAAATGTTATCTTTTTTTAATTGTGTTTCAATCATGTAAAAAAAATGTAAAAACCATTCTTAGCTCACAAGTTATACAAAAATAGGCAGCAGCCTAGACATCGCCAGCTGGCCTAGAGTTTGCTCTAGAGTCTAGGGATTCTTGGGTCAAAGGACACACCATCATGGAGCCCTTTGCTGGTCATTTGGATGGTTACCTTCAACCCTATTTCTTGGTTATTAAATTTCTGAGTTCAGCCACTTAAATAGTCAATGTTTTCATCCTGCATTATGTAATTACTGAGAAACCATGCAGAAGAACTAACTCTCCAGAAAGTAACCGTTTTCTTAAAATCGATTTAGAGTGACAAGATTGTATGAGAGGTCATCTGCTTTGGCCACCTGAAGCAGAAAAGCTCTGGCTTAGAAGGTGTCCAGAAGGGGCACTCCAGGATTTCATCATCTACCCTTAATCTTCCCATTCAAACCCATTTCATTCTAATTCTCCAGTTGAGCCTGAGAACACCTGGCCAGCCGCCACTTTCAAACACAAAGACAATTATTAAGTTAATCCCTCTGCATTTCTTTCTCTATCCTGGGTTGATAATGAGGAACAAGAACTATTTCCTTCTGTGGATTGTGAAACTGAAGAATAAAAGTGCCTTTTCTCTGATTGGATGGTAACTCAGAAAAAAAGGAAAACCATGTTCCTGCCTCTAGGGCTAACTGTCATGATCATAAATTAATATTTATTAAGCATCTTCTGGTTGCATTCCACTGTGTGAGACACAATGGCAATTAGTCCCATTCATTACTGTACATTTAAATTTTTTTTTCAATTTATTAAATTGTATCCTGGATGATTAGATTGCTTCAGGCCTTAAGTACAAAATTGAAAATATTCAATTAGGATACATACAACAAAGCAGCGGCAGTTAAAACACGGTGCATTAAAATATCAGCTTTACAATTCCTATTCTCAAAATCTTCAAGAGGCAGATTTACAAGATGTTCTGAAAGCCAGAGGACTTGGTTAGATCAAGATGCACAGTAAACTCTTTACAATAGGAAAACCCTTTTTCCAGCTCTCCGTAGATGGAAATCAGGGCCCCAGATTTGTGGCAGTTTATCTCACCTGCCAGAGCTTTTCTAAATTACTTCTTAATCTGAAGAAGAAGATACATCTACTGTTTATATTCCAACTAAAAGTTAGGAATCCTTCAAATAAAATTATTCATTCAGGAATTCTTCTTTATATTCTCTCCATGTTCTAAATACTTTTAAGGGGATTTTTGTATAAACCAAGCAATAAACTAAACACAAAGAAAACAGTCATTTTTCTCAATGAGAATGTCAAAGGAGTTAAGGCCAAAGTTGCTAGTGGCTAAGGGTGACTAATGGGTAGAGTGGTATTCCACAGAAATCAGTCCAGGGAGGAGAGTTACAAGGGGATGTGCTTGTCTTTATCCTTACAAATGAAAGAAGAAATCAAATGTGGGTTTAGGAAGTCTGTGACTGGGTCTAAATCATGTGGGACTGTTAATAAATACTGCAGAGAAAAGAGGTCAATTCAAAATAGTTTTGACTATTTAAAAAACCTATAGATTTTGAAACTCAGAAGTTATGAAATTCAATAGGGACATTTCTGGGATGAAATTTAAAAGGGACAAATATAAAAGGATAGACCTAGAGGGAAAAGAAAAGTCAACAAAGAATACAAATGCAACAGAGCAAAGGACTAGTTAGGCATCCATACAATAGAAGAAAACCCAGGCTAACATTTGACAATGAACTGAATTAAATCAATAATGGAGCATCACTGGAAGATAAGCCAATATAAGTTTAGGATATTTTGATGTTTGCCATCCTGTCATAGGTTCAGGTGCATAAAAAAACATTCTGTGTTAAACCCAAAAGGCATGATTCTGAAACAGTGCCTAAGAACCACTTGGAGATACTTTAAAACTTAAGACTCCAGCATCCATCTCTGCAAATATGATAGTAAGTTCTTGAGAAGGATCTCAAGAATCTGTGTTTTAAATGAGCTTGTGCTGTGATTCATATGCAGGTTGATCTCTGGACCACACTTTGAAGAACACGACCCAAGGTGGTGATTGATTCTTTTCAGGCCCTCTGCAGCTCTGGTACCTACTCTTGGTACCACCATGACTTTCATTGAGTGACCTGCTCACTGGGCTTTGCACAGACCTGAAAATTAAGAGGAGCTCCATTCATGTGCCGGCCACCCACTTCCGTATTTTTATTTCTTCGAAAATATAAGCCTTTATTAAAACAATACTCAAATGATGAACACTATGGTTTGAATATTTCTCTGTCCTCTGAGCTTCTTGAAAAAGGAGACTAGTTTTGTTCACCCTGGTGGTCTTAGTGCTTAGCTCAGTAGAGTTCAATTATATTGTTTGTCGGATGTTAGACACAATGATTTATCAGTGTTATAAGATATGATATTCAGCATATCTGTATCTAAAGAAATATAAAGCTCTGAGTGACAGAGATTCGCACTTATAGTCAAGCATCATCACGATGCATGGAAAAACATATTTTCACTTATTCTCGTGCTTGGTATTCACCCAATGCTACTGGCTCTGGCTGAGGGCTTTAAAGCCATTTCAGATGACCTTGCCACTTGGCTACAATCTGCCATAGAGAGGGTATTAATTGCCTTCTTAAGAACAACACGGTGTGTCACTCTCCTCCCCACTCTTAACCTTCAGTCCATTCAGTTCTAGCCTTGCCGGCCATGACTTCATTCAATGTCTCCATGATGTGATGCTGTGGCCTTATTTACATTCTAAGTTCCAAACGTCTCAGGCCTCAGGCTTTCTTGTTCTCTTGGTTAGCAGTCTCTCTTCATGTCTCCATGTCTCTGTCTCTCCCTTTCTCTCTTTCTCACACACATACACACACTGAAGCAGACAGTATTTGATTCTGCCTCACTGTCTTCTTATCTCCTTTGTCCACTCTCCTACTCACTTAACTTCATTTGGCTACTTTTTTCAGATAACATTAATTTGTCTTCCCAAGCTTTCGGATCACTTTTATAGTATCTTCATGGGATTTCTCCTTCTGCCACAAACATTTTACCATTTAAACCAAGCAAAACTCTTTTAAACCAAGCTACACTGTGGTTGCTGCATAAGGCAATCCTTGTTCACCACTGTAAGCTTGAGCTTTAGTGAACTGCTGCATTCAGTAAAATGCATGCCACCTTTTGAAATATATATATATATATTCCCTGGAAAACATTAATGATATTGGGGCTGTTTCATCTCTAGACTAGAATGCTAGGATCAGCTTTACTTTTTTCAACTCCATGAAAGGCTATTGGGAAAGAAGTATCTGGGTATCTGGTTACTAGTTACTCCTCTCTACAGAGAATAACTAAGACACTCAGGGCTTAAGTTAAAGAAAGGAAGTCACAAGGTTTACAGCAGAAGGAACCCAGCTGCAACAGCCTACTGGGGATGAGAAGAACAAGCATGCTGGAGACTTTGAATATTCTACTTGCTTGAAAGCAGGACTTGGCCAAAAGGCTCTCTTGAAGCCCTACTGAACTGGAAGAATCATAAAAAGAAAGAACAACAACATGGATAAATATGGACGTGATTTTTCCAAGTTACAAAAAAAAAAAAAGGAGTCTTTGATGTGGTTTGCATAAAAAGATAATCAAATGAGATAGCAACAGATGCTCAAAGAACAAATGAAGTGATTGAACGAAAGGATTGGCCAGTGGTCTGTTACACAGAAGGATAACAAAGGTTTGTGTAGACTAATATGCACCAAAAACATGCACTTGTTCACTCACTCACTCAACTGTATGTGCCTCATGCCGACCACATGTCAAATGCCATTCTATTACTTGCAAAAGAACAAAACAGAAATCCCCTCCTTGTGTAGTTTACATGCTCTTGGTGGAACACTCACAATAAATGAAAAATAGAATAAATAAGTCATGAAGTATGTTAAGAAGTGATAAGAGACAGGAAAGAAAGATTGCAGATTAAAGGAGATCAGGAGGGCAGGGGTGAGTGCTAAGGTGCAGGATTAGAGTGGTCAGGGCTGGACTCACTGAGAACAAAGGTTTAAAGCAAAGACTGTCAGGGCAGCAGGACTGAGCCCAGAAGCTGTCATTAGGGTGTCTGTTCTAGGCCAAGGGAAAGCAAAGGCCTTAAGGCACAAGACCACTTGATGGGTTCAAGGAACAGCATGGAGGCCGTGAGGCTGGAAGGGAGTGAGGGAAGAGAAACAGAACAGGGTGTTGGAGGAGAGGGAGGTGCAAATAGATCAGGAAGGGCTTGGTCAATATTTCTATTTTACTGTGAGTAAACAGGAGCCAGGGCAAGGTTTTAAGCAGAGGAGTGAGAGGAAATGACTTCTTTTAGAATGCTCACTCAGGCTGCTGTGCTGCGAGCAGGCTGATGAAGGAAAGGGCAGGAGCAGAGAGATCTTCATAAGGTTCTTGCAATAAGAAGAGAGACGAGAGTGGCTCTGACCAGGATGGTAGCAGTAGAGGTAGTGAGAGGGATCTAGGGTGATAGCAGGTTCTAAAAAAAAGGAAGGAAAACAGTTCAGGAGCTGCCACAGACGAGTTGTACCTATAAAGAACAATTTCACACATTCCTTTTTTCATCAAGGAAACAAAATAGAGGTGCCTGGGTAGCTCAGTGGTTGAGCGTCTGCCTTTGGCTCAGGTCATGGTCCCGGGGTCCTAGGATGGTGTCCTGCATCAGGCTCTCCTCAGGGAGCCTCCTTCTCCCTCTGCCTGTGTCTCTGCCTCTTTCTGTGTGTCTCTCACGAATAAACAAAATCTTTAAAAAAAAAAAAAAAAAAAAAAACGAAAAGAAAGGAAACGAAATAAACCACTGTGTGTTTATATTGTTTAAACTGAATGCTGTTGCTTCCATAATTTTTCAAAATGACTGACAGCATTTGATGTAAAGAGGAGAGGAGTTTGCTCTGGCAACTATTGTAAAACAGCAGAGTAATTTCTCTTACAACCTAATACACCGATGTTATTATGTGTTTGGATGGCAGTGATTGCGTTAGTCTACAAAGTAAATTGACTTAAAAATAAAGGGGAAGCTCATTTGAAGGTAAAAGACTATTTGGGGGCAAAGGTAAATGGGAAATATAAAACAAGTGTCCACTTATGCATACACAAAATGATGTTTCTGTTTTATCTTGACCAAATATTGAATATCATGGACTGTCTGTGACCGAGACACATGCAGTGCTGTTGGGTCTTCTCTTCCGAAATGGAATCCAACCAATCCTCTGCCCCCTGGATCAACCACCACCATGTCTGCTGGGTCCCGGGAGGGTGGACCTAGTTTCGGCTTCCCACCCCGTCCACATGCCTCAAACCTCTGCAGCGAGATGTCCTGGTAGTGCTGCAGGGCAGGGCCTCACTCAGATCTGCAGAATCACAACAAATATTTATCGGGGGACAGATATTAGGCCAATCCTCTCCAACACCCAGACCCCTTCAGAGGGGATCTCTTCTCCTGCCAGCGATCCTGAGCAAGGGCAGTCGTTCCATGGATGGTAACTGAGTTCCAGGCACTATGCTGGGTACTGAGCGTACCACTCAGGGAGCATTTGTGGCTGCTGGCAGGTTAGAAAATGCATTTCTCTCATTCAACCATCTGTCTCTGTAAATTCTGCCTCCATCTGGAAGTCTGTCCTCCGGACAGGAACACTCCAAGCCCGTGTTTATTCCTGTGTCCGCATATCAGCCCTTTCTGTATTTGTAGATATGATCTTCCTTACGAATGGACCATGCTTCTTGAAACTTGCACCACCCTGGGACAGCTCCTAGAATCATCCAGAAAGACAGAACCAAAGGTGGCTCAGCTGGGCATTAGCCCCCACACCGTTCTACGTCTCCTAAGGGATCCCTGTCGGAAGGCACACATCCGTCTTGACCCCTCTGCCACCATGCCTCCCCACCCCCAATTTTCCTCCAATGGCCCATCTCTAGCCTGGTCATGTTGCCTAGACTTCTGTGCTGCCTATGCCAGGTTCCTCATTTTAACTTCTGATTGTTTAGGGTATTAGCAAAACTCCTCCCCAAGTGACTCAATTAATTATTTGGACAGAGAGTTAGCTTTGGGACCTCTCTGCTGCCTTCGGAGACCCCCACTCCAAGCCAAGGCATGTCCCAGCAGGGTCAGACCTCTCAACCCCATTGTCCTCTGTTGGTCTGGGTGTCACACCCTGTGGATGGGCTCTGCACAACTCCTGCCAGCACCATCCCTTCCCCACCCAGTATAACCAAGCCCTCGGCAGGTAGAGTAGTACAGCCCTGGACCGTGCTGTTCATGCCTCCAGAGCTGCTCACATGGCTGCTGTGCCCATGAGGAGTCTTAATTAAAGGCAACAGAGCAAAAGACAGTGTGGCCCAGCCTACTTCCTAACAGGCTATCCTTGCTCCTGTCATTTAAAATGGAAGATATCCTGACTCCAGATATCAACCCCCATGCCTCTGAGCCTGACCACACTAGGGCCTACACTGTCAGGAGGTGGGGGTAGGACTTAATGTCATGCCCACAGCCAGAGAATAATCTCACTTGGCTTTAAAGGGGCTGCTGTGTGGCTGTGGGCAAATCAGAGAGTCTAGGACATAAAAACTCTGTTCCAACAAAGGTCAGCTTTGGGAGCAGTCCTGCCTGCTGGGATTCCTCAGCTCTGTTTGTTTAGCAACCGTCTGTCCAGCTTCCCTTAGCCAGGATCCTATCTGCCAGTTCTGGTTATAAGAAGAATTGCCAGGGCCTTTCAGACTTGAGGAGTACAGTTAGAGGGACTTCCTGCAGAGCCTGTGAGGCAGGTGGTAAGAAGCCTGTGTCACTTGGAACCTGAAGGCACTCGGACTCTGCTGCTGCACCTTCTTCATCCTGACCAGCTGGTCTGAGGCTGTCCGATGTGGCCAGGAAGGTCATGTATCTGTTTACGGAACCTGGGCAGGATGGGCTCACACATGGCCATGGCCAGAGGAAAAGGAGACCCAGAGCAGGAGAGAGAGGATGTGCAAATCTAGAAGAATCAAGCAAGGAAGCAAGCAAGGAAGGAAGACAGAAAAAGAGAAGAAAGAGAAAGAAAAGGCAAGAAAAGAAAGAAGGGGGGAGGGAGGAAGGTGTGAAGAAAGGGAGGGAGGAAGGGAATACAACAAGATGGGGATGATTCAAGAGATCTTGTCTCACATTGAGCTACTAATTAATATCCTACTGGTGTCTTTTGTTATATTAAAACAAACATGCTTTCTACCTTTTAAAACAAAACCTATTCTCCATTTCTAGTTGCTCTGGATTTGACATTTTGAGCAAAGAAAAAAGATAAACTACCCCTTTCAGATGACCTTATCACAGATCAGAAGGCAGATAATGAGATTCGTGTGCTTTTTCTTGTAAAAATACTTTGAATCTTGAATAAAATGTGTTAAAAGCAGAAATAAGCACATTGCCCATCTGCACTCAGGAAATAGCTGATTTCTTCACGAAGAGCCTAGATTGTAGTCAAGGCACTGATTTCTGTCCCATGATTTGGGATTGCCATTCTGCTACTGAGCCATTTAATCTTATCAATAATTGGAGAAAATTTATTTTATCCAAGTGGAATGAAGCAGGGGTGGAGAATATAGCCAGGAAGTGTCTAGAGACATTCAACAGTGAACTTCAAAGTCACCTTGACCACGATTTTCTAGTGTCTTTTATTTACCTTAATACAGAAATCGGGGGGGGGGGGGGTGTACAGGTGGCAGGTGGCATTCTCTAGATTTCCTTAAAGGAAAAGCAAAATTAGTAATCTGAACAGTTCAAGTATGTCATCATGGCACTGATAATGGTGAATATATCCAATGTGAATGTTTGCAGGCCAAAATAAGTCAATTCTATTCTGAATGGGCCAAAGTTAATTCACTCTGCTTTACCCAGACACACTCAAGTATGAAACAAGGACTCTAGGGCCTGGGGGTGAGGGTGGCCTTCCCAGCCACCAGCTTCCTCCCATGAATGACACCCAGTGGTCATCAAAGAACTGCTTTCTAGAGGATGGTGGTAACCCAGACAGCAGCAAACAAAAGGACTCTCCGTGAAATCCGCCATCACTTTGTGAAGTCAGCAGTCACCTTTGTTAATGATTAGCCAACACAAGTTTAAGGTTCCCTATGAAGCTGTACCTGGAAAGCACTAGCACACCCCAAACCTACACCAGCAGACTGAGCTGAAAGTCACTGTCATTGGAAAGCAGGCTTGTTTTATTAAAAGTCAGAGAATTTTTTTAAAAAGAGCTACCTGAACAGTACAAAGTAAAGAGCCCTGTGCAAAAAGCTGTCCCCTGTCATTTGATACCCCAAGTTCACCATTAAAAGTGTATTTCTTTAAAGGACAATGGCACAGGAGCAAGCGCACTGGATCCAGAGTCAGATACCAAGATTTTAAAAGTCAGGCACTGCAGGCAAGTCCTCACACCCAAGGGCTGAGGGGCCGAGGGGCCGCAGTTTCCTTCTATGCAAAGTAGTGCTAATCAAACCTCCTCCACCAGCTTCTGAGGGTTGTTTTTCATGCCCATCTAGGTCTCTCTCTATCCCATATCGTAACCGTGCTTCCTGCCCACCACCCTTAGAGCATCTTCCTGAGCCACTCTGTGTTTATTCCTTTCTAAAATTATCATTTTCTGTGAAGCATCTGTTGCAGCCAGCAGTATGTCAATTGTCTGGAATCTCTTGCTTGTCACCGTGTGGGGTTTCTCCAAATCACATGTCTCAACTTCTCTGAACATTTCATGTGACAACCAATGGAAGAGTTTCTGTTGGCCTTTCTGAGCCACTCGGTTGCTTTGTTGTTCACTCAGGGCCTTTAAGAGAGACCTCTTTGGCCAAAGGAAAAACAGGTGGTGTGAGCCTAATCATCACCCTGCGGTCCTCCTTTTCTCATTTCCTTTTTTTTTTTTTTTTGGCTTTCTAGTCATGCTTTATTTGCATTTCTAGCCCACCATTCGAAGGAGTTGCCATTTCTGCTCTGTCACACCCAGTCTTGGCACTTCCTTTCCCAAGGCAGCTGCTTGAATGGAAATACTGTGGGCTTTCTAGTGCTGCTGACAGCGGTTCTAATCCTGGCTCTGGTATTTACCAACTAAGTGATTAACGGTGACTTCTCTGCATTTCTACCTCTTCATCTGTGTAAACGGAAATCATGCCTATCTATTTCAAGGGGTTCTTGGGTGATAAGAGATTATATATATATGCAGCTGAGTCTTCAACATGATCAGTAAATATTAATTTCCTTACTCCTTTGTAAATGCTTTCTTCTTTTTATTCTTTGCTGTGTCTTACTTTCATTCTGAGATTCTTTAACACCAAAGTTCTTTGTACCTTTGCTTCCCAATCTTTTTGCTATCTTCCTCACTTCCTCAGCCCTTTGGGCACTGTTGCTCAATGGTTAAACACATGAGTTTTTGTCTCAAAGAGCCCTAGATGCACGTCAGCTCCCCTTCCTCCCAGCCCCATCACCGCAAAGTTACCCACTTACCCCGTTAAATGTGGCCAACCATAAGGCTCATTTCAGAGGTTGTGATTCCAAGTGACGGTAGATGTAAAAAGCTTGCCATTGTGGGCTTCATGGGTGGTAGAGAGTCACTAATGTTAGCTTTATTCTTTCTCCCCCTGATTCATTATTAAATCTTACTTTCTCCTTTGCATTCATCATGAATGATTTGCCTTCATGTTCTTCTAACCTCAAATTTCCTCCTTCAGATTAACTCTTCCTCCTTCTGCCAAATTACTCTTTCGCCTACACACATATTACAAAACCATTCGAGGGGCATCAGTCTATTATTGTGCCAGAGGACACTTTCTTAAATGGATCTTTATTCCTTTTGAGGTCTTAAAGTTGTATCCTTTAGCCATTTAAGGATAAGCCTGGGTCATTTTTATTGTTGAAGGCTTAGCTCTCATTTTTTATCTCTGCCCACAACACAATCCCACCCCCTCTATTTCAGATACCTGCTTCCATCCCTTTCATCTATGATTCTCTCTTTTATGTTCACTACTTCTTTAATTTTCACCGCTTATTTAACAATTCACCTTTCCCTGATCAATCCAGACCAGTAACTCTAATGCATGATTCACGCTCTAATATATGATCTACCCAATATAAGAAGAAACAGATGCTACTCAGTGGCCTTGCTTTAAACAATGAATACACTAGTCATTAGTTTAAAATCAGCCAACTGCCAAGTTCTTCTAATTCAATGGTCTTTAAAAGAAGGTTTTGCTTTTTTTCCCCCTTCCTCTAAAAAGGAGATATTTAGTGAAGAGTAGAGATTTTCTGGTAGTTTGACAGAGATCCAGATATCTCTCCCAATAAAATTCTCCATCTATCCTGGGCTCCATAAATTGTTTTCTTCCTCACTATACACCTAGCATCACTGTGCCCCAGCCTCTAGACCCAACCCCACTTCTTCCTAACACAGTTCTGGCCCAAGACCAGCAATGAATCTGTTACCAGACCCAATCCTACTCTGAGGTAGACATAGCTCTGCCCCTTAATCTGCTTGCTGATAATATGCAAACAAAGAGCACTCTGCAAGATTCGTATCTACAGCTTCCAGTAATTTAACTCATAGTAAGTACCACGTTCTGAGCTAAAAATACATATCCTAACTAAGTTAATCTTCATAGGCATCATTTTTTATTTCTATCTTACAGATGGAAAACCCAGAGAGGTTAAGTAGCTATCTTAAGGTTATTTAATTAGTCATTTAACTTGTGTCAGGACCTGAAGCCAGGTCTGTCTGACCTCTTTTTGGTCAGCGCTTCCTTGAGGGATTGTGAAGAAAGAAAGGGAGATAATTTAGAATTTCTGGCCTATAGAACCCTGCAGAAATTCACCAAGGCCGTGCTTTCTAGGATTCCAGATGTCTAATTTGCTATTTTTCTGAATATGAGAATCCTTCTTTCATCTATAGGCATTATTCAATGCTAGGCTTTGTGTATAAACTCACACACAATGCTTAAAAAAACAAAACAAAACAAAATAAAACAAAACAAAACAAAAAAGACAGGCAGTCTGTCCTCTAAAAGCCCGTAGCAGAGGAAGGGGTTGATTTTCCAGATCAACAGAGGGTGAGCTGCAGAAAATCTTCATGAGCCTTTCCATCTTTTGACATATCAGGGATCAAAATGAAAAGTGAAGTGTATGGGAATGGGCCTTTCTAAATCATCTTCTTGAACAACTGCTCGGGTTTAAAATACGTGAACTCAAGATAAGGTCTTACCTAGATGATATATCTCCTCTAAATACAACCACTAAAAAAGCGAAGGTTGTAAGTCTTCCTGAGACTCCTTTAAATTCTTCCACTAAAGGTAATCATTATGGAGCCTCTTCATTAAGGAGAACAAAGATGTCCTGAGGCATTGGACTCCTAAGCATCAGGCTGCTTCAGAAATCCCAAGCTCATGTTCTGTGCCCGGGCTCATTCATCACTATGAGTATAAACTACCAGTTCTCACAACTTAGACTTCACTGTGGAAGCTGAGTTTAGTCACGATATTACTGACCATTGAGGCTACTGGGCCATCAGCTACTTGGCACTCAGGAAGGATCGATATTCAGTATGTTGCAGGAGTCAAGGAATTCTACTTACGTACGTGAAAGACTGCATTTTTATAATCCTGCCAATTACAAGCCTCTTTGATATTTTTTTCTGAAAATAAATCGAGGCTCAGAATGGGGTCACTATTGGTTCTTGTGTTTATTCACTTATACACACATTCATTCGAAAAATGCCAGGCACTATTCTAGGTGATGGAACAGAGCAATGTGCAAGGCATTCAAGTTCACTGTTCTCCAGGAAGGGAAACAGAAAATAAATACACAAACAAATAATAAACGCACAAAGTATTTTTAGGCAGTGATGAGCTCTTAGACCATTTCAATAATAATAATAACAATGATAATAATATCAGCACTAAACTTACATAGTGTTTAATATGATCCAGGTAATGTTCAGAATAGTTTACATATATTCACTCATTTGATTTTCACAACCCTATGAGGAAAGTATTACAGTTACTTCCATTTAACAAATGATAAAACTGAGGCATAAAAAAGGCTAAGTAATTTGCCTGAATTTGTGGAAACAAGGTGGTGATGTGGGCAGTAGGGACTACTTTAGATTTAAAAAAAAAAAAAAAAAAGCCAAGAAAGACTCTCCTAGATCATTGTGTCCGTCAGAGTTCTCCAAAGAAACAGAACCAATAGGGAGGATGATAGATGATATAAGATGATAGATGATCGATAGATAGATAGATAGATAGAAGATAGTAGATAAGGAGAGAGAGAGAGATTTATGATAAAGTTTTGGCTCATGCAATTATGAAGGCTGAGAAAACTCATAATCTGCCATCTGCAAGCCAGAGACCCTGAAGAGTCAGTGGTATGTCAAAGACCTGACAGCCAGAGAACCAGCTGAAGTCTGAAGGCCTGAGAATCAGGAGCCAAAAACAGGAGAAGAATTGATATCCCAGCTCCAGCAACTCCAAAGATGGAATTCCCCTGGCTTTTTGTCCCATTTAGGTCCTGAAAGGATTGAATGATGCCCACTCACATTGGGGAGGACCATCTGCTTCATTCAGTCAACCAATTCAAATGGAAATTTATTTTGAAAACACCTTCATAGACACACCCAGAAAGAATGTCTAACTAGATATCTGGGCAGCCCAAGGCCCAGTCAAGTTTACAAATAAAATTATCTATCACAAGTCCACTTCTTGTCAAACTGGCAGCATCTCCTTAAAACATAGTTAATTTGCAAATAAAGGAAATATGGGGTGCATGGGTGGCTCAGGCAGTTAAGCATCTGCCTTCAGCTCAGGTTATCATCCCATAGTCCTGCAATCAAGCCCCGCATTGGGCTTCCTGCTCAGTGAGGAGTCTTCTACTCTCACTCCCTTTGCTCCTCCTCTAGCTCCTGCTCCCTCTCAAATAAATAAAGTCTTTAAAAAAAAAGAAGAAGAAAAGAAGAAGGTTATAATTCCCTATCATGATATAACTATCCTACATGCCTACAACTGAAAACACTTTAATCTCTTTCCCAGAGGAGGAGTAAAGTCCTTGAGTGATGTTATTCTTCTCCTTGTTATCTCTGTAACTTAAATAATGATATAAACTTAATAATACTTAAATACTATGATATAATATAAATACATCTTATGTTACATTATGAAAGATTAAGAGGAAAGAAAAGAAGGTATTTGATACATGCACACAAATGTATTCGTAACAAATTAAGAAAGAAATGCTCATTATAATAAAAGTCTTCATTCCTGTGACTGGTCACATGGTTGTGGCTGGTAACATTCAGTCCATAGCATTCTTCAAGGGAACTCAGCCTCTCCTTCATGCAAAGGCTTTGGCTCAAGTCTGGGAATTAAGGGGCCATGACTCTGTTTTTATGGTTCAAGTTAGACTTTGGTTCACTTGACCTAGAGCTTTTCTGCTTATACAGATCAAGTAAGAATTTATCAGGATTTCTATCTACTTGATTTCTAGGAATACTACGACCAGCTAGTAAACTCCATAGGTCTGCATGAGTCAGACTATTCTGATTGCTGCTTTCATTGTGCTATTACAGTAAGCACGCTCACCTTGCCATTGCTGTTGAGAGCCACCACCTGCCCCCAGCCACCCTGGCATCCAATTACTCCCATCATATTAGGTTTCTCAATTCTGTGGCTGCAGTTCCCACTGTGAGGTCTGACCTGCAGGGAACAATTACAGAGTTCTTGAAGGATATCAGGGCCCCCCTCACAAACGTATTTTTCACAGGATTAAGGGAGAGAAGGTCTTCTGGACCCTCCCAATATGGGAAAAGAGCTCTTAAATGGCAAATAGCAAATACACTTGAACATTCCAACCTCCCGAAGCCTTTCCATCCCTCTCTCTACATTAAACCAAGGCAGGTTGGGCAATTTCAATTCACTCACTGCGGGCCACCTTTTGAACTAACCAAACAAATTGTTAGAGCCCTTTCTAACTCCCTGGGCTACAACATGAAACACAGAATCTCTGTTAGTAAGCCCACATCAATCAATCCAGCTTGATCCAACCTTATTTTCCCTTCTCCACAATTCCAAGCTCTTAGTATCCATTCACACAGATGATCCCTGGATTTCTGTCTGTATAAATTAGAAAACTCAAATAGTTATTTTGAATAGTAGAGTACTTCCTTATGGGTCTCACTTTGTACCTTGTCTTTAGGACCCTGCTGGGACTTAAGTCTAATTATAGGTTTAGAAACAAAAAGGAATGGTGAGAGTGTGTCCTAAGGAGAAGCAGCACTGTCTTCCGTGACAACTGCTTCAGGAAAGGCCATTACAGTTTCTCAGGCATTACACAATTAATCCCCTCATCTTGACAGTGGAAAGGCCAGTACCACTGGCAGTAGGATGTTGTTACCACTTGGGGTGAACAGGCCATTGCTGCTGGGAGCAAGAAAGTTACTTCCAGTGGGGTGGGGAGACCACTTGCATTCAGGGTAAGGAGATCTCTTACACTAGTAGAGAGGACTCATCAGAATTTAGGGCTTAATGTCCCCAACTTCATCAGGGTCTTCCCACATGTGGGAACTTACAGGTTCTCACTATTTCCTAATCAATACCCTCAGTTTGAATAGCTTGCAAAGGTGGGAGTTCAACATGCATTGTAATTGAGCTACTCACAGGATGAGATTCTGCATTGGATTTTCAGTAATCTCAGCCCTACATCTATTGGAAATAAGGGTCTCCTTCTGGACTCCAACAGAAACCTTCAGGTCATTTGTACAATGCTTGAGCTGGGACTTCAAATCTTTGAGCTCATCCTCTTCTTTTACTACTTTGTTCAGAGACTTTGGGAGCCGCCAACCAATGTCATAATATTCATTAGTTTTCCAAAAATGTTAAAAAGTGTCATATACATAGTCATTCAACCACTTGCTTCTTACAAGTGGTTGATTAGGAGTATCCAAAGCAGATATTTTGCATATCTCTATTACAAGTTCACTCCATGAACTATCAGTGCTCTCTTTACCACCAGAAATAAAGTCATTAGGGTCATTAAATCTAAACAGATTAGAAAGCCAATTCAACCCTCTTTGCCTTTTTGCTTCATTTAGGCCATCAATAGATTGAATAATGCCTACTCACATTGGGGAAGGCAATCTGCTTCAACCAATTCAAAAGCTAATCTCTTTGGAAACACCCCTAGATACACGCCCAGGAATAATATTTAACCAGATATCTAGGCATCCGATGGTCCAGTCAAGTTGACACATAAAATTAACCACCATAGGGATATTTCACTAAAACCTAATGAGAAGGAGACAGCCCTAGAATGTTGTGAGGGAAGAGCATTCCTAGAAAAGGGAATAAGCGCCAATACCCTGAGATTACTACAAAGTAGCTATG
The DNA here is from genome assembly GCF_053574225.1 of Canis aureus. Taxonomy (NCBI): domain Eukaryota; kingdom Metazoa; phylum Chordata; class Mammalia; order Carnivora; family Canidae; genus Canis; species Canis aureus. The sequence goes on from NC_135635.1 coordinate 21,735,200, forward strand.
TTTTAGAAAAAGAAAGAAAGCCAGTGTGGCTGCAGTGTAGTACTTGAGCAGGACAATGGGTAAGACGAAGCTGTAAGGGAGGCTTTAGATGATATATGGCCTTATTGGGCATGCTAAAAGCTTGAGTTTTCTTCAAAGGACAATGGGAAAATGTTGAAGTTTAGGATGGGAACTGGTGTGATGCGATACACATTTTAAAAATATGACTCTGCGGGCACCTGGGTGGCTCAGTTGGTTAAGTTTCTGCCTTTGGCTCAGGGCATGATCTCAGGGTCCTGGGATAGAGCCCTACATCTGGCTTCCTGCTCAGGAGGGAGTCCACTCCTCCCTCTGCTCCTCCCCCCTGCTTGTGTTCTCTCTCAAATAAATAAAATATTTTTTAAAATAAAAAAAGTTAAAAACAATAGGACTCTGGCTTCTGTACAGAGAACAGACTATAGACACAGTAGTAGTGGAGCCAAAGGGAGCAGTTAGAAAGATGGTGCAGGTACACAGGTGAAAGGCAATGTGATGAGAAGCCTGATGGTAGTACGGAAGTGAGCGATTCAAGATATGTTTTACAGGTAGAGTCAACCTAATTTGCTATTGGATTGAAGGGGAGTGATAAGGGAATTAAAGAGATCATTTACGATTACTATGGTTTTGGTCTGACATAGTGACTTGTAAGAGTTGATTGCTAAAGTTTTAGGAAACTTGCAAGCCAGCTGTCAAACACAACCATTATTAACAATGAAATTATGTTAATTTATAATTAAATAAATTACATTAAAAACAAAGTTAATCCTCAAAACTCATCACTTCCTAATTATTTTTACTACATGTTTACTATTATTTACAATCTGGAAGTTATTTACGGCTATGTCTCCATTGGAAATATTACATAATGAAGAGCTGTTGCACATCTTTTCTACATTCGGTGACATCACACTGGTAGCTTGAAATCAGCCATGGTAGAAGTATTTACACCACGGAGATTGCAAATGCTACACTCAGGGCTTGACTTATTGTTTGGTTGACTGTCTAGACTTAAGAAAATGATGAGGGAAATGCTAATAATGCAGATTAGATGGAAAAGCGTGTTGTGTCTGTAGATGGCTGAATTATGAGTAGCACAAAATATTGAGAACATTGTTTGCAGCATTCGAAAGTATTATCTGATGCAGCGCCTTTTCCCCTTCTCTCTTTCTTTCAGTCTAGAAACTAAGCATTACCCAAAAGCAGTGGCTAAATTGCTGCACTGGATGAGAAAAAAAAAAAAGCCAGCTTCTTGCTTTGTTTTATTTTCATTTTCTACCAGGCAGGGGGGCACATAAGGAAGATTAATTGGATCAGGTACAGACAGAATTTTTGAAAATATTAACTTTCTGTATATATGAGTATAATATGTTAGTTGAATTTGCAGCCATACTACGAGCAACCTATAATAGATCCCCTTGGATGAGAGGGACCCCTTAAGCGTGCTGCAGGCTGGCTCTTGTCATGCTTAGAGAAGTTATTTCTCTGTGAGAGCTGAACTGCAAGCTCTAAGAGGGCAAGGAGCTTTGTCTGCTTGTTCACTGATGAGCCCTGAGAACTTTCGACACTGCCTGACACACACTAAGCATTCAATAAGCATGTGGTGAACAAATAAATGCTTTTTTAAAAATTGTGATAGTGAAACATTTATATGAAAAAGTGCCTCTAAACAGAAGCTTTGAGACCTAGTTGAGATGTTAAGAAGCAGTCATGCTGGGTACCAAGCAAGAGAAAAATTAACACAATGTATGTGGCTATTTTTCATGATTGAGAAGAGCTCTAAAGGGGGAGTAAGGGATGCCTGGGCGGCTCAGTGGTTGAGTGTCTGCCTTTGGCTCAGGTCCCAATCCCGGAATCCTGGGATCAAGTCCCACAGGGAGCCTGCTTCTCTCTCTGCCTATGTCTCTACCTCTCTCTGTGTGTCCCTTATGAATAAATAAATAAAATATTAAAAAAAATAAAAGGGAAATAACATTAGTCCTAATCTTAAATATCCCAGAATGAACTTTATTCCCTTTACTTCTCTTCCTTGCTCTCTTCTAGCATCTCCAAACAGATTCAGTAATGTTTGATGATTTTCCTTGGGTATTTTAACAAAAGCTGATCTCATACTGGCATGATAGCATGATTATTTTCCCAAAAAACCCGTTCAAAGGACTAACAGTGCACTTCAGAGTGCTCTGAGAGAAAGAACGGTCATGGAGATTTTTTAAATATATACTAGCTCCTTTATTTCAGAGTCCCACCTGAAAATCCCACAAAGATTTGGCTTTCTAGTGCCTAAAAAGCAATGTAGAAATTTTTCTGTATCCTAAAAAATTCTGGAAATGATTGTTACAACAAATCATTTCTCAACCATTGTTCACACTGGCCAATGAATAGCATTCTTGGGTTCTCTAGTGAGCAGAGCCAAACAAGTGACTTCAGACTTTAAAATCCCAGGAGTGATTTTGGCCTGGCTCTGACTTTCCCAGAGGCAAAATTATCCTCATGCTGAATACATCACAAGTCCCAATGATGACTGTCTGTTCCTAGGTTTTAAGAAGGTTCTAAAAAAACAAAAGCCTTACTTCTCCTTCCAAAATCTACTAGCACTCACAGCACTGGGCTTTATGCGCATTTATTACAAAGTATTCTCAGCTCTGGGGTCTCAAGGGTCTCCCTTAATGTATTTTTTAGTAGGTAAGTACATTCATTATAATGATGCAGATGACTGTCCAAATTAAAAATGTACAAGGATTTGCACAAAAAGGAAAAATAGGACTTTACACTTGGCTTTTATTTTTAAAGACACTTGTAAACAACCTTTTTTGAAGATTATCTAAAGTATATGTATAGGATAAAGAAACAACTTAGTCATCTCTGGGAAAATAAAATCATTAGCCTAAGTGAAAAAAATAATAAACTAGTTTTATTGCTTTAGTGTATAAAACTATAACTGATAAATAGACTGACTTTAGTCTATTAAATGTGAGGATGCCATTCTGGGAGGGGAGGGGGTGTCACAGAGACATTGCCAAAAGTGTTCATTGAAATGTGTTGTTCAGTATTGGAATATTTAACTGTGTGATGTTGCTACAGCACTTGCGTGAAGTGTAATGTGTGTGAGTTGGGTAGGCAAAACAAAGCACCCCTGTGCTGCCCAGAGTCAAATCCAATTTTTGCTCTCTTCAAAGTACTGTCTTTCTTATGGCTAATACAAGTTTGGCCTTGAGCCCTTCCTGACACAATCAAGAGGCAGCTATAAACCATGGGTGCCCTAGGTTAAGACAGTGTTCAGTCGGCTGGAATTGTCTTTCAGTTTGAGACAGTACACCATATAGCATAGTTATGTGCCCATGTTTCTTCCAACATTTGAGAAGATGTGAGAAGTACTGACCTTGAGAATATATGTATCCAAATATAGAAGGGTTTAAATTTGAAAACCTCTTTTTAAAAACTTCAGTTGCAGGATGTATGGACTTGTGTGTATGTGCACACAAACACATTTGTGCATAGTTACATAATTACCTTTGGAGGAGGAGAAGGTACAGTAACTAATGGTTTATCACATTATTTAGTTAAAAAGATTACAACACGGGTGCCTGGGTGGCTCAGTGGGTTAAGCATCTGACTTCGTCTCAGGTCATGATCTTGGGGTCCTAGGATCCAGCACTGCCTCAGCTCTGCACTCAGTGGGGAGTCTGCTTCTCTCTCTTTCTCCACTCTACCCTGCCCCTCTCCCTCTGCCCCTTCCTCTCCCCCTGCTCATATGCACAGTCTCAAATAAATAAAATCTTTTTAAAAAGATTACAACATATGTCCCAGAATAATATTTCCAAAGTATTAATTTTGTTATCATTGCTGTTGTTGACTTGTTGCAGTCAGCAACATGTATCAAGGGTACAATTCATGTGCCAGACAAGTATGTTTACTGGCTTGTTTAATTCTCACGCAAAACTTACAAGCTGTATGTCATTATCAATAAGAGAGATGAGAAAAATGAGGCTAAGTGGGGTTAGGAAACTTGCCCAAGGTTAGAGTGAGACAAAGGTGAGGCTGGCTTAGAGTGTGGTGTCTGGACTCTGTACAGCCTATTTTTTATGCTAAAAGAAAATGAACTAAATATGGAAATCATTAGGAGCAAAATTTGATCTTTCTTTGATTATTTAAAAAAAAAATCCCTATTGTCACAATACCTCTGAATCACCAATTTGGTCACTATTTACCACCCGGCAGATGGATAGAAAATTCAAAGCATTAAGATTTCCAATCTTAAGAATTATGAATGAGTAAATGTGTATATATATATATATATATATATATATATATATATATATATATTTAATTTATTTATGATAGTCACACAGAGAGAGAGCGAGAGAGAGAGAGAGAGGGGCAGAGACACAGGCAGAGGGAGAAGCAGGCTCCACGCACCGGGAGCCCGACGTGGGATTTGATCCCGGGTCTCCAGGATCGCGACCTGGGCCAAAGGCAGGCACCAAACCGTTGCACCACCCAGGGATCCCATGAATGAGTAAATTTTTATTGGACATTTACAAACACAGATATACAAGCAAATAGACATAGGACTTTTGAGGTGGAATTTATTAAAAAAAAAACCTGCCTCACATCTCAATTTGCAAGTAGCTTTTACACATCAAGGGAGTAAACCTTGTATTCCTCAATTTATAGTAAGTACTTCTCCATGTAAAATAAATGTCCCAGAAGAAAAATCTACCATCACTTTAAAACCCAAGATGGCTTCACGTTTTTCTCATTGCAAGTTTTAAATAGGAGTAATGCTTGATGAAGAACAAAGAGAAATTCTGATTTAAAAAAATATCTAGGCATTTGCGTGGAGCACCCAGCAAGTCTGACTGTGAAATGAAATGAGATGAGAACTATAAGTGCATCAAGATTAGCCAGTAATGCTATCAGGCAGACATAGCATTTTGTCCACTGTGATTCCTATAAAATCCTTATTTATTTTTAAGACATTTCTGAATGGAAATGTCACACAGCACAACTGAGAGAATCTCATAATGATAAAGTAAGCTTTTTTCAAAAAGAAAAATTCACCATGTTACACTCTTTTGAGTTCATGCTTTCACTTGATGTTGACATAGTTTTAGAAAACCATGCTTGAAACAAGGTGAAATTGACTTAAAAATTATAGAATGTAAGACATCAAAATGTAAAACATTAAGTAGAGAAACTATAGCTTTCTCCAACACCTGAATTTTTCACTTACATCCAGTCTATAAAGTGGTCAATTTTTTATAAACACACAAGCCCACAGTGTTCATATTTATCTCGCAACATCAGTTCTAAAACATTCAACAGGATTATTCACTGCCTCGATTTCATTCAGATCAATTTAGGGTCTCCTCCCCATCAGTGCCCAGAACAAGAACATAAGCTAGTCAGCATCTCAACTTTATTCACTCCCTGACAGCATAACCCTAGGCCATTCCATCTAATTAGAATCTGGGGAAGAAGCCAGGTAACTCCAAAATAGCCTCAAGGTAGGGCTGAGGTACATCAAACAGGGACATACCTGACACTCAGTGAGTAAGAGGAAAGTGGCTGGAGAATGGAAAAATAACCTGGGCCGGATCACAGAGGTCCTTAAGAAGTGCATGGTGTTGATTTATGGGCTGTTACTCACATATAGATCTTTGAGTCCCTCTCTTGACAGAAATTCACATAATAGAATTCCAAACCATAAAATAAATGTACCAATTATCTTATATTCCCTTAGTCATTTATAGTTTATGAAAGTAAGAATTTGTTCCATTACATAAATATTAAGATGAATTCTAAAGTGTCAAAAAGTTCTCTCAGATACAATGTTTCTAAAAAGAAGATTCTATCAGTGAAAGACAGGTATGAACATGCACCCCACCCCCTCAGATACATTTTGAGAGCCTTGTGGTAGCCCTCAAACTACAGCAACTTAATCACCTACCCAGAGGGCCTCTGACTCTGCAAAACTTTACCTGATGATGGAAAGGGACAAATCACTGAGAAGCAAGCACTCACTGCCTTAACTGCCTTCCAGTGTCAGGCTTGCCAAGGAAGAACAGGAGAAAAAAAAGTGCTCTACCACTTTTGACTGTTTTTGGTCATGAAGAAGTTCATGATGTTGCATTAAGTATTTGAAGCACCTCCATGCCTTTTGGTCATGTGTAAATACTATTGCTTTATTTTTAGGCTCAGATATGGGTAGTTCCAGAAAATGGAATTATTCAAAACCCTTACCTCTACCTGTCCAGTTGTATTTACTAATTTCTTTACATGTGGAAGAGCATCCTTAGAGAGAAAGTTGAACACTACCTTAAATCTTTGTTCAAGATACATTAATCGCTGCTATCAGTCACTTTTTAGAACTTGGATAAACTTGCACTGCACATTAAAGTTTTATTCTAGTATGTTATTTAGACTTAGAGCTTATGAGTAGAAATATGTATTTTATTTTTTTACAAGAGAGCGTGAGAGAGAGAGGAGGTGGAGGGGGAGAGAGGGAAAGGGAGAGAGAGAATCTTAAGCAGATTCCATGCCCAGCATGTAGTCCATTATGCAGATGAATAAATCAACTGACCTCCAAGAATCGCTCCTGAGTGTTGCAATCCACCAGAAGAAATGTCCTTCACACCTCTTAAATGGAAACGGCCTCAAGAGAGGTCAAATTGAGGCTGAGGGGGCTCCAGGAACCCGTGAAGTTAGAGCTAAGAAGGAAGAGCGAAGGTACCTAGCACGATCACACATCCGCATATACAGTGGAAAGTGACATGCAAACCCATCCCGTCCCCGCGTACCCACCAACTAGTCTGTTCACTGGAGAAGCAGCAGTTAGAAGGAGCTAACTCCTGGCAAGAGAGAGAGCTGCAGACTCCTGGCAGGGGGGCGTGGGGCAGCATCTCAGTTTTGCTAACGTGGAGCGAGTACTCACCGCCGCAGGTATCAAGTCCAAGACTGTGGTGGTGGTGGCGCCGTTCCTGCCTCCTATGAGGAGTTTCATGAACATGCCCAGGACTGTGGGATCCACAGTAGGAAGTGAAAGCCAAGACGAGTCTTGGATACTTTTATAGGCATCCTGAGGACTCCCAGAATTCTCAGTGCACAGAGGCTCTGCACAAGACCAAACTTCCTGCTGTTTACTATGTGACAGCTCAGAGCCATCAAGGCGTGAATGCTAACGCCATGAGTGTAGTGGACACCACCGTTTTTCACCTGCTCTTTGCTACAGATCCCATCTCATCTCCAACTGTAAGAGCAGAGCTGGTACTGAGGCTAATGGGTCAGAGGTCCTTGCCAGTCCTTCGACGACACAGAAACTAATTAAGTGTTCCCAAAGGGGCCAGCCAGAGTTCTTTCCCAGCCTTTCTTGCACCGAAACTGGAAGGATTAACTTTCTTCTTTCTGGTTACAAATCTGAAGATGTGCCTTAAAGCTACAGCAGCCACTCCTCACCTCCCCTCCATCGCCCCCATGCACCTGAGTTTTAGTTTTGGGGAAGATATCAGTGGAAGAGAATGAAGCTAATTTGCAGAGAGAACTCGAGAGACGGAGAGAAGGAGGTCTGATGACGGTCACTTCCATAGTTGTGTCACCTAGCCCTCCCCTCAGTTTTGGTTACACAAACCAATAATCTCCTTCACTGCTTCAGCTAATTTGAATTTGGTTTCTGTCACTGGCAGTGGGGTGAGTCCTGAATAATACAGTGGTGTTATCTGGTGGGTGAAGTCTGAGATATTCTGATTACACAAATGTAGATGTGACAAGAATTTGACAGACATGTCAATTCTAGTTTTTCCTTAATAAACTGAAAAAAAAAAAAAGACTATCTACAATTCATTGAATATGGATTTGAGTTGTTGGTGTCTCACATTATTTGAATTCTTTTTTTTCTCTAATAATAGAGTAAGATAGTCAATGAGTTAAATTTCCTCTGTCATTAAATTAATTGAAATACTAGTTAAAAACATACCAATATGGTGCTATACAAGTGATTATATACTAACAAATTTATCATTTTGTTTAATAATCTGAAAAAATGAACTTAAAAATGAGTATTTGTTGTACTGAATTAGCACAGAGGAAAAATGACCACCATAATTTTTAATAGGAATTTAGACTATGAATAATATAATCAAAGACCTTAAAGATGTAAAGATTTAGTAGGCAATCAATTTAGCCTGTCAGACAATTGCCCCATTTTATAAAACTATTCCTTCAACAAATGTTTACGAAGCTCAGGATCTCTCTTAAAGGCTAGTGGTAAACAAAAACAGCAAAGCCTCTACCTTCTGGAGCTTGTATCTGCCCCATTGCAATAATTGCTACAAGTTGTATCCTATTCACTGCCTGCTTATGTCTTGTATTTGCTACAGAATAATGGGAAAAGCAAGCTCTGTTCTTGATAGGATGGCAGTCCAATAGGGACACTATTTATATGTTATATGTTACAATTTTAACAGGCCAGTGAGAACCAAGACCTTTCTCCACTTTGTTGTTAAACTGAGAAGATCCAGGAGGAACCGGGTATTACTACTCCAACCGCAGTAACAGTATCTCTCTCTAAAAGCTCGCCTACTTTGGGCACTAAACCCTCTTTTGGGTCTTTACCCCATTAGATCCACTTGTTTCTGCCTCAGATTATGATTGCCAAAATTTGGTTTTTGTGCTAGTATTCCACAGCAAAGCTCTGCATTCTAAATCTCTTACTAAGTGAATTGATCTTATTTTAGTACTTGTTTAAATCAGCAAGTGTTTATTTTAAGGTAAATCACAAAAATGCAACTATTTGTTTCACGTGCAAACATGTCATGTATTTATTTCTAACCATTCAAAATGCATACCTGATTATGGGCACCTAAATTACCAAAGTCCTTTTGCAGATCTCTGAAGTTGTCCCTCCTGCTCCTGACTTGCCTTGACACAGAGTTTTCTGTGTTGTCATCTGAAGGGCATGAGCTCTAGAGACAAGCTGCCCAGCTTTAAATTAGCCCTTTAGTGACTGTGTGATCTTGGGCAAGTTATTCAACTTCTCTGAAATTTCTATCCTCCATCTGTGAAATGGAAATAATAATAATGTCATGCCCATCGGTTATTGTAAAGATTACATGAAATCATATGTATAGAGAACTTGACAGAATGGCTGGAACAATAGCAAACATTCAATGAATAATTCTCTATTATGACTACATAGGAACTCATAGGAACTTTCCAAATAGTATTTGCTGGATTCAGTGGTCATATTCACTTGTCATAAAGGTATATGTGCAAGATATTCTACTGAGAGTTCCAAAAGAATGGAAACTGAGTCATAGTCTCTGCACTCAAGACATTTACAATATAGGAGTAAGATAATTAGACCAAAGTACAAAAAAAGTTTCCATGTGGCAATCACCATAAAATAGATACAAATAAGGTATGATACTGGTTCAATAAAAATCATTTGCATCCATTTGAGAGGACCTCAAAGAGGCCCTATTTAAAATGGATGCCAAATTGCAGGTGCAGATGAAGGAGCCAGGCATTTCCAGCCATAAGAGCAACATTCCTGATTCTTTTCCTTCCCTTCTACTTTTTCTTCATCCTATTCTTGGACTAATCTTCTATCCAATGTATAAAAATTGATATTCCTCAGGATTCCACCCTCAACCTTCCTTTAGTCTCTGTCTTTGGAACTATCTCAACCACTCACATCACATATGCCATTGACTCTCAAATGTCAATTTCTACTCTTGGTCTTTCCTCCAAGCTTCAGACCCAATTATCCAAGGGCTTCAGAGAGGTTTCTTTTACCCATGGCACTTCAAACATGTCATAGTAAAATTTGCCTCATCTCCTCCTCCTGTGTTCCCTGTTCTTCTTGGTGGTAGCACTCTCTGCTCACTCAAGCCAAAACCCAGGGAGTCATCCCTAATCCTTCTTCTCCTTCACTCCACACCACAAATTGCTCACCATTCCCATAGAATCTACCTCTAAGATATCCTCAGGTCTCTCCATTCATTTTCCATCTTTATTGCCACTGCCCTACAGTCTTTCATCTTGACAATGGCCATGTCCTCCCAATAGGTGACCTGCTCCAGCATCCCTCCCCTTCCATCTATTCTTAATAGTATCATCAGAATACATTTTCTACAATGCAAAACTGACACTGATTACAACGCCTCAAGGCCCCCTAACTGCCACCTAGACAAATTAAAAATCTCTTGGTAGGTCATGTCATGTCATCTGTAGTAAGGCATTTTCTCACCTTTCACTTTAGATTCCCAAGGTAACCACACCACCTGCAATTCCCATAATACCTTTCCTTTCACAGCTTTGTGCCCCTGCCCCTCCCACATCCTCTGCCCGACAATCCACCTGCTCCTTTTTACCTGGCTTTTGCTTTCCCATTTTCTCCTCAGGATTCTTCCCAGTAGTCATTCCTCTGGAAAGCCTGCCAAAGTGCTTTTCTCATGGGTGCCCATAACATCCCACAGGAACTGCTTTCACATTACACTGTTCTATCATCACGGCCTTTTTCATCTTCTCTCCCACAGAATGTGTGTATGCTGAGGCAAGTCACTATGTTTTCATTCATTTTTGTCAACAAATATTCATTGAGTGTTTACTGAGTGAACATGACAGACTGAGTCCCTGACTTCATGAAGTTTGTATTTTGATGGTACCTGTCTGGTGGGAAGGGGAAGTACAGAGACAATAAACTAATGATTAAGACAATTTCAGATCCCAATAAAAGCTAGTCAGAAGATAAAACACAGATTAAAAAGTGACGGGGGGATGTTGCTTTCTTGAGGAGTTTTCAGAAATCCAAAGGATGAGCAGCTAACTCTGAAGACCTTGGGAAGGAAGTTATAGGCCAGGAATAGCTGGTACAAAAGCCCTCAGGAAGGATCCACCTTGTTCTGCAGACAAATCAAGGGCATAGATACCCCGGGCACAGTGAACAAGGCAGAGGATGACAGGCAATGAGATCGTAGAGACTGACAGACACAGGCCTTGGAGGGCCTTGCAGACTATTGCATCGGTTTCCTATTGCAGCCATAACAAATTGTCACAGATTCAGTGGTTCCAACAGCACAAATGTATTATTTTACAGTTCTGTAAGTTAGAAGTCTGCAATGGGTCTCCCTGGGCTACAACCACAGTGTTGGCATGGCCACATTCCTTTCTGGAGGCCCTAGAGAAGAATCCATTCCCTTTCCCCAAGCCTTCTTTCTCCTTGGCTTTGCTCTCCTTCCTCAGTCTTCAGAACCAACAATGCTGCATCTCCCTCTAACTCACTCCAATCTCCTTCTTCCACTTTTAAGAACTCTTGCGATTATATTGGGACCACATGAATAACCTCCCCATCTCATAGCCCTTAATTTAGTCATGTCCTCAAAATTCCTTTTGTCATGTAAGGAAATCTTTATTCCAGGGATTAGGACATGGACATCTTTGGGGGCCCATTATTCTGCCTACCACAGACCTGGCAAGACTTTTGGACTTTATTCTAATTATAATAAATAATCACTGGAGGGATTTCAAAACAAACAACAAAGACATGAGCTGGATTATATTTTTAAGGGATCATTCTTCACACTGTGTGTAAGGTCTGTATGAGGAAAAGGAGAGGCAAGGAAACCAAGTAGGAGTTTCTCTCTAGTCCAAATGAGAGACAGTGGATTTGATGAGGATGATAGCAGTGAAGATGCTGAAAACTGTCCAGATTCAGGAAAGGTTTTGGTACAGGAGAGACAGAAATTGTTGATGGATTGGCTATAGAAAATATGAAAGAGAAGGACCAAAGGATAGGTCTTAAATTTGGGGATCAATTCACCAGTGTACGGTGGTGTTACTGACAGAACACAGTGAAGAATGGAGGAAAAGTGGATGGATCTAGGACAGAAGGTGAACATTGAAACGTGTCAAGCTGGAATAGCCATGTCAAGTTTAGGATAACTGTCAGATATCCAAGGGGAGTCATCAAGTAGGCTGTGGGATTTATGAGTCTGGAGCTTGCAGTAGAAAACAGAGGTGGAAACATAAATTCAGGAGTCATCAGCATAACAATGATATTAAAGTTGTGAACCTAGATGAGATCATCCAGGGGGAAAGAAGTTGATACAGAAGAGGGCAAGAGCACATCCTGGAAGACACAAATATTGACAGGCTTTATTCATATTTATAACCCTAGCACTTAGTCATGACACAGAGTGGCTTCTCAATAAATTGCTAATGAACACAGGACTAATTCTGGGACTAGCCATTATTAGCAATTAAGTTCTACAAACTTATCATTAAATAGATTAAGAACAAAGGTGGTTAATATGTAAAACTCATCACTTGTTAATTACTTTATACATATTATTATTATCTATGCTCATGAGGTTAGTTATGTCTCCTGTAGCTTATCAACTCCACTTTTAGTGCTGCTGTATTGCTGACTTACTGTTGGTTGTGGTTGAAGTATTTATGCCATGAAAATTGGCAAGTGCTACAAATTAGCTTGATTTATTATTTTGTCAATTGTTAGACTCAAGAAAGTAATAGAGAACACGTTAATCAGGTAGATTGGACTTAAAAGTATGTCATGTCTGTAGTCATTATATTGTGAATAGCACAAAAAATTAAGGAAATCTTTTTCTTATTTTTTTTAAGATTTTTTATTTATTTATTAGAGACAGAAAGAGAGAGAGAGGCAGAGGGAGAAGCAGGCTCCATGCAGGGAGCCCAACGTGGGACTTGATCCCGGGTTTCCAGGATCACGCCGTGGGCTGAAGGCGGTGCTAAACCACTAAGCCACTGGAGCTGCCCAAGGAAATCTTTTTCTATTACGTGAAAAGTATTCTATGATTTAGTGAAGAAGTTGCTCACATCAATGATGAATAAGTGAGGCTCTAACAATTGTCTTTATTGTTTCAATTTCACCTACCTCAACATAAACAAAAATAGCCAACATTCATGTCAGAATTATGCTTGTGAATTAAATTGCAACCATAGGTTGGCAGGGGATATAAGAATTTGGCAAAAATCAATAAAAGCATTAGGTGAGAATCAATTGGCTATATAGAATGTATAGGAGTAATGTATATTTTGTTATAATGTTTAAATGGGTGCTGTGCTACACATCCTTTATAATAGCAAAATGTATAATAAACTATACACATAAACACATTTACCCCAGAGGAACAGTTAAACAAACACTTGCCAGTAACCACTGCTTATATCTGAACCTGATAGACATATGATATGGAGTAGTAAATTACTGTATTACTAACTATTTATGGGAACTCATTAAATATTCATAGCAAATTCATGATCAGTATTTTAAATGTTGATAAGTTATGCATTTGGGTTCCAGTAAAATTAAAATGGATCTGTCAAATATCATAAAGCCTAGTGAAGTTGATGGCGATAGTTTCTCTTTATTTGCCTGAATTTATGTTTGATAATTGATACTTTTTTCTTCCTATACAGATGCTGAGCATCAGAGACTAGGAAAAGAACAAGCTAAAAATCTGTCTTGGCTTTCTTAAAAGAATTATCTGCTGATCAGCTAGTATTTGGACCCGATTAAAAGGCTTTCACTGTGCAATACGATCGCCGCTAACTACGTGTGTCTATTTAAACTTAAATTAGTTAAAATTAAATAAAATTAGAAATGTAGTGCCTTAATTAAACTAACCATATTTCAAGTGCTCAATAACCACACATGGCTAGCAGCTACCGTATTTAGACAGTTCAGATTATAGAACTTTTCCATCATCGCAAAAAATTCTGTTGGATAGCACCAATAGAAAATGCCTTCCACACAGAAGATGATTTATAATAATTAACTGAGTGATCAAAATTTACCCTATTTTTCTTAAAGTGAAAAGTTACAGAAATCAAAAATGTATTTTTCAGGAGAAAAGAAACCACCGATAATTGCATACTCGGATATATTTAGGTATTTAGTATTCAAGGAGGGGACTAGCATTTCTTGGGCGTCTCCTATGTGTCAGACATACTATTTGTCGCCCTCACAACAGATATATAATTTTCTCACCGAACAGGTGAGAATCCTGAGGATCGCAGAATTAATACCTTGCCTTTCTCAGTCAGGCAAACAGTCAGTGGCACAGTTTAACCGTGCCGTCAGAATTTCAGATGTTCTTTCTGCACTATGAACAAAGTCATCGATGGTGAATGGCAGTGTTCCATTTGTCTGGATATTGGGGAAGCCACTGAGTAGAGGCAATAAAGTAGAGGACTGTGGGCATTGACTCTGCTGCAGAGTGCCTGCTTGGAATCCTGGCCCTGCCACTTCCCAGCTGTGTGACATGGACAAATTACTTCCTCTTGTACCTCAGTTTCCTCCTTTTATGAAGGGTATTATCATAGTACCTAACTTAAAGAGTTTCAGGGGCAATTAAATGAATGAATATTTGTAAAACACTAAAACAGAGCAGAACATGGCACGGAGTAACTGCAATAAAAGTGCTTGCTGTTAGAATGGATGGCATAGAGGAGAAATAAGTCCATATATCTCCCACAGCCAGATAACAAAGTTTGAAACTTAATTTATCCATGCCATTCATTTAAAACCTGAATAAGGCTTTAACTTAGGACAAAACATGGGCTGACAATTTTTTTCCCCCATTCGTGCACAAGTGTGGAACTGTGTAACCTCTCTCTGTGTCTCTCATGAATAAATAAATAAAATATTTAAAATAAATAAATAAAACCATAAGGTTGTGGCTGGTATTGCCTATTTCCAACTAGCACATGAAACAAAACCATATCTCATTAATGGAAAATCACATTGACAGGTCTGGCCCTCTGTTTTATTATTATTATTCACCTATTAGCAAAGGATAATTGAAAGCAATAGGTTTGCCTCTTGACCTTACAACATGTTACTTAATCTATCAGTTATTTTCAAACCACATTCCATGATACCCCCAACTTTGACCAGGCAGCTCAGCTATCACTTACTGCTCACCTACTATGTCTCAGGTGCCCTCCACGCATTGTCACCAACCCAAACGGCAACCAGTCAGAGGTAGACACTACTGCCTTTGTGTTACATTTGCAAAAATTGACTCATTAATAACTTGCTCAGGGTCACACAGCTTTTCAGGGGAAAACAGCATTTGAACCTAGGTCTTCTTAATTCAAAACCAAGGCCCACACCACTCAGCCACTATAAGAAAGACCATGAAATAATATGAAAGGGGACAGAAATATGGGATGTATTTCATTACCTTCAGTATGTCTAAAGCAGAATTTCAAAAATATAATAAAAATAGGTTCTAGAAAAATCATTAGCATTGCTATCCAAAATCACAACAGACTTAAGAGTTTTATCTGCTGGGTCACCACCGACAATGCAGGACCGCTGAGCAGGTATCAACTTAGACCCAGACCTGCTGATGGCTTGCTACCACCAGAGCTATGTTCCATCAGCACAGTCTTATTTTGCAACCCCATGATCGGGAAAATCAACACTGTCTGTCTGAATACATGATTAGAAGAATGGGACCTCTGTTTTTGCAAGTCTTAAGTGCCAGGAGTAAATGCAAAGTTGGTTCGTGGATGAGCCTGGAAGTGGTCCTGCGCATACTCATCAGAGGCCTGCCTGACCAACCCGGAGAGAGCTCCCCCATCCCAGCAGGGTCCCATCTCAACCTGGCCTCTGCCTCTCCAGCCCTGCTCCAGCTCTCTTTTGTCTCCACTGACCTCTCCCCTCTTGTCTCCTCTGTGCCTACTAGTCTGGCATTCTGATGGATTGGCTTCGCTGGCTCTCAACCCTCCTACTTTGTTCCACAGTCTGAGGCTTGACTCCTACATCCTGGCAAGGGCTTGTTGCTTTCTGCACTCCTGGTAACCAAGCTCTTTGGCACTGCCCCAGGACCCCCTCCTGTGACCCACTCAGCTCAGCAGACCTGTAAATATGGCTTGTCATGCCAAACTCAGCATCCCCTCCCCACTTCTGGCCTCTGAGGGCCCTGCCCTGGATGTCACCTCACTGATCCATGGTCTCTGGAGCACCGGTGGAGTTCAGCTAGATCAGCTCCCGCCCCTAGAGTCTCTCCACCTTGCTCACGCACACTGTGAAAGGAAGTACAATTCTGAAAGAGAAACGCCAACGTACCGTGGCCATCAGGGAGCACCCTAGCAGAGTTTACTGCCTCCTGGGCACAGCCATGTCCACCCTGGCACAGTGACCAACAGCAGTTCCAGAGTTCTACCCCCAACAGAACTGCCTGCCATTCCACTGACGCCCATGCCAGCCTCCTGGGTTTCCTGCTACATCAGGAGTACTTTATGATCCTTCATGTTGTCTACTTGCTAGTCTTTGCATGCCTGGTAAGGCCAGGAAAGAAATTCACAGTGCCCTAAGTGGAGTGAGGGTGCTCCTACCCATAAGAGCCACATTAATATATGAACGTCCTCAGGGGAGGAAGGGACAGTAGGAGCCAACACTATATCCCCACCTGTAGAAGCTATGAGGACTCTTCTGACTGGGTTATGACTTGTCTGTCATTCAAGCCCTTTCCTCCAACAAGCCTTCAGTTCATAGATGACTCGGTGGCGCACCTGCAGGAGTCATTCAAAAAACAGCCGAGCATCTGTTCTGTGCTTAATGCTGTCCTGAGTACTGCAGACTCGTCAGTAAACAACTCAGGTGTCTGTCCCCAGGGGGCTTACAAACTAGTGGGGAATATAGTCATTGAAAAGTCTCATGAGTCTTTCCAACAATATAAGTGTTATGAAAGAGAATTATAAGGTTCAAAGGAGCTTACAGAAGGAGACAAATCTGCTCTAGGAACTCAGAGAAAGCTTCCTGGAGAAAGTGATACTTCTGATGGCTTGAAGGATTAGTGGGTGAAAGAGAGTTGAATGGGGTTGGAGATGTAGGAGGGGCGGGGAGAAGCACTGCAACCGGCTAGAACAGCATGAAGGAGGGGCCTGAAAGTAGAATACACTGAAAAATGAAAAACTGAAAGAAGGCTGGCATGTTGGAGCATAGAAAAGAAAGAGAAATGAGAGTTGAGACGGAAGATGATACAGGCAGAGGCCAAATCATACACAGTGTCTCTCAGGCTGCCGAAGAGTTTTTGTTTTTATTTAACCTCATGGGAATGGGAAACAAGGGGTTTTGATCAAGGGATGACATGGACAGAAAGATCGCTCTGGTCATAACGTAAGAGTGAATTCAGTGTGTAGTGGAGGGAGAAGGTGGGCATACACGGTGGATACGCAGTAGGAGATGCCTGCTGACAACACCAGTTCCACTGCCTTCTACACTTGGCTCTTGTCCCAGGTGAGGGACTTAGGAATGACATTTCCCACTATCCCTTGCCTGCAGGGTTCCAGCTCAGACTGTGCCCATCAGAGGCCTTTGTGCAAGATGCAGAAAGTAGAAAATGCGGAAAGCAAAAAAGACGCACCATGTTCCTTCAGTGCAGCTGTGTGCGGATGTGAGGTTTACAGAGGCTCCCAGGCAAGCTCCTGCAAGTCAGCCTTTCAGCAAGGCAGGCAGCTGAGCTCAGTGGCATCCAGGTTTCCCGGAACCTTCTGACTGCCAACATTTCCTGAAGGTCAGCAGCAGTTTTTATGCACTCTTGATTACTCCAACTTATGCATCCAAAGGTTATGCACACTTCTAATCCCTTCTGTTAAGTCTCTCCTACCTGAAATATCTAAAGCAGTTTTGGTTTTCCGTACTACACCCCAACTGCTAGGCAGTTAAGTTTTCTCAGTATTTGAGGGAGAGATTAGGAAGGCTTGTTCTAGAGTGTAGGCACTGAGGACAGGAAAGAAGATAGATTCAGTGTATGTTTAAGAAGTGGAGGGATCCCGGGGTGGCGCAGCGGTTTGGCGCCTGCCTTTGGCTCAGGGCGCGATCCTGGAGACCCGGGATCAAATCCCACATCGGGCTCCTGGTGCATGGAGCCTGCTTCTCCCTCTGCCTGTGTCTCTGCCTCTCTCTCTCTCTCTGTGACTATCATAAAATAAATAAAAATTAAAAAAAAAAGAAGTGGAATCTAAAAAATATAAATAAATAAAAATTAAAAAAATAAAATAAAAAATAATAAAAAAAAGAAGTGGAATCTATAGGACTTCATTAGTAATTAAATGGGAGGAGTAAGGGCGATGAAGAGGCCAAAAATGACTACTACGTTTTGGTTTTAAGGTCAGGCAATCCTGCTAAATTTGCCATCCGGTCCATAGAGCTGAAAAGGATGTTGACATTGCCCCAAACTGCCAGCCCAGACTGGTCTCTTTCCTGATGGAAGAGCAGAGGCCAAAAAAATGAACTAAGGAAGTTGACAGCATGATAGTGAAGAAGATATGCTCTTTTGCAGGATATGAAAATCTCTACCCTAGAGGTCATGAGCCACCATAATGAATTATCATGTTTTTCAAAACTGTTCTAGCCTGCTCGGGAGCAGAGAGAATCAGTTAAACCACACTGTGTCCAAATTTCAACCTGGGGCAAGGACCAAGCAACGGTGGTCAGAGTGAGGGCTGAGGGACTGGGATGGAGCAGGAGCTTCTTACCAGAGACCCCAGAGGGTGTGGAGCACCAACAAGGAAAACCAAATGTTAATCCACAGGGCGAAGTTTGGATTCAATTACCAAAGAGGAAAGTTCAAGCGCTAAGTCACACAGAGAGGTCACAATGCATGTCATTGGCAGAAGACCCAATCACAAACAGCAGATCAAGAGCATATAACATGAGGTTGTATATACTTGTAGAGGATGCTGTTGAAAGGGCTTTCCCACCGATATCAGGGAGGTAGGCCAGAGTGGCAGAGGGTAATGATGGTCTAGACAGCTTACCGGAGCAGGGCAGACAGCATTCGCCTTGCCCTTCTCTCCATCCAGGGATGTTTTGATTACCAGAGAACAAGGCTTACCCATAGGCTGAGGTCACTGATTATACTTTCTGGAATGATTTCTAAAGTGCATTACTAGAAAAGCATAGCTGTAAGTGTATCTCAAATGCACCAAAGACGAGGCTTCTGAGCACTGCCTTTGGAACATGAAACGGCTTTAGAATAACTACTCAGCTTTCTTAGTGATCTCTCCTCTTTGAGAAATTATGATCTGTTAGATTGTAAGGTCATTGAAGACAAGACTCAGTATTGAATCCCTACTATGCCCGGTGCACAGCATCTATCAGCACAATAAATATTCCAGGGGATGAACCACAGTTCTCATCCACATGTCTGTCTGTGGGGAGATCCACCCAGAATTCCAACTCATATGTCAGGACATCACTGCACAGGGTCGAGAATGCCTCATCCCACCACCTTCCTCAACTCTCAACAACTCTAACTGGCCTCTGGTGATGACTCTCATGACCTGGAGGGGCTTTACCAAGGCAGGTAGATGGCTTGGGTGGGGGGAATCCCCTCCAGGGTTTAGAGGAGAAGATGGCTGTTAGAACTCTAGACTCCAGCCAGTGACAACACCCAGCAGCTCACCTCAGGCCTTAGAATCCCCGTTGCCTGACATCACTATTTACTACATGGCAATGACAAATTACCTAAAGTTTCTAAACTTGAGTTTTCCCATCTACAAAGTGGACTTAGTGGTGCCTAGATCAAAGAGTTGAGAGAACTAAGTAAGGTTGGTAGGACAATTGCCTGAATATCTGTGCACACTAAGGTGCTCCAGAGACACATTCTCTTCTAGGGTTCAGTCTCAATTCCAACCTCGGGAGACTGGCCCCTCCATTCCCATTCTACTGCACTTACCTCCCTCTTCTCTCCTCCCTCATCTACTTAGGAACCCAAGTTAACCACAAAGCTCTTCTAATCTTCTGACCCTGAAGCTGTTGCAGTTACCTCCCCACCCCGCCCCCCCCCACACCAGTGTGGCTGGAAGTAGATGTAGATGAAGAGTAAAGTCCCAGCTACATGCAGGTGGAAACCATGGGAGAGGGCATTTCTGCTGGGGGTTGCTTTCTTCAACCCAAATGCCAGGGGCGGAAGGCAAAGATGGAGACAGAACAACCAGAGGACAGATGCTGCTACATAAAAAGGAAGACAATCACTTCCCAGAAAACATGCAGCTGCAATTTGCGTTCTACAGGAAGAAGAGCAAACCCTGTTCAATTCCCTCGCTAAGCAGATTTCTGTAATTATTAGCACTTAAGAATACAGATGTTAAAAAGCATGTGCTTAAGGAGTTAGTTAAGTTTGTGCAACTGCAGATGGAAAGACTGAAATCTTTCAGAAAGTGGTTAAATACCCTCATACAATAAAGGGACACTGCCAACACATATGGCATAGAAGAGAAAAAAAGACCCACTGATGAAAAAAAGAAGAGGACCTGAACAAGCCATTTCCTTTAGTCAGACCACCACAGAGATGGCTAGTGCCAACCCAATGTCCCTTCTCTGCTCCCTTTGTACCAAAAGAACCCCTACATTATTGGAGCACCTCAACTAGAAAACTGTATTTCTAGCACTCCTGTAATAGGATTGGACACAGATGTACACATGGAGTTACTGGCTGGAATTGATAAGAGCCCAAACACAGATCTTAACCGAGACATCTAGCCTAGATTCCCATCAGTTTCCTTGTCAATGAGGATTATAAGTTCATATCAGAACCATATAACTTTTTTGGATAATTAGATATGAATTCTTGCTTTAACTGCTGAAAAAAAAAAAAGTTAACCATTGAATACATGTCACCAATAGTTCTAAGTGTAGATTCAATCTTCCTTAACCAGTCTTTGTGTTGCCTTTATAAAGTACCAGACTCAGCAGACAGCTCTCTGCACTGGGCAGACACCACCTGAAAATTAGTGTTCAAGGGCCATGCCTATAACAGGCAGGTGAGATAAATGGTTGTTCAGTATATCTTATTCCTATTCATGTTTCACAATGCATACACATGTATCTCTTTGAAAACTTTCTACAGATTTTCATCAGCAGTAGGAAGGGGGGAAAAAAGGAGTCAAAAGACCCCATCTCTATGCAGCCTCTCTGGATTCCACTATTCAGCTAGTCCAGGAGAATCCAGAGAAAGGTAAGGAGTGCTTTGTGGAAATCCTTATGGATTTGTCACGTGCTCCTCACTCTACTTTTCTGGATTCAATCAGAATTTTAAGCACATGAGCACCCAGAGACACTGAGGTCTTACTTGTCTCTCTCCCAGTCATCTTTTGATGTGACCACTCTAGGAATTTGAAGCATATATTAAATTCAGGACAACCTCCATGAGTGTTTATGATAATCACTTAAATAAAAAATGCAAAGCTTTCAGCAGTAATGATTCATTTCCTCTACTTCATATTACCTGCTCCTTGGTACTATGTAAAGACTAGTAAGCATATAAACTTCTTGAGCAGGGTTAACATAGATATAAAACGTGATTCATGTGTATGTTTACAACCACAGACACATTAATTGGTAGTCTACTGAAAGACTTAACTTTTTTTTACAAATTAAACAGAGACACTGGTACTGTTCCTGCTAATTTGCTGAGTATGGAGCTGCAAAACCCAACCTTCTATTCTGGGATTTTAAATCTGGTACCTTCACAAAACAGTATTATCAATATTTAAAAGGTGCATTTGGCTTCTGGTGAGGAGCACTGGGGTTTCCCTCCCTTCTCAGACCCTTTTATGAGGTGGTCTTCTTGTGCATTGTGCCTGACAACACTAACTTTTCTCCACTGAGAGCAGTGTCCATGCCCAGAGAAAGGATTCTAGGGGAAGCTCTCGCTACCCCTAACCTATCATCCCATTCTGCTCCCCCACCTTCATTTTAGCATCAACCATAAAGTTTTCACTTCAGATTTTTATGAACTCTGCTTCATGGGATGCATTTCCCCTTTTGATGTAAAATGATGTAGAGTGACTGTAAACTTTCTGTCCACCACCCAAAACAGGTGATTAAGGAAGGTATCTGCCCACCTAATGGGGGCATTGTCACAGCAGGACAGGCAAAAAAAAAGCTCCACACCCTTGGGCAGATCTGGGGTCTTAAAGGCTATTATTAGAGATACAGGCTTGGCTTGAATGGACCCTGAGTCCCAAAACACCCTGGTCACCTCCCCCGAGAGCAGAGAGCGGTAGGGCTTGCAGAACCCTAGCGGCAGGAAACCTCTCTTCTCTCTGGAAACTTGAATCCTCTCAGGAGAGTTCAGTTTCTGCTGGAAATCCAAGACTTTGCAAGCAAACATGATAAGACCTTCCAAAGTCACAAGGTGAATATAATGAGTGTAGCATTCAGAATACTTACGTGGGGGTGGGGGGGAGGAGGTGGGAACCAGGATAAGTGTTCCCTTTCATGAGCCTCTCTATAGGTAGTGATTTCCCTACTTAACCAAAGAAAAGCAATGGGAGCAGCTTCCCTGTCACCTATTAAAAGGAGAAAGATGGGTATCTTTAATTGAAAGCAAGCCATCACAAAGTTCTCTAATTATAGGCTCAAAGGGGTTTCAAGCTCATGTTGTATCTCCTTGGCTTTCAGCAGGACAGCATTAAACCTTCCTAAAAAGATAAGACTCAACCTATTTTTAAACATACCCAAAGAGGGCATTCTAGTCTTCTGTTCCTTTGTTAGACGGGATTTTTTTCCCCCTTTCTAACCTCACCACAGGTGAACTTTTGCTATTACTAACCTGAAATCTTCACATTAGAGTTCGGCTTGGTTTGTTCAGTAGAGATGGTGAACAGCTGGTCACCGTTAGCCTTTTCTACACTGTACTTCCATGTGTCCATCTGTATGAAATTATAACAATTAATTAGGAGATTTGGGCTTAAATCAATAAATTTGGAGCTAGATGCCAATGGAATCACTCCCTGACAAAAGACTGCCAACCTTCTTTTTCTCATACCTTTCTTTGCCTGCCATCTATTCCAATGTTAACATCGCTCCCTTCCCTACCTCTCTTCCAACATCACTGCCCCCCAACACAGACACACTGCAGCAAATGTGGACACTGACACTGGTAAGTTGCTTAAAACGCCTGTGTTTTTAAGATACAGCTAGTTAACATTCAGATCTTAACCCTATTAGCCGAACAAGGGGTAATAATAGTTAAGAGCACAGACTCTGGAGCCCTCTGTGCTTAAATCCCAGCTCTGGGAGCATAGGCACACTTATTTATGTCTCCCTACATATCTATTTTGTCATCTGTAGAATGGAGGCAACTATAGAATCTACCTTATAACATTATGGAAAAGATGAATGAGTTCATACATAAAAAGCCCCTAGAGGGATTTTCTGGTTCTCTCGTTGTAAATGTCATATAGTTGTTAGCTATTGTTATACCTTCCTTGCAGCCAAAGGACATTAGGAGGCATTAAACTATGCCTGATAGTCCAGAAGGCAAGAATTTGAGACAAGGAGTATGACTCAAGTTTTAAAGGAAGTGGATAAGCAAGAAGAGTTATCCAGGTGGACAATTAAAGAAAAAAAAAGACAAAAAAAAAAAAAAAGAGAGAGATAAAAGAAAAAACTACAGAGGAACAACAAAAGCGGACATTTCCTGGGGAAGAGGTAGGACAAGGAAAACATAAGGGAAAAGAGGAAAAGAACAAGAGAAAGGAGTAAAAAGGTGGGCATGGAAAGCAAAGACAGAAGTAAAGACTGAGGATCACGAAGGAAAGCAAAAATTAAAAAAGGATTCCCTCTGCAGTTTGGGCTGGGCCTCAGAAAGAGAAGGGAGTAGAAGAGAAAACAAAAATGTCAGGTATGGTAGAGAAGCTTGGGACAGGATGAAGAGATCCAGGTAATAACACAAAAGGCTTTCTTTGCAGCAACAGGCCTCTGTCTTCCAGTTATGAGAAGTGTACAGCCAAACTTAACCCGCCCATGATCCACTAGTCTTCTTTCCTTTTTTTCTTCTTATTCTAAATTGCTTTAGAGGCCGTCCCGGAATTAGGCCCTTCGGTTTGCCCTAGTCAGACGTCTGCCTTGTGTCTGGTCTGCCCTGCCGACAAGGCCAAGATGAAGCGATCTGGCCTTTGTGTTCACCGAATATTCTAACTCTCCTTTACAGATGAGCACTTGGCTGTGGAACACGCACTTACACCCTCTTCCTCCTTCAAACATTCGCAAACCTGTAAGGGGAGGTTTCACCTTAAAGGTATCTCCTCTCCCTCCTAATTCCCCCCCCCCCCTTTTTTTGGGTCCATTTAGAACAAGCAGACAGTACTACTGCAGGGCAAGGCCGCTTTCAGGGCATCCAATCGCCTTCCCCACTAAAGAGAATGAACTCCCCAGTGACTTGGAAGGAAACAAGAGACAGGTTGGATCGAGGTTTAAAATGAAATCAGTATTTCAACGTTACTTAAGTATTATCACTCTGGAAGCGCCTGTTTGGTGCAAACCGGTCCGCGCGCCTGGAGAAGCGGCGAGACCTTACAGGGCCCTCTGGGCAGACGCAGCGGGCGGCCCGCGAGCGTCTCCTCGGCCGGGGTGAGCTTGGGCCGCCGCCGCCGCCGCCGCCGCCGCGGGAGTCACGAAGCCAGACGCGGCGCGCCTCCGCCCAGGACTCGGGAGACTGCAGCAGCGCGCGCCTGGCCGCGGCCCCGGCGGCTCCCGGAGGCTGGGGCAGACGCGACTCCCGCGGACACGTGACCTCCTCCCAGCCGCCGCTTCCCGCGACCCAGATCCGTCCCCGGAACCCGCGCTCTGCGGGGCGGGGGGGGCAGACACGTAGCGACGGCCCGAGTCCGCGCTGCCCCCCGCAGCCCCCCGCTGCCCCCCGGGGCGTGTGCCTCGGGCGCAGCGCTCCCCCCGCTTCGTGCGCCGCTGGCTCGGGGGACGGTTTCGGGGATGACCCAGAGGGACGTGAGCCTGACTCTCGCTGCAGGCAGGAAAGACCTTAGGCTTCCCACCTATCCTGTCCGCTTATGTAAGAGAAATCCGCAGACGCCGGGTCCCGCGCCCCGCCCGCAGCGCCGAGTGGCGGCCGCCGCGCAGCGGGAGCCCCGGGAGTCCCGCGGGACCAGCCCTCCCCGGCCGCCCCCGGCCGCCCCCGGCCGCCCTCGGCCCCCCTGCGCCGGCGGCGTGGGCGGGGCGCCTCCGCGGGCGCCTCTCGGTAACTCTCGCTGGCCGTGAGTCACGCTGCCGGGATGGCTCCGCGGAAAGGTGGCCCGGCGGGCGCCGCCGTGTGCTTCCCCGCGCCGGGCGCCGCTGCTCCCGGGCGAGCGCGCGCACGGCTTCCCCGCGCAGTGATGTGGCAGCGGCGGCAGGTCGGCTCACGTTGCCGGCCCTGTGCTGGTGCCCGTTCGCGACGGGATTAAGGAGGGAGGCTCTGGAGGTGCCAGCGGTAGTAAACGTGGGCTCTGCACACTCCCGGCGTCGCTTATCACACGGCGGGGGGGGGGGGGGGCACGCAGCAGCCCCGCGAGGCGGTGGGGGCGGCGGAGAATGCGGCACCGCTGCTCCGCGGCAGCCCCTCTCGTGCCGCCCCCCCCCCCCCGCTCCTCCGGGAGCACCAGAGGCCCCAACGTCGTCATCTGCTTCTGTGATTAGTGGCACCGCAATTCCGGCTGCTGCGGGAAGTTCGGGTGGCCCAGGGACACCGCTGTCGCCGAAAGACACTTGGATTGCGACATTCTGACCCAGTGACTACATTTTCCTTTATTTTTAAATCCTTCGGGGAGGGGATTTCAAGTTGCCCCATTAGGGGGCGACTCCCAACCAGGGCCAAGGGGTCCTCCCCTCCCCCCCACGCCCCCACCCCCACCCCCAGGCCACCGAGCCACAGGGAGCAAACAAGTCTCCAAATTTTCCTCCGGGACTGAAGTTTGCCCACCGCGAATTCTCTTTCTCTTTCCTTTCTCGGGTCCGAACCACCCGTGCAGGCGGTGGCGAAGCAAAAAAGCCACGTTCGCGTTCCTACACCGTAATGACGGACCGAGCGAAGGAGTAGCGTTTCCGAGCCGAGGAAGCCCTGGCGGCCCCGCACCCCCGGCGCCCCCTCCCCCTCCCCCCTCCCCTCCGCCCCCCTCCCCCGCCCCTCCCCCAGCTGACTGCAACGCCTTTGGGAAGATGAATAGCTTGGCCGAAGTTGTTTTTCCTTTCCGGTGGCCCTGATCAGGTGTCCCCGCCCCCTCCTGCCGCTCGCCTTCCCTCGCAGCCCGCTCCCGGCACCCCCTCCCGGCCCGGCCCCTCCTCCCCCGCCCCCCTCCGGGCTGGACCGCGGATGGTACGTTCCGCACGTGAGCTGGGTGCTGGTCTGGCCGGCGACGCGCGTGCCCTGTGGCCAAACACTGCCCGGAGTGAGAGCAAACTACCAGCGCAGTGGGGCCGGCGCGAGTGTGCGTGCGTGTGTGTGCGTGTGTGCGAGAGAGCGAGCGCGGTGGGAGGGGGGGAACCAACTGCTTCACACTTTCAACACTGCACTGAAGAAGGGAGAGAGAGAGAGAGAGAGACTGGAGACGCACAGATCCCCCCAAGATCTCCCAAAGCTATCGTCCCGCAGATTATAGAACAGAACCCCAAAAAATCGAAACAGAGGAAACGGACAGCGGTTGAACATGGACGAAGGAATTCCTCATTTGCAAGAGAGACAGTTACTGGAACATAGAGATTTTATAGGGTAAGGTGCACGCACCCTTGCGAATATCTGTCTAGGCTTCAGTTTGATTTTTTTTTTTTTCTTTTTCTTCTTCTTCTTCTTCTTCTCCAGAAAGTGGTATGGAGCGGGCAAGGGCAGTGCCCCTCCCCGAGTGGGTGCCTGATGCTGATTTCTGTTTTGCAGACTGGACTATTCCTCTTTGTATATGTGTAAGCCCAAAAGGAGCATGAAGCGAGACGATAGCAAGGTAAGTGTAAGTTTCCGATGTTCCCCATAACCTGCCTGGATAGTTAATTAGGGCCATTGATTTCACAGCGAAGCTCTGCCCGCAAATATATTCCAGCCCTTGAGCTTCCCCAACTGTGAATTTTAAGTGGTTTGCTGGATACTCTCAGGGGGGGGATTAAACATCATACCTGAATTCAAATTGCATTTCAGAACAGTCCAGAGGAAAGGTTTCTTGGGCATAGTTTATCACATAATATGGGGCTCTGGGGGGGGGGGTATTGTTTTATCCAATAAATGTTTAGCTTATTGTTTTGTTTCTTCCATGACTGTCGTATATTAAGGATACCTACAAATTACCGCACAGATTAATAGAAAAGAAAAGAAGAGATCGAATTAATGAATGCATTGCTCAGCTGAAAGATTTACTGCCTGAACATCTGAAGTTGACAGTAAGAGACACATTTTCATTCTTTGCTGCTCTCCAAGGGCGTGTTAATAGCTTGGTACTACTCCCAGAGATATAAGAATAAATGTAAATATCATATGCCTTACAACTTGTGCTATAGTGTAGAGTTTCCCACAAACTCAAGAGTAGGTGCTCACAAGCTGAAGGCAAGAAATCATGTATAACCCGTCTTTTCTGGAAAGCTCAAGAAGTATAGGAATAGTACTTCTTTCAGAATGTTTGCTTAAGTTGCTGTGCTGAGTGGAGAGCCAATCAAGCCAAATGTGCGTTTTTAAGTAACCAAGTGCCCCCTTCTCTTTTGCACCCTGCAGACTCTGGGGCATCTGGAGAAAGCGGTAGTCTTGGAATTAACTTTGAAACACTTAAAAGCTTTAACAGCCTTAACCGAGCAGCAGCATCAGAAGATAATTGCTTTACAGAATGGTAAGTCGGTTCAGGGAGGCCAACCCACCCTGATGAAGCCGGGCAGCCCACAGAGGGGCAGTGTTTGGGACTCTTCCCCCACCCCCACCCGCACCCGCACCCGCACCCCCACCTCCTTCCTTGGGCCCACGGGGCTCACTCTCATTTGTTAAATTGCTTTATACTTTCCCTTCATTGGAAAGTGCCCATTTCCCGAAGCATCCTAGAGGCTTTCAGCAGAACTCGGAGGAATCAGATTTTTATTTAAAGTGGCGGTTGCGCTCTCCACTTTGGTTTTCCAGCAGGGAGTAGAGCGCCCCCCCTCTGCTCCCCACCCCCGCCACCCCTCCCCTTTCTCCCCCACCCCCCCCCCACACACCCCCGGCAACCGGTGGATTATATCACCCGAATACAGAAGAAAAACCGAGATCACTTTAGTCAATGTAGGGCCCACGTGATAAGCAGATGTTTTAACGTCGGTATTTTTCTTCTTGCCTCCATGCCTCTGCCCCCACCCCCACCCCCACCCCCTTCCTCATCCTAGGGGAGCGATCTCTGAAATCGCCCATTCAGTCCGACTTGGATGCGTTCCACTCGGGATTTCAAACATGCGCCAAAGAAGTCTTGCAATACCTCTCCCGGTTTGAGAGCTGGACGCCCAGGGAGCAGCGGTGCGTCCAGCTGATCAACCACTTGCACGCCGTGGCCACCCAGTTCTTGCCCACCCCCCAGCTGTTGACTCAACAGGTCCCTCTGAGCAAAGGCGCGGGCGCGCCCTCGGCCGCCGCCCCCGCGGGGTCCGCGGCCGCCCCCTGCCTGGAGCGCGCGGGGCAGAAGCTGGAGCCCCTCGCCCACTGCGTGCCGGTCATCCAGCGGACTCAGCCCAGCGCCGAGCTCGCCGCCGAGAACGACACGGACACCGACAGCGGCTACGGCGGCGAGGCCGAGGCGAGGCCGGACCGCGACAAGGGCAAAGGCTCCGGGGCGGGCCGCGTCACCATCAAGCAGGAGCCCCCCGGGGAGGACTCGCCGGCGCCCAAGAGGATGAAGCTGGATTCCCGCGGCGGCGGCGGCGGCGGCGGCCTGGGGGGCGGGGGCGGCGGCGGCCTGGGGGGCGGCGCGGCGGCGGCGGCGGCCGCGCTCCTGGGGCCCGACCCGGCCGCCGCGGCCGCGCTGCTGAGACCCGACGCCGCCCTGCTCAGCTCGCTGGTGGCGTTCGGCGGAGGCGGGGGCGCGCCCTTCGCGCAGCCGGCCGCCGCCGCCGCCCCCTTCTGCCTGCCCTTCTACTTCCTCTCGCCCTCGGCGGCCGCCGCCTACGTGCAGCCCTTCCTGGACAAGAGCGGCCTGGAGAAGTACCTGTACCCGGCGGCGGCCGCCGCCCCGTTCCCCCTGCTGTACCCCGGCATCCCCGCGCCCGCCGCCGCCGCCGCCGCCGCCGCCGCCGCGGCCGCCGCCGCCGCCTTCCCCTGCCTGTCCTCGGTGTTGTCGCCCCCTCCCGAGAAGGCCGGCGCCGCCGCCGCGACCCTCCTGCCGCACGAGGTGGCGCCCCCTGGGGCGCTGCACCCCCCGCACCCGCACCCGCACCCGCACCCGCACGGCCGCACCCACCTGGCCTTCGCCGGCGCCCGCGAGCCCGGGAACCCGGAGAGCTCTGCTCAGGAAGACCCCTCGCAGCCGGGGAAGGAAGCCCACTGAATGCTCGCCCCCCGCCCCCAGACAGGACGAGGGTTCACGCGGAATAATAAGATTAATACGTTAAAACGCCCTTAACGTTTTTAAGGGAGGAAGTGTAATAGATGCACGACAGGCTTTTAAAACAACGACACAGGTGTTTTGTGTACATTCGGAGTTCCTGTGTCGCTCATCCCTCTCCACCCCACCCTCCGCACACTAACGTCCCCTTCTTCCCCCACCAGCTACGAAAGAACCTCTGCGATGTCGATACTTTCTTCTTCTTTCAAGGATTCGCCCGAATAAGTTTTGCCTTCCTCTAGGCCATGTTCCATTATTTTTTTTAAATGTAGAACCTAATTCTGGAAGAAGTAAGAAGGGTGTGCTCCTGTGGGTGAGCTAATTGAACCAGGGTAGGGGAACGGGGTGTGTGTGTGTGTGTTGGGGGGGGGTGCCAGGGGTTGGCCTCCGGCCCCCGGCCCCCCGGGTGGTTGTCATTTGCCTGCCGCATAGCTGTCCCACCTGCTTCAGGAGGCTTTCCACAAACAGAATGAGGATCTTTTAGAATTGAATTTACTCTTCAGTATTTTATAATGTTCAAGCTTTTTTAAAAGGCATATATTTTTCAAAGAGGAAGAAGCGAGGATGCAGACACGTTGCAGCCTATTCTGAAGTGGTTTGAATGGTATCCCTTAGTAACTTGCTCTTGTTTAAAGAGACAGGGAGTTGGGCCATTGTCAGAACTAAGTCAGGGAAGGAGATGGATGAGGAAGGCCAGAATCATTCTTGGTACATTTACTAGCACTTTATTGAGAAATTGACCATGAATCAATTGATACATTTTAATTTCATTCGTATATGTATATGTATATATATATATATATACACATATATATATGGTGCCTCTCTTCCCACCTTGTCATTATTTAATTCACCATGTTCCTAAGTTTTTATAATCTTGCTGTAAAGTAAAAAAAAAAAAAAGGAATGTGCACTGAACTTAAGAAAACAAACCCCAAACGATTTATCCTATATTCTGTTAAATAACAAACGTGGAGGAAAGCATTCAACTGGTCATTTTTGATTGGAAATGCTGTAAAGATGTGGAATGAAGCCCTGTGAGGCCTTCCTATCTCCAAGTCTATGTATTTTCTGGAGACCAAACCAGATACCCGATAATCACAAAGAAAGCTTTTTTAATAAGGCTTAAACCAAGACCTTGTCTAGATATTTTTAGTTTGTTGCCAAGGTAGCACTGTGAGAAATCTCACTTGAATGTTATGTAAGGGGTGAGACACAACAGTCTGACTATAACTGAAGAAAATATCTGGGTCTTTTAGTCAGTTTCGTGCATTTGCTGCTGCTGTTGCTACGGTTTGCCTCAAACGCTGTGTTTAAACAACGTTAAACTCTTAGCCTACAAGGTGGCTCTTATGTACATAGTTGTTAATACATCCAATTAATGATGTCTGACATGCTATTTTTGTAGGGAGAAACTATGTGCTAATGATATTTTGAGTTAAAATATCTTTTGGGGAGGATTTGCTGAAAAGTTGCACTTTTGTTACAATGCTTATGCTTGGTACAAGCTTATGCTGTCTTAAATTATTAAAAAAAAATAAATACTGTCTGCAAGAAACCAGCTGGTTTAGAAAATTTTAGTATGTGAAGATGAACTAGAAATTATCTTTATATTCTAGTATTTTCAGCACTCCATAAATTCTATTACCTAAATATTGCCACACTATTTTGTGATTTTAAAATTCTTACTAAGGAATAAAAAATTTAATATACGATATGAGATTGTCTAATAATTAAAAGGACATCATGCTCAATTAGTTTTAAGGTATCTGTGAGTTTAGGGATGAAAGTTATTGACGTTCTCAGACATACAAGTTTGTCATTGGCTTGATACCACACGTTTCCAATTTCTTAACAAGCCTCCAGGCTCTGACTATGTCTACCTACTTGTTTCCAATGTATCTCAATGGAAAGTACAAAAGAAAAACCTACTGATCACTGGCATGGTCTATTTATGTTAGACCCAATTTGTTGATGTTTTTGATTGATGAATTTTTCACTTCTCATCTTGATACCATCTAGACTTTTGTGTGACCTGGTATTTCTCCTTCCTTGGGTCCAGTATAAATATCTACCATTTAGGGGTGCTGAACTTTTCTTATATTTTTAGCTTCTTAACGTTTATAAAATAATTCTCTTGTGGGAGTTAAGCATGGAATTCAAGGAAAAGAAATAATTATTTATAGACTTTTCTCAAATTCATAACCAATTTTGTGATTTGATACAAACCGTGAAGGATTGTCAACTTTTAGTTTCAGTAATGTTCTTCACAAACCCCTTGGTTTTTGAAAGGTGTTGAAATAATAGTCAAAATTTATGAGATGTAGAAAAAGTGCTCCCTCTGCTGACTTACAGCAACCAAGCTACAAGTCATAGAATGTGGAGCCAAGCCCGGAGATCAGTTTGTCCAGCCCCCTGCATTTTATAATATGAAGCCCAGAGGTATCACATATCCTCCTAACATCAGACGAATAGCTACCTGGAGCCAGCACAAGAGGCCAGAACTGCTATATCCCTCGGTCAGTAAACTACCTTCCACTGCCACATCTTCAACCGTGGAAACTGAATTTGATTGGGCAGCATTCATGAAACATCACAAGTAAACCACAAGAACAAAGGAAATAAAAATTACCATTAGAAAACCATGTAGGATTTTTGAGCATTGTAATTTCCTGAACTTAGAAAAATAGCGTATAACCCAGAATAATGGGGAAAAGTAGCATTTTGAATATTTTGAGCTACATTGCAATGCCATATGGTAATAATATTAGTTCCATAACCAGAAAAAAATTCAAAGTAAATCAGAGAACAATGTATGTTCTAGCATTTGTATACTTTTGGTATAATAAAGTTAAAAAACCTCAGGGTTAGGCCAGATTTTATGCGTCAGTCATTTAGTCCAAATACCTATATACTTAATGATAATAAGATAAAGTTAGTGATGACAGACTGCAAAATAATACTGTCTATATGGCATCTGAAAATTGTTATTTTGGTAATTGGTTATGAATTAAAACATTGGAGTAATGACTCCAGTAATGATTCACTAAGAACGGTCCTATGCCTGCAGTAGTGAAATTTTAGCCAAAATGTGCTGTAATATATGTGATTTTTCAATTTAAGACAAATATGAATCTTGAATTACTAATGCTTTTATATATACGGTACGCATATAGTATTGTGCCACTTGATTTTGCATACATATATTTCTCAGCAAACTTCATATTGAACTGATATGTGGCCTTTTCTTCACAAAGAGCCAAGGCACTAGGAACTACATTTTAATAGCTATTTAAAGTATGATGAGTTTTAGTTCCTATCACTGTGAAAACTATTTTTCATTTAGTTCTCTGTTATTGACGACGCAGGCCATAAGTTTGGTTATTGCTCATCATGAGATTTTTTTCAAAAGTAGTTAAAAGAAGCCTCACTCAATTTCTGAATATGTCACAGGTCAATTTTGAACCTCTCCACGGAAGGTGATTGCCAGTTGAGATCCTTAGAAGACAAGACTGGGCAAAAGTATTAAGGCCTTTGCACAGAAATGAACAGAGCCCTCGTATACCAATTAAGGCTATTATAATGCGGAAAGTTGGCTGTGCTATTGTGATAATAGTTTTTTACTTCAGATAGCAATCTAATGTTTTTCATTAGACAAAAATTCTTAATCTGTTGGACCCTCAGATCAATAGCCATAGTTCTGTGTTACTTTACATCAGCTAAAAATGGATATACAGTGTATGCTGAAGTCCAATGTAAGTTTTAGTTTTTCATAAAATTTAATAGATTTTCACAGAAAATTATCACATATTTCCTGCAATTAGCATGAGATTTATACTAAACAACATGTTCAGCATGTACTTTAAAAATAGGCTCCTAGAAAGGAGTTGGATATTTGCCTTAAATTTGAGCTTCTTGCAGTAGTTCAGTGATTCCATATTGGAAACTCCAAACAAATGTAAAACTATACCTTTTCAAAAGCCGATATTTTAAAATTCTGAATTCAGTGATACCCAGTTTATCTGGCCTCAGGGAATGATATATACTCCATGAAACAGTGATTCAGAAAACTGAAGCTTCTATGTTCAAGTGCCAATATTGTTTATCTTTTCTTTTGTTTCCTTCAATTCTTTTAGTGGAAAACTTACTAAAATATGTCACACATATCCTCTAAAGTGTCCTACACGTCTTAGAAATAAATACCCTATCCAGATAGTTATAACTATCTGTAGTTATCCATTCTCAATAAATCAGGGTCACCATGATAAACATCACTTTTGCACTATGCATGTCATCTGGGAGTACTGGCATCTGCGCTAAATTCTTTTTGAGTTCTTATATCTGCTTTTTATAGGTTTTTCAGTCTCTTTACTCATGATCAGACTGCCAGCTGTCACTTCTTGATGTGTCAGAGTGCCTGCCTCCAACTCTTATCTAATGTGCTATCTCTGACTTACTGTGGCCTGGGAAACCATTTAACCAAAACTACACCTATTTGAGATGTGTTTAGAATTAGAATAAATAGGCTCTAACAGAAGTACCTGAGGGGCACTTTCTTAAACTGTGTGAGCTTGTAGAATCAGTAACACATTTCTCCCACAACCTTTTTTCTTTATTTCCTTTTTCACATTCTCAACAATGTTCCTTACCAGAACACTTACGCAAAAGCCTCAGATATTTTGTATACTTTTTGATCATCTTATTACATAAAAAAGCAGCTTGCTAATGGCTTTATCCCACACCTAGCCACAGAATAAAGACCTTTCCAAGACAGAAAGGAATTCTTTTATTTGATCATTTCTTTCTCTCAGATTGATAGGAATAGGGGACTGAGGGTCATTAGTGAAAACTGATTTAGCTTTTTAATTCATGATGACCCTGGCCCTGCTTCTGGTGTATAATTTCCTCCACTTTTGAATTTTGGAAATCTGGGGTGGCAGTTACCAGCAAAAGGCATTCTGAGGAACTGGCAGAGAGGTGTGTAGGCCCGAATGATGCCTCTGAATTTAGTCACACCCATCAGAGAGCTTCTGGTAAGAGGTTTCAGACTCTCTACTGAAAAGCAACAGACTTTTCTCCATGAGCCTATAAAATTCAATGAACAGTGGGTATGGGGATACAGGCATTTGTTTTGCTCCAACTATATATGAAGTGCTGTGATAGTGCTGGAAAACCAAAGACTAATAATCTCTGAAGATCTCAAAGTCTAGTGGGGGTGACAGACCTACATGAAAATAAGTGACAGTGCAACATAGTAGGTGCTCTACAGAAGTGAATACAACACTAGGGGGTGAGGCAGGCTACCTTCATCTGCAAATGTCAGAGGCCTAGAGTAGCTGGGTGAATGAGTCCATGGAGCCATCTCCAAGGAGAAGGTTCTTATATACTCTGGTCCTGTGCTGAGCACCAGGGGTTTGATTAGTTACATTTGACTAAGGTCTGAGCACTGATTTCCTCATTTCTCAGTCTCTTTAGAACTTGACTGCTGTACTGGCTCTCACCATCATCTTCTCCTGAGACCCTGAACTGTAAGTTGGGACTGAGGAGCAGGTAATGGTATTTCCTACTGCAAAGGACAGCATTTATAGCATGATAATTTCTAATGTGGTAGGTGTGTGGGGGGGGGAGTACTTAGTACCCCACAAGCAGCTTGCTCTCACCTCAACCACCTCTCTCTCTTACGGAAGGAACTAAGGGGGATTTCTTTCCCTTTAAGGGCATGATGACCCAGGTTCTTTACTCAGTACCCAAAGGGGAAATAAAAGAGAGAGCAGTTCTAAAGGGAAACAAGGAATCCTAAAGTCTATTTTTTAAAACCTCCGGGAGGAAGCTGAAGCAAGCAACTAGTCCAAGGTCACGTAGCTCAGTAAGCAGCAGAATCAGGACTGGAACCAGATGTTTTGGTTCTGAATCCACTGCTCTTTACGTTATTACCCCATAGCAATAATAATGAGGTCACAGGAGACAGTCTGAGCTTTGCTCATGACATGAGTTGAGCCAGTCCGTGTGAGGTCCTAAGAGGCAGAGTATGTTCTGTTGGTGGAGATGGAAGGATGGTCAGGTAACGCCTTTCTAAAACATGGCATGGAGCATGCAATAATCAAAGATGCTGGGGATACCATATTCAAGGCCCCCTACAAAGAACCCTACAATTTCACTGTTTCCTCAATTTGGAGAGGCTCAGAAGTGTGCCTTCTTTTGTTTAGGAGTCCCCACACGGTCTGGCGAGCTCTCCACCTCTGCCTCTACCCTCCCTGCCTATGCGGTTCTGGCTGAACTCTAAAGACGCTCCATGAAAGAAGAGATCAGAGGCCAACTATGAATCCGGACAGAAGGAACACTTAGAATTGAGGAAGTAGGAAGGAGGGCCATTTGCTACAGGTTTTCCGTGGGGTATTTTTAGGGTGCTGTAAACTTTAGCTACAGTTTCAACCTGAAGCCTTTTACATATGGGTAAGCACGTGTGTGAGCCTAGAATATCAAATGTTTCACAACTGAAGCAATGAGGCTCTGCCGCGTAGCCCCGTAAGAAACCCTGCTTCCATCTGCGGCTTTACAGGTTCGGTCATTGTGTTCCGCACATTAGTTTTCACAGGGGAACTTCAACCTGGAGCCAATTCCTGTAGACCTGTCACTTAGGGTAAATCCCGACGATTCCCTGTAATACCCCAGTTTAAAGACAAGGACTTCTCCTCCTACGGCGCCTCCCGCGGGGCTGGGATTGCGAGCACCTCTGCCGAGCAAGGCTCCTCCGCGCGGCTCTGCGGGAGCTGGGTGCTCCTCACGTGACCAGCAGGCGAAGAGACCTGGGGCGAGCCCGCACCCCCGGAGAGCTCGGCCGGCTCCAGGGCGCGCGACCCAGGCTCTATTTCTGGGCTCCGCGGTTGCCACGTGCACCTCGGAACCCTGGCCCGCCCCCCCCGCCCCACGCCCCACGCCCCACGCCAGCTCCCTGCGTCTCCGCACCAGCGCTGCTCCGCGGAGCCTTAAAGCGCGGGGGCAACGACGTCCTCAGCCTTGAGATCTTCAAGGAGCTCTAGGGTTGGAAAGAGAGCAGCATTCTTAGGTTGCCTAGCGATAAACCTGCGGACGGTATCACGCTCCCGGAGGCCGGCGTCCCTCCCCATCCTCCCCTCCCTCCTCCCCCCTCCCACGCCGGGTTCAAAGTACAGCCGCGCGGGGTGAGGGAGCCGGAGCCGGACGCGGCGCTGTCACGTGCGCCCGCACATGCCCAGGCGCACGCTGCGCGGCACGTGAGGCGGGGCGGGGCGGGGCGGGGCGGGGGCGGGGAGGCGGCGGCTCGCGGCGTTCCGCGCGTGCGCAGTCGGCCCCCCCAGCCGCGGGCGCCCCGGGAGCGGGAGCGGGAGCGGGAGGCGGGAGGCGGAGGGCCGCGGGGAGGGCCGCGGGGAGGGCCCCGGGCGGGGCTGAGGACGCGCCCTGCCGACAGCTGCGACGCGGTGCTCCCTGCTGAGTCCGAGCGGGCCGGCCCGAGGTAGTCATTCCTCCCGAATTAAAGCTGGCGCCGACCCCGGGCTCCTCGAACCCTTCTGACACAGCAGTTTCCGAGCCGCCCTCCTCGGCGCGGGTTAGAGGAAGGTCGACGGCGGCGCGGGGCGGGCCTGGGGGCGGGGACGTCGAACCCGGGCCGCGGCGGCCGGGCGGGGGCGGGGGCGGCGGAGGCGGAGGAGGAGGAGGAGGAGGACGCACCCGGGCGCGCCGGGACTGCGGCCAGACCCCGTCCTGCCCCGCGCCCGGGCCGCGTCTCGCCGTGGGAGCCCCGGGAGGCGGCGCGGAGCGGAGGGCCCGGCTGCCCAGGCGCTGCCGCTCGCACGCGCCTCCGTTCTGCCGACCGAGCGCCCACTGGTGAAGCGCCGCAGGAGCTAGTTAACTGTGATCCAGTCCGTCGGGGCCTTGCGTGCAGGGTATCCGGTAAAAGAAGGTTTTTTTTGTCGCACCAGTGGTTCTGCGTGGTGCAGTAAAGTGAAGGGAATTAATGCAGTGTTAGGAGCTGGAGGGATGGATTGTTTTTTCTTCTTTTTTTTTTTCTTTTGGATTTATCTTTTTAACGTCTGATTTAAAAAAATTATTTACGAATCCCTTCGCTTGGGGGGGGGGGGGGGAGAGAAAAAAAAGGTCCGATCTCACGCTTTCACTTTTTCGAAGTGTCGAGGTTTATTTGGTCTTGTAAGACTTCTAAAAATATGCATGTTTAGAAATGATCTAAAATGAGTAATTAGTGTGAAGGAGTCTGGAATTCGTGATGCCCTTTAGATAACCGAGAACACCGAGCGATGTAACAAAAGTAGGGAAGCACCACTACCTCCTGCAAGTACGGTTTTGGTCTTGTGATGGAAAGCGATCTCTGGCATTGCCAGTAATATCTGGACAGGTCAGGTGCCAGTGTTTGCAGAGACATCATAGAGTGGTTGTGTACTGTCCAGTGTAAAGGGCACAGCGAGGGCCACCCTGGAGACAACTGCTATAAGCTAACAGACGTTCACAGAGCACAAGATGAATCCATTGTTGTTTGCCTTTTAATGATAGGTGGGCATAATGTCCTAGACAGTTTAGTTATTAATAATATCCTGAAAGTTGAAAAGGCAAAGATATATATGTGCTGCTGAAGCGAGCGCTGAAAAAGCAAAGAAAGACTTCAAACATGCACTCAACAAGTTTATATCGAGCTCCTGCTATGTGCCAGGCATTGGGGATACAGCAATGATCCGCATCTACAAATCTTATCACCCATTATGGTGCTCAAAACTTCTGATAAAACCTCACAAGTTCCCAGGCACTTGCCAATCATTATTGTAACAACCAGTGATCAGTATCCCTCTGCACTGGATTTTTTTCAGATGACTTACGAAAAATGCCAGGTTAAAGGAGTAAATCTCCAGTCCCATCAATGGGCACATCCTGTCCTATCCCTTTACCGCTTTTCACTTCCTAGATCTACACTTGTCCCGTCTTCCAAGAGGGCAAGCTTGATGCTTACCCAGAATATTTGTTCTCCCTCATCCATCTGCTTGCAACCCTCAACCCTAGCTGTTTGGATGGCTGATTCCAATCCCACCCCACACCTTCCCCCTGCCTTTAATAGATCTCTGCTCAAATGCTGCTTCTTGAGAGAGGCCCTCCCTGAGCAGCCCAAGGGCCATATATAAAATACCAGTTCTCTCCCATCATTCTTTATTTTTACTCATTTTTTTTCTCACAGCATATATCACCCCTGACATAGTGTGTGTATGCTGGTGTATATGTACACACAGACACCAGGTACTGTGTGACATGGAGACGTCAGCAGGTGGTAAACAGCCAAAGGCAGTTGGCATCCCATGCTTGCAAATGGGAAAAGACTCAGAGTGGTTTGGAAGCTGATTGAATTTATTGTCACAATAAAATTATAAGATACAATATTAAAGCATTAACTGAGTTCCCCTGACAAGAGAGTTAATATCAATTCCATCTTATCCTAAATGATTGCAACTTACTATGTTAAAAAATTATCTACTTAAATATCTTCTTTGAAATTAAACAATATTCTGATTATTTCTCCATCCCTTGAATTAAAGAGAACAAGCTACAATAGCCCGGCAGATGGAGTAAGTTTCCGAACAAGGAGGATGAACAGCTGTCCGATGGCTCCTGAACCTGTGTAGAAATGAGTGGGACCCTCTGAATTCTACCGGTGATGGATTACACAACACATGCAGCTAAGGCTTGAAGCTCCCGAATGCTTTAGCTCTTAGCTGGCTCTGCCAGGTGTGGTAACCTTTGTCCCCTGGTGAATGAGCTTCTTCAAGGCAAGAGCTAGCGTCATCTATTTATCAGTGTATGCTCAGCACCAAGCACAATACCTGGCACGCAGTAAGCACTCAATATATGGTTGTTGAAATCCAAACCATTCTCTCCATTCCCACAATCATTGCCCTAGTTTCAGGCTTTATCATCTCTCACCTACATTATTGCAAGAATCTACTCAGTGGCCTTTGTCCAGTCTTCCTTTCCCCCAAGCACTGGCCATACTGCCAGCACAATCGTATGGTAAAAATGGCCAGGGACTCCCCATTACAGGAAACAGGCATGAAAGCTTAAACCTTCCCTTCTCATTTCACCCCCTTCTATTCTATCTCATCTTTGACTCCCCGTCCCCCACCAGAAATAGGTATCTGATGCCCTAGCTGCCCTGAACTGCCACATGTCCCTGAATATGCTTTGTACTCTCAAATGCTTGCCTTTGAGAAGAATGGCCTTTATTTGGAGGCCTCCTACTTGTGCTTCAAAACCCAAATTAAATCCTCTCTCAAAAACTTCCAAAACTATCCTACCCAAACTTAACCTCACTCACTCCTTTGCTTTGTGTTCTCTTAGCCCTTTCCTTAAATCTCCACTTTGGTGTTTAAAATCTGCTGCAAGGGCAGCCATGGTGGCCCAGCGGTTTAGCGCCGCCTTTGGCCCGGGTTGTGGTCCTGGAGACTCAGGATCCACTCCCACGTCGGGCTCCCTGCATGGAACCTGCTTCTCCTCTGCCTGTGTCTCTGCCTCTCTCTCTCTCTCTCTCTGTGCCTCTCATGAATAAATAAAATATAATCTTAAAAAAATATCTTCTGCAAACGTGTATGTGCAAGAAGTGATGTGAGTGCTTGTTTTCTGTCATTAATTGTAACCTCAAGCCACCTCTCCAAAGGCTAGTGGAAAACAATTGTGTCACTGTGAGCTCTCCTACTCCTACCTACTTTAGGATTTCACAAGAACCTGGGTTACCATGATTACAGAGGAAGAATTCCTTTAGTCTCAGATTGTCCTAGATAACTGTCAGTATCCACACCTGCTGCTTGGTATCCCTGGCTCCTCTGCTTCTTTCTGGGTAGGAGTCTTTGCCAAGGCTGGATGATCCAGACCGTAAGGGCATTGGGTCTGCATTGGGTCTGCATTCTTCCTCTGTGTCTTTGCCACACCAAGGAACTGTAGACCCGAGAGCCCACAGGCCTTCCTGCTTCCATGCCTACTTCTTCCGATGGACGGTTCTAGGGACAAGCATGTAAGCTACATTAGTGGTGTTGGTTAAGTGTAAGACCACAGGGAATGGTAGGGATCACAGGAAACTGGGGGTCGTAACCTCTTAAAAGAGGCAGACATTACTCAGCTCCAACTAATTGGAGCCAGATGAAAGTGCAGCCCAGTATTGTCAGGCCATCCAGTTTCCCCAGGAAACACTAAAATCTACATTTTAAGGTGAAATCTACTTTCAAATATTGCCCACAGTTTTTTTAAAACTTCAAAACACTCTTCATTATAAATGAAGCATACCTGTAAAAGTATTAGCCTGGAGGTCACTTCAAGACCTCTGCTTTAAAAGAGGCCTAGCAGGAGATTTTCTTCAAGCATTTAACCCCAAACTTCTCTGACCCAGAGAGCCCTGAAGTCATCCTTGAAAATAGATGGAGAGCAAAATACAAAATCAATACAAGCAGACACAGATTAATGTCTCAATAAATTACCCTGTCATACTGGGACTTTTCACATTGTATTGTAATTAGTTGTGTCTCCCACACCTGGTCACCCAAACCCTGCCACTCATCATGGCACCACCCCAGCCTCCACTTGGTGCTTGGCCCTCGCTGCTGTGTGTCAGACTGTTTACTTGTTCTTAGCTCCTTCTCCAGTTTCCTTTATGACCCTCCCAGCCCTCTCTCTCCCACTTACCTCAAGACCTCCACTTGCCTCCAGATTCCTCATGCTCAGAACAAACCCTCCTTCATCAAGAGAATTCATCCCACTCAATGTAATATCCCCAAACCCTAAACTCTGCCCCCCTACCTCCTCCCACACCCTCACTTCTCAGGTGGCCCTCCTGCTCAGAGCCAACCCTTCTCTTTGTGTCATCACTAGTGTATTAAAACTATCTAGGGGGACCTGGGTCTCAGTGGGTTAAGCAGCCAACTCTTGATTCAGCTCAGGTTGTGATCTCTGGGTCCTGGGATGGAGCCCCTGTTATGCTCCACTCTCAGCGGGGAGTCTGCTTCAGGACTCTCTCTCTCTGTCCTTCTCCCTGTTCACTCTCACACATGCTCTCTCTCCCTCTCATATTAATGGATAAATCTTTAAAAAAGAAAAACCTATTAGAACTCCTCTGTCCTTTCCATGCAGTGAGTCTAGATCTCTGTTAAGGGAGCTCTGTTACTAACTCATTAAGGTATTCCTGGAGTCTAGCACACTGCTCGGGATAGGGAAGATGCCCAATAAACATGTGTTAAATAAATACCCTTTTTATCAGGGGGCTGTACTACAGTTCCTAAAAAATTGTCTAGAGACATAAGACAACTGCTGACACCTGATGCTTTGTAGGTTATTAATCTAGAGAAAGTAGTTTCCCCTGACTCTGAAAGTGGGCTAAATTTGGAGGAGATAATCCAAGAGGGAATGTAGCTGGCAGGCTAGGGAGTTTCTCCTGGGTCAGGTTGGTGCCATCCAGCTGTGAGTTTGCTGTATTAATACCTCCTATCTGTCTTCTCTGATTACTGCTGGTGAGGCTGGCCTTTGGCACTTGCTGAGGGGAGCAAAGGGGAAGTCTCCATGACCAAGGTGTCACATTGCTCTCTGTCCCCTCAGGTTCCACCCGAAGACACCACTATTTCATTAGCAGATTATCTCAGGGCAAGACAATAAGCACCATGCTTTCTTACGCCTTGCTATGTTTCAAAACATTTTTTTCTCCTCTCTATCCCTCTAACTTTCAAACTTTTTATTTTTTAAAAAATATTCTGGAGGCATTTTAAATCTATGTAAATTATCTAATTGTATTTCCCTTTAATTCTACTCTCATGCTTTTTTTTTTTTTTAAGATTTTATTTATTTATTCATGAGAGACACTCGCAGAGGAGGAAAGAGAGAGAGGCAGAGACACAGGCAGAGGGTGAGGCAGGCCCCATGCAGGGAACCCAATTTGAGATTGATACTGGGACTCCATCCCAGGACTCCAGGATCACAACCTGGGGCGAAGGCAGGCGCTAAACCACTAAGCCACACAGGGATCCCCCTAATCTCACGTTTTAAACAAGTATCTCATATCCTTTTTTTTTATTTAAAAAAAAATTTAAGATTTTATTTATTTATTCATGACAGAGAGAGAGAGAGAGAGAGAGAGAGAGAGGCAGAGACATAGGCAGAGGGAGAAGCAGGCTCCATGCAGGGAGCCTGACGTGGGACCCGATCCCGGGTCTCCAGGATCACACACTGGGCCGAAGGCGGCGCCAAACCACTGGGCCACCCCAGCTGCCCCTATCTTTTTTTTAAAAAAAGATTTTATTTATTTATTCGCGACAGACACACAGAGAGAGGCAGAGTCACAGGCAGAGGGAGAAGCAGGCTCCCTGGAGGGAGCCTGAGGTGGGACTTGATTCCAGGACCCCAGGATCACGACCTAGGCCAAAGACAGATGCCCAACCACCCAACCACCCAGGTGCCCCTCTCATATCCTAATTTATATCTCATTACCCTGCTGACTTTCAACCTTTTATTTTTGAATTTTATCTATTTAAAATTATTTTACAACTGACTTCATTTTTA
Source organism: Canis aureus (assembly GCF_053574225.1). NCBI lineage: Eukaryota > Metazoa > Chordata > Mammalia > Carnivora > Canidae > Canis > Canis aureus. The sequence continues at coordinate 21,778,157 of NC_135635.1, forward strand.
TTTTAGTTTTAACAAGTTACTTTAACTTTCTGGTTTCCTTTTGAATTTTATTTTCTTGCTCTAATCTTATTTTGTAGCTCATGTCGTACTTTTGTTTTATGAGTTTTTATAATTCTCCTAGTTTAAAATCTTGCCCTACTATTTCTTTTTTTTATTTTTAATTTTTATTTATTTATGATAGTTACAGAGAGAGAGAGAGGCAGAGACACAGGCAGAGAGAGGGAGAAGCAGGCTCCATGCACCAGGAGCCTGACGTGGGATTCGATCCCGGGTCTCCAGGATCGCGCCCTGGGCCAAAGGCAGGCGCCAAACCGCTGCGCCACCCAGGGATCCCTGCCCTACTATTTCTTTAAGAATTTTTTATGTCCCAGTTTTCAGCTTTTAATTGGTTAAGTCTTCCAAGATCCTTTAGCACCACACTTTAAACTTTCCCTTTCTTTTTTTGGCACTATAACTTTTCTTTTTTAAGCTTTTCTCTTATTTATCATCTGTTAGCTGATCTAGTTCAAATAGTAAGAAAGACACTGAAATTGGGAAACTTCTCGGCCCCTTCTCCCACTTCTTGCCAATCATTACTGTAAGTACTTTTTTTTTGCACTAATGTTGCTTTTTGATGTAGCATTCTATGCAATCTTTATTTTTATATTGAATATTTTCAAATCTATGGTTTCTAATTGTTTTAATAAATTTCTTTTGGTTGCAAGGAACAAACTAATTCCAGTTACCTCAACTGATGGGCACTTTATTGTAGGAATGAATGTGTGAAAGAAGGAAGCAGACATCTCAGCCACTGTGTAGGCCAGGTATCATATCAATCCTATGTGGAATCCTCGGGAACAGTAGGAACTGATGCAGATTTGGGCCTCACAGGCACTAAAAGAAAAAGTTCAAAGCAAATGCAGTATCAGGGTGAGAATCTTCATTTTATACTTTGTTAATACGTGTAACCTAACTAAATCTGGATTTCAAAGATTAAACAGAAATTCATATGGACATCCAGAAAGAAGGCAAAAAAAAAAAAAAAAAAGGTCAAGTACAGATAGCTTCAGATTCCTCCCTAGCAATCTTCTCTACCGAAGACAGAGGAGAAGGTTTATACCTTTGTTGTTCAGAAATGCGACTCACGCACCAGCAGCCCCGGGATTACTTGGGAGCTTATTAGGAATGCAGGATCTCTGCTGCCATTCCATATCTACTGAATCAGAATCTGCACGTGACCAGATTTTTAGGTGATTCTTATGCATACGAAATTCTGAGGGAACAAAAATGTGATACAGTTTTTAAAAGCCCACCCAAAGAGTCTCTAGTATAGAGACAACAAATTCTCAAATCTGAAAGAATAAAGCAGTGATTCTCAACCAGGCTGCTTCTTTGACCCTTGTTTGTAACTTCCTTTGGCCTTTTTTTTTTTCCTACTAAGAGCGCTTATTCTCTTAGTGTAATTTCTCTGAGATTGGAGATATTTACTTGTCTGTACGTTAGGACCCTTTGAGAATTTTTTAAAAATACTGTTGCGTGGATCATACTGTTAGAGAAACTGATTGAATTGGTTTGGAATGATAGCCAAAAGTCATTGGTTTTTCAGAAGCTCTCAGGTCATTACAGTATGAAGCCAAGGTTGAGAATCATTGACTCAAGGGAAAATAAACCCATAAACCTCAAGAGGGTTTCTCTTGAAAGAACCACTGAAAGATGGACACCAGACAACAAAGCAAGGAATCAAGAGAAAGAGCTTAGGAATGAAGAAGTTGTGGCGAGAGGTAATTATCTAGCTAATTTAAGAGTAAACTACAATTAAATAACTTGGAATTCTGGTTAGAGAATATAATGATTGATGCATGAAGAGGCACAATATGGTATTGTCTACCCTCTAAAGTCCTATTTATTTATTTATTTTTAAATGTTTTATTTATTTATGATAGTCACACACACAGAGAGAGAGAGGCAGAGACACAGGCAGAGGGAGAAGCAGGCTCCATGCACCGGGAGCCCGACGTGGGATTCGATCCCGGGTCTCCAGGATCGCGCCCTGGGCCAAAGGCAGGCACCAAACCGCTGCGCCACCCAGGGATCCCTAAAGTCCTATTTAGACTTGGTGCACTCTCTCACCAAATCCATTATTTTTGGGGTTTAATATCATTAGTTTTGAGTTTCACACCAGTGATTGCTGTGCTCCACGTTGCTCCTTCTGCCCACCTCACTACTGGCAAGCTTTTCCTCAGATGGGAGACTCGACAATGACAATGGTGACTTAACTTGCCTGTGTGCTCTCACACTGGGTTTCTGAAAAAGAGCAAGATATATGGAGTAGGAGGAGACTAGGGGAGGCCTAATGATGTTGGGTGAGAATTGGAAGTATCAGCATAAACTCATGATTATAGGCTGCACAGCTCCTGCCTCTCTGGGGCCTTGCCTTGCAGATTCCAGGGCTTCAGCTGCCCCTAACTCCAATCTTTTCCTCTCCAGATCAGAGGGACTGCCCTTCTCTGCTTGGATTCCAGATGGCAACGCGGCAATCAGGGAAATTTTCCCCAGGCAGGGAGCCAAGTGCTTCAGGAGGCTTACCTCTTATATTTCCCTGCCTTCAGGAATTGATTGCACGCTTGTGTTGCCTAGTTGGCCTTGTGTTGCTTCTTCTCCAATGTCTGAAGATACTTGCCTTAGACATTGTGCCTAATTTTATAACTAAGGCAAGAGAGCCAGTACCAGATACTCCATCACAGACAACAGCAGAAATGCTGGGCCATATGTTCAATAATAGTATTTCATTAATGTTAAATTTCCTGAAATTGATCATCACATTGATGATGAAAGGATTCTTTGATTATGGGTTAAGAACTCCTTGTTCTTAGAATATATGTACTGCTGGGCAGCTGCATGGCTGAGTTGGTTAAGCAGCTGCCTTCAGCTCAGGTCATGATCCCCGGGTCCTGGGATAGAGTCCTACATCAGGCTCCCTGCTGACCAGGGAATTTGTTCTTCCCTTTCCCTCTACCCCTCCCCCCTGCTCATGCTCTCTCTTTGTCTCAAATAAATAAATAAAATCTTTTTTAAGAAAAAGAATATACATGCTGAAATACTTGAGATAGAGGATTATGTTGCCTACAACTTACTTGGAAATGCTTCAGTCAGAAGATAGTAATTTGAATAGCAATAATATATATATTTGTAGAGGGAGCATGGCAAAGAAATTGATAAAATAGATGTGGAAAATGTTATCAGTGATGAATACTGGAAGAGTATGTGGGGGTAAATCACACTGCTTATGTATTTTTCTTAGAAGTTTGAAATATTTTCAAAATAAATAGTAAACAAAACATCACTTAAATGTGGACTGGACTTAGTGGTTCACATCCAAAGTTAGAGCATGGAAAGAAAAATTAGTGACTTTACAGTGAAGAAGCCTGGCAAACACCACCTTAACCAAATGATCAAGGCTGATATCACCAGTGGTAAGTCGTGTGGATATCATGTGCCCACTGGTATGTGATGAAAAGGTTTTCTCAATCAAAGTTTATAACCTGATTTAAGAATTAATGGGTATCCTAAAATATGCCTTTCCTTAAATACCTGTTTAAATTGGGTAAATATTAGCCTTTTCATTTTATGTCTACCTAGCTTAAGTAGAATCCATCTGTGGAGAAATCATGATGTGTGTTCATTTATGAATTTTATTCTAGTTTTATAGTCCAGAGAGATTAATGACATTTATATGCAACAGTGATTTTTTTAAGTGTAATTCTGTTTTAATTCAAACGCCAATATTACTGTATTAATGTCATTCATAACATTTGAATGACATTTAGGATATCTTTATTTAAAATAATATATAAAATATTATTGCACTTATATACATTTTAGGACATACAAATATATACTTCATGTCATTAAGAAAGGAAAAAGGAAGGAATTTTTCATTAAAAATATATATTTGGCTTCTCTGGAATTGTTCCTTCCCAGTTAGAAGGCAGTAATAGGAGTGTGAACTTTAGAGATTGGCTACCTGGGTTCTTCTTTTGGATTTAGTAGGAGAGCATTCATCATAGGGTAGTGTGAATATTGACACATATGTATATGTTACATGTGGGGTGAATTGTACTCACAGAGTAGAGGTAAGGAGCTATATACAAGCCTGGAACACAACAGACTTTGGAAAATATTAGTTATATCGTTGTTTGTCCATTATTTTTAGATCTTGTTTGCTCAAATCAAAGAATCACTGGACTGGTGGCCCTTTGGGTAAAGTGTCTTCCCAGCTCTAATCAGCTGTGACTATGGGAAAAGGTTACATACCCAGCACAGCTGTCCTGTCATCAATTACTGGGATCAGAAGAATTTCCGTTAGAGGCCTTGGGCTTAGGAAGGATGGTCAGTGATACATATAACACCTTGAGATACATGTTACATTGGGTTTCAAGCAAACTCTGATTAGAGGAGAGGATGGATAATCCTGAATTGGGTTTGAAATAAAGTTATTTGTTCTCCTCTTGGGTAACTTGACTAAATTGTCATGATTTTAAATATGTTGAATGCTCCCTCAAAGATATTCATGGCCTAATCCCTGAATCCTGTGATTTAGCTTATATTGCAAAAGAAGCTTTGCAGGTGTGATATGGTGAAATTATCCTGGATTATCCAGGTATGCCCAGTCTAATCACATACAATATCAAAAGTGGAGAATCTTTCCTGGTTCTGTAGGAGAGAAGAGAACAAAAAAAAAGAAAGCCATGAAGTGGGAGAGGGGCTTAATCTGTCGTCACTGGCTTTGAAGGTAGTCATGCTAAAGGATGTGGGAAGCCTCTAGAAGTGGGCTGGAAGCCAGCAAGGAAATAGGAACTTCAGTCCTACACTCACAAGGACTTAAATTCCATCAACAACCCAAAGAAGTAGAAGATGGATCCTCCCCTAAGACCTTCAGAAAGGAATGCAGACCACCAACACCTTGATTTTAGTGAACTTCTGACTTCCAGCTTCCATACTGGACTTCTTTTTTTTCCCCTCAAAGATTTTATTTATTTATTAATGAGAGACACAGAGAGAGAGAGAGGCAGAGGGAGAAGCAGGCTCCATGAAGGAAGCCTGTTGTGGGACTAGATCCCAGGACTCCGGGATCATGACCTGGGCTGAAGGCAGATGCTCAACCGCTGAGCCACTCAGTCATCCCCCATACTGAACTTCTAACCAACAGACTGTAAGGGAATAAGTTTGTGTTGTTTTAAATCACTATATTTTTGGGTGCCTGGGTGGCTTAGTCAGTTAAGTGTCTGCCTTCAGCTCAGGTCATGATCCTGGAGTCCTGGGATTCATGATCCTGGAGTCCTGTGATGGAGCCCTGCATCAGTCTCCCTGCTCAGCGGGGAGTCTGCTTCTCCCTCTCCCGCTCCCCCTGCTTGTGCTCTCTCTGTTAAATAAATAATAAATACAATATTTTAAAAATCACTATGTTTTTGGTAACTTGTTATGGCAGCAACATTAAATGAATAGAGCGGGTCTTATTGGGAAAGTAAAATTTCAGCAAAGACTCCAAGGGAGTGAGAGAGGGGGCCATGAGGAAATCTAGAGGAAGAACATTCCAGGTAGAGAGAACAGCAAGGACAAGGGCCCTCAGGAGCACGTGCAGCTTGTCTGAGGAACAAGGAGGCCAGTGTGCCTGGTGGAGAGGGAACAAGAAGGAGAATCGTAATAGATAACATCAGATCAGGAGGGCTTGCCTTCTCTATTGTGAAATCAGACTGGCTGGCCTTCCTACCCAAACTTAGAGAACGATAACCACCTTGACCTTTTTCTGACTGAGAAGTTAGGCACAGGCCACTGCACACTCCCCGATTCCACTTGTCCGGGCGGTCATTTGGAGCGCCCTCGGTGTTTGATGCGCCTCATTTTCCTGGCGGTGAAGGCCCATTCTTGCACATTTCCAGATCTGGCTGGAAATCCCCCAGACTGCCCGGTTTCAAGGAACTGGTTATCAGGCTGGATGAGTTGGTTTGCCACTTTGCAAGTCACTGTGGCTCTATCCCTTTATAACCAGTAAACTCTGACACTTGCCTCCGGAGGCTAGGTTTCCTTTCCTGGAGAGTTGGCTGTGATAAGAATGCCGACGTGCTGGTTTTCCTCACAGGGCTTAGCGTCATTCTGCAAGACATCTCAAATTTTTAATACTCAACTCCCCTCCTCTCATTCGTGGCTTTAGTCATTTTATCTTTCTGGCTGTTGGGAAACATATATTTTGGCAGAGGTAAAGGGGAATCGCTCAGCTTCACATCTGTCAAGCTCCAAAGCACTGTTATCAGACACCCAAGGCCATGTTGCAGGAATCTTTCTCCTTCCGTTTTAATCTAGGTCTGCAATAAACTGTATGTGATTTAGCATTAGCAGTTCCTGCCCAAGGCACCTGTGGGTAGTTTGCGGTGTCTGACCCCCTCTCGTCTCACAGTGGGAGAATATATGCTCTCCAGCTCACACAGAAAACAAAGTTACTAGACTAGAAGAGGCAAAAAAACCTTCTAATTTCTATTTTTGAATTTCCCCCCAAAGTTTCCATTTAGGATATTTTTGATATACTTACATTTCTTTTTCTTTCTTTCTTCCTTCCTTTTTTTTTTTTTTTTTAAAGATTTTATTTACTTATTCATGAGAGACACACAGAGGCAGAGACACAGGTAGAGGGAGAAGCAGGATCCCTGCGAGGAGCCCAATGTGGGCCTCCTTGGAACAATTGCTCATGATGCCTGCCAGCGTTTTGAGACTGGGCGGCACAGCACCTCAAGACCAGCCCAGGGGAGTAAACTATAACAGAGATCCATACAGGTTATTTCTCTTGTCCTATTGATTCAGCTACCCTCCCTTCACCAGATCTTCTGAAATTCCTAATAAGTAACCGGTTATTAGAGAAAAATAGTGGAGTAAGCCTGCAAATGGCATTTTCTGCAAAATTCAGAGGTTCGTCCTCCAGAGGGATGGAAGTTTCTCATCTTGTGGTGTTCTAGCTCTTGGCATCCTGGACAGTTAGGGTTTGCTTATTAACCCCGTGGGGGATTTCCATGAGGTCTTGAGGATATTGCTTAAATCTCGAATATTCATCTCCAACAGAGAAGACATTTCCAGATTTTTAAAAAATATTTTATTTATTTATTCATGAGAGACACAGAGAGAGGCAGAGACATAGGCAGAGGGAGAAGCAGACTCCTCGTGGGGAGCCCCATGCGGCGGCACTGGATGCCAGGACCCCAGGATCAGGACCTGAGCCAAAGGCAGACAGTCACTGAGCCACCCAAGTGCCTTGACATTTCCAGATTATACAAATCCTATGTACCATCTAGAGAAAGGGAGTATAGCTCAAGTGTACGAATGCAGCAATCAGGATGCAGGTGATTATTAGCTAACTCTATTCCTGTAAAAGCAAAGGCAAAATTAGGCTGAGGTCCTGATCTCCGAATCTTTCCCCTGCCATGAGGTGCTCAGCATAGCTCACCTCATTCTTTCTCGACACTCCTATTGTAAATTCTACTTAGATTTAAAAGACCGGGGTGTGAATCCTACCTCCACTAGTTACCCATATGCATTTGGGGAAAGGACTTACACATTGTTTTGCCTGTGTCCTTATCTGCATAATGGAGAGGGTGGTGATTCAAGGTCCATGAGTGTTTGGAGCTCCCTGAGGGTTAGAACACTAAACAAACACTTATGGTACTTGGTTCCAAGGAGGCAGTCTAGCATATAGGTCGAGAGCATGGAATTTGGTGTGGGGCAGCCTGGAGTGAGGCTCACTTAGCTTTGTGACCTCAAGTGCTACTACTTCTCTAAATCTATGTTTCTCTTGCCTGTAAAGACAATGGTTTTAATGAGGTAGGATAGTTCTAAGGACTAAATGACATAATCTAAAACCTCCTTTGCATTTCTCTCTGGGCAAGGTCAGTGGTTATGCAACGCCGCGGAAAGCCGAGAAGGAAGGCAAACAGATGTAGCTTCCACGTGGTGTGATGGGCCCTCATGCCCCAGCTGCATTAGGCCTTTTCTGGGACTGCAGAGCTGCGTGAAGGACCAGAACCCGTTCCCACGCAGTGTATTCTGCGCGGATGGCCCCCTGTGAAACGTGGTAGCCCCACATTTTTTCCTGCTCCCCCACATTATGTGACCAACCTGTAGCCACCTGATAGGTTGTAAAACTAGTTTTCCTGCTGTCTTGCCACCTAATCAGTTCTCACGTGAGTTCTTTTTTTTTTTTTTTTTCTCTGGGTCAGAGGATCATGAGTTCTTGGGTTCACTGTGGTCAGAGTCAATAGCCACCTTTCCGGAAGCTGCTTGCCAATGAGATAATTCAGAATTTCTTCGGGAAACACCAATATCTAAATCCACACAAATTTTCCATTTTTCTAACTAGAACAGCTGAATACAGCTTAGTCAGGAACACCCTAGGATTAGCAGGCTGTCAAACACTCTTAATTACATTTGGACTGTTTGGCATCTCTCACATCTGGAGCCCTGAAATATTAAGCAAGTCATGTGACTATTTAATTGGGTCAAGATGGCCTTTCCTAAAGTTAGGCAATTGTTCCCACCAACAGTCTTCATGTTTCTGGTTTGGAAAAGAGATATAACACTGTTTGCTATGTGCCTCTTACTATAAATGTTGGACACTGTTCTAAGCACATAATATGAACTAATTCATTTAATATGGTGCTACCATATAAGGAAACCCAGGCATTGAGAAGTCAGGCGACCTGCTCCTAGTCACATAGCCACCCTTCCCTAGCCTGCTTTGCCTTTGGCTATTCCATACTTGATTTTAGCCAGCAGCCAGAGGAAAGGGAAAAAACTCCACAGTAAAGTTTGTTTCTAATAGCTGCAGAGGAGTATTTCATTCTGTTACCAAATTTACCATGAAGAGTTTGATTCCAGCCATACAAAGAGCTTTAAAAAATATACTAATTTCACAGTCATGTAATTCCGATTCTAAAAAACATGTGTATTTGAGATATAATGAGAGTCTTTCCCCATTTTATTTGTCATATTTTTTTTTCTAAAAAGTTGCTTTATGGGGCAGCCCGGTAGCTCAGTGGTTTAGCGCTGCCTTCAGCCCAGGACCTGATCCTAAAGACCCAGGATCGAGTCCCACATCAGGCTCCCTACATGGAGCCTGCTTCTCCCTCTGCCTGTGTCTCTGCCTCTCTCTCTCTCTCTCTGTGACTATCATAAATAAATAAAAATTTAAAAAAAGTTGCTTTATCTCTCATAATGTGATTTCTTTTTAAGATTTAGCTTTATTTTTTTTTCTTGCATATGTATTCCGATTTGGCTTATTGAGACCTAACTTGCCTAGAGTTAGAGTTAGCAAGTGCTTCCAAAATATCCAGTTGAAAATTTCACGCAATTGTTTTGTCACCTATTGTAATATTCTTGTTAAATCCCTGTTGGTTGGTTGGTTTTCAGAAAGAGATTTTCTTTAAAGCAGCAATGATTTTGGTGCTATTTAGACACTATCTGTTTATTAGTACCTTACTAGTAAGGTACTTAGTAATACTTAATGAATGAAATAATTAATATGTACTTTTGACAATGCTTACTTATATTGACATCATTTAAGAATGCTCAACTTACAACCGTCTATTTAAAAATTATTAATCAGAATAAAATCTTCACACGCTAGCTTCTAACCATTTCTTGTTACTGCCCATTCCTTCCTGTGCAAGGGGCAGAAATAGGGTAGGGAAGACAGGGAGAAATGGTGAGATAGCTGCACATGGAAGGAAGACCTGTAGAGCCTTGGCTTTCAAACCTATGAGACCCAAAGCCCCTTTTGTGATAAATATTTTGTTATTCTCCTTTACTACCCTTCAATGAAATCCATAGAAAATATAATCCGTAATACACAGAATTAAAACTAACACACACACACACACACACACACACAGCTTGACTGCAATACAAAGAAGAAATAAAAGAAACATTCACATATGGAATTGCACAGCTATAGCCATGCTAAAAAACAATGAAGTGGTCATCTGATTATGAGTTTGCTGGAATTTAAGAGGTACAGGAAAGTCTTCAATTCGATTCATCTTTTTATATTTAACATTTTGAATAAAGACTAAAAAGGTATATTTAAATGTATGCTTGAAACCACCGTGAATCAAGAGCTATAAATGCAGACTGTTCCCAGTGTGTTCTCTTGGTGGCTGGGCTCCACCAGGTACGGCTGCTGACAGGATCCTCAGAGATGGTGTCAAGTCGTGGTAAAATTCTGAATGAAATAAAGCACAATCTCCCTTTGACTTATATCATAGTCATATTCCTATAACATCAAATTTTATTAAAACCACACTACAAATGATTTGTGCTTAAATGCAAAATAGAGGGGATCCCTGGGTGGCTCAGTGGTTTAGTGCCTGCCTTTGGCCCAGGGCGTGATCCTGGGGTCCTGGGATCGAGTCCTGCGTTGGGTTCCCTGCATGGAGCCTGCTTCTCCCTCTGCCTGTGTCTCTGCCTCTCTGTGTCTTTCATGAATGAATGGATTAAATAAATAAATAAATAAATACATGCAAAATAGACTTAGTTTCTAAGAAACAGAATTTTTCACCTGTAAATCTAAGGCAGGGCATTAAAAGTTGTGAGAGACATTTAGTAATACCTTTACTTTTGGGGGGCAGTGCCCTGTGCACCTGTGGCAGCTAATGTCCCTGGCTCTCCACTGTATTAAAAGGAAGAGGTGTGGGACCCCTGGTGGCTTGGCAGTTGAGCATCTGCCTTTGGCTCAGGGCGTGATCCCCGTCCCAGGATCGAATCCCACATCAGGCTCCCTCCAGGGAGCCTGCTTCTCCCTCTGCCTATGTCTCTGCCTCTCTCTCTGTGTCTCTCATAAATAAATAAGTCAAATCAAAATAAATAAATAAATAAAAGAGGTAGTGCCTCTAATCACTGGGACCACCTCAAACACCCCTGCAAGTTTAGAAACGCACCCCTAGTGGCTGGAACATCCTCTTTTGAGAAGCACTGCCCTGGAGGCTTGTGATAAGCTGGGATAAAGGGAACTTTTTCTTAATTCTTTCCAGAGAGTTGAATTCACAACAGTGGTTTCTTAACATCCTGTTTCAAAGAACTTTCAATTCACTTTTTACAAGATTTTTATTTGGGAAATCTTGTTGGAGCAACTGAATACGATACTGCCAGCTATGTTGGAGCCAACTCATCTGCAGGGCAATGCTCCTCCTTAATACTCGCTGAACAGCTCTCCATATCTTGCTAAATACAGGGATCTCTGCAAATTATTTCCTTTAAAATACGGACCTCTAGATTCTTGTTCTGTTCAGGACATTCTGATTCTTCAACAATCCCAGCCAAGTTGAGTGACTAGAGTGTGGATTTTGTAAGTGCTTTTCTAATCCTTTGCCTTGGCACTTTCCCTCTGATATCTGCATGCTCTTTATGATTACAAAATTGTTATCACCTGCTAGCTGCTAAGTGGCCTCAGCGAAATGAGTTGTTCCTTTTGATCAAACCCGTAGTAGATAAAAATGACCAATTACTACTGGGTTGTACAGGGAAACTAAGTTTCAAATGATCTTTCAGACTATGTTACAATTTCTTTTTTAAGGTTTTATTTATTTATTTGAGAGAGAGAGAGAGAGAACCAGTAGGGGGAGAGGCAGAGAGAGAGGGAGAAACACACTCCCCCCTGAGCAGGGAGCCGGATGTGGGGCTCCATCCCAGGACCCCAGGATCATGACCTGGGCACCCAGGCGCCCCCAGATTATGTTCCTTTTCACTTTAGGAACGTGTCCTAGGGGGTGAGCAGATAAAAACACAGCTACTTCATTTTTGGCACAGAAACACCTCAAGTCCTGGGAGTAAGAAGCCCATTGTCTTCCCGAAACAAAGCAGCAGAGCAAATTTACATCAAGACAAACAGCCGACTTCTCCGGGGCTCAGCATCTCTTCACCTCCTCAGGGGTCCCAGGGAACCGCTGGGATCGCGGGCTCGCGAGCCCTGGGGCCGACGGGCGGTAGCTGCTGCCCTCTAGCGGAGCTCCTTGTTACTGCAGACTCTAGGTTGACCAATGCCTGGGAAAGAAAGGTTTGAATGATGCGGATAACCGAGAACTTTGTAGTCTGTAATTCTCTCGGAATGAATTAACACATTTTTTTTTGTAATTACCTGAATAAATAGTCATTTAAATGTTTTCTGGGGCACCTGGGTGGCTCAGTAGTTGAGCATCTGCCTTCCGCTCAGGTCGTGATCCCAGGGTTCTGGAATCGAGTCCCGCCCTGGGCTCCCAGCGGGGAGCCTGCTTCTCCCTCTGCCTATGTTTCTGCTTCTCTCTCTCTGTGTCTCTCATGAATAAATAATAAGATCTAAAATAAAATAAAAATCTATAAGATTGAAGTAGAATACTTATTTAAATAAAAATCTTAAGATCTAAAATAAAATAAAAATCTATCCCTACTTCAAGTTTTACTTTCCCATCATCATTTTCTGTTTTAGCTCTGCCGGGCTGGCTGCATAATTTGCGGTGCTCATGTTAAATGAAAATGTGAGATTCCCTGGTTTCAAAACCAGGAAAGGGGAGCCATCGAAGGTACTAAAATACTTCCTCCTGTCTTCTGCAATTTCTCTCTTGACTTGTTATGGTTTTTTTATTTGCTATTGTCATCCTAAAGTAAAATTTAAAATTTTTAATTGCTAGCATGAATTTTATCATTCATCTTTATCTTGTGCAATGCAAATGATAACTTCAACTCTAAGAACAAATATAATTGTATTGTGTAGATATAACTTGTGTTGAAATTATACAATGTATATTTTGTACCTCCTACATGTATGTATTTTGTTCTTCCCAGAACTATACAAATACTAAACAAAAGTACTTCAACTGTTTTTTATTTTACTTCCTGATTCATGTACATGCAACCAACACTTTCTGCCTTCAGAGAGGTAAGTAAATAATAACTGAAAGGATAAGGGACTATGGGTTGTCCTATTTAAAAAAATAAATTTATTTATTCATGAGAGACACAAAGAGAGGCAGAGACATAGGCCGAGGGAGAAGCAGGCTCCCTGCCGGGAGCCAATGTGGGACTGGATCACCCCGGATCCTGCCCTGAGTCAAAGGCAGATGCTCAACCACTGAGCCACCCAGGGGTCCCCCTATCTTTCTCTTTTTTCTCTGCCAAATATACACAATAAGTGGTTGGTTAAGCAACACGAGTAAGAAAGGATATGATAGAGTTTCTTGGTCATTTGTGTTTCTTAGAACACAAGACTTTGCTGCCTTCCCTCTGTATTAGAAGAAGTTATGTGAAAGAAAAGGATGACCTCTCAGGGCTCGCAATGCTCCTGTTTACTCAATCATAGATGGAACACACTTACCTTGTACTTGCTTCGAGTCTTGCTGAAGTTCCTCGCACTGTGGGCCCCCTGCACTTCTGTGTTCACGGGACACTGTGCTGCCATATGCGGAGGGGGAGACAAAGAATAATGGAGATGCAAGTGAGTGCGTGCCCACACGCACGGTCCATTGTCCCAGCTGATGTCACAAAACACAAGTTTAAAAAACAGAATTACTAAAGATTTCATGACAGTGACAGCAGAGCATTAAAGCAAGCACAGCACCCTTCTGGTTGCAGGGGCCTGGATGGCTGCACAGATCGAAAGCTGCAAATCTGGCCCCTGCAACTTTAATCAGTTCTGCAAAATTACAAGCCCAATCTGTTTTGCTTGTTTGGACTTACATCAGTTCTGAATGAGAAGGCACAATTTAGACTCCGAAAGAACGTGGAGGGACTTTTCTAGTATACAACCACTGGCCAACAGGTCCTGGGCAGGGACAGCGGCTGTGGCGGATTCTGTGGTAGAGCCACGCGCTAGGGCAGTGGCTGCCGGAGGGCTGTGATTTGCACGCCGCTTTGGGTTCAGAGCCATAGTTTCCAAGTGAGGATAAAGATTACTAACATAGGAATCATGAGAGAATGTTCATTACATCTAATGGAGGCATACTCTGAAAGACTAGAAGGATATTTGCTGTAAAGCAATTGGAAAAAGGCTTCCTGACTCCTCAGCATAAACATGTGACAAGAGGTAAAATTAAATTCACTTTTAAAACTTCATGGTATTTAAAAATAGACAAGTGCTAGGGTTTCTTCAGCTTAACCTTTCAAAAGGGGTGGCTAAATAAGCCTGGCAGGAAGACTGAATGTTAGTGGAAAATTTAGAAATGAATGTATCAAAGAGTCGATCAAATGCACATGTTGTGTGGTAAATACCATGTTTAGAGCACATGCCCAGAGAGACGCAGAAGGGGGCATGCAGAGGCAGAAGGCAGAGTTTCTGCCAACTAAGACCCAACAGTAGGCATGAAATTATCAGAAAATGGTAGAAGGTTCAACTTAAAAAGTTTTTTTTACTAGTCTAGTAATGAAATTTTATTTCACTCAATGTAGACAAAAGATCTCTCATAGACATATCTTACTTTCTTGCCTTCTTAAAGGGTATCTTGAATTTGGTTTGACTTTTTTCTTGGTGACCAACACGAATTGGCATTAACTTATTAGAATTTTATTTTTATTTTTTGAAAGATTTTATTTATTTATTCATTCATTCATTCATAGAGACACACAGAGAGAGAGAGAGACAGAGACAGAGACAGAGACAGAGAGGCAGAGACACAGGAGGGAGAAGCAGGCTCCATGCAGGGAGCCCGACGTGGGACTCGATCCTGGGTCTCCAGGATCACACCCCGAGCTGCAGGCAGCGCCATCACCGCTGCGCTACCGGGGCTGCAGAACTTATTAGAATTTTAAAATTATTTTTTCTTCTCCTCTCTTTCTCCTCCTCCTCTAATAAATTTTCTTTTTCTTGTTTCCTTCCCTGGGTATAGGGTTATCAGCTGATTCCTTTGCTGAATGATCCATTTATCTCTTTCTACCAGACCCTCTACTCTCCATTTCTTCATTTGCTGCCTCTGGTCTGGTAGAGACTGGAATACCAGCTAATGAGATTTGTATCCATATAAAGCTCTTTATTCCTTTGTGGAGATCCACATTTCCAACTAGGATCATTCTCTCTCTGTCTCTCTGCCCAAAGGACTTTCTTTAACATTTTTTTGTAGTGTAAGTCTTCTGGCAAAGAATATTTTCAACTTTGTTTATTTCACCTTTACTTTGAAAGATTATAGTGATCTTCACAATCAGCTAAATATGAGATTCATTTTTGGAAGTAGGTGCCCCTGTGATAAAGTGAGTTTTTATTCCGTTGATCTTGTGGGCTTGACCAATTAGTCTACCACTATAGGTAAACAGACTTGGCTATATAAATTTAGTTTTCCTACAATGGAAGCTTTCCTACAATGGAAGTTTTCTTACAATGGAAGATTCCATGGATTTTATTTCATTTCTGCTCATCTTTACGAAGAAGTAGAAAAGTCCCAAGCCTTCTTATTGAAAGCATTTATAATTGAACTTTAAATCTAAACCACAGATATATAAGAGTTAGAATGAATCTTAGAATCATGAAGTCCAATCCTTGTCCCAACTCCATGAACAAAATTTTCTAATTTTACAGATAAAGAAGTTGAGGCAATTTGTAAGAATTAAGTTCACTTGCCACATGTATGCAACAGAAGCCATACTTTATGTATGAAGATCATGTTCCTCTACTTTAGATGATCTGTCTACATTTGTAGATTTTCAGTACAATATCCTTGAAGTCAGTTTTGGGACACAGCAGGAAAGGTGAGGAGGAGTAGCAGCACACTAACTTCTAGGCATATAGGAACATTTTCTCTCAGTCTTAGTTTACAAGGGTTTGTCTGTCTTTGTACTTGTAGCACAGAGCAGAATGCCTGATTCATAATAGGCACTCAATAAATGCTTTTACTGTTGGATGATAAAAGTATTAACTATTATCTCTGGCTAAAAGACTGATGTTGGAAACTAAAGAATCTACAGAGTAAAGAAACATCTAGGTTACAAATAATTTAGAAAGGGAAGAGTGAAAGAAAACAATCTTTTTTTTGTTTTGTTTTGTTTTTGTTTAAAAACATGGCCCAGGGCACCTGGGTGGCTCAGTGGTTGAGCATCTGCCTTTGACTCAGGTCATGATCCCAGGGTCCTGGGATCAAGTCCCACATCGGGCTACCCATAGGGAGCCTGCTTCTCCCTCTGCCTATGTCTCTGCCTCTCTCTCTGTGTCTCTCATGAATAAATAAATAAAATCTTAAAAAAAATAAAAATAAAAATAAAAACATGGCCCAATGACTGTCATTGTTTTTCTTGAAAGATCTATATGTAAAATCATCAACATCTGTTTAAAAGAATATAGCTAGTGCAACAGAGCCATAATTATGGTTATTAGCAGGCATGAAGATAAAATAGGAATTAAAACGAATTTATATGACTTTTTAATTTTTTAAAGATTTTATTTATTTATTCATGATAGACACAGAGAGAGAGAATGAGAGAGAGAGAGAGAGAGAGAGAGAGAGGCAGAGACACAGGCAGAGGGAGAAGCAGGCTCCATGCAGGGAGCCCGACATGGGACTTGATCCCGGGACTCAAGGATCACACCCTGGACCAAAGGCAGACGCTCAACCACTGAGCCATCCAGGTGTCCCTATATGACTTTTTAAAAACAGCAATAAATATTAGCAGAGATGAGTGACCCAGGTGTAAGCATAAGGTGACTGATTTTCAGAGCTGGAAGAAATCTTGCAAATCAATCCTGGTCAGCCACTTAATTTTACAAAAGATGACACTAAACCCCAGAGGAGTGGAATGGCTTTGCAAAGCATCACAGTAAAATAACAACCAATTAGACCTAGAACCTCACTCGTTTCTCACTCTAATGCTTTCTGCTCTTCATTTCAGCCTGCTCCAAATGTTTTCTCTGCAGTATGAAAATCTCATACTCTGCATATCAAAATATGGACTAAATATATAGGGTAAAGATCCAGAAAAAAGGCAAAATGAAAAGGTAATTGGTTCTATATGTCAAGGAATTTTTGAAGTAAATCAAAATCAGAACATTAATGTCTGTATCAGAACTACCCTCCTCCCCCAATTTGAAGCTCTGCCAAGCACCAGAGTTTCTCAATGTAGATAGAATTTTCTTTTAGTGAAATTCAGTCGTAATGAAAGCAAATCTCCAACTTTAAACAGATGGGAATCTGTAGGGTAATTAGAGGTAATAAGCACAGTGTCACAAGATTAAGCTCTGGTTTTGTAGAGACTTTGAAGGCACTCTATACAACAGAGCCAAAATTGAGTCCTCCTGCAGAGGGCACCGGATGACCAGGCAGGAAACGCACAGCTGTGGTGCAGTGCGTCACCCTGGAACGGGAGACCCTTTTTAATCACGCTCAGATAGAAAATTGGAAAAGGAAAGATGCAGTGTCAGGCTTTAGCTGTGTGCTCCATGCAGGAAACTTTCTAACTCTACACACGTCCTCTGCACTACACGCTGGTTTGAGGAAAAACTGTCCACAGAGGCTGAGGAAAATGTATGGAGAATGCATTTTCTCTGAGTTGGGATAAATAGAACAAAACAAGGACTCATTAAAAAGTACTTTGAGCCATGCAGATTTGGGGAATTTGCTTTGATGACACTGTAAGGGGAAGAAAGGCAGTTAAACTAAGTTTCTTTGGGGCAAGAATGTATTTATTCTGCTCATCTTAAATCAGAGGTATTCTTGGACACCTGGGTGGCTCAGCAGTTGAGTGTCTGCCTTTGGCTCAGGACGATCTTGGGGTCTCAGGATCGAGTCCCACATCGAGCTCCCCACAGAGAGCCTGCTTCTCCCTCTGCCTGTGTCTCTGCCTCTCTCTCTGTGTCTCTCATGATTAAATAAATAAAATCTTTATAAAAAATTAAATCCGAGGTATTCTTGTCTAATGGATTTTGAGGAAATATTCAGTGAGAGGGAGCGGTGGGCATGGAAAAGAGAAGGGGTGGTAGGCAGATACAGCAGATGGAGTGGACATGTTGAGGAGCGTAGCTCTGGGCAAGAGAAAGGAATGGAGCAGAGGACACCTGGGCTCTGGAAATGGACCTACAGCTTGGCATGGCGGATCAAGGGCTGACCTCACCTTCTGGGCCAGAGATAACATGGCTGCATGAGGAATGAGAGGTGATCCCAGATCAAGTCTACTGGAGAAATACAAATACCATGGATTTCCAACTTGAGTGTGTCCTGGAGCCCATGATACAGAGGAAGGTGAATGAGAAATGAGAGGTCAGGGTTCTGAATATTTCACAATGCTCCTCCACGGGAGGGCAGGGCCATATGCTAAGACCTTCTACAAACAGAGTTCTTTCAAGTAGGTGCTGAGTTCATGTTCATGAAGTATATTCCGAGCATTGGCAAGCACGCAGACAAGAGGCAAGTGAGGAGAGACCAGGTCCCCAGCGACATACCCTCTGCTCTGTGCCTGCTTCTCCCACACCACTTCCTCCTGCACCAGTACTATTGCCTGGAGGCAGGAGTCCAGGAGAAGGATGAGGAGGCCACCGAAGAGGAGGATGGGTGTGCTGGGGAGCCAGTGAGAACAGATCAATGTTTTTGTTGTCTCACTTGTTAGTGATCTGACTTGGTTAGTGACACTTCATCTTCTCTCTGCAGGATGAAATTCATTCATTCACCTTTTCATTCAACTAATAGTTATTGAATGCCTGTCATGTGCCAGGACCTGAGGCAGGTGCTAGAAACAGAGGGGTAACAAAACACACCCTGTCCCGTGGTGCTTACTGTGCAGTAAAGATAGACACTAAATAATCAGACAAACCAGTCTCTAATTATAACTTCTGTGATAGAAAGTAAAGGATGCCAGTGTGCCTGGGTGGCTCAGTGAGTTAGGCATCTGACTCTTGATTTCGGCTCACGTCATGACCTTGGGGTCCTGGGATCAAGCCCCTCATTGGGCTCCACACTCAGCACAGAGTCTGTCCCTCCCCCCACTTGCATGCACTCTCTCTTTAGTAAATACATAAATAAAATATTTTTTTAAAAGTTAGTAAAGGATGCTATTGACATATAATAGGTGGACCTAAAGAGTGGGGTAGGGAGAGGCAAGGGGAAATGTTAGGTCAAGTTTTTTAGCTAAAACTAGGAGGTTAGGTGTGAAGATTTGCAATGCAGGGGATTCTTCATGCAGGATGAGCCCTCAAGAGCAACGTTCAAGAAGGCTGCTCCTGACGTACAAAGAGGATGCTCCCTAGTGAGGGTGTGGGAGCCGGTTGATTTTAGCGGGAGGAATTCTGTGCAGCCACACTGAGTGGGGAGACTACATTTCCGTCCTATGTGTTAGGAGTTAGTGACCTCTTTTCACTCTGGTTACCTATTAATAATTCTTTCTTCTCTGGTGGCCCATGTTGTGGACAATGTTTAGTAACAAACTCCAGAAAGGTTAAACTGACCGACGAATTTAGTTGCTGCTGTATTTGTGATTCATGTTCTTAACCGTCATGACTTTCAGACCCTTCTACATTTATGGTCTTTGTCACACATCATTGATTGTGGGGCCAGAGCTGGAAAGAGTTAGAAATAATTTCATCTCAGTTCTTCATCTTACAAAAGTGGAAACCGAGGTCCAGGGAGAGTCAATGCCTTGCCCAATGTCATATAGCTATTATGGAATAGTGATGATGTTAGAACTTGAGTCTCCAGACTCCTCTATCTTTCTACTCCATCATTTATTTTCCTCTGAAAGTATCTGACAGAGTCAGGAAATGAGGAATTCAAGAAGACATAATGTTAACCTATTAGAAACCATTTTCAATAAAATCTATCAGAAATGGAGCAACTCTGGCAGTAAAGGGTGAAGAACATGAAATAGGCAGACATTTCTCCACAACATTAAGAGTTAAAGAAATATCACATTTTTTTTTCGTCTCTTTTTAAAATATTATTATTATTATTATTATTATTATTATTATTATTTTATTCATGAGAGACACAGAGAGAGGCAGAGACATAGGCAGAGGGAGAAGCAGGCTCCCTGCAGGGAGGCCGATGCGGGACTCAATCCTGGGACCCTGGGATCACGCCCTGGGCCAAAGGCAGGCCCGCTCAACCACTGAGCCACCCACGTGTCCCATGTTCTTTTTCTTAATTACATATGGTATCAGTCAATTTTTGGCTTTTTCCCTCCTCTCCCTCTTTGCCCCAGTTTGGGAACATAAGAACCTCTGGTCTTACATAAATCAGGGAAAAGAGGAGGGGTGTGGTTCTCAGCTTCTGTTGAGGGAGAAGCATTGGATCCGGGCCTTTGGTGGCAGCAGCTCTGCTCCTCCCTCCGCGCCCCCCCGGCCGCCCACAGCCCCAAGTGGGGGCAGCAAAGCTCAGGACTGCCCTGATGCCACAGGGGACTGTGCAGATGGCTCTGCCGCCCAGAACCCTCATCCTCTCTTTCAGGCCCGGGCAATCTCCTCTCCAGCTGCCGCGTTACTCCCCTATTCAGCTCTTTATCCTCAGGTCCATTCCCACCTACTCCTTTTGTTGGTCTGTTACTATTAAACCATAAAGAGGTTTGCAGGACCGCAGACTCATTTCAAAGTTCTCTTCACTTAGCTGACATCACTCACATTCAAAAAGCAATTTGCCATCCATCCTAAGAGGTAAAAAGAGCCCAGATGTCTGGACACTTAATGATCTTCTCTCCTTTCAGGGCATGGAGGTCAGAGGAGCAGAGAAGGGTGATGCTGTTAATAATTTCTCTAGAAAATCTGGAGTGGCTAAAAACAGAAACAGAAACACTAAAAACCAAAGACTTCGGTTACTTTCATCCTCGAATCACCCCATTGCCTAGGTAGGATTCTGTTCGGACAAGTGTTCCATCCTCCTGCTTGTTGACAATGACCCTTCTCCAGACGTTTTCAGCTTCTAATTCCTCATGGTCTCCCTCTCTGGTCTCCTGGCTGCTGGCCTCATAAATGAGATGCTCCTCCGGCCCCTGTCCTCGGTCCTCTTCTTGGTGTACTCCAGGGCGTCCCTAAGCTGAGTGCACCTGCAGAAAACGTGGCATCTTGCTGAAGTACAAATTCCAGTTTCCTTAAGTCCAGAGTGGGGCCCGAGCCTCTACATTTCTAACTGGTCTCAGGTGACACTGAGGCTGCTGGATGTCTGACCATACAGAACCAAATGTTTGTCTTTCTTTCTAAGAAAGCTCATCTCCTCTTCATTTCAAAATAAATTTGTATGTATTTAAGGGGGTTTTCTCCTGCATTTTAAACTATAGCCTGAGAGCAGATAGTGTCTGTTTGTCCATCTTCAGCTTTGTTTCCTTTGCAAGTTTCAGACCTGCATATTCAGATGCCTTTTGATGTCTCAATGTGGATCCTCTCAGCATCGTGGCAGGACAAGTGCAAAACTCTACTCATATCCTCTAAATAGCTCTTTTCTGGTGGATCCCACTTGCAATAAAGATACCATGAAAGGTAGAATTTCAGCATCGTGTCCATCAGCCCCCAGTGCCCTAACGCACTCCCCAAACATGCCAAATGTTTGTTGATTTGGCAAAATCTAGGACATAGCATTGAGGCCATACAGCAAATGAAAAGAGGAAAAACCTGGTTTGGAAGCATTCTCCTACATCTACGGTGTCATGAAAGAAACTGTCAAGGCAGCAAGCCACCTATGGTTAGACAGGCACTGGTTCCTATTAAACGGAGTTTCAAGAACGTGCCTGGACTTCCATTTTGTAGCTCCATTTAAAGTTCCATTTACCACATTGCAGAGGGGAGCACTCCATGAGTATTTGGTCAGAGAAGACCCTGTGAAGAGTTGATTCTCTGTCTTCTCTGAATCTCATAAGTTTATTTGGTGTCAGAGCTCTTGGCAAGAGGGATATGGCCAGACAGCAAGAGCTGTAAGGCAATTCCAGTAGTTTACTTGAGACTCATACTGGAGAGTTTGTGTATGGTGGTATTCAATAAGAAAGGTTCTTATTTGGCTGCTATTTTATGTATTAAAATACTAGGTATGTAACATAGGGCACATGTTTATATACATACGTACATATATTTATGTGTATATACATATATATACACACACATACACATATATATGTACATACATACTGTGATGGTTAATTTTGATGTGTAGACTGGATCTTTTTTTAAAATTTTTATTTATTTATGATAGTCACACACACACACAGAGAGAGGCAGAGACACAGGCAGAGGGAGAAGCAGGCTCCATGCACCGGGAGCCCGACATGGGATTCGATCCCGGGTCTCCAGGATGACGCCCTGGGCCAAAGGCAGGCGCCAAACCGCTGCACCACCCAGGGATCCCTAGACCGGATCTTAAGCCAGATGACAGGCTTTGGAATTTTTGCTGTGCCATTATTTATTTATTTTTATTATTAGTTTCAGGGGTAAAATGTAGTGATTCATTAGTTGCATGTAACACCCAGTCCTCATCACATCATATGCTCTCCTTAATGTCCATCACCTTGTTACCTCACCCCCCATCCGCTCCTCTCCAGCAACCCTCAGTTCGTTTCCTATGGTTAAGAGTCTCTATGGTTTGTCTCCCTCTCTGATTTTGTCTTTTCTTTTCCCCTCCTTCCCCTATGCTCCTCTGTTGTTTCTTAACTTCCACATATGAGTAAGACAATATGGTATTTGTCTTTCTCTGATTATCTTGCTTAGCATAACACCCTCTAGTTCCATCCACATCATTGCAGATTGCTGTGCCAGTTTTTGAGTGATCTCTCTGTTCTTATTCACTAGAGTCTAGGAATTATCCATTTAGGTCCACTTGGCTTTTTTTTCATGGGCTATGCTAGGCATATATTCAGGGCAAAATGGTGACACAAGGTGAACAGTTGTCAATGTTATCTATTAAAGGAGAATTTTGAACGGATGGAAGATCAGGACAATTTTTATAGTACATTAATGCAGATCTATTACAACTGCCTCCCAGGGGGTGTCCCTAACACTGATTTCTTCCCACTACAGCCCAATCACTGTTCCATTGCCACAGTAAGCTTTGTAAAAAGCAAGTCTAATCTTAAGACTCCTTTGAATTCCTTTGGCTCTCCACTACCTACCTGATGACATTCAAAGTTCTTCACAGTATGGCCCCATCTTCTATGACACCCTCCTTGCCTTACCCTCTACTCAGTGCACGCTCTACTTTTCCACAACTCCTCAAATGTCTATTTTAAGAGTCTGTATACAATGTGCCTCCAAAATCTTTTCTAGGAGTCCATGGACCTCAAATTACAGATCCCTTCCATAAACAAAGACTTAACACTGTTCAACATATGGTAGAGTACCTGAAAATGGCTAGTTTTTGTTTAATATCTTGAAATAAAAAACATTTTTAGGTTATAAAGCTGCATTAAATCTGGGAGGGATATCTAGCAAAATAAAGCATCTTTAGATATAAAAGTATTCCTTTAGCCATTGTTTCGGAAAATAGAGTAGGTCAAATGTGAGTCTATTCACAGAAGGCCATCTTACCTATGAATTTAAATTTGGAAAGGATTAAGATTAATTAAATTCAGATTAAAACAAAATTTTTTAAAAGTAGGCTCCATGCCCAGCATGGAGCCCAATGCAGGGCTTGAACTCATGACCCTTAGATCAAGACCTGAACTGAGATCAAGAGTTGGATGCTTAACTGACTGAGCCACCCAGGCGCCCCTAAATATTTTTTAATATTTTAAAAATATCTTCCTCCTTCACTTACTTAGATTTGAAAGGATTGACTGAATGAGTAATTGGATCTACTGCCACACAGCCAGAAAAAGGCCTATGCATTCTGAGTCAGTTGCTTGGAAACAGAAAGCTAGACTCTGCAGGCTTCTCAGGCATCCTATACTTTTCTTACAGAAGCCTAACATGGGCTTAATGGCCCAGGTACCTCCTCTTCATTTCTGCAGGTGTGCTGGTACCACCGTTAAGTCTTTACTGCAACACCACCTTTTAAGAGAGGCCTCAGGCAACTTATATAAAGTTGCAATTTTCCTCCAACTTCTGGTACTTCCTATTCCTCTTTGCCACTTCATTATTTTTCTCTTGGGCTCTTATCACAATAAAAATACTATATATTTTACTTCTTTATTCCTCTGTCTTTCCTTCTAGAATATAAGATTCAAATGAGCAGGGATTTGGGTCTTCTTTGTTTACTGCTGAATCTCTAGTGTCTACCACATACTAAGCACTCAATAAATATGATGAGTGAAAGCCTATTCATCCTTCAAGAGCCCAACTCAGGAGCCTACACGTACCTTCTCAATGGTGCTTTTCCTGATATTACCCCTAACCTCCTGTATGCTCCCATAGTACTCTGTCCTCGACATTATTGATCTGACATCAAAGCCCACATCTTCCTTCTGGGATTTATTAATTTCAAAATGTTTAGAGGTGATAAGTATTTTGATCAATTAAAATTCTGCAATGCATCCTAAAACTCAACCACACACATACATGTTAGGAAAGATTTCACTGACAGCAGAAAAGTGTGAAAAAGAGGACTTTAGTGAACTATTAATTAGTGCAATGATTTAATAGTGAGCTGAGGTTCACAAAAACCTAGTAAGATTAACCACCTAGCTTAGTTTTAGGCTGCATCACAATGAATCAAGTTTCTACATGTTGATCTGGTCAAACCACAAATGGAATTTTGTGATTAGTTCCGGCTGCCACATTCAACAGTGTCTACTGCAGGTTCAAGAGAGAAGAGACTGGAAATTATACTATTTGAAAGAATTGGGAGTTGGAAAAGAGAACAGTTGGAGACATAATAGATGCCTTCAATATCTGAAGTGCTGTCATATTGGTGAGAAATTGTTTCTTCTGTGTGGTCTTAAGAAAAGTTAGAAATACAAGGAAATCTATTTTGGTTTAAGAAAAGGGAGAACTGTTGAGGTGATCCAGGATGGTAGTCCTTGAAGGTTCTGATGCAGGCGGGGTTTGGTAGGGATGTTATGGAGGTAGGTCAGAGCTTAGTGATTGCCACAGTTGTCACTCTCTTGGGTGAGTGGGTGGCTCCTGGTGAACGTCCTGCACATGTTCCTGCTCTTCTCAGCCTCTGTTTGCATGCTACCTGTTGCCACATGGCATTTTAGCTCATTATGTTCGTTTACAAAGTGTCTATGATTTTTTTTTTTTTTTGCCTGTGTGCATGCATGAGGGGAAGGGCAGAAGGAAAGGGAGAGAGAATTTTTATTTTAAATTTTATTTACTTGAGAAAGAGTGAGCAAGAGAGCACAAGCAGAGGGGAGAGGTGGAGGCAGAGGGAGAAGCAGACTCCCCACTGAGTAGGGAGCCCAGTGTGGAGCTCGATCCCAGGACTCTGGGATCATGACCGGAGCTAAAGGCAGATACTTAACTGACTGACACACCTAGGCACCCCAGGAGAGAGAATCTTAAGCAGGCTCCACACGCAGTACATAGTCCCACAGGAGCTCCATCTCATGACCCTGAGATCGTGACCAGAGCAGAAATCAAGTCAGACACTTAACTGACTGGGCCACCCAGGTGCTCCCTAGAATTTGTTTTATGCTTTAAACAATCCTTTGTCACTTCAGTACTCCAATAATTTGATTTCCACACTGCTAGCAGTTGCAGGAAACTTGTAAATGTTGGCTTGGCATATAGACAGGTAAGTTTGTACCGTCTACCCGCTTCACTTCCTCTCGTTCTGGACCATAGTCAGACCCTTCTAACATCTTGGACACACACTCATGGCAGATGAATGAAAGTGACTTATATTGAACACAAAGCCAAATGTGGTGCTGGGAAAACAGGATTCCAACACACCAGATAAAGAGCCTGATTAAATATGGTGCTGCAGAGGTCTCTTCCCCAAATCCACGCCATCCTTGCAGGAAAGACTGTACGGACTCTAAACAAGGGGGAGGCCCATTTGAAGGCCAACTTTCAAATACATATTTTTCAGATCTTTATTCTCTCTTCCCTTCCTCCTCTCCCAATCTTTTGCCCCCAGCACACAGAACAGAGTATCTGTGACTATTCATCATTAAGAAACTCACAGCACCATTACTATCAGCCATTTAAGGCTGTGGATAGCTGCCAAATACCTGGAACTTCTTGGATTCTTTTATTCTCTCTCCACCATTTAAACACGGTATCCTTCTGCTACTGTTTACTTAGGATGTCTATAGTTTGTTTGGTTCTCTTCTGGCACAAAGTGGGTGCTCAATAAACATTTGTTATTCAGTAAACCCCAATTACTTACTTAGTTCAAATTATATTATTTCTGGCCTAGATTCCTGCAGACCTCTTCAGTGTCTTTCTTGCTTCTAGTCTTGACCTTTCTCCTGTCAGTTCTCTACAATGCCAGCAAGAAGGATCTTCTTAATATGCTAGTCTGATCATTTCATTTCTGTGCTTAAAAGTCCTCCACAGCTCTAGGGATAAAGTCGTTACTATAGCAACCAAAGTCCTTCCCGATGCCAACCTTCTCTCTTAGCCTTCCCGACCTTTTTACCACCCGGTCACATCCCCACAGGCTTTACATCTTCCCATCTTGTAGTCTGTGCCAGATATCCCTCCCCAGTTTATATTCCCTTTTCCAGGGTTTGCCAACACTCTGGTTGGGGTAAAGCCCTTCTGGTGTGTTTCCATGGCCCTCCATCTTTGTTCCTTCAATGGTGATCATTAGACTGCACCTTTCCTGAGGTGCAAAAACAAATCGTGTTAATTTCAGCGTGTCTGGCCTACAGTAAAGCTCACTACATGTCTACAGAAAGCATGAGTGAGTCCAGTAAGTCTGCGCCTCTTTTATAGGACTCTGCTGGCCCTTTCTAAGACGCAGCACAAATATGTGAAGTGGGTGGCAGGCGACGAGTCAAGTAAACAGAAGTTTATTTCTTGCTCTGCCTTTAACTAAACAAATGCCTTTAGAGGAGGACAGTATAATTACAAATTTAAAAGTCCCCCAAACTAGGACAAAGAATAATTTATATCTTGCATTATTTTGTTAATAATTTATCATTGTTTTTATAACATAGTATTATTCATATGTATAGTTTCTTGATCAAGATCTTACTTATGCAAAATATGAAAATAACAATTTATGTACTTCCACATTACTTTCAGATTAAAAAAGAGAAACTGAGCATGGTAAAGCTTATGCAGTTTATCATGGAATATAGAAAAGTACTTCGAAATCTGAAAGGTCTATATCCAAGTGCGCTATAAGCTACTTATTAGTTGTACGATTTGGAAGAGGTTCCCTACATGGCTGAATGTACCTCCTATTGTACCTGGCACATAGTAGGTAATGAATTGTTCCCCTCACATGTGGTTTTTCTTTCTTTTTTTTTTTTTTAAAGATTTTATTTATTCACTAGAGACAGAGAGAGAAAGGAAGAGACACAGGCAGGGGGAGAAGCAGGCTCCATGCAGGGAGCCCGACGTGGGACTCAATCCCGGGTCTCCAGGATCACACCCTGGGCTGCAGGCGGCGCTAAACCGCTGAGCCACCGGGGCTGCCCCCCTCACATGTGTGTGTGTGTGTGTGTGTTTGCTTCTTTTTTTTTAAATAAATTTATTTTTTATTGGTGTTCAATTTGCCAACATATAGAATATCACCCAGTGCTCATCCCGTCAAGTGCCCACCTCAGTGCCTGTCACCCAGTCACCCCCACCCTCACATGTGTTTTTTTTTTAATTTTTATTTATTTATGATAGTCACAGAGAGACAGAGAGAGGCAGAGACACAGGCAGAGGGAGAAGCAGGCTCCATGCACTGGGAGCCTGACGTGGGATTCGATCTCGGGTCTCCAGGATCACGCCCTGGGCCAAAGGCAGGCGCTAAACCGCTGCGCCACCCAGGGATCCCCTCACATGTGGTTTTAAAGAAATCTGAGAATATAGAGGTTCATGGAGACACATTTTTTCCATTTGCTTTTGAAATAAAAGGGAGACATTAATTTCTTGATTCAGTTTCACTTGGATAAAACAACTTTTTTTCCTTTTTAAAGATTTATTTATTTGAGACAGAGAGAGAGAGAGTGAGCATATGAGTGGGAGTGTGTGCGGGGAGAAGGGGGAGAGGGAGAGGGAGAGATAGAATCTTAAGTAGGCTCCATGCCCAGGATGGAGCTCCAGGCTCCATCTCATGACTCTGAGATCATGACCTGAGCCAAAACCAAGTCCGCTTAACTGATGAGCCACTCAGGCGCTCCAAACAGCTATCTTTTTCAGCAACAGATAATTCTTTAGTTATAATAATTAACATGACTTTTAAAGAAATGTAATTTTATATCACTGATATGCAGACCTTTTCTCTTTGGCATCTTTTAAAGAAAATAAACTTATATTTTAAAATATTAAACATATAAGAAACAAACCAGCAACTATGATGCCCCAATGAATCCTGAAAATTTATTACTTGGGAGAATATCAGATATTGATCCTTTGTTTTACAGCTCATGATAATAATCAGAAAATATACATTTTGAAATGAAAGTCAAAAAAAGAATAATTACATATAATACATATTACAGATATTTTATTGGTACATAAGCAAAGCAGTACTAAAAGCATATTTATGTGTCCACAGTAGTGAACATGGTAATTTCCTGTTTAAAGCTGCAGCAACTCAAGTCCTCCTTGGGTCAATAAAGACAGACAGATTGGAAATATATTTAGGGCTATCACCATGTCTGGCTGTAAACCTATTTTTTAATCTTTCCCTCCCCCCATATATATATGTATATACTTTATTGCCTTTATATTTCTGCTGGTTTAATATAATTAGTATACTAAATAGTTATCTGCATTTATTTGGTTTCTAAAAATATATAAAATGCATTGGAATAGAGCTCCTGCAGCTTTCAAGCAGTCACTGTCCTGGCATCGAAAGCTTATTCTGGAAATGAAAAGCAGCAATACTGAATAAATAGTGATTGTTTTGTCTTCTCCACACAGCTGATGGCCTTCACCCAAAACTTAAAAATACTGTAGCAAGTAGTATAAACATGCAAAAAATGGACATAATATAAAAGTAATACTTATGAGCTAAATTTTAATACAATATAGACTAATAAAGACAACTTTAGGTAAAAGAGGGATGTGAACACAGCATTGTTATATACATATAAATTAAGGCCCAATTTTTCAAAGGCAATGCACACAGGGAAATGCCCATCTGCCCACATCCTTTGAACACCTGAAATCAAGAGTTTTTGCCTTTTCCATAGTATTTCCTCAATCCATTATTATAGTTCTGACTTGGAAAGATGTTCACAGAAATGGCTTTAAATGAAGTTTCTTTACTCTAAAGACCATTTTTCTCTTATTCACAAAGAAAAGTTCTTTTCATGCAGGTAAAAATTTATGCTCTGGAAGCAAGTGTTTTATTTGTTCTTAAACACTATTAATAATCATATTTCACACCATAAATTCTGTATTTTTGCTGTTTTAGCTTGAGTGTATGATTAATTTGAACTATGGGAGTTGATGATTGCTTCAGGGATGACTGAGGGAATTAAATGGGTAATTCCTATTAATACCAACCAAAGTCTCACATATAAATTCCTTGTGCGTCAGGACAAAAAAACATGCTAACAAACCAAAATATCTCATAAGAAAAAAAAAGGACTGAGGCAACCCAGTATGGATCATTCTCTGAGGATGCTAGACACTCCAAAGGGTCAAATATAGCAATGCTATTTCAAATCATTCCTTGTAAGGAAACAAATTATCTTCTAGTGTATTTAATACTTATAGGAAATCATAAGAAAACTTGCAGCATAATAATAAAAAACCCCTTAAAATGTAGTTTAGTATTTAGAACCTGAATATTTCCCCAGTTGAAAAATTCTGTATTTGGTATTTTTGTATATCACTGCCCACTGCCCCCCCCGCCCCGAAATGTATCCAAAAGATGTGGCACTTAATCTAACTCATCTGTGTTCACAATACGTAAAAATGGTCAGGAATACTATTTTTAAGATGTTCTAGGGAAATGAGTTTTTCTCCTATTTTAGAAAAAGACTTAGAAAATATTTCTTAGAGATTTTCTTCCAGAAGTAATATAACTGATTAAAAAGTATAGCTGCTCAATGTATTTATCAAATTCACATTTATATATTTTTCCCATCTAGGAAATAGTATTTCTATCTGTAATTAGGTCCATAAAGATTATTTGGTATTTGAAAATTCAGATGAAGTTGTCACAATGCTGCCAGTCTTAAAGTTATTAGGTTAATGCTGATAATAATTTACAAGAATTAAGTTGGACATTGACTTTGTGTATCCGATGGCATACCAAGGCGTCTTTGCAATTAAAAATTGCAAAGTTTAATATATCTTCAGTTTAATATTTTGATTTAAATAGAATGTGATTATTTTATAAAAAAATGTTTTTCTTTGTGAATAAGATCTTAATTTCTCTGAACGATAACAAAATGACTCTTGGTATAGGATGGAACCCTTTAAAAATAAGGCATATACTGGGCATACATAAATCATTTCTGTCAGAAAATCTACAAATTACCTTGATTTTTTTAGTTCTAATTTTTAAATATATGTAGATATGAAATAACTATTATAAATTGAGAGGAAATGTGTATAGGTTGTGGTTATACAGGTTAAGAATAAATTATTTCTCAAGTTATTTGCAAAATAGCATAATGGCAAGGTCAACTTGATAACTCCATGAACCCAAAGAAAATAGTATTTTTAGTTGAGGTCTGCCATTTAGCTGGACTAGAAAAGGCAACTCTGCATTATTACTTTCAGTTCTCTAGAAGCTTCTATATATTTTCATAGCCATTCTTAACATTTTTCATTGGAAACCTAAATGCAGCATTCTCAGCATTCATTAAGCCAAAATAAGTCAAATGTGTTAAAACATCCAAAGTTGCCCTCATGCATAAGATATAGCTTACATCTTTTTATTGTTACCATGGCATTAATATACTAACCCACTTTTACTTTGTTGCATGTAATACAGAGAATATATTTTCCTCAGAATTAAAAACTACTCAGGTTAAAGTCTTTATTGTTGTACCAAATTTTGATCAGAGGGAATGTAAAAATGGCAAAATGGTATCTGACCACACCCATCCTGATATTACTTGTGAATCTTAGTTAAGTCACCATTCATGAGATACTGACTCATTTTTGATTTTATAAATAAGAAAATATATGTACAAATGGAGACTCATGTCCTGTAAAAGTCAAGCTCAAAAGTGGAAAAGAAAAAGAATTTAACTTTATTTCCTCTGTAAAAAATACCTAACTCCAATGTACTTTCTATCTAAGTGATTGGAGAAATAGCAATAATTCATAAAGTACAGAGTAAATTATGTGCAAGCAATAACTCACCCATGGGTGCTTACACAAATAGAGCATACATATGAAGTGGGTTATTTAAAAAATGTCACTTAAAGTAACCTTTCTAAGTAGGTCAACCAGGAATCTCTACCTATGTATTATGGCAACTCTGAGGATCAATGAGATTAAAATGATTAAGGCAGGGCAGAAACAAAAAAACATATAATGTATCAGGAAATCCCATGTCCCAGGAAATCCCCTGTCTGTTTGGACAGATAATCAACAATTACTTTTTTGTTTAAAGGGTCTGAAGTACTGCAAATCTTTTAAACATACAATTAACCTCTTGAAAATATTTCTATTCTGGTATGTGGTCATTCATATACTGGAAATATTACAAAGAGAAGATTCAAGTCCAGATTAAAAATAAAACCTGAATTATTTCATCTAATTAAAGCAATGGCTAGGACAGGTACACAAAATAAATACAAGTGGGTTCCTCTGGAGTTAGTTTTGATGGTGGAGCACCCTATGACATTTTTACAGTTGAAGATCAGCAACGTATGGATGGAGTCTGGCAACATGCACACAAAGTCATAATCACACAATATATAATGTAATTCAGTCACAGGATAAGTATTAATAAAAAATATTAAAACATCAACATTCACCCATTAATCGATTATATGGAATAAATTAAACTAAGCCAGTCACATATTTCTCTTCATTCTTAAGTCATGGTTTTATTTACGTATACACACAGTATAGTACTTTCTTAACGCTCTCAAATGCTACAAATAAAAATGAAGGCTTTGCATTACAGCTGCTGGACAGAAACGTCAACACTGTTGATGTGTGAAAACACAGTTTCTTTGTTCTTTAGCATCAGTGCACAGGGTATGGCTCCAAGTGGTATGCAATTTAGGACAGAAAAAAGATACGGTGGCTTGTGAAATAGATCCTCTGTTCATCATTGGCACAAATCAAAGAAGGAATTTTAAATGTCCTTGGTACCTTTGTTGGGTCTCTCCCCTAAAGGCAGATAATGTTATACATATATGCCTTCAGGATTAAAACCAGATGAGATAGGATTCTGTAGAATACGAAGATTACTGGGGAGCTGCCGCGACGAGCCAGGCCGCTTCAGGGACCCGGACTGGAATGGTGCCTCTACACAGAAAACAAAGAAAGCCATTTGGTGGACTCAGCAACATTAAAAATTAGAATTTTTCCAGCCCTAAAGAGCCAAATAGCAAACTGTAAAACTGCAGGCCCCTGTAGGGCCCTGGGTAAGAGGAGAAGGCTAGCTTCCTGACCCTCTCTGTTGACAAAAACAGTTTTCAGTGATTTCAACACCTTTTTAAAAAGGTGAGCGTTCTGCTTCTCTTTCTTGGTTGTTCAGATGATACGCATCTTTTAAATAGCACAAATTAATACTAAGGACTTTTAAGAGAGGAAGAAGGGGCATTAGGAACAGAAGCTAATCAAATTCAACAGACGATGACTTATACATCAGGAGAAGGTTTCTTAAAGAAGAGTTTAAAACACATGATAGAAGATTCGGTGACTACACGCCCATCTAAGTAAATAAATAACCTGGATATCATTGATTTTTCCCAGAAGCAGGAAGTACATCAATTTTTTTTAAGTGGGCCAAGTTTTGAACGGTAGGATAACATTTTAGCTGAATACAAGTAGTTTATTCAAAGCAAACCAATGAAGATAAAGAGCAGATTTCACAACACCTACCCCTTTCTATGTCTGCATGTGAGGCCTCTACTTCAATGGGCTCTGCTGGCAACACGGTAACTTTTGTCCCTGTCTGTTGGATGAACTGCTGGAGATTGACTTGCCGCAGCTCCTTAGTCAACTGCTCCAGTTCTTGTTCTTTGTCCTAGATGGAAGTTAAAATTTGTCTTTTTATTTGAAGATTTACTCTTGGACAGCTAAAGACATCCTGGTGACAGTCCATCTGCTACAGGGGCTAGATGTGTGATACCTATTTTCACAAGAACGCCTTTAACAAAATCTGGTTAATATTGATACAATGGGCTCAAAAGAGGTCATTTCTGCTTTGTGGCACAGGCCAAAAAATAAACAAGTAAAGGACAACAGCTTCTTCAGTCTGTCTTCCTAAGTGTGATACTTTCCTGTGTTAGGAATACACTCATGCACTTGATGAAATAATTATATATCTATGAACTTTTATCAATAAAAGTTGGATGGTTTCCATCCATCCCAGTGTTTAAGCAATCTTGCCTTAAGCTTTCACAATTAAATCTCCCTATTACTTTATAACTGACAGCAAAACTTATAATCATTTTGTCTGTGAGATTCAGAGAAGTTCTTGTTTTGGTAAACTGTTGAAGTTTTCATGGGATTTGTTACTGAGATATATTTTAGAGCATGAGGAAAGCAAGATCCTACAAGATTTTCACTGTGGGGTTCTTAAGTCCTTGGCAAAGACAAGTCTGAGAACTGAAGATCCTTTAAGAAAGGAGATCATGTTTTGGTCAGCTAGAAAGCTCAAAAAAGCAAGGAGAGGCATTCTATTATTTGAATGGATGGTCTTTCTCTCCTTTACTGCGCTATAGGAAAAAGTGGCAAGGACTCACCCAGGCTGTGTGTGTCTGAGGAATCTGGTAAGGGTAAGAAAGAGATACCAGAAATGAGTGGTTGTTTCTTCTACTTACTTTAGTGTAAGGGGTACTTGGAGATATGTGAGTTTGATTATGAGATACTTTTCAATGGATAGTAAGATTACTAGTAATGACTGTTATTAGTAATGTTACTAGTAATGACTGTCATAAATTAGTGTTTCCTGTAAATAATTATTGAAGGCAACACAGCTTCCAATTATACCCTTTTTAAGGTTCAAAATTAGCATAATACTGACAAATCAGAGGTTAACAACTTCTACTGTAGCATGAGAAATTCTTGATTTTCAAAATTTTGGTAGTTTTATCTCTGACTATAGCTAGTGGCAGAGAAAGGAAATCACAGAAGTTCTTGAAACCTCGGCTTTCACTGCTTATAAAACTGTTCATATTCTAAGGGAGGTCTTCTCAAACTTCCATGTGCACTGGTACTATCTGGAGATTTTACTACAATTGAGATTCTGAATTTTTAACAAGTGTGCCCCAAATTACACAGATCACTCTTTGATTAGCAAGCCTGTAAGCCAGCATTGACCAATACAGCAACCACTCCAGAGCACTTGAAATGTGGCCAAATGTAACCACACCCAGATATTTTATTTAATATTTTAAAATTTGTTTAATATTAATATTTAATATTTTAAATATTATTTATATTTAATACCTCTTTGCAATTCTCCTGAGATCACATTTTCTTCTCAAGAATAGGTATCCGAGAAATGGAAGCTGAGTGATCAGGATCTAATGTCAAAATAGAAATGCTATTGTATGTGAAGCAGAGAGGGGAAAATCAGAGAAGAACCTTTGTGCCCCTCTCCTCAGGAAAGCAAAGGAAAGTAAGTAATGTAGAGAAAAGAAGGGAACTATTTGCATCGCAGGAAAGATGGGGTGAGCCAACAATGGAGAATAATAGATGAGCAGTCAACTAGCCAGGCAGTCAACTAGCCACACAATCCCTGGTACACCAATCTGCGATCATCTCTTTTGGTTTTGGTTTCCTTATCTCTACAAGGAGAGAAGGTCAGATTCACTATCTCATCATTAGTGTCCATTCCAGCTCCGAGATTCTATTCTCTGTATCCAATTACCTAATGTTACAACTGCCACAGTAAGAAACCTCTTTCTGTGGAGCAAGGACCAGTGTGGCTTTAGAGCTCACACAGCTTTGTTTTGGTCTCACATCTTAGCTTTGTCATAAGTCACAGAAATTCTAAGAAACTTATAAACCAAGTAAGTTTCTAACTTTCAGTGTAAGAGAAGATGGACAACCATTAAAGAAAATGCCAACAAAATATTAATTCTTCTAAGTAGATGAAACATTCTTTTTATGAAAAATGTTCTTACCTGTAATCGTTTGGTGGCTTGTCCAAGAGATCTTTCTACAGCTTTAATGCCATTCTCCAGCCTCAGACTCTGTTGGCCTTGAATGTCAATTTCTCCTTTGACCTTACCAATCTTTCCTTTAACCTCTTCTTCATTGACTTGTGCCTCCTGAACTTCCCGTTGCAATTTTTCTGCTTCAAGACCGCTTTCCATAGTCTGGATCTGAGCCAAATAGTCCTTTAATTTACTCTCACATTCTGTTATTTTCTGTCTTATTTCTTGAAGTTGATCCTTCAGCTGTTTTTCATTTTCCTGTTCAATCTGCAATTCATTTTCCCAAAATTCTTCCTCTTCAATTTCTACATCATTTCTTTTGATCTTTTGCTCCAGGCGGACAATTTCCTCTTCAAGGTTAGAATTATATTTTTGCTCCCAAAATTGTATTTCGATTTCATTTGATTCTAGCTCTTTCTCAATGGATTGAAGCTTTTCTGTCTGCAACCGGATCAGCTTCTTTAATTCATCTGCTGTTGTTTTGCAGTTATTCAGCACCTTTTGCTTAAATTCAGTTTCTTTGCCCTTTCCAAAAATGTCCATTAATCCTTTGGCACCTCCTGTAAATGTTAATGATTTCCTTTTAGGTTCTCTCCTTTTGATTGATTTGTCAATCTGAGGCCTCAGTTTAGCCAAGGGGGGCAAACTCTGCCTATATAAAGTTCTTTCTGGAATTCGAGCCACACTGTCTGAAGTGGGTCGCTCACTAAGAGATGGCCCTGTTCGACGTAAAATTAGCTGTACATCACTAGCATACTGCCCCCATTTGTTTAAGGATATGATAGGATTTTCATGAGGTGCTAAGTGTCTTTCAGTATCTCTCCATTTTTCTATAAGAGTGTACCTTCCAGTTCGACCTAGATAAAAAAGATAAGAATAAATCGTCAAAGTGGAACATGCAATAGCTAAAATAATGCAACAGAGGACACTATTTGATAACCGTGTCTTCTTGATTAGCATCAAAGTCCAGCTCATGCTGCCTTTAAAACTTCTCTTGAAGACAAAAAAAATCCCAAACCGAAACAAAAAAACAAAAAAGAACTTCTCTAGAAGATATGTTAAGAGCATAAAATTATGGAATGTGAATTACATATACTCTTCTGACCCGCTTAAAAATTCATTTTTATACTTTAAACCTCAGTGAGACTCTGACATTCTTGTCAAATGCCTGCCTTCTTGTCTAGACTTTCTTGTTTAGGATGAGACCTCTAGCTGAAACAAAGGATGACACCAGAATGCCCCGCTGGAAGCCAGTAGGGCCTGGTCTCTAGAATTAGGTAGAACTTCAAAACTTGAAATTTCCACTTTGTGAATCCCTCTGCTTCCTCTGTACATTAGAACTTGGAAAGGCTGGAGGCCACAGTTTTCCTCCTGAAGGGAGGTATAGAGCCAGTGGACAACATGCTACTTAGCTCAGAGAAGGCTGTACAGATCTTTTCTCTGTCTCTGCATGAGGGCTTGGCCAACTCACAGCTCACAGCTGGTATCTTTCTGCAGAATCGTGACAAATAAAAATCACCTAAGTGAAAACAACCCTTCAAAATAATTTTGTAGAAAAAGAGGGGCCTGAAGACAATACTACAAACAATACTACAGTTTTGATAGATATAGCTTCAAAGATTCTTGCTAAAAATGTTTTTAAAGGCAAAAATATTAAAAAACAATAAAGTCGTATATAAGTAAAAGTTATACTGACCCTAACTGGTAATTACAGAAGATAAAGTTTCAGAAGACAGTATAGTATCATTAACTTGAACACACTTTCTAAATATTTCCATTTAAGGTGGTTGGGTCAGATGGTTTATATTTTGTTACAAGTGTCCACTGGAACTAATATGCTTGGAACTACTATAAATGTTACATGTCAATTATATCTCAATAAAAATTATATCTCATTACTATTCAACATTATTATGAGAAAGAAAAAACTGATCCTGTCATCTCCCAATTACAATACTGATATACACAGCTATTGATTTATCCTCTTTTTAATTTCACGAGCTTCTGAACCAAGAGTAGTTTGGTTATTTTCTCAGTTATGAGGTCAATAAATGGAGATCTGGATACATATATGTGAATATCCATGTATCCAAGTCGGAAGTAGTACATTAAGAGTGTTACGGCTTTAAACACTTGCATGTGTTCTCTTTTAAGGAAACCGAATCTTGGGTATAGCTGAAAAGTTGCAGCTTACGAGGCAAACAGACTGGAATTTTCATCCCAGGTTTTAATTACCTACTGGATAAATAGCATAAATTCACTTCTAAAATGGAGATATTAGCAATACCTCATAGGTTATGAAAATCAGAATCAGACATAACAAGCACCTCCACATCTCCTGGCCCACAGCAGGTATTCAATACATGGTAGCCATTATTAATTTAAAACACAGTTATTATTCACATAACAAAAGGGCTGACCAGAGACCTTTTAAAAATGATGTGACCTGACAATAAACTGACTTTAAAAAATCCCTAAGCAACTTTTAGCAACTCCCAACAATATAAAGCTGGAAAGACCAAAGGCTCTGGAGCCTGTGTTCAAGTCTGGCTCTGCCAACTGTTTAAACAATCTGTGCAATTTATTAAATTTCATTTGGATTCAGTTTCCTCATCCGTAGGGTGAGAATCGTATTTTCTTTTTTATAGAGAATAGTATTTTCTTACCGATAATGCTGTGAAAGTCAAGTGAGATGTAAAAATATTTTCTAAAATTGAAAAGTTCTATACAAATGTTAATTGTTACTATTGTCAAAATGTCTGGGCAAACAAGGGAAATGAAGAAAATGTTTCTAGTGATTTCCAGGTTAAAAATTACTATAATTACTCCAAGAAAAACCACATGACAAATCTGCAAGGTTAAAACTATTGCACGTATACACACTGCTTCAAAGATCACAGCACTTTGTGTTCTTGGCTTTACTGCCTATCAACTACTTTTAGTATCTCACTCTTCTCTGGAGCTCTGTGTTCTCATCAGCAATGTGAGGGGTTAGAGTAGATCAGCAGAGCCCTCTCTAATTCTCTACCAAGCCAATGAAGCATCTTGAAATGGAATCATTATATTATACATTATACAAGTTATATTAACAATTTTAAGGACCCTAATTTAGTCATAATTAAATATGAAGTTGATTTTTTCCAGGGCTTAATGGTACTGCTGCCCTATGAGAATGTCTTCGTAGAAGATTATTTAGAATTGCTTTTACTTCCAGTTTTCCCTTTTTGTTAAGTAACGCATATTTAGTGCAATTAGGCAAAAAGAAAAAAATTCTATCCAGCAATATAAAAAAGCTTTTATAAAAGGTAAATGAATTAATAGCTTTGATTTTATTATAAAAATTAGGTTTTAGATAGGTTATGTAAAAGTTAAATCCCATAATCATTATTTTTAATACCATACTTGGCAAGACCCTAAAGATCCTATTTCATTTGGATAGATTCAAATTCCTCCTGTAAAACTCTTTTCAATGCATTTTATTAAATGGATACATTTAACTGTACCTTGCATACTATCTTGATGTACCCCTGAAACTAATTATCTGTCTACCTACCTATCTACCTATCTAGCATTTGTAGTTTAGGCTGTTTTGGCTATCTAGAAATGTATGCCACAATAAGTAATGATAAATAAAATACTGACTATACGTTTGAATAGTTGAAGCAACTGAGTGTAATCCCAAGGATCATTCACTTCATATAACAAGGAAAATCACATAGAGAGACTTTAATGCATTAGTGAAATCTCACTAGATGACTGACATAAATTAAAAGGAAATAGGATAACAGATTACTCTTACCTAATTCGAAGCAGAATAGTATGTATAACTGTGGAGTAATATGAGGTTTATGAAAATATACACCCAAACTCAAATATTCAAATATGCGTCACCCAGAAACATTATGCCCTTATTTCAACTACTCTTTCAATGGTGCAACCTTTTATTTATTTATTTTTTAAAACAATTTTAGGAAATTTCTTAGAGCCAAAGAACAAAATCATGATTTATAAGTCACATCTTGTCATTTATTCAACAAATATATATTGAACACCAAATATCTGTCAGAAATAGTATCAGGTCCTAGCAATTCTATTAAACACCTTGATCATCAACCCTCTTTATAAGAGTTAGCTTTAAATGACATTTGTTTTTTTCTTCAGTTTCAAATCCTTCTTACCCCAAAGATTAGTACTACACATCATTCAAAAGAACATGACAGAGAGTTGGCATTAACCTCTTATGAATTGAAAGCTAACATATCCTCCTATTTCTGGACATATTAGAAGTAATTTCAGTAAAAGCTTATTATTTATCATGAATAATCTATCCTACCCCACTGAATTTTCCCGATAATAGATACTTTGCTCCTTGGGGTATATAAACATTTTGGATTCCCATACAGATTCTAGTGAATGTAACTAATCCTTCTCATAATGATTTAGAATCCTTTTAAGGAACATTGATCTCTGTAACAGAAATTACACTGTATCATTTTATAGTCTGTTAAATGCTTTTGATGCTTATATATATGTATATACATACACATATATATGTATATAAAAATAAAAAATATATTAAAAAACATAATACATATGTACTCTTAATTGGTTTTGTGAGGTAAGCAAAATGATCCTCAACTTACCAGCAAAGAAATAAAAACTTAACAAATTTAAAGCAATTTTCCAATTACAACTACCCTACAAATTTATCAGTGAATTTTCTACAAGTCCTGAATGTACCTATTAAGATAACTTTAACCATGGAATATTTTATGAAGACAGTGATATAATGTAAATACCTCTGAGAATAACCTGTCAGCCAGCTGTGCACAACCCAGAGTTAAATCATTCACAGTATATTTTCCCAGTGTGCTGATGAGATTATCATGTAATCACAGAATTACTGCATATTAATTTAGGAACTATTTAGGATTATATGGTAAAGTTGCTACATTAAAAAGTAATTAAAACATAAAATTTATTAAGTTCATAATAATTAACATTTCCTATGACTGTATTTGCTAGGCACTGTGCTACTTACTTTGCATAAATACTATTAACCAAAATAACAGCTAACACTTATCACTATAGACCAGTAAGGTTTGGGGGATATTTTGTTATTGTCGCATATAATCTAACTCATCCTGACTGATGCATGCTACAAATCAAATGTCTTCACATTCATTAAAAAAATCTTTTATGGATGTAGAAAATATAGAAAGTACTTATAATTATTAATGATTACACTACTGTTACATTCTATGTTAACTAACTAGAATTTAAATAAAAAATTTTTTAAAGTATTATTTTAAAAGAAATCTGTTGAGAATAGGCTGGAGGGGACCAAGATGATGCAGGGAGATGAGATGGAAAGCTACTGCAAAAATCTAAGTGAGAAATGATGGTGGCTTACATCAACGTGTTAATAGTGGCTGTGAAGACAAACAAGACTATATATACCGAAGGTAGTATATATAGGATTTATTGATAGAATGGTTGTAAGACATTAGAACAAGAAAAGAAAGATCTCACAAAAGTTTTAGATCTAATCAATTAAAAGAAAAGTTTTCATTTGCTGAGAGAAGGAGAAGGAAGAAATTTGAGGGTGGGCAGTAGTTGAGATTCAGAACTTGGGTTCTGATATTTTAAATCTGAGATACCAGTTAGTCATCTTCTAGAACTTTTTACTGCAGTACTGATTAACCACTAGCCACATTTAAATTTTATTAAAAATTCATTTCCTCAGTTATACTAGCCACATTTCAAGTACTCAGTAGCTACATGTAGCTAGTGAACACTGGATAGCACAGATATGGACCATTACAACCCTTGCAGAAAGGATATTCTACTGGATGGCACTATTTAGAAAGTATGTTTTACTGAATACTTATTTTAGGCAAAGCAATGGTGTAAAGAAGGATAAACAAGCAGGACTCCTACATTAGAGGTACTTCCAGAGAAAAGAAACAAGTATTAAATAGTTAAACTAGAATTCAGTATAAAACGTGCTTGTTTGAAAACTGATTTTCTTGGAGCAAACCATATGAAGCATGGCTTCTTAGGGAATAGTCCACTCTACCTTGGACTCAGCCCCAATCAATTTGTTTCTATTAAATGTTAACTCTGGCTCCAGTTGAAGGAGATATGGGAACAAGATCACAAGAAGAATGAGCAGAGAAAAATTCTGAATCCTCCCTCAATACTTTAAATGGCATCAGACAACAAAGAAGTATGAATCAAAACTTTTTCCTCAGTCTCCTTGATTTCTTCCTCCTCTTTTCCTCTAATCTTTTGTTAGCCATACTCTAAGATCTAAGCTACTTGAGGGCAGAAATACATTCTTTTCATATTTTGTGGATATTGTAAAAGCAAATGTACTTTCTGGACTATAACTTGAAACAGATGAACAGTCAAAGACTTTGTTTCACATGCAGACTTGAGAAGCAGTTTAAACTGTAAAATAATGGCATTTCTGAGACAGTTGATGGGAGAAACAAGATAAAATACTCGAAATTGGGAATGTGTCGAAAGCCCAGCATCTACAGTGACCAAACACACAGTGCACTGCAGGCTGGTTTAACCACTTCATGCCAATTAAGTACTTCGATTTTGTTTTATTTTGTTATTCTGTCTTATAATTTGGATGTGTTCTATTTCCATCACCTAAATATAACCTGTCAGGGTAGTCAAAGATCAGAGTAGAAAGGATTTCTTTCCATATTATTAGATACATTCAACACTTTTATCCAAATGATGTTGTCTTTAGCTATTTTCTAATTTGATTCCATTGATTAGCAGCACTGAGTCAGAAAATGTTCACTGCTGTAGATATTTGCAGAGTGCCAACTTGCGTAAATATTTTTATATCTTGATGGTTTCCTGAGAGTAATTTTAGCTATCCAGAAAAATCCCTAACCATCCCTAATCAAGAATATATCTGAAGTACTTCCACCTCCTGCAGCCAATATATGGATTTAAACCTGGGAAGGTATTCTACAAGTTGCTTCATTATACATTTTTTAGAAACAACTGCGATTTGCTCAGCCTATGCTCTGCCAACAGGATAACTAAACTTTAATTATGTTAAGCTAGAAATTCTGGGGTTGGATATCACAGTATTAATTTTCCCTAATTAATAAATCCCCTATTATTTCTTACAGTGAAAATAAGGTCAAAATACTATAAAACTTCCATTTAGTGTTTAAACTTTGAATACCAATAACTCATATTACAAGACAGATAAATATTTAAATATTTAAAAATATGTACTTCTGATATATATAAGACTGATCATATCTTATGGCAAAAGAAAAGCAAGGATCAATAGTCTTTGGCTGGTTGCTACTTGCGTCATCTCTCAGGTGAATTCTGAATTCAGAGAAGCATTTATGATACAGAAAAAGAGTTGTTTAGCCCAGTTTGGAGAAATATCATAAAACTTCTGTATTCAGGTTGTCAACTTTTGGACTGATTTAATGGACAAAGCAAAAATGCGGGTAGATTTACTTAAAACTTTTTAGATTGTTCACAAGCAAGTACAGTACACTGTTTAGTCCACATGGATAAACACACAAGACCTTGTCAAAATTCTGTGTAGAAAATGTGCCTTCCATATGGGCAGATGCAGCTTACTGTACTCCTCAGCCACCCTGCAAAATAGTCATCTTCTTTTAAACCACTGCCCATGGCCTGATTCTCAAATACAACAAAGAAAGTTAGATTTGACAATTGCTAATTTTAGTTTTCACTAAGCAGAAAAAAACAAAGACGAATTATTTTTATTCAAATAAATTATGTGAGGCTTTTTTTTTTCTGATTTGTTGTTTCTTATCAGTCACTGAAGCATATTTAAAATCTCCCATTATGATACTGGAGTGTCAGTTTCTCTAGTTCCACTGGTTTTACTTTATATATTTGAGGCAATGTAACTTGTTGTATGTAAGTTTATAATCTTTTATCTTCTTATGAATTAAGCCTTATATATGCTAATGTAACAAGTCTTTTCTTTGCTTATAGTGCCCTGTGTTTTGAAGCTATTTTTAAAATATTAATATGCCTAACTGACTTTATTTTGGTTAGCATATATGTAATTCCTTTTTAAAAATAATTTTTAAAAAGGTTTTATTAATTTATTTGAGAGAGAGAGAGAGAACAGGAGCAGGGCAAGGAGCAGAGGGAAGGAGAAAAGCAGACACCCTGCTGAGCAGGGGATGATGCTTTAACTTTGCTGTGGAAAAGCTTTTTATTTTGGTCACACACACACACACACACACACACACACACAGTCCCATATATATATATTTGCTTTTGTTTCTCTTGCCTGAGGAGACATATCCATAAATATGCTACTAAGGCCAATGTCCAAAACTCCTTTTAGGAGTTTTATGGTTTTGGGTTTCATATTTAGGTTTTTCATCTAGCTTGGGGGAAAAAATCCACCTTGAGCTTATTATTGTGTTTCATTTTCATTTCTTTGCATATAGCTGTCCAGTTTTCTCAATACCATTTACTGAGGAGACTATCTTTTCTCCATTAGTATATTCTTGCTTTCCTTGTCATAGATTAACTATGGAACTGTGGGTTTATTTCTGGATCCTCTGTCTTGTTCCAATGATCTATATGTCTAACAGTACCAGACTGTTTTAATAATTATAAACTTTGCAGTATATTTTGAAATCTGGGGCTATGAAACCTCCAGCTTTGTTGTTCTTTCTCAAGATTACTTTAGTTATTCAAGGTGTCTTGTGCTTTCATACAAATTTTAGAATTATTAGTTCTAGTTCTGAGAAAAATGCTACTTGTATTTTGATAGGGATTGCATTGAATCTATAAATTGCTTTGAAC
Organism: Canis aureus; assembly: GCF_053574225.1. Taxonomy (NCBI): domain Eukaryota; kingdom Metazoa; phylum Chordata; class Mammalia; order Carnivora; family Canidae; genus Canis; species Canis aureus. Next base: position 21,822,284 of record NC_135635.1, read on the forward strand.
ACTATGGATATTTTAACAACATTAACTATTCCAATCCATGAGCGTGGTCCATATTTCCATTTCTGTTTCTTACAATTTTTTTCATCAAAGTCTTAAGAGTTTTTAGAGTGTACATCTTTCACTTTCTTGGTTTAACTTATTCCTAAGTATTTTATTCTTCTTGGTGCTATTGTAAGTGGGATTGTTTTCTTAATTTCTCTTTCTGCTACTTCATTATTGAAATACAACAGTTTTTCATATATTAATTGCGCGTCCTGCAACTGTACTGAATTAATTTGTTAGTTCCAATAGTTTTTTCGTGGAGTCTTTAGGGTTTTCTATACATAGTTATGATGTGATCTATAAATAGTTCTCCTTCCTTACCAATTTGGATGCCTTTTATTCCTTTTTCTTTTCTAGCTGTTGTAGCTAGGACTTCTAGTAGTACTAAGTTGAATAAAAGTGGTGAGAGTAAACTTCCTTGTCTTGTATCTAATATTAGAGGAACAGCTTTCAATTTTTCACCATTATGATATCAGCTGTGGGTTTTTCATATATGGCCTTTATTATATGCAGGCATGCTCCCTTTATTTTTATTTTTTAAAATATATTTTTTAAAGATTTTATTTATTCGAGAGAGAGAGAGAGAGAGAGAGGGAGAGAAAGAGAGAGAGAGAGGCAGAGACACAAGGCAGAGGGAGAAGCAGGTTCCACGCAGGGAGCCCGATGTGGGACTCGAACCCGGGACTCCAGGATCACGCCCTGGGCCGAAGGCAGACACCAAACTGCTCAGCCACCCAGGGATCCGCGTGCTCCCTTTAAATCTACTTTTGAGAGTTTTTATCATGAACAGATTATATTTTGTCAGGTGCTTTTTCTGTATCTGTTGACACAATCATATGGTTTTTTTTAATCCTTTTTGTTATCACATTGATTGAATTGTGAATGAATCATCATCCATGCATCCCTGATAAAAATCCCACTTGATGGTGCCGAATGATCCCATTAATGTATTGCTGAATTTGGTTTGTTAATGCTCTGTTGAGAATTTTTGCACCAATGTTCATCAGAGATACTGGCCTGTAGTTTGTTTTTTCTTTTTTTTCTTCTCTTTTCTTTTCTTTTCTTTCTTTTCTTTTTTCTTTTCTTTTCTTTCTGTCTGGTTTTGCTATTAGGGTAACAGAAACTGGCCTTGTAGAATGAATTTGAAAGTTTTTCTTCCTCTTCTATTTTTTGGAATAGTTTGAGAATAGGTATTAGTTCTTTAAACGTTTGATAGAATTCACCTGTGAAAACATCCCGCCCTGGACTTCTGTTTGTTGGGAATTTTTTTATTGTCAATTCAATTTCATTACCAGTAATCTGTTTGTTCAGGTTTTCTATTTCTTCCTGATTCAGTTTTGAAAGATTTTATGTTTCTAGAAATTTATCCATTTCTCCTAGGTTGTTCAACTTGGCATATAATATTTCATTGTATTCTTTTTTTTTTTTTTTAGATTTTATTTATTTATTCATGAGCGAGAGAGAGGCAGAGGGAGAAGTAGGCTCCGTGCAGGGAGCCTGATGTGGGACTCGATCCTGGGTCTCTAGGATCACGCCCTGGACTGAAGGTGGTGCTAAACCACTGAGCCGCTGGGGCTGCCCATTTCACTGTATTCTCACAATCTTTTGTATTTCTGTGGTGTCAGTTGTTATTTCTTTTTCATTTCAGATTTTTATTTGAGTTTTCTCTTTTCTTTGGTTCCTGAGCCTGGCTAACAGTTTGACTATTTTATCTTTTCAAAGAACCAGCTTTTAGTTTCATTGATCTTTTTCTTTTTAGTCTCTATTTCAGTTATTTCCACTCTAATCTGTATTATTTCCTTCTAGTAACTTTGAGCTTTGTTTTCCTAGCTCCTTCAGTTGTAAAGTTAGATTGAGATTTTTCTTCTTTTTTGAGGTAGGTCTGTATTGGTATAAATATCCCACTTTTTTGCTGTGTCCCAAAGATTTTGAACAGTTGTGTTTCCATTTTCATTTGTCTCTATGTATTTTTTTAAATTTCCTCTTTATTCTTCACTGACCCACTGGTTGTGTAGCCTCCATGTATTTGGGTTTTTCTAGCTTTTTTTTTCTTCTAATTAATTTCTAGTTTCATACTGTTGCATTCAGAAAAGATGCCTGAGTGATTCTAAACTTCTTTAATTTATTGAGATTTGTTTTGTGGCCTAACATGTGATCTATCCTGGAGAACATTTCATGTCCATTTGAAAAGAATGTGTCTTCTGCTGTTTTTGAGTGGAATGTATATATCTGTTAAGTCCATCTGGCCTAATGTGTAGTTCAAAGTCAGAGTTTCCTTACTGATTTTCTGTCTTCATGATCTATCCATTGATATAAGTGAGTTGTTAAAGTCCCCTATTATTATTGCATTACTGTCAATTTCTCCCGTTAAGCCTGTTAATATTTGCTTTAGGAATGAACCCTTTTTATCATTACAGTATATCTTTATCTCTTATTACAGTCATTGTTTTAAAATCTATTTTATCTGATGTAAGTATTGCTACCACATTTTTTTACCTCCATTTGCATGAATATCTTTTTCCATCCCTTCATTTTCAGTCTTCTGATATGAATTTTTCTCTTATAAACAGATATAGATGGGTCATGTTTTAACCATTTTGTCATCCTATGTTTTTTTGCTTGGAGCATTTAGTCCATTTAAAGTAATTACTGATCAGTATATACTTATTGCCATTTTGTTAATTGTTTTCTGGTTGTTTTTATAGTTCTCTGTTCTTTTCTTCTCTTGTTCTCTTCCCTTGTGGTTTGATGACTTTCCTTAGTGTTATGCTTAGATTCCTTTCGCTTTATTTTTTGTACATATACTATGGATTTTTGATTTGTGGTTACTATGAGGTTCATATATAACATCTTATGTGTATAGCCGTCTACATTAAGCTGATAATCGCTTAAGTTCGAACACATTCTAAAACAATACATTTTTACTCTTCATCAACATTTTATGTGTACAATGTTATATTTTACTTTTTAAATTTTATGTATTCTTTGACTAATTTTTGTAGATATGATTGATTTTTACTATTTATTATGTTTTAATCTCCATACTGGCTTCATACATAGTTGATCTATTTTTACCATTTTTTTTTCTTTATAATTTTCTCATTTCTAGTTATGGTCTTCTCTACCCATGTAAAGAATGCACTTTAGTATTTCTTGTAAGGCTGGTTTAATGGGGATAAACTCTTTTATTTTGTTTGGGAAACATTCTATCTCCTTCAATTCTGATTAATAACTTTGTTGGGTTGTAGGGTTTTTTCCTTTCAGCACTTTGAATATATCATGGCCCTCCCTTCTGGCCTGAAAAATTAGCTGATAGCCTTATGTGGTTTCCTTTATATGTGTTTGCTTTTCTCTTGCTACTTTTTCTTTTCTTTTTTTAAATTCATGAGGGACACACAGAGAGAGAGAGAGAGAGAGAGAGAGAGAGAGGCAGAGACACAGGCAGAGGAAGAAACAGGCTCCATGCAGGGAGCCTGACGTGCGACTCGATCCTGGGTCCCCAGGATAACACCCTGGGCCAAAGGCAGGTGCTAAACTCCCATACTTTTTTTTTTTTTGTAAATATGTATTTTTTTATTCATGAGAAACAGAGAGAGAGAGAGAGAGAGAGAGAGAGAGAGAGAAAGGCAGAGACACAGGCAGAGGGAGAAGCAGGCCCCATGCAGGGAGCCTGACGATCAAGCCCTGGGCCAAAGGCGGCGCTAAACCGCTGAGCCACTTGGGCTGCTCTCCCTTGCTACTTTTAATATTCTCTCTTTATCTTTACTTTTTTGCCATTTTAATTATGTGTTTTTGTGTGGACCTTCTTGGGTTCATTTTGTTTGGGGCTCTCTGTGATTCCTGGACCTAGATGTCTATTTCCTCCCCTAGATTAAGGAAGTTTTTAGCTATTATTTCAAATAAGTTTTCTGTTCTTTTTTCTTCTTCTGGGGCCCCTATAATGTGAATATTATTATGCTTGATGGTGTCACTGAGTTCCCTTAATCTACTTTTATTTATTATTATTTTGTCTTTTTATTGTTCAGGTTGGTTGCCTTCTATTATCCTGTCTTCCAAATCATTGGCATGTTCTTCTACATCCTCTAATCTGAATACGATTTCCTTTTAATACATGTTTGCTAAATGATGGACTTAAAATGCAAATGTAAGCGGTAACCCACATTATTGGCTTTTCTGATGTAGGTGCTCATCATGTTCCAAAAGGGTTAAGTCAACCCAAAACATGAATAAAAATGATAAACATAAACCTGAGACTAAGAAGAAAAGTTGCAACTATGTAGGTGAACAAGATGGAGCTAGTAAGCATGTACTTGACAACTTCATCTTCACCACATAGTAAGATTTTAAAAAGCATATATCTTTCTATTGAAGAACTATGTTATATGTCACATTTTTCTTTTCTAAAAGTAGTCAGAATAAACAGTAAATAGGGTTACTTCTAATGAGGGGTCTGGGAACTAGGAATCTATGTTTTGGCTTAAAAAAAATCTTTAGTCCCACAAATAATGATTTGTTTAGGATAAACAACAATAGAGTAGAAGGCAGTGCAGACTTTAGACTGAAAATCAGTAAAATCTAGGGGGAGATAGAGAACAAGTGTCTTAACAGATTTATGTAAGCATGAAACGTAATAAGTAAAAGTGTGCTTGTAAGTTGTATTATGGAACCAAATAAACAAGAAACTAGAAATCTGTATTTAATACAAATAAACATAAACAGGAAGCATAAACCACTTTATCTCACTCTCAGAAAGTTCACTTACCTATCGCTTGAGCTAAGGCTATTACAACCTCCTGGCAAGTTGTAACTTCGGTGACCCCACAAACAATCCTTTGAACTCCATCCACCCATACTTTAAGTTCCATGGTGCACCAGTCACCCAAGGGCCCTGAGACTGGTCATCAAGGTGTCAGGTCATGTCGCTGGCTATGGAAACATGGGGAAGGCAGAGTCTTGTGTAGTCAGCTACAAAGAGGAAAAAACATTTTTAATAAAATGAGTCTTAAAATTTCTTCTAGTATTATGCAGAATAGATTTTAATATCTCATAATCCTACTACTATTTATGACCATTTTATAGAACTGAATTCAGTCCTATGAATACGACAGCCACCTATTCATGACATTGTTTCATTTTACTATAATTTTTGTAATTATACTTTTTTAAAAGATTTATTTATTTTTTCATGAGACACAAAGAGAAAAAAAGAGGCAGAGACATAGGCAGAGGGAGAAGCAAGCTCCCCACATGGAACCCGATGTGGCACTCGATCCAGATTCCAGGGTCACGCCCTGAGCTAAAGACAGCCGCTCAACCACTGAGCCACCCAGGCATCCCGCGTAATTATAATTCTAATCATGGAGTAACTGAGAAATCATACTTGACTAAGCCCTATTGCTCAACACATAAGCTATTCCTTTCTTTAAAAAAAAAAATCTCATTAGGATGATTCCTTAGGTTAAAAAAAAGTTTTGTCATTTTTTGAATAATAAACCAGTCGAACCAGTTTCCATAGCCTTGACAGCATTTGTAAATGAATCTTTATTAACCCCTGCATTCCTTTGTTTCATGTGTCCCTTGTCTCTCTCTTCCCCATAAGTCTGAGTGTCATCTTCAACACTGAAACTACAATACCAACCACAGCATAAGGCATAAGTGTGCAGAAAATATTAGCTGATGGAAATTAACTCCTTTACTGGGTGATGACTTCTTCATATATGAACTGCTTGCTTGTCCTTTTCTCATGTATTTAACTGGGGTTTGAAAGTAGTCTTAAATTATAAGAGTTATTCTAATAATACAATCTCAACTTTTTGTTACTCTTGCTGTGCTTCCCTGTTGTTTTTCGTTTAGCTGCATTATATATACACCAAGCAGAAATTTTTACATTCTCGTACATTTGAAACAAATGCCTTGATTTCCTGTATTGATTGGAAAGTTATTATTAGCTTGCTAAAAATCAATTGTACACAATTTTTTTTCTGTAGGTTTTTCAAATCTCAGTTCTTCCTGTCTTAAAACTTCAATCAATCCATGATTCGTTTGTTCACTGTCCTATGATCTTATTTTTTTGTTGGTTTTTGAAAGAATGCTAAAGTTTATGAGATGTAATAAACATCGATTTAATTACAACGAACCTTTAATTATTTAAAGACTGACAGTGGAATTGGTGTTTCAGGATTAATGACTTACTGAAAAGCTTATTTAAAAAATGCTAAAAACTTGTCAGAAAACAGTATTTACTACAAATAGAAACACAGTCCTTGTGCACTTTCTTAAAGGACCTAAGATAATTCTAGGCCATCTTCCCATTTACCTGGGTAGATGAGTCAGAACACACGTAAGGAGAATAAATCTATTGCTTTCTCCAAAGAAGACACAAAAATATTTTTTGTCATCCTGAAAACAAGGAAAAGGACTGATCATTTCCCAGTGTGTTGATTCAGCTCTCTGTATACACTGCAGTGCCAACATGGTTTCATAAACCCCCTATATGCCCAGAAGAAGGGCCATATGCCTCTGACAAGCTAATTTCCATAACTGCGTTCCTCAGTTATGAAATCCTGTGGGATGCTAAAGTTTCTGAGGGGGTGGAGGTAGGGGCGGGGAAAGGTTCCAAAGCCAAAGAAATGTAAGAAATCTTGCAAATAAAGTTAAACAAGTTTCTTTACAGTTAGCCTACTCTGAGCATTTAATAGGCTGGTGCATACCTGAAATTTCAAATGAGAGGTTTATATGCTACTGTCCCCAATCCATTTAAAGACCATTTAAGGAAAGGAAACATAAGAGTTCTGACTTAAAACAAGATATTTTTCCTTTCCCGCCAGGCACTCTATTTACTAAAAATAGAACATATACTATTCCTCTTGGAATAAAATTATGATTAAAAAATGGCCAAACATTAATATACTGTATTAAATTAATATAGTAAAATTAAGTTATTTTATTAAATAAAAAGCTCAGCTGAGTTTAGGAAACTAAATTGAATTAAAATCTATTTAAAACCTAGTCCATTATTTTTCATTAAAAGATCTTAAACTTGGGACAGCCTGGATGGCTCAGCGGTTTAGCGCCACCTTCAGCCCAGGGCCTAATCCTGGAGACCTGGGATAAATTCTCAAGTTGGCTCCCTGCATGGAGCCTGCTTCTCCCTCTGCCTGTGTTTCTGTCTCTGTCTCTCTCTGTGTCTCTCATGAATAAATACATAAAATCTTAAAAAAAAAAATCTTAAACTTGGAAAACCTAGCAAGAAAGACAGATCTCATTAAAGGCCTCCTCCTCCAAAAGAAACTTGTCATTTAAAAGAAACTTACGAGGTTCATTTTTAAATTCTATAAAGATTTTAGCATACCACCACATATTTTCTTATCTTGGATTATCACTGTTTTACCTCAAACTTTTAACCAATAAGTGAATACAATGAACATAGAACACACCCACATCTGTTAAATATTAGAGTATAACAATGTGGGAAAACACCGAGCATAAATAATATTGCTTAGTTAATATAAACTTGCAGGGTATTTATCCTCTTGACCAGCCTTCCTACTACAGCTCATCATGGAGAAGATCAGCATCTGCATATTTCTTTCAACACCACTAGCATTTACTTTCAAAGTTAAATCCTTAAGGAAAGTTTAAAAAGATGCCTTAGTAGGTCAGATTAATGAACCATGTGGTCCAAAATTTTATTTCTAAGCAGAGCCACTGTTTTCAGAATATGGCTTCTGTCAAGTTTGGGGTTGTATTAACAATCATCTCCCTAGCTTCCCTAAAAATCATGGTGTGATTCACGAAAGTCATTTGAAGAATCTGTCTCCTCGGTAGAAGTCTACGACTCCTCCTGGAGGTGCGACCCTGTTCTGTCCTCCAGAGTCCAACTCCTATGGCTATATTCCCAGCCCCAGAACTAGACTAAAGGGAAAATGGAAGTCCTACATTGTAGGTGCGTATGGTGGATTGGTCATCATTGGAATTAAGGACTCAAGAAGCTAAAGGGCTTTGGCATCTCAGTTGGAATTTGGAATAAATTTTTCCATGGAAACAATGATATAGATAGAAGCAAGATTCTACTGCAAGGGTATTATTATAGTTCAGTTATTGTTTTCACCATAAGGTTTCTATATTCAAATCACTATTATTTTAATTTTTATAATAAAAAACTAGGTTTATTCAGGAACATGCTACTGGGAACAAGTGTTCTTTAGTTAAAAACTGTTTATCTTGAAAGCCTACTGAATTAAGCATCTGCATTTGTGAAGACAGACACATTCCCCCAAAACCAGTGCTTTAATAAAACAATTTTAGTCAATCCTCATTATTCATGGGTTCCTTATTTGTGAACTCACCAACTCATTAAAATTTATTTGTAACCCTCAAATCATTATTTATGGCACTTTCAGGGTCATTCAAAGACATGTATTCTGCAATGAAAAATTTGAGTTGCCTGACCCCTGACTGTTCCCAGGTGAGGTTGTAAAGAGGCAATACTCTGCCTTCCTGTTTCAGCTTTCATAGTGTCAACAAGTTATGTTTTTCTCAGTGTATTAAGTGCCATGTTTTGGCATTTTTGTAGTTTTTGTTGGTGACTTTACTGTTGAAAATGGCTCCTAAGCATACTGTTGACACTAATGTTCTTAAGCACATGAAGGCTGTGATGTGACTTATGGAGAAAAGTACCTGTTGTTAGGTAAGTTTTGTTCAAGTATGAGGTATACTGGTATTGGCTCTGAGTTTAACGTTAATGAATCAACAATATATGTCAAATAAGGTATCTTTTGACAGAAAAACACATAAAACAAGGTGATATATTGATCAGTTGATGAAACTTGTGACCAAAGGTTCTCAAAAATAACCAGAATTGACTGCATACTTTAAAATGGTATAATTTTCTTGTGATGGCCACTATCAAGCTACTGAGCAAATTCCATTACTCCATGGACATTAGACACAAGCACACATGTGGCTTATTGCCAATTATAATATTTCTTTCATGTCTAGTCTAGTTTTGTTTGAGACCTATGGTATTGCATATTAAAGCATTCTTTATAGAAATAGTATGTAGATAAAATGTATTATACTAAAATCTTCACAATCAGGCTAGCTGCTTTAGTTAAATAAAACACTGATGCTAGCCACTAGTTTTTTTGGTATCATAAAGAAAGAGATTCTGCACAATGAGCACTTTATATTCTGAACAGTACTTATTAGAATAATCAAAACTATAATACATAATTATGCATATATAACACATATATGTATTTTATATATATTACAATAATAGAATACAATAATACGAATTCTCTTTTGTACAGAGAACCAGTTAAAAATAAAAACTAGGGGCACATGGCTGGTTAAATCGGTTGGGCTACTGACTCTTGGTTTTGGCTCAGGTCATGATCTCAGGGTCATGGGATCAACTGTGTTGGGCTACGTGCTCAGCGGGTAGTCTTCTTCTATATTGAGAACAATAGTCCTGTGACATGCATCATGGGGAAATAAGGCTCCCTAGCCTAACCGTTTTGGGAAGCATTTCAAAACACACTGCCTCTGAGAGACAATGTGCAGCTAGATACCCCACAGTAGAGAAACTGGTTAAGCTTTGTTAACTAGTACTCAGTGACTCAGCATGGAGGGTAAGAGTGGAAAATAGGCACGAACGATGCCTACAAAATACCCTGCTGCACTACAGGATACAAATGATCAACTTTTGAAGATATGCAATATATATGCAATGAGATTTCTGCTAGTCCTTTAATGTATTTGGAAACACCCAGAAGTGGTGATGGATATGCTGTTTAAAGCTATACTTAGAACAATACAGTACAGAGGAGAAAGCTGAATAGCTCTTCTTTCTCTTATATGAAGTCTTAATTGCCATGATTAAGCCATATCTTCTAAAGATGGGTTTTGTATTTGCTTTTTAGAGAACTGTCTTAAGTCAAAGGATTTTTTCTTTGAAAGTAGGTTTTTAAAAGTTCACAATGCTAAGCAATATTTGTATATTAATTATTAAATACAGTAAAGCCATGCTCTTTCCTCTACTATTCATCATCCTCAGGTCACAGCATTCAAACACATGCAGTGATTGAACATTTCCCAAATTTAACATGTTCAAGTGGCCATTCTGCAATTACAGGAATGGCATGAGTACTTGCAATCTGCTAATTAAGCATGGTATATTGTGTCTCATTTATTCCTCATGATACAATTCAGTGAGTTAGGCACTATTAGCCTCATTTTAAAGATGAGAAAAGTGAGTGCCAGTTTAAATAACTCTCCCAACGTCAGAAACCTAGGAATTTAGGGACATATGTTCAAAATTGGGATGAATAAAGAAATTAAAGTATGAATAATGCAGACTTTTCTAAAAGGATTCAATTATGAAATAAATGTTTTTAAAATGTCCAAAGTTACACTAAGAAATCTCATCTACCATCACTTGAAAATTTATTTTTATCAATAAACAATGATCAGATAACATGTACAAACTTTCCATTCTAGGAGAAAGAAAAGAGCAAAGAAACTAAATCACGTTAAGAAACTATAATTTTAATTCAGAGAACCTATGATAAATAACTGCACATATCAGCAAAATGAGTGTCTCATGATCAGGTTTATTTTTCAGTACTAACAAATTATTCCTCCAGTTTTTGAAAATTACATCCAGATTTATTTTTACAGAGTCCAAAACAAATACATCTGCATACTTGTGATAATTTTTAACTCTTGCCTTAAATATAAACCAAAGCTTCTTAGAGAGTTCTGGAATTTTCTTTAAATTCACACCATTAAAAAACACGTTTTTGGAGAATGCCATTTTTTTTCAAGGTAATACTACTGATTAGTGGAAACACCATGTACCAAGATTCAAATCCTGTCTATTACTTACTGTGTGACTTAAGTCAAGATGCGTAACTTTTCAAGAGGGATTTGTGAGAAATGAAATGTCTTTTTAAAATGTACTTAGTGTAGGGCTTGGCACAAAGTATAAGTTCAACAGGAGTTAGTTCTGTATATAGAAATAAAAATTTAAAAAAAAGAAATAAAAATTATAGCTTTCAAAAATTAGAAACTTCTTTTCTATAGGAAAAAAATCAATACAAAAGTAAAATTTCAAAATACTATTACTATTTTTATAAGAGCACCTAAAAATAAAGATATTTTAGTTTACCTAAATGTACCTTAAAATCAATGAACATTCTCAAGGTTTTTAAATCAAGATTGGAAATGATAATTGGGATTAGCATCCATATTAAGAAATTTCAATTGTATCTGGGATAAACATGATACAAATCTAGTTAAGGTTATTGGCATAAAAATATTGATCCTGCTATTAATAACTCTCTTTTTTCCCTTAAAAAGTAAGCTTTTAAAATGAATATAGTTAGTAATTTTTGTTTTTTTTTTATTTAGGATTAAATTTAGTGTTAAGTGCCACTGCCTTCAGCTGAGTTTCTTATTCTAAGCCCATCTCCAGACAGCTTATTTACAACTGTATTTTTCTAAATCATATATAATGTTAAACCAATATCTATGACTTTGAAGTGGAGACTTCTCTCATATCCAGAGGTGAAACAAACATTCATAAAACAGTACCAAGAATCTTTTGAGAGTAGTACTTCACCAAACCGATTTCTGAACTAATAATTTGGGTAAAAACTTTGACCTGTTAATTAAAGCTCTGAGCAGAAACACAGGATTTCTATTTAATAAGTATAATTTTAAAAGGAAGCAAAATTTTTACAATTGCCCATTTTAGAAAATAAAGAGATGTGTTTCCAATAACCAAGGCTAGTCTCAAAAGCAAACTGCTTCAAAATAATTCCTTCTACGAGTCTAATATACTCAACACTACTAGAAAGTCATTTTTTGCCTATTCCCTTCAAAATGGTTACTTACCATTTGTAAAATCATTCTAATAATTCCATGAAAATACAAGGCCATATTTATTAGACTGAATTCTTCTTTGACTTCTGGTTGATAGAACATTATTAAAAATGTTTTGCTTGGGAATTTAAACTGGAACATCACATCCTGGGTCACAGGAGAAGATACAGAGAGGCCAGGGAGCCATGGTGGCATGAGACAATGGCCACTTGGTAGGTATGAAGGGATGTCATAAAAGTGATGGAAATCAATGAGGGCCAACACAGAGAAGCATACAAATTCGATCTAGGTCAAGTACTCTGATGGCTCCTATAGCCATCATTGTAAGCCAATTCCTGGTGGCTTCTCTAGTGGTAGTAGCCCTGTGTCAATAACACAAGTTCCAGTAAAATCCCAGCAAATGCCTCTTCTTTTATTCCTTCCTACTATTCCATCCTTACCATATTCTTCTTCCCAAGTCACAAGTAATCAACAACACCCCCAAATACATTTGGCTCTATTTGATAAAAGTTGTAACAAGGAAGCTGTGGATTCCGTGCTCTAGAGAAATCAGAGGGACCGGCACGTGATGCTATTTTCTCTCTATGTAAAGGTCATGCATTTCAGAGTTCACCAAAACCAAATGGATAAGATATCTTGCCTTTCAGAGCTAGCAAAACTCATTGGCCATCAACTAGTATTATCATTTTACTGAACACAGAAGACTGAGGCCTGGCCAAATTACATCATTTGATCAAGGTCACATGGATAGATGTTAGCCAATGTCTGGAATAACATCAGATTTTTCTGAAAACTGAAATTAAATATATTTACATATATTGAAATAAAGTGCCCAGTAAAGAAGATGTTGAAGAAGTTGCTCCCATAGAGAATTCTAGTTAAAGATGCTTCAGACCACAAAATGAGGGCTACCACTGATATAAGTGCAAGAGTATGAAAAAACGTGAACGTGTTGTCTGTTCTTATTTATGAATTTTGTTAAATGTTATGGAAGGTAGAACAGTAGGGGATCTTACAACTCAATTTTACTGGCACAAAATCTCTTAAGAAATATAAAAATAATATACCATTAGGTTCCATTTCTTGCTGCAGTATTACCAAAAAGGAATATAAAAAGCCATCTGTTTTACACTTCTATCTTCTGTTAGGGTCCCAGTCCACTTTGTGGCCCTTTAGAGGTAGCCGGAGACATATGCATAGTGTGCCAAGATCTGTGATGTCTTAACTCCTGTTAGAGCTCTAAGGCCTGGGATGAGGGATTACACTCTCAAAGTCTTAATGCAAAAAAAAAAAAAAAAAAAAAAAACCCTGAACTCTGGCATCAATTAAATTGTGCTTTTTACTATAGTGCAATTTCAAAGCTCTCATTCATAATCATTAGAAAACTGGCAGGGAGCAATGTTATAAAGTACTTTTACAAAATTACTGAACACTTGTTTACATTTTAAATGACAGATGTTAAGTGCAAATGGATTTGTGATATTTCTCCTTGATCAGATGCACTTTGGTACTTTGATTGTAAACCAACCCTTCAAATAAAAACACATCTTTGTTACTTACATAACAACAAGAATAAATAGCTAACATATACTGAGCTCTTAACTCTGTGATAGATGGAAAGTTAACTATTATATTTAATCTATTCAATACTCATCTATATTGCTATGTGACATGAATTATTTTGAGGAAATAATGAGGAATGGAGGTATAGAGAAATTAATGACTTGTCCAGAGTCACTCAGCCAGCAAGTGGCAGATCCAAATCTGATAATGCTCATAACTATCAAAAAGTTATTTATATTTATGAAATAAAGTTATTGGTAAAGTTTGCCAGGACCTTGTAATCACCAGTTCTGGCTCAGGAGAGAAGTAGATGTGACCATGTGATGGAGAAATTCCAATACTACTAAGTTGAATGATATATTTAGCCTAATTATTACCACAGAGCTGAGAAGAAGCAAGAGCTGATGTTCAATAATCAAATCAGACTTAGTAAGGACTACATGACTCCTGAGATTCTTTCTGGAAACTGCTCCTCCCACATCTCCCTTGTCTCAGGAGCAGGAATAGATTTTGGGTCTAAATCCAAATGTTATCAGACCCCCAAAGTCTATGTTCTTTCCACTACAACAAACTATCTGCAGGGTAGAATTATTTTTCTTCTCCACATCTGAATAGATATGGGCTCTTCCTTAGTGATTGTCATCCATTTGAGTGATAGAAAATTATGCTATGACCTTATGTTCACCATTCAGGTATAATGACTCTATTTCCTGAATTTAGTGTTTATGACATTCTGTGATGAAATCCAGTGTTCTACTTAATAAGGGATAAAAATAATTATTTTTTAGTCATGAAGCCAAGATCACTACAGACTTCTCATTCATATTTTCATAAATTCCAAGCCCATTGATTCTGATAAAGAAGTTCATTTTCATAGTTACAATGAAATAAGTGTAAACTTTTCAACAAAACAATGTTTTGACTTATGATTACAATGGTAACTTTATTATTTTATTTTTAAAAAAATTATTTATTTGAAAGAGACAGATGAGTGAATAATCAAGATAGCCTAAGCAGGGAGTAGAGGGGAAAGCAGACTCCCATTGAACAGGGGTCCTGATACAATGCTGGGCTCGATCCCAGAACCCTGGGATCATGACCTGAGCCAAAGGCAGATGCTTAACCGAATGAGACACCCAGGCGTCCTTACAATGGTTAACTTTAAATAGCCAAACTTTATATGTCAAAACATGTTCCTTTTTGAAGGTATAGGAAAAGCTAAATTAGTATGTAAACATTTGAAAGCCAAAATTAAAGAATTTGGGGAGGAAATGCTACTGAAATAAATATAGAAAATAAAAATAAAGAAAGAAAATCTGAGTGCCTGACTCCTGGGTCAAAGTAGTTGCCAGACTATAAAACTCGTACTAACTTCAATTTTAAGATTTAATTAATATAGTATATAAAGTGGAACAGTTCAAATATTTCCTAGAATTTTATTACTATATTTATTCAGTTAGTAAAGTACCACAAATACTTTAATAAAAGAGTATGGAAGCTAGAAATTATATTTGGTAAAATTAGACATGCACAATCCCTAAGAAACTTTGTTAAAGTGAAACTACTTCAATTCAAAGAAAAATTTAAAAGTATGAACAATGTGAAAAAGTAGTTTTCCCATAGTCAAGAAGAATTTTGCCAAATGTATTTATTTCCCAAAGAAAACCTAAGTCAATTAAATTAAATCCCCACATAATATGCAAAAATAGGTGTATCTTTTGGTGATATTTTCAAGTAACTTGTATTTTCCATTGTAGCAAAATTTTAATAGAGAAGTTAATTATTCAGTGTAATGTAACACATAATACTATTGTTCCAAATTACCACACTTTATTCCTCACATTATCTTTAGATGCCACTCTCTTTTAAGAGATACTATGCTCTTCTCTTCATTTAGTTGGGCGAAATTTTAGACTTCAAATAATGTAGGAAGTGTTGCCCTGTTTTGTGGGCATTCAGTATTATTGGAGAAGATAGATGCTACGTTTGAGATGTGTGCTGTGACATTTTGGGGCAAAAGGCACGGTATTTATTGTAAATATTACCAGTGATGCTGACTGAAATGGTATACTACTTGACAATACTCTATTTAAAGAACTGAGCTTAGGTCGAGTCCCTGCCCTTTACTGAAACTAGCAGTGCCAGGTGAAGATGGCTGTAACTTGTCAGCCAGTAGACAGACTGAATGAGAAAAGCTTTGCACCTAACCTAGAGCACATGAATAAATATAAATGGATCAACTACAGCAATTAAAGCAATTAACTTAAATATCCCAATACACTTTACAAATTAAATTGCTTGCTTAAGGGGGGGGGAGACCCTTACCTTTTATTATGTTTAAATACATTTATTTACATTTCATTAATATATGTGATTTCCAATCTGTTTATATTTCAGCAAGCCCTACATTTTCCAAGTAAAAAGAAATGCTCAAGCACTGCTAATCCAGCAGTTTATCTTGGCAAAGTCGCCTGTAGAATTATCACCTGATTGAATGAAATGGGTCAAAAAATAGGCTAAGGATTACTCCAGTGCTCGCCAAAACCTACCCCTTGCCTCAACCAGCTGCAAAGTGGGAGCAAAGTAGCAGCAAAATAATATATCACAATTTAGATAGAAAGGGGCTTTCTAGGGGATGGGAATGAAATAGAGTACATGCTTCACAGTTAAGAAAACTGTAAAGAAACATGCAGGGAGCCCGACGCTGGACTCGATCCCGGGACTCCAGGATCACACCCTGGGCCAAAGGCAGGGGCTAAACCGCTGAGCCGCCCAGGGATCCCCAACATTGAGGTATTTAAGCCCAGTAAAACCCTGATTTAAACTCTTGGAATAAATGGTAAATCTTACCATTTATGATGCTACTGTATTACACTGCATTATAAAATTCTTAAATATTGTATATTCCAAGACAATATGTACAAAAGTAATACTATTGTCTTAATCTACAATTTGTAGCTTCCATGTGATCTTAAATAAAATATCTGATTGAAATAATTTTATGGATATTCATTTTTCAATGCTCAGTGCAAGGAAATGTGCAGGTAATCATACTTATGAAAGGGTAGATAGAAAAATAACTGGAAAAATAATGTTTAATGTTTAGAAATGGAAAAAAAATCAGTGCAGTATAAAATTCTGCTGACATAGCTGGCTCTTTCTTACCACCTTATCATTTTAAGCAAAGCTCTTCCCTCCCTAAAACAAATTAATCAAAATAGGCCAAATGTCACCAGTTAAAAAGAAAGACATGCTCCACCCTACAACACTCAGAGGGTTTTAATAAAAAAGAATGTAAGGAATTTAATGAAATCATAACAAAGGAATTGATAAAATAAACAGCACAGACTTCTGAAGCCATTTTCAGATTCTGGTTTATACATTACCTATCTAAATAACTTATCTAAGATTATGAAGACAAACAAACCCATAGATAGACCTGTGCTTAATATTCTTTTCCACTTCAAAGCTTGGGAATACAGAGAGAGAGTGAACACAATATATGCTCTTTTCCAAACTGTTCCTTCAGATATGTTGTTTTCTCTGTAAACAAGTTCTTAAATTGCTATGTTTAGCTAGCTCATTTAGGTGGGGAAAAGATAAACTAACGTTTTTTGATTTGTAACTATATTCAGAAAAATAAACATGTACCTCATTTTATTTTTAAAACTAGATCCTGGGCAGCCCCAGTGGCCCGGCGGTTTAGGGCCTCCTTCGGCCTGGGGTGTGATCCTGGAGACCCGGGATCGAGTCCCACATCAGGCTCCCTGCATGGAGCCTGCTTCTCCCTCTGCCTGTGTCTCTGTCTCTGTCTGTCATGAATAAATAAATAAAATCTAAAACTAGACCCTAAGAGTTCCAAAACATTTACAATAACTAGCAATTCATATTCTCAATGATTCTGAATCATAAACGAAAAGTTATAAAGTCTAGATAGTTTGAATTTGTAAGAGCAATATTTTTGTAGAGCTATTCAGCAAAATTAGAAATCTGCATCTGAAGCTGAGAAGGCAAGTCCAATACATCACAGTATCAGGTGACATAAAGCTGTAAAACTCATTCAAGTATATACTATATCCTTAAAAAGTATGTCCTTTTTTTTTTTTTTTTAAGATTTTATTTACTTATTCATGAGAGACACACAGAGAAGCAGAGAGAGGCAGGAGAGGCAGGCTCCATGCAAGGAGCCCGATATGGGACTCGATTCCAGGACTTTGGGGTCACGCCATGAGCAGAAGGCAGACGCTCAACCGCTGAGCCACCCAGGTGTCCCCTAAATAGTATCTCTTTGGCATTATTATTTTTTAAGATCTTATTTACTTCAGAGAGAGAGAGAGCACATATGCACAAGTCAGAGGAGACAGAGAAGCAGACTCCCTACTGAACAGGGAGCCAGACACAGGGCTCAATACAAGGACCCTGAGATCATGACCTGGGCAGAAGGCAGACATTTAACTGACTGAGCCACCTGGGTGCTCAGCATTACTTTACAAATTTATATCAGGTTGTCCTGCACTTCCGTTGTAATACTGATCTAGACATGCAATTTAGTATTTTAACTAAATAAATTTATGTATTTGTGTATGCATACATATTTAGACACAGACACATACACACACTTCTCTCTGCTTAACTATAATTTAAACTAGACATTCGAGTTCCTTTCCTTTATAATTGCTAATCTTGTCAACAAAGTGAGTGCTCTTATATTAGTAGTAACTGTTCAAAAGTTATACAACTATCCATTGCCAAAGCCAGGAGATTGATGCATTTCTGATTGCCTAAATTTCCACAAATCCATAATGGTATTAATCCAACTAAGCTCCCAGAGAAGTAAAAGAGTATAGACCTCTGAGGAACAAACTAAACAATGAAATGCTCTAAAAGCTATATATATTAAAACTAATGTAAGGAATCTAAAAAACCTCATGGCTTGTGTTTTAATGTGATGGATAGCAACATATTTGAGGGAAAAGATAGATTAAATAAATTGTTAAATTTTAAACTATGAAAAAATCACAGAGAATTAAACGTATATATACAAATATTAATATATTAAAATTATGTTTGTCCTACATAAATATATTCAGTGCTCAGAAAACAATAAAAAGTCTCAGTCCAAATAAAGAGTCAGCAGTTACCTTACTAATAAAATGGGAATCAAGGGTTCAAGGCCTAACAAATTTGCTATTTAAAAGCTAGCAGACTTAATAGCTAAAAGCTGAGGAGGTCGGGGGCGGGGATGGGGAATGGGGTAAGGGGGTCAGAAGGGAATGAAGAGGGGCACTTAGAAGGTTCATGCACAGTAGCATGGGATACAAGTTTTTATAGTCAAGAGCTATCTATCTATAGTCAGTTCATTGAAACACTAGTAGAAGCATAACTTTAACTTTTTGAAAGTACTTCCACTGCTCAAAATTTACCTAGAAGTGGTAGAATGACTAAGAGAATGAAGTTGTTAATTTTTAAAATTCAAATCGAAGGAACCAATTACTTGTGCTTAGCTACTGAGCCAGAAATCCTACATTAAGGAGATAAACAATGACCTAATTTCCTTTTTTAAAAATCAAGAACACTAATATATTTAAAGTTTGATTCAATAACAACTAAAAGCCCCCCAAAACATCAAGAATATTACCAAAATCAAAACAAAAAAAGCAACTGTTTAAATGAATCTAATACTTAAATTTTGGGAGAGGATGATCAAAGTCAAGAAAATGAAATGATGATTTAATTTTAAATACATGATGCGTTGATGAGTGTTAGGTAATTTATAAAGTTAAGCAAGCAGTTACCACTTGATCATCATTTTGTAACACTGCCCCCCCCCCAAAAAAAAACACCAAACAGCTAAGGCTAACAGATTGGTTCAAAAGTTAAGGTAAAAGAGTTAAGTAAAGAACTAGGGTCTCTAATCCTCAGTCCTCCAACATCCAGCCTCAACAGGAGTCTAGACTGAAATTAGGACTCCACCCACTCAGACCCCCATCAGCCTTCTGGATTTACTACAAGGGAACTATAAGCAGCAGATAAAGAGGCCACCTTCCACCTGTCTAATAAGTAAATCCAAGGAATGGAGAATGCCTTATCTAGTGAGCAAAACTAATTCTTCCGGGGATTCTTTTGGAGATGCCATGGAAGTCACCTTAAGAACTCACCTTCTGGGAAAAAACAAAACAAACAAACAAACAAACAAAAAACTCACCTTCTAAGCCTGACCCTGATCAGTACTTTAAATTTCATGAGGAGGAGCTTCATAGAAACTCACAGCTTTGGATCAGTTCCCTGCTCAATCATGAGGAACACCCATGATATCCCTTCTAGTTGTGATTCTAATGCTTTACATGGTGTCATTAGAATAGTTAAAAAAAAAAAAAAGCCTCAAAAACAAACCTGAAGAATATAAACATTTTCTAGGAAATTAAGAAAAAATCCTACAATTATGTAGGAAGAATAAACATCTGTGACTGTTCTACAAAGCTCTAAGTAGAAAGGATTGACACAGACCTGAGTGACAGGAAGGATTTGTCTCTGAAAACAAAGGAGTAATTTATCAGGCCAATAAATTCATTGTGAAGACACTAAAGTCAAATTAAATAAAACCAACAAGAGACAAAGCAATGTCCTAGTTTTGTGCCCTGGGAGCTGAGGCTTCACTAAGCACTAATTATATCTGGTTGGAAATGAAGCAAATTAAATATGTTCCCTTTTAAAATGGTGGGGGTTTTTTAAACAAAGATTTTATTATTTATTATTATTATTTTTAAAAGATTTTATTTGTTTACTCATGAGAGACACAGAGAGAGGCAGAGACAGAGGCAGAGGGAGAAACAGACTCCATGCAGGGAGCCCGATTTGGGACTCGATCCCGGGACCATGAGCCAAAGACAGATGCTCAACTGTTGAGCCAGACAGGTGTCCCTAAACAAGGATTTTAAAGAATAAAGCATTTTGAATTAATTTCTCAAATCAATCTTGAGAGTTAAAGAGTAGATTATGCAATTAATTTTTTTTCTACTGTGCCCTGGGTAACAATGAGGAAGGGAGTCACTGAAGATACACTTAAAAGCCATATATCTAGTTCTATATTTTTGAGCTTTCCAACATGCCTCAGAAGTTGGGGTTCTAAGCACAAATTATAAGAACAAATAAGTAAGTATGCAGGATCTGGGGTGCTCATAATTGATTAAGAAGGAGACACATACTTTCAGAAAACTATCAAAATCACATATTTCAGCTTATTTATCTTTGTGGTCTTTACTGCATTTTTTTTTTTAACTTCTAGTCAGTTCATTTCCAAAGCAGTTGAGGATGTTCTCCTTTGAGACTTTCATCTTGAAACAAACCTTCTCTAAGAAAAAGGTATAGAACAGCAGAGAAAACATTATAAAGAGAACTAGTGGCATTAATTCACCCAAAGCATATATACCACGTTCAATCTGTGTGCCAAATCCAGAGGTTTACAGACAATCACAACTCGATATGATAGCTGATAGAGGTGCATACAAGGTAGAAAGACAATACACTAAAAAGGAGGTGAGATCTTAAATATATACAAGTGACAGTCACTCCAGCTCAGTCCCAGAATGGAGTTTAATTATGAATCTACTTGCCTCTCTTTTTATTTTTTTTAAAGATTTTATTTATTTATTCATGAGAGACACAGAGAGGCAGAGACACAGGCAGAGGGAGGAGCAGGCTCCATGCAGGGAGCCTGACATGGGACTCGATCCCAGGATCCTGAGATCACGACCTGAACCAAAGGCAGATGCTCAAGTGCTGAGCCACCCAGGTGCCCCCCCCCCCTAAAAAAAACTTTAAATTGTTCCACACTGAACCTGGCTGGAATTAGTTTCCTTTAGAGTCTGACTCTTGGGAAACAAGCATGTCATGGTGACCTTTAGGGACAGCTCTTGGTTTCAGGACACTGCCACTCCTCTGAAGCTCTTTTCCCTGTATCCCATTCATGTATCTCTTTGTGTGTGTACAAACGTGGGTGCGCATCCCCCCTGCCCTGCTGCCCTATATAGAAGGGCAGTCTATCATCCATAAAAAGGCTGTCCATGCTATAAAATATATTTGCTTTTGATAAATGGTTACCTAAATTTATTGTGCTAAAGTTTGTATTTCAAGTGCTAATCTGAATAAACTAAAAGTGTTAAATGTCTAATAAAACTTTCAGTCCTAAACGTCTAAAAAAACAAAAAACTATGAATCAAATACAATTTGGTCATAAAATTTTTAAAAACGGGATGGAATTTTGACAAGAGATAGAATAAAATGGGATACTGGTAGTAAAAATATGTTCATCTCTACCCTATTTCTACCTCCAATAAGTACAAAATACAAAAACTATAGAAAATAACATGGAATTTTGAATTTATCTGTAAAGAGTTCACTTTTGTAAGAGCACAGCAAAGAAGGTAAGGAGAGGGCATTGGTAGTGGTGGCAGTGATACACTGAGGAGAGGAAGAGTATTTTATCACTGATACTGTTTAATTTGAAAGGCTGAGATATCTTCCTGTCTTTGTTTCCTTCCTATTTCTCTCTGCTGCCTATTAAAAGGAGGTAATTTAACAAACTCTGAGGAAAACAGAGCGAGGCTACACTGAATTCTGTATCTCATAACTAGTCTGTTTAGTTTGCTGTACTCCTGAGCGATGTTGGTAACTCACTGAAATATAGATGCTCTATCACCAGGCTCAACTGCTTCTCTCCTTTTTGTTTTAGGGCAGTCTCCTATCTACTTTCCCATCATACTTCTTTAGTAGCAGTTGCATGCATTTGAAAGGATACAGACCCATAGCCCTGGAAGGGATCTATAGATCCTCTAGGTCAGGGATCCTTCTTTTGTTTTAGTCCCAGTACCAGAGGGACAGGACACACATTTCTGTGAACACGGTGGGCAACAGGGATAATCACAGCAGTGGTTGGGATAGGGGGATGAGAGAAGATTTGTCAAGATCCCTGAGTCCACAGGGGTAGGATGAAATACTCCCATGCCCTATTCCAGGATTTTATCACTCTTACTACTTTTGAAATTAAAACTCTTAAAGTGGAAATG
The DNA here is from genome assembly GCF_053574225.1 of Canis aureus. Taxonomy (NCBI): domain Eukaryota; kingdom Metazoa; phylum Chordata; class Mammalia; order Carnivora; family Canidae; genus Canis; species Canis aureus. The sequence goes on from NC_135635.1 coordinate 21,844,843, forward strand.
ATCAAATAAGGTTCTTAGAGAAAAGCATTTTTTTTTTTTCTGGCAGACTAAGTAATTCCCAGTCCTTGTCCTCCTATATTTATAGTCTATATTTCAAGTTAGGGAACACTAAAATTCCTGCTTCCTACTTCCTTACTAAAATGCAGGGCTGAAGAGGGAGAAAAATCCAACAAGGATGGGATAAGGTCCAAATTATGTCTTTTCCATGTAATCTCTTAAAATCTGTGATATTAAATCTTAATTGTGTTAAAGCCCATCCAACAAAAAAAGTACCTATTTGCAGATTCACAGGCTGTAGAGTTCTTCCAATTGGTTTCTTGCAGATTGCTTTTACCTTTCTGGATATTTTCTTCTTGTTACAACACTTTGGTTAGTTGCTATGAACTGTATTCTATTTTTGAGGCTTATGAAGATTAATTCTCCAGTATTTCCCTAAGAAGTTTAATGGCATTTTCCCAATTGTCCAATACTACTGATAAAAATTATGAACTCCTGGAGGTAAGGTTAATAAAGGTAAGGCTGTACCAAGGCACTGAGCCCTATTCTGTGGGCATTACTGCCTAGCTAGTTTTACTCTTGTGTAATTAAGCTGTATGGTCTAATGACACATAGTCCCTATCTTCACAGCTGGCGAAGAATAATATCACCTTGGTTAGAACTTATTCATACACTTAAAATTTTTTTGAAGAAATCCATAACCATCCATAACCTCATTCCTCTAACCATAAGGCTCAAACTCAGTCTAAACAGCAGATATCACGACAACCTCTTCATTTTAGCTTCTTCCCTCAGCTCAAATCCATTCAATAGCCATTTAGTTCATTTCCCCATTCATTTATCCACTCACTAGTAGTATATATCTGGGCCTCTCCTGCTTACATCCATTAATATTCCTCACTAACTTTAGGATAAAGTTCCTACCATTTTCCACCTCATTCCAGCCTGTCCTCAACTACACTTCCCCTTGTGAGGTAGCCCTATCTTTCTGCCCCACTGGGTACTGTTTGCTCTGCTTAGAATATCCCCCTCCTCCCTACCCACTTGACCAGGCCTGCCTCTAGGCATCATCTGGCCTCTACTTGATGCGATGGTGGTGGGAAAGACACACCAGCAGATGCCGGGAGCTTCCTCTATGCCAGGCACATATACTAACCCAAAATAACCCACTGAGAAAATATTATCACCCCCATTTTACAAACAAGGATGTAGACGCTTTGAAAGGTTAATTTGTTAGATAAATTAATAACACAATACAAATAGTACAACATGGAGCAGGGATTTGAACGGAGTGTGACTCCAGTCCTTGCTCTTAATCTTTTCCCAGAGGGACCCGGCAAGTCTGCACATTAAATACAAAGGAACAGTTTTTGTGTCCACAAAGAAATACACTTAAAAAGTGTAGCCCCATTGGCGCAGTGGCTTAGCACTGCCTACAGCCTAGGGTGTGATCCTGGAGACTCCGGATCGAGTCCCACGTCGGGCTCCCTGTATGGAGCCTGCTTCTCCCTCTGCCTGTGTCTCTGCCTCTCTCTCTCTCTGTCTCTCATGAATAAATAAATAAAATCTTAAAAAAAAAAAAAAAAAAGAAAGAAGAAATCCACTTTAAAAAAAAAAACATAGCCCTTTAAGTTTATCTCTTTCTATGAAGATTATTTTCTTCAGTTTCATCTTATGTCTGTCATAAAAAAATCAATAGCCCTTCATGTTATTAGTTTCCCCTCTAAAACAGAACCTTGGATAATTATATTAATGTCATTTTTACAGATAAATCATTTTATTCTTGAAAATGTTAATGTGCTTTAGGATGAAAGAGTGAGACGGTATCTTAGCATGAAGGAGGAACACAGAGGAAAGATTTAAAAAGATATGGAAAAGTTCACTATGCTTGTCATTTTCTATTGTAAAAGCCAAAAAAAAAAAAAAAAAAAAAGAATGCTATAAACAATTTGAGGTTTCTGTTATGACCTGAAGGGTAACAAGTTTTACTTAGAGCTTCAATATTTACACAACCAGACATTAAATTCTTTTGATCAAAGGAGCTCCAACAAATTCTACAACGGCTTGAGAGCTGAGCCATAGAACTTCAGTAAGAGTTTGATCTCCAACTGACTCAAAGTCTTATTATAGGGTATCTGGGGTCAAACTGAACTCTCTAGCAACATTTACACTGTCCTTACTTTTTTTTCCCTTTAGTATATGTGCTGCAAAAGCAAGCACGTCGCTGTCCTTATTTTTGTCTTCAAGGAAGAGTCACATTTCAAGGATGGCAGAAGTATGTGATATATGTGTTTAGTTCCTAACCCATGTGTGCTTTAAAGTAAATCACACACATAAACAGCTCTCTGTAGTACATCTGTGGGTAAGAAGCTCCTTTAACTGATTATGTAATATTTTAGTTTAGGTAGTGAAAGATCCCAGATGTTTACTCTAACAGCTTTTGTAGAAGCATGGGATTAATGTTAGACACGTAATCGCTGGTTTTGGAATGGGGCCAAAGTGTGTACATATGCTGTTTAATTATGTTGGCACCCCAGGCATTTCAAATATCAACAGAATTTCTCAGCTGATATTCTCATTACTAATCCTATTTTAAATAATTACAGAAGGGTAAAGACAACTGGGCATTTCATATGTGAATGAAATCTATCTAACACCTTTGACTTTTTTTTAATAATAAATTTATTTTTTATTGGTGTTCAATTTGCCAACATACAGAATAACACCCAGTGCTCATCCCGTCAAGTGCCCCCCTCAGTGCCCGTCACCCATTCACCCCCACTCCCCGCCCTCCTCCCTAACACCTTTGACTTTTAATAGATTTGGAGGTTTTAAAATATATTTTTTAATTTTTATTTATTTATGATAGTCACAGAGACGAGAGAGAGGCAGAGACACAGGCAGAGGGAGAAGCAGGCTCCATGCACCGGGAGCCCGACGTGGGACTCGATCCCGGGTCTCCAGGATCGCGCCCTGGGCCAAAGGCAGGCGCCAAACTGCTGCGCCACCCAGGGATCCCGATTTGGAGGTTTTATGGATTAAAAATACCTTACGTTATAATGAACAGGTAAATAAGGTACAAAAATTGCCAGGAAATATTTTCTTCAAAATTCTTTGCTGTACACTAACGTAGCAATTTCCAAATCCTTTTTTGTTATTGTTCTCCCTTCTAAAAATTCACGTGTCCCAAAGGAACCTTTGATTAAGCCATGAAAGTTTCCCATGAGGCCTAGGACTTGACTTTGGGATATACTTCATTACATAAAACAGGGCTAGAAGTTGTTTTGAATAAACATTCCAAAGCTCCTTACCTAGATGATTTTGAGAAACCTGCTGTGAATCTAACAACATACATAGAATTGTTTTTATATTAATGACTCAAATTTCTCCTACTTCCTTTTAGGAAAAATGAAGCAGCAACATACATATTTCCACAACTTTTCCAAAAAAGACATTTAAAAGTTTTACATATGAAAATAAATGAATAGATCATCACTAAAATAGATGAGTTGGGTCAATAAACATTGCAGACTATCGTAAAAGGAAAGATCTTTTCAAGTGAAGCGTGCTCAATGGAAAAATTCCTAAAACCAGAAGTTTTCCAGACATAAAATTTCCAAACTTCCCAAGACCATGTTAGTACTAGCTTTTCTGGGATATGGGAAGTTTCCTTCTTATGCTGCAGGCTGCTGCTATCATGCACATAAATTTAAATTACACATAAAGAAACATAGATTTCATTAAACTAGCATGTGATGATGAGAAGCAAGATACTTTGGTAAATTTATTTGGAATGCATTTATAAATAAAACATATAGGTCATATCAAATCACTGAGGCATCTTTTCAGACTTCTTGAATTTCTCTGAATAAGAAATATTTTCAATAATGATAGGAATAGCTGTGGTTTACATGTATAGTTGATATTGAAATCCCTATTAAACCATCTTCTCTCAAGCTCTCCCACCCCCACTGTAATCATTCAGATTCCACTTAAGCCACCATCAGAAGCAGACATTCACTTTCCAGCCCTCTATTTAAAAATATCTCAATCAACTATTTGCCATTTTTACTGCCAATAGTTCAAAAATCCTTATTATTATAGAGAATATCTGTATTTTACACAATCGTTTCCTCAGTACTGATATTTTGCAAAAACATATTTGTGAATACTGAGGAATTAGTACATAACCAACTATAGAATATCTATGTTGTTTTATTACTACAGGACACTGAAATACTATGTTCCTATAGGAAATAATACACCAGAATAGTATATATTTATGAAATTAAGATGTCTTAGATTATCAATAGAATAGTGGTTAATGGTCTAAGAAATGTAATAATTAAGCAGAGTTTGGCTTTGATAGTATTGCTTTCTTTGTGCCATAGTTTGTATATATTTTGTGATACACAATTAACAGTGAAAACTTAGTACTTGTCTGAACAGTATGTGTGAAAAATATCCTTTTTGAATTCTTTGCTGCAGACATTAACCTGGGGCTGCTTATTAATTAAAATCTAATTTGGGAAAAAAGAGAAGTTCAAAGATACCTGCTTGGTTTACAAAATAAGTTAAATATTATTTATTAGAATAATACACTTTTCTACTACATTTAGAGTAACACAGAAATTTTTGTTTCATACCAAACACCTCTGCAAAAATGTCTATGACATTAGTAATAGTTCTGCAGAGCATCACAGGTCATAAAAATAATTCTGTGTATGACAGACAAAAACTCAATACTGGATTACAAAAGAACAGAATCCATCTTATATAGATTGCGTTTTTAAAAATTCATTCTACTGAACCTCACAGAAAGTACTTTGAAAACAAGTACAATTCTGTGGAATAGATTCATTTCTGCTTCTTACACTCTTCCTACCCAGGATTATAAAGCATGAGAATGTAGATTTTTAAACTGCTACAGAAATAGTTTTCTTTCTTTTCTCCTCAATAAAGTATCCTTTAGATCATGAGGAAAATTTACTAAGAATTATTTTATTATTAAGTCTAACCATATTAATCAGCATAACTGATTATCAACTACATGTTAGATAATAAATGGACTAAAATCACTTTTGAAAAAATTTATAAACTAAGCCCAAGATACTTTTATCTTTTTGTTTCATTTTTATTTTAAAATTTATTTTGACCATTTTTATAGTATGCCACTTTGTAAGTTGCCCTACATCGTTTCCAAACAAAGTGAGACACAAATGACCAAACTAGTGAAGACTGATATGAAAACAAAATTGACAATTTGGTTGCCATTTAGTGACAGACTAAACAAGGTAAGGACAAATATCTCTGAGGAAGCAACCCAATTAAATATTGGTTGTAGGACTGATTCAAAGATAAATGGTAGCCTGGAGTATAAATCAGACAGCATAGTTTGAGACTGACAGCTTCTTTAACCAGTAGGTAAAACTGTTTTTCTAATTTGTAGGTGTGCTGCCAAAGTGAGCACCATTTTTCTAATTAGAACAATCACTAATAAGGATAATCCAAATGTAAACTAATGGAAAAGTTTTTAAGTTTTAATAACTTAAGAGTACCAAGGAGATAGTCTTGTTAAGAAAATGTAATTAAATCAATATTAAGTTATAACTGTTATATATTATACTGTAATTATTGTTAATCAATTTATTAATAATTACATATATAATTATATATATATAGTTAAGTTAATAATTACAATTAATATATTTTATTAAGAAATTATTTTAGATCTCAAATTAAGGCCAATTATGAATCCAGAGGGCACAGCTCAAGAGTAACAAAAGATCAGGATTTAAACATGGTGGTAAAAGATACTGATTTATTTGGAATAAGTGCATAGAACATTACAAAATGTGACAAAACATGAACATATGCACACAATTTGAGCACAGATGAGATAAATTAAAGTTTAGGTTTCTTGAACCTGGGGCTTTTTGTTTTAGCCACCAGAGGTCACTCTTCCCCAGAGAGATGAAAAACAGGGTTTGCAAAGTACTGGTCACTTACTGTGTATTTGTTATAAGGATATAAAAAAAACAATAAAAACCAAATAGTGCCTGTGTTTGCAATATTATCTCCCTACCCAAACCATATCTGAGCATGGATCCTGCTTGCCACCTTTACCCTTAGTGCTGAATACAGGTAATGGAGAACAGGAAAACTGAAATAGCCTGGGAGGCTAAAATATGCTTAACAATTGACTCAAGCAGTAAGGAAGGAGTGAAGGAGATGCAGTTCCTGGGAGAAGAGAGATTTGTGAACAAGTATCATGCTAGTAAGAGATAATGGAGAAAACTGGATGAAATTTCAGTTTCAAGAATTTTTATAAATATAACCATTCCTGGACATTTTTCAGCTAAAGACTGTAGTAAAGATTTATACTGCTTTTTAAATTAGTTTTACATGCTAAACTTTAAGTTTTGTCTATCAAATATGGCTTTAAGGAAAAAGCCAGGACTCCTTCAGGATTCAACATATATATTTACAATCAAATTAGAGAGAAAGAGACCCTTAATTCATCATACTGTCTTACATAAAATATGTGGTCAGTAAACACTCTTCCCCACTCACCCCACCTCTCATATAATACAATAAGCAGCAGATAATTAAAAGTTTCAATCTCTTTCAATTCCATTAGGTAAAGTAGAGCTCAATCCTCTCTATTTACTGCCACTCTACGGTAAGCCACAGGTAGAAGTAAAATTCAAGGGTTAGAGCAGGCTTTTATAATTTCATGTATGTGGATTACAGTTCAGCATAGACCCTTATGATTACCTAGGGATTTAGAACCTTCTAAACTATAGTCTTTCTTATTCCATGTAGCACCAAAGGAAATCCCAAGGAAAAATGTATATAGTAGGCCAAAGTCCTTAGCAGTTCATAAAATTCTTGTTTAAAAAACATTGTTTTGTTAGCAAATAAGGCTACAGCACATCATTGTATCTTTTAGATACATAACAATTTTCTTTTTCAATTACAAAGGTAAAATATGGTCATTACAGAATATTCAGTAAATGGGCAAAGGCTCTAGGAAAATAAAATCACCCATAATCCCATAAAATATGGGGAAAGAGAATAAAATTCTAAGTGAAACATTTTTATGATATTAAAAAAGTTTAGTCATGGCTTCATATTCTTAGAATTCATTTCCATTTATCTCACAAACTCCACTATCATATGTCCTCCCTTTATCAATGACATATTCCAACAAGTTCACCAAAGAATCTCATGAGTAGAGGGTCATATCTTTATACTTAATATACTCTTTCTTTGTACCTTCTTTGATGTCTCTACAGTGTTGGCACTGCTGACCATTCCTTTCCAAATACTCTCCTGTCTTGATTTACATCCTATTCTCCATGGCTTTTCCCATTAATTTGGTAACTCTCTAATAGTCATCACTATGGGCTATTTTTTCTCATGTTAATATTAACCACTAATTTTCTGGCTCTATCCTCTATGCCACTTCTTTATACCTTTTCCCTAAATGACCAAAGTCATTCTCATGGTATCAATTACTAGCTACATGTTGATAGGCAATAACATGCAATAGATGCTTAATAAATGTTTAATGTTATTAATGACTTAATGACTTTCAAATCTAATCTTTAGATTAGATAATTCTAAGCTCCAAGGCCAGAAACACCCAGCAGAAGTTTCTTATCCATTACAGCTAGAATTACAGCAATTGGCTGGTTAATTGTAAAAGTGGATTAAACAGTGAATCATAAAAACACATTTAACTTTAATCAAATAAATGTCCAATCGTTTGCTGATATTCTTAGAGTCAAGATCACTATATAATAATAATAGGTCAGGAAGACATAATAATTATACATGTGTTCAAAATCATAGCATCTAAAAACATACAGTAAACACTGATAGAAATGAAGGGAGAAACAGCAATACAATAAACTTCAATGCTCCATTTCAACAACAGATGGATAATCCAGAGTAGATCAATAAAGAAACAGAACTTGAACAACACTATAGACCAAAAGGACCTAAAACATGTCTGGAATATTCTACCCAACAGCAGTAGGAAATGTATTCTTCACAAGTGCAGATCACATGTTAAGTCACAAAAAAGTTAGCAATTTTTTTTTTATTTTTATTATTTTTTTAAATTTTTATTTATTTATGATAGTCACACACAGAGAGAGAGAGAGAGAGAGGCAGAGACACAGGCAGAGGGAGACGCAGGCTCCACGTACCGGGAGCCCGACGTGGGATTCGATCCCGGGTCTCCAGGATCGCGCCCTGGGCCAAAGGCAGGCGCCAAACCGCTGCGCCACCCAGGGATCCCCAAAAGTTAGCAAATTTAAGAATAAAATCGTAATAAGTATCTTTTCTAACCACAACGCAATGCTATTAGATACCAAAAGCAAAGGAAAAACTGGAAAATCCACAAATTCATGAAAATTAAAGAGAACACTCTTGAATAACCAGTGGGTCAAAAAGCAAAAAAGAAATGAGAAAATATGTTGAGACAAATGAAAATACAATATATCAAGATTTATGGATACAACAAAAGCAGTACAAGCAAAGAACACCCACATTAAAGAAAAAGATTTCAAATAAACAACCTAACTTTATATCTCAAGGAACTAGCTCAACAACCCTATGTGTAAAATTAGCAAAGGAAGGGAATAATAAACATTAAACCAGAAATAAAGGAAATAGAGAACAGAAAATTTTTAAAAATCAAAATATTTTTAGATTAACAAAATTGACTTTTTTTTGCTAGACTAATAAGCAAGAGATTAGACTCAAATAAATAAATATTTAATAGATAATAGATATTAAAGAGACATTACAACTGATACCAAAGAAAATACGAAGGATGAAAGACTACTATAAACAAATTATAGAGTAACAAATTGGACAATTTAGAAGAAGTAGATAAATTCCTAGAAACATACAAACTGAATCATGAGAAGAAATAGAAAATACAAACAGATCAATAATGAGTAAGGAGATTAATTCAGGAATCAGGAATCTTCCGACAACAAAAACCCGAGGACCGGATGGTTTGATTGGTGTCATTCTACCAAATACTTAAAGAAGAATTAGTGCCAATCCTTCTCAAACTCTTTCAAAAAACTGAGGAGGAGCAAATATATCCAAACTCAATTTATGAGGACAGCATTACCCTGATAACCAAGTGGGACAAAGTCAGTACAAGAAAATTATGGCCAATATCCCTTAATGAACACAGATGCAAATATCTTCAACAACATACTAGCAAACCAAATTTAAAAGCACATTAAAAGGATCATACACTATGACCAAGTAGGATTTACCCCTGGAATGCAAAGATGGCTCATAATACAAAAATCAATTACTAAGGACATCCCATATTAAGAGTGAACGATAAAAATCATGTGATCATCTCAACAGATGCAAAAAAAAGCACTTGATAAAATTTGACACTATTTCATATAAAAACTCTCACCATAGATATCAAAGGGAATTACCTCAACTTATAAAGGCCATATATAAAAAGCCGTATCTAACATCATCCTCAACAGTAAGAAGTTGAAAGCTTTTCCTCTAAAATCAGGAACAAGGCAAGGATTCTTACTCTTGCCACTTCTATTCAACATAGTCTTGGAATAGTAAAACAATCCTAAAATTCACATGGAACCAGAAATGACCACAGATATAAAAAAAAAATCTTAAGAAAGAAGAATAGAAGTTATCACTCTATGATTTCAAAATATGTCTACATGAAAACAAATAAAACTGGACCCTTATCTCATGCCATATGGAATAATCAACTCAAAACATATTAAAGATATAAGACCTAAAACTGTTACAACTCCTGAAAGATAACCTAAGGAAGAAGTCTGATATTAGGCTTGGCAATAACTTCTTGGATATGACATCAAAATTACAGGCAACAAAAGTAAAAACAGACACATAGGAGTATACCAAACTAAAAATCTTCTGAACAATAAAGGAAAACACCAACAGGGTGAAAGGCAACCTACAGAATGGGAAAAAAATATCTGTAAACCATATATTTGATACGAGCTTAATATCCAAAATATATAAGGAGATCTTAAGAACTTAGGGGAGCCCCCTTAATATAAATGAAATTTTAAATCCTGTTTTTACTTAGTATTATATGGTAATCATGTTTTTACCTTATTCTTTGAAAATAGTTTCTAATGGCTCCATAATTTTGTTCCACCTTGCCAAATTTTCTTCACTTTCACAGCAATGTACGATGATACCTGTCTTATCACCATCACTAAATACAGTATTTTCTTTTTAAAAGTAGTCAATCTCTGTAAAATATTTTCTTATATGGCTGACTAATCTTATATTTACATTTTATTTTTGCATTTGTTTCATTTCCAAGTGTCTCCGTCAGTTTGAGCTGTTACAATAAAATAGTATAGACTGGATGGCTTAGAAAACATTTATTTCTCCCAGTTCTGGAGTCTAGGAAGTCTAAGATCAAATTGCCAGCAGATCTGGTGTCCAATGAAGGCCCTCCTGGTTTGTAGATAGCCACCTGACCTTTGCGTACAAAGACACTAGTTCTATCATATGGGCTCTATCTTCATGACTTCATCCAAACCTAATTACCTCCCAAAGGTCCCACCTCCATATACCATCACATTTGAGTTAATAATTAATTTAACATAATGAATTTTAGGGGGAAAAAAAGATTCAATCAATCTATGAACTAAGTGAATTAGAGTTTCTTAGAACTGCTATAACCACAACTGCTTGGAATAAAACAACAAAAATTGTTCTCTCATAGTTCTGGGGGCCAGACATCCAAAAATAAGTTTTGATTTTTAGGCCAAAATCAAGGTATCAATAGGGTCATGCATCCATTAGTGGTTCTAGTATAGAATCCTTTCTTTGCTTCTTCAAACTTTTGGTGATTCCAGGCATTCCTTGGTTTTTGACATCACTCCAATCTCTGCCTCCCTGGTCACATTTCCTCATTATCTTCTGTCTCAAAAACTCCCTCTGCTTTTCTCTTATAAGGATAAATATGATTGCATTAGGGTCCTCCCAGATAATCCAGTATAAAGATTTAAAATCCTTATTTATTTTGCCATATAAGGTAATATTCATTCTTACTATATAAGGTGACAAATGAGATGTTTGTGCTCATTTTCTTCCTGTTGCATCTCAGACAAATGCCATAAAGTTGCAAATTTTAAGCTTCAGGCAGCCCCGGTGGCCCAGCGGTTTAGCGCTGCCTACAGCCTAGGGCATGATCCTGGAGACCCAGGATCAAGTCCCAAGTTGGGCTCCCTGCATGGAGCCTGCTTCTCCCTCTGCCTGTGTCTCTGACTCTCTCTCTCTCTCTGCCTCTCATGAATAAATAAATAAAATCTTTTAAAAAAAATTTTAAGCTTCAGCCCTGAGGTACTTCCAGAGACACAATTTAAAAAACATTACCAAACAATGGATATCAAGAAAATGAAATTCCCTCTTACAGGAGAATTATCTAAAGCATCAAAGTTAAAAATGCAGTATTAAAGTAAGTAGTAGATTTTTACCTCATCCAAACATCCCTTTAAAAGAATAACAACTCATTGCTTTTCTATAAAATGATAAATCTTTTCCTACATTTGGGAATGTTTCTACAATATAAAGTATCTTTTTTTTAAACTCAGTTTAGTAACACACACACTCTCTCTCTCTCTCTCTCTCTTCTACATAAGCCTATGCATGAAGAACACATATTATTTAGTCTACTCTAGAGGCAAAAGTTTGGATTTTGCTGCAACCCAAAGCTATTACACTAAGAGTTATGAGTACAAAGTAATGAGACTACATTTTTCTTTAATATATAATTTCATACTTTACATATAGATGAGTGCTGAACCCATTAGGGTAGGCAATTTGGGAAATATATACTTACTCATAATTTGCAACTTCTCAAACTGTATTTGTAATTTTTCTTTTAGAAATGTCTTCTGTATCAGTTTATTACACACCAAAAAAGTCTTATTTTTAATAGCCATACTTTCTTTTAAAAGTATCAGTTTAGCATTCCTAAACTCACTCCTAATTATTATTCACTGAACTTGTGATAATTATGTCTTAGTTTTAAAAAGCAAGCTCACCTCATGTGGGATGTTTTTTGATATTATTAAAATTATTTTAAAAGAATAATGCTAGTACTCTGTAATCTGTAACCAATTTTGTCAAGCAGATATGTTGGTCAAACTGGAGTCATTTACCACAGTCTAGCTCTCCAGTTCCCTTTGTGCAGTCCATCTCCATGTCATCTATGACCCAGAAGACCACCTGTAAATGTTACTTGATTTAAAGACACCACATTACTTTACCACTGTGGCCAAATCAAACCAGGTAGAAGACAATAATCTCACTTTGCCATGATGGAGGAGAGCTTCAGGTTTATCAGAATTGGATTCAACTCTTGAGAGAAGTCTTACTGAGAAATTCTGGATATACCTACTGAAGCCACACATAAACTAGTTGTTCTAAATAATGGACTACAAAGGGGTTAACATGAGTCATCAGGTATGGGGCCAGATCAAACTTACCATATACGGTGAAAGGCTCTTCTGATAGGTAGATCAATATCCTTAATTTAACCCAGTATCCATTTAATGTCCCTGTTTCCCTGGAAGTGATGTGGGGTACAACCAGCACAACACAGGTTTACCTATAGATATTTTCTGCTAGTTCTCCCACAGGACCTACATAACTCTTGGCTAGTGCTTTCAAGTTTTAAATAATTTTAAGTGTTTAGTTTCTATACATCTAACAAATTAAAATCATGTTCTTTGTTTGGCTGCTAACTCAGGGATCCATACTTAGTTTTATAAACTTTTCTTGTTCTTTTTTTTTAAGTTTTTAAAAATTTTTTTAGTTATCTCTACACCTAACACGGGGCTTGAACTCATGACCAAGATTAAGAGTCTCATGCTCCTCTAACAGCCAGCCAGGAGTCTCCTTTTCTTTTTAGTCTAGTCTTCTTTAGCTCATGAATTTTGTTTGTCAATAAGAAATATTAAAGCAGAATGTCATAACACTTCAATCTAGTTATGTTAATGTCAAGAATTTTAAAATTAGGGACACCTGGGTGGCTCAGTGCTTGAGCATCTGCCTTTAGCTCAAGGAGTGATCCCAGTATCCTGGGATCGAGTCCCACACTGGGCTCCCTGCAGGAAGCCTTCTTTTCCCTCTGCCTATGTCTCTGCCTCTCTCTCTCTCTCTCTCTGTGTCTCTCATGAATGAATAAAATCTTAAAAAAATTTTTTTAAATTAAAAAATGTATTTGTTAAGTGAATAACAAGTTCCTAGAGATATTTTCAAAAACAGTTTTAAACCAAGAATAAATTCTTCACAGGTGGCTTCCAATCGCCTGTGTAACATGTATGTTGATATTTATAGTCTAATGAATATAGGTCAGAAGCATGAAGAAATGAAGAAGCACTTTTTAAAAAATAATAAATAAAAATCAGCTTTTATAGTGACACAGATTCTTAAGGATTTATCAGGAGAATAGACATACACTAATTACAAAGTAGTAATACATTTCATTAGAAGTTAAATAAACTGATATGCCTAACAATTCATATGCCTCTTAGAGACATTTTAGTAGAAATGAAATCAGGCTATTTCACAGACTGTCATAGTCATGGGAAAGGAAAAATTTTTTGTCATGAATGATCTTGCAGGTTATGTTGGTTATTAACTATTGCCTCTCAGCTCCAAATTCATCCTTTTGGCCTGCTCTGAAAATGGATCTGAGTCCTTAAACAGATTTTCTTTGACAACTGCAGCATGTAAAGTTTTGTCAAGAGAGGGCACTGGAGAGACACACTAGAGAGGGCAGGAGGGAAGGGTTCTGTTCCCTCCTGGCTTCCCCAGGGCCCAGCTCCTGCAATTGTAGAGAGGTCAGCCGACCCAGCAGCTTCCCCAGCACCAGCTTTGGGTGATTTTATAGTGGAGTGCCTCTAATAAGATGCATCTTCAGCAAGCACCAGGGGGGTGGATTTCGGGTAAGTTCCATCAACAAGACACTACACTGACTTTTCTGCACTGAGAGACACAGCCAGGTCCTCTGCAACAAACTCTGAAGTCAGTCCCAAGGGGCCCCTTCTTTGGGTACTCTATCTCAGCCTTAGGGAAGTGGCTGTTAAGTTCATGTTATACCTGCTCTTCTTGTATTCTACAGAGTTCTCTTTACCTCTTTATCAATCTCTCACCTCCTATTCCCTGTCATATTTATAGTCCTTTATATTAAACTTCACCTGTTAAAATGACCATGTGGTTCCTCTCTCCTGACTTGGCCAAGATTTTTCCAGCAACAGAAAGCACTGTTTTCTTATTCTTCTTTGTATACTTCAGAATAAATATGCTCACTAACAACAATACTGATAGAAAATAAAAAGACCAAAAAAAAAAAAAAAAAAAACCCAAAACAAAACAGAAAAAAGCTTTTCTGCTAAAAAATATTTTGCTTACCTAATCCTGTAGGGACTTGCACTCCCATATGAAAAACCAGAGAAAAATAAGTGAGAATGTTTCCTCATTTATTATTATTCATCTACAGGAGAAAAAAAATCCAGTTGAAAATACTAAAAATGTGAATCCAAAGCTTTTGTGAAAAAAGAAAACTTGTCTGATTTGTGCATAGCAGAGAAATAAACAATCAAGTCAATTTTACAAATCACTAGAAATGAAAAGAAAAAAGGAAAGATCTCAACTGATGGATGGATGAACCTCAGATAACATTTCATTATCTATTGTCTTAATATAAATAAAAAATACAAACATTTATGTAATAGGACAAATACAAAGGAGAAAGCATAAATAAAAAGGGGAAGAAAATATTTTCACAACTTTTAAATGGGCTGACATAGACAGCTGCCACCAAACAACCTTATAAGCAATTTAAATTATGAAAAAAGTTAATTTTTATATTTTAATCTTTATAACTACTTAAAACAACTTTCTCATTCAATATAAAAACTGTGCAGAACTTAAAAAGTTATAAAGCTCTCTTTAGAAGTTCTTATATAGAGATAATAATGACAATAAAAATATCCTCCTATAATGAACTATAAGAGAAATTAAGAAAACAATCTTATTTACAATTGAGTCAAAAAGAATACTTAGGTATAAATTTAACCAAGGAGGTGAAATATTTGTATACTGAAAACTGTAAGACATTGATGAAAGAAATTAAAGACATAAATACATGGATATTCTATGTTCATGGACTGGAAGAATATTGTTAAAATGTTAAAAATGTCCATATCATCCACAGTGATCTACTGATTCAATGCAATCCCTAGCAAAATACCAATGGCATTGTCTACAGAAATAGAACAATCCTAAAAATTAGTATGAAACCACAAAGGACCCCAAATAGCCCAAGTAATATTGATAAAGAATAAAGCTGGAGACATTAGGCTCCCTGATTTCAAACTATATTACAAAGCTTCAGTAATCAGAACAATATAGTACTGGCATAAAAACAGATGATTAATGGAAAAGAATGGAAAGCCCAGAAATAAACCTGTGCATATATCATCAATTATTTTATGACAAAGGAGTCAAGACTGTATAATGGAGAAAGGATAGTCCCTTCAATAAATGGTGTTGGGAAAACTAGACAGCCACATGCAAAAGAATATCCTACACCATACACCAAAAAATAACTTAAAATAGATTAGGAGCTTGTTTGGAAGACTTAAAACCATAAAACTCCTACAAGAAAACATAGGCTATTAGCTCCTTGACATTGGTTCTACAGATGATTTTTTTAGATCTGACTCTAAAAATAAAGGCAAAAACAGCAAAAACAAACAAGTAGACTAGCTCAAACTAAACAGTTTCTGCAAACCAAACTATCAGCAAAATGAAAAGGCAACCTACTGAATATGAGATAATATCTGTCAATCGTATATCTGTTAAGGGGTTAATATCTAAAATATATTTAAAAATGCATAACTCAATAGCACAGATCTTCTTCCAAAGACATACAGATGGCCAAAAGAAGACATACAGATAGCCGACATGAAAAGACACTCAGTATCACCAATCATCAGGGTATTACAAATCAATGAGCTATCTATCACCTCATACATGTTAGAATGGCTAAAAAGACAAGAAATAACAATTGTTAGCAAGGATCTGGAGAAAAGGGAACCCCTGTGCACTGCTGCTAGGAATATAAATTCATGCAGCCACTACGGGAAACAGTGTAAGTGTTCCTCAAAAAATTAAAATTGTAATTACCGTATGATTCAATAATACCATTTCTGGATATTTATCCAAAGAAAACAAAAACACTAACTAAAAAAGATACATGCACTTACGTGTCACTGCAGTTATTACTTATGATAGGCCAGATATGGAAACAACCTAACTGCTCTCCATCAATGGATGAATGGATAAAGAAAATGTGACACACACACACACACACACCCCCTATGTGACATATGTGTAACAGAATACAGTTCAGCCATAAAAAAGAATGAAATCTTGCTATTTGCAGCAACATGGATGGACCTTGAGGGCATTATGTTAAGTGAAATACATTAGAGAAAGACAAATACTGTATGATTTCACTCATATATGGAATTTAAAACAACAGCAAGGAAAAAACCAAGCTCACAGATACACAGAAAAGACAGGTAGCTGCCAGAGGTAGGAGGTAGGGTGTGAGTGGATGAAATGGGCAAAAGAGGTCAAAAGGTATAAACTTCTGGGTATAATATAATTAAGTTATGGGATGTAGTGTACAACATCGTGCCGACAGTTACTAATATTGCATTGCATATTTGACAGCGGCTAAGGCAGTAGATCTTAAAAGTTCATCACAAGAAAACAAATTTTTTTAACTATGTTACAGGAACAGATGTTAACCAAACTTACTGTGGTAATCCTTTCACAATACATACAGATACAGAAACATTATGCTGTACCCTGAAACTAATAATATTATATATCAATTATGCCTCAATAAAATATATGTAAAAAAACCCTTCTTCTTCCCAGATTAGAAAAATGTGGTTTTCTAGAACAGACAGCAATTACATTAGGTAATATTACAACAAAAATCCAGGCCATGGGAAGCCTGGGTGGCTCAGCAGCTGAGCCCCTGTCTTCAGCCCAGGGTGTGATCCTGGAGTCCCGGGATCCGTCCCAAATTGCGCTCCCTACATGGAGCCTCCTTTTCTCTCTGCCTCTCCTTCTCTCTGTGTCTCTTATGAATAAATAAATACGTAAAATCTTAAAAAAATAATCCAGGCCATGTGAGCTACGGTTCAAGATTATTTGGAGATCTTAAAATCTTACGTAACAGAAAAGCTAATTCTTAATCTAAAGAAACACTATAAAGAAGTAACAAAAAGGCACCAATTAGACTTTAGAACCAGGGAGAGTCATTAGATAATCCAAAAACAAAAACTCCAATCAACCAAACAATCAAGCAAACAAATAAAAAACCCCTTAGGCAACCCTAAATAACTTCCAGATTTTAAAGTTTAAAACAAACAAAAATGAATGAATTTCCCAAGTGTTTCAAAGGAAAATAGGCCCTTCTTGCCTCTAGTTAAATGAATTCTTTATTTGAAGGTTCTGACTCTCCAATTTTGGAGAATATGACTACTTGACAGGCAAAATACAGGATGAAAATAAAGATAATAGTAATTTGGTAACAAATGATAAACTTCAACTGGCCACCAGCACTTCAAAATAACCATTAGTCAGAGTTAGTGGGGTCTGTGGTCACAGTGTTATGGAGAAGTACTGTCTTCTGTTTTTAAAGTATGAATAGCTAGGATCTTATCAATAAAGAAAAACCAGAAATGGTGTTATTGAGAAAAAGTTGAGTTACTAAAGAAACACTACTGAGTAATTTCTCTTCATTTCATTTGTTTTTTCAAAAAAGCACATTCAAGTCAGCATTTCTTACAATAATACACTGTCTGCCTTTCACTATTATATATTTTCTTCGCCTAACAACATCACTATGAAATAAGAAAATTTTCATTTCTTTACAAATGGAAATAAGTAACTTAAAGTATAATATTACTTAACTTTAAAGATACATACAGAAGATAAAGAATTTTCCATGGCCTCACATGTTAATTTGGATTAAATTATATCTCAGTCTCTACTGGTGAGGTAGCCTATCTATGGAAATATATTTTGATATTCAGTTATTTTCTATTTTTCAGTTTTGTGTCAGGTTTCAGAGGAGAATAACGAAGAGCCTGTTTTCTAGAAATCTGAACACTAAGTGGCAGACAGGAATGATAATTTATTATAGTGGGTATTATTGGTCCTCTGGCTTAAACATGCTGACCCTGAAACCTGTGTTACGATGCTCTTCAATAATACTGCAGTGAGGAGGGGGAATCCCTTGTATCAAAGGGTCAAGAAACACACTGGAAGGTCTGTTTGATCATACGTGATATTTTAAAAAAATACTACCATCAGTTGAAGTAGTAGTAAGGTCTGAAAGGAAAAAGAATCATAAATAAATAAATAAATAAATAAATAAGTAGCAAGTTAAGTAAGTAAATAAAGCTGTAATCCTAACAACTTTTTATTTCTGCAACTACAGACATAACACAGAGTATTAAATTCAATTGTTAAAGGATTAGTATTTTGATCTACGATTAAAATCTAATGGATTTTAAATTCATTTTCTGCTGATTGTATAAAAATCTAATTTCATTATAATGAACTCTATTAGCACTGTCAAAATTGGTTTTTTATCTCATTTATCCATTTGAGAACATTTTCAAATAAATATTATAAATCAGGAAAATCAACTTGCCTTAAAATTTTCTGACACGGAGAGGACTTTTTTATGCTAAAGTGGAATTTATCCTGAATTCAATTCAACTGTTCACACCAATGAAGACTTCCATAGAAAAATATTGCATCTTTGTTCTTCCTATAAAACAAAGCAATAGTTTACCTTATTTATTATTTCTCAAAAGCAAATTGGTCCAATTTCAACACACCACTGAAATTTCAGAGAAAGTTAATAAAGACACTTTTACCTTGCCTATTAAAAGTCTGTTTGACTACAAATGTCAAGAATGTAATGCTAAAAAGGATTATCAGCTGAGCATGAACACATACCATGAGCAATTCATTATGTCTGTCATGGGTACAGGTATACACACATGACTTATTTCATCATCCTTCATGTGGAAGTTGCTGGTTAAGAACACATTTTAGTGGTCAGGCAGCTCTGAATTCAAATCCTGACCCTACCACTTATTGGCTGTATGACTTTAGACAAATTACTAGTTTTCTTGGCTCTATAGTAGGAATAATCATCCTTAAAATTTGTCAGAGTTAAATTAAAATGAACATGAAGACTTAAATACAACCTGGCATGCAGTAATTACTTTTAAAAAATAGCTATTAGTATTACTACAGGAATTTGCATCTTTCAGAATTCATTAGTAACTGATCACTGAATGTGATCTTGAAATAGGCGGTTCCCTGTTAAAATCTGCTATAGTGAGTGAGCTTTCACTCAGTAAGTCACTGTACATATGGCACCAGCCAGCTGTGGTTGCATCTGTGGCACTGGCAACTCAGGAGGGGCACATGAACACAACTGCATGAAGTAACAAAGGTCCACACTCATATTCTTCAAACCAATGCTACAGGTCTGAGATTTGTCCCTGCAATACAGAAATGTGCCACTTACTCAGAATGAGGTTTAGAAAAATAATGGTTACAAAAATAGACCTATTTTATTCTTCCTGGGTCCACTCACCTACCTACCAAGTACAGGATAAGAACTAGTAATTATACTCTAAGAATTTCAGAGAGTCTTAATCTAGGCCTACTATTATTCAACACTAGCCACACTGAAAGAAAAAATATTTCTATCAATGTGAAATCTACTTTAATGACAAAGTACACATATAATGAAAAAAAATCTTTAAAAATTTAAAGTTTGTCAGAAAATGTTGATGTTATAAAATCAGGAAGAATGAACAATATATCTAAAAAGAAAGTAGGGCCTTTTATTATAAAAAGTAACCTTTTCAGTGTCAAATCTTACGGTATTTGAAATTCTAATTTTGCGATTATGATTTCTAATGAACAGCCTCAGATACTATTTCAGGTCCCGTTACATGATTTTATTGAGCCCAAGTGATTCTGATGAGAAAGCAATAAAATGGGAAGGACACAGGATTTAAGGAGTCAGCAGACGTGGGTTCACTGCATATTTTTACCATATAACCCTGAACTCCTTTAAACTCATGCAGGCTCATTTTTTTCAGCTGTAGAATACTGATAAAAAATATTTTATCATTAGCCTGCTGTGAGCAGACTAAATTCACTTATTTAAAAGTGCTTTATGAACACCAAAATGCTATACCATCAGGTGGCTATCAGTCGAGAAGCTACATTTTCCCATGAGTTTATACAATGGACTTGTATTACTGGCAATGAGAGAGAAACTGGGAGGGAGGTCCTGTGGGCACACCACATGAAGAGAATTCTGTCCTCTTTAGTGAGAACTAGCCATCTCCCTGTCTATGAGCCTATATCAACAAAGAACCCTGTGAATAACATGATGCTGCCTATATGGAAATCTCATCATTTTTTTGGGGGGGAGATACGCTTTCCTTTATTTTGATTCTATAAATTTGGGGAGAGGGACAGACACAAAGATGGAACAAATCACACACTCCTAAAATTCACCTGGAAGGAAAGAAACATCATGGACACAGAATACCCACAGAAAAACAAATCTGGATACTCATAGTCCCCACCAATGTTTAAAAACCCAGCTCACTTATATGATTAGCAGAAATATAAATAATATATAAACAGTGTCAAGAGTATGTCAAGAGTGATATACTGATATGAGGCCAGACGGGAAGATGACTTCTATTCCTCCATCTTCAGAAACACAGGAAGCTATTTACATCCACTATAAAAAGGCTGATCTACAATTCACACAACCAACACTCAAATATTCATTGCCAGTTACAGTGCTATTTGAAGAAGCAGGAGAGATTTGGTTTTCTCACTTTTTAAATATTAAATGCCTGGCAGCTTTTGTTAAAGTCACGTGTAATATTTATTAAGTACCTATCATATGCCAGAAACTGTTCTAAGTGCTTTAAGTGTATCAATTTATTTAGTTCTCATAATAATCTTAAAAGGTAGGCACTATTATTATCTCTACTTTTTATTTAAGAGGAAACCAACGCACAGAGAAGTTACAAAGATCACATACCTCAGGAATAAGGCCAGGATCTGAATCCAGGCAGTTTACAACCAGAGCTCAAACCATGAACTAATAAACTCTACCATCTAATAAAAGAAATAATTAAGCAGAATATACATTATACTTAGTGCTTTCAAAAAAGCATTTAAAAAAAGTCTACTATTTGCCACATATATGAAAACAAAAGATTTAAAGACACTAGATTTAAAATGAAGTTCATGGGTCAGTCTCCATTTCTTAATTACATCCTTTGTGCGACCAGAGGTTGAGAAGAAGCAAGGGCCTAGAAAGGTTAACTATTACTAACAAAAATAACATTGCTTATGAAAAAAAGAAGAAAGCTCTCCTGGGAAGTATTTGATTAATTTTTTGGAAAATAAGTTCTGGGGAAATTCTCAAAGGACCTCCTCACTATGCAACACTGAATAAAGTCAAATGTCTACTATTTTCAGTGAGGACTGCTTTCCATGGGCAGATGACTTTCAACTCTTAGATATGGAACTAACACAAACTAAAGCAACATCAGGCTTCATTGCAGAAGAAACTGAAATAAAAATTTCTTTTGTCTCCTAGTACTGCTCTCAGATTCATTCATATGTGGCTGAAACATATAAGGGTATAACTTTTGCAGTGAATTACCTCTAGAACTAAAAAATAGGATCATTAATCAGTTACCTTTTATTTCATTCATAATTAGTCAGGGACTTTTGCCATTCCAGTTTTTACCACGAGCCACTTTAAAACAAAGAAAACTTTCTCACTTGTAAGTTCAGTGGGTTTTTCCTCAGTCTCATAATCAGCAATGTCTCAATTATAAGAAAATCACGGACCATATCTCTAACCACCTCCATCCTTTCTCTTCAAAATGTGTCAGCTGCCTGCCTCTCTAGAATTTTCCTCTTGATAGAAGCTCCTCACAGCCATCTTTGTATATTTCTCTCCACTATTCCTTCAACTGACTCAGTTTTCATACAAGCACATTGGCACCATTTTACTTATTTGGTCCTAAATGTTCTTCATATGAAAATCTGTCAACTCAGATCAACTCAGATAGAATGATCAAGATGGTCCATGATTATTATACCTTTATCACTATGGCTCCCTCAGAGGGGACAAGCACAAGACCAACTGACAATATTCTCCAGGACACAAAGCCTTGAGAATTCTCTGGGTTCTGCAGATGTGCTGTAAGGCCTCCTTTGGTTTCTGAGGTATGAAGATGGATAATTCCTCAGATGACCTTGGAAGATCTTTCTCAGATCTGCACTTGGGCAGAACCAGAAACTCAATTCTTAGCACTAACAAGATAAGTGATAACCTCTTATCACCCTTGGGTTCCAAAGATAGAAAGATAAAATGGTACCGGGGCACTTAAAAACTCTTAAAAATGACAAATGTACTAAGCTAGAGAGGGACAGTTTCTATTCTAGTCTTCATAGAATTGATCCCAACCAGTCTCCCTTATGTCCCCCATTTCCCTCTCTCCAGTCTCTTAGGTATCCAAAATTTCATGTTCCTGGGCCAAAGGCTCCAACCAGTCATTCCCCACTCTGTCTCATCACCAACAATAGGATTTTGCAGCCCAGAAGCATTTCTTTTCTTCTTTACCAAGTCTTCTTCATTTGTTAGTTGTCGAAGAACCAGATATGTAGGGAGGAGAGGAATAAGAGACTGACCAAAGCACATTAACCTTAACCTCCAACTGGTAATATGAGAAGAAGTAATTAGGGAAAGATAATCTCTATTGTTCCTTAAACTGCAGTGCCCATTCTCAGGACTGGGGGAACTAAGGGGTGTATAGCAAGCAAGGTGCCTAGGGTACAAAATGCAAGGAGGCATCATTCTCAAGGGCCGACATTGTATTTGCATGACTCTTAAAGACAGTGCCTCTTTATATTTTGTGCCCTCATAAGTACCTCACTTTCCTTATTCTAAAGGCCCTGTGCCATTCTGCCTACAAGTCAAAATGGTTAAGATGGTTCCAAGTGGACAAGAAGGACAAACTTTAGCTGTTCTCAGGCAGTTGCCTACAGAACATGAATTGCTTCTGCCTTCCCTTCTGATTTCCCACTAATTTCTAATTTAGCGTCTGGCTAAATAAAGCCCAAATCCTTGGCTGGTGCCTGATCAACTTTCCTAAACAAAAAAGGTGAGTGACAACACTTTCAGATCCCAGGGCCTCAAAATCTATTTTGTATTTGTATTATGCATCAATTAGCTATTCCAGAGCTATGGCATACTAGATGCTTGGAAAACCAATGGTGCAGTCATAGGTACACCATGGCTAACCAGGATGCCAGTCCCCTTATATTAGCTCCAGCATCATCACTATCTCCTTTGATTTTTATAGTGCATCAGAGAATAAATAAGTAGCTATATTACCTATCTTAAAACAAAAACACCTTCCTTTTGATCCTACTTCCCCTACCAGCTATCTTCCATGGGAGGATAACTTAACTGCCTTTTCATATTCTCACCTTCCATTCTCTATTGAATTCATTCCTGTCAGGCTCTTACCCCCATTGCTCCACCCAAACCAAGCTCATCCATCATGTTTAGCTCATTGCTAAATCTAAGAGTCAATTTTTCACTCACCCCTCCAGATATAATTTCTTCATTTGGCTTCCAGAACACCTGCACTCTCTCTTGCTTTTCCTCCAACCTCCCTGATATTCTTTCTCAATCTCTTTTCTATGCTTTTTTTAATCTTTGAGAATCCCAAATCTCAATCATAGGTCCTTTACCCTTTTTTTATTTATATTCATTCCCTTGGTGATTTCATTCAACTCGAACATTTCTTGAAATACCATATACTTGACAATTCCCATGTATTTCAAGCTCAGATCCCTCTCTGAACTTCAGCCTCATATTCATATGCCTAGTCAACATTGCCATTCCTATGTCCAGTAGATATCTCAGACTCAACATGTCTAAAAGGAACTCCTACCTCCATAAACTGTTGCACTCATACTCTTTCATTGCAGTTCAAAGCAACTGGAATGCATCCTTTCAGTTGCGCAGGCCCAAATGCCTAGTTATCCTTGACTTTTTTCTCTCATAACCCATATCTAATCTGTCAGAAAATCCTGTTAGCTCTATCTCTATCTTCCCTACCATAATTGCTAACCTGAATAACCGCAAGAGCCTTCTAATGAGTCTTTCTGTTTCTACCCTTGTGTTTCCTCTAGCCCCAAACAGGCTATTCTCAACAAGGAAGAAAGAAAGAAAAGAAAAATATTTTATAACAGAGAGACAAGAACTTATATGTAAATGAAAGACAGACTAAAGCAGCTAGATGCTTATGCCTTTCCAGGCACACCTCATTTTATTGTGCTTTTGCTTTACTGCACTTTGCAGGTCCTTTGTTTGTTTCTTTCTTCTTCTTCTATTTCTTCTTCTTCTTCTTCTTTTTTTTTTTTTACAAATTGAAAGTGTGTGGCAATCCTGCAACAAATAAATTTTTTCGCACTATTTTTTTCAACTTCATTTGCTCATTTTGTATCTCATATTTTAGAAATTCTCACATTTAAAACTTTTTCATTATTATTGTATTTGTTATGGTGATTTGTGATCAAGAATTACCACTCGAGGAGGGGAGGAGCAAGATGGCGGAAGAGTAGGGTCTCCAAATCACCTGTCTCCACCAAATTACCTAGAAAACCTTCCAATCATCCTGAAAATCTATGAATTCGGCCTGAGAATTAAAGAGAGAACACCTGGAATGCAACAGTGAGAAGAGTTCGCGCTTCTATCAAGGTAGGAAGACGGGGAAAAAGAAGTAAAGAAACAAAGGCCTCCAAGGGGGAGGGGCCCCGCGAGGAGCCGGGCTGAGGCCGGGGCGAGTGTCCCCAGGACAGGAGAGCCCCGTCCCGGAGACGCAGGAGCTGCACCGACCTTCCCGGGCGGAAAGGGGCTCGCGGGGAGTTGGAGCAGGACCCAGGAGGGCGAGGATGCCCTCGGGTTCCCTGAGACAGTAACAGAGCAACTGCGCGCCCAGGAGAGTGCGCCGAGCTCCCTAAGGGCTGCAGCGCGCACGGCGGGACCCGGCGGGACCCGGAGCAGCTGGAGGGGCTCGGGCGGCGGCTCCGCGGAGGGGGCTGCGCGGCCCCGGGAGCAGCTCGGAGGGGCTTGGACAGAGGAAGAGGCTCCGTGAGAGGGGGCTGCGTGGTTCCAGGAGCAGCTCGGAGGGGCTCGGGCGGCAGCTACGCGGAGGGGGTTGCGCGGCCCGGGAGCGCGAATCCACCAGCGCAGGCTCCGGAGCACAGGGCGCCGGGACACAGCCCAGGATCCGGCCTCCCCCGGGACAGGCAGAGGCCGGGAGGGCCCAGGACAGCGAGGACGCTCCTGCCCCAGGTGAGCAGATCAGCGGCCCCGCCCGGAGCCTCCAGGCCCTGCAGACGGAGTTCCTGCCGGAGCTGAATCCAGGTTTCCAGAGCTGCCCCGCCACTGGAGCTGTTCCTCCTGCGGCCTCACCGGGTAAACAACCCCCACTGAGCCCTGCACCAGGCAGGGGCACAGCAGCTCCCCCAACTGCTAACACCTGAAAATCAGCACAACAGGCCCCTCCCCCAGAAGACCAGCTAGACTGACAACTTCCAGGAGAAGCCAAGGGACTTAAAGTACACAGAATCAGAAGATACTCCCCCGTGGTTCTTTTGTTTTGTTTTGTTTTGTTTTGCTTTTTGATTTGTTTCCTTCCCCCACCCCCCTTTTTTTTCTCCTTTCTTTTTCTTTCTCTTTTTCTTTTTTTCCGTTTTTTTTTCTTCCCTTTTTTTTCTCTTTCTCTTTTCTTTCCTTCTTTCTCTCCTCTCTTTTTCTCTTTTTCCCAATACAACTTGCTTTTGGCCACTCTGCACTGAGCAAAATGACTAGCAGGAAAACCTCACCTCAAAAGAAAGAATCAGAAACAGTCCTCTCTCCCACAGAGTTACAAAATCTGGATTACAATTCAATGTCAGAAAGCCAATTCAGAAGCACTATTATACAGCTACTGGTGGCTCTAGAAAAAAGCATAAAGGACTCAAGAGACTTCATGACTGCAGAATTTAGAGCTAATCAGGCGGAAATTAAAAATCAATTGAATGAGATGCAATCCAAACTAGAAGTCCTAACGACGAGGGTTAACGAGGTGGAAGAACGAGTGAGTGACATAGAAGACAAGTTGATAGCAAAGAGGGAAACTGAGGAAAAAAGAGACAAACAATTAAAGACGATGAGGATAGATTAAGGGAAATAAACGACAGCCTGAGAAAGAAAAACCTACGTTTAATTGGGGTTCCCGAGGGCGCCGAAAGGGACAGACGGCCAGAATATGTATTTGAACAAATTCTAGCTGAAAACTTTCCTAATCTGGGAAGGGAAACAGGCATTCAGATCCAGGAAATAGAGAGATCCCCCCCTAAAATCAATAAAAACCGTTCAACACCTCGACATTTAATAGTGAAGCTTGCAAATTCCAAAGATAAAGAGAAGATCCTTAAAGCAGCAAGAGACAAGAAATCCCTGACTTTTATGGGGAGGAGTATTAGGGTAACAGCAGACCTCTCCACAGAGACCTGGCAGGCCAGAAAGGGCTGGCAGGATATGTTCAGGGTCCTAAATGAGAAGAACATGCAACCAAGAATACTTTATCCAGCAAGGCTCTCATTCAAAATGGAAGGAGAGATAAAGAGCTTCCAAGACAGGCAGCAACTAAAAGAATATGTGACCTCCAAACCAGCTCTGCAAGAAATTTTAAGGGGGACTCTTAAAATTCCCCTTTAAGAAGAAGTTCAGTGGAACAGTCCACAAAAACAAGGACTGAATAGATATCATGATGACACTAAACTCATATCTCTCAATAGTAACTCTGAATGTGAACGGGCTTAACGACCCCATCAAAAGGCGCAGGGTTTCAGACTGGATAAAAAAGCAGGACCCATCTATTTGCTGTCTACAAGAGACTCATTTTAGACAGAAGGACACCTACAGCCTGAAAATAAAAGGTTGGAGAACCATTTACCATTCGAATGGTCCTCAAAAGAAAGCAGGGGTAGCCATCCTTATATCAGATAAACTAAAATTTACCCCAAAGACTGTAGTGAGAGATGAAGAGGGACACTATATCATACTTAAAGGATCTATTCAACAAGAGGACTTAACAATCCTCAATATATATGCCCCGAATGTGGGAGCTGCCAAATATATCAATCATTAACCAAAGTGAAGAAATACTTAGATAATAATACACATATACTTGGTGACTTCAATCTAGCTCTTTCTATACTCGATAGGTCTTCTAAGCACAACATCTCCAAAGAAACGAGAGCTTTAAATGATACACTGGACCAGATGGATTTCACAGATATCTACAGAACTTTACATCCAAACTCAACTGAATACACATTCTTCTCAAGCGCACATGGAACTTTCTCCAGAATAGACCACATATTGGGTCACAAATCGGGTCTGAACCGATACCAAAAGATTGGGATTGTCCCCTGCATATTCTCAGACCATAGTGCCTTGAAATTAGAACTAAATCACAACAAGAAGTTTGGAAGGACCTCAAACACGTGGAGGTTAAGGACCATCCTGCTAAAAGATAAAAGGGTCAACCAGGAAATTAAGGAAGAATTAAAAAGATTCATGGAAACTAATGAGAATGAAGATACAACCGTTCAAAATCTTTGGGATGCAGCAAAAGCAGTCCTAAGGGGGAAATACATCGCAATACAAGCATCCATTCAAAAACTAGAAAGAACTCAAATACAAAAGCTAACCTTACACCTAAAGGAGCTAGAGAAAAAACAGCAAATAGATCCTACACCCAAGAGAAGAAGGGAGTTAATAAAGATTCGAGCAGAACTCAACGAAATCGAGACCAGAAGAACTGTGGAACAGATCAACAAAACCAGGAGTTGGTTCTTTGAAAGAATTAATAAGATAGATAAACCATTAGCCAGCCTTATTAAAAAGAAGAGAGAGAAGACTCAAATTAATAAAATCACGAATGAGAAAGGAGAGATCACTACCAACACCAAGGAAATACAAACGATTTTAAAAACATATTATGAACAGCTATACGCCAATAAATTAGGCAATCTAGAAGAAATGGACGCATTCCTGGAAAGCCACAAACTACCAAAACTGGAACAGGAAGAAATAGAAAACCTGAACAGGCCAATAACCAGGGAGGAAATTGAAGCAGTCATCAAAAACCTCCCAAGACACAAGAGTCCAGGGCCAGATGGCTTCCCAGGGGAATTTTATCAAACGTTTAAAGAAGAAACCATACCTATTCTCCTAAAGCTGTTTGGAAAGATAGAAAGAGATGGAGTACTTCCAAATTCGTTCTATGAGGCCAGCATCACCTTAATTCCAAAACCAGACAAAGACCCCACCAAAAAGGAGAATTACAGACCAATATCCCTGAATAACATGGATGCAAAAATTCTCAACAAGATACTGGCCAATAGGATCCAACAGTACATTAAAAAAATTATTCACCATGACCAAGTAGGATTTATCCCTGGGACACAAGGCTGGTTCAACACCCGTAAAACAATCAATGTGATTCATCATATCAGCAAGAGAAAAACCAAGAACCATATGATCCTCTCATTGGATGCAGAGAAAGCATTTGACAAAATACAGCATCCATTCCTGATCAAAACTCTTCAGAGTGTAGGGATAGAGGGAACATTCCTCGACATCTTAAAAGCCATCTATGAAAAGCCCACAGCAAATATCATTCTCAATGGGGAAGCACTGGGAGCCTTTCCGCTAAGATCAGGAACAAGACAGGGATGTCCACTCTCACCACTGCTGTTCAACATAGTACTGGAAGTCCTAGCCTCAGCAATCAGACAACAAAAAGACATTAAAGGCATTCGAATTGGCAAAGAAGAAGTCAAACTCTCCCTCTTCGCCGATGACATGATACTCTACATAGAAAACCCAAAAGTCTCCACCCCAAGATTGCTAGAACTCATACAGCAATTCGGTAGCGTGGCAGGATACAAAAATCAATGCCCAGAAGTCAGTGGCATTTCTATACACTAACAATGAGACTGAAGAAAAAGAAATTAAGGAGTCAATCCCATTTACAATTGCACCCAAAAGCATAAGATACCTAGGAATAAACCTAACCAAAGATGTAAAGGATCTATACCCTCAAAACTATAGAACACTTCTGAAAGAAATTGAGGAGGACACAAAGAGATGGAAAAATATTCCATGCTCATGGATTGGCAGAATTAATATTGTGAAAATGTCAATGTTACCCAGGGCAATATACACGTTTAATGCAATCCCTATCAAAATACCATGGACTTTCTTCAGAGAGTTAGAACAAATTATTTTAAGATTTGTGTGGAATCAGAAAAGACCCCGAATAGCCAGGGGAATTTTAAAAAAGAAAACCATATCTGGGGGCATCACAATGCCAGATTTCAGGTTGTACTACAAAGCTGTGGTCATCAAGGCAGTGTGGTACTGGCACAAAAACAGACACATAGATCAGTGGAACAGAATAGAGAATCCAGAAGTGGACCCTGAACTTTATGGGCAACTAATATTCGATAAAGGAGGAAAGACTATCCATTGGAAGAAAGACAGTCTCTTCAATAAATGGTGCTGGGAAAATTGGACATCCACATGCAGAAGAATGAAACTAGACCACTCTCTTTCACCATACACAAAGATAAACTCAAAATGGATGAAAGATCTAAATGTGAGACAAGATTCCATCAAAATCCTAGAGAAGAACACAGGCAACACCCTTTTTGAACTCGGCCACAGTAACTTCTTGCAAGATACATCCACGAAGGCAAAAGAAACAAAAGCAAAAATGAACTATTGGGACTTCATCAAGATAAGAAGCTTTTGCACTGCAAAGGATACAGTCAACAAAACTCAAAGACAACCTACAGAATGGGAGAAGATATTTGCAAATGACATATCAGATAAAGGGCTAGTTTCCAAGATCTATAAAGAACTTATCAAACTCAACACCAAAGAAACAAACAATCCAATCATGAAATGGGCAAAAGACATGAACATAAATCTCACAGAGGAAGACATAGACATGGCCAACATGCACATGAAAAAATGCTCTGCATCACTTGCCATCAGGGAAATACAAATCAAAACCACAATGAGATCCCACCTCACACCAGTGAGAATGGGGAAAATTAACAAGGCAGGAAACAACAAATGTTGGAGAGGATGCGGAGAAAAGGGAACCCTCTTACACTGTTGGTGGGAATGTGAACTGGTGCAGCCACTCTGGAAAACTGTGTGGAGGTTCCTCAAACAGTTAAAAATAGACCTGCCCTACGACCCAGCAATTGCACTGTTGGGGACTTACCCCAAAGATACAAATGCAATGAAACGCCGGGACACCTGCACCCCGATGTTTATAGCAGCAATGGCCACGATAGCCAAACTGTGGAAGGAGCCTCAGTGTCCAACGAAAGACGAATGGATAAAGAAGATGTGGTTTATGTATACAATGGAATATTACTCAGCTATTAGAAATGACAAATACCCACCATTTGCTTCAACGTGGATGGAACTGGAGGGTATTATGCTGAGTGAAGTAAGCCAGTCGGAGAAGGACAAACATTATATGTTCTCATTCATTTGGGGAATATAAATAATAGTGAAAGGGAATATAAGAGAAGGGAGAAGAAATGTGTGGGAAATATCAGAAAGGGAGACAGAACGTAAAGACTGCTAACTCTGGGAAACGAACTAGGGGTGGTAGAAGGGGAGGAGGGCGGGGGGTGGCAGTGAATGGGTGACGGGCACTGGGGGTTATTCTGTATGTTAGTAAATTGAACACCAATAAAAAATAAATTAAAAAAAAAAAAAGAATTACCACTCACTGAAAGCTGTGATGAAGGTTAGTATTTTTTAACAAGAAAGCATTTTAAGTTATAGTATGTACGTTGTTTGTTTAGACATAACGCTATAACACACTTAATAGACTATGGTGTAAATATAACTTTTACATGCGCTGGGAAACCAGAAAATTCATTTGACTTGCTTTATTGTGATGTTTGCTTTACTGCAATGGTCTGGAACCAAATCTGCCATCTCTCTGAGGTATGCCTATGCCATAAATGCAACGGTTATATAAGCAGGTATGTAAATGCAGGTATATTGATGCAGGTATATTGACTCAAATACTACAAGGGGGACTGCTGTCTATGACATGGTTATTAAGCTGGGGAACCACTCTTTCAAATACTGAATTAAATATGATTTTCCCTAATTTCCATAATAGTTACATTCCTGGAAAATTCATTATATATTAAGACAATGCAAAAATGCGTTGTGTATATATGTAAAGAGTTCTGTTCAGTTGTGGTTTTTCAATAGGGAAACAGTGTGCCATTTTAATATTACTGTGTGGAATTGTCCTGTGCACTGCTGGATGCCTGGCATATCTGTTACCCATTCACTGAATGCCAGTAGCATTCTTTCAATCACTGTGATAACCAACAATGCTCTCACAAATTTCCTAAACACTCCTGATGGTGGAACTACTCTTTCTTAGAAACACTATTAGAAATATAGTCTCTAATGCAACAGAATCTCTTGATTCTGTAGTTTAATCAAAAGAAGCATGAACAACATACTGAAAAGCACAAAGTGCCATCCATTTTGAGTGTGGAAATTAAACTTAGGAATATTCTGGTATATCCACTGGTTCTTGGCCAGATAGTCCCCTTGTCCTAACATGTTGGTGAGCCTGGCTTTCTTGTGAGATGGGGATGGGATTATGATAGCCAACAACTATGCATATCAAATTATTACACATAATTTGAAACCTAGGGCGGCTGCTATGTAAATCCATTTTGCAGTAGAAAAAGACAGGGGAACTGTATGTGTACAGCAAAGAACACAGACTGATTAGGAATTAAAAGCTATGGGTTGTAGGAGATGTATCCATCTATTTGACAGATCTTTATCTACTGGCTAGGCATTGGGACCACAAAGATGAGTGGAAGAGTTTCTCCCCTAGAGAAGATGTCTGTCTTAATGGAGCAAATCAAATCTCTTTTTCTGGCTACCATGAGCAGCAAAGTCTCCCACGACACCCTGTACGAGGCGGTGCAGAAGGTCCTCCACAAGAACCAGCACAAGCACTGGAAGTTTCTGGAGACAGTGGAGCTACAGATCAGCCTAAAGAACTAGGACCCTCAGAAGGACAAACACTTCTTGGGTACCATCAGGCTTAAGTCCATCTCCCGCCCCAAGTTCTCCAAGTGTGTTTTGGGGGACCAGCAGCACTGTGATGAGGCCAAGGCAGTGGATATTCCCCACGTGGACATTGAGGTGCTGAAGAAACTCAACAAGAATAAAAAACTAGTCAGGAAGTTGGCCAAGAAGTATGATGCTTTTTTGGCTTCGGAATCTCTGATCAAGCAGATCCCATGAATCCTGGGTCCAGGCCTGAATAAGGCTGGCAAGTTCCCTTCCTTGCTGACCTACAATGAGAACATGGTGGCCAAAGTGGATGAAGTGAAATACACCATCAAATGCCAGATGAAGAAGGTGCTATGTCTGGCAGTGGCTGTTGGCCACGTGAAGATGACAGATGATGAGCTCATGTACAACATCCCCTTAGCTGTCAATTTCCTAGTGTCATTGCTCAAGAAAAATTGGCAGACTGTCCCAGCACCTTTACTAAGACACAGTTTAATAAATCCTAGTGCTACAATCAATCAATCAATCAATCAATCAATCAAAGGAGCAAATCAGTTTCTAACTGAGTCTTGGTTTCTTCTAGCTCAAATCTGAGTGTTCAAAGTAATTTCCAAGTAAAAAATAAAAACTATAAATAAATATATATATATATATATATACACACACACACACACATATGCTATGGTGTAGTACAGGGAGAAAACAAAATGAAGCAGGCAAGATGGTACTAGAACTAAGTCACTCATATGACACTATTTTAGTTTTCACCTGAGGATATAAATATTACTATATGAAATTACTATTTTGTTAACAGTAAAAATCATTATTTATATTTCTACTTCTCGTATAATAAAAAATGGAGTATACATTCAAACAATTCTTGGAAGCAAAATGGAATAGAAATGGCAGTTAATATCAGCATGTTTTTTCTGAAAGCATTATTTGCTGTACAAAAAAAAGCAATTTTTAATTATTTCATCCCTCACACAATTCATTTTGACAAGGTAAAATTTGCAAAGAATTTGCACAGTAAAATTGTTTGGTGGCCATCCAACAGCTCGCAGGAGAAAATGTTAACAAAATGAATGGAATGTTAAATCAACCTGGCTGGAAACAGTATATATAGCTTTTAATGTTATCTATATATATCTAATTTTTTAAGTGGGAATATCTTAAAGTAGCAATATCCTTTTGAAGAATGAGAATATGTTAAATATCTAATTTCTTGAGATTACAGAGAAACTATCAAGAATAAAGAATGTGAGTAATTTTTCTCCTTACAGAGGTATCTGAAGTTTAGGTTGCTCCAAGTCATTAACACTTCTACTTCTCCAACTAGAACTTTATCTGCTTATAATTTTGATCCTTTCAATACAATAAAATCCAGAGCCCCAGAAAAAGTTGCTTATATCAATTAGAATAAGAATTCTGTTTTTTAAATTAGTCCTCTCCTTCCCATCCACATTCATATTCACACCTACTTGTACTTGTTAAGATCCAAACAAATCATGCTTCTTATGTGCCTTTCTAGGCTTTGCATATGCTATTTCCCAGTCCATTTTCAAAGACTTTCTCCCTACTCCCTAAATACCTATTCACCTTTAAGCACTTAAATGGTATCCTTCTTAACCTCTGCACAATCTTCCCCATGCTCCCATCACACCTTCATTCCACTACTGCATAATTTATGACAGGACTAAAATCATTTACTACCTGTCTGTCCCCCATAGACTCTCTGTAAGCCTGAAGACTGGGCAATACCAGGTCTGAACACAGATTTGCTAATGAGAGAACTATGGAAGATAATGGTGAAAATGCTGTGGTCATTTTGCAAAAGACTCAAAACTTGAGGTCTATTACTTCCTCCAGTTTTGTGTTTTAAAAAATTTATTTAGGGCAGCCCCGGTGGCTCAGCAGTTTGGTGCTGCCTTTGGCCTGGGGCCTGATCCTGGAGACCCAGGGTTGAGTCCCAGGTCGGGCTCCCTGCATGGGAGCCTCTGCCTCTGCCTGCCCCCCCCCCCCTCTCTGTCTCTGTCTCTCATGAATAAATAAGTAAAATCTTTAAAAAAAATAAAAATAAAAAATTTATTTATAAATCATAAGAAAATTAAATTTGGTATGTATATTACCAATTATTCTATTAATTTTCAAGGTTACAGCTAGATAGTTTTTCCTAAGAAAGAAATGCATCTCTGTAGCTGATGTACAAAACAAAGGCCTTTGATTCACACAGTCTTTTTTTTTTTTTTAATTATTTATTTATTTATTCATGAGATACACAGAGAGACAGAGAGGCAGAGACACAGGCAGAGGGAGAAGCAGGCTCCATGCAGGGAGCCTGACGTGGGACTCGATCTTGGGTCTCCAGGAACAGGCCCTGGGCTGAAGACAGTGCTAAACTGCTGAGCCACCTGGGCTGCCCACACACACAGTCTATTAAATGCATAAACATTCATATTTGAAATATTTAAGAACAAATCTTCCTATTTAGACTATGCATCATCCAAAAGAATAGGAAAACACAAAGGAAGAAAAACATACCAGAGGAGAATTTATAGGAAAAGCAGTTGTGGTTCCTGAACACTACAATTCATGCCTTTCGATGTTAAAAAAGTGCTTAATTGAAGCAATACAGACCAACTCTCCTGTGAGAGGAACTGACAAACACCTGTGTAGTTCGTTATGACTACCACCTACAATGTCCAACCAAATGCACTATAAAGATACATTAAGGAGGTGTGAGAAGTAAGTCCATAACACAGCTATACACAAAACTTATCCATCAGGACAGCTAAGGAAATTTGCAGAGATGGAGAGGGGAATTAACAGGTGTCTAATTTTCACATATATAATATGTTTTACGAGATCACAATTTCATTTAACCTTTACAGCCACCCTTTGAGCTAGTTAATGTTAACTTCAATTTAATGAGTAAGGAACTAAAACTCAAAAAGATGAATGTGTCCTCACTTGTCCTATATCCTCACTGTCTCACTTAATGACCTGTGTTCCCTAAGCATGAACCACAAATAAGGCACTATGGGTATAACCCTGAGTGACCACTCATCCTGTTTGCCTAGAATAGCAACTGTTCACATTGTTATCCCAGCATAAGATGTTTCACTCTCCAAAGTATTTACTTTGAACAATTACATAGTTTCCACAGTATGGAAGAATGAAGGTCAGCTAATATAAAAGTATATCTAGCCGAAGTCTGTAACAAAATTGAAGCATTCGGGAAAGCACCACTCTTTTAATAAAAATGATTAGCATATATTGAATAATTAGCATATATTGAACTTCGTACATGCTAAGACCATTACATGTACAGTTGACTCCCTGAAGTTTGAACTGTGTGGGTCTACTTTTCATGTGTATTTATTTCAATAAATACAGTACAGTAAATGTATTTTCTCTTCCTCATGATTTTAACATTTTCTTTTCTCTAGGTTACTTATTGTATGAACACAGTATATAATACATATAACATATAAAATATTTGTTAACTGTTTGTTATTGATAAGGCTTCCAGTCAACAATAGGCTATTAGTAAAGTTTTTGGGGAGTCAGAAGTTACATGTGGATTTTCAACTGCATGGAGGTCAGCACCTTTAACCACAGCACATTAAGAGTCAGGTGTATAATTTAATCTTACCTAACATCTGAGTAAGAAAACTGGAGTTTAGAGACTAAGCAGTCAAGTTCACACAATTAATAACAGGATAAACTGACTTGTACCCTGATTGATGAGTCCAGATGATACATGGCAGTTTTTGACAGCTTCTGGAGACATCATGGAAGGAAGGGATAAGGATGAAGCCAGAGTCTAGAAAGACTTATCAAGGTTGCCCTTCCTGCAATATGAGTCTCTTTCCTCTAAGTTCCAGGTCTTTGGTTGTTTCTACTTAATGGTGTGTGTGTGTGTGTGTGTGTGTGTGTGTGTGTTGTGTTTTCACAGAAACCATTGAGAGAAAAGTTTAATCCTAGGCAAAATGAAGACTATCCAGAGAGGCAAGTCAAAGACCGATGAGGGGATGCTTGCTGGAGGCAAAAAGATTCTAGACTTAGCAAGGTCATGAAGAGACTTTCATAAGCTTTGAAACTGGAGGTTTAAGACTAGTTTCCCTAAATTTCTAAGGAGTTGAATATACTCTGGTTGAAATGTGGGAGAAAGGAAGAGTGAAAGAGGAAAGAGAGAGTGTGCAAGTTCAAGAGTTGCTATAACATAGTATCACCTGGCAATAAAAACTGTGTTTCCTATCTGGTATGAACCTTCTTACTTGGTGAGGCTATATATTCCCTAAGGGCAGAAAATATGGACTCCATCCTATTCTACTTTTATGACTTCCATGAGGTCCACTTTAGATAAAAGAAATTGGCTTTGTAAAATCAGAAGGAATGTTATAGTATCATTACTACTTCAGTATTATCTTAGTAGCATACAAGAACAAAAATTGATTTTGTATTTTGGCCCTGTCTTTTTTTTTTCAAAGATTTTATTTATTTATTCATGAGAGACACAGAGACAGAGACAGAGAGAGAGAGAGAGAGAGAGAGAGAGGCAGAGGGAAAAGCAGGCTCCATGCAGGGAATCTGACGTGGGACTCAATCCCGGGTCTCCAGGATCATACCCTGGGCTGAAGGCGGCTCTAAACTGCTGAGCTACCCAGGCTGCCCAGCCCTGTTTTCCTTTTTCTTTTTTTTTTTTTTTTTGTATTCTCCCTACCACATTCAGGTGGATAGGAGATATAGGCACAATTCAATTTATAGGGACAGAAACCAGGTCACAGAAAATGATAGTCATTGGTGCAATCAGGAGTAGACTCAATCATAGTCTCATGCATATTAAGTAATTACATACTATCATTATTTTTATATACAAATTCAGCCAAATGGAATAAATATTCACTGAATTCCCACCAATTCAGCATGCGGTTTGATAATCGTATCTGCTTTAAGATTATCCTGGTGATTAAAGGAGTGAACCTGTAAAGAATCTTGTGTAATACACATACACACACAACTATTGTTGTAAGTTTAAAAAAGTATAAATATATGTTGTAGGTACACATTTTCTGCAACGATATCCAAGAAACTGTTAAAAACGGTTACCTTTAAGTACAGGAAATACAAAGAGGAAGAAGGTAATCTTGTTTTTCACTTTATACCTTCGTGTACATTTTAAACTTAATTGTATTACTTTTTTCTTAAATGAGCAATTTTTTTAAAAGATTTTATTTATTTGTTCATGAGAGACACACAGAGAGAGAGAGAGAGAGAGAGGCAGAGACACAGGCAGAGGGAGAAGCAGGTCCCATGCCAGGAGCCTGACGTGGGACTCGATCCCAGGCCTCCAGGATCACACCCTGGGCTGAAGGCGGGGCTAAACCGCAGAGCCACTCGGGCTACCTGAGCATTTGTTTTAAATATATAAGGACTGATGCTTTGCTAAAAAGCTCTTTTCTAGAATTTCAGAAAAACAGAAGTTATCAGATATGTCAGAAAAGCTACTTTTAGAATCAAGCATGGTCTCAGGAGAAAATTAAACAAATCTAAAAAATCTGAAAACTATTATGACAATGTTAAATCAAATTTTATTTAAACTTCAAGGTGGTTCATCTGTCATTAAGTGAAACTCTTTAACGACATGCTTCCTGTTGCTGGAAACTGGCCACCACGCTCACCTCATGGATATGTGACTTGTGATGAGACAGGTTCAATGCTATGCCAGGACCTTTTCAGGGCCTTAGGCACCAAAGGCCAAAGTTTTTTCTTAGTCACGAAGGAGAGGTGGTACCTGCAAATCCGTAATTATTGGAAAAAACAAGTCCACTGTTAAAAGCTGTATTCAGGAAGTACAGCACAAAAAAATTAAACAAAGTTAATACTTAAGGCTTCAGAGGTACAGCATCTCACGCTAGGTATACTTCCTAAGAACTATTAAGTTCCTTGCCCAGGAACTTAAAAAAAAGTCCCCATGACCTTGCTAAGTCTTACATTTTGTTGTGAACAAAACAGTAGAGTCAATGGGGACGGGGAGAGAAGGGGAAATAATCAAATGGCTACAGAATTAAAATAACTGTCTTAATTCTCCCACTTAATCCATAAAAACTTCAGTAAGTTTGATTCAACATCATTGGCAATCAATATTTGAACATTTAAATTGCTGTGGCACTTGATACATAGGCACGGGGGAAAGGGCTAAGATTTAAACAGCAACACACTGCTCTTTTTCTCAGGGATCTTGGGCCCCACACTCCCAGGAGGCATAATTACCAGATGCACAGGTATATACCACAGTCTAATACGAATACTAGTCACAAGTCTGTTCAGCCCTAACCAGAGACTCTGATGATTCTCTCGTTATTTAATTCTGTATATAACCTATCTCAATAAATGTCTTGACCATAATTTTTTTAAAGAAAATATATAATGAAATCCTAGACTTTTGATCAACCTTAGATTTTTAGAAAACTAAATCTATTTTCAAATTTCTGATTATAAATGTATTTGTTTTAGAGGATCTATAATAATAATTCTTATTATTTTGCTCTATGACTTGGATATAACCATCATTAACACTTTGCATATTGCCTCATTTATTTATTTTCTATGTAAATACACTTAAAAATACAAGGTTATAGTTTATATCTATCCTGACATTGTTACTTTTTAGGTTACTATCATTTTTCCATTTCATTAAATAGTAAAAAAAAAAAATTATCTATAAATAAGCAGATAGGTAGTTAGGTAGATTCCATTACTGGCTGCTACACGGTCTACCCTGTAGTTGCAATATATGAGCATTCTGATCTATCTTCTCTCACAGCCAACATTATTAATTACAATTATCTATGTTACATTTTACACAAAGGTCACTTATATATGTCTCATGCACATTTTTGAATCCTTAGTGATATGATATACCAAATATGACATTCCTTTATTAAGCGCTAAGCCTGAACAAATCTTTAGGTCTATATCTGTTTGCATTCTTTTTTAAACAATTTACTGAGAACAATCATCTAATTTTTAAATTAAATAATGATTATTACTGATTTGAACTAACTATATATGGTATTAACTATTTTTCTCTATGTATCTATCACAGGGAGAGATAATAAATATTTTTCCTCAAGTGATTGTTGCCTATTTGTGACCTGACATTTGTGAAATTTTTTTAAATTATATATATGAATTTTTCTCTTTTCAACCTTTGCTTTTATATTTTAATCCATCCTTCCCCAAGTCCAAGATTATTATACATTATCTTCTAATATATTTATTATTGTATTTTTCTATTCATTATTTGTAATGACATTCTTACCAACACAAGATTCTTGACTTTCTATTCTGTTCCAAGTATTTTATCAACATTATACTATTTTTTTTTTTTTAAGATTTTATTTATTTGAGAGAGCAGGAGCAGGGAGGAGAGACAGAAGCAGACTCCCCACTGAGCAGGGAGCCTGATGCGGGGCTGGATCTCAGGACTCCAGGATCATGACCTTTGAAGGCAGACGCTCAACCCACTGAGCCATACAGGCGCCCTGACATCATACTATTTTTAGTTAATATGTATCATTATAAGTTCTCCATTATTCTTTATGTAAACATCTCTTGGCTCTTATTTATTCTATAAAAATGAAATTTAGAATCACTGACCTATGAAAAATTCTGAGATTTTGATTAGAATTACATTAAATATACAAATATGAAGACATGGGAAATAATTAATAAACTGCCTTGCTATCTAGAATCACTGGGTCTCTGCATCTTCAGAATGGAGTTTAAGAGTTTCCTGCCCATGGGCCATTCACATTTCTTACAGAGTTTAATCCTCAGCATAAATTTTTATTGCTACTAGGAATGGACTCTTTGTTTTTTAATTTTTGAACTATTACTACTATGTAAACCATGATATTTACATTACAGTGGAATTTTACTATATTAGTTTAAGTATTCTGGGCATTTTTATTATCTGCAAATAATTTTGTTCTTGCCAATAGTTCTCTCTCTTTTTCTGTTCTTAATACAGTGGCTGGATATTTCATAGTTAATTTAGATAAGTAGTGATGACAGCAAGTATGATGCTAATTCTAATAGGAGATAAAATTCTAGGGTTTCACCATTATTAGTATTTTGGTTATCGACAGCTTGATTCCTAATTTGTGGACACTTCCCATAAAATATTTATAGTAAAGATCTTTAAACAGTGAGATAATAGGTGATTATATTTTCCTTCAAATTTTGTTGATTTATATTTTCTAAAAAAATTATCCATTTGATTAAGAGTCTCATACATATGTAGAAAAGTGTCTACAAAAGTATTACCATTTGTATCTACAGAAGTTATATCCAATAACTGCTAATTTTGTCTTTTATGTATATTGTTAGACTAGACACAAACTTCCAATTTGTTTTCCAAGTTTCCTAAAATGAATGGACACATACCTTTATCTCCTTATTTCTCTTAATATTTCTTGTTTAAGTAGAAATGTTTTTAACTCCAAATTACCTTGATTAGTAATCAGTATCTTGCAGAAAGCAAGAGTGAAGCAAACCCTAAAAGTTTTGTTATTAGAAACAACATTCTACTGTCCTTTGTGAAAGAGAGCATAATCTAAAAATAATGCCGATATAAATTTCTCAAAGTAAACTTACTCTAATTTAAATGATACCTCATCCTTTTTACTTAAATACATTCATTTAAGTAAAAGATGCCATAAAATAAATATATTAACAATTTGATATTAGGAAAATCCTAACATTCCCAAATCAGAGTTCCATGTAAATCAGATTCCAATACTCATAGTATAAAAACTTGCATGTTAACAAATGTGTATGGCAATGTGTTCAAATCCTTATCAAATTCCTTTTTTTCATATTTTATTAAGTAACCATTAGACTGAACCTATCTTTTCATCTGAAATAGTTAATTTGAGATACATTATCAGAAAATGCCAGTTTCAAATATAAACAGCTAACTTTTCATTTTTACTCTACCAGGGAAATTTCAAAGTGCTAAAAAATACAAGCTGCTACTCATCTGCTAAAAACAGAAATGAAATAATTAGATCACGATGGCTCCTTTCTCAGAGGGGAAAAAAAAAAAGATGAATGCAACTGGAATGTTTATTGTCACTGAAATTCTTCAGGCCTGGATTCCAAGTATGGGTTTGATGCAGGTTACTATGACAACTTAAATTACAGAAACTGTCCCCTCTTCTACTAAGGTTTTTTGCCAAGAGATCATTTCGAGTCTCCTAAAATCTGTGTGCATGAATTACCTATAATAACAAATATTTCTTTGTAAGTTTTATTTAGAAATGCTCCCATCTAAACCATTAAAACTAAGCATAAACATATAAGAAATAAATCCCACAAATCTACATGGGGCAGAAAACCTAACCTGAAAACACGAACATACACACACACACAGCTTAAAATATAAAATGTTGAGAGTATTTTGAAACTACTTCCCACTACCTGAAGCACAATATACAACCATCATAAGCTTCATTACAGAAACTATGGGAAATTACTTACAAGGCAGTTTGGAAAAAAGATTATGGAGCTTAGTCCTGTTTATCATTTTTTCCCCTCTATTAAATGCCTCTTACAGGAAGGCACCAGAAAACGGGGATGGGAGAAGAATGCAGTCCTATTGTGAATAGAAGTAAATAAATAATATGTAAAATCTTATTTTGTTTTATGTAATTTTTTTTACATAAAATGGAGCTTGAAAGTTCCCACATAGCCTCAAATTTA
Organism: Canis aureus; assembly: GCF_053574225.1. Lineage (NCBI taxonomy): Eukaryota > Metazoa > Chordata > Mammalia > Carnivora > Canidae > Canis > Canis aureus. The sequence continues at coordinate 21,887,042 of NC_135635.1, forward strand.
CAAACATAAAAAAAAGATGCCTTGTAATAAGTAAAATGTGAATTATTCTCTATCATTCCCTAAAAGAATAATGGCTCAGGAAAAACTGCATCATTGTGGAGAAATTTAGTAGAAATATTCTGATTGTAAGACATTAAACACTTAAAGTTGCTTCATAAAAAAAAAATAATAAAATTAAGGTACTTTCACAGTGTAGCAATACTGAGAATTCAAAGCTAGTTTTGTTGCATCAAAGTTAACATGCCTAAAATTAGATGCTTCATTTCAAAAAACTTTAGGGAACTCACATACCCTCTCTTTCAATGACTAAAACGGGTTAGTTCAGTAACTAGCAAGAGCAAAACAGTTTTATGTATGGCTATACCACACCCAGGAACTGTTCATTTATTTAAAACAGACAAAACTTAATTTAAAAAAGGAAAGCAAGGTAGTATGCTAAGGGAGTCTCTTTGCACTTGAAGTCAAGAATCAAAGGCTGATAATTTTTAGTATACTAAACATTTGAGAAGAAACAGCAAAAAATTAACTCTGTTAGCAACAAACTCTAGGCAACTCCCACATCTCCTACCTGTATGAGGAGAAAACTAGCAGTGTTCAGTGTTTGTTCTAAAAGAAACAAAAAAATTGAAACATTCAAACCCAAGTGTGTACAATCTCTAAACATTAAATCTGAACCCACAATTCCTCTTGGTGTAACTTTTACTTAAACCCTCCTAAATAGAAAATAATGTAATGAAAAGAAAAATTTACAGAATAGCTTTACCAGTGATGAAAGCTAAATCTAAAATTTCAGTGATGACACAATTATGGAGAGAACTATAGTAAGTGGGACTACATAATACATTTGTTCCTTACTTTTCTTCTTTAGACTATAGTACAAATAGCAGGGCTTAACTAGAATTTTTCAGCTCTTACACAGATATAACAGAATTGCTCTATTAGAATCAGACTTCTGCTTTCAATCCATGTATTTTTGCTAATGCCACAAGCAATGCAACAGAGTCTTGAACCAGTGAGGATATAGACTTGTGGTTTTAGGAATCCATTTCCCTCCACATAGTTTAGTAATTACCACAAGGCTCTATGGTTACACTTTTTATTTCAAGAGGGAATTTATTTATGTAAGACCTTCAAAAATCATCATTGAGGCAAAAATGTAAGCACATAAGTTTTGCAAATGAAGGACTAAGGAATTTACAAGACGGTGTGCTGGTTGGTGCCCGTAAGAGTTTATTCACCTGTAAAATGTGAACAGTTTATTCACAAGTGATTCACATGCTACAAACAAGGTCAAATTATTTTCCGAGACCAAGGAGTCATTTTAATGTTCAAGAGAGAATACACATCAAGCATACAAAAAGTGAAAATTAATTTTGTTGTATATTCCCACCTCAAGAGACTTTGTGACCTCCTTTACCTAATGAAGTCAATTGCACTACTTATGGTATGGAAGCTCAAACTAAAAGCTATTTCAGACTTATCAAGACCTTCTAACCTTTACTTAGAAATACTTTTCTGCTTTAAAAGATGCTGCTATCCAATGATTGATGAATGGATACGGCATATACCTCATGCCTTCTTTATCTGTATTTATATAATTTTATATATAAATTTATATATATACATACATAAAATATACACAAAGCAGTATAAATATATATAAATACACACACACACACACACTAGAATATTTAGAATATTATTTAGTCACAAAAAAGAATGAAATCTTGCCAATTTGCAATGGCATGGATGGAGCTACAGAGTATAGTGCTAAGTGAAATAAGCAGTCCTAGAAAAATAAATACCCTATGATTTCACTCATATGTAGGACTGAAGAAACAAAATACACAAAGGGGATAAAATAAGAGAGAGGGACAAAGCAAGAAACACACTCTTAATTATAGAGAACAAACTGATGGTTACCAGAGGAGAGGGGTGTAGGGATGGTTTAAATAGGTGATAGGGATTAAGGAGTGTGCTTGTTCTGAAAAGCACAGGATGATGTATGGAAGTGTTGAATTGCTGTATTGCACCCAGAAATGAATTTAACACTGTATACCAACTGGAATTAAAACTTACACTTTAAATAAATAAATAAGCTAATTAATTTTTTTAAAAAAGGCTGCCAATTTAAAGTACAAGTAGAGTAATGCTCAGGACACCTAAGAGTGGTGACATATTAATTTGCAAAGATTTGCTTCAGACTTCAGATTTGAAATATAAAGCATGTTTCATAATGCTATTAGTGTCAACCCAAATTTGAACCTAAGGTTTATATTACACTGGCAAAGGATACTATTGCTAATTAAACTTTAGCCTTATCTAAATATAGGCCTTATAAATGGTGATTCTTTTTTTTTTTTTTTTTTTTTTTATAAATGGTGATTCTTAAGAGTTGACCGGTGAATACAACCTTTGAAAGTTTTCCAAAATTTTCAAAAGTTGTTTTTAAAATGTCACTTTAAGTGATACTCTTCTAGGATATATGCAAGGAGTACAAATTTTCAGACTCACCTTACCACATGCTGGAGTCCCCAAGTGGGAGGAGTGTTGAGGTAGTCTTGAGGAAGAGTAGAGCACCAGACAGGTATTCTAGGAAGAGCTATACAGGCACCTGAAAAGGTACACAGTGTTCTCTTACAGTCCTGGCTAATTTTTATCTTAAAAATGCTAAACCACCCCACTTTAACTTATAATCATCAAAGAGCAAAATACATAAGCTTTAGCTTCAAAAGTTTTCCCAAGAAGAATTTCTCCTCCCCTCTCTGACCTTCCCCTCGGTCATCTGAACTGCCATACTTGTGGGGTGGGTTTGTTTTCTGTTTGGTTTCAATTAGCATTTTTGTGCCATTGAAAAAAAAGGAATCTCAGTTGTTTCTGAAAAAGTTTGTTTGATGGGCCCATGGTGTTCTAGGAAAGACTATGTGCCTTCTTTTTCTCCTGACCAAAGCTTCCTGCAAGACCACAGTAATTTCTTGAAAGCAGTTGAGCAGTTAGACGTTTGGAAAACTGCCTAAAGTCAGGGCCTAAAAGTGACGTTGAAGGAGAGATCTCAGGTTTTCAGTCTTCAAAAATAAAAACCAAAACATGCCACACTTTTCTTTGGTGAGTAAAAATTATTACCACTAGCTAACCCCAGAAAGAGCATAACTTGGCACCAGTTCTCTTGACCATTCTATTGCCTAATGCTGTGAGAATGTGAAACTCTGCCATTAGTTATAAAGAAAGCCTAAGAAAGAAATCTTGGCCGCAAGGCGGGAATTGACGCAATTCAGATGTCTGCCCCATTCAGACTATGCCCTTAACAGATGTTTCTGCATTTATTTATAGAAAGGTTTACTTTAGTAACAAGACTATCTTCTATCATCTACTTTTTTTTTGCACACCAAGACGCTTTTATTATCAATAGAAAAAAGCATCAAAAAACTTAAAATCCTTAAAATCTTAGTATGAAATATCAAATTAAAGTATACAGTTCAGAAAGAACCCAAATCTGATGCAAGGTATCAGAAAACATATAAATTTCAAACACAACTGAGGAAGGGGTAAGTTACCTCAAAATTTCCCCTTCCATAGCTGGGCTTCCCCTATAAGGCTACTATACCTCTGAATGGAGACAGTGTCTCTCAGTCTGGTTAACAGACTAATATTTCATATAACTTAATAGTTGTATAAAAATATCCATTTCTGGATTATTTTTTACATAGTGTTATTGCTGCAGTGCAAAGATACATTAGTGCATGCTCCAAGTTGTAAAAGAGAGAGAGAGCAGCATTCACATTAAAATTTCTCATGAAGGGGATCCCTGGGTGGCTCAGCGGTTTAGCGCCTGCCTTCAGCCCAGGGTGTGGTCCTGGAGTCCCAGGATCGAGTCCTACATCAGGCTCCCGGCATGGAGCCCGCTTCTCCCTCTGCCTATGTCTCTGCCTCTCTCTCTCTCTCTCTCTCTCTCTCTCTCTCTGTGTCTCCCATGAAAAAATAAATAAAATCTTAAAAAATATGTATTTCTCATGAAAATAAATAAGCTTTAAGCGAACTAGATATCACAGAATTCCTGTTTCATCATTTTATGTCAGATGGGTTAGAGTTCAACTAGACCTATCTACCTCCTAAAGAAGCTAAAAGAAAGACACATATTTAAGGCTCATGTGTCTTGGTAAAATAAAAGAGTCTGTCCATGGAGCATATCATCCAAAAAGCAAGAAGAGTCAGCCCTGTTGGAAGAGAGCACTGGAAGATGAATTAAAAACCATGTGAGAATGGCTAAATAGACTAAGCAGCCTAATTCTCACCCATGGGCCTAGAAGCTATCTGGAATCTAGCCTGTTTGGAAAAGGGATTCTTATTTACTTAAATAAAAAATTTCACTTCTTACCCATCTTTTCTTCTTTAAAGCCTCATCTTTCTTTTCAGTTTTGTTTTGAAAAAATCTTTTGAAAGTGGAAAGTGGGCACTTAAGAAGGAGTTTCTAAAACTGATATAATCATTATCTTCTTTTATCCATAAAATAAGGTTATCAATACTAGAGCCAAACATTTAAAGGCTAAGAAGATTATTGTTCCTATTTCCTCATGTGTAATTAAAAAATGATACTTGGGCAGCCCGGGTGTCTCAGCGCTTTAGCACCACCTTTAGCACAGGGCATGATCCTGGGACCCGGGATCAAGTCCCCCATCAGACTCCCTGCATGGAGCCTGCTTCTCCCTCTCTTTGTGTCTCTCATGAATAAATAAATAAAATCTTAAAAAAATAAAATAAGAAATGATACATATATGCTAACATTAAAATCTCTTTTTAGATTTTTATAATTGCAAAGTTCTGGATGAATCAAGGTTCTTTGGAATGGGATGGAAGTGTCCTGGGAATGTGCTTGGGATGCCTGTGATAAATGCCAAAACTGACAAGAAGCAAGGGTGTCAGACCCTTGTATACTTGTACTCACCTCTCTAAGTCTCCTGTGAGGCTTTAATCCTCTCTCTACTGATTACTATAACCATCCTAACTATTCAACCCATTACCCAAACCACTTAAACAGAAACACACACAAAAAGACCAAATCCTATTATTCTACTGTTTTTAAAAGCTTCCGCAAAAAAAGTTCGAATTTCTTTTGTTTTGCCTGTAACTGTGGTGACAGTATTTTCCTAACCACAAATATGGACATAAGATCTAGCAACTGTGAGTGGTCATGAAGGCAGTAAGAGATTTGTGATTTAAACTGAGATAATCTCAGAAAATTTACAATGTACCTGAGACTCTTCACATCCTTACAGGCTACTGTCTAAACTCATTTCTAGTCATTCCCTTGAAGTTACCACATGACATGCTCCAGCCCCAACCCCACTGCTCTAGCTCTAGTTTATGCTGGCATATCATGCCTGGGTTCCACCAACTTTCTGTGCTGATCAAACTCCAATTTACCTTCCAAGAGACAACCAAATGTCTTCCAACCCCAGGAAACCTTCCCTCATCCAAAATGATCCTAAGAATTCTCAAGTGATGGGCTAAGAGGACTCTCTGGTACTGTTTCCAAAATCCCCACAATGCTATAAGGAAGGTAAGCTATAAAAAGGGAATAATCAGAAATGAAAACTAAAGAATAGAAAGGTTAAATAAGTGGTCCGAGATCATATAGCTAATAAACAAGGGAGCCAGAATTGAACTCAGGCAAAATGACCTCAGAGCCCATGTTCTTGAATACTGACCTCATCATCTCCAGATGTAACTCTGTTATAATACTTGGCATAATTATAATGAAATATTTGCCTTTCCTTGAGGGTAGAGAAATTTTGTATTGCTGTCTATATTCACGTTGCCTAGCACATAAAAGGTGCTCAGTAAATGTCTGTTGAGGGCTTGATGAATTCAGAGTTTTATGGAATGGCAACAGGTTATTCAGTGATGCTAAGCTTATCATCAGTGGAAGTCCTACCAAATTAAATGATTTCTTTTACCCAGAATTCTCCTATGACCATATGTCTGAAAAACAGATCTCTATTATGGAAGCAACTGAAATGTACCAATAATCAACGTATACCAACATGTGTCATTTGGTGTAAAAGATGTAAAAATTGAAAACCTCTATACTCCAATAATTATATTATTTTTGATAAAATTAAAATTTAGGTTATTTGAACATTCACTGGGCCCTTGCACGTATTAGATTAGACATTCTAGTTTGGTAGCCAGCCTCCAAGATCGTTCCCAAAGATCCTTGCTTCCTGGTCTTCACACCTTTGTGTATTCTCTTCCCACTATGAGCAGAGTTAACTTGTACAGCCAGAGGGATTATCATGGAAATGATGTATGACTTCCAGGCTAGGTCATAAGACAATGCAGCTTCCATCCTACTCTCTCTGTTCGTGTTACACAGATGGTCAAATAGTCCTAAGGAGAGATCCACATGGTAAGAAACAGGCATCCTGACAACAACCAGTTCAAATTTGCCAGGCATGTGAGCAAATCACCTTGGAGGTGGATTTTCCAGCCCCAGTCAAGCTTTCATATAGACTACTTGTAACATGGGATGACATCTGGACTTCAATCTTATGTAAGATTCTGAGCCAGAGCCACCCTTCTATGACATTCCTGGATTCCTGATCCAAAGAAACTAGGTGAGATAAAACAAAACAAAACATTTATTGTTTTATGTCCTTAGGTTAAATATATTCTAGGCCTAGGCTCAGGGCAATTTATAATGCAGCAAGAGATAACTAATATATATATCTATTGTCACACAGCCTTTATTTAACTTAGTTTATAATGATACAAAATAGAAGTTACTGATGCAAATTCCTATACATTGAAGAAAACCAAAATAGAATAAGAATAACTTCAGAGTAAAATAAATTCCAGTTTTCAAGAGATGTTGCCTCTCTTTTTTTCTTCTTTCCTTCTTTTCTTTTTTCTTTTTTTCTTTCTAAAGTGAAATAAGGCATCTAAGCCCTTCATTTGCTTGTAGGTATCTCTTAGTGACTGCTGATTAATTGTTGGGTATATTCCCTTCCTCTAAACTAGGCCCACCAGATGGATAATCAATGGACAAGTGGCATTTTTATAACAGCAGGAATCAGAAAAGATCTTAATGCTCTAGTTGTTCAAATCTTATAGGTCATATGAGAAAAAGCCTAAATGTTTTGGAGGAAGCTACTCTTTACTCTGTGACTTCAAGATGCCTGAAAAGTTTTTTAAAAAGCATGTTTCTTTTTATCAAAAAAAAGAGAAAATCCCCCTCAATATTAAAATATATTCAACTATAAATATTCAATTATAAATAGAATGCTATAGCACATTTTCCTAAGTGATACCTCTTTGTATACACAAAACAAGTTAAAACCATAAATATTATACAAATTTGAAATTCTCCTGAATTTTTAGTTTTTCTAATAAAAGAAAGGGTAAGAACATTCAAAGTTTTTTTTCTTCTTTGACACCAAAACTCACAGCTATCCTACATTTGTGAATATGATTCAGTTGTACTAAAAGAAATATGCAATGTTAGTAAGAAATGTAGCTTAAGTTTTTGTATTAATACAATCTGACAGCCCCATTTTGCAGAGGAAGACACGAAGATCTCAGAAAGATTTGATACCTTTCCAGGATCATGTGGCTAGTAAATAGTAGAGTCCTGATTCAAACTCAGGAGTTCTTGATTTGAAAGATCCTGCTTTTCTCTACAATACTTCCATCCCAGATTAGTTCACATGACCCATGCTGCTCTTGGTAAGTGTTCACATTCTCTACTGTACCTTCCCCTTCTGGCCTAATAAACTGATCCATAAACTGTAGGAACTGAAATGCATCCTTGTTTATCTTATAATTTGTTATTAAATGTCACACAGGAAATCGGAAGAGTGACAAAGGTGGAGGACAAAATCAATTATTTTTTAAATAACCGAGCAATTACTTTTGCTTAGAGAAGTTTGAAAAATGTGTATCATAAACTTTTAGACAAGCTATCCAAGGGTTGCTTGGATAGGGTCTTCTACCCCTAGCTAACACCAGAGTTGTTTCCAGATCAACTGCAGAGTTTTGGTAAGCATTCATCAAATTATCTAGGTGTTTTTACTGAAGATCTATTACTCCAATTTGAATTGGCCAAAAAAACCACTGTTAAATGCATATAGGTTAAAGAACAAACATAACCGTGTTAATAGAAGCTATATTTCCCTGTAAAACATGCAACACACAAATATGACACTGGGACATTTTAAACAGTTACATTGAGTAAGCCTTTAGAAACAACAGCATTATCTTGGTGTGGTCCAGTGATCAGGACTGCATACATGACCCAGTGTTTAAAGAGAAAACATCAAACTGATGGAAATGTTAGGAGGGAAAAAGACCTGAAGAACAGAAAAGTAAGTGTGCCCCTTCTGCAAAGCTGTCTTTACTACTGCTTAGAAAGTACAAGGCTCTTTTAGAGGCACAGTGACTTTTTCAGGAGAATTTTGTAGACATTGGTATACCCGTGAAAGAGCTGCTTTTTAAGACCAGGAAAATTTTCAAATAATTTAACTGGTCTTTGATATAAAGGAACTACAAAGGTAATGACACTGGTGAACCTGTGACCATCCTTCAGCAGATAGTTTCTTGAAACATACTAAAAGGACCTGAGATTTCCAGAATGTTTTGTGTTGTTAGACTCACTCCCCTACTGTACCATGAATCCTGTCTCATTTCTTCTTTATAATCCCAGCACCTAGCATAGAGTCTGGCACACTAACTAAATGAGAATGGGAGGAAGGCCAGCAGGAGGGTCTTGATAAAGCAGGAATTTGACATGCTATTTCCTGAGGTGGCATGCAGGCAGCTAGCTGATACAAATTTCTCTTTTCCTCCTCTTCCTACAAGGACTGATTGTTGGGAGGTAGGTAAACTACTTTTTAAATGGAAGAAAAAGAATTTAATTAAAAAGCAAACTTGTGGCTTTGTTTTTTGTATTAACACAAATGAAATCCCAAATATTGATTTCAGCCACCACTCCCCAATCACCCTGGAAATTTTAAAAATACCACAGATTTCTCTACTTAACCTCTTCTTGGCCTATCAGATTTGATTATCCAGTTTTATTTCTGTCAATTTACCATCTGTTCAATACTGCTATCAGACAACAAGAAAAATCCCAAGATTGCTTTTAAAGATCTCATAGTTCTGATCAGGTTGTCCATGGGGATGTTTTAAACTTCCTCCCGTTTTCCTTCTATTGGTCTCAGAATTAATTTTTTAAAATCCTAGATAAAGAAGGGTATGTTCAAATGTGATGGATTCATTTTTAAAATAACACTAAAAAATTTCAAGTGACAATGATTTTTATTCTTTTTTTTTAAGATTCTATTTATTTATTCATGCAAGAGAGAGAGGTAGAGACACAGGCAGAGGGAGAAGCAGGCTCCACGTAGGAGCCCGATGTAGGACCCGATCCCGGGACTCCAGAATCACGCCAAGGGCCAAAGGCAGGCGCTAAACCGCTGAGCCACCCAGGGTTCTCCTCATTCTTTTAAAATGGGAATTGACAGAAAACTTTTAGCATATAGTTTTTTTAAAAAAGAACAAAAAACATAGAAAGCAAAGAATATCCTGCTATTGAAACTGATAGTTACTATAACATTTCAGCATCCTCAAGTATGTTTTAATTTTCTAATTTCCTAAATTGAGCCGTTTCATAATGTATGTTAATCTTGAATAAATGTCTTCATTTCAGTTCAAAGAAGAGCACAAGCAATAAAGCTACTTCTTAAGTTGAAGAAAAGAGTATCTTTATGTTTAAATGCTATTTAAGCCAGGCGCTCGTAATTATTATACTTTTCCTATTTCTGAGGCCTTATCATTTCCTGCCTTCGTGCCTTAAGGATGGCAAGTCCTTGGATCATTTCTGGAATTATAGCCTCCAGATTTGGTGTCTTCTTTTCTCTTGCTAAGACCTTATGATACTGACTGTAATGCTGTGCTAATAAATGCTCAATTTGGCTCCAGGTTAATCAAAAGGAAGTTAAGAGGCAAGACTGTGTAGTTCACATGATGTATCACAGATTTTGGTCAGTTCATACTATTCATGGTCTAGCAATGACTCTAAAAATCAAGAGTCCACTCTGGATCCCAAATATAGGAAAAATAGCAGAAACACATAAAAACCAGTGTGTAAGAATAAATAAGGGAGAAAACAGGATTAAAAAAGGGAAAATGATTAAAGCAAAGAGAAGTAGCAAAAGAGGAGAAGGGGAGAAATAAACAGGAACTCGATCAAGGTTGTGAAAAGCCAATGACTGAGGGAAATGATAGGTCAGATGTGAGGGAAACACATGGAGAAAGCCAATGGAAGTCTAATGCCTGCACAATTCAGAGAGAAACTGGGTTAAGAGGAACAGTCAACAGATGTGCAGACAGAAGAGGCAAGCAACATTGGCATGATATGGAAGCTGGCAACAGCCTACACATCACAGGCCCCAAAAGGCACACACAACCACTATCTCAATGGTCTAGATGACCCAAGAAACGTGAGGTCATCCACACTATGAAATCAAGGCTCCAGAAAGAGAAAAGTAAAATTGGCCTTGTCCTCCACATGTTCTGGCAGTAGTGCAGCAAACACCCTAATCTGAGCTCTGCTATGACAACGCATTTGGGACACTCATAACCTCCCTGAGCTTCAATTCCTCATCTGCACAGCAAAGCTCTTGGGAATAAGTACATCTGCTATGGTTTTTAAGAAATGCATCATGATCAACATCTCTATATCCCTGGAACATGAAGGATCCTGGAAGAATATGAACTGATGAATGTAAATCATCAAGGCCACTCTGACCTCTGGATGGGGCAGATCCCAACTTGGGATGCTGGGAAAACCAGACTGGACATAACTATCTTACCTCTATTAAGACTGAGGGCAGGCTCTGCTACAGGGTCACAGAGACCAGGAGAATTGCTTGCTAGAACTACAGCCAGAAAAAAAAAAGTCTCTAAACACTTCATTTTATACCACTATCTATGTGCCAAGCCACTGTTTTAAGTACTTTATGCATATTAATTCATTTACTTCTCATAACAATCCTAAGAAATAAATATTTTCCTCATTTCCTGATAAGGCTAATAACTTACAACTCAGCTCATCCTGCTAGCAAATGGCAGATTCTGTATATGAACCTGGCCCTGTCTACTATAGTCTATGCTCCTACACACTCCACAACACTGCCTCTAGCCAGGACTTCGCAGCTTGCTCTGATAGGAAGGACTTCTCTCCTTCACGTACTGATTTTAGACACAGCTCCCTGAATTTCACATCCAAAAGACAGAGGTAAGACCACTTCCTTCCCAACAGAGTATTTTTATGTGACAAGGCCCAAGGGGAAAGAAAGATGCTCTACATCATGTATCATTATGGAAATGCAAAGTAAAACAACGAAATACTAAAACACACCTATTAGAATGCCCAAAATCTGGAACACCAAATGGAACAGGAACTCTCCGTTCACTGCAGGTGAGAATGCAAATTGATAGTCACTTTGGAAGACAGTTTGGTGTCTAGTAAACATACTCCTTCTACAGGATCCAGCGATTATACACCTTGGTATTTATCCAAACAAGAGTTAAAAACATATCCACATGGAAGCCTGCATGTAGATATTTACAGCAACTTTATTTATAGCTCACAAAACTTGGAAGCAATTAAGATGTCCTTCAGCAGGTGAATAAATAAACTTGGTACAATCGGACAATGGAATATTATTCAGAGTTAAAAATGAGTTAGCAACCATGAAAAGACATGGAGGAAAGATAAATGCATATAACTGAGACAGAAGCCAATCTGAAGAGACTACATACCATACGATTTTAACACTATGACATTCATTCAAGAAAAGGCAAACTATGGCAACAGTTAAGATTAGTGGTTGCCATGGGTTGAGAGAGAAACAAAATAGAACACAGAGAATCTTTAGGGTAGTACAACTCTATACTCTAATGGTAGATACCAATCACACATTTGTCCAAACACATAGAATGTATGACATCAAAAGTAAACAACAGTGTAAACTATGGACTTTGGGTGATAATGACATGTCAATGTAGATTAATTTTAACAAATGTACCACTCCAGTGGGGAATGTGGATAATGAGGAAGGTTATGCATGTGTGGGATATATGGGAAATCTCAGTGACTTCCCCTTAATTTTGCTGTGAACCTAAGACTGCTCTCTAAAAAAATAAAGTCTTAAAAAAAAAGTGCCTAATAACAGCTGGCACATTCCAGATCCTCAGTAATTGCTAATTTATACCTTTACCTCAAGTGATCATTACGTAGATAAAGGTCAGCCTATATCTGCCCAGCTTTCCATGTCTATGTCCAACTAAGGCCCAAACTGGTTCCCTGCACAGCCAAAGACAGCAATGTTAGGACTAAGTCTGTTTTCCTCCAAAAGGCACCAAACAAAATTACCTGGATGTGTCTCCCTTTGATGGATACTACCGAATTTAAAGATGCCTTCATCAGGAGCTATGGAAAGTACAGGCTAGTCTGAATCCAGCACTGAAAGATCCTGTTTCTGAGCTGTTCTTTGATATATTACAACATACTACATAAGGCCTACAGTTACAGCATTTGATGGAAAAAAACAAAACCTTTGGCATAAACTACAGAATAATTGTAGAAATTTTTTAGAACTCATTTCTGCATGGTGCGACAAAAATGCAACCCTGGGACTTTGAGCAGAGCAGAGTTCACTTCCCACATCCACTAGCCAACAAGGCTGGGGAAATCAAAACTGTCCTGTGCTCATAATTCACAAGTTCTACATCTGAGAAATAAAAGGCTCAAGACGAGGTTTATATGATCACCCTGGATATTTTCCTCTGGACATATTCCAATTTGTTAACATCTATAAAACTTGGCACTCAAAATAAAAATGACTTTTTTCTTTAAAGATTTTTACTTATTTATTCATGAGAGACACAAGAGAGAAGCAGAGACATAGGCAGAGAGAGAGGCAGGCTCCATGCAGGGAGCCTGATGTGGGACTCGATCCCGGGACTCCAGGATCACGCCCTGGGCTGAAGGGCAGGCATTTAACCGCTGAGCCACCCAGGCGCCCCAAAAATGACTTTCTAAAGATGGTCTGATCACCATAAAAGATTTATTACCTGTGTTGGCTCTGCGTTGACTTTTTTATTATTTTCGTTAAATGCTGAATAAAGTATAAAAATTCCAAGGGAATAAACGTGTATACCGACAACCAGGTTAAAAAAGAAAAGTAAATTACTAATATCTCTGAAACTCCTTTTGATTCTTTTTTTTTTCTCCTTTTGATTCTCAACCCACTCCTTCATGTCCCACCTCGAGGTTAAAACTTTCCTAAATTCTATGTGTACTCTTGCCTTTAGAAAAATAATCATTCATATATAAATGATACACTATTTAGTTTGCCCAAATTTCCCAACTTCATATAAATGGATTCACATTACATACAATCTTTTGCACCTTGCTTTTTCTATTCAGCATTATGTTGGTGCTTGGATTAGTCACAAGCACAGGTATGGGCTAAGGCTGGCCGTTGCTAGGCAGCATCCACTCTAATGGGGTTGTACCCATGCTGTATTTACCAGTGTTCATCATGTTCAGTTATTACCCTAGTCCTATAATAACCCACTATATATATAAACCACATCATAGTTATATTTTCTGCAACTGATGTTTTGTTTTCTTCCAGGTTTTCTGGGGTGGGCCACATAAAGTACTCTAACACTGATGGATACATCCTGGGTTGTACGGTACATGTATTTTCACCTTCATTAAAATCAATTCTCTTAAAAAAAAAATAAAATAAAATAAAATAAAATCAATTCTCTTAGAAACTGTGGTCATGACCCATTGCAGTTTATGAAATTGCCTGGGTTGCTTCAACTTTTGTTTTTAAATGAAAAGGAGCAAATTAGAAAGGAAAAATAATAGAGAACATTACCCTTAAGAGGTTACAATCAGGGATCCCTGGGTGGCGCAGCGGTTTGGCGCCTGCCTTTGGCCCAGGGCGTGATCCTGGAGACCCAGGATCGAATCCCACGTCGGGCTCCCAGTGCATGGAGCCTGCTTCTCCCTCTGCCTATGTCTCTGCCTCTCTCTCTTTCTCTCTCTGTGACTATCATGGATAAATAAAAATTTAAAAAAAAAAAAAAAAAAAAGAGGTTACAATCAATTTCTTGAAACTCTGACTTAAATTATACACATGTATCACATGTATCCACATGTCAATAAAGGAATTTCTTACTGTAGGTCACAGTCAGAAAGCTCAGAACAGTCCACCAATTCAATAATTCTTTCTTTGGCTGTGTCTAATTTACCAGTAAGCCTGTGTGCTGACTTTTAAGTTCTAATTATATATTTAATTTCTCAAAGCTCGACTTAGTTCTTTCAGACCTCCTTTGCCATTTTTCTTTTCGTTTGCTATTCACTCACATTTTTAACATTCTCATTTCTTTAAAACAAGGTTACTTTATATTCTCTGTCTGATAATGGTATCTACAATCACTACACGTCTAGTTCTATCATCTACTACTCTGGCTGGTTTGATTCACTGATGCCTTGTTTAATTGTTTTATAATTTTGATTGTAAGTTAAAATTTCTTTGGATTGTATTTTTCGAACTCTTTGAGGCCTAGGTTAAAGAAAGATTCCCCCAGGAGGAATCTGTACTTGCTTCTGCCCTGAGCTAATATGCTAAAACCACTTTACAACTATATATCTGTCTTTTTTGAACCACTCAGGTAGGTCTAAATTAGGACTGCAAACCTGCACGAATGCTAGTTATTGGTTATGAAATATTAGGCAGTTTTCCTTACAGTTGCTGGGGACTGGGAGATCATCAGGGGAAAAGTTAGTTCTAGTTCAACACTACATTATGAAAGCAACCTTTAGGGGGTCCAGACTGATGCGGACACATCTATTAATTTTTTTTTTCTCCTAACATAGGCTGTGGGCTTTGTCTCCTGTCTTCAGAGCAACAGGAGACCAAGTAAATCAAAGCTCACATTTTCTGGATTCGACAAGTGATCTCATATTGTCCGTTTCACTCACCTCACTGAGTTCTTGCTTTCATTTTCCTTTTTTAAAAAAAATTTTTTTTAAATTTTTTTATTTATTTATTCATGAGAGACACAGAGAGAGAGAGAGAGAGGCAGAAACAAAGGCAGAGAGAGAAGTAGGCTCCATGCAGGGAGCCTGACGTGGGACTAGATCCAGGGTCTCCAGGATCACATCCTGGGCTGAAGGCAGGCACCAAACCGCTGAGCCACCAGGACTGTCCTCGCTTTCATTTTCCAGCCCATGTTTTCCCCTCATCATTTTTAAAGGCACATTTATGTCACTTATCTAGCATTTTATTTTAGTTTGTGGTAGAAAAGTAGTTTAGCGTATCTAGTCTCACACACCACCAGAAATGAAAGGTTGCATTAATCTTTTAAACAGCCATTACTTCCTGTTCTTTTTCATATGAGCTATGTTGAGATAAGTTTCCTCATTCTTGCACTTACGTAACTACTATTATTTTTAACCTAAATGTAGAAATTCATATTCTGACCCATAAAATTTAGTTTTTTTAGGGTTCAGCCATTGTTTGAAGCCATTAAAATCATTCTGAATTCTCAATCTGTCATTTTTACATTTTATCTACATCTTCAAACTTTTTCATTCGCAAACTCGATTAACATGACTTCGATTTTTTATTCCAAGTTGAAAAAGATGTGGAACATGATATCACTCATGTATAATTAATTATACTGAAATCCATTTCTGAAAAAAATGGATACATCAGGATAGTAACACCCAGTATGTTCAATTTCATGCAATAAAAGATGTTTGCCCAGAAATGCGCTTTTATAAAATCAGTGTTTTATTACCTTTACCTAAGTGTTATTAAAGGATGATTATGGATAATTTTTAGTATAGATCCTTCAAATGGGGATTGCTATGCCTCCCTTACACATACCACAAATTAAATTTGATACAGATATAAGAGTAGGTTAAAGTTAACAGGAAGGATGGCATTAAAACGATGTTACAGAAATAATCAATCATGGCTTAAATGTTGCTGACGGGTAAAACCATGATAGCAATAGCAAAGATCCTGCAGGGAGGGCTGAGAGAGTCACACTGAGGTGAAGACTGGTTTAGCCTTTGCTTCAGTGATTAATTTTAAGAGAAGCAACAAGGTCATTTAGCATACCTGGTTCATTCCACCTCTGTGAGAAAGGGACCAGCAACTAAAAACATATTAACATTATATAAGGTAACAATATAATTTATCATACTGGACAAAAGGTCCTTTTGTTATACCAGAACAACAGAGGTGAACCAGGACTGATCTAGTAAATCAGGACATGTGTCACCCTAGCAATGTAACTCTTTCCTCATAAAGCAAATGCTTTACTAGCTCCTTAAACTGCTCATAAAAGTATACATCCATTGCCAATTTTCTGCAAAATCTAAATTTATGGGATAGTATGCTAATAATGTCCTTCAATGCTTCCCTCTCAAATGTTATGTTTAATAGAGTTTGTTAAAATAAGCAGTTTGATATCCTTAATTCTTAAAATGGAAGTTTTAAAGGAATTTAAGTTATCTAAAAAAATTCACTGAATTGGAATATCTTGTCCCACGAATTTTTTAAAAATTAGCTTAAATTTAAATTATTCTTAAAATGAGACTATCTAAAAAATCTGACATGTACATCCCTTGTGATGAAAAAATTAAAATTAGAGCATTTATAACTACTGCTCTTGCCTCGGCTAGGTCTGCTCAGGAGCTAGCTGAGGTTACTTAGATAACCAAGAAATCCTTTCTCACAAACCTAAGAACTCAGTACTACCCCTACCCTACTACTCTCACCAGCTAACAAGAAAACAATTTAAAGCACAAATCCACCTTTCACTAAGTGTTCTATTTGGCCAACACGGTGTTTTGATGCTTTTAAAAGGTCGGAAATCACCCAAAATATCCAGATACATGGCTTCTCTGAAAAAAAAAAAAAAAAATAGAAGATAACGCCAAACACTGGTCCATCCACATTTCCTAAAGGCAGTAATCAGCTAGAGCTGAGTGGGGACCACTTCCTTTAAGTAGGGCATATATATATATACCCTAACTTGCCACAGTTTTAACCACTTATCCTTTATACCAACCCCACTTCACCTCTTAATGCCGTTTGCCTGACCGTGGTAATGAGTTTGCAAACCCTGCCATAAAGCATTTGAAAAAAGAGACACTTCATATACACAGAAGGGCACTGTATACCCACAGCCTCAGGGGTTCTAGAACAAGAGCCTCCACTACCACACCAGGTCAGTCTGCTGACGGATTCATCTGTCTGATCTCTCATTCTTTTTTTTTGCTCACTTCCATGCCTTCCCTCATCTCTGCTTTTTCTCCTTCCGTTGACCTCATTTTTCTCAGATCAGTTCTTCCTACTGGATGCTTAGTTAACTTTCTGTAGTTTAAAAAAATCTCTCCAAACCTATTTTCTCATTTGTAAAATGAGCAAATTTACCTTGCAGAGTTGTAAGATTAAACAAAAATGTGGGTAAAGGACTGAGCATAGCCCTGCACCTATAATATTCACTCAGTTCATGATTCTTACTATTACTTGGGCAACAAACTCCAAAACAAAATCAATAATGAACCAATGCAATAAAACAACCTTGTTTTATGGAATTTATTGAGTTTAAAGAAGTTATAATTAGCTTGCTTTTAAAAATAGGTAAAACAACAACAAAAACACTATACATCAGTAAGAAATAATAAACTCAGCTACATCATGTAATCACTTAATGGAAAGAGGGCACCTATGGCATAGAAGGAAAGTTACTCAGATCCTGCAAATTTCCAGAAATCCTTCTTTGCTGATTTCCTTGTTCTCCTCATTTAGGCGACAACTTCATTTCTTCTAAGGTGCTTTTAATGAAGGCACGGAAATGATATCTTTCTTACATAAAGATCTTTCCCACCCCACACAAAAAGCATGGTAGTTACTACATTTTTTTAAATTAAATACTCTCTTAAAAAAAAGATTTTATTTATTTATTAATGAGAGACAGAGAGAGAGAGAGAGGCAGAGACATAGGTAGAGGGAGAAACAGGCTCCCTGTGGGGAGCCTTATGCAAGACTTTATACCAGGACCCTGGGAGATACTCAACCACTGAGCATCCCAAATACTCTCTTTAAACCAAAGATCAATTGGAGAAGGACAAACATTATATAGTCTCATTCATTTGGGGAATATAAATAATAGTGAAAGGGAATAAAGGGAAAAGGAGAAAAAATAAGTGGGAAATATCAGAAAGGGAGACAGAACATGGAAGACTCCTAACTCTGGGAAACGAACTAGGGGTGGTGGAAGGGGGGAGGTGACTGGGTGGTGGGCACTGAGGTGGGCACTTAACAGGATGAGCACTGGGTGTTATTCTGTATGTTGGCAAATTGAACACCAATAAAAAATAAATTTATTATTTAAATAAATAAATAAATAAATAAATAAATAAATAAATAAACCAAAGATGCTATGTATCTTTTTGTCGTGTATATTGTGTGTCCTTTTTAAAATTCTTAAAACAGCATATGTGAGGAAAGTCTTTTCTTTCTCTAAAGAGAATGCTTCATATAATTGTATTATGAGTATTACAGAATAATGACCCACCCAGCCAAAATAAGTAACAACAAAACATTCACATTTGTGGGCTAAATACCTTGTTAGGACAAACATGCTGCAGACTTTTCAAGACACAGCATATTTATTTAAATCACTTTTTAACCATGGGGGAAGAATACTTAGAAAATTTGATGAAAATGAAGAAGTAGACCTAATGATGAAATTCAGCTTCTTGTACTTAAATTTTTTAAACCACCACACTAAATTTTGTCACTGTGAACCTCAGTTTAAGAGTCTCCTTCTTCAAGAGACCTTTCCTGATTCCTCCCTCCTTCCTCCAACAAGCAAAAACTGGCCAGTCTTCTTGTGTCCTGACTCTACCTGCTACACACTTCTACTACAGAAATGAAACCATTGCATGTGTTGTTGATCCATCTTCCTTACCTCTCTTGTAAAAATTCCTCAAGGGTAGAAACTGTCTCTGTGTCCCCTTCACCTAACACAGTACAAAGAATACAAAAGCTCCTAAACTCTCCTCTATGGCAAAGCTTCAGCATGCAATGGCAGTTAAAATAAATAATGGTGAGGCCAACTTTGTGTTAGAATCCTATCTCAGCCCCACTCTTCTTATCCATTTAAGTCTGGGTAAATAATTCTGTGCCTCAGTTTTTGCACAGGTAAAATGGGGGATAAAAAGTATAGACTCCATGAGGTGGTTGTGAAATTTAAATGAGTTAATATGAGTAAAGTGCTCAGGACCTGGCACATTATGAGCATTCAGATATTATAAATAAAATTATTATGATTATTTAAAAATCAGCCTACATTTCCTCACACTCTTCAACTCAATGCTTACTTTACTTTTCTTGAGATCATCCATGACCTCCTTATTGCCAAAAGTCAAGTCCTTATTCTACTTGACTTCCATCTTCAGCTTCAATACTGCTGGATATCTCTTTGCTTTTAAGGCTTTGCACCTTTGCTTTCAGGGAGGGCAATGCTCTCACTTTTTCTGTCTGGCTTCTCTTCCTGCCTAGTCCAGCTTTTGTAGCTGCTCACTATTTGATTCTTACTCTACACTTTTACTCTTCTAGCACACGCTTGTCTATTAATTGGTTTTCACATATTACCACATGTGGGAAAGCAGAATGTCAAATTCAATATGCTCTTATCTTTGGGGGATAGTTTTAAACCATAGATAGGTTAAATTTAAATTAAAATTAGAAAAAATATGCATACCACTTCCTCACATTTATTCCATAGGTAATATATTCCAACCTATCCAAAAAACCATCTATATGAAGTTTAACTACCAAAATGCATCTACCACATGCTTCAGTGTGTAAATATTTGCACACAGCATTCACCAGGCTATAGCTTGTTTTTTGTATGTATGGGTGGGTGTCAAAACCCTAGCCTTACCTCAGTAGTAGAAATCTTTAAAATTTTAGCCCTCATTTCTTCTAACAATACTATGCTTGAGGGACACCTGGGTGACTCAGTCAGCTGAGCATTTGACTCTTCATCTCAGCTCAGGTCATGATCTCGGGGTTGTGAAACCAAGACCCGATTGGAGCTCCACACTCAGTGTACAGTCTGCTTGAGAGTCTCTCTGTTCCTCTCCTCTGTCCCTCCCTCTGCTCATGTGCTCACTCATACTCTCTAAAATAAATAAATAAACCTTAAAAACAAAAACAAAAACAAAAACTACACCTGAGATTCACTCAGTCTTTGGGCTATATAAAGTTGATGTATACACACACACACACACACAGTCACTAATCAGATACAATGCACACATGCCCTATTCATGCTCCATTAATATTTAGGGCAAAAATAACATCACCACAAACTTATTTTCCACATTTTGTTGACTTTTTAAAAAGATTTTATTCATTCATGAGAGACCCAGAGAGAAGCAGATGGAGAAGCAGGCTCCCGGTGAGGAGGCTGATGTGGGACTCGATCCCAGGATCTGGGGATCATACCCTGAGCCAAAGGCAGATGCTCAACCACTAAGCCACCCAGGTGCCCCTTTGTTAAGACTTCTATAATCAAATTAATGTGCCTGATAACAGGCACACTTCTTTATTTTATTAAACAGAATATACAAATAATAGTGTAACCTGCCTAGATATCTCAACAGCCTAGATGTATTTCGATATCTGCAACTTACTTTTTGAACCATTTCAGCATAAAGCCTGTAACCTGTAACACTGTTTAGGTTAGGCAATAGCTTTGACAGTAGTGGGAATCCACTGTCCAGGGTGGATCTGGTGGGCTCCCATCAGGAAGCCCATACTTCAGAGGTGGTTACAAGAGACAAATGCTTTGGGGACAATGCTCATTACCTACCGGATGGGTTTTCTTCAGTATAATCAGCAGCTTGCTAATTATAATTAGCCTGATGAATGTTAGAAATAGAATCACATTGGTGAAATTAAAGGATTCAAGTATGTGTGGCTTGTTAGAAGTTTTAGAGCTACTTCCACCCTTAAGTAAACTATAAGAACTTGTTGAAGCCTAGAACCCCTCATGACAAGTAAAAGACTAGAATCTCTCCTCTGCCATGCTATTGTCGGCTTCAAGTATATATTCCTTAAAAGGTGTATCAGAACACCTAAAAACATAAAGATCAGAACCTTCACCAAGCATACAAACCAGGCTGTATCAACAATTTAATGCAACTGAATGTTTATTTAAAAATTATCTGTATGTGTAGTTTAATCAAAATGTGCTTTCATTACAACCCAGTACCGAGGCCAGGTAGTCCTCACCTGCTTCAAGCTCTTTGGTAGATACCATTATCAACCTAATCTCCCAAATAAGACAGCCAGAAGGTTGGGCAGGACCAAACTGACTGTGGAAGGTGTAAATATCTGTTACATTAGACAGTGTAGTCTATGACTTCACTTTGCATGGACAATGTGAATGATGTTTAGTGTACCATTCTTACAGATTTGCCATAACCATCAAATGATTTAAAAGAGATAAAAATGATCTGAAAACTATAAGGTACCATAATCATGTACAATATTATTACAATATTTTGACTATACTTTGAAGTTAAAAAAATATTGGTCTTGCCTCTTTCTTGAATGTTAGTTTTATCTATGTGCCTGCCTCATTCTGCTGCTCCGGAACCCCTCCCCACCAAAGAGACACACACACACATACAGGTTTCTGTCTAAAGTCTAAAACATTTTGGACTGGAAAAAAGATAAGCAATATTTGTTATTTATTAACAATATCATTATTAATATGATTATATGTAGTACATAATAAATATAGCATTAAATAAGAAAATAATAAAGATAGAAATGAGGGAACAGAGGTTTTGTGACTGCCACTGTACATGCTCTTATTAGATAGGTGAGGTTGGCCAGTTTGACTTCCAGGTCCGTAAGGGTATTATATTTAGGCCAGTGCCAATCATTTAGGAGCTTAAAAATAACTTGATTTGACCTTAGAATTGAACAAAGTGTTCCAGATCAGCTCTCTCAATCAGAAGCTCAGAAGCCTCTGCATATTCAACCAGACTCTACTGTATGGTTTTTTGTTTTGTTTTGTTTTTTTAACAGAATGTTAGAAGTTCCATCTTCGTTTCTGATATAGATCTGAAACTTACTGTCATTACTATAATGCCATCAAATTACATTCACTCAGTGCTGATAAGTCCTTGCTGATAAGTCCTTACTTTTGTCCGTGTTCTGTGCCTTTGTTATCAGACTTGGGAAAAGTCTTGATCTCCCATACTCCTCAAAGACCAAAGGCCTAGGTTGAGGAGTTTAAGCTTGATCCTACTGACAAGGAGCCAAGGAGGAGTGTCTCAAGACCGAGTCCCACATCCTACTACTATGTGACCTTCCACTGTTGTTCCTCCATGACTGCTTTTCTGAATATGGTATGACTTCCCAAGTCTTTCCCAGTGCCAACACCACCCTCTCTCTATAGGAATTCTATAAGTTTAGTATTTGATGTCAGTGGTCCTAAACTACCAAAGCTAGTATCTTTGCCAATACTATGGCTGCCTTACAACCTAGATAGCCTCAATTATGACTTTTAAAAGGCCAACTCTGTTGCTCTTGGCAAAATCAAATCAGAATCGTAAAGCAAAATCCTCATTTTTTTTGATTTTACAAATATTTTAAGTTGTAAAGTGCTTACAAATATTTTAAGCACTTAACTTTGTAAGTCATATGGCTTAAAAATGATTCATAAAATTAGTATATACTTAACTTTGTCATCTTGCTGAATATTTGAAAAATGGAAAACAATTTCCTGCTAAATATGTGAGATTAAGAATAAAAACCCCAATGACTTAGTGGATTATTTCCAGAAATCAAAATAATTAGTTGAATGAAAGACACGTTGGTGGCTCAGTCAGTTAAGTGGCTGCCTTTAGCTCAGGTCATGATCTCATGAGTCCTGGGATAGAGCCTAGCCAGTCATGGGGCTGCTTCTCATATTCCCTTTGCTCCCCCACCCAAACCCCACTGTTTGGGCTCTCTCCTCTACAGTCTCTCTCTCTCGCTCTCTCTGTCTCTCTCAGAAAGAAGGAAAGAAAGAAAAAAAAAGAAAGAAATTTCTTTAAAAATTGATTAGTTTAATGAGAAAGGCTTATTACTAAGAGGTTAGGCTGTTCCTTTAAGAGAAAAAAAAAACAAGATGATTATAAGCAAACTCCCAAATAAGCCAGTTTCTTTTCGTGTAATGATTTCAGATGTAACGCATAATCTTAGCCATTTCAAAATATCATACCCAACAGGGATGAAACCATGCAAGCATCTCATGGATGTCATAACAACACGGCTGGCATACCTTCACTGGTAGTCAGAATCACTCAAGTGGAAGGCCATGGCATAATGACTTCATGGAACGAATCCTGGACCAAACACGGTCAGAAAGTCACTGTTTCTAATTTCATCTTGAACTCTCCCAAGAGTACTGAATGATCTTGGGCTATTCATTTAGGCTTTTTGAGCTGATTTCTCAAACTATAAGCTGTCTGAGCTGATTATTCCCAAAAACTGTTAAGAATCAAATTATATAATAGACACAAAAATAGTTGAAAAACTGAATAGTGAGCCACAAAAATCTAAGGTAAGAAGAACCAACACCAAGAGATTAGGCTGCTGACTGTGAAAACATCCTAAGATTCAAGACCAAAATCACAATTTCCTTGGTAATCAGTACAAAACCAGGAAAGTTCCTGTCACATGGTAATAATACTAGGCTTGTATTATACTGGGCTTATTCTGAACATAGCAAATGGGAAGGAGAACTAAAGGCAGAGGCAGGGCAGCCCGGGTGGCTTAGCGGTTTAGTGCCGCCTTCAGCCCAGGGCGTGATCCTGGATACCCAGGATCGAGTCCCGCGTCAAGCTCCCTGCATGGAGCCTGCTTCTCCCTCTGCCTGTCTCTGCCTCTGTGTCTCTCATGAATAAAAAAAAAAAAAAAAAAAAAGACAGAGGCAGCCTGAGTTGGAGAGGAAGATCAGAAGAAGACTTGTTCTTAAAAGCTTACTGCCTTGAATAAAGCTCAAATTCCTTAGTGCAGCATATAAGACCCTAACACCTGGCCCCAGCCACATATTCAGTCCCATTTCTTTCTAGTCCCAGTAATATACTCCAGATTGAGTGACTCTAGACACTGTGCTAACTCCCAAACATAGTGTACACATCAGTGCCTCTGGGCTAGCCCCCCACCACGGTCCTTTGGCTGAGATGGCCTTTTTCCAGTTCTCTAATCACCTTGCCTCACCTTTACACCATTGTCTACCAGTCCTATTTCTTTTGGTCTTTTAGTCCTTGATTGAAGTACAGTCTTAAAAATAAATTAATTAAATAAATAGGGATCCCTGGGTGGCGCAGCAGTTTGGCACCTGCCTTTGACCCAGGGTGCGATCCTGGAGTCCCGGGATCGAGTCCCACATCGGGCTCCCTGCATGGAGCCTGCTTCTCCCTCTGCCTCTCTCTCTCTCTATCATGAATAAATAAATAAAATCTTAAAAAAAAAAAAATAAAATAAATAAATAAATAAATAAATAAATAAATAAATAACACAGTCTTACTAAATTGATTTCTCTGCCTCCTATAGTTTTTAAGTAGCAAGTCTATCCTCTTTCCTTTTTTGCTATTATCTTTATTTACATAATAGGGTTTTTGAAAGTTCAAGTTTTGCTAACTAGACTGTAAGCTTCTTGAAAGAGAGGAGCCATTTCCAATCCTCAGAATACCATCTGCAAAAAGTATAATTCCTTCCATATAACATGTGCTTCATAAATGTTTGTTGATATAAACAAAGTGATCTGAATACACTATACTAGAAGACAGTGAGCAGTACTCTAAAACCCCAGTTATTTCTAAAGCAATCTCAAAATTTCCTCCTAATGTAAAATCTAAATAAATAGAAATCTTAATTCAGGACAGGAACAGAAAAACTGTGTTTCTCATAACCAATCATGCTATCAACAGAGACCAAAACAACCTTTAGGACAATGTGATATCCTTCCCCAAACCCTGGGGCGAGGTGGGTGGTGGTGGTGGTGGTGGTGGTGATTTCCTAACCTCAGCTCCTGCCATTTCCCAACTCCATTGTACACACCTAACTTTAGAGATATCAAAACTATTTGTAGTTCTCCAACAGACCATGTTCTCCCTTAGGTATTGTTCCTAAGGGGTGTCTATCATTCTATATGTATGGAGTATCCTCCCAGAAAATGCCTTTCATCCTCACATTTTAGCTGGAGAATGAATTTCCTTAAATCTTCCCTGATTTCTTCAAAGACTTAGGAAAATCTTTACAGAAACACTCACTTCCAATCTCACCCCAAAAACCTACATCTCCATTTTATCCATGATTACATTCCAAAAATTATTTCTTTAAATGCCTGGCCCAGATACAAATTATCTGGAAGATAAGACTGGTTCTCTTTGTTTTTGCATATCCAGCCTGTAGACAACTCAATAGATACTATGTGAATGGATCAAAGATGAGTTAAGGCACCGCCCATTAAACAGACATCATTTATCTACAAATAGCTAACCTCCCAGTAATGGGTTCAGAACCTAGTGCTCACCTATTCCTATATTAGGAGGAGGCAGACAAATTCAGAATGCATTCCCAGAAGTTTTCACTGCATGAGTATTACTCTCACAGAAACGATACCATCCATGAATACAGTTCCAAGCTGACAACCTCAAGCCCTATTCTATTTGAAGGCTCTAAGATAGTTAAAACTTCTAGTGATTTTAGGATTTTCAGTGCTAGAAAACATAATATTAATATAAGTTCCCTGCCTATTTTGTAGACCTTTGTGGGCTAGACTAAAATCTTAGATCTTCGTTTTAGTGTAAATACCTTTTGAAAAAGATATTCTAAGTTCCAAATCACTGTGGACTTCTAGAACACATTTCAAATCAGAGGCTTCCTTTAAACAATGTTCTCTTTGTAGATGAGACATTTCTCACGTGTCAGTGGGCTTTCCTCCTCCTTCCTTTTCGTTTTTACTTCCTTCATCCTCTGCTGAAAAATCACCTCAATAAAGCCCAAATAAAACAATCTTCTGGAGGGAAAACTCACACATGCTGTATTCACATATATGTTCTAATCTCAGCTGGGCCCTCAACACTGCTGCGCTTTTCCTGCATTCCCCCTGGACCCCTTAGTTCCTTGAGCGCATTGGGGTTGCCTGCCCCAAAGCTGCTTTGCTTTTGCACACACCACCACCTCAAACCTGTGTGCTTTCACTTACAGATGACCCTCGGCCCTCACTTCATAGAGAAAAGTAATGGCAACTGGACATGAGTTCCCTCCCTGCACATCTATCCTCTCTAATTGTAATTTTCCAATGAAGGACCTCACCATCTAGCAGACTCACAGACTCATTATCTCAAGAGCATCCTTATGCCTAGTTTCTAAGGAAGATATCATCACACCTAATTGACCAAAGGATGAGCAAATTGAGGATCAAAGAATTCAAGGAGGTGTCCACAGCCTGAGGGCTACTAAATGACAAAACAGAATCTGGTTCTCTTGCAATGCCTGGGTGGCTCAGTGGTTGAGCCTCTGCCTTCGGTTCAGGGCGTGATCCCGGGGTCCTGGGATCAAGTCCCACATCGGGCTCCCTGTGGGGAGCCGGCTGCTCCCTCTGCCTATGTCTCTGTCTCTCTCTGTCTCTCATGAATAAATAAAATGTAAAAAAAAAAAAAAAAGTGCTTCTCTTGATACTGAGTTCACACTGCACTGCACCACATCTGTTTCTGAACAGTCACAACTTGTTTTCTCAATTCTCCTCCACATGTCCTATGGTCTAGTTGAACTGGGTAACTAAATCTACCTAAGCACAAACAAACTTGACTTTGCATCTTTAAAAAAACAAACACAACCTTTTTCTGATTATTAAATATATGCTCATTACAAAAAATCCTGGAAAACAGAAAAGAACAAGATGAAAAGTTATCCATAATAAATAGTAATGAACAATTTACAGAACTATATACTATATGGGTGAATCATACATGTTGAGTGTGAAAAATTAAGACACAAAAGAGTACATGTTGTAGGATTCCATTTATATAAGGAACAAAACCGGTTAAAACTATGTAATGCCACTGAAAATTAAGAGCACAAGGGGGCCTGTGGGAATGATGATAATGTTCTACTTTTCTTTTTTTTTTAAGATTTTATTTATTTATTCATGAGAGACACAGAGAGGCAGAGACACAGGCAGAGGGAGAAGCAGGCTCCATGCAGGGAGCCTGACATGGGACTCAATACCGGGTCTCCAGGATCACACCCTGGACTGAAGGCAGTGCTAAACCGCTGAGCCACCCGGGCTGCCCTATTCTACTTTTCAATCTGGGCACTTGTTACATGGGTAAGTTCAGTGTGTGAAAATTCAATGAAGTATGTAGTTTGGATATGTATGTGTATACATAAAATACTCTGCCATATGCAATTATGTATGTAATACAGCCTCAATTCTCAATAATAGGCTTCCACAGATTATATCACCTCTCCCTGTATCTTCTACAAAACCTCACTCTTGAGTACAGTAAGTACTATTTGTTGAAGTGTTTTCAAAAGTCAAATAAAATATCCATTCCTACCAACCCAAATTTCAGTATCACCTTAATCATCCATGTAACATGAATGTTTTAGTCTTCAGCATTTAAAATTTTTTGTTTAGTCTACACAACTAAATGTTTATAGGCAGTTTAGCATGGTTCCCTTTGAGAGTGTAAATACTAGCTAGCATAGTGAGCTCATTCAACAACTAACAGTGCCATGATCCGAGAATCTAGGGAGAATCAGACAAGTTCCTGCCATCAAAGAGCTTATAGTTACTTGGCAGATAATTAAATATGGATCTTACTTACTTTCAAGGAGACCCACAATCAGCAGGAAATGTGGCATGAAACACATCCTGACCTCCCTACTCCTGAGCTTTCAAATCACAATTCCCATGATGTTAGCCCCAGAGCCAAACTGAAAACTCTGCCTTGGGTGGGTGCCTTCATATTCATTAGTCTGCAGATGAATGTGTTTGCTATATTTAAAATATTTTTTGAAGTATTTTACAAACATTATTAACCCTATCATTATCTGATTATGGATAATCTAATGACATGTCTAATGACACAAAAATATGATAGAAACAAAAGTAAAACAATAAAAATAGTTGAGAGTGGTGAAAAATATTTTTCTTTTTTTTCCCCTTTTACATATGGAATGAGGACTGGGAAGAATGATGAAGGGCAAAGGATCAATGGGGCTGAGGGTGAAAAAGGCTAACCTATGCCTATTATAACCTAGCAGTAATAATCAGTCAGAATAGAGAAGACAGATTTTCAGAAGTTTTTCCATTTTGAATGTACAAGATGATCACTGCTAAAGGTGGAAACTTGGCTCAATGTTAGTTCAGGAGGCCAGGAAATTGTTCTAGAACAGAAAGGGTGAACACAGCCAAGACTGAGCCCACTGAGGCTCCTGTAATTCAAGAGGTAAGGAGTGAAGTTGGATTCCAAGGGCTACTAAGGGGCTCCCCAGGGCTCCAAAGAGACCATGAAGGAGCCATCTGCCTCAAGAGATTTTTAATGTAGACAAAGCTGCTCCACTTTAAAAAAAAAAAAAAAGGATGCCCCACTGTACATCCAACAGCAAGGGCATAACTGGTTATAAAGCTTCAAAGAACCAACTTACACTCCTTGAACTGCACCGGGGGACTGCAGGCTTAAAGTCTTCTTAGTCACTTTGAACCTGTGAACAAATGAGCCTCTCAGAAGCTCATCTGTTTGAAATAGAGAATTTCTGAAATTACAACGCAAAGAAAGAAGAGAAATATGCATACATATGGTACAGAAAGAAAGCAAGATGGACTTCTAAGGGAGTGAGCACTTCCTTCAGGAAGAGAGGACAGCCAGGCTGGGTTTTAAACCTACAGAGTATGGGAAAGAGAGAGATTGAACCATTTTTTTCATGTGATCAAACAGCATATTTAGATGTTTCAGCATTAATGCATCAAACAGCTTATAATGTAATCCTGTTATGGTCTAGCACAAAGGACAGGTGAGGGAGAAGAGCTGGAGGGAGGCCAAGCAGGGAGGCAGGGTGGCCACCTGGCCAGTCCAGGACAGAGGACTAATGCCAGATTTCAGAAGTCCTGTATGCTATAACAAGAGTCTGAACTCAACCCTGAAGGCATTAACAGAGCTGAGTTTTTAACAAATCAGTGACACAGTAAGATTTCTGTATCAGTGCTCATCTGCTGATATGTGGAAGATGGGTCTCAGGTGGAAAGACTAGTGATGTGGCAACAATCTAAATGAGAGATGCTAAATTATAGTAGTGAATGAAGGTGAAATGAGAAAAATTTCCTCCGCTGTCCAGGAGGTAAAATCAGAAGAACAGAAGAATTAGTCAATGTGAAGTGGTGACACAGGAAAGGCAAGATTAAGAATAAGGTGGATGGTGGTGCCCAGGTGAGAAATACAGAAAGGAGTGAGGAGACATGTTGATCCTGAGGAACTGCTATGTTGATCCTGAGAAACTGCTATGTGGTTCAGTAGAGAAGGGTCTAGCAGTCCGAGTATAAAATGCTACAGAAACAGATTTGAAAGTCCATCACCAAAACAGCTAGAATAAAAACAATGAGACCACTCAGAACAAGAATTCTTACATTCTTAGGATATGGACCCTTTTGAGAACCTGATGAAAATTCTCATCACTTCCCTACCCCCCAACAAAATGTATAAAAAATGAACATTTTGGAAAAAATACCAGGCAGCTTATAGGCCCCCCGCTACCCACACAGGATCACAGGTTAAGAAATCTTAGGCCTAGGGACAGGAAGGCAGGTGGGAAAAAGTTCTAAAGCAGCGCTTCTCAACAAGGATGCTACATGGCGAATTGCACAGGACATGTCTTTACCATGCTGAATGCTGAGCACTCCAGCCCAGCCTCTGCCCACTGAACACAAGAAATACCCATAGCCTAGTCTCTGTGACAACCAAGAAAGGTCCCCACATATTTCCAAATACTACTACCCTGTTTGAGAACCACTGGTCAATAGGGAAAAAAGGAAGCAGCAAAGAAGACTGAGCCAGAAAGATCCGAGATGGGAGGAAAAGCAGATCTATTTCTCAGTAAGTCATCCTCATTTCCAAAATACATCCATAATATGACCAGTCTCCCTACTAGCACCTCAACTAAGCAGTCCCTTGAGTGAATTACTGCAATCACCATCTTCTCCTTTAAAAAAAAAAAAAAAAAAAAAAAAAAAAAGATTTATTTATTCATGAGAGAAACACAGAGAGAGAGAGAGAGAGAGAGAGAGGCAGAGACACAGGCAGAGGGAGAAGCAGGCTCCATGCAGGGAGCCCGATGTGGGACTTGATCCCAGGTCTCCAGGATAAGGCCCTGGGCTGAAGGCGGCGCTAAACCGCTGAACCACCCGGGCTGCCCTTGCAATCATCTTCTAATTGGTCTTCCTACTTCTTTTCTTCTCTTTTCCTTTTTTTTTTTTTTTAAGATTTTTA
The DNA here is from genome assembly GCF_053574225.1 of Canis aureus. Lineage (NCBI taxonomy): Eukaryota > Metazoa > Chordata > Mammalia > Carnivora > Canidae > Canis > Canis aureus. The sequence continues at coordinate 21,917,709 of NC_135635.1, forward strand.
TTTATTTATTCATGAGAGACACAGGCAGAGGGAGAAGCAGGCTTCTTGTGGGGAGCCTGATAACGGGACTCAATCCCAGGACCCTGGGATCACGACCTAAGCTGAAGGCAAATGCTCAACCACTGAGCAACCCAGGCGTCCCCCTTCCTTCCTAAGTCACCATGCTGTATATTACATTTCCTGGACATATATACCTTAGAAGCACAAGTTTGTACCTTCTGACTCCCTTCATTTCAACCCATTTCAACCAATTCCACTTCCCACCTCTGGGAACTACCAATCTGTTCTCTGTACCTATGAGTTGGGTGTTTTGTTTTATTTTTAGATTGCACATGTAAATGAAATCATACAGTATTTGTCTTTCTCTGTTCCTTTCACTTGAAAGCATAATGCTTTCCAGATCTGTCCATGTTGTCGCAAATGGCAACATTTCCATTCTTCTAGCTAAATCATATTCCTTTATTTTTTTCTTTATCCATTTTCTTTATCCATTCATCAACTGATTGACACTTAGTTGTTTCCATGTTTTGGTTACTTCTATTCTTATTTCCCCTGACAAGCCCCTTCCACATGCAACAAAATGAGTCTTTTTAATTTTCCCAATTGTATTTAATAAGCATTTTTATAATACTATCTGTCATGCTGTTTTTTATAAATATTAAGTCATTTCATCTTCATAACAACATTGTGAACTAGGTACCACTCCTATTCCCACTTTACCGATGAGGCACAGAGAAGTTATAGAACTATCACAAGGTCACAGAGCCAGCCAGTAAGTGCAGGGCTGGGAATTTAATTTAGGTAGCTGGCTCCACAGTTCATGTTCTTGCCTCCTACTCCGTGCTTCTCTCTAATTCATTCATTCCTCTGTTCAAGATCTTCACCTGTCCTCTCAAAAAGAGTAAAAACCAAGATCCTTGTTAGAGCCAATAAGTGCCTGGTATATGGACCCCATTACCTCCTCTACCTTGTCTCCTGCTTCTGTCCCCTGCCTTCCCAATATTCCCAGCCTCACTGATTTGGCAGCTATGATATGGGCACAATTGTATGCACCTTCTTCAGTGCCTCTGTAGTCACTGTCTCCTCTATGGGGACTGTTCTTCCTCAGACAGCTGTGGAGTTATTTCCTTCACTTCATTAAGGTCTCTACTCAAATATGTTCTCACAAATAAGAACTTCCCGCCCATCTAATATCAAATACTCCCATCCCCAGCATTTTCAATTTCTCCAACTTGTTATATTTTTTCCCTCTGATGCATTTATCATCCTATAAAGAATGTAAAATTATGCATTCATTATCTAACTTCCTCCAGTAGAGTGCACTTTCTATGAGGGCTGTTTTGTGTGTTTTGTTCTCTGTTACAGTTCCCTGCATGGAAGGTCAGGCAGTTCACTTCTGAATGAATGAATGAATGAACAAAGAGAGAGTGTTGACAAGAAGTCTGAAGACAGAGGGAGATGGCTCAATAGTGTAAACATACTACAAAAAGCTTCTGTTATATTAAAGGGAACAAGTTTCCAATGATTTTGGCTATTAAGAAATTGGTTTCTGTAGCAAGAAATGTTTCCAAAAAATGATAGTTAGCTGGGGAGTGAGTTGGTAGGTAATACAGAAGCATTAAACACAAACTCCTGTCAGAATGTGGCTAAGAAAGCAGATAGCTAGAAGGAGTAGCAATGTCAAGAAAGATTTGAGCATATTCTTTCCAGGCTGAGGGTAAAGAGATAAGGAAAGATGAGGCTGAGATTCAAGAGAGAAGGGATTACTAATAGAGAATGGCCTAGGGGATAGCCAACTCCAGACTGTGAGGGATGAGGAGGACCATCCATGTCAACTATCAAATGCTCTTCTCCCACCCTTGGATGATCTACAATGACCATGTTCTCTTCTGAGACCATTGGTCTGGACAGATTATGGAGTATCTATCCTCCCCAGAGAGCACTGCAGCCTCTTTCAGACTCCTAGTTCAGACAGAACCAGTATATACAGTTTACCAGAGTTGGATAAGGGGAAAGGCACTAACCCATCACTGAGACATTTCATATGCATTCATTCCCATATATGGACACCTATAAACATCACTTTTATTCCAAAACAGCCCTGAGTGATGATTTAGTAACCCCATTTAAAGGAAATTTGAGAAGGGGTGAGCTTTATAACTACACCAAGGCTACCCAGGTCCAGTCAGGCTTTTTTTTTTTTTTTTTTTTTTTTTTAAGATTTATTTATTTATTCATGAGAGACACAGAGAGAGAGAGAGGCAGAGACATAGGCAGAGGGAGAAGCAGGCTCCATGCAGGCAGCCTGACGTGGGACTCGATCCCAGGTCTCTAGGATCACACCCCCGGCTGAAGGCAGCGCTAAACCACTGAGCCACCCAGGCTGCCCTCTAGTCAGGCTTTTAACTGAAGCAGGCACTCGGAAAGGTTTACATAAAGGCTACAGTAAGGAAACTAGAAATTTTATTAAACACGACCAAAACACATTCATTCTTAAGTATAGGATTTAGTTGCTTTTCCTTTAGTTTGTGTCATCTGGCTGATGACACAAACTAAATGTCACCATGAATGTCAATTGATAAAATAAAAAGAGATACAACCGACAACTCATTTTCTACAAAGAAAAAAACAGTCTTTTTAATAAATGGTGGTAGAACAATTAGATTTTCATATGCAGAACAGAAAATGAACTTCAATCCAAAACTTACTCAATATAAAATATTAACTCAATAGACCAAACACATTAACAGACACCTTGCCAAAGACATAGACATGGCAAAAAAAGCATATGAAAAGATGCCCCACATCAAATGTCATCAGGGAAATATCAGTTAAAACAGCAATAAGATAATACTATACACCTATTAGAACGGTCAAAATACAAAACACTGAGTACACCAAATGCTGATAAGGATGTAAAGGAACAGGAACTCTCATTTGTTGCTGATGGGAATGCAAAATGGTACAGTCGCTTTGGAAGACAGTGTGGCAATTTCTTATAAAATTAAACAGACTCTTACCATATGACCCTGTAATTGTGCTCCTCTGTATTTACCCAAAGGAGTTGAAAACATGTCCACACAGAAACCTGCCAATGGATGCCTACCGCAGGTTTATTCATAATTGCCAAAACTTGGAAGCAGACATATCCTTCAGTAGGTGAATGGATAAACAGACAGTGGTACATCCAGATAATGGTATATTATTCAGTGCTAAAATGAGCTATCAAGCTTGAAAAGACATGAAGAAACATAAATGCATATTAGTAAGTAAAAAAGCCAACCTGAAAAGGCTACATACCATATGATTCCAACTCTAAGACATTTGGGAAAGGGCAAAACCATGGAGACAGTACAAACATCAATGGTTTCCTGGTGTTAGTTGAAAGAGAGGGATAAAAAGACAGAGCAAGAAGATTTGTAGGGCAGTGCAGCTACTCTATGATGCCACAGTGATGAATACATGTCATTATACATTTGCCCAAACATATAGTACTTAAAACACCCAAGAGGGAACTCTAATGTAAAATCATGGATTTTGGGTGATAATGATGTGTCAGTGTAGGTTCAACTGCAACAAATGTACCATTCTGGTGGGGAATGCTGATAATGGAGGAGGTGAGACAGGTGTGAGGCAGGGAGTATATGGGAAATCTCTGCACCTTCCTCTTAGTTTTGCTGTAAACCTAAAATTGCTCTAAAAAATAAAGTCTATTTTAAAAAGATAACTTAAACCAGATCATAGACTTGAACATAAACCCTAACACTATAAAACTTCTAGAAGAAAACAGAAAATTTCTAGAAGAAAATCTCTGTGACCTTAGCTTAGGCAAAGGTTTTCTTAAAAAGGACACCAAAAGCACAATGTATAAGAGAACAAAACCATAAGCTAGACTTCATCAAAATTTAAAAATCTGGGACGCCTGGGTGGCTCAGCAGTGGAGCGTCTGCCTTCGGCTCAGGGCATGATCCTGGAGTCTGGGATCGAATCCCACATCGGGCTCCCTGTATGGAGCCTGCTTCTCTGTCTCTGCCTCTCTGTCTCTGTGTTTCTCATGAATAAATAAACAAAATCTTTAAAAAAAAATTTTTTTTTAAATTTCTTATCTTCAAAGTCACTGTGAAAATGAAAGGACAAGTCACAAACTGGAAAAAAAATCTTTGCAAAGCATATATTTGATGAAGGACTTCTCCAAAATATATAAAGAACTCTCAAAATTCAATAATAAGAAAACAATCAACCCAGTAAAAATGTGGACAAAAGTCTTGAACAGGCACTTCACCAAAGAAGATATAAAGACAGTAAAAAATACATTAAAAGATGCTCAACACCATTGGTCATTAGGGAAATGCAAATTAAAATAAAAATGAAATACCACTAATGACTATAATTAAAAAGACTAATAAAAGAATGAAAAAAAAAGACTAATCATACTAAGTGTTGGCAAGGATGTGAAGGAACTAGCATGCTTATGAACTGCTGGTAGGAAGTAAAATGATCTAATCACTTTGGAAAGCAGTTTGGCAGTTTCTGAAAGAGCTAAACATGTCTACCATGATTCTGCCATTCTACTCCTAGGTTCTTCCCCAAGATTAATCAAAGCATATGTCCATACAAGGATGATACGCAAATGTTCACAGCAGCTTTGAACAGACAAAAATTAGAAACAACCCAAATGTCCATCCACAGGTATGTATATAAATAAATTGTTGTATATTCATATAATGGAAGGTTATTCAGTAATGAGAAGAAATAAACTATTCTTCTCATGTATATATCAACATGCATCTCCAAACAATTATTCTGAATGAAAGAAGCCAGACCGAAAAAGACTATATACTACATGATTCCATTCATTTAAATTCTGGAGAATGCAAGCTACTGTGCAGAGACAGAAGCAAAGCTGCTGAGGCGAGGGGATGATGGACAGGCAAGGGCTTGCAAATGGGAACGGAGAAACTTGGGGAAGGTGATGCATATATTTACTATCTTGTGATTTCATATTTATATATATAGGTTGAAGCTTATCCAATTGTACACTTAAATGTGTACAGTTCATTGCATGTCAGTAAGCTGCTTACCTCAGCTTTCCTCAGTGAAGATATTTTAAAAAAAAGAAAAGAAAAAAATCATTATATACAAAAAAGAAAAATATAGCACAAACTACTTTAGGTTTCCAGACATTTTTTTTTTTTTTTTGGTTTCCTGACATCTAATGGCATCAAGTATTAGAACTTGCTCCAAAAAAAAAAAAAAAAAAAAAGGAACTTGCCCCAGAAATGACCAAATTCTACCTTAAACACTGCAAATTATTCCCAACCTATCTTTCAATAGTATTTCTATGTAGGGCTTCAGAGATTAAACATCTATTCAAATACTTAAGCAAAAATTAGAGTAATATTTATTTTACTTTTCTGTCCAATACCTCTCCATTGAGAGAATCCTAATTTTTTAAGTGTATGTACTTCTGTCTAAAAAATAATTTAACTTGAAGTGATTCTCCAATAATAAATTACTATAATTAAAAATTAAACATGATTTAGCCAGAGGCCAATGACAGTTAACAAGTGACAAAATGTATCACCCACATGAATAAAACCTGGTAGGAAATTATTACAACCCTCCTCTTGTTACAACCTGTACTCATATCTGATTTCTTATCAAAACAAAGAGTTAAAACACATGCTACTGAGTAAAAAAATATTTTTCTTAATACATAAAACTTGGACAGCACTGGAGTTAATTGTAATGAGCTTTGGGATATATTTGAATGTGGCAAAAAATATATATATATATATTGCCAAAAATAAGTCTTCTAAATCCTATAGCGAGGCTGTGAAATAAATAGGTAATAGATATTATTGGTGCTATAAAGCCCCAGGCAACTTGTTCAAGGTCACCCAAAGTAACCAAGTAAGCGTGTATACATCAGGGAAAAAAGCAATTGGGGTTTTAAACAATAAATTTTTTCTACTCCACAGTAGTAGCTACTCATGGTGCAAATGTCCTAGAGCACAGAGACCTACCTCAAAGACAAATCAAAGGGCGTGCCCCTGTCTGGCCCCACTTCCAATATTTTTATACAAGTAAAATCAGGTCTAAATAAATAAAAAGGTAAGGTAATGGGTTGGGCTAGAGAGGGCTTGTCTGTCTTGCCATGCCTTCCTAACTAGAAAATAAAGAGTGTAGAAATGGGGGAACAAAAACAATTTCCCTGAATAAAGAAACAAATGTATGAAAAGCTAAAGGTTCCTTTTTATGATTTTGATCAGGTAAACTACTTACTCTTCTTCTGCGAGACCACTTAGCCCAGAGCTTGGCACATAATATGGGACTTAAAAATGGTTTTTTAGGGAACCCTGGGTGGCGCAGCAGTTTAGCACCTGCTTTTGGCCCAGGGTGCGATCCTGGAGTCCCGGGATCGAGTCCCACGTCGGGCTCCCGGTGCATGGAGCCTGCTTCTCCCTCTGCCTATGTCTCTGCCTCTCTCTCTCTCTCTGTGTGACTATCATAAATAAATAAAAATTTTTAAAAAATGGTTTTTTAATCTTCCCTGCTCTCCTGACCCAAGGGCATCCAGCTCCTTGCTGACAAAACTGAGAGTCCAGACCATTTATAAGGCAATACATTCTAGAGAAACCCAGACGTTAAGTGCAAACAAATAAATCATGAAAAAAGTAGAATCAACTTCTAAATTCTCTGTATACCTCTGACCTACAAAATACAAAACTAGAAAGGAATTGGGATTATACTCTAAGGATGCAAGGGAAAACTCTAAAAGGAAACTCAAATCCTAAGAAACAAGTCAAAAGAAAATGTGGGTGATTATGTAAGAATTAGAGCCTAGAAATATTAAGAACATAAATACTTCAGAGCAATAGTACATCAAACTAATAATGTGTAAGGAGCAACCACATGACAAAAATACTCAAAGCTTTAAGCCTTCCTTGGCCTTGGAAAGTCATGAGATTTTTTTGGCTAAAAGAAAGAATGCTTTAGTGAGAGAAAGAAAAAGAATATCCAGACGTCTGGGTGGTTCCAATTTTTAAACAACTACTCTGCTACCTTAACTAAATATTCAAATGATATCTAGTTATTTATGTAAGTCACATCAACAACTGGACAGTACTAAACATCCTTAGAACTCTCAATTTTCTACTACTTTTCTCTACCTTCCTTTGAAGTGTGGCGCTGAGTTATCAACAGCTGCTGACTAATGTATTATCATATGACATGTAAAAATAATATGACATAGTAAGATTTTTTTTTTCAGTAATCCTGTGATGAAAAAAAAGCATAATTACTTTAATGATGTACTCAGAAAAAGGATTATCTACAAAAGAAAATCATAAGGGTAACACTAATTAAAAGGTGTCTCAATTTATTACTATGAATTTTCCACAGAGCCCAAATGCATTAATTTTACCTGTTATCTGCAAAGGCTGTTTCATGTTATACATAACACACCAGAAAGGAAGAAAAACAGGAGAGAACCAGTCTGGCTTTTCTGTTATGAAAAGCAGATTGAACAGTGATAAAGAAGGCAATCAAGATACAAATACAAAACCAATATTATTATCTTACTCATTATAATAAGAACCACTTATTGAACACCTAACTAAATGAACCAGGCATGGAGTATGGACTAGTGAATAAACCAAGCATTATTTCTGCCCTGGAGGGCAAAAGAGAAACATTAAGTAGTTAAATAATATACAAACATTAAGAAGGAAAGATGTTTAATGTTATACTAAGATTAAGAAGGAAAGATGATTGAGCTTTGAGGGAGAAAAATAAAGGAATTCTAAATTACATGATGATAAGGGTGATAAGACATTTATAAAGAGAATATTTGAATTTTTACCCAAGGATGACAAATAGCTCAAGGACATTGTCCTAAAATAAACTAATAGCATGAGCTAGAGCCCTGAGTTGAGTCTGCTGGAGAACTGGACAATGTGGTTGGCAAAGAATGAAGATGATGGGCAGTGGCCAAATCATGCAGGACCTTATTGAAGATTTCATATTTTATCTGGAGAAATAAATGTGTTTCCCAAAAGCTTTGAAGACTTTAAACATCAAGTGACTTTTTTTTTTTTTTTCTTTTTAGGTTGCTGGTTGGAAAAGGGACCAGAAGTGGTACAGAGTATGTGCAGAAGGCAACGGGAAAAGATAATAGAGGCTTCAAGCAGAATGTAAGCATAGTGGAGGCTGAAAATCAGACAGATTTGAAAGAGATTTTTCCATAAAAGTAGATCAGGACTTTGTGACAAGCTGGTTGGGGGAGGGGAGCGGTTTGGAAGAGGTGACAGAAGAGAAGAGAATTAAGGATAAACTCCAGCCTTCTGGCCTGAGCCACCTGCTGGATAGATGAGATGAAAATCAGAGAAGAAACTGGAGAGGTTGGGTAATCAAGAGCTCAGTTCTGGAGGAGTGTGAGATGATGCCATTTATTGGCTATGATGTACCAGGCACTATATTAGATATTCTACGTATCACAGCATCCCCTTTAGCAGCAGTATCCCCATCTGACAAAAAAGAAACTGTAGATCATCATGTTGAAGTAGCATGCCGAACTTCACTCAGTTCAAAGTGACAAAGTCACATTAGCCACCCAAGTCTGGTTGGCTGACTGTGGAGTAAGCATTCCTTCCACTATACACAGGTCTTGGAAACTGTATCTACATTTTGCATTTTGCAATCTATTTAGAGTTGGAGCAAGCTAGCACCCAAGGAGAGCAAACAGGTGATACATTATTTTTTTAAAATCCAAATTCTCAGATTTATGATGCATAATGTTTTCCTATCCCATTCCTATCCCCACTCCACTTGTATCAGCAATGTTTCGAACACCAGGAAGGTATCTAGGACCTTAAGGTTTTACAATAAAGGAGCAAAGTCACTATGCCAGGAATGAACCATAAGAGCAACAAATAGCCAGCAGCAAACACTGTTTCTACTCTCAAGCCATAGACACATCAACATAAGAGAGATCAATTGAGCAAGAAATTCTGAAAAACTGTTTCTCAAAAATGGCTAAGGCATTCAAGTCAAAAATTAATGCAAGCTACCCAGTACAGAAGACTGCAAGGGCCAAGTGCTGAGATTCCCATTAAAAAATCAAAACCTTCAAAGAACAGAATGTTAGGCAAAAAGAAATGATACCACAACTGTGTAGAATTTAATATATGCAATTCTCAAATATCTCAGCAAAATACCAAATTCAGTAAATATGCACACTAAAAGCAACCTAAACATTCTCTCTTCTTTTTAAAAGCTTTTCCCTGCAGCATGATGACACTTTAGCAAACTGAAATGCCTTTCCTATCTGCAGAGTCTCATGATTTTCTCCCTCTCTGGGCTGATGTCTCCCTCAGCTACTGAAGCCCAGAAATTAGGCTTGATTAATGAACCTAGAAAGAACTTAATGCATTACTAACAATTGTGTCTATTATTGAAAGTTCCAGCTTGAGACTCTTGAAAGGGGAGAAAATGAGGAAAGGGGAGATTTTGGAAAGGTTTTATCACCTACATTACAAATTATATTTTGGTAGGGTCTGATCCTGCAACAGAATAATCAGATTACATTTAGTCTTCTTAAGGTGGGGTATGGTCATATGTAATTTTCATGGTTTGGGGACAGTCTGCCATGGAGATAAATAAAAAGTAGCATTAATATGTCCACTAAAGGATAAACACACAAACCACCCTCCAAAATGATAGTACTACTGCGTCCTTCGTCCTGATTCTTGCATCCACCTGGCACTCCTCCCTGCAGAGGTCTAGCTGGCATTCATTCCTGCCTCACCCAGGCAAAAGACAGGATGCTGAAAATCCATTTAGAAAGCTTCCCATTTTTTATTCCTTCATAACAGGATGGCCAACTCCTGGCAACTAAAAGATGAAAGACTCTAAAAAAACAAAAACAAAAACAAAAACAACAAAAAACAACTACCTGAGGCCTTCTACCATAATGAATGGTTAATCCAATCGGCAGCAAAGCAGAAATCTGGTCACATTTAAAGGTCCTTTCTGGTGACACGACAGATCTAATGAGAAACTGCTGAGCCACATCACACTGGAAAATCCGTAAATGTTCCTCCTCGCTGTTACCAGGATGGAAGAATTTTTTTTTTTTTTTTTTTTTTTTTTTTTTAAGGCTTTGATGTACTGACACAGCTAACCTGATGGGTCTATAACACAGCTATGTGCCCGGCATCTATCTCCCCTTCTAAATCCCTAAAGATCACGGGCAACACTGACCCGTAATTACATTCAACGCTTGCACTGCACAAGATGCCATTCGATGCTTGAAAAAAAGTAGTGGGTTCGCAACACCAGGCGGCTCTGTGATGCTAAAATAACAACGCAACACTCGACTACGAACCCAGGTACTCGGCTTGGACGCTCCGGTGCCGCACAAGGACCCACATTCCAGGCTCACGTTCCTTCGGCTTGAAGCCCTAGTAAGCTTTCTGCGATGCACCCTCGCAAAGTTTCTAGGCTGCGACACGGAATGTTGCAGACTCTTGCGGACGCCCCCTCCCCTGACCGGTCGGCGGCAAGGGGGAGCACAGGGACCGAGGATGGTGAAGCGTTCAAGCAAAATTTGAAGACCTAAAATGCCAAAAAACGTGTTTGCGGAGAGGAAAGTGAGCTGAAGCGTTCACCAAACGGCCGGCCGCCAAGCGAGCACCCGATTTCCATGGGGGGGGGCGGAGGGGGGAGGAATACATAAATATATATATATATATATAAATTAAAAAAAAATATATATATATATATACTAAATGCTATACATTCCCCGGGCCAACAAAAGTGGCCTCCAAACTCGCCTGCCAAGGACACTGGGAGGAAACGGAGCCGCAGGGCGCGAGCCTGTACTTCTCGCTCCGAGGCGCGTGTGCGGCGGGGAGGACGCGCAAAGGCCGACACGACGCCGGGGAGAAGGTGAAGCGGGCGGACCTGCGGGCCCGCGGGGAGACCCGAGGTGGAGACCGAAGGCTGACGGGGCGGGGAGCCGGGAGCCCCGAGGCTCCGGGAGGTGCAGGGACGGGTCCCGGACGCTGCCCAGAAACCGCGGCGGCCCAGTAAAGTTAATACTTACTCAGTTTCGCAACTGCGCCGCCCCCGCAGGCCGCCCGGCGGGGCCGCCCGGCCGGGGCGCTGGGGACGCGGCGGCGGCCGAGGCTCGGCGGCCGCCCAGCGCCCGTCCCGGCCGCGCCTCCCTCCGCCGCGCTCGGCCGGCCGCGCGCCCCGCGCTGGCGGGAGGCCCCGGCTGCCGGCGCGCCCTCCTCGCGCACCTCCCGGCCGGCGCTAGGTGAGCGCGGACGCCCGCGGTGTGGCTGCCGCCGAGTGCTAGCGCGCGGGCAGCGGCTGCGCCGCCCGCGGGGGCCGCCGCCGCCGCCGCCGCGGCCCGTCAGGCGAGGCTCGGCGAGGAGCGGGGCGGCGGGCGCTGCGCCGGACGGCGGAGTCGGCGGCCGGCTCGTTCCCGCGGCCGGTGCCTCTGGGCTGGGGGCCGGGCTGGGGGCCGGGCCGGGCTGGGCGGCCGGGCGGCTCCGCCCCTTCGCCGGGCCGCGGGCAGAGCGCGCGAGAGGAGCGGCGCGGGGGCGCCCCCCTCGGCCGGGCGCTCGGGTTACAGCCGCGGCTCCGCGGCTTCTCCGCCCGCGCCTCGCCGGTTCGCCGGCGCCCCGAGAGACATTGTAACGGAACTGGGACGCCAGCGCTGCATTGTGGGAGCTTTGAAAGCGGCGGGGGGGACGCGGCGCGGCGCGGCCGAGCTCCCCCCGGCCGGCGCCCCCTGGCACGCGGCCCCTCCGCCGCTCGGCGCGCGCCACGGCCCGGGCCGCCGAGGCCTGTGGACCAGAAGTGCTGAGGCGACCGGCGCCTACTGACTCACAGGAGCAAAATCTTCCACAGCCCGGGGTGAGACTCGTAGAACTGCCCTCTGCGGTCATCCCGGAGAGTAGGAGGCTTTTTCTGCAGACGCTTAATAAAGAAAAGGAAAAAGAAAGAGAGAGAGAGAGAGAGAGAGAAAAAAAAAAAAAAGCCTTTCCATCCCCCCAAGAACCGGGTTTTGCATTGCTTTTCATCTGGAGTGGCAGTGATTCAGCGGCCCCCTCCTCAGCAGCAGGCAGTGACAGAGGCAGGAGACGAGAAACACAGCGAATGAATCAGACGTGAGTAACCCGAGTTTAGAAAGAGCTGGGCTCGGATTCAGAAAACTGCCTCCCCCTCCCCCCCGCCCCCATTAAATACAGCAAATAGTGGAGGAGGAAAACCAGTGCTTTCATGAGGAATTTCATTAGGAAATGCAGATGTGTATGTGGGTCCCCCTATTCCACCGTTTCCTCCTCCTCTTCTTCCTTTTCACAGCACGCGGTCACTCCAGCCACTGGACAAAATTCAGTCTTTGGTCCAGGCTTGTGCTCGCACGTGCTCACAACTCAGCAACAGCTATTAATTTGGAGGGAGATGGAGTGAAGATAATGGATGAGATACGGGGAAGCCTTCCAATTATAAAATGCCCCTTTTAATTCTCCAGACAGTCTTCTTCTTCTTTTTTTTTTATTTTTTTATTTTTTAGATCAAAACAAGGGTATTAAATTTGAAGTACAACTTGTTACAGCTCATCTTACTGAGGGCCTGATTTGTTTTGTTTTGGGTTTGTGTTTGTAGGCCTTTTTGTTTCTTCCTCTTGTGTTTTGACCTTTAGTTATGGCACAGCTCATTAGTTCCTTTAAGTTGGAGGTGAACTGAGGAGAGAGAAGGATACAGTAAGACTCGAATTTGGCTGATCAACGTTTTTGGAGGATTCGAGGGCAAGAAGAGTTCTCTAATGATTCAAATGCAAAACCTGAGGGAGTTTTAGTTAAGGTGATTCTGTAGAGCATGGATCCTCTGCTCAGAGGACATTTCCAGCCTTAACGTTAACATTTCCTAAGCTCTCATTCCCCTGTCAACCTTTCACTCCGCTGAACAACATCAGTCACCCCGCCTAATTGCCAAATCTAATGGAAAAATTTAATCCCCATTTTGTCGTGCCCTTTGTGGCATTTGCCAATTTTGACCTCCCCTTCCTACTTAGGACTCTCCTCCCTTTTTTGTTGATGCTGCTGCTTTTGTTGATAATCATCCCTCTTTTGTGGAGGTCTTGAAACAGAGGTGAGTGATAGCTGGCAGGAGTGTGGCTCTTGTTAAACTGGGATTCAGGATCTTACCAAAGGACATATCCTTTAACTTTCTGAGGGGGCAGGGGCAGTAGAAGAACCTTACTTAATATAGTTTCTGTTGGTCACCAGCAAGGTCTTGACCTCAATTTTATCATCCATCCAGAGGTGGACAGAGTGGATTGACTCATGACAACCAGCTTTCATGTGACTAGCATTTAAATCAGGATGAAACTTACTATGGTGGTATAACCATGACCACTCTTTAGGATAAGCACTTGCTGGGATCCAGGTACTGGGTGAAGTACCCTCACCTCCAAACCAGAGTGTGTCTTACTGATGGCTGCCAAAGTCGGTGAATTTACCTCTGTCCAGTCCTGAATAAACTCAGAAAAATCTCTTCTCTACCTCAACCCCACATGGTTAATGCATTCTTTCTTCAGTGTGTAGTGCAATTTGTTTGAAGCTTTCTTAGCTATAATCACATCTCTGTTAAGCCTTCCTGAGATCACACCAAATGTCCTTGACAGGACTTGTAAACAACCCTTATTTCTGGTTTCTAATTATATTCCCAGAAAGTAACCTAACTAGAATCAGTGAGTATTCATGCACTTCAAGCCTTGTGACATAGTCAGATTAGATTTTCAGGAAAAGCTTGAGAGGGCAGTTTCAGAAAAGAAGAGAATCCCAAGAGAGAGACTTGTGTGGAGAGCTGTGGGAATGAGGGGGTGGGGGAGAACAGCATCTAGAGATATATTACTATGTGTTAAAACTTTCCCATTGCTAACTATAAAAAAGTTACCACAAACTCGGTGGCTAAAACCAAGAATGTGTTATCTTACAATTCTGGAAGTCAGAAATTCTAAAATCAAGGTGTGGGCTGTGTCCCATCTGGAGTCTGTAGGGGAGAATCCATTTCTTTGCTTTTACTAGCTTCTATGCTACCTGCTTTCCCTGGCTTGTAGCCTCTTCCTCCTTCTTTAAGGCCAATAGCATACCATCTTCAAATGTCTCTCTCTTCCTGTGATCTCTGCTTCATGGTTAGGGCTATCTTTTTCTCTAAGGTAGGCAAAGAAAATAGGAACTGATGTAGATACATTTCTAGCTATCTATGTTATAAACTGAATTGCATTACTTGTGGGGAGAGAAGACAGTGTTTTAATTACTAGTCAAATCATCATAGAGATAACTTACTTGACAGTAAGATGCTGAAATGGTGCACCATTAGTCCAGCGAAACCTATATCCCCCTGGTGACTCATGTAACTGAAACCCAAGCCATTAACACACTAAGAAAACCAGGTTCACATCCGCAGTTTCTGGGAGATCAGTCCCTTTCTCTGGAAATCCCCCGCAATTCTTTTTTTATGGTGTCCAGTGGAGTCATATTGCCAAGTTTGAGAAATATGTGTCTGGACCAACATTTCCCAAATTGGTCCACCAGGGAACATCATCCTGTAAGATGGGATGCTGGGAAGATGGTTGCTTCATGCTTGGATAAGGTCCATGGAACACAGTTATGACTACAGTTTAGGCTAGCCAAGAAGCTTATCAGTGGGTCAGATCCATCAAAGACAAAGTGTTGGGAAATCCTTTTATGAGGAAGTCTGAGGGAGAAACAAACATTTTCTCACAACAAACAGGTATGTGTGCTGGCAGGAATAAATTATGAATTTATGACTATAAGTTTTAAGTTTCTTTATTACCTAGCCCTCCTATCTTACCTTCTTTTTCTCTACTTCTTTCCCATTCTGTGCATCACCCACACTACTTACAGCTTCATTACCCTTAAATGATAGCTCAGGATCACTTCTCATTCTCTTACCATGTTACCTTGAAATTGCTTATATACGTTTAGAGCCAATCCCTATCCTTCCCTAACCTTCCCTCCACCTGCTTTATAAGGCCAACATAAATATTGTACTTACACTGTATACCCCATACCTGATACAGAGCTTGGATCAGACTGGGAACTCAATTAATATTAGTTGAAATAACAATAAAACGAATGAATGTCAATAAATGGAATAAATTAATGCCCATTTGTCATCTGTTATACTTGTCTTTGATCTTGTCTTTAATTAATAAACATTTTTAAAAAACAATAAACTATGTTATTGTGCTAGGATCTGAGATTACAGAAATTAATATGACATAATCTCAGTTTTTTATGAGCTCATAGTTCATCTAAGAAAACATATGCTAAAAAAGAAAAGCAGATAATGGTAGTTGCCTATCCCATTTCCTTTCTTCAGAACCTCTTTTAGTAACAGAAATCTGATTTTGTGCCCAATGAAAAATTTCATTTCACAACCTTCCTTGCAGATAGGAATTACTTAGTATAGGCCATGGTAGGTGGATGGGCGGTGTTGTCTGGGACTCCTAACTTGTGCATCTGGTGGTGGGGTACTAGCAGGACTGACCTATAAGCCCTGTTGTTCCCTGGAATATAGTTGTGATAGCTGGAGTCACAGTCACAATCTTGTGACCTAAAGACTACCCAGAAGCCTGAAGTCATATTCTAAAATTTGTATGGATGGGGACACTTAGAGTTATTCAGCCTATCTTACCAAGCCTTCTAATCACTGTTACTAATATTTGGAATGAAAAGGAAAAAAGTTCTCTCTTCAGTAGATGTGTGTGGAAAGCAAGTAAATATGGTATTCTTTCCCATTCCTAATGAATACCTTGTATGCATACTGAAATAAGATAAAGATCTATAAATCTTGTGATTTGTTTGATCATCATAAAAGGGCTTTTTAGAAACAAACAGTTCTCAGATCTGTAGCAATTTTTAGTGTCATGATAGTTTCTTCTTAAAAAAAAAAAAGAAGTTTAGTTGCCAAGTCATAAACAACCCCTTAAAAGACCCTCCAATAGTTTGATGGGGTAGGAGGGTGATGATCAGTCTATTTTGTTAAACAATGAAGTACAGTATGTAATGAAAATAAGCATTAATTATAAATGGGAACTACAACAGGCTCTACCAAAAGGACTACATGCAAATATATTCAGAAACGGGATTTAAAAGTCCTATTTAGGTAGAAGTTTTCTCAGACGATAATCCCATGAAAATGAAGAGTCTTGATTTTTTTTTATTATAGACTAGAAAAATGGATTTAATCAGCTGAGATTAATTATAGGGGACTCTCCACAAGAGGCTATATTAGGATCAGTGTATTGGGGAAAAACAGTGAATGTGGTACCTGGTGTTATGAAGTTGCATTTTTGTAAATACATGAAATAAAATCTGGTCTGCCTGGCATTCTTCCAACCTGAATGCTGTCCACCAATCTCCCTATACTTCTGAAATACTATAATTGAAGCTTATAGTGATGACCCTGAAGTGACTTCTGAATCATAGCAGAAAGATTAAATTATCTTTTGCTTTGCCTTCATGTATTTAATTATATGTTTATTAATTGGAAGCTAGAAATTTGATCTGTTTTATAACACTGCTAGATTAACCAGAACATGCTTATCAGGGACCAAATCATCCACAATAGCAGAATTTATAGTTCCTGGGAGGGAAAAAAAAACTCAAAGAGTGATTAAAAATCTAAGATTTATATGATCATAGCAAGAATAATTATTATAAAATTATTTAGAATCATCCATCCATTTTTAAGAGTTATAGCACATGAATTGGTTAATGATAAATGCTACATAGCTAATTTTAAAAATAAGTATATTAAGTCATGTTCTGTGGTAAGAAAAATGAATATGAATATATGTATGAATAAATAAGTCTTCATTTTGGATTTGATAGAATGAAGTCTGTTAGTATCTGCAAGAGAGCAGATATTAAGTATAGGCCTAGGAATATTATAAATCAAGTTGGGTTGTATGTCCAAATTTGCTGTAAGGTCCTGTTAAGTTGATTCTTGTTTCATTTTTGGTTTCTCTAGAGATGTATTACTCTGGTGACAATAAAGGACCTCTAATAAATATATGGAATGAACATGTGTCTGAGGTAGAGTTCCCTGGAAGTAGTCTGAGACAGGGATTCTGGTATAAGTGACATTGGGAGCATGCCTCAGAAGAAGGGGAGGGGAGGTTGCATAGTTCAGTGGGGAATAAAGCTAAGTAAGGACATGGTTCTCAGTGGGAGACCAGCTCCAGCCTGATTCTGTGGGGAATTCTAAAGCAGGAATTGCATCACAGTTGGTCAAGGAGGCTGGCCTTTCGCATCCCCATTATCATTCACTCATTGGCACAGGATTGGTGGTAACCCCCAAGGCAAGGCACTTTCTGTTCCCCCAGTGGCAAAGATAATCTCTGAGAGGAGGGCGGCTGCAGTTTACAGCCAGCACTGAGCAGCTAGGGATGCAGGTACCAGGCCAAGAAGGGGATATGGGCAGGGTACCAGCAATATCCACTGCACATCATATATGGGTTAGAGACCCAGAACAACCCTAACGGTCGTATAGCAACTGAAGCATACTAAAAGCTCTACAGAGATCAAACAACATGTATGAACTTGTTTCTAAAGGAAAAACTTACGGAGTACAACTAGAGATGTAAAGAACATATCCCCTTTTCTGGCATGTGCTCTCCTCTCACCTACCCTTTGTGCCAAGCAGTGGTAGCTGGAGGTGGCTTCAGGAACTGAGGCAAGGTGCCCAGCAGGGAAGGAACTGAGTATGTTAGGAAAATTTAGGATCGATCCAGAGAGGCTGGAATGGTACTAAGGGACTCTTGGTTAAGGCTTATATCTGAAGCCAACTTGCCAATCTCCCCCTTTCTTTTCTTCCATTGGTCCTAGAAACATACCTGCCTGCTTATCTTTCCTGTGTCAATCCCATTGCTGCTCACCAGGATTTCTGTCTCCCTTGACCTCCTCTAGAGCCCTCCTTATCTTTCTTCAAACTGTTTTCCAACCATTCCTTATATAACAAACATTCAGCTTCAGCTTCTCTGACCTTTTTTAAAAGATTTTATTTATTTATTTGTGAGAGACACAGAGAGAGGCAGAGACATAGGCAGAGGGAGAAGCAGGCTCCCTGTGGGGAACCTGATTTGGGACTTGATCCCAGGACCCTTGGACCACGACCTGAGCCAAAGGCAGACACTCAACCACTGAGTCACTCAGGTGCCCCTTCTCTGACATTTTTTTTAGAGTTTGACAGCTAAATAGGATGGTGGGTGTGGGGAGAAGGAATAGAGTAAAAATTCTTCACATGCTCTTCCCTTTGCTAGATTTAGCCCAATAATCCAAGCCCAACATGGGTGCTATGGGTGGGTCTTTGGGAAAAACAGGTCATGTAGTTGATTCACTTGCATTTCATGGGAGCACCCAGAGGCTGCCCTGGGAGGTTCTTAGTGAAGGCTCTGGGATGCAGAGTAAAGAAGGTACATAACTCTAGAGGATATAGGAGTGGGCAGGTGTTACAGGAGCAGGGACAAGGCAGTGCATAGTGTTCCTTTGGCAAACTCAAGGATTTTCCTTCTCTTCCCTCTCCTGGCCCTTTATCCCCAGGGGAGATACATAAAGACTAAAGGAAGAAAAGTTGACAACTGAGAATAGGCCAGTTTGGGACAGGAGTGGCAAGATACTGGCTGTATATAGGCTCTGATGGAAGAGAGGAAAACCATAATTTTTTTTTCTAAACTGGGTATAAGGCTTCCTTATACCCTGAAGCTGGGTAGAAATAAACAACTCCAAGAACTACTGATATTGAAATTGTAAACAGTACTGCTTTGGCTTGAATCAGAACAGTATTCCCTAATATTGTACTCAATAAACAGTGGGTTGTGTGTGGCCTCTGGCAGTACAGTCCATGTGAGTACTATATGGCATAGTGGAAGGTAGGGGGTAGGTGGGCCTGACATTGATGGTATCCTCATCCTATGCCAAACATTTTCAAAGAGAGACCCTTTCCTTCCCTCTGGAGATCCCAGTCTTTCTGACCTGTGTGGGAGGTAAGTCAACCCATTTAAATGAAAGAACTTTAAAAGAACTCTAAGGTCCTTTTCTCAGAGATTTTGGAAAGATACCAAGACAGATCTTGGTTCAAGTCCTGACTCTGCTTCTTTTACTACCTGGGTGACCATGGGCACATTATTCAAGCTCTCAGATGTTAGTTTTCTTATCTCAAAACAAATGAGAGGTGGGAGAGGAGAGGATAATAGTAGTGTCACAAAAAGAGTTATTATGATTAATTAGAATAATGTGTGTACACCATTCAGCACAGTACCTGGTCATGTAAGTGTTGTTATTATCTGCAGGCTCTTAGGTGAGAAGATACTTCCAGCAAAGCCAGTAATTATAATTTTCTGTCTCAGTATTCTTTGTGCCAGGCATTGTCCTAAATGCTTCTCATACATTAACTTTTTAAATACAACAACTTTATCAGGTAAGTACTATTATTTGACCCATTTCATAGATTAGGAAGTCAAAGCAGAGAGAGATTAAGTACATTACCCAAGATTAAATTATTAGATAGTAGTAGAGCTAGGATTCAAATCCAGGAATTAAAAAAAAAGAAAAAACAAATCCAGGAAGTGGGGCTCCCAAATCTGTAGTCTTTACCAGTACAGTATGTAGTTAAAGAGTAGGGCAAGAATCAAAAAGGCTGAGAGAATAGAGCATAGAAGTGGCACAAGTTTAAAGTGAAAAGATCACAATGGAATCACAAATTAAGGTCTGGGTTAAGCAGGTTCCTTTCACCTGTGATGAAGGTGCTGGGTGGGGAGTGAGGAGTGGGCAGGCCCAGCAGCATCAAAGACTCATTATAAACTGTTCACATAGTAAAATAAATTAATATATTTTAGAAGGATGGATAAGTTTTCAGGTCAGTATATAAGCAAATTGAGAAAGTAGCTCACAGTTAACTATGTGCATTTTATTTCTTTTATTTTTTTTAAGATTTTATTTATTCATGAGAGACAGAGAGAGAGGCAGAGACATAAGCAGAGGGAGAAGCAGGCTCCCTGTGGAGAGCCTGATATGGGACTCCATCAGAAGACCCCGGATTTGTGACCTGAGCCCATGGCACACACTGAGCCACCCAGGTGTCCCACTATGTGCATTTGAAAGGACATTCTTGGGCAGCCCAGGTGGCTCGGTGGTTTAGTACCACCTTCAGCCCAGGGTGTGATCCTGGAGACCTGGGATTGAGTCCCACGTCGGGCTCCCTGCATGGAGCCTGCTTCTCCCTCTGCCTGTGTCTCTGCCTCTGTGTGTGTGTCCTTCATGAATAAATACATAAAATCTTAAAAAAAAAAAATAAAGGACATTCCTGGTTGTATGTGTCTTTTCCTGGGTAAAAGGACCATTCTAGGAAATGGCCCAGTGAGTGCTACTTCTACTGCTTAAGTCGGCTCTGTGACCCTGGGGAAGTCCCTTTGCTTTTCTCGACCTCTGTAAGATGGAGGTATGACCTGCCAGTGGTTTTTTTGAACTCCAGCATTGATGGACAGATCTGGCTGCCTAGTGGGAGTCCACTTTCCCTCTTCTGTACCCCCATGTGTCCCCCCCCACGTGTATTTGTTGCAAGAAGGCTGCATTTCCAGCTGGGAGCTCATTGTTCTTATACCAAGGGCTTACAAAATTACCTCCAGTGTCACATGTAGATCTAACATTCTGAATCTATGAATCATAAATAATTGAAACCATTGAAAGAAAGGAGACTAGGCTTGCTCCCGCTTCTAGTAATGACCTAAATAGCAATTCAAAATCCAACTAAAAAATCCAGAAAAAAAATCTTAGGCTTTAAAATAGATTTGCACCAGGAACATAATACCAAGTAAATGTAATTCTATTATGTATTTCTTACTTTATTCTGTGACTTCACTCTTAGCATTCAATTTATATATAAATTTGTGAGCATTGGTTTTCTTAAAAAGTCATTCTGTGAATCAGTAGAGCTTTATAACAAACAAACAAGGAGTGGATACTCTAAGAAGAAATAGCCTCATGTTACTTGTTGCCCTCAAAACTGGGTAGTCTATGTACTAATAGGGGTCATGACAACATATCAAACTGAAGAAAAACTGCACAATACTCCAGTGATTCTAGACGGAAATAGATAATCAATTCAGCTTTGGGTTAGTTTCGGAAAGTAAATCAAGAAAAGGAAATCTTTTTCCTTTCCTCAGGGCAGAGGCATTTTTTGTTTTTGTGTTTTAATTTTAGCACCTTATGTTCCCTAAGGAAGTGTTGGTTAAAACAAAAACTATGTCCTAGAACCCAAATGTCAGAAATTAATCAAACAGGGAATAGCATGCCAGTCTTCCTTCTCTTGTAATAAAAGAGTAATCATGATTGTACTGTGGGGGTCTTTGTAGATAAGGGTTCCTAGTTCTGCCTGGTCATTTTATAAAGGAGCAAGTGAGAGGGTTATTAGAAAAAAAAAAAAGAATCAAAGTAAAAAAAGCAAAACAAGCAAGATGACATGGGAGTTAAAATTCCAGACCTTGGCAATCAACACCCATGACTGGGTGCTGTGCAGAAAAAGGAAACCAATGGAGACCTGATGGCATAGTCATTAAAGGCAGGTGATTTTAATTACTGTCTTTCTAGAAGGCTGAAGTTGGAAAGGAAGTGGTGATTTGGAGGAAGAACTACTTTGCACATAACTATTTTACTGTGAGAGCTCAAGGACATCCTTAGGATATATTTTAGAGGCAGTGCAGAATTCACATGAATGATTAAAATTCAAATTTCTAAGATTGAGACTATAGGAAGACTATAGATAGATGATTCCCTAATTTAATATAGGCAGGAAAGAAGTGCATTGGGAAGTAACAGGTTTGGAAGAGGTTTGAAAGGCTTCATGTACTGGGTTATGATCTTCCTAGGGCATGGGCAGCATCTTGGAGTTCTTTTCTCTACTTTCAAACCTACTCTCCGCCAGTCAGTTCAGTAGTTACTACATCTGTAAGAGGCACCTGAGTGAGTCTTTGTTAGTTAAATTAATACACTTTTCAGAGCTGACTTCAGAGACTTGAGCCTGAGTGAGGACAGTTATAAAAAAGGATAGAATATTTGAGAATGAAATATATTTAAGTCTTTAATGCTGTTTGTCAGTTTTAACTCTTCTTTCTCCTCCTAACCCCACTCTTGAAGGCAAGAGAGAGCACTGTAGATGGCTCCAGGCAAACTGACAGTGTGTGGATTAGCATTAGCGACAGTATGGTGGTACTGATTGGGGGCAATTTACTTAATCTGTTTGGGTCTCAGTTTCTGCATGTGTAAAAAGGGATGACAATAATTAATAGTTACCAATAGAGTAGTTGAATTGTGTGTGACCTAGAATCGGCTGTAGTTCAAGTTTACAATTATCCTTAAACCTTCTACAAAAACCGGAAGTTTTGGGTTGGAGACCTGATCATTCAGTGAGATGCTCCCTCCTGAATGATGTCTTATGTTAGGACAATGACTCAGGTTGGAGACCAGAAACCCAGCCTCTCAAGACCAGGGAAGAGGGAACTCGATGGCCTGGTAGTGATTCAGAAATGAGAACCAGTAGAGCTGCAGTTCTTAGCTCCCAGGTGGGCGAGTATTAGAAAGAAAAGTTTTTTTCCTATATTTGTTCATTTTGGTTTTGGTCCATCCTACTGATAAATATACTCACTCAGAACTTATTACTCCAAATGAAAATACTGGAAAACCAGGCCTCTGAAATGTCATTGCTTTTATTTTTAAAAATCAGTCTTTTATTTGAAATCTGAGCCTGGACTTGACATTATTGTTTTGAATGAGAGTTCTGTGTGGCAAGGCAGGGGCTGAGCAGGAGAAGGCTTTTCTTGGTGTTGACTGTGAATGCCTGTTTGTTGCTTTGTAAAGTTGGCTTTGGGTAGTCAGGTTGTATACGAAAATCTTCTTAAGAGTCACATGGCAGCTTTTCAAAAACTCTTTAGAGCTGGGCACAGAACTTCACAGTCTCACCCCCATCCAAAAAGCCTCCAACAGGAGGAAGCAGAGCAGCTGTGAGATATCTGTTCAGGGCAGTATTGCATAGGCATGAAGCAGTATGCTCCATCTTCAAGTAATTCAAGACTGCCAATAAAATCCCCTGTCATGGCACAACTGAAGCTGAAAAAATTTGAATTACAGCCTGTCGAGCTGGAAGGGATTTTAGAGCTCATCTCATCCAATCCCTTCAATTTCCAGTTGAGGAATCAAATCCAGAGATGTCTAGGGACCTGCTGAAGATAATGCAGCTAATTAGGCTCAAAGTTAAGACTCCAGGCAGAATACAAACAAACATTTGTATTGAAACCTCACATCATTTCTATCCCTTGTTTCATCAACTTTTATCTCTCTGTAAAATAGTTAACACAGCAGCAAGCTGGAATAAGAGAAATTTGTGAGCAAAATTGTGCCAACATGCTTAGAATTGTATTAGTATTCTCTGAAACTACAAAAAAACATTTGATTAAATAGTTTGCGACCAATTTGAGAATTTGTTTATTTTCAAAGGGTGCTTTCATTTGCAGAAGTTAAAGAAATCTTTGTTCCGTGTTCAGGCTTTAAAGGCTGGGCTCTTGATGCCCGTGGTGATGGTTCATTGTTGTTGGTGCCACGGTTAGACCAAATACTGCTTCAAAAGCAATTTGAGGCTTGGGCTTTTTAGAGGAGCCCAGTGTCATGTCTTTCTGATTATAGTACGTGCAGTTGTCAAGTGAGAGAAACCAGTATCTCTTGGTGAATTCTGCAATCAATGGGCTTTAAGCAGTCAGGCTCACAGAGAACGGCCCTCTGCTGCATTTAAGATACAGAACCTACCCCTAGATCAAGCTGCCTAAAATTGCCTTTTTACTTAAGATCCAGCATCTTCAGAAGTCATGTTATAAGTAGTAGGGGGACTATTAAGCTGTACTGGAATAGAACAGCTAGAAACAAAACAAAACAAAACAAACGTGTACTTGAAAGGTAGAAGGAGGCTTATACTGGGTATATTTGTAGGAGCCCTGTTCAGATGTGTCTTTTCTGTCATGAGATTCTTCTGATCTGCATTTGGATAGGTTTTCATTCTTAATTTTAAATCACAAACCTTGCTTGCGCCAATTAAAGAGAAATGAAATAGAAGCCAGTTACTCCCTAAATTCCTCTCAGCCTATGAACATTCCTTCTTTATGCATAGTAGCTTGTACGCTGTCTCTCTGAGCCTGAGACCTTCTAGGCAGTAAGTAAATTCCTGGTGGTTGGACCAGAGAAAACCCAGTCCCAAATTGTTTTCATCCTTCCCCCAGGAGGCCCTGCACATGTCAGTCTTCAGATCCTCTTCCCACCCTCAACTTGGTCTTTTCCTCTACTTATATCTTTCCTGGTGTATATTTGTAGATGTAGAGACAAGACCACATGAGACTTTTCCTGCCTCCCCTTCTGCCTCCCAGCTCTTACCTGATTATTTTACAGAACACTCTCCTCCTACTAAATCTGTGTTTAGTATTTTATCTCTCCCATCTTGTTCTAAAAATCCACATGTAATGCATAGCTGATAAGCACATTCATTTTGCTTGTGATAAACCTTGAAGGAGGAAAAACCTAAAGAGCCACTGTTGGAATACTTTTGAAAGTTCACTTTGGCTTTACATGAAAGTATTCATTTTCCGTTTCCCAGTCTACATCATATCCTTCTCTACTTAACCTTAATTTCCATATTAAAAATATTTTTAAAAATTATTTCTAATAGTTCCATTTTGAGTGCTACAGGACAGTATTGTCTTCCACTACTTTTCATTGCAGATATACCACAGGAGGTAAATGAGCCCTTTTGAAATAATTTTGGAACCTGGCCATTTTTAGAGCATTGTTTCTATGAGAAAATGCATTCCCAGCTTTTAGAACATGATTTATTTTAAGTTGGGTATTTCCTCTGTGTGTTTGATAACAAAAATCTTTTTGATGTGGTAACATAAAATGAAAGAGACCTGCCTTGGTTTTCACCTTGTTGAATATTCTCATAATAGAAAAAAAAAATAAGGTGTTTCCTATATTCTTTTTGTGTTTGTATAACATTCTGGAGACCTTGCAGTGTACGTTATTGGTATTTTATCATTTTTCACAATTGGTATATGGAGACTGCAGTTGCCTGCTGCTTCTGTTCTTCCCTTCTTCCTGGTACACGGAGAGACTGTATTTCCCAGTCTCCCTTGTAGCTGTGTAGCTGTGCGACTGGATACTTGTCAATGGAATATGAGTACAAGTGATTTAAGGAACTTACTTTATCTGCTTGAGACGATATCCCTGGCTGGAGCCTCCCGCACTTTCCCCTGTCTAGCCAGCTGGAATGGTGACAACCAGAGCAGCCCTGCATGCCAACTGTTGATGGCTGAGCTGCTGCCAGCCTGGGTCTCCCAACAACTGACTGGATCAGAGTTGCCCACCAAGCTGGAATGCTTGTCTCGCACTATGAACTGGGAGACAAATAAACTTCATTGTTCTTTGAACCACTGAACTTGGGGGTTTTCTTTCTTTTTTTTTGGGGGGGGGGTTCTTTCTTTTAGTAGCTTTAGCCTACTCTATAATACTACTACAGAAATTATTTTGCAAGATGTCTGTTTTAAAGTATTTTACCTCAATACAGAGAATATTCTTTTTTCTTTCCTTTTTTTTTTTTTTTTTAGCCAGCAAAACACATCTTTATTGAACATTGAAATGTCTCTAATGAGAAAAGCTGTCATCCAAAATAGAATGAGCTTGGGCATTATTGCTACCTGGAACAGGGGCACCTGTGCCGCTATCCAAAATGAATGTTCGTGTTCATGAGTCTACTGATGTATCAACTTTATTAAATCACATGGGGGACACAGGTGAATGCCCTGAGTGATCCAACCTCTCACCTAAGGGACTTTATAAATCAGTGGTTGAGATTATGGGACTCTTAGTAGAAAAAACTGTTCCTTATTTTGGGAATCATTATGTAAACCTTGGTTATTTTCTTGCATGTACCTGCTGTGGCACTCGTCTCCAGTTCTGCCCAAAAGCCAATATTGAGAATATTCTAACTATATAAGCAAAAATTAATTTCCTTCAGAAAACAATGCTCTAGATGTTTTCAGTTGTTTTCCTTTGATTCTGATAACGAGTTTCTGTATACATTAAGAAATTAATAAAGCTAACTTAATCTTCCATTCAGACATAAAAATCTGTTTACCAAAGGCAGATATATTTTCCAAAGAATAGTTATTTGAAAGGGGTAATATGTTCTGGCCTTCATTATATCCATTAAAGGAAAATAAGTAAAAGAATACCCATTTCAGAAGCACATTTCTTTGATATAGTATCCTGTGATAATCTCATTTTAATTAGGGCCAAATTCTGCTTATGATCAAATGTACTCCAAAGAAACAAGATTCTTCAGGAGTCACCCTATAATACAATAATGAATAAAAGCATAAGGCACGGTTAACATTCTTGAATTTCCAAAAAAATGTATAAATTGGACAGAGGGAAAAATCACTAATACCTGTTCATGGTTTGCTTTTTTATATCCCCAATTGGTTTTCTACCTAACGGTGCTTTGCTGAGTGTGTGTGTATGGGTGTGTGTGTGCATTTGTTGGTTTGCTGTTTTCCTCACAAAGCAAAATAGTATTTATAACTTAGGTTTTTTTGTAAAGTTCTTCCTCCAGAATAGATATTAACAAAATAATAGGAAATATGAAAGTTAAAATAAATAGTGCCAAATTGGCCTATGGCTAAAAAACAAAATGTAGCCTCTGAATGATGTAAGGGTGAATTCATTTCTCTCAATCCTAAAATTGAATAGGTAGGAAAAGAAATTACAGAAGAATCTATGTTCTCATAAAACTCAAAAACTGAGTGAATATTACAACATTCTTAGTAGAACTCAGAACCCCAAATGAGTTCTGAGAAAATACATGGAAGAGAATAAAATAGGCATTAGCTATAGGAGCATCATCCATTCTCTCTTTCTGATAGCAAATACATTTTTTTTTTTAAATACAAAACTGAGCTTTAACTCTCTCTGCCGGTATCAAAATTATGATAGTTGTTATCTAGATCTTCCTTACACTTACAACATTTTCTACTTCAACCTTACACTGGCATCTGTGGAACTTCACTTTAGTAAACATTGTTACCTCTCTTCCAGCAGTTCCTGGCTGCCTAAGCTGGGTAGAAGCATCATAATGAGCCATCAGACTGACAGAAAAAGAACATGCTTATGGGGTGTGGGGTATAGTATAGTATGGATTATAGATCTGAAAAGAATTTTGATAAGTTTTCTATTTCTTTCTGTATTGAAAGATATAAACCACACATTATAGGCAATTGACTACTGTGTGACAATTTATATAGAGGCTTGGTCCAAAAAATCTGGAGAATTGAGTTCTAATGGTGGCTTTAGTACTACTTTATGACAATCCAAGCTGGACCTCAACTTCCTTTTCTGAAATAAGAATGCTGTATCCATATTTGTTTTCCCCAAACCCACTCTAAAGGAAGTCTGTACCTGCCAGATATTGTACAGCATTAAAACTCTTTAAGCATGTCTTTATTTTTATTTTAAAATAAAGAAGAAACACTATCACAATGGGAAAGAGTAGTAAATGGCTGGGAAATGTGTGGCAGTGGGAATGCCTCTAAAACAGGAGTCAACAGAATACAGCCAGAGGGCCAAATCCATCCTGCTACCTGTCTTTTTAAGAGCTAAGAATGACTTTTCCATTTTTAATTTGTTTAAATCCAAAGAAGACTGACATTTTGTAATACATTAAAATTATATGAAATTTATCAGTGTCTATAAATAAAGTTTTATTGAAACAGTCATATTCATTTATGTGTTGTAGCTGATTTCATACTACAACAGCAGAGTTTAGTAGTTATAACAGAGACAATATGGCCTGCAGAGGCTGACATATTTACTATCTATCCCTTGTGGAAACAGTTTTACCAACCCTTTCTCTAAAAGGTCCAAGGTAGAAATGTCCAGTGGCAGTTGGAATTTAGATTTTGGAATGATCTACAAGAAGCAATAGTTTAAAATTTGGGAGTTGATGAAATCAGGGAAGAAATTAAAGGGGTCTAGAGAATGAATCTGGTGGAAGATCATTTTTGACAAGTTGGGAGAGGAAGGAATTGGAATTGGAATCCTTGAAGGAAGCAAGGAAGGCACAGTTAGTATGTGGTATGTCTCCAGCCAAGCAATGGCGTGAGCTCAAGATTAGTTGGTAAGAACAGACATGTTAGAAAGAATAAGATAAAGTGAATAATAAAACAGTTCATTGAATTTGCTGATTAGAAGTCATTGGTGGCCTCTGAGAAAGAAGTTTTCAGGAGGTCCAGGAGCAAACAGATTTACCCTGGAAAGGAAACCAAGAAGATAACAATCTGAAGAGATTGTAAAACCCAGGGAGTTAGTTTTGTTTGCTTGCTTGTTCATTGTTATTCATAGGAAAGTACTGAGAGTGTTTGTAGGCCTAACAAAAGCAACCAGGAGAGAGATGAAAAGAGACAGAGACAGCTGAGCAAATGCCAGCAAAAGGAATGGAGGAAAAGTGGAACTGATAATGGAGTTGAATACAGAAAGGGCAAAACTTCCACTGAAGCAATAACAAAGAAAGAAAAGAGTGGAAGCACAAAGAAAATTTGCAGGGGGAGGCAGAAAAGGGTGTCATGAGAAGTGGCAAGATCACCTTCATAGAATTAGGGAGATGGGATTATCATGGGGCATTTCAGGATATACAAGTAACTATCTTGCATGAAGCTGTACAAAGTCCACTGGAGGGTCTGAAAGGACTGTTGAGAAAACTACTTGATAATGGTTTTGTCATCTTTCCCCAAAGTTCAGCAGCTTAGACAATGGAGATGGAAAAAAAAAAAAGTTGAGAAGATCAAGGACTGGTATTAATGTGGAAGATTCAAGAAGTTAAGGAGTGGAATGAGTACTCAAGAAAATAGTGTTGAAGTAACTTGTTATGTAGTCCAGACTGGTTGGTAGAGCAGAGAAAACCAGAAGGAACTTGATCAGCTAGGATTAGAAAAAAGACTTGAGACAAGTTAAGACCAAAGTGCCATTCCTGTAAGAAGGTAGTACAAAAGAGAGAAATCAATGAAGATAAATCATGAGACCCCTATCATCACTATGACCAAATTTAAGATCTTGGAGTATTGAAAATAAAATAGAACACCTGGCCATTGTGGGTACTTTGGGGATCTCAGAAGAAATCTGAAGATGGAACTCTAGGAATGTCTACTTTACATAGGAAGTCCCTTGTTCCTTATGAAGGAAGGTTTCTTGTTCCATGGATGCATCTCAGGGCCTTCCCAGGAGGGTGATCAGAGACCAGACAAGTGATGTCTGAGCTGTTGCCAATGGGACTAGATCACAAAGACAATCCTTAGCCAGAGAATCTTAACTTGAACCTGGGGTTGAAACAGAGTAGTCCTTTGGAATGGAGCTGAACAATGACTCAACTCATTGACTTTTGGCTCACTGGTCTCCTTTTCCTTCCCTCCCAGGGAAACTAAGATTGAATGAATAATAGCTGTGAAATACTCCCTTGAGAACAAGCCTCCTACACACTAATAATAAATACTAAATGCTTTTCATTACAGTTTAAGTGAATGACTTGCTTCCCAAAAAAATGCCTCATAATAAATGGCATAAGAATGACATTTCCTCAAAATGTTACACATTAATACTAATTTATTATAAAATCATGCACGTCTACAAATTTTGTTGATTGAAAATTAATTACATAAGCATTTGAGGACTGGTAGGAGGGAAGTTAATAATTACTTGAACCAATCAATTATTTGAAGGATGTAAGCATTAGATTAAATTTACCAGAGAATAATTTCAAAGTATATTTAACAAATAGTGATATTTGGAGGTCATTTGAAATGACAAACACTTTTTTCGTCAGCTCCCATTTCACCTCTTCCCTTTCCCTCTGGTCCCAACCCTTCCCCCCCTCCCTACTGTCCCTAAATATTCTTTCAAAGATTCAGCAAAAATAGAAAGACTCATATTCCAAAAAAGCAGATAATTTTCTGGTCTTCATGACATAAGAATAGTAGTTCTCCCACAGAGAAACAAATTGGATGGCAATTTTAGGATAATTGAATTGCTTGATGCTTTTCAAGTTGTTGGGAAACCAGTACTGTGAAAACCAATTTTTTTTTTCCCATGGTACCTGTAGTTTCTTGTAATACGAGATTTTTCTGTTTACCTATTAAAAACAACACAGAGCAAAGACTTACAGATTTGTGAGTGGGCTTATGTTATATAATGGCTGTGAAAATGAACACCTGGTAAACTAAATTAAAACATACTGAGTTGCCTGACTTTTCAATAAATCAGATATAATAATTAGGAGTGAACAAAAAATATGTATGAGACTTGTAGATCCTAATTTTAAATCATTTAAAAGCAAAATAGTTGACCTTTTTTCCCTTTTTGGATGGTGATGGGGGCTTTCAGGTGTGAAACAATTGATAATGATAACTAAACAAAATGGTTGGTAATTACAAAGGAGACTAAAGCACAAAAAGAAAAGTAACGGGGCAGAGATAAGCTATAGAGCTGAACAGAAACGTAATGATATAGGCATCTGGTTCTTAAACTTGAATGTGCATCAGAATCACCTGAACAGCTTGTTAAATCACAAATTGCTGGGCTCCACCCTCAGGGTTTCTGCTTCAGTAAATCTGAAATGGAGCCTGAGTTTCCATTTCCAACAAATTTCCAGAAGATGCTGATGCTGCTGGTCCTGGGACTACATTTTAAGAACAAAATTTAGGTTGATTTAGGGCAATGTCTAGAGACATAAGAAAGTGTTGAAGACTGAGGAAAGACAGAAGATAATTTATTGGAGGAAGTTAAAGGGAAGATGGAATTTAGAAGATGTGGTGATGACTAGATTAAAATTAACATAGTAGCAGAAGGTAAACTTTAATTGAATGCAAAGCCCTGTGCTAGGCACTTTACATTCACAGTCTACCAGGTTAACAAAATAATGATAACATCCAAAAGAGGGCCAGAAGATGCCCCAAAACTTGACAAATATGAGTGGATAATGACAACTATAGTAAAATAACTTTCCAAGGTCAACGCAGTTAAAAAGTGGTTCTTAATTGTAAGCCACTTACAAGGAATAGGACAGACGGAGATCAGAATACCATACTTATTACTGATTAAGGCTGGAAGGGATAATGTGGCTTAGGAGTGCAGCAACTGTGGATTTTCCTAATACTGCAGCTCAGAAATAGGCAGGCTTATCCAGCAGTCCAGTCCAGATGGACATGTTTCCTCCGGGGGGGGCCTTTTCTTATAAAACTTCCAGCCAGGGCAGCCCAGGTGGCTCAGCAGTTTAGCGCCACCTTCGGCCCAGGGTATGATCCTGGAGACCCAGGATCAAGTCCCACATCGGGCTCCCTGCATGGAGCCTGCTTCTCCTTCTCCCTGTGTCTCTGCCTCTCTCTCTCTCTCCCCCCACCCCCCCCCCCCGTCTCTCTGTCTCTCATGAATAAATAAATAAAATCTTAAAAAAAAAAAAAAAAAAAAAAAAAACTTCCAGCGAGGAAGAGAAGACATGAAAGGAGAAAAACACAGCCATTGAAGCCTGGCATAGCCTCCTCCTTAAAAGTAGGAAAATCTAGGTTAAAAGTAGAATGTTTCACTCTAGAGCCTGTTACCTGCCAGTGATTCTGTTGCTTCTAGAAAGAAAACACACCAAAGACTGGGGAGTGGGGAATGGTATTCTTTACTAAGAATCCTAGCAAGATGCAAGATGAAGGAGCCACATCCTGTATTTTGGTAAGATGGTAACTCGAATCACTGGTGCTCAACAACTGGCCGTTGTCTGCAAGACTAAACAATTGGAATTGGGCCTGGCTGGTGGCTGGGTCGGTATCTCAAGGAGAGGTTTCTTTGACCTAAATTTTGTACTTGGCTTCCCAGTCTGCTCTCCTTTGATTTGATTGTGACCATTTTGTAGTTAGAGGGCATAATTACTAGTTTTCATTTTCTATATGCCTATGTCCATTAGTTTGTCCCTTGGGTAAATGGCTCAAATTGACATTCGGAAAGGAAATAAGAAACTAAAAAAGCAGGATTATTCTACTCAAACAGACTGTGTAGTCAGGCTTCTACTTTCAGTAGTCCTACCTGCCACAAGTCCCCAGCTCATCACATCATCAGAGGCTTGGGCTCTAGTTCCCACAGAGATTGATAGCCTTTCTGGCTCTGCTTCTGCCCCGTCACAACAATACTAGATTGCACTCAAGAGTTCTGTCATAGGTACACACTTCCATACCACAGATAATGGGCAGGGTGTCCCTCATGGAGAGCCCTCAACACTTGACTTTTCAATGTACTTGGGCTTAGTAGAGCACCTCCCTAGCACAGTAAAGTTCTTTAAATCAGACTTTGTTGAAATGCCCTTGAAGGCACATTTTAAAGCTGTTGCTTTAATTATATACTGTTAACGACTGCTGCTTCTGTGTATTTAAATCGAGTGCCTTCTATTCAGTTCTAAGGCCTAATGGATTTTATCCCAACAGGTGAAATTTTATGTATGCAATGAGTTTTTATTGTTGCTGTTTAAAGGAAAAATGTTTGAATTCTGACATTCCTTGCTGTGAACACAGAGGAGGAAT
This sequence comes from Canis aureus, assembly GCF_053574225.1. Lineage (NCBI taxonomy): Eukaryota > Metazoa > Chordata > Mammalia > Carnivora > Canidae > Canis > Canis aureus. Next base: position 21,950,452 of record NC_135635.1, read on the forward strand.
CAGCAGATGCTCAGGAACTCAACAGATTTGAGTGGATGAAGATGACTATTGGGAAACCAGCAGGGAAACAGTATCTGAGATGACTGAAGTATAAAAAAAATCCTAGAACTTCCACACGTTTTTAAAATTACTCTAAGGATTCTACTTTTTCTTTGGCAGACCAGAGGGTTTATATTGGTATATTATCTTATATTTGAAATATGATCAGAAAGTTTAACCTGAACTCAAGCCTATAGTTGTTCAAATTTTTTTAGCTGGAAACAGAAGAGAAACACTTAATCTACTTGAAGTTCTAAACACCCATTAAAATTCTTGCCACTTGAAAAAATTTGTGACTTTTTAGGCATTGTTTACCATAAATGTATCTTCCTAATTATTTTCTTAATATTAGGAAAATGGATTCAAAAAATTTTTTATCCTAAATATTTACTGTGGTTAGTGAATGTTTATATAAATGCTCATTTAAATTCAGATCTAGGAAGAGAGTGAAGAGATGAAGCTTCTAGTCTATATTCTGGCATAAACTGGTAATACGATCTTTGGGCAAGCTGGTTTTCTCATGTGTGATATACCTGATATACAGCATTCAGAGATGTATTATAAAGGTAAAATGAGATCATGTATAGGAAGCACTGAAAAAAAGTGTTACATGACTTTTAAGTAATATTGTTATCATTTTGAATGAACAAATAGCATAAACTGAAGATGTTTAGCTTAGGGAAGGTGAGGCAGAAGTAGCAAATCATAAGTATCTTCTGACATTTGAAAGATTGCTCTGTTGATCTGGAGGGCAGACTGTAAAATATGGTAGATATTACAGTCCAGGAGTTTTCAGCATTATGTAAAAAAGAGCTGTCTACAGCAGTAGAGCAGATGGACTTTTGAGAGAGTAATCCAAGTGTCCATCATGGTGTGCCAGCCAAGTTCCTATACTGATTATCAGAGATGCCTTTTATGACATTAGCTGCTTTAATTTATTATTGGACTAAGAGATCTTTAAAAGCTCTCCAATTTTCAGAGACTTTGTTTCTATGTTCATGCAACAAACTAATCAATAAATTTTCTTCCCATTGACTATGTTTATATGATATGATATAATCAAGTGGAAAAACATATTCGCTTAGATGTACTTTAGAGAACTTAATGCATTCTTCCTAGAGCACAGGGAGGCTATATGCTTAGTAACCTTTCCTTAACCCTCCTAGGACTGCTTTCATTGAGCAATACTTTAGTGTCATAAGCCATAGACAATCTTTTGATATTAGTAATAGAAATCCAATTGAAGTTTGTACATGCTGTATTATAGTATTATTCATTTCTTCACATGAGAAATAGTTTTTGAATTTTAAATCAAGAAAAGCCTTTACTTTTTTGAGAAACTAGGATATTTTCTTATTCCAATAATACAGCTTTATAATTTTGTGCGCTCATTGTCCTGGCTGCCAGGATGCTCAACACATTTGAAACTATCATGGCAACTCTGACAATGCTCAGAGTTGGCATGTTTACACGATCTCCAAGTTGGTCTGAATTTTCTTTTTCTTTTATAACGTTTTAAATTGTGTTAAAAATTTTTTAAAAAGATAATGGTATTTTTAAAATAGTCACTGTAGATACCTTCAGTTGATTTTATTGAAAACGCTTTCATGCTGTTGTTTCTGTAGCCAGTATTGCTACTTTCCACACACATTTTCTGTATACCTATGCCCATTAGTTATTCTTTTTTAAAGATTTTATTTATTTATTCATGAGAGAGACAGAGACAGAGACAGAGACAGGAAGAGAGAGAAGCAGGCTCCACGCAAGGAGCCTGGTGTGGGACTCGATCCTGGGACTCTGGGATCATGCCTTGAGCCAAAGGCAGCCACTCAACCGCTGAGCCACCCAGGTGTCTCTCCATTAGTTATTCTGTTGGTAAATGGCTCAAGTTAAAATTTGGACACCTTCAGAAAGGAAAAAAGAAACTAAAAAACAGGACCAGTCTATTCAAACATTCACATTTGCTCCCTCCCCACAAAATGTAGTAGCATCTCTTTCAATACATTTAGCAAATACACTAAAACAACACAGCAAATTATTTGCAGCTCTCAAAGCTTTGATAATCAAATAAATCTGATGATTATGTTTTTGTGGCAGACGATACTATGTTTACCAAAAGATCAGAATGACTTGTTTCTTGGTCTTCTGAAGTTTAGGGAATCTGTGAAATACCTTACTTCATAGTCCTTATGAAGTGTTTCAGTGAAGGCCAACAAGTTTTGGACAATGAAGGATTTGGGATTCTTTTGATCCTAAAGATAAATGTTTATTGAATTTCAAAGATTCCTAGTGTCTGCCAGTTTTTCTTTCCAACTTATTTATTTAATTTTACTCCTACCTACAGTCCTTATGATAGCACTTAACCCTTTCATTAAGAAGCTTTTGTATTTTTAAGCTCCCTTGGAGTCAACTACTAGATTTTTGGTTTTCATTTCCATGAACATTCTTTTGCTTTTTCAGAAAGCTCTGGAAAACAGGCAACTTCCTCTCATATCCAAACCTGCTAGGGATCTAACATGGAAAGTTTTTAAATTCCATTTTGAGTAACATATTCTGTATGCCCTCTGTTGAAAGCAACTCAAATCTTTTGAAAAGAGGTTATCTTAAAACAAATAGGAAAGTAAATTCACTTGATCGATCCTCTTGTTTTTAATTGTACAGCAAGTGGCATATAATTGGATTTTAAATTTTGGGGCTCCGTACCATAAAGTTACTGACTTCTTTTCTCTTGCTTTAAATTGTTCTGATTCCAATGTGTGTGGGTAATAGTATTATTGCTTCTTTAGTGTGTAAGCTGTTTAGGCAATAAGCTATACTTTTCTGTTGTTGAGTTTATTTAAGAATAGAATACTTAATTTTATAGATAATTTCCTACTTTTGCCCATTCTTATAAAACTCTTTACCTACATGATGTATTATGGCTTCTAAAATTACATGAAGTATTTTAGGAAGTATCAGTGCAAGGTTTACAAAAGATTTTTGACACTACTAAAATTATATCAATGTAAGGCATGACAATAACAAGTGTAACTGTGAAAAATGACTATGTAACTTCCTCTATTGTTCTTTTTTATTTGCTTCCTGCCCAAATTTGCTAATTAGTTTTGTAAATGATATTTTTAATTGTGTCCACTAGTGCCATGTTCCTCTGGATGTGAAGGCTTCCTGCCTCTATATCTTACAAAGATTTCATTAAAAAAAAATTCAAATGGAAACGCCTGGGTGGCTCAGTGGTTGAGCGTCTGCCTTTGGCCCAGGGTGTGATCTTGGAGTCCTAGGATCGAGTTCCACATCGGGCTCCCTGCGTGGAGCCTGCGTCTCCCTCTGCCTCTGTCTCTGCCTCTCTCTCTCTGTATCACTCATGAATGAATAAATAAAATCTTAAAAAAGAAAACTCAAATGACTCTAATGTTCATTCAAAAACCAAATTTAGATTAGGTTAATTTTCACTCATCAAATTGGGATTAGGAAGGGAAAGTTGAATCTTCTCAGGGCTATTTATTTTTATTTTATTAAAAAGATTTTATTTATTTATTCATGAGAGACCGGGGGCGGGGGGCGCAGAGACATAGGCAGAGGGAGAAGCAGGCTCTCTGCAGGAGCCTGATGTGGAATTCGATCCTGGACCTTGGGATCATGTCCTGACTCAAAGACAGATGCTCAACCACTGAGCCACCCAAGCGTCCCTTCTTAGGGCTATTTAAAAACACCAAGGTAACATAATTCGTTTCTAGTTTGTTGTGATAATTTTTTCAATTGCAAAGTTCTTAAATTATTCTTCTAAACTAAAGAAGTCTACCCCTTTATAATTAATATGTGGGAAGATACTTTGAAATAGGTAAATAATGCTGTTTCTCATCAAACTTTTACCCACTGGTTTTATTATCCATTGATAATTTTCTACCTCTATTTTTTCTATATTTATTAGGTGACATATATTAAAAGGAATTATTTATATATGTATTTATGTATGTATTTATAATGAACATGGACTCATGGATTCTTATTCAATAGATTATCCATTGCTATCATCATTTATATTGATGCTCAGATTATCTTAGATTTGGCTAGTGGGATCCCCAGTGATTCTGTTGTGTCATTTTTATATACCCTATCATTTTTATACCAATTCTTTACTTTATTGTGTAATAAGATGTTCCAGGCTTAACCTGTACTTTCTCTCCCCCAGCTCTGAGATCAGCCACTTCTCCAAGCAACTGTATTTCCATTTATTGATTGATTGATTGATTTTAAAGATTTTATTTGTTTATTCATGAGAGACACACAGAGAGAAAGAGAAGCAGAGACACAGGCAGAGGGAGAAGCAGGATCCATGCAGGGAGCCCGACCTGGGATTCCATCCCTGGTCTCCAGGATCACACCCTGGGCCGAAGGCAGCGCTAAATTGCTGAGCTACCCCGGCTGCCCCTATATTTCCTTTTAATGGAGAATGATGGTACCAAGATTTGGGTGCTAGGTATGCTTATTGCTACTGGTATATCATTGTTTCCAGGCCCTTTCAGAGAAGAAAAAATAGATAGATGATAGATAGATAGATAGATAGATAGATGATAGAATTCTGAGGTCACATATTAGAATATGATAGCTTCAATTCCAGTCCAGCACACAAGCTACAGTATATTTCAGTACTGTCCAGTTTATACAAATATGAACCACATATGTAACCATAAACTTTCTAGTTGCCATGTTATAAAAATAAAAAGAAACAATTGAAATTGATATTAATAATGTACTGTTTAACCCATTATATCAACACATTTTACCATTTCAACATTATACTCAACATAAGAAGTTATTAGTAAGATATTTTACATTTTTTTGTACTAAGACTTTCTAATCTAGTGTGTATTTGATGTTGACAGCACATCCTTAATTTGGGCTAGCCATATTTTAAGGGTTCAAAAGTCACATGTGACTAATATCTACCATATCGGACAGCAGTTTTCTTTCATTGAATGACATAGTTTTAGTTTTCTTTCTTTCTGTATTTGTTACCCAATCCTCAACAGTGAGAAACTGGCTCCGATTATTTTCAAAACCCTAGAATTTTGCTCAAGCCTAGAACATAGGAGGTAGCGTCAGAATGGCTAACTTATACTGGTGGGAAAAAAAAGCAAACCTACTAAATAAAGTGTATATTTGTTTTCAGTTTTTAGATTAAAAATATAGAATGAAAACACAAATCTTGAGTGTGCAATTCAAGAAGTTTTCATTTGTTCTTTGTTCTTTTTAAAAGTTTTTATTTTAAATCCAGTTAATATATAATCTTATATTAGTTTCAGATATACAATATAGTGATTCAACAATTCCATACATCACCTCTCTCTCCATGACAAAATGCACTCCTTAATGCACTTCATTACCTATTTTACCCATCTCCCTGCCCATCTTCCCTCTGTAATCATTAGTTTGTTCTCTGTAATTAAGAGTCTGTTTCTTGATTTGTCTCTCTCTCTCTCTCTCTTTTTTCCCTTATGCTCTTTTGTTTTGTTTCTTAAATTTCACATGTGAGTGAGACCATATGATATTTGTCTTTCTCTGATGTATTTCTCTAGCTCCAACCATATCCTTGCAAATAGCAAGATTTCATTCTTCTTTATGGCTAAGTCATATTCCACTGTGTGTGTGTATGTGTGTGATCTCTTTATCCATTCATTAGTTGAGGGACACATGATCTGCTTCCATGTCTTGGCTATTGTAAATAATATTACTATAAACATCAGGGTGCATGTATCCCTTTGAATTAGTGCTTTTGTATCCTTTGGGTAAATACCCAATAATGCCATTGCTGGATCTTAGGGTAGTTCTATTTTTAACTTTTTGAGGAAACTCCATACTATTTTCCACAGTGGCTTCACCAGTTTGCATTCCCACCAATAGTGCACAAAGTTCCTTTCTTTCCACATCCTCACCAACATCTGTTGTTTCTTGTATTATAGATTTTAGCCATTCTGACACATGTGAGGTAATAATGGCATTATAGTTTTGATTTGCATTTCCCTAATGGTAAGTGATGATGAACATTTTTTCATGTGTCTGTTAGCCATCTAGATCTATTTTATGGAGAATTGTTTGTTGGTATCTTCTGCCCATTTTTAAATTGGATTATTATTATTATTACTGGTATTGAATTTTAGAAGTTCTTTATATATTTTGGATACTAAATCTTTATTGGATATGTCATTTGCAGATATCTTCACCTATTCCACAAGTTGCCTTTTAGTTCTATTGATTGTTTCATTCATGATGCAAGAACTTCTCATTTTGATATACTCCCAATAGTTTATTTTTGCTTTTGTTTTCCTTGCCTTGGGACCTATCTGGAAAAAAGTTAGTATGGCCCATGTCCGAGAAGTTACCACCTGTGCTCTCTTCTAGGATTTTGATGGTTTCAGGTCTCACATTTAGGTCTTTAATCCATTTTGAGTTTATTTTTGTGTATATGTAAGACATGTCCAGTTTCTTTCTTCTGCATGTTGCTGTCCAGTTTTCCCCAACGCCATTTGTTGAAGAGACTTTTTCCTATTGGATATTCTTTTCTGCTTTGTCAAAGGTTAATTGACCGTATAATTGTGGGTTTATTTCTGAGTTTTCTATTCTGTTCTATTGATCTATGTGTCTATTTTCATACTAGTACCATATGGTTTTGACTACTACAGCTTTGTAATGTAACTTGACATCCAGGATTGTGGTGTTTCCAGCTTTGCTTTTCTTTCTCAAGGTTGCTTTAACTATTCAGAGTCTTTCGTGGTTCCATACAAATTTTAAGATTGTTCTACTAGTTCTGTGGAAAATGCTGTTGGTATTTTGATGAGATTGCATTAAATGTGTAGATTGCTTTGGGCTATATAGACATTTTAACAATAATGTTCTTCCAATCCATGAGAATGGAATGTCTTTCCATTTTTTGTGTGTCATCTTCAATTTTTTTCATCAGTGTTTTATAGTTTTTATTTATTTTTTATTTTTTATTTTTTTTTACAGTTTTTAGAATAGAGGTTTTTCACTTCTTTGGTTTAACTTTATTCCTAGATATCTGATTATTTTTGGTACAATTGTAAATGGGATCATTTTCTTAATTTCTCTTTCTGCTGCTTCATTATTATTGTATAGAAATGCAACAGATCTCTGCACATTGATTTTGTATCCTCTGACTTCACTGAATTCATTTATCAGTTCTAGCAGTTTTTTTGATGGAGTTCTTTTGGGTTTTCTATATTAGAGTATCATGTCATCTACAAATAATGAAAGTTTTACTTCTTCCTTCCCAATTGGGATGTCTTACTTTTTTTTTTGTTGTTGTTGTCTGAATGCTGCGGCTAGGACTTCCAGAATTATGTTGAATAAAAGTGGTAAGACTGAACATCTTTGTCTTGTTTCTTACTTTATGGGGAAATCTCTCAGTTTTACCCCTTTAAGGATGATGTTAGCTGTGATTTTTTTCATATGTAGCCTTTACTATGTTGAGGTATATTCCCTTTAAACCTACTTGGTTGGGGAGGAGCAAGATGGCGGAGGAGTAGGGTCTCCAAATCACCTGTCTCCACCAAACTACCTAGAAAACCTTCAAATTATCCTGAAAATCTATGAATTCGGCCTGAGATTTAAAGAGAGACCAGCTGGAACGCTACAGTGAGAAGAGTTCGCGCATCTATCAAGGTAGGAAGACGGGGAAAAAGAAATAAAGGAACAAAGGCCTCCAAGGGGGAGGGGCCCGCGAGGAGCCGGGCTGAGGCCGGGGCGAGTGTCCCCAGGACAGGAGAGCCCCGTCCCGGAGACGCAGGAGCTGCACCGACCTTCCCGGACGGAGAGGGGCTCCCAGGGAGGTGGAGCAGGACCCAGGAGGGCGGGGATGCCCTCGGGCTCCCGGGGACAGTAACAGACACCTGCGCCCCGGGAGAGTGCGCCGAGCTCCCTAAGGGCTGCAGCGCGCACGGCGGGGCCCGGAGCAGCTCGGGGGGGCTCGGGGGCGGCTCCGCGGAGGGGGCTGCGCGGCCCCGGGAGCAGCTCGGAGGGGCTCGGGCAGAAGAAGAGGCTCCGTGCGGAGGGGGCTGCGCGGTTCCAGGAGCAGCTCGGAGGGGCTCGGGCGGCGGCTCCGCGGAGGGGGTTGCGCGGCCCGGGAGCGCGAATCCAACAGCGCAGGCTCCGGAGCACAGGGCGCCGGGACACAGCCCAGGATCCCGCCTCCCCCGGGACAGGCAGAGGCCGGGAGGGCCCAGGACAGCAAGGACGCTCCTGCCCCAGCTGAGCAGATCAGCGGCCCCGCCCCGGAGCCTCCAGGCCCTGCAGACGGAGTTCCTGCCGGAGCTGAATCCAGGTTTCCAGAGCTGCCCCGCCACTGGGGCTGTTCCTCCTGCGGCCTCACGGGGTAAACAACCCCCACCGAGCCCTGCACCAGGCAGGGGCACAGCAGCTCCCCCAACTGCTAACACCTGAAAATCAGCACAACAGGCCCCTCCCCCAGAACACCAGCTAGACTGACAACTTCCAGGAGAAGCCAAGGGACTTAAAGAACACAGAATCAGAAGATACTCCCCGGTGGTTCTTTTTTTTGTTTGTTTGTTTTTGTTTTTGTTTTTGTTTTTGTTTTGTTTTGCTTTTTGATTTGTTTCCTTCCCCCACCCCCTTTTTTTCTCCTTTCTTTTTCTTTCTCTTTTTCTTCTTTTTTTTTTTTTTTCGTTTTTTTTTTCTTTTTCTTCCCTTTTTTTTTCTCTTTCTCTTTTCTTTCCTTCTTTCTCTCCTCTCTTTTTCTCTTTTTCCCAATACAACTTGCTTTTGGCCACTCTGCACTGAGCAAAATGACTAGAAGGAAAACCTCACCTCAAAAGAAAGAATCAGAAACAGTCCTCTCTCCCACAGAGTTACAAAATCTGGATTACAATTCAATGTCAGAAAGCCAATTCAGAAGCACTATTATACAGCTACTGGTGGCTCTAGAAAAAAGTATAAAGGACTCAAGAGACTTCATGACTGCAGAATTTAGAGCTAATCAGGCAGAAATTAAAAACCAATTGAATGAGATGCAATCCAAACTAGAAGTCCAAACGACGAGGGTTAACGAGGTGGAAGAACGAGTGAGTGACCTAGAAGACAAGTTGACAGCAAAGAGGGAAACTGAGGAAAAAAGAGACAAACAATTAAAAGACCATGAAGATAGATTAAGGGAAATAAACGACAGCCTGAGGAAGAAAAACCTACGTTTAATTGGGGTTCCCGAGGGCGCCGAAAGGGACAGAGGGCCAGAATATGTATTTGAACAAATTCTAGCTGAAAACTTTCCTAATCTGGGAAGGGAAACAGGCATTCAGATCCAGGAAATAGAGAGATCCCCCCCTAAAATCAATAAAAACCGTTCAACACCTCGACATTTAATTGTGAAGCTTGCAAATTCCAAAGATAAGGAGAAGATCCTTAAAGCAGCAAGAGACAAGAAATCCCTGACTTTTATGGGGAGGAGTATTAGGGTAACAGCAGACCTCTCCACAGAGACCTGGCAGGCCAGAAAGGGCTGGCAGGATATATTCAGGGTCCTAAATGAAAAGAACATGCAACCAAGAATACTTTATCCAGCAAGGCTCTCATTCAAAATGGAAGGAGAGATAAAGAGCTTCCAAGACAGGCAGCAACTAAAAGAATATGTGACCTCCAAACCAGCTCTGCAAGAAATTTTAAGGGGGCCTCTTAAAATTCCCCTTTAAGAAGAAGTTCAGTGGAACAGTCCACAAAAACAAAGACTGAATAGATATCATGATGACACTAAACTCATATCTCTCAATAGTAACTCTGAATGTGAACGGGCTTAATGACCCCATCAAAAGGCGCAGGGTTTCAGACTGGATAAAAAAGCAGGACCCATCTATTTGCTGTCTACAAGAGACTCATTTTAGACAGAAGGACACCTACAGCCTGAAAATAAAAGGTTGGAGAACCATTTACCATTCGAATGGTCCTCAAAAGAAAGCAGGGGTAGCCATCCTTATATCAGATAAACTAAAATTTACCCCAAAGACTGTAGTGAGAGATGAAGAGGGACACTATATCATACTTAAAGGATCTATTCAACAAGAGGACTTAACAATCCTCAATATATATGCTCCGAATGTGGGAGCTGCCAAATATATAAATCAATTATTAACCAAAGTGAAGAAATACTTAGATAATAATACACTTATACTTGGTGACTTCAATCTAGCTCTTTCTATACTTGATAGGTCTTCTAAGCAAAACATCTCCAAAGAAACGAGAGCTTTAAATGATACACTGGACCAGATGGATTTCACAGATATCTACAGAACTTTACATCCAAACTCAACTGAATACACATTCTTCTCAAGCGCACATGGAACTTTCTCCAGAATAGACCACATATTGGGTCACAAATCGGGTCTGAACCGATACCAAAAGATTGGGATTGTCCCCTGCATATTCTCGGACCATAATGCCTTGAAATTAGAACTAAATCACAACAAGAAGTTTGGAAGGACCTCAAACACATGGAGGTTAAGGACCATCCTGCTAAAAGATAAAAGGGTCAACCAGGAAATTAAGGAAGAATTAAAAAGATTCATGGAAACTAATGAGAATGAAGATACAACCGTTCAAAATCTTTGGGATGCAGCAAAAGCAGTCCTAAGGGGGAAATACATCGCAATACAAGCATCCATTCAAAAACTGGAAAGAACTCAAATACAAAAGCTAACCTTATACATAAAGGAGCTAGAGAAAAAACAGCAAATAGATCCTACACCCAAGAGAAGAAGGGAGCTAATAAAGATTCGAGCAGAACTCAACGAAATCGAGACCAGAAGAACTGTGGAACAGATCAACAGAACCAGGAGTTGGTTCTTTGAAAGAATTAATAAGATAGATAAACCATTAGCCAGCCTTATTAAAAAGAAGAGAGAGAAGACTCAAATTAATAAAATCATGAATGAGAAAGGAGAGATCACTACCAACACCAAGGAAATACAAACGATTTTAAAAACATATTATGAACAGCTATACGCCAATAAATTAGGCAATCTAGAAGAAATGGACGCATTCCTGGAAAGCCACAAACTACCAAAACTGGAACAGGAAGAAATAGAAAACCTGAACAGGCCAATAACCAGGGAGGAAATTGAAGCAGTCATCAAAAACCTCCCAAGACACAAGAGTCCAGGGCCAGATGGCTTCCCAGGAGAATTTTATCAAACGTTTAAAGAAGAAATCATACCTATTCTCCTAAAGCTGTTTGGAAAGATAGAAAGAGATGGAGTACTTCCAAATTCGTTCTATGAAGCCAGCATCACCTTAATTCCAAAGCCAGACAAAGACCCCACCAAAAAGGAGAATTACAGACCAATATCCCTGATGAACATGGATGCAAAAATTCTCAACAAGATACTGGCCAATAGGATCCAACAGTACATTAAGAAAATTATTCACCATGACCAAGTAGGATTTATCCCTGGGACACAAGGCTGGTTCAACACCCGTAAAACAATCAATGTGATTCATCATATCAGCAAGAGAAAAACCAAGAACCATATGATCCTCTCATTGGATGCAGAGAAAGCATTTGACAAAATACAGCATCCATTCCTGATCAAAACTCTTCAGAGTGTAGGGATAGAGGGAACATTCCTCAACATCTTAAAAGCCATCTATGAAAAGCCCACAGCAAATATCATTCTCAATGGGGAAGCACTGGGAGCCTTTCCCCTAAGATCAGGAACAAGACAGGGATGTCCACTCTCACCACTGCTATTCAACATAGTACTGGAAGTCCTAGCCTCAGCAATCAGACAACAAAAAGACATTAAAGGCATTCAAATTGGCAAAGAAGAAGTCAAACTCTCCCTCTTCGCCGATGACATGATACTCTACATAGAAAACCCAAAAGTCTCCACCCCAAGATTGCTAGAACTCATACAGCAATTCGGTAGCGTGGCAGGATACAAAATCAATGCCCAGAAGTCAGTGGCATTTCTATACACTAACAATGAGACTGAAGAAAGAGAAATTAAGGAGTCAATCCCATTTACAATTGCACCCAAAAGCATAAGATACCTAGGAATAAACCTCACCAAAGATGTAAAGGATCTATACCCTCAAAACTATAGAACACTTCTGAAAGAAATTGAGGAAGACACAAAGAGATGGAAAAATATTCCATGCTCATGGATTGGCAGAATTAATATTGTGAAAATGTCAAAGTTACCCAGGGCAATATACACGTTTAATGCAATCCCTATCAAAATACCATGGACTTTCTTCAGAGAGTTAGAACAAATTATTTTAAGATTTGTGTGGAATCAGAAAAGACCCCGAATAGCCAGGGGAATTTTAAAAAAGAAAACCATATCTGGGGGCATCACAATGCCAGATTTCAGGTTGTACTACAAAGCTGTGGTCATCAAGACAGTGTGGTACTGGCACAAAAACAGACACATAGATCAGTGGAACAGAATAGAGAATCCAGAAGTGGACCCTGAACTTTATGGGCAACTAATATTCGATAAAGGAGGAAAGACTATCCATTGGAAGAAAGACAGTCTCTTCAATAAATGGTGCTGGGAAAATTGGACATCCACATGCAGAAGAATGAAACTAGACCACTCTCTTTCACCATACACAAAGATAAACTCAAAATGGATGAAAGATCTAAATGTGAGACAAGATTCCATCAAAATCCTAGAGAAGAACACAGGCAACACCCTTTTTGAACTCGGCCATAGTAACTTCTTGCAAGATACATCCACGAAGGCAAAAGAAACAAAAGCAAAAATGAACTATTGGGACTTCATCAAGATAAGAAGCTTTTGCACAGCAAAGGATACAGTCCACAAAACTCAAAGACAACCTACAGAATGGGAGAAGATATTTGCAAATGACATATCAGATAAAGGGCTAGTTTCCAAGATCTATAAAGAACTTATTAAACTCAACACCAAAGAAACAAACAATCCAATCATGAAATGGGCAAAAGACATGAACAGAAATCTCACAGAAGAAGACATAGACATGGCCAACATGCACATGAGAAAATGCTCTGCATCACTTGCCATCAGGGAAATACAAATCAAAACCACAATGAGATACCACCTCACACCAGTGAGAATGGGAAAAATTAACAAGGCAGGAAACAACAAATGTTGGAGAGGATGTGGAGAAAAGGGAACCCTCTTACACTGTTGGTGGGAATGTGAACTGGTGCAGCCACTGTGGAAAACTGTGTGGAGGTTCCTCAAACAGTTAAAAATATACCTGCCCTACGACCCAGCAATTGCACTGTTGGGGATTTACCCCAAAGATACAAATGCAATGAAACGCTGGGACACCTGCACCCCGATGTTTCTAGCAGCAATGGCCACGATAGCCAAACTGTGGAAGGAGCCTCGGTGTCCAACGAAAGATGAATGGATAAAGAAGATGTGGTTTATGTATACAATGGAATATTACTCAGCTATTAGAAATGACAAATACCCATCATTTGCTTCAAGGTGGATGGAACTGGAGGGTATTATGCTGAGTGAAGTAAGTCAGTCGGAGAAGGACAAACATTATATGTTCTCATTCATTTGGGGAATATAAATAATAGTGAAAGGGAAAATAAGGGAAGGGAGAAGAAATGTGTGGGAAATATCAGAAAGGGAGACAGAACATAAAGACTGCTAACTCTGGGAAACGAACTAGGGGTGGTAGAAGGGGAGGAGGGCGGGGGGTGGGAGTGAATGGGTGACGGGCACTGGGTGTTATTCTGTATGTTAGTAAATTGAACACCAATAAAAAAAAAAAAATTAAAAAAAAAAAAAAAAATAAACCTACTTGGTTAAATAAATAAATAAATAAATAAATAAATAAACCTACTTGGTTGAGAGATTTTATTATGAATGGATGTTGTACTTTGTCACGTGCTTTTTCTGTGTCTATTGAAATGATCATATGGTTCTTATCCTTTCTCTTATTGATGTGATGTATCATGCTGATTGATTTGCAAATATCAAACCACACTTTCAACCCAGGAATAAATCCTACTTGATTATGGGGAATTATTTTTTTATAATAAATTTATTTTTTATTGGTGTTCAATTTGCCAACATACAGATAACACCCAGTGCTCATCTCGTCAAGTGCCCCCCATCAGTGCCCGTCACCCATTCACCCCCACCCCCCACCCTCCTCCCCTTCCACCACTCCTAGTTTGTTTCCCAGAGTTAAGAGTCTTTATGTTCTGTCTCCCTTTCTGATATTTCCCACACATTTCTTCTCCCTTCCCTTATATTCCCTTTCACTATTATTTATATTCCCCCAATTGAATGAGACCATATAATGTTTGTCCTTCTCCGATTGACTTACTTCACTCAGCATAATACCCTCCAGTTCCATCCACGTTGAAGCAAATGGTGGGTATTTGTCGTTTCTAATGGCTGAGTAATGGGAATGATTTTTTTTAATGTATTCTTGGATTTGGTTTTCTAGTATATTGTTTAGATTTTTGCATCTATGTTCATCAGAAATATTGGTATCTTTATTGTGGTATCTTTATCTAGTCTTGGTATTAGGATAATTCTGGCCTCATAGAATGAATTTGAATGTTTTCCTTTCTTTTCTATATTTGGAGTAGTTCAAGAAGAGGTATTAACACTTCTTTAAATGTTTTGTAGAATTTGCCTATGAAGCCATCTGGTCCTGGGCTTTTGTTTGTTGTGATTTTTTGATTACTAAATCAATTTCTGCTGGTAGTTAGTCTGTTCAAATTTTCTATTTCTTCCTCTTTCAGTCTTGGTAAGTTATATGTTTCTAGGAATTTATCCATTTCTTTTAGGTTGTTCAGGTTGTTTGGATATAATTTTTCATAATTTCATAATTGTATTTATGTGATGTTGGTTATTATTTCTCCTTTCTGATTTTGTTTATATGATACATCTGGCTAGAGGTATATCAATTTTAATGATCTTTTCAGAGAACCAGTTCCTGGTTTCATTAATCTGTTCTATCGTTTCCTTTTAGTTTCTATATCACTTATTTCTGCTCTAATATTTATTATTTTCTTCCTTCTGCTGACTTTAGGCTTCTTTTGTTGGTCTTTTTCTAGCTCCTTTAGATATAAGGTTAGATTGTTTATTTGATATATTTCTTGCTTCTTGAGATAGGCTTATATTGCTATAAACTTCCCTTGTAGAACTGCTATGGCTGCATCCCAAAGGTTTTGGACCATTGTGGTTTCATTTTCATTTGTTCCCATGTATTTTTTAAATTACTTCTGTTTCTTGGTTGACCCATCTTTAGTAGCATGCTATTTAACTTCTATGTATTTGTGGTCTTTCTGAATTCTTTCTTTTAACTGACTTCTAGTTTCATGTGTTTTGGTCAGAAAAGATGCGTGGTATGACTTCTGTCTTCTTGAATTTGTTGAGGCTTGTTTTGCAGCCTAATATGTGATCTATTCTGGAGAATGTCCTATCTGCACTTGAAAAGAATGTGTATTCTGCTGTTTTAGGATGAAGTGTTCTGAATGTATCTGTTAAATCCATCTAGTCCAGTATCATTCAAAGCCACTGTTTTCTTATTGGTTTTCTGTTAGGATGATCTGACCATTGATGTACATGGAGTGTTAAAGTTCCCTACTATTATTATATTATTACTGATTAGTTTGTTTATCTTTGTTATTAACTGTATTTGAGTGCTCCCATGCTGGGTGCATAAATTTGATAATTGTTATATCTTTTGTTGGACTGGTCCCTTTATGATTATATAGTGTCCTTCTTTGTCTCTAGTTAGTTTTTTATTTTTTCCTTTTTTTTCAGTCTTTGTTTTAAAGTCTATTTTATCTGATATAAGTACTGCTACTCTGGCTTTTTTTTTTTTTTACATCAACTTGTATGATAAGTGTTTCTCTATCCCCTCACTTTCAATCTGCAGGTGTCTTTTGGTCTAAAATGAGTCTCTTGTAGGCAGTGTAATAGGTGTTATTCTTTTATCCATTCTATCACCCTATGTCTTTTGATTAGAGCATTTAGTCCATTTACATTCAAAGTAATTATTGATAGCTATCTATTTATTGACATTTTATTACCTGTTTTGTGGTAGTCTCTGAAGATTTTCTTTGATTTTCTTGTCTTTCTCTCTTTCATGTTAGCTATTTTGCTTTATTGATATATTTGGATTTCTTTCTCTTTATTTTTTTTGCATATTTATTAGTGGTTCTGATTTGTAATTACCTTTAGGTTTATATATAACATCTTCTGCATGTCTATATTAAGTTGATGGTCACTTAAGTTCAAACCCATTCTTTACTTTTCTCCCTTTCTCTCTCCTCCTGGGATTCCTATAATACGAATGTTATTATATTTGATGGAGTCGCCAAGTTCCCTAGATCTTTTCTCTTTTTACATAATTCTTTTTTTCTCTCTTTTATTCATCTTGATTACTTTCCATTACTCTGTCTTCTAGGCCATTAAATCGTGCCTCTGCTTCTTCCAGACTGGTGTTCATTGTATCAAATGTGCTTTTAATCTTATTTATTGCACTCTTCATCTCTAATTGGTTCTTTTTTACCTCTTTAGTAAGGGTCTCACAAATGTCTTCCACTCTTTTTCTCAAGTCCGGTGAGTATCCTTCTGATCATTACTTTAAATACTCCATCAGGCATGTTACTGTTTTGCTTAGATCTCTGGCTGTGGCCTTGTCCTGTTTTTTTCATTTGAGGCAAATTCCTCTGTCTTCTCATTTTGCCTAAGTCCCTGTACCTGTTTCTCTGTGTTAGGAAAGTCAACTACATCTCTTAATGGCCTATGAATAAGAGATCCTATAGTTTCCCCTGTTCCCCAGGGCCTAGCACTTCAGGGAGTGTTTGCAATGTGTGCTGCATGTGCTCTGTTATTTCGAAGGGCCACTTTATCCTTCAGGCTGGTCATCCGCAGAGGCTCTCTTTGCCTGTTGTGGGTGGTGTTTAGTCCCTGGCCTAAAACTAGGTGGCTCTGGTCTGCTTGTGAAATGAGACCCATTGCTGCTGCTGCTGCTGCTGGAACCAAGGCCCTGCAAAATTCCTGGGTCAGGAGATGCCATGCTGGCAGGGATCTGTACTGATCTTTTGGGGGGTGGGCAGTCACCATAATTGGACTGAGGCAAGTGTAACTGGGAAGGGCAGTTGTGCTGGAATTGAAAGGGGTGTAGGGATTAGTGTAAGCAAGCTAGATAGCCAGTGTCAGCGCTGAGCTGGTTGCCACAGGTGGCCCTGTACTTACACTGAGGGCAGGTGAGGCAAATGGTGCCTTCTAATTCTTTTGTTCCCAGAGGGATCTCTGTGAATGTTGCCTCTCTGAGACACACTCTGAGATGAGCAAATAACCTCCCCACTGTGTGCCCTAGGTGCTAGTCAGATTGCTCTTTCCATGCTGTGTGTCTGTGGGCTGTTTGCCCTGCCTTCTCTCCAGGAACAGTATGATGCCCTCAGGGCTCTATCTCAGCCTAGCGTTTTGACCTTTAAAACTCCAAGCTTTAAGCCCTGCTTATTGCAAGAACTCACAAAATTCAGCCCCCTTGCTTTCTAAGCCAATTGCTGTGGGGACCTGCCTTCCCCATGCACTCGCCATGTGCCAGCCCATCTCTTGGCTCCCTTTGTGACCTTGGCTCCTTGTTCATCACAGGGTCCATGATCTGTCTGTCTCCCGAACCACGTTCGGATGGCCGTGGCCTCCTCTCAACCTTCAGATGTGGAGCCTGTTGGACCAGTCTCCAGGTTGACTTCTGGGGCACTTAGTACAATTTGACACCTGTTGGTCGCCTTTGTGGAATAAGATAAGCACAGGGTCCTCACATTCAGGTGCCATCCCCTCACAGAAAGGGAACTGCAATTCAATGAGTTTTAATCAGTGCATATACCTGTGTAACCCACATCTCTATTATTTTCAACACCCCTGTGCTCCTTCCTAGCCAGTCACTTGCCTTTTCAAGAAGCAAAAACTTATCCAGTCTTTTTTACCACAGAGTAGATTTTCTTCTAGAACTTCACATAAATGTAATTATGGTATTGTCTTTTGTGCATGTGTCTGACTTTTTCTCTCAGTAAAATGTCTGAGATTCATCCATGTTGTCTGTATCAATAGTTTATTTCTTTTTATCACTGAATAGTATTGCACTGTATAAATATAAACAATTTGTTTACTCATTTCACTATTAATAGGCATTTGATTGTTTCCAGCTTGAGCTAATATGAATAAAGTTGCTAATGACATCTTTGTTCTAGTTTCTGTTGGACATATATTTTCATTTGTGTAAGCCTGTGAGTGGGATTACTAGGTCATAGGCTAGATAATTTTCTTTTATATATTTAAATAATGTTCACATTTAATGATATTAACTATTCTGTGCTGAAACCATTGACATACTTTTATATACAGTTTGACTTTAAAAGCTAATTAGTAGCA
Source organism: Canis aureus (assembly GCF_053574225.1). NCBI lineage: Eukaryota > Metazoa > Chordata > Mammalia > Carnivora > Canidae > Canis > Canis aureus. The sequence goes on from NC_135635.1 coordinate 21,968,925, forward strand.
TTTATATTATGACAGTTTTTCATGGTGGGTCAAGTAGAATGCCAGGATAGTATTTCTTTCTTTTTAGGGCCATTATCATTGTACTCTTTCCTCCTTTTGCACTCCCTCTATCTCCTTCTTTCTTTTTGGACTGGTTGTTTCCTACTCATCCTTCAGGCCTAACCTTAGATTCTTCTTCTCCTAGAAGACCACCCTGATCTTCCCAGTCTGGGTGAGATGACCTCTAAGAACTCCTTAATTTCCCTTTATCATGATTTGTGTCACCCAGCTTTGTGAGCATTGATATAGATGTCCATCTTCTCTTTTCCATTATGAGTCTTGGAGAACAAGAATTATTTCCTCTTTGTCTTTTGCATACCTGTTTCCTAAGCATGTTTGACATAGTAGTCCCTCAGCAAATGTTGGTTGAATGAGTAATTAAAAGTGAAGTTACTTACTCAAGGTCCATAGTGAGTTAAGGGTAGAACAAGAATTTGAAGTTTTGTTTTTAAATTCACTGTTTTCCTCCTACTTTTCTGGATAAAGCATTTTTTAAAGCTTAAACAAAAGAAAACATTTTCCAAACTTATTTTAGATAGAGAAACGAGTAAATCTCTAGACATCAGACATCAGTATCCCAGAGACAAATAGTTGGGACCAGTGGTAGTATCATTAGATTCCTGTGCAAGTAGACAGCAGAACCTGTGAGTTCAGAACCTCAAAAGAGCTTGAGGAGCTAAACAAGGTAAAAGGTAAGAGTAGGACAGATGGGGGTGAGGATCTTTGGGGACATTGAGCCCCTTTGCCTTCTTCCTAATGAGGACAGAGCACTGGCATCAGCTACAGCAACAGATAACTGTGCAGTTTTACCCACAATCTACATTTAGGTCACTTTGCCAGATTTTTCAGTATCCATGGTAACGAGTTGATCAACTAATTCCAAACCTAGATTATACTTGAGGGGAAAGAGCTGCAAAATGTACAACAGTATTTATAGACAGACATGTGTGGACAATAATATCATTGTAAGTCCTTGTCAAATAAAACAAACTTTCTTATTGTTTTCTTCACCAGCCACTGTTCTAAGTGACATTTCAGGCTTCATTTTAAAAGCTGGGACAGTATAGTGTTGAGATTGAAATGGAATTCTAGATGTTAAGATTGTAGAATGGGACCAAACCAAATCAAATAACAACAACAAAAACCCCAAAATGATAAATATGACATCAAACTTTCTGATCAATTTATAGGCTATCATCTGACTTTTATTTATCATATTTTTCTAGACTGCAGAAAGATTGACTAAGGCACATTAGTGAGAATGTTAATAATACTAAATCCAGTGTTTCTGGGTTGAACCCAGGATGTATTTATTTTTCCTCAGAGCAGCAGCAGTACAGAGAGTGTGGGCAGATGGCCAGTGAGGCAAGATTTTTTTTTTTTTAATTCAATCTCTCTGCTATGCTTATAATAAATAACCACAAGTTTTGATTATTCGACTAGTTTTTATCTTTTCTAAGAGTTAAAACCTCACCCTCAAACCTTCCATTTGTTTTCTTTTCCCCTTCTGCTTGCCTTTTCTTTTTTCTGGTTCAGCCAAGTTTCCTATGTCATGTTGATTATAGATTAGAATCTGGTTTTATGTCTAGGATATATTTTATGATTATAAAACATTTTTAAAATCTGATGTCCAAAGACTTTTAGCAAAATTTAGTCAATCCTCTTTTAATTAATGATACCAGACAGCGTCACAACATTTATCCAAAAAAACAAATTCTATGTTTTAATTTTTTACCAGAAAATTATTTTTCATTTCCCAAAATGACAAATAACTTAAAACAATAGGAAAATTGATTGGTTGCCTTCGGCAGCATCACAAATGAATTTGCTGATTTAAAAAATCAATGACTGTAACAGTCTTGATGAAAATATCTGGCATCTTTGTAGTACTTTTCATCAAATTTTGCAGATACGAACTATGATAGCTTAAACCCTATAAACACAGTTAGTACTATAACTATATTAATAAATGCACAGTATTAAAAATAAATGTTACTTTCACAAATGAGTAAAGATTCTGTGCTTTCTGAGTAGATAAAATTCAGCTCAGAAGCTACTCTTTTTGTTTGTACCTATAGCTATAACCGAATTTATTAGGCAGAGCTGTTCTATTTTCTTTGTTCAGGCTTTCTTTGAAGGGGAATTATGATTTAGGAAGCAGAAGGGGCCAACCTAGGGTAAGCCCCAACTTTGCCTGTAATCAGATTAAGTAACATACTCGTGTTTTAATTGCCTCTTTAAGCATCTCCCTTGATTGTTGTAATTTGCTCCATTCTGTAAAGAGGATATATTTTAATAGGGCCTGGATTCCATGAATATCAATCATGACTTTCTTCAAATTAAGAGAAGTGTTTATGAATTGGTTTGTTTGTGCTTCATTATGTAAGATGTCTGTCTGAAGACTTTATAAGGAGTGTAGATAGACATTGGATCCTATATATTTCAGCTGTTTTTCTTCACGTACTCTTCATTTGAGATTAATTGAAATTTTTTCTAGTATATTCTTTTTCAATAAAGAAGTAATTACATTTAGATTTTTATAAAAATATGTTATTTACATATATTTCAAGGGTCCTTATCCAGTGCCCTATTCCTCAGTTACTATTTTTGGAGTTCACTCTGTTTATATTACTTATCTAAATTCTGTCAAACCTTTAATGCACTTTGGTAGACTTTTGATTGATCTGCATTTGATTTCCTATCAGATTTACTGTTGTTTATGATCCCTCTATCACATCAGGTAGAAGACAGAGAATCAGACACATCCAGATGAGTCCCATGAAGACTACCAAAGGGCAAGAGGTTCAGGGTATGAAGCTGGAGGGCACATTTCAGGGATTAAATCCTAATAGGGACCCATCATCACAGCCCAGACAGAGATCAGAGTCCTAGCTTCAAACTCAGGACCAGATGGAGAGCAGGAATTGAACAAAAAAAATCAATAAAAAATTATCTGGAAAATCCCCAGATATTTGGAATCTAAAGAACACATTCTAAATAATCTGTGGATGACAGAAGAAATCACAAGAAAATTTAGAAAATATTTTGAACTGAGTGAAAATGAATATACAACATAAAAATGTGTGGGATGCAGCCAAAGCAATGCCCAGAAACAAATTTATTACATTAAATGGTTATATTAGACAAGAAGAAAGGTCTCAAATCAATGATCTTAAAAAACTTGAAGAGCAAATTTAGTTCAAGATAAGCAAGAGGAGGAAATAATGATGATAAGAGCAGAAATGACTGAAAGAGTAAAGAGAAAAACAAAAGAAAAAAATCAATGAAATTAAAAACTGTTTCTTTTAAAAGAATAATAATACTGATAAAACTTTATCCAGATGAGCGGGGAAAAAAAGGGGAGAGAACACTAGAACCAATATTACAAATGAAAAAGGGAACTTCACTACAGATCCAACAAATTAGATTATGTTTCTTATACATTTGATAAGTCTTATCTTTAATTTGGTTTCCATTAGCACCAGCATTTAAAGAATGATAAAGGCATATAATGAACAACATATGTGAAATTGACGAACTCCTTGAGACTCAAACCACTAAAGCTCACTTTAGAAGAAAGAAGAAGAAATGGAATACATGAATAGCCCAATATCTATAAAAGTAATTACTTTTATATTCATTTAGCTGGATCCAAAGCCACTGTGCAATAAGATGGCTAAGGCTGCTTAACAAAGACTTTCCTACTGTTCTACCTATTTGCCTTAAAATGTCTCTTTGAACTCATCCAACCAGTTTTCTCCCTCTGGACTTTGAAGAGAAGTATTCCTAGTCACTGATTCCCAAACAGACTTGGTTTTGTTCATGCAAGCAGGATGATAGGAATAAGGTGAGTCATAGAAAACTTAACAGAGGAGATAAAATTTGATTTGGATATTAAAGGATAAGGAGAAAAGGTTGTAGAGCACTTGTAGTGCTATGCTAGAACATTCTTGACAGACTTCCGTAATGGAAGGGCCACAGAAATGGAAACTACATCCTAGAGTGCATTTCTATACCTGAAAAACTGTTGGAAACCAAGATTGAATAGAGACTCATTAAATGTCCAAGAAACATAATTTATTGGAGGAAAGGTTTATTTTCCTCTAAGGATACAAATAAACATTTGGTCAGGGCAAGATTTTAAGGAAGATTTTTAAAAAGTTATCAGGGGATTGAAGAACAAATTCTTACATGAATAAAAGACTAGCTTGGAGATGTCAAACAAAAGAAGAATAAATAAGTATTTTCTTATTTATTAAATAAGATTTATTAAATAAATTATTTATTAAATTATTAATTTAATTATTTAATTAAATTAAATAAATAATAATTTTATAATAAATTAATAATAATTTAATTATTAAATTATTTAATAAATTATTAAATAATATAGAAGTGTAAAGAGTAGGATTACCTGGGATCAGTACTAGAATTGGGTTTACTTAAAATTTTTATAGATGAGTCAAAACTTCAAATTTACAAATGATACAACATTTTTTCTAGATGGAAGGATGCCAGGTACATAGGGAAAATCTAAAGCAATATCTCAGAGGCAGAGTTAATGGACAGGAAAGTGGCAAATGGGCTTCTTTCTGACAAACATAAGTTATCACACATTTATGTAAAAATAATTCAAACTATATTCATAAAATGATGAGTTTCAGTAACACTTCTGAAAAGGAAATCAGGAGTTAGTATAGACTATTCCTATTCTCCTGTTTTTAAAAGGAATATTAAATAAAGAGAAAAAGAAGATAAAAACATTTTTATGTATGCTTGTGAATGTATTTTAATGTCATTAGAAATGTTCCTCAGGTTCCAACAAATGTCACCAAGCACCACAAATTGTCTAGAAATGACATAGTTACATTATTCTCAAGATTCCATTAAATTACAGAAATAAGGAGTCATCATTTTAAGAAATCCAACAAAGAGTATCTTTGAGTAGAAGGCAGTGATGAAGCACAGGTTGTAATTTGTAATTACATCTGTGAGTATAGTCACATATTTACTTCTTGATTTTAGTCAGCATGAAATAATTATGTGTTCCAGATTGGAGTACATTCAAAGTTCTGTTTAAAAAGTTCATGCAGATTTCCCACTTTGCTCTAAGAAAAATCTGCTCCTAATATTATGTTCCCCTCTGGCATGCCATAAATGAACACCCTAGAGATCAGAATAGCTAATAAGTAGAACAACTTAAGAATAGCTTCTCACAAATCAAACTGGAACAAATGTGAGATCTACATAGCAGCAGTCAAATATATGCTTCCCCGAATCATATATCACACATCTAAGCTTTGAGTATATTCTAATAACAAATTCAGGTTTGATCCTCTCTGTGGGCTTTAGTAATAAGTTTAAGAAATGAAAATAGCTTTATAGGATCAAGAAAACTAAGTAGAATATTAAATAAACAAAGAATATTTAACCCACATTTCCCTCATGGAATATGATAGCCATAATTTTTCTTTGGTTGAGGCCTTATACACCTGAATGCAACATTTAGGTAAGCATAACAAGCCTTTCTAGATTTCCTTTCATCTTTTTTTTCAGCAGCTTGTGCATTTATGATTTTACCTAAAAAATATACTTGAAAATTGTTGTCATGGCTGCTTCAGATAGAACCATGCTTAGGTCAGATAGTAAAGATAGTGAATGTTCATGGGATACGGTGGGACACAAGGAGATTGAATTCATGATGACAATTACAAGTGATAAAATTCTTCTTTTTCTGCTCAGAATTATAAGGGGTCAGTATTCAATAGCCCTAGCCTTACTTCAAACTCCTTCACCCTCATACACTAAGAGGTCTGTGTACTTCTTAAAAAGTTCTTGAGGGAGTAACTTGGTCTCAGAGTGGTTTTGGTCTCTTAGGAAACAAAGGCTGAATTTATTAAGTATAAGAGCATGAATGTTCTACAGGTACACACTAAAATGCGTTCCAGTTCAGTGAGTTAAGTCAGGTGGTCTCGAAAGAATCTCAGATTTGGTTGTTCACACACACCCATAAAAAAATCTATGATACTGAGTGAGTGGCCTTGTTTTGGATGGGAGAAATAATATATCTGTGTGAAGTAAGTGGTTCATCCTTTTTACTTCACCTCTTATATTACATACTCAGTGATCTATGATGACATAGCTCAGCAAAGAGCATCAAACTGAGGTACTATTTGAGATGAGCATCTTTGGGTAGGAGAGTGTGTCCAGGGCTTGGAGTGACCACTGCACGTGAGTCCTGGCTTAGACGTGTAACCTGGGGAAGTTTTCTGAACCAATTTAAGTCCCTTCATTTGCAGATAGTAGTAATATCGACAATAACAACATGTCTGCTTCTCTGGTGGTTTTCCATCATGAAAATGGAAAATCCTGCTTTTGAAAATACTTTGTAATCTGTAAACCACTCTCCTAATGTTCATTATTATTACTGTTCCTTGTATTTGATAACAATGCTCATGCCATTGCTATTTCCCAGGCTTGCCTTGGGATGCATTTTGAATTGTTTGAAGTGGACAATGACTGGCATTTTATCATTCCCTTCTGCTTTCTATGCACATGTAGTCTAGAAGTACACAGTGAAGAAATGCTTGGCAAACATCCAATCAGTTTTTCAAGAGCTGGGTCCAAATTTCTCTTTCACATCCTAAAGCACTCATGTAAGCTCAGGTTCCCCTTGGATTCTCTATAGTCCTGTCTTCAATCTGTTTCAATCATTTAATGAATATAACATATCAAAGTTACTGTCTTACAAATCATCACAATTGCAAGCACCAAATATGCAGATTAACCCTTTGTCTCCATAATACGTTTTTTTTCTTTTTAAAGATTTATTTATTTGGGGGGGGGGGGTGAGAGAGAGAGAGAAAATGCAAGTGAGGGGGAGGGGCAGAGAGAGAGAGGGAGAGAAATCCTCAAGCAGACTCCCCACTGAGCTTAGAGCCCAATTCCAGGCTTGATCTAGTACCCTGAGATCATGACCTGAGCCAAAATCAAGAGTTGGATGCTCAACCGACTGAGCCACCCAGGTGCCCCTCCATAGTACATCTTTAGATATGAGCCAGAGCTGTTCAGGCCAAGACCTAGGTCCTGTCCTCTATGTGCTCCTTAGTTTGCTAGGGAAGCCTTCTCAAAGTAAGGGATCAGAACACAAGGGAAGAGTGCAGATCAATGGAGGGCACAATGGAGAGATCACTGCCTCTGTCCTTTTTAGCTCCTCTGCCCAGGGTCATTACATCTCTGATTCTATGTGGTATCCTTACACAAATAGAGTTTTAGAGAGGCAGCTAGACACATACTCAAACTCTATGTATACACATGTGCATTTACATATACATAGATGTGTATAAATGAATGAGTTGTGTATTAGTATTTATTTAATTTAGTACATTATCTTTGCTCTCAAGGAATTTACTCTCTTAAGGAATGGAAATAAAAATATGCAATGGAGGCGTGCCTGGCTGACTTAATTGGAAGAACGTGCAACTCTTGATCTTGGGGTCATGAGTTTGAGCCCCATGTTGGATGTAGAGATTACTTAAATAAATAAAACAAAAAAGTATGCAATGGATACAAATGCTCTGATAACCTGAATGTTCCTAAATACAGATACACACATGGATTATCCAAATGTTTTAAATTTTATGTTTTACTGAGTGTATACTATGGGCCAGGACTAATTTAAGCTCTTTACACATGTTGATGCAGTTAATCCTCCCAACACTTTTATTAAGTAGGTACTATCTATATGGTAGGTACTATTACAGATTCAATTTATAAAGGAAGACAGATGCTAAGTTACACAGAGATTAAAGCCTTTTCCAAGGTTATATAACCATCAAGTGGCAAAGGTGAGATTTCTGCTAAGCAGTTGGCTTGAAAGCCCAGGTGTTTAATTCCTCCATTAGGTTGCTTCTATGATAAATGCAGTCTCCAGTCAGCCTTTAGTGAATAGATACTCCCAGCATGCCCACTCCCTGGAAGCTATGCACATGATTAGTAGACTGCCATGAATTTTGCCAGCAGCATGTTTTTACCAGATTCTGCCCATTATTGTTGAAGGCCACTGTTGTAGGCTGAATTTCATTGACATAGGCTCTGAGATAGAGATTTGCATGTAGGAAGTTAATTGGGGAGAGCTCTCAGGAACACCATAAGGGAGTGAGGGAAATAGGGAAGAACCAGTATCTACTCAGAGGAGACAGGAGATTTGAATCATGATACAGCTTCAACAGAGGTCTCAGCAGATCCCTTGTAGAGTTCCAGAGCTGGAATGGCCCTTCCTCAACTGAGGCAAGGGTTCAGGGTGTTTGTACCCCCATGTCAAGTAGCTGCCATACAAGAACAAGGCAGCTCCCTTTGAGGGCAATTCCTGGGGAAAGAGTCAGCTCTGAGTTGTCAGCAGGCAATTCTCCCAGCAGCAGAGAGGACAAGAGGCTTAGCCTGCTGGGGAATCTGGGCAGCTCACCCTGTATCTACTCTGAGAGTCATGGTGAAATGGCAGGCGCTGTAGATAGTATTTTTAAAAAGGAGATACTTGGGGATCCCTGGGTGGCTCAGCAGTTTAACGCCTGCCTTTGGCCCAGGGTGTGATTCTGGAGTCCCGGGATCGAGTCCCACGTCGGGCTCCCTGCATGGAGCCTGCTTCTCCCTCTGTCTGTGTCTCTACCTCTCTCTGTGTGTCTCTCATGAATAAATAAATAAATAAAATCCTTAAAAAAATAAAATCAAGCTCCATCTTTAAACAAAAAAAAAAGGAGGTACTTGCTTTGTTTCTCTACCTTGAAAAGGCAGATATTGTTATGGAAAATGACATTATTTACACAGACACACACACACACAGTTGGGAGTGGTAATCAGGAATGAGGGAGAAAAAGTTCACCCTTTTTCTCCTTCACATTTCCTACTCCTTTCCATGGCTGGATTACCAAAGTTCTTGCAAAAATTTGCAGGAGTGGCTCATCCAGGTAGATAAGACCTGGTCAACCTCTCAGAGAGGATATGATGGGCAACCTTTCCCTTTCCCTCTCCCTTCAAGAAAATTTCTTGCCCATTCTCTGGGAAATTAAAATAATATATTTCTCTGAGTGGAAGCTGACTCTTGATATAAAGCCTATATATAGCTCAGGTGAGCTTTATATTATTCCTAGATGGTGAAATGATAAAGTAATTAAAGCATACTTCTATAGGCCTCCTCTTTCTCAACAACGTAGAATCACCCCCCTTCTCTTCTACCCTCACCCCTTTAACCCCACTGTGCATGTGTGTGCACTTGTGTGTTTTGAGAGAAACATGGAGATTTGTTATGTTTATACCAATATTTACCAGGTACTTAAAGCCTTCTATATGCTAGCTGCTTTATATATGTTATTGCTAAACATCCCAGTAACTCTGCACAGTAGGTATTATTCATACTGTTTTACAGAATGGGAAATTGTTGCTCAAAGAGTTTTCGTGAATTGCTCATGATCTACAGTCAGTAAGTGCTAGAGCAAGTATTTGAAGCACTCTGTCTAGATCTCCAATCCACACTGACTCTCTGTGAAAAGAGGTTTAAAGTATCTTGCATCTTATTTGGGATGTCTTGGGATAGATGTTTCCCTAAAAGGCAGGAAACTGAGTTTAGGTGTGGCTAAATAGAGCTCTACTTATGCGCCTACCCACACTTCTACACTTCTCCTACAATCCACTTTATGTATCTTGTGTGTAATGGCAGGAGCTAATTGCTTACACATCCCCAATAATGCAAAGTCTTTATTTAACTAGAAAACATTAATAACTAGTTTTTGCCTTCTTAGAAACAGCCTCTAATCTTCCTGGTAGGAAGTGGAGAATTTTCTCTCACAGCTGGTATGAGTTTCAACTGCAGCAGAATAGTTAACTTCTCATTTGTTTTAAGATCTTGAATAGAAATATGCAGTGTACAATTGCATAATGTGAGAGTCCAAAGTCAAAAAGGTTTGCCTTTAAATATCATTTATAGGATTTTTCCTTTATACTTAACATTGAAGCTGGTAAACTTATCTAGGTACTTAAGACCCTTCATGTTTTTTTTTTAAGATTTTGTTTATTTATTAATGAGAGACATACACACATACAGAGAGAGAGAGAGAAGAGAGAGAGCAAGAAGCAGGCTCCATGCAGGAGCCCAACATGGGACTAAATCCCGGGTCTCTAGGATCAGGCGCCCTGGGCTGAAGGCGGCGCTAAACCGCTGAGCCACCCGGGCTGCCCAAGACCCTTCATGTTTTTACTAGGGGCCTTCTGAAGAGACCACCATTGCTTAAATGATTGTTCTCTTGGTGAAAATGGTTAGCTTTAGTGCCTTCCAATTAAAGAAGGATCCTGATGTTTGCCACCCACTTTCAGGTCTGGAGCAGAAACAAAATTAAGTATGAGAGCATCAGTCCTCATCTTGAAGCAGAAATGGATAAAGGTCTGTTCTCTCTCATCTCCCAAAAGCCTCCTAAGGGACTTTCCCGCTCAGGTTATATAAATTTGGTTTCTGACATGCCTAGAAGACAGTCTGTGATATTTTTTCTTAAACAGCAGCAGGCTTTAGAAAATGAAGTCAGGTTGTCAAAATAAAAACAGGTTAAGAGTGTTTGTGCAGGTTAAGGCCATTAGTCAAGGCATTGAGTTACTGAAAGATTAGCTTTATGCTGAAATCCTAAATGGCTGTAGAAGAAATCTGAGAAACACCGTTTAATATTATTAAGGACTCAAAGAAACAGGAACTGAGTCATGAGAAAAGAAAGTAATGAGGAAAAGGGTCAGTTAACTGGAGGCTTAGAGGCATGTCAGAATCTGTACTGGAGAGAAAAGGAAGAAAATAGAAATGTATTGGTTTTTACTGCAGTCAGTGATTTTCTTTCTCATACCAGTGGTACAAAGATGGTTAAATATTGTCTCCAGGTAACTTCAGTGACTGAATAGCCAGTATAGCTGTCTGAACTGTGATCATAGAAAGAGGAGTGTATTCTGGTTATGACATTGTTTGGTAAAAGATTACAGCAAAGCCTTTACTGACAATGTGATACATTAGCTACTGCACCACAATAGGACAAAACCAGTAAGTCACAGTGACTGAACAGAAGGAAGCCATGGGCAGGCAGTTCCCACCACGTCAGGGAGGGCCCCATACAGTATAACATGAATAGTGCCTTCATTTAGCACAAACACTGTGGCCATTGGCTAACAATTTAAGACATGGAAACCAAGGGCTATGAAATATTAATCCCACGTAATTTGTCATTCAAACCTTGTGAGGAAAGGTCAATATTCTGTAGTCATAAACCTCGTGTGCCACTGATAGTGTTGTATAGAGTTCAACCAGCAATCTCTGAGCATGCCATAAACATGTGGTGTTTTTGAAAAAGGGAACGCTCCAGAACAGAGAGAGAAGCTGACTGTCTTACCTAAGGGGGTTTACAACAAAATCAGTCCAGCTAGCCACACTGGTCCTTAGTACCTCCTGACCTTATGTTTTTATTTTCTTTTTTGATCCATTGCTCATGATTTTCCTCACAGCATGAGGAGAAATGCTTTAACCTTACCCTCCATCCTTTTTTTTTTTTCTTTCAAGTTCAACTCAAGCCTCATCACCTTTTTCTCAATCACTACAACTCATGGATCACCTCTGTCATCTTTGATAACCATCAGTGCTTATAGCCTATACTTTTTAATGTACTTGAAAAATATGCTATATTGCTGTGAAGTTATCTTAATGTTTAAGATATGTCTGTCTTTCCTTAAATAGAAAAAAGAGGGATATATTTTTACTCTAATTTTTTGGAGTATTTAGGGTATTCTTATACTTTTCCTGTTTTTACCCAAACTTCTAAAATAATGTTGAACTCAAACAGCCAGCCAGCAAATACATGGTAGTGCATGAATGAATGGTGTATTTATTAGGAATTGTCAAATTAGTAACAATTATCCAATAATGGTGACTTTTTAAAAGTAGAGGTTTGTTTTCTTTCACATAAAAAAGTCTATGTCATAATTATACAATATTGTTAATGCCCCCAGGCTCCTTCTTGGTTTCTGTTTCACTATCCTTAGTGTACAGATACATTTTTAATGTTTCTTCATGGTTGTAAAATTTCTGCTGAAGCTTCAGCCATCACATCTCAGCTAAAAGTGTGAAAAAGAAAGGAAGGAGAAAAGCCCAAAGGAGCACACCTTCCAAGAGTCAACTTCCTTTAAAGAGCTTTCTGGAACACCTACCCAGATGACTACTGAGTATATCTCATTTACCTCTAAAAATAGTTACCTCTATTTTTAAGAGAGTAATCTTTGGCTATGCATATAGTATGCATAGTACTATGCATCTTCTTCTTAGTAAAGAAGAAGGATATTGAGAAGGCCATCGCCAATGTCTGCTGTAGTGGTCAAAGTTGCCTCCTGGGTGGGGTTCAGTCTCCTAAATTAGGTGTTCTTCCAATATAATGCATCTGTAAGGGGAAATCAATACTTTGGAATTTAAACAAAGAAATATGAGAAGAATATCAGTCATCCGGGATGGAATTGATGAATCAAAGATCTGGAGATGTCAAGGCAGGAGAAATGGGGTCTTCTAAGAATAAAGTGATACTGAAAGAATAGTAGCTCTTGATGATGTTGAAAAGCAAGTATCGCGGTAAAGACATGAAAAAGCTAGAAAGATAGGCTGCTGACATCTAGGGATGGAATACGAGATTTCAGGTTTCAGGCACTTAGCTGTTCCAGATAGTGAGAGGCAAGCTTTAGGGCTTGGTTTTTCAAAGTAGAGCAGAGCTGAATGAAGGTCATTAGTGGAAAAAATTTAAAAGCTCCCATGATATAGAATCATATCTATTGAATATGCTACTTTACCTATTTCCTAGCTGGGTCAAGCATAGATGGATTTTCTTTTTGTAAGAACAGTATAACTATATTTTGGAAGATAGAGGGGGAGAATCCTCACATTCCCACCATCTACACAACTCATGTCTGGATTGGTGTATTGCTTTCCATGTGATATACATAATTACAACCATAGTTTACATATAATCATTTATTATTTTAATTTAACATTACAGTTCAATATTATAATGGAAGCATTTTCAATTATGTAACATAGCTTTTATATGATATAATTTTTATATAATTACAATTATAATTAACTTTAATTTTTGGATACTCCAGATCACAGATCAAGACCATGTTTTTAAAGACTCATTAACACAGCACTCACCATCATAAACACAGGCTCAAGATTCTGAGTGTATATTTTGATTTTTGCCAATTTTAGTACATCTTTAATTCTAACTTGAACAATGAGAATTTTTCTTCATGTGTCTTTGGATCCATTCTTGCCAGAGAAGACTTCAGGGGTTCTGCAAAAAAGTAAAATAAATTCTCACTCCACTAAATCATCCAGTCTTTCAGCAGACCTAAAAAAATCTTTTCTAACCTAGGAGAATACAAAAGAGTAGAAAAATGAGAACCCATGAAATTTTATAACTTTCTTATCATGTATCTAGGGTAAGAATATATAGAATATCTTTTTAGTATACTTCTAAAGGGAAGCCCTGGTTTCTGGGGGTGGCTGAAGACCCATCTAATGTAATTCTTGCACTTACTAGATACAGACCTTGACCGGTACTCTAAACAAATTTATGTTAGTATCCCTAATTTCAAATGGTTGAGGAACACAGTTGATCAAGGGGAGGAGTAATGTTTGCTACATCAAAATAAGAGATGTATATGTAAGAGATATACATCAGAATACCATGGGTCTCTAATGGTAAGACTAAAAGTGAGTCATGTTCCTTTTTATTCCTGGTAATTTAGTGGATGTTTTATGATCCTCTTCTTCATTTCACAGAAATGAAGATCTTGATCTGTGATTTGGAGTATCCCAAAACTGGAATTTGAAACACTTATTAACAATCCACTGATTAATTATAATATCGATGCTGCAACATGGAAAATGCCTACATTATAATGTTTATTTATTTATTTTTTAAAGATTTACTTATTTATTTATTCATAATAGACATAGAGAGAGAGAGAGAGAGAGAGAAGCAGAGACACAGGAGGAGGGAGAAGCAGGCTCCATGCTGGGAGCCCGACGTGGGACTGGATCCCGGGACTCCAGGATCGCACCCTGGGCCAAAGGCAGGAGCTAAACCGCTGAGCCACCCAGGGATCCCCTATAATGTTTATTTAAAATAAAAGGATAGATGACTATGGTTGTAATTATGTATATTATGTAAAAGTTGATAAACCGATCAAGATATTAGCTATGTAGATGATGGAAATGTGAAGATTTTTTCCTATTTTCCAAAATGTACTTTTATCATTTTTATATTTAAATTCAATTAGCCAACATATAGTACATCATTAGTTTTAGATGTAGTGTTCAATAATTCATCAGTTGCATATAGCACCCAGTGTGCATCACACCTTGTGCCCTCCTTGATGCCCATCACCCAATTACCCCCTCCCTCCAGCAACCCTCAGTTTGTTTCCTATAGTTAAGATTTTTTCATGGTTTTTCTCCCTCTCTAATGACTTCTCGTTCAGTTTTCCCTCCCTTCCCTTATGATCCTCTGCTCTGTTTATTATATTCCATAAATGAGTAAAACCATATGATAATTGTCTTTCTCTGATTGACTTATTTCTTTCAGCATAATATCCTCCAGTTCCATCCACATCAATTAAATGATAAGTATTCATCATTTCTAATGGCTAATGTTCCATTGTGTGTGTATGTGTATACACATCTTCTTTATCCATTTATCTGTCGATGGACATCTCAGCTCTTTCCACAGTTTGGCTATTGTGGACATTACTGCTAAACATTGGGGTTCAGATGCCGCTTCAAAGCAATACATTTGTATTTTTGAGGTAAATACCTAGTAATGCACTTGCTGGGTCATAAGTAGCTCTATTTTTAACTGCTTGAGGAACCTCCATATTTTTTTCCAGAGTGGCTGCACCAGCTTGCATTCCTACAAAAAGCCTAAGAGGGTTCCCCCCCCCTTTTTTTTAAATTTTATTTATTTATTCATGAGAGACACAGAGAGAGAGAGAGAGCGAGAGAGAGAGAGAGAAGGCACAGACACAGGCAGAGGGAAAAGTAGGCTCTGTGCAGGGAGCCTGACGTGGGACTCAATCCCGGGTCTCCAGGATCAGGCCCTGGACCCAAGGCGGCGCTAAACCACTGAGCCACCCGGGCTGCCCAAGGATTCCCCTTTCTCTGCATCCTTGCTAACATCTGTTATTTACTGTCTTGTTAACTTTAGCCATTCTGACTTGTGTGAAGTGGTATTTCATTGTGGTTTTGATTTGTATTTCCCTGATGCCAAGGGATATGGAGCATTTTTTTCATGTGTCTGTTGGCCATTTGTATGTCTTCTTAGGACAAATGTCTGTTCATATCTTTGGTCCATTTCTTGACTGGATTCTTTGTTTTTTGAATGTTGAATTTGATACATTCTTTATAGATCTTGGATAGTAGACCTTTATCTGAAATATCTTCTCCTATTTTGCAGGTTGCTTTTTAGTTTTATTGACTGTTTCATATGCTGTGCAAAAGTGTTTTATCTTGGGGAAGTTCCAGTAGTTCATTTTTGATTCTGTTTCCCTTGCCTTTGGAGACATGTGTAGCAAGAAGTTGCTGTGGCTGAGGTCAAAGAGGTAGCTGCGGCTGAGGTCAAAGAGGTTGCTGCCTGTGTTTTAGGATTTTAATGGATTCCTTTCTCACATTTAGGTCTTTCATCCATGTTGTGTATGGTATAAGGAAGTGGTCCAGTTTTGTTCTTCTGCCTGTGGCTGTTCAATTTTCCCAACACTATTTGTTGAAGAGACTGTCCTTTTTCCTTGGATATTCTTTCCTGCTTTGTTGAGATTAGTTAACCATACAGTTGAGGGTCTGTTTCTGGGTTCTCTTTTCTGTTCCATTGATCCATATGTCTGTTTTTGTGTTGGTGCCATCCTGTCTTGATGATTACAGCTTTGTAATATAGTTTGAAGTCTGGCATTGTGAAGCCACCAGCTTTGGTTTTCTTTTTCAACATTCTTCTGGCTATTTGGGGCCTTTTCTGGTTCCATACAAATTTTAGGATTGTTTATTACAGCTCTGTGAAAAATGTTGATGGTATTTTGATAAGGGTTGTGTGAATGTGTAGATTGCTCTGGGTAGCATAGACATTTTAACAATATTTGTTCTTCCAATCCGTGAGCATGGAATATTTTTCCTTTTTTTTTTTTTTTTTTTGGTGTCTTCCCCAATTTTGTTCAGAGCTGTTCTGTAATCTTGAGAGTACAGATCCTTTTCCTCTTATTTATTCCTAGAGATTTAATGGGTTTTGGTACAATTGTAAATGGGATCGACTCTTTAATTTCTTTCTTCTGTCTCATTGTTAGTATATAGAAATGCAACTGATTTCTGTGCACTGATTTGATATCCTGCCACTTTGCTGAACTCATGTATGAGTTCTAGCAATTTTGAGGTGGAGTCTTTTGGGTTTTCCATATAGAGTATCATGTCATCTGCAAAGAATGAGAGTTTGACTTCTTCTTTGCCAATTTGAATCACTTTTATTTCTTCCTGTTTTCTGATTGTTGAGGCTAGGACTTCTAGTACTGTGTTGAACAACAGTGGTGAGAGTGGACATCCCTGCCGTGTTCCTGACCTCAGGGGGAAAGCTTTCAATTTTTCCCCATTGAGAATGATATTCACTGTGGGCTTTTTGTATATGGCTTTTATGATATTGAGGTATGTTCCCTCTCTGCCTACACTATGAATATTTTAATTAAGGAAGGATGCTGTACTTTGTTAAATGCTTTTTCTGCATCTATTGAAAGGATCATATGGTTCTTATCCTTTATTTTATTAATGTAGTGTGTCACACTGATTGATTTAGGGATGTTGAACCACTCTTGCAGCCCAGGAATAAATCCCACTTGGTCGTGGTGAGTAATCCATCTAATGTACTATTGGATACCATTGGTTAGTATTTTGGTGAGAATTTTGGCATTCATGTTCATCAGGGATATTGGTCTGTAATTCTCCTTTTAGGTGGGGTCTTTGTCTGGTTTTGAGATCAAGGTCATGCTGGCCTTATGGAATGAGTTTGGAAATTTTCTTTCCATTTCTATTTTTGAAACAGCTTCAGAAGAATAGGTCTTAATTCATCTTAAATGTTTGGTAGAATCCCTCCTGGATTTCATCCAGCCCTGGACTCTTGTTTGTTGGGAGATTTTTTATTACTGTTTCAATTTCCTTGCTGGTTATGGATCTGTTCAGGTTTTCTATTTCTTCCTGTTTCAGTTTTGGTAGTTGATACATTTCTAGGAATGCATCCATTTTTTCCAGATTCCCTAAATTTGTTGACATATAGTTGGTTAAAATTGTATTTTTCCTTGGTATTGGTCATGATCTTTCCCCTTTTATTCATGATTTTATTAATTTGGGTCCTTTCTCTTTTCTTCTTGATAAATCTGGCTAGGGATTTATGAATCTTGTTAATTCTTTCAAAAAACTCACTTTTAGTTCCATTGATCTGTTCTGATTTTTGGTTTTTATTTCATTGATTTCTGCTCTAGTCTTTATAATTTCTCTTCTCCTGCTTAGTTTAGGCTTTATTTTCTGTTCTTTCTCCAGCTCCTTTAGGATTAAGGTTACCTTGTTTATTTGAGACTTTTCTATTTTTTTTTTTTTTTTGAGAAAGGCTTGTATTACAAGGTATTTCCCTCTTACAGCTACCTTTGCTGTCCCAAAGGTTTTGAACTGTTGTGTTTTCATTTGTTTCCATGAATTTTTTTACTTCTTCTTTAATTTCCTGGTGACCCATTCATTCTTCAGTAGGATGCTTTTTAATCTCCAAGTATTTGAGTTCCTTCCAAACTTCCTCTTATGATTGAGTTCAAGTTTTAAAGTATTGTGTTCTGAAAATATGCAAGGAATAATCCCAGTCTTTTGGTACTTGTTGAGATCTGATTTGTGACCCAGTATGTGATCTATTCTGGATAATGTTCCATGTGGACTTGAGAAGATTTGCATTCTGTTGCTTAGGATGGAATGCTCTCTATAGATCTGTGAAATCTATCTGATCCAGTGTGTCATTCAAAGCCCTGGTTTATTTGTTGATCTTCTACTTAGATGATCTGTCCATTGCTGTGAGTGGTATGCTGAAGTCCCCTACTATTATTGTATTATTATAAATGTGTTTCTTTAATTTTTGTTATTAATTGATTTATATATTCGACTGCTGCCAAATTAGAAGCATAAATATTTATAATTGTTAGATCTTGTTGGATGGACCCTTTAAGTATGATACAGTGTCACTCTTCATCCCTTACTGTAGTCTGGTTTAAAATCTAATTTGTCTGAAATAAAGATTGCTACCCCAGCTTTCTTTTGATGTCCATTAGCATAATAAATGGTTCTCCACCCCTCACTTTCAAAATGGAGGTGTCTTTGGGTCTAAAATGAGTCTTTTGTAGACAGCATGGCTCTTGCTTCTTTACCTAATTTGATACCCTGTGTCTTTTGATTGGAGCATTTAGCCCATTTATATTCAGAGTAACTATTGAAAGATATGAATTTAGTGTCATTGTATTACCTGTAAAGTCCCTGTTTCTGTAGATTGTCTGTTTCTTTCTGGTCTACATTACTTTTGGACTCTCCTTCCAGGGGACTTCTCCCTTTAATATTTTTTGCAGGGTTGGATTAGTGATCACATATTCTTTTAGTTTTGTTGTCCTGGAAGCTCTTTACCTTTCCTTCTATTCTGAATGATAGCCTTGGTGGATAAATTATTCTTGGCTGCATATTTTTTCTCATTTAGTATCCTGAATATATCATGCCAGCTCTTTCCCACCTGCCAAGTGTCTGTGGATAGATCTATTGCCAGTCTAATGTTCCTACCCTTGTAGGTTAAGGAGTCTTTATCTTGAGCTGCTTTCGGGATTTTTCTTTATCTCTGAAATTTGCAAGCTTCACTACTATATTTTGGGGTGCTGATCTGTTTTTATCGATATGGGGGGGGGGGTCCTGTCTACCTCCTGGAATTGAATGCCTGTTTCTTTCCCAAGATTAGGGAAGTTCTCAAGTATGATTTGCTCAAAATACCTTTCATCCCTCTCTTTCTCTCTCTTTTCTTCCTCTGGAACCCAAATGATTCTAATGTTGTTTTGCTTTATGGTGTCACTGATTTCTCAAAGCCTCCCCTCATGGTCTCTTAATTGTTTTTCTCTCTTTTCCTCAGCTTTCTTCCTTTCCATCATCTGATCTTCTATGTTACTGACTCTCTTCTGCCTCATTTACCCTATCTGTTGGTGCATCCATTTTAGACTGCGTCTCAGTTAAAGCATTTTTAATTTTGGCCTGATTAGACTTTATTTCTACACTAAGAGATTCTATAGTGTCTTTTATGCTTTTTTCAAGCCCAGCTAGTAATTTTATAATTGTTATGCTGAATTCCAGTTCTGACATTTTACTTATATCCATATCTCTGCTTCTTTCTTTTGTTGTGAATTCCTCTTTCTCATCATTTGCACAGAGAAGAATGAACAAGAGAACAAAATAAAAAATATCAACCGCAACCCAAGCCAAATACACCCTAGACAAAGCTGAAGAAGTCAGAAACCAGAAAAGTAAAGAAAAAGGGGGGAAAAAGGGAAGAAAGAGAGAATATAATCACACAAATGGACAAGACAGGTGATCCACTTGGTCCTGAGTGCATTTAGTCTGTTAGTTAGAAGACACTAAATACCAAAATTGTAGAAAGCATAAGTTATATATATATACAAAAATAAAATTGAATACAGTGAAAGGAAACAAAAAAGGAAGAATAGATCTATGAAATGAAAATTTTAAAAAAGACTTAAAAAGAGTTGATAAGGGCAGCCCCAGTGGCGCAGCAGTTTAGCACCGCCTGCAGCCCGGGGTGTGATCCTGGGGACCCGGGATCGAGTCCCGCATCAGGCTTCCAGCATGGAGCCTGCTTCTCCCCCTCTGCATGTGTCTCTGCCTCTCTCTCTCTCTCTTTCTGAATAAATAAATAAATAAATCTTTTAAAAAAAAAAAAAAAAGAGTTGATAAAATAAGAAAAGGGAATAAAAGAAGAAAAAGAAAAAATTTTTTAAAGATTTTATTTATTCATAAGAGACACAGAGAGAGAGATAGAGAGAGAGAGGCAGAGACACAGGCAGAGGGAGAAGCAGGCTCCATGCAAGGAGCCTGACATGGGACTCGGTCCTGGGACTCCAGGATTACACCCTGGACTGAAGGCAGGCACTAAACCGCTGAGCCACCCAGGGATCCCCAAAAAAGAAAATTTTAAACAGAAAGGCTGAAGACTTATGGGAAAAAAACTCTAATTCTATATACTATTTTCCCCTAGTATAGGAGTTTTTTGGTTCTGAGTGATCTGTAAACTTGGTATTCCCTGAGGATCCTGCTGGTCTTCTCAAGGAGAGGTCTGTTACACTGATTCTCAGGTTTCTTTGCCTGGGTGGACTTGCCCTGCCCTTGCCAGGGTTCCAGCTTTGCGTTGCTTTATGTGGCTTTTGTTCCCTGGGGGCTTTTTGCACTGTGTTAGAAGGTGAAAAAAAGTAAAAAAATGGCAACACCAGCCCCAGAGCTGAACAACTGAGGTCCCCACTCTTCAGTACACCCTGAGGGAAAGGCAGTCAAAGCCTGTGCCAAATTCACAGGCTTCTGTGGTGCAAACCCATACCTGTGTGTGGGGGTCTCACGTGGCCCATTACTTGCTGGGCCCTTGCTTGGGGAGCTTTTCCCTGACCATGGGCACATCCTCTCCACTCCTCCTGGGGGAAGGAGCTGAATCCCACAGCCATTGTCACTTGCTAGGTCCCTGCTTGGAGAGTGGTTGCCCAGTTGTGCTAGAATTCAAGGTTTATGGCAACACTTAGCTGAGAGGCCACTCCAGGGCTCACTAATTGCGGCCAGCTTCCCCTCTCTAATGCTTGGGAACTCTGTTACACTCGGCCACCCCCATTCTTTCTGTGACCCTGGGGATCCTGCAACCATACTGTCCCACCTAGGATTCTGCTCTGCTTTGCCACCTGAACACCTTTCAGGTAGGGACTTCTCTCACAGGAGCAGACTTCTAAAAGTTCTGATTTTGATCTCCACTGCTATATCACTTTCTGGTAGCCAGGTTATGGACCCCCCCCCCCCCCATTCCCTTGCAGTTGATCTGTCCATATATCAACTCGGATTCACTTCTCTGCACCTCCTACCTTGCAGAAAGTGTTCACTTTTCTTTTGGTAGAATCGCAGCAATTCCATTCTTAGAGTGCAGGTTGAATTCACAGGTGTTCAGAATGATTTGATAGTTATGTAGCTGAATCCAAGGGACCAGATGAAACACAGGTCCCCATTCTTCTGCCATCTTCCCTCCATCTTCTACTTTTATAATTTTTAACAACAAAAGATTTGTACCTTCAAATTTTTTGACATTGCTTCCTTCTGACTTATATATATACCTAGAAAACTTCCTACCAAGTTCAAATCACCTATTCTTTTAGGGTCACCTAACATTGCTATATAAATTCATACAAGCCCTGTAGATAGAACCCCTACAAAAGTAAATTTCCCATTGTAGGTCAAGCTCAATGCCACGTAATAATCCCTATACTTTTCCCTGGCCTTTTCTCCCTCCTATTTCCCACAATGGCTGGTCCAAACATTTACCACTTTTTCTGTTGCCTCTTTTATGTATATTTTCCAGGATGTTGTCCTCAGGTGCTTCTCCTCTCTGTGTGTTCATTCTTCTATCTACCATCCATTGAATTTCTACCCCCAAATCCTATCCATTCTCTGACTCCACACATGCATATTATACTGGGTACTTGGATGTTTGCACTCTTGGATGCCACATGGGCTTCTCAGGATCAAAGTCATTATATTTTGTAAACTATTTTTTTTCAAAAACTTTATTTATTTATTTGGGAGACAGCGAGCCAGAGAGAGAGCACAAGCAGGAGGAACAGCAGAGGCAGAGGGAATAACAGGCTCCCTACTGAGCAGGGAGCCCAACATGGGGCTTGATCCCAGGACCCTGGGATTATGACCTGAGCTGAGGGCAGACACTTTAACTGAATGAGCCACTCATGAATCCCTAAACTTTACAATACTGCTATAGATTCTATAGCAGTATAGGTGCTATAGTTCATTCTAATGGTATTTATCCAGCCACTAATTCAGAATTCTGGAATGATCTTTTACTATTCCTTTCCTTCCCACCCCCCTTCAGTATAATCATATTCTATGAATTCTGTCTCTAATTTTCTTTCAGATCTGTCTCTCCTCTTCATTCCCATCATTGCTGTGTTAACCACCCCCTTGTCATAAATGACAGTGGTCTCATAACTTGTCTCCCTAACTCCTGATTTGCTCCCTCCACGCTACCTTCTCTCTTACCAGTGTATAAAACACAATTTTTCCTATTACTTAGCTTAAAGCTCTTCAGTAAGCTCCTCCATCACTTAGCAGAAAAAGCTTAACTCTTAATGTGGTAAACAAAGCCCTTTGTGATTTGAACTCAGTCTTACCTTTCTAGCATTATCTCACCTCCCCCAATCTCTTGCACTCAGCCCCGCTGAACATTCATTTCAGCCAAGGTGCCTGTCTTGTCTTTTATATTTCTCCATGCTGTTCCACAGCTGTTCAATTTTCTGTTGATCATCTGTTGATCTTCTGCCAATTCACTTATTCCCTTGCCTTGAACTTTAAGCAGAGTCCAGGCCTTTTTCCTTTTCCTGTGATTTTTTTTTTTGTTCATACTGCTGTTCCCACTCTCATCACATTTTACTATGGCTTTTTGTGTTTCTAAGGTAGGGACCAGATCTCAGCATTTCTGTCTCCCTAGTATCATTTATTAACTGTCTAAGAATTTTTTTTGTTTTTAAAGCAATGTCCTTCTCATACTGGCTCCGCATTTTGTGTTCATTTCCTTTCAGTCTTATTGAATGAATT
This sequence comes from Canis aureus, assembly GCF_053574225.1. Taxonomy (NCBI): domain Eukaryota; kingdom Metazoa; phylum Chordata; class Mammalia; order Carnivora; family Canidae; genus Canis; species Canis aureus. Next base: position 21,991,939 of record NC_135635.1, read on the forward strand.
CTCAGCACCATTTTCTCCACCCTTTTACTTCCTTCCCATTCACCCCGCCAACTCAGGGTAAGAGGATTCCTACCATCTTCACTTCCAAGAGGTGCTCTTGGCAAAGTCAGCAATGACTTGCATATTGCCAAACCCCAATAACACTTTGCAGCACTGGAATGATCTGATTTATCCATGTCTTTAACACTAGGGACTACTCTTTTCATTGTAAAGCTCTCGTAAGATGCTCTCTCTTCTCTCTCTCTCTCTGTTACTGGGTACTTCTCTCTCTAGTCCGTTGTCTTCCTTTATAAACTCTTCTTTGCTTATCCTTTCCTAAGGTTTGGTACTCAGTCTATTGCTCTTATTTTCAACACTTAATGTAGAAAACTTCTATAATGGCATCTTAACCCTATGATTTTAACTATCACTCACATTCTAATCAGTCTCCAAATTATATCCAGCCCTCACCTCTCATCTGCACTTCAGATTGAAATATACAACTGCCCAGAGGACATATATGTTCTGTAATCTCTTTAAACACAGTGTAAACCTGAATTAAACATTTACCCTCTGGCCTTTCCTTATCACAGTCTGCCTTATCCTCTAAAGTTGTCTTCTGGGGACTCCTGGGTGGCTCAGCAGTTGCATGTCTGCTTCCTGCTCAGGGTGTGATCCTGGAGCTCTGGGATCAAGTCCCACATTGGGTTCCCTGCAGCAATCCTGTTTCTCCCTCTCCCTTGGCCTCTGCCTCTCTATCTGTGTCTCTTCATGAATAAATAAACAAAATCTTTTTTTTTTTTTTTTAAAGTTTCCTTCTGCATTTCTTGTGTTAGCAACAACACCAAGGACCCAGTCAGCTGCCAGCCATGCTAGTGTCTCCTCTCCTTCCTCCACAACTAATTTACCTATCCTCAGCATGGCATTGTACCCTAAATCCTCCACCAGGTAGAGAGATCTTTTGAAGCTCAAATCTCAGTTTCTTCTTCCTTATTTAAGCTATCAAATGGCTTTCCATTGACCAGGATTAAGTGAACATTCTTTAGCATGGCATATAGGCTCACTGCAACCTGGCCCCACCTCCATCTCTAGTTTATTTTCTGCCACTCCCTATTTGCAGTTTTATACTCTAGTAAACTTGTGTTACTTGTGGTTCCACCTCACTTCTTTGTCAGTAGTAGATCTCTGCCTAGAGTGCTATTTAAGCCTCATTCAACTCCATAATCCTAATCATCACCCAAATTGTTCTCCATATCACATCCTTCAAGATGTTTTCTCCAACTCTCCAGGCCTGGGGGTTAAGGGCTCTGGTTCTGGAGCCATTTTGTTGGGGTCTACACCCTGTTCCAAACCATTTTAGCCTAGTGGCCTTAGAAAAGTTACTAAACCCCTCAATTCATAAGTCCTTTCAACTGAAAAATGGGGAGAAAAATAGAATTTAGTTTATAAAGTTGTTAGAGATTTAAATGAGATTAATAGAATCTAGCACATAGTAAAAGCTCAATAAATATTTTGTAACATGATTATCGTTCTTCTACAGTATGCTTTATCCATTTCTGTATCACCAGAGCTAAGCAGTACTTTACGTATTGTAGGTACTCAACACATCATTGTTGGATTGAAACAAGTTGAAAGAATTAATGAATGAGCTAGAGAATATTTATGCATGGTATCACATTAAGAATGTACAAATGAACCAAACAGAAGAGTCTCAGTTAAATGACTTACTCTGATAACTGCTGTTATAAAAAGAGGTTAGTATATGTTCTGGACCCTGTGGAGCACTGCTCAGATCCACCCTTCAGGATAGAAGCACTAACTCCTCTAGCTGCTGGGAGTAAAATGGCAGACTTCTTATAACTGATGACTCTGCTGGGCTAGAAAGAGCCATTTTTCCCAATGTGCTACCCCTGCCTGCATCTAAAGACTGGTCCCCTCTGGGGACTGCCTTTTGATCTTGCTCCAATTTGGGACAATTTGGCAGGGCCATTCCAGCTGCAGAAGTCACCACAGGATGGATGAAGCTCTGATAGAACTTCAGTGCAACCCAATTGCTTCTTTTGTCCAGTCCTACTTCCTTCACATCTGTATAGATGTCGACCCCCAAGAACACACCTTATAACATCCTGTGTGCAAACTTCACTTTTAGAATATTTCCTGGATAATCCTACCTGCAACATTTCACAAAGAGTGAGAATCAAGTGAATTACATTTTAGATACAGTTTATATGAGGTGTATATGAAATGACCAGGGGTAAGATTGGCACCAAAATAGAATGATTATTTTTGAGGGGTGACAGGAAGTGCCAAGATAGAAGCTATTGCTTACAGCAACTTTAATTTCTGGCTCACCCTGTACCCCAAATATTATGAATTGTGGGTCCTTTGGACTCTGTCCATATACATATATTTTCTGTCACTTGTGTCCTACTGGGAAATGCAAATATGGAAAGTGAAAGAAATCCCTGAGGTTCCTGCCTATAGCAAGCTTTTGGGAAAATTGGTAAATCCTGTATTATGATGGTGTATCCCCTGGCAGACTGTGATTGAGTTTAGTACTGGGCTGCATTTTTATTGATAAAAAGGGGCAGCAACATTAGAAACAATGTATTGCCTGCCCATATTATGTTAGAATTTTACTTTAAAATAATTTGTTTTAGAGAAAAAAAATCCACAAAATAACTAAAGCTAATAAGTTTTAGTTATTAAACTTGTCAAAGGGTTTTAGCTCAGGATAAATGAATTCTTATTATGGATGGCCAGGATAGGTTTGTCTTTGTTTTTGTCTTTTTAAACTACAGGGTATATCATAGTTTCTATGTATGAATTTCAAAGAAAAGAGGCATACATTTTATTGCATAAAATACATGCACATAAAAAATAAACAATACAGTATATCCCCAAAATGTCACTTCCTAGAAATAGTCACCATGAAGAATTTGGTGTATATCTAGGAGAATATATCTCATATATATTTAAATTTATAATAAAACTGAAAATAATTAAAAAAAAAAAAACCCTGGTTAGTGAATCAGTTAAATTTCTTACTAATACAGAGAGACATTCAAACCTCTATTCTCTTACTCATGCTTCTCTTCAGTCAAATCTCCTGTGTATATAACACAGGCACCTCTGTTATTGCTAGGATATTGACAGCTGTCTTTCCTTTTTTCCCAATACAACTTTTCATGAAAATACCAGTGAGATTGTGTGTTTCTTTGGAAGTTCAGCTTCTTTTAAAAATGGTGATATCTCATCAGATTGCAACCTTGGCTGAAGAACTTCTTATTTTCCCCTTTGTATGTTTTGAATCTCCATATTCATGTCACACCTAGATTTGCTGCTTTCATTAGTTCATATCACTTTCAATTTAATGACAACAGGGAATTAGTACGTTTCTACTTCATAGGATGTTGCTAGTATTCTCTTTTAATTTGTTTGTTCCCATCTGAACTTGTTCTTTCTCGGGTCGCAATGCCAACTATGTTTCCTATGTAAATGAAAGTAAAAGGCCTTAGCCATTACTATAGACATGATTAAGAAAGAAGTTCAGATTTCAAGGCTTGCAAACCATAAAATATACTGCCATTATAAACGGTACCCATTTCCTTGGAGAATTCAACAACATAGAAAGTTTGAACATAAAAGATTAGAAATCATCTAATCTCATTTCACTGAAGATGGATTTTTAAAAATATTTATTTATTTATTTTTGAGAAAGAGAGAGTGGGAGTGGGGCAAGGACAGAGGGTGAGAGAGAGAAACCTCAAGCCGACTCCCAACTAAGTGGGGAGCCTAAAATTGGGCTTTGATCTTATGACCTGAGCCCAAATCAAGAGTCTGTTGCTCAATGAACTGAGCCACCCAGTCACCCCTGAAGATGGATTTTTAACAGCACAGCAGGATAATCTAATATGCAAACATAAAATATGTCAAAACTATCAGTGGCTTAGCCTTAAATGCATTTAGAAGCAAGGATCTAGGCAGATAAATCTGGATAAATAGATTTGATGATTTGCTGAGAAGACCTGGATGGAGTCCTTTGCATTAAGAAAGCAAATATTATTGCTACTTTTGAACATTTCTGGCAAACTGGAAAGAAGTGAGCCAATCTTAAATCATACCAGTTATGTGAAGACATTTTAAAAAGGATGGGCAGCAGCTGGAATTTTTTTTTATTTTTTTATTTTTTTTTTATTTTTTTATGATAGTCACAGAGAGAGAGAGAGAGGGGGGCAGAGACACAGGCAGAGGGAGAAGCAGGCTCCATGCACCGAGAGCCCGATGTGGGATTCGATCCCGGGTCTCCAGGATCGCGCCCTGGGCCAAAGGCAGGCGCTAACCCGCTGCGCCACCCAGGGATCCCTGGAATTTTTTTTTTAAAGTTCAGGATACTGACTTCCTGCCTTCTTTTTTTTTTTTTTTTTTTAAGGTTTAATTTATTTATTCATGAGAGACAGAGACAGAGAGGCGGAGACACAGGCAGAGAGAGAGAAGCAGGCTCCATGCAGAGAGCCTGATGTGGGACTTGATTCCGGGATTCCAGGATCATGCCCCGGGCTGAAGGCAGGCGCTAAACCGCTGAGCCACCCAGGGATCCCCAGCAGCTGGAATTTTTTATTTAAGAGTTATCAATTTCAATTTTTCGGGTTTGAATTAAGACATATGGTCCTTCCTTGATTATAGACAGCTACTGTTTTTCGTATAATAAGGAGCTAATTTAGATTTGTATTTCCTTGTCATAAGAAATACAAATAAACACTAAATTGTTTTATCTGCAGCATGGACTATAAATAGAATATTTTTCTAGGTCTCTATAAGGTCATTTGCAATTGAAATCCTTGCTTTGGGATTAGCATTGTCATTAAAACCCCACCTTTGGAATGAGTGGAACCTTGCTTCTCAGGACTTCCTCAGAAGTGCTGAAATGCGCGTGCTTCTTATCTGCACTGGGGTAAATGTTGTCATGCAAAGCTACAACTCAAGGATGCAACCATCATAGGAATTTAAATGTAAAATGGACCTGTAAAGTAAAACTGTGAAAAACATCAACATACCAAAAACTTAATGTACAATATGGTAGAACTCTTTTAAAGGGAAAAATAAAAAGCTGTGATGAGTCAGAAAATTAGTGTCTCTAAGATAGTAGAATTGATAAACAACCATGAAAACAACTTTTTATATCATGCATCCTACAGACCCAGAATTTTTATCTTAAAATGGTCATCCTTCTTAGAACAAAGAAGATGGTAGTCAGGGAAATAGGTTGTGATCTGCACGATAGGCTATAGATTTTATAATTACCACCATGCTTGTGTAACCAGATGCCATCTGAATATCTAAAAATCTATTATAATAAGCATACTTGAGCCAGTCAAGCACAAACTTTCATACAATAGATAATTTGAATGAGTGGCTGTTCTCCCTTGCCTGTTATTTACTCATATATCTAAGGCAGTAGACCATGCCAAGTTAAATGGAGAACATTCCTATTGTAAGTGTCAGCACAGCTGCTACCTGGGACAACTCACAACAAACCTGGTTGTACCTGCTCCAGGAATCCAAGCCTGAAAATATAGTGATTCTACACTGATATTCTGGCACCAATAAGGTTAAAATCTCAGAACTTCTAGAAAGAAAAAAGTAAGTATTTATGAAACAATGCTGGAGAGGGGCTAATAAATTCTTAGGATTAGCACCAAAGTCTGATGCAAATGAATTTAATCCCCTTGATATTCAGGAAGAAATTAAAACTAATGAATTAAATATGCAAGTCTTCTTTTGTTGCAATTTTCTTTTGCAAATATTGCAATAATCTTGCATTGTCAACATTATTGGAGAGCTACTTTCTAGCTATTTTGAACATATTTCCCTACTGAGCATCTGTATGCGTAGAATCTTAAGTGCATTGACTAGTTTTCAAGATCTTGAACTTTTACTTTTATAAAATTTTTATTTTAGGAAATGGACAAAAACATTTTGCATATCTATATGTCACTACCAATATCTTCTGAAATAGACAATAAAATTATTTTTTCCATAAGCTTACCTAAAGATTTTTTCCTGCTGTCTTAAAAAAGATATACTAACCATAAGATTTTATAAGAAAGCAAAAGAGATTAGGCAGTTCTAGACTTTCTGTCCAATACTACGGTATTAGTAAGATGATAAGAAATATGTTCTTATAGTATGTATCATCTGTTATTTTTCATAACCAAATGTTTCAACAAGATATTTCAAATCCTGGAGTCACTCCCACTTATGTGAAGTCCAAATATGTAGTTCTCAAGTCATTAATTCATTAACACATTGGCAGATTATATTTAGGTAGTTTGATGCATTACACTTTCCACTGGTAGTAAGCAGAGGATTCAGAAAAAGACAAGCTAGTTTTTTGAAGAGTTGTCCTGATGCAATATGGATTTGTACTTAGTCTAGGGCTCTGCCTTTGAGTTAGGGAGGGGGCATATTTTTGGTTTTGTAACATTGATTGAGGTGAAGATAGAACATATACCTTTTCTACCACCCCATTTAAAAAATAACAGTATTTTGATGGCAGCAATTCTAAGATTGATTGAATTCTAAGATTGACTGATTGATTGAATTCTTAATCTAGGTTCAGAGGGACCAGAGATTATATTATCTGGAAAGTTCAATGGGAAGCTGTGAGAGAATTCTTTTTTCCCTAGAGTTTATAAATATTATACTCAATAAAATATTCAAGGATATTTTAACCAAGTTTCATTAGACATAGCTTTCCTTGGTTGGGTGTATGGCACAGTGTTTGGTCTATGTACTGCATTGTGGATGGGTTTGTTTGAGCTTGCAGGGATTATCTGGAAGCCTCAACATACCAGTGCTAGCTTCTAGATAAGAAACTGTGTTGCCAAAAAAAAAAAAAAAAAGAAACTGCACTGTGTTGCCTGTAATTATTTTATGTGTGTCAGTGAAACAACATAAAGGAACTTTTGAAAACCAAGTATGCTAACAATGGTCTGTTCTCCTCCGCACCCTTCTTTTTCTTTAACTTTCTTCCTCATTTTTTAAAAGGATAAATCCTTCCCTAAGGTACTCAAGGGAATGGTAAGCAGTCTCCACCATTTATTAACTACTTAAATGATACTAACAATGGATTTGGGATGTTCCAGAAGGCCTGGTGGTAGAGCTCTCTGTGTGCTTTCTAAAGATCGATTACTCACGACACATTTATATGAGATTGTCCTGAAAAATCTAATGATGACATTCTCCCCCACCTCTTGAATCAGTGTGACTGACACATTGTCCCACACAATTAACTAAAGACTAGAAAATATTTGCTCTAGAGCTGATAATGCAATACCCTAACTGGGGGTGGGGGTGGGGGTATTCTCCAGGAGTCAGAGCACTCAGGCAATGCTGACTCTATTCATATGACCCATATTCTCTGGCATTATTCAGTATAATCCTTAAATGCTTAGTGTTAAAGAATTGGGCTACTTTCTTTTCAGTTACTAATATCAGGAATCACATGACTAATCCAATACAGTTTAGAGAATAAAACTAGATTTGGAGAAATATAAAATCTCTATAGAGCATTTTATTAAATTCTTACCTCCTCTGGAAAGACTTAAATCTTAATGAGTCATATTCTAAAAGGGAAAATAGTATTTAAAAAGGAAGCAGGAAAGCAATTTTCCTAGTTTAAAAATACAAATGAAAAGGATTATTTTCTTCTCTGAGTAAGAATTAAGGACATTAGAGTTAATAAAATTGGTTTGGTTTATTTCAGTTCTTACCAGTTCAGCAAGTATTTACTGAGCATCGACAGGTGCCAGCATCAAATGAGGTGCTGGGGATACCAAGATGAAGAAGATACTGTCCCTTTATTCATGTAACTCAGGGTCTGATGCATGAGACGGGCACACAAATGGACACTTGCAAAAATATGGCAAGGACTATGATTGAGTTATTCTCAGGGTGCTCTGAGAAGGGATCTGAATTTAGTGTTGGGATAGATGGGTGGACGCTCTCAGATGGATGCTCTCAGATGGACACCTAAACTGTGTTTATGCTATGAAAAGAAGGTGGCAGGCTAAGAAAGTTTGAGGTGGGAAAGGGGAAAAAGAAGAAGTGGGTTGGGGAGATTAGAAGGCAATTTTAACTAGTTTAGAAGGCAGAAGAGAGAAGATGAGAAAGATGGGAAGACACGGAATAGGATATGCTAACTGGAGAGCTATGATCAGCTGTGGATCATGAGTAACTATTATGAAGATGGGATTGGTAGATAATGAGATGAGAGGGACAGGTCCACTCAGATCATTGAGCCCTATAGCACTTGGACTTCAGTGTATAGGTGATGGAAGGAAATAGAAAAGGACTAAGTGGCACAAACTGTGAAGAGTCTGAGATTTTTTTTTTTAATTTATTTATTTACGATAGTCACACTCAGAGAGAGAGAGAGAGAGGAGAGAGGCAGAGACACAGGCAGAGAGAGAAGCAGGCTCCATGCACCGGGAGCCCGACGTGGGATTCGATCCCGGGTCTCCAGGATCGCGCCCTGGGCCAAAGGCAGGCGCCAAACCGCTGCGCCACCCAGGGATCCCGAGTCTGAGATTTTAATCACTTTGCAAGCTAACAAGTTAGGCTGCTAGAGTTTCATAAATGCTTGGACACAATACTCCTGGGTCAGAGACAAAGGATTTTGTTACTCATGGCACAATAGGCAGGAGGTTCAAATTCACATTGGATTTTTTTTTCATGGGGGCAAAAGGAAGGTGGGCCCACATGGATATTGTGCCACAGTGGGTTTCCATCCCAGAGTAAGTAGAGAGGTGGCCAAAGACAAAACCCTAGGAAGTACCAATCTATAACGAGTCAGGCTTACATTAGGAGGTACTCCAAAATTTCTTCAGATGTAATGTCTTATTTGTGTGTACTTGTGTGTGTGTGTGTGTATGTGTGTGTAAAGAAGGGATTAGAGAATGTACTTTAATGATAAAACAAAAATATCCTCCGTAAGACTGTCAACTCTGAAAACCCCTTAAATTGTGTAAGTCATTTATTCTTCATCAGAATAATAAAAAGCTTCTAAGAAATTTAAGAGGCACATTCATACTTTTGTCTCTTTTCAATTTGTGATTTTGAGAGTAAAGTGACTTAACAAATAATGAACATCTATAGAGTGCATAGCTAGGTGCTATGCAGGATAGAATGATGAAGAAAATACATCCTGAGGGGGTTTAAACATAATAATAGTAACATCAAGCAGAATGTGATCATTGGCTCAAAAAATGGTCACTAAAACCACGGCACTGTTATTGCTGTGTTTTCTCTGCTACTCTTTGTAATTATGCTTAGAAACTTCCAGAAAAAAACATGAACTCATACTTTTAAGTCATAGTGATCTATAGGGAAACGTAAATAAGGAAGGAGAAACTGTAAATAAAACCACATGCTTGCACATTCTCTGTCAGAAGAATTTAGAGGGATGAAATTCAGTCAGTTCTATTGCCATCTATTTGAGCTATAAGTTTTCTTTGGTAGCTTGTTAACTATATTCATATTACTAAGGTAGAAAATGCCTGCTTTTAAAAAAGAAATTAAAAATCATGTGGTGAGATATGACAATGTTTACACACACAAATGAGTTTGACTTTAGTTCAAACAATTATTTTTAAATCTATATGACAATTTAAAATATTTAAACATATTTTTAATATTAAAGTCTTTTGAAGTGATTTAGAGTTATGTAAAATGCAAACAAACAAAAAGCAAACATTTTTCTTGCTTGCTTTAGCTCCAAAATGGAAAAATCTATCCCCCTAATGTTTAGGGGATAGGGTAAGTTATATTGGCACGAGGGTTTCCTATTTCATTATTAGTTCAAAACAAGTCCAACCAGTAATCAATTTCTTTATGTTACAAGCATATATCTACATTTGAATGCTGAACAAATTAATATATTTTCTTTCTTGAGTTACTACGTTTTATGTATAATATAATGCCATGTTTACACAAACCAGTGAAAATTTGTTTGCTATATATACATTTTTTTGGTGGTTTACTGTTAACTCTATGGAGAACCCTATAATTTTTAATCCTCAATTTTTATTTTAATTCAAATAATTGAAGAAGCCCACAGATTGGACGCCTGGGTGGCTCGGCGGTTAAGTGTCTGCCTTTGGCCCAGGGCCTGATCCTGGAGACCCGGGATCGAGTCCCATATCGGGCTTTCTGCATGGAACCTGCTTCTCCCTCTGCCTGTGTCTCTGCCTCTCTATCTCTCTGTCTCTCGTGAATAAATAAATAAAATCTTAAAAAAAAAAGAAAAACTCATAAAAAAGAAGCCCCCAGATTATTACTACATGTCTAATTGAAGGCTCTATTAATCCATCCTTTCAACACTCATTATGGAAATAGGTTGTATTAAATCACAGCTGAGTTTAGGCACTATATTTTACACAGTATTTGCATGTATAAATAATGGTGGTTGTAAAAAAATGCCTGTTTGTATTCATCAAAGTAAATTTCCTTGACCCACTAGTTGAGTAACTTGTAATAAGGCTTTTGGTGAGTGAGTTCTTTCAAGGATCAAGAGATGTTGGCTTGATGGGTCCCTCACTGCCACCCCCCTCCATTATTTTGAAAGCCTATTTGGAAATTGTAGGCTAACTTCATAGTAGCAATGACCTAGTCTAGCATGATTAGAATCTCATCTTGTCTCTCAACATCTTCTTGTCTATTCACAACTATTCCTTAAAGAAGAGGGTAAATTTGTCTCACCTTGCATAGATCAGGATAAAAGAGGGTTGTAAATGAACACAAATGTATTTGGAAGATTTTCCCATCAGTTTTAGTACAAAGCTTAATGAGCAGTATTACCTATACTTAGTCCTCACACATTATATGATTCTGATGTTGCCTCATAAGTGCTTTATATATTATAGTTTCTGCCCTTCTTCAAATCTTCTTTAGAAAGCATCTGAGTAAGTGCAAGTGCATCTTCAGTATAACTCTAAGTTCATTGCTGAGGTTAATTTTGCCTTCATTAGGCTGTGAGTTTCTCTGGGGGAGGAGCTGCTTCTGCTGTTTCCTTTACCACTCTCCTGATAGAAAGACAACTAGATAGGTGCCCATGATTGGGACTCAGAGGGCATTATTGCTTGTGTGCCATCAAAACCTTGAAGTTTATTAATAAGAAGCCAAGAGCTGAGAAATAAGATCAGTTGGAAGTATGAGTTGAAGCCAAGTCATGTTTGGCCTTCTCTGCCAGACAGATTTGTACTTTATGATTATTGAGAGCAGAAGATGTGATTGTAGCTGTGCTAGAGAAAGCCCAAGCACTTGGGAGGTAGAGAGTGAATAGTAGAGGTTAGGGAGATGGACCAGGCAGTATGCAACTGCTTACGTTTATGCAAGAAGAATCAAAGGCTGTACATATGCATGACAAATATCATAGTAAAGAAAAATACTTATCATGAACTCTGAAGGAAGAGGTTAGATTTAAGAGTTAGGAGAAAATGAGCAAAAAGAGAATGACAGAACATTCTAGTTTGCTAGAAACAGTAATGGAATTTCAGTTTCTGACATATTTTTTAATAAAAAGTTCATGTCTTTCTCACCAGACTGAATAGTTCCTTCCCCCCACCTCTTCCTTCCCTCCCTTCCCTGCCTGCCTTCTTTTCCTCCCCAGTTCTTTCTTTCCGTCCCTCTCCTTCCTCCTTTTCCTCCTTTCCCTCTTTTTATTCCTTCCGTCCTTCCTTCTTTCCCTCTCCTCTTTCTCTTCTTTCTTCTTCAACAGAGGCTGCCAACAAATCCTAAATTTTATTCCCTCTGGTTTCATTTATTTCACATTGTCCCACTCCCTGGTGTCTTAGTTTGATTTTGTTGACTTGAAATTGCCTGGGTGGCTCAGCGGTTTAGTGCCTGCCTTTGGCCTAGGGTGCGATCCTGGAGTCCCGGGATCGAGTCTCACGTCGGGCTCCTGGCATGGAGCCGGCTTCTCTCTCTTCTCCTGTGTCTCTGCCTCTCTCTCTCTCTCTATGTCTATCATAAATAAATAAATAAATCTTTAAAAAAAATGAAATTGCCTTCTTGTGAACTATTCCTTCCACAAAATATTATTGGACCTTGAACTGAACAACACAGAATTGTTGAAGGATTTCTTCCCTAGAGGCTTTTTCTAAGATGAATATGCAGAATTTTACTGGATTTTTGAAGAATCCTTTCTGTTCCATATTTTCCCTGTACTCCCTCCCGAGAGGTCAGAAAATGCTCTCAGGTTCTTCTATCTAAGATTATGCCTCCTAAATAATGCTTAAGTCTCTATAAATGTGACCTGGAGAGGTATTGCTGGAGAGAAGTGTGTGTTGCCTGCTTCCATTAGCATAGCCTGCCTACTTTTGTCAGATGTGTGTGTGTGTGTGTGTGTGTGTGTGTGTATGGTTTGATGAAAGTGAGGTCCAGGTAGCTCAGAGGTGGGAGGGGAGTGAGGTATCATTTATCAAAAATGTTAGCACATTGGGCCAGGGAACAGATTCTGTTGGTGCTAGAGTCAAAACTGAGTTACCAAGCAAAAGTCTTCATAAAGAAAAAGAGTTTGATAAGAATAAAAAATAAGGGGGGAAGGTGGTGTCAAAAGAGCAGGGCTTGAGAAGTTCTGAAACTTTAATGCAGATACTGAGAGTACTCTTCAGGAGGGACTAGTGTGACTCAGCAAGGTGGCTAAGTTTATTTAAAGGATTGAAATGCGGTGGAATTACCTTTTCTAGTCCAAAATCACCAAAGTTATGAAGCTTAGGAAAAACATCTTTCCAAAATACCTCATTTTTTTATTTGCAAAAAAAGGGAGAGACAATATTCCTGGTTTTATACTCAGTGTAACTTGTCAACTTCTTTAAATCTTTAATGAACTTAATTCCAAAAAGGAGAGAAGTGATTGAAATGTGTGATTTTCAAAACAACATGTTCTTGGCAAATTGAAGATATATAGCTTTGTGGTTTAAAGCTCAGTTTCTGGAATCAACTAAACCTCAGTTTGAATCTTTGTTATTTATAAGCTTTATGAACTTGGGCAAGTTACTGAAACTCTGCAAACTTCTATTTTATTATCTGCAAAAAGGGGATAGGAATACTACTTATCTCAGGATTTGGGGGATAATTTAATGAAATAATAAATTATGGAATGTGAATAAATGCTCTATAATGTAGTTATTGTTACCAGTATGATTATTTTCAATCTAATTTTTCCTTTTCTCAGATTACTTTGATATCTAATTGCCTCAACTATATCTTTAATATAAAGAATGAAATTGGTTGAAAGATACTTCGAAATAATTTCTTTTCTTTCAATCTAATACTGGGTGCAAATTGTATAAATGAAAACATTTGGAATTAAATACAATAGAGCAAAAATAATAATAATAATAAATAAATAAATACAATAGAGCAAATATATTTTTATTCCAAACTCCACATCATGAAGATGGAAATGCTTTTCTTAAATGTATGTATTGAGTCATATGTCTAAAATTTTAATATACTAGAATCAGCTGTCTAATAAGTTAGCAATGCTTTTTATTATTCACTAGGTATAAATGACCTTAGCAGGTTCTGTGTGAGAAGCGAGAAAGAAATACAATATTGAGTTTTGGTCACAGGCTCCTATTGCCAAGTTAAGGAGATATAAGATAAATACACAGAAAAATAGAAGAAAATGTGCAAATGAATACTTTAATAGACTAAGTGAAAATAAGAAAATTAGGAAATAAATGCTATATACTTTACATATAATTGGACATATATGGATAAATTATTTTGCTTTCAGCTTTTTCCCTTAATGTTATCACATAATTTGCCTATATCATTAAAAATTTTTGTTCTTAATCTCTATTGACATTTTTAACAATTTTGTTGCACTATAGTTGACATATCATACAATTTGCCCATTTAAAGTAGACAATTCAGTGGTTTTTAGTATATTCACTGTTGAAAAACCACTACCACAATCAATTTTAGAACATTTTCATCACTCCTAAAAGAAACCTCCCAACAATTAACAACCAGTCCATTTCTCCCCTCTCTCCCAAGCCTTACTCAGCTTTCCAGCCCTGGGCAACCATTAATCTACTTTTCTGTTTGTATGGACTTGCCTCTTCTGGACACTTAATATATGTGAAATTTTTTTTTTTTTATCAAATTTTCACCTTAATTGCAGATTGTTAAAAACTTTCAAATCAGGGATGCCTGGTTGTCAGTTAAGCATCTGACTCTTGGTTTCAACTCAGGTCATGAATCATGGGTCATGATGGGTCGTGAGATTGGAACCCTGCATAGGGCTCTGTGCTTAATGGGGAATCTACTTCTCTCCTTCTCCCTCTCCCTTTACCCTGCTCACATTGTCTCTGTCTCTTTCTCGTAAGTAAGTAAGTAAGTAAGTAAGTAATAAATAAATTTAAAAACCTTTCAATCAATATCTTGTTTTAAAATATGTGAATGATTGCATTCGTAAGGACTACATTCTAGAAATTATGATCAAACTTGGCAGAAAACAAGCTTAATTTCTATCAAACTGAGGTTTGGGTGGGATTGGCTGTGACTAATGCTTTATTACTCTGGGATTTAAAAAAAAAAGATCTTTTTCTTTCTAAAATTCTTCACTCAAGTTTAAAGATGGACCGTGATTACCATTAGAGCTTCTCTTATGATGACAATGCTTTGAAATATTCAGAGGAATGAGACAGCAAGTAATTGTCTTTCCCATCCCATCTCATATAACAATTACAACTTGAATCTGAGCCGAGGGAATTATAACAATTGCATAGAGTCAAATAGCAGGAAAACCAAGTTTTATTCCTCACACCTAGACTGTCCTTAGTGAACTCCTATGAACAATCTCAAGAGTATGCAGAATGTCATAAATTAGTGTAGGCAATCTTTATGCAAAGTGGACAAAGGTGTAGGATTACTATAAAAGGAATATTTATCTAAGAATTTGGAAGTCTTGTTTGAGAATGTGTCAGTACATATATAAAGATAAATTGGCCAAGCCTGAAAGTTTCAGTTCAGCTAATTTACCACAGTTTATTAAATTGATCCTAAATAGGTAGAGATCAATTATTTCCAGTTGCTATTCTCTGGTATTTTTTGAACGCCCAGATTTGGCTTTTTTTTTTTTTTTTTAGATTTATTTATTTATTTATTTATTTATTTATTTATTTATTTATTTATTCATGATAGACATAGGGAGAGAGAGAGAGAGGCAGAGACACAGGCAGAGGGAGAAGCAGGCTCCATGCCGGGAGCCCCACGCGGGACTCGATCCCAGGACTCCAGGATCGTGCCCTGGGCCAAAGGCAAGGCTCCAAACCGCTAACCTACCCAGGGATCCCTGGCTTTTTTTAAAATCACCCGTTAAAAGGTGTGGAAATGATGAGGATTTGTTAGATATTAATCAGGTTATAATCAAAATGCTGAAATCCAATTCTAATATCTGTTGTTAGTTGTAATGGGATTTTGATAAAACACAAAGACTATTATAACTAAAGGATGAATATCGTGTTATTATTCAGAATTCCTGCTGTTAACTTCTATTTTTATATTTAATTTTTGTTAATTAAAGAACAATGTGTTTATTCAGAGAAAAGATAATACCTCACTAAATGGCTTTTTCATATAAACAAAAGAGAAATATTATTTGACAACCGTGTGTGACAAATAGCATATATTCATGTGAGAGAGTAATTCAAGAAAATCTTTTGTCTACAGAATATTAAGAGTGTTTATATATGTATATAATATACATATTTTTATATAAATATACATATATAAATTGCTTGTTCTCTGTCCCTCTGGAAATCATTAAATATTTTCTCCATTGAGGAAGCCTGTTATCTCCATTTCTTCATAAATTATTGAAAAAAATTATACAGGTAACATTTTAGGTGTCAGCTCCATACTAGAATGACAAACAATGTGATCCATGTTGACCTTGGAATGAAAGTTAACTCAACCTTGATGAAATTTGTTGAAGATCAAATTAGGAGATGTAGTCAAAATATGAAAAATGCAAAAGAATCTGATTAAGTTTTGCTTCCTCTAATGAAATGAGATTTTAAGAGCTAGAGTGATTTATATTCAATACCTATTTATTTGTTGTACTCAAAGTTGTAAATAAAGTATTTGTTATTGAAAAGATAAGGAATTAATGTAAAATTTAGAGAAATGATATATACAATTAAAATAATTCACAATATATTTAGCTGGCAGATCCTACCTGTCTATAGTTCATAATACTTATGTATGGTTGGGACACTTTCAGTAATTAAACCAAGAAAGTAGGATAAATCTAGATATATAATTGCTGAATGCAGTGCGTACTGATGTGGAAGAGGTTCAAAACACACTGCTATGTAAAGAAACACTTTTCAAAAAAATTACATATGATTATATGTATTTGTGTATGTATATATTATAATTATGTATATCTATATTACATAGATATATATCTTCCAAAACTAAAACTCTGGGTGTACATATTTGTGTAAATGTATAGGAAAAGCATAGAAAAATATATGCCAAACTACTAATATTTGTTACTTCAGGGGAGGACAGGATTTAGGGAGAAGGATGAAGGCAAACTTTTTCTTTTAAATTCTATGTCTAAAAAAATAAAAATAAAAAAATAAATTCTATGTCTATATTAGTTGTTTTTTTTATAATGAGCAATCATTTATGTATTTTAAGATCAAATAGCAATAAAAACCTTCCAAAAATTAAGACCATTATAAAAAGAGTCTTTGGATGTGTCACTCAGTAATTTAATTTTGTTAATTGTGGTGATTGCTTCAACTGACACGATCACCTTCAAGTTAGGACCCTAAGATGTCTAACCACAAAGCTAAAGGCAATAGAATTACTCTCAACAAAAAGCTTTCTTAATGGTAATGAATAATGAGCATTTGGTTGTTACCAGCTAGGATAGAAAGCTGCAGTTATGAATAAGCACAGCTTTTATACCATGCTAAAGAATTTAACACAGCTTAATAGTCATTAATTGTCATGCAAAGACAGGTTATAAATTAATTATTATGAACCAAGTTCTAATTATGGTGCCTTATATAAAATTCTGTGTTCATATAAACAGTTCAGACTATATCTGATTTTGCTAGTGATTTCCTGATGGAAAAGACAATAACTAACTGTAGGATTCTTTCCATGGTCATGATTTTGCTAGTCAATCCATTAGGTCTTTGGAACAAACACCATAATTGACAGTCACGTCAATTAGCATTTTATTCATTTGTTTCTACAATGCTCCTGGCATTGTTCTAAGCACTAGAGAGAAAGAAAAACATTAAACATCCCTGTCCTCATGGAACTTATTCTCTAGTTGTGGAAGAGACGGAGATAGATATTACACAAGATAAGTAAAATATAAAGTTTATTAGATTGTGATGAGTGTTATGGAAAAATAAAAAATTGGCCAGAGAATGCTGAGTGAGAGAGATATTTGTTTTTAAATAAAGTGATAAGGTAAGGAAAAACCTGAAGGAGGTGAGGGAGCAAGCTAGGAGAATAATTGGGAAACGAGGAGCAAGTCCTCAATGCCCAAGTGTGCCTGTGGACTTGAGAAACAGCAAGGAGTCCAGCATGGCCACCTCATAATGAAGGGGAAAGAGTAGTAGGATATGAAGAATTGAAGTCAGTCATGTTCCTACTCCTGTGAAGCCTATTGTTAATATAAAATCAATAAAAAGTCAAGGACTGACTTTTACTCAGAGCAAGATGGAAAGACATTGAAAGATTTTAAGTAGGAGTGAGATGATTTAACATTTTAACAGGTTCACTCTTCAATCTCTTTTTTCTACCAAATACTTTCGTCCATTTAGGAAGCTGGCTCACTAGGATTCTGACTGATTATTAAGTTCTTTTATAGCATGTACTTCCAGGTAAGAGTTGGTTATAAGTGTTATAACCACTCTTACATGTACTTAAATATAAGTACATTTGTAAGTTATAAATTTATAAGTTATAAGTGTACTTATATTTAGATCTTAATCTCAAATACCTACAACTGAAAATAACATTAGACAATTTTTATCCAGTCTATAAAACAAGAAAGTCAACAGTTTTCACTCACATATACTTAGATTCTAAGAAGAAATTCAAAATAATAGGCATGTTGTATAGAAATTGAGAGAGAAAATCTCTTAAATTCATCTCTTTTGTTTCCTATATCTACTGCCTCAGCCTTGTTTTAGGACAACATCATTTCTTTCCTGAAGGATTATGGTCATCTCCTCCCAGCTAGTTGGAGTGCTTTGAGCTAAATTTCCCCTCTCTCAGTACCATAATTCAGATGTCATTTCTAAAGTACAATAACAGCCTCTCCTAAACTGTGTTTCTGCCTGTATTCTTATTCCGCCTTCAGTATATTTTCAGTTGTGTTATCAGGGAACCCTTTTCTATTACGGAAAATGCTATTCTAACTAAATATTATAGAGAGGGTTCAGGTTAAAGTCAAACTCCTAGGATGGCATAGAGACTTAAGTGATCTTATCTAGTCCTACCTACTTCTGTCTAGCTACTGATCTCATCTTTTATTATCTAGAGTCTTCTTTAAAACTACTTACTTCTTGAATGTGCTGTGGTTTCCCTTGTTTCCATGCTACTTTTCACATGGCTACCTCCTTGCTTCACTTCAACTTGTCATTCAAGTCCATGTGCTACCTCTTTTGGGAAGTCAGAATTATCTGCCTTTTCTACATGCGAACCACAGTACATTTCACAATTATTATGACTGTTGATTTACTCTATAGGCTTATAAACTATTTGAGAGTAGAATCTAAGTATTATTTACCTTTGTGTTTCCAGTACTTAACATATAGCAGGTGATAATTGGTCTCTGAGGGAGAGAAGGAGAGTACAATGAAGAACAAAGTAAGGAGAGAAGATTGGTATGTAATATAAACATGATTTCTGTCCTGGATTTTAAAGAGAAATGAAATAGAGATGCCAATGATAATAGAGATGCCAATAATGACTGAGATTATGTGAGGCAAAAGAAATGGGGTCAGCATTGTCCCTTGCCCAGAGTTTATTAGCTGCTTAAAAAAAAAATGAGTATATTGAAGCAGAATTTGAAAGTAAATAGATCATTGTCACTAGTGTTTTAAATAAAGGTTTCTACAACATACACACACATCTATTAGATCTACATTTTTATGTGCTTTTTTCCCCTTAAAGTTCTGAAGAATATGAAGGCATCATGGTTGCCTATTCATAGGTTAGACTAGAGGAAGAATTGCTCATCTAACTAACTCCACTGTAGGCTTGCAAAAGAGACATTTTGCATGGAGATGGGTATAGCTAAAATGTATTTATTTAATTTAACAAATATTTAACCAACTGCACGGGACCAGGAGCTAACCTAGGTACTAGGTACTGGATACAATTTTAAATTGAACAAAGTTTAATCCTTGTAACTTGAATTAGAATGTCTTTAGTTTGCAGTCTATAAAGGAGTATGGTGGTAGAAATGATGTTAGACCAAAAAGATTCAACATATTTGGTTTGCTCTTAAAAATGGCAAGGAAGTGAAAGGGATCTGAAAGCTTAGCTTTCTGTCACGTCCCTGGCAATTTTCCTATATAGCCTGAATTGTACAAAAGGAAAATTCATTCAGCCCAGTTTCTCCCCTGTGGGTGTGCTTCCCTCATGAAACAGCACAGCATTTTGCAATTCTGCTTTGCCTGAATTCCTTTTCTCATAGATGATTTTTGGTGTCTCCTTGTTGGAATTTTCAGAACATCTTGCTTTTTTTTTCATCTTTGTAAATTAAGCCACTTCATAGTTATGATAAAATATTTTTAAAAACAGTGAAACTACTCCCAGCCAATAGAGTGACACATTGAGGACATATTAAAGTTTTTTCATTTATATTGAATTCATTGTTAAACTTAAAATACTAAATAATCAATAACTTTTGCAACCAAATCACAGGGTTAATTGAATAATCATTTGTCACATTTGGCCCATTATTCCTCTGACATTCATAAATATCCAAAAGTAGCCAATTGCTAGGTCATTATGATAGCAGTAACTCCAAGTTACAGACCAAGTGTTAAATTAGTAAATGGGTGCAAAGATTTGGTCAATTCAGTTGAAGGTACCTGAAGTAACTTACTGATTATAGTCTGTCTAATTTTCAGGGAGGATCTGTTGTAATATTACCAAAAAAGATTGAAAAGAATGATTCAGAACTAGGGTTATAAGTAGCAAAGTGTGCTGGAGTTGCTGTTCTTGGCCCTAAGGACAACATTATATTGTATCATGACATACTTTTTCTACTACTATTTTCTCTTGCTCTTTCTATTGTTTTTTATTTTTAAAATTTTAATGCCAGTATAGTTAATATACAGTGTATATTAGTTTCAAGTGTACAATATGGTGATTCAGCAATTCCATACATCACCCAGTGTTTATCATAAGTGCACTCCTTAATTCCCAACAATTTATTTCACCCATCCCCCCACTCACCTCCCCTTTGGTAAGCCTCAGTTCATTCTCTATAATTAAGAGTATATTTCTTAGTTTGTTTGTTTCTCTCTCTCTCTCTCTTTTCGTTTGCTCATTTGCTTTGTTTCTTAAATTCCACATGTGAGTGAAATCAGATGGTATTTGTCTTTCTCTCACTCTCTAATTTCACTTAACATTATACTCTCCAGCTCAATCCATGTCCTTGCAAATTCATTTCATTTGTTTTTATTGCTGAATAATAATTCATATATATAAATATATTTTCACCTTTTCATTATTCATTCATCTATCAATGGACACTTGGTCTGCTTCCATATCTTGGCTATTGTAAATAATACTACTATAAACATAGGGGTGCATGTATCTCTTTGAATTAGTGTTTTTGTATTCTTTAGGTGAATACCCAGTAGTGTAGTTACTGAATTGTAGTGCAGTTCTATTTTTAATGTTTTGAGAAATCTTCATACCATTTTCCACAGAGGCTGCACTGTTTGCATTCCCACCAACAGTGCATGAATGTTCCTTTTTCTCCACATCATGCCAGCACTTGTTTCTTGTGTTTTTGATTTGACCCATCTGACAGGTGTGAGGTGATGTATCATCGTAGTTTTGATTTGCATTTCCCTGATGATGAGTGACGTTGAACATCTTTTCTTGTGTCTGTTGGCTATCTGTATGTCTTCTATGGAAAAGTGTCTATTCATGTCTTCTGCCCATTTTTAATTGGATTATTTATTTTTTTTGGTGTTGAGTTTTATAAGTTTTTTATATACTTTGGATACTAACCCTTTATCGGATATGTCATTTGCAAATATCTTCTCCCATTCAGTAAGTTGCCTTTTAGTTTTGTTGATTGTTTCCTTCATTGTACAGAAGCTTTTTATTTTGATGTAGTCTTAATGATTTATTTTTGCTTTTGTTTCCCTTGCCTCAGGATGTGTATCTAGAAAAATGTTGATATGGCTGATGTCAGAGATATTACTGCCTGTGTTGTCTTCTAGAAATTTTATGGTTTCAGGTCTCATATTTAGATCTTTGATCCATTTTGAGTTTATTTTTGTGTATGGTGTAAGAAAGTGGTCCAGTTTCATTCTTTCGCATATAGCTGTCCTGTTTTCCCAACACTATTTGTTGAAGAGACTCTTTTCTACTTTGTCAAGGATTGATTGACTATATAATTGTGGGTTTATTTCTGGATTTTCTACTCACTTCTATTGATCTATGAGTCTATTTTTATGCCAGTACCATACTGATTTGATTACTACACTTTTGTAATGTAACTTCACATGCGATATTATGATTCCTTCAGCTTTGCTTTTCTTTTTCAAGATACCTTTGCTATTTCAGGTCTTTTGTGCTTCCATAAAATTTTAGGGTTGTTTGTTTTAGTTCTGTGAAAAATAGTGTTGGTATTTTGATACGGATTGTATCAAATGTGTAGATTGCTTTGGATTGACATTTTAACAATATTTGTTCTTCCAATCCATGAACATAGGATGCCTTTCCATTTTTTTTTATGTCATCTTCAATTTATTTCATCAGTTTTTTGTTTGTTTGTTTAGTATTCATCAGTGTTTTATAGTTTTCAGAGCACAGGTCTTTCACATCCTTGGTTGAATTTATTCCCAGGTATTTTATTCTTTTTGGTGCAATTGCAAATGGGATCATTTTCTTAAGTTCTCTTTCCTCTGCTTCATTATTAGTGTATAGAGATGCAACAGATTTCTGCACATTGATTTTTGTATCCTGTAACTTCACTAAATTCATTTAACAGTTCTAGTTTTTTTTTTCCATGGAGTCTTTCAGGTTTTCTATATAGAGTATCATGTCATCTGCAAATAATGAAAGTTTTTCTTCTTCGTTTCCGATTTGGATGCCTTTTCTTTTCTTTTTGTTGTCTGAATGCTGTGGCTAGGAATTCCAGTACTTTGTCGAATAAAAGTGATGAGAGTGGACATCTTTGTTTTGTTCCTGGCCTTAGGGGGAAAGCTTTCAGTTTTTTTTCCATTGAGTATGATGTTCAGAGTGGGGTTTTTATATATGGCCTTTTTAATTTTGAAATATGTTTCCTCTAAACCTATTTCGTTGAGGGCTTTTTCATAAATAGATGTTGTACTTTGTCAAATGCTTTTTCTGTGTCTATTGAAATAATTATATGGTTTTCATCTTTTCCCTTATTGATGTGATGTATCACGTTGATTGATTTGCAAATATTGAACCACCCTTGCATCTTGGGAATAAATCTCACTTAATTTTGTTGAACAATTTTTTTAATGTATTGTTAGATTTGGTTTACTAGTATTCGGTTGAGGATTTTTGCATCTATAGTCATTGAAAATATTGGCTCATAGTTCTCTTTTTTTTTGTGGGTTCTTTATCTGATTTTGGTACTAGGGTGATACTGGCCTAATAGGAAGTTTTCCTTCTAGCTTTTGGAATAGTTTGAGAAGAATAGATATTAACTCTTCTTTAAATGTTTGGTAGAATTTGCCTGTGAATCAGAAATGATCTGGTCCTGGACTTTTGTTTGTAGGGAATTTTTTGATTACTGATTCAATCTCCTTGCTGATAATTGATCTGTTCAAATTTTCTATTTCTTCCTGCTTCAATATTGGTAAATTAGGTTTCTAGGAATTTATCATTTCTTCTAGATTGTTCAACTTGTTGGCATATACTTTTTCATAATATTCTCTTATAATTGTTTGTATTTCTGTGGTGTTGGTTGTTATTTCTCCTCTTTCATTTGTGTTTTGTTTATTTGAGTCTTCTCTCTTTTTTATGAATCTTGCTGAGGTTTATCAATTTTGTTAATCTTATCAGAGAACCAGCTACTAATTTCATTGATCTGTTCTATTGTTGTTTTTGTTGTTGCTGTTAGTTTCTATATCATTTATTTCTGCTCTAATCTTTGTTATTCCTTCCTTTACTGGTTTTGGGGTTTTTTTGGTTCTTTTTCTAGCTCATTTAGTCCATTTACATTCAAAGTAATTATTGATAACTATGTACTTATTGCCATGTTGTTACTTGTTTTGTGATGGTTTCTGTAGTTTTTCTCTAATCTTTTCTTCTCTTTCTCTTTTTCATGGTTTGCTGTTTTTCTTTAGTGATACACTTGGATATTCTTTGCATATGTATTAGTGGTTTTTGATTTGTGATTACCATTAGGTTTATATATAACATCTTTGGCATATAGCAGTCTTTATTAAGTTGATGGTTGCTTGAGTTTGAACCCATTCTTTACTCCTCTCTCCTTCATGTTTTAGGTATATACATAAATAGTTGTTTCCTGCTTTTGTGTTACATACTTTTTATACTGTTGTTTTTGGCCTTTCCTTTCCACTCAAAAAGTCCCCTTTAATATTTCTTGAAGGTTTTTTATTGGTCATGAACTCCTTTAGTTTTTGCTTGTCTGAGAAACTCTTTATCTCTCCTTCTATTTTGAAAGATAGCCTTGATGTGTAGAATATTCTTAGCTGCAGATATTACCTTTTCAAAACTTTGAATATATCATGGAACTCTTCTGGCCTGCAAAGTTTCTGCTGAAAAACCTGCCGGTAGCCTTATGGAATTTCCCTTGGGAATCTGTCTTCTTTTCTTTTTTAATTTAATTTAATTTAATTTAATTTAATTTAATTTAATTTAATTTAATTTAATTTTATGATTTTATTTATTTATTCATGAGAGACACAGAGAGAGGCAGAGACATAGACAGAGGGAGAAGCAGGCTCCCTGCAAGGAGCCTGATGTGGAACTGGATACTAGGCCGCAGGATCATGCCCTGAGCGGAAGGCAGACACTCAACAGCTGAGCCACCCAGGCATCCCTGTCTTCTTTTCTCTTGATGCTTTTCATTTTTTTAATCATTATTTTTTTTGCCATTTTGATTACTATATGTCTGGGTGCAGACCTCCTTTGATTGATTTTGTTGGGGGATCTCTGTACTTCCTGGATTTGGATATCTGTTTCCTTCCCCAGGTAGGAAAGCTTTCACGTATTATTTCTTCAAATAAATTTTCTGCCCCCTTTTCTCTCTCTTCTCCTTCTGGGATCCTTATGATAAGAATGTTATTGTGCTTGATGGAGTCACTGAGTTTCCTAAGTGTGTTCCTGTTTTGCATAATTCTGTTTTTTTCATTTGTTCAGTTTAATTACTTCTAGTTCATTATTTCATTCCTCTGCTTTTCCTGGCCTGCTATTTATTCCATCAAGGGTATTCTTAATTTCATTTATTGTGTTCTTCATCTCTGATTGGTTCTTTTTATCTCTGTCTTAAGAGTCTCACTCATGTCTTCCACTCTTTTCTCAAGTCCAGTGCATATCTTTATGATCATTATTTTAAGTTTTCTATCAGACATGTTATTTATATCCATTTTACTTAGGTCTCTTGCTCTGGTTTTATTCTGTTCTTTCATTTGTGACACATTCTTTTGTCTCCCCATTTTGCCAAACTCTCTGAATCAGTTTCTCTTTTAGGAGAGTCAGTTATGTCTCTTGCTCTTGAAAGTAGTGGGCAGGAGGTGCACTTTTAACTAGGTGGCATTGGTGGGTCCTTTCCCTTGGCATTGGAAACCAGTTAAAGGTCCTGGTTCCTTTAACTAGGCGGAAGAGCTGGGTCAGCCAGCTGCTGTGGAGACACCAGGCAGGCAAGAGGCTGTTCCACAGAGCTTGTGCTGGCAGGGTGTACAGTTTTAGCATGCTGTTGTGCATGCTCTGGGGGAGGCAAGAGACAGATGGCAAGGTTTGCATGGGTCTTCTGGGGTAGGGGATCCACAGCACTGGGACTGAGGCAATTCTGGCTAATGGTGGGGGCGGGGTGTGGTGTAAGCAAGTTAGATTGTCAGTACAAGCTCCGCACTGGTTCCTGCAAGTGGTTGTGTGTTTATAATGAAGGGCAGGGGTGGGAAATGGTGCCTGCAGCTCCTTTGTTTCTGGAGAAATCCCTCAATGAACTCTGAGATTAGTAGATAACTTTTTCTCCTATGAGCCCCTGGTGCTTTTCAAACTGCTACTTCTAAGCTGTATCTCTGCAGGCTCTTTGCTATGCCGTCTCTTTAGAGACAGGGAGTCAGCTTCCTATAGCCCTTTGGTCCCTTGCAGAGCAGAGCCTGCTACTTTTGAGAGTTCCAGGCTTTAAGTCCCACTGGTTGAAAGCACTCACAAAATTCAGCCCCTCTGATTATCAAAGCCAAATGCTATGGGGATTTTGTTTCCCTTTGCACACTCCCTGATGTGATAGTCTGTTTCTCACCCCTCTCTGTCCACAGCACCTTCCCTTCATGTTCAGACCTGCAGGATTTAGGTTCTTACAGAGTCCTTATGCTTTCTATGTGGCCTCTTCTCTATATTTAGCTGTGGAGTTTGTTTGGCCAGTCTTTGGTCCTTTTATGGGTTGTTTGCTCTGGTGTGAGTGTTATCTAGTTGTATCTGTGGGATGAGGTGAGTTTAGGGTCCTCCTACTCCATCATCTTCCCTGGAAGTTCTATGGTTTTTCTATTACTAATGTTTTCTATTACTAGTACTGTATATTTTCCCATTACTAGCCTGTTAATACAGATAAATGGATTTTAAAAATCCTAAATTTTACCTCTTACTTGAAAGAGTGTTTAATACAAGATGCCCCACTTGTTTACTTCTATTAACTTTTCAATCCATATCAAACTTTGCTTTAATAATTACCCATGCTTATGTTTTATTCAGTCTTCACTCTTGACTCAGACTAATGGTTCTCATACCTTACAGAGCTCCTCTGCTTGAATAGCTTATAGTTACTTCAAAATCTATATGTGCAGAATTTAGTTCATTATCATGATCAGTCTAACACCCAAACCTGTTCTCATTTCATGACTTCCTCATCTCAAACTTCACCATCTATCAGTCTACCCGTTACCAAACTTAGTCATTCTGGAATCCTACCTTTCTCTCATTTCCCATATCCTAATGGTCAGCAAACCCTATAAATTCTAACTCTAAAGTATCTCCCAACTATGTATTCACCTGTTCATTACTACTTATGTTTCCTTAGTTTAAGCTTTACATGTGTGCTCATATCTCTGTGCTGTTGTACAAAATCCTCTGCTTGCCTGTATGTGCTTTTCTACCTTACCTGCCTGACAGATTCCTACTTATTTCTAAAATCCCAGATTTTGTCTTCTGTAAAGCCTTCCTACTTGCTTCCACTACCTTGCTACCCACCAGATTTAGTTACTTCTTCCTTTATCTTTTGTAACATACTTTTATGTAATATTTACCAGTTTAAATTATAGACACTATAGCTATATAATAATAAATTACTGTCAAATTTAATAATTTTTAATAAATCCAGCCCTTGGGCATTAAATAAATATTTGTTGGATGAAGTAACGAAGTAATTAACAAAGATGGCAAATTAACAAATTGTTTATTCTTGAACAGAAAAAAGACACTAACAAAAGATTAGGGACATATCTTTAGGACTGTAAATTTTTAAGCAGGAAACTAGTGGATTATAAGCCATGTTTCCATTGTTTCTTTTTCATTGGAATAGAACATTTAGAAGATAGAGGAATCTCTGGGAAGGGAACTACTGACAATACAGTTAGTGTTAGTGAAATGGATTAGATACCTGGACCATGACTTAATATCCTGGAATGATAGGCTCTTGGGTGGCTTACATATTGCAAAATGGGAAAGAACAAATGTGTTTTCCCAGAGGTTAGCTGGCTTGTTTAAGAGGGTTCTACATTGAAAATGTAAAGAAAGCAAAACAAATTGTAAGATAAAGCCATGATGCTGATTTCATTGGAGAAAAACAGGACATGGAAAGAAAAATAAGACTGAAAGAACTTCTCAGCAACACACATGAGAAAATAATTTAAAGAGACTGGAAGTATTGCTTAAAAATTCAAATACCACAACAAATGTAAAGCACATGGCTTGTAAATAAAATGAATACACATTGCAACATGTATACACACATATAAGCTAAAGGGAAATACCAAGACTTGTTTGAAGTATTTTCTTGAAATAACTTATCTCATGCACCAAATAAATAAGTGATAACTGAAAATCTAATAGGAGGGAAGGTATAACAGTACTATATGTCAAGAAGATACACCTCTAAGGGAGTCCACCAAATATATACTTTACAAATAAATAAACGAGAAAGAAATGATGTTGAACTGACCTTAGAGAGGAAACAGATGATGTCTTCTTGATATATTTTACAAAACTTGCATAGAATCAAGATATAGTAGTAATGGGGACATAATCTGGTCATCAGCTGGAAGCCTTAGTCAGCTAAACACAGAGCATTTGACAAGTTCTTGACCTGCTTGATGAAAATTCTGTCTCCCATGAGAGTGAAGGAAAATTTCAAAACTCACCCTAGGAGTGGCAGAACTAGTATGCTAACATTTTGTATTTTTATAAAAGGAAAAAGGATGTATGTAATTATGTGTTTGATGTGTTTTTGTATTCATTTAAAAAAAAAACTCAAGGACACAGAAGGTAACATTTGCATCTGGGAAAAAGGGCCAGCAGGGGTAGCAAAGATACTTTTCACTGTTTTACTTCAAAAATTTTTCACTATGCAATTATATTGCTAGTCCCATAAGATAACTTGAAATAATCAAAGGTAAAGAAGAAGGAGGAGGAGAAAGAGTGGGAGGAGAAGGAAAGGAAGTGGGGAAGAGGAAGTGGAGGAGTAGAAAGAAAGGGGAGGAGGAGGAAGAAAAGGAGAAAGAAGAAGAAATAAGTCCAAAACAGCAACATTCTTGTTGGCTAACAGGGAAGGATCCTTTTAAGATATAACAACAATTTGAGATCCCTGGCTGGCGCAGCGGTTTGGCGCCTGCCTTTGGCCCAGGGCACGATCCTGGAGACCCGGGATCGAATCCCACGTCGGGCTCCCGGTGCATGGAGCCTGCTTCTCCCTCTGCCTGTGTCTCTGCCTCTCTCTCTCTCTCTCTCTCTGTGACTCTCATAAATAAATAAAAATAAAAATTAAAAAAAAAGATATAACAACAATTTGCAAAAGCCTTTATTAAACCACTTATATTGTATTACAATAATATAATATGAGTAGATCTCTTAAGCAGCTTGGCAAATTAACTGGAGCATTCCTGCTGTCTCTGAAATGTTGTGATAGATAACTCTAGGTGCACTAAATGCTCCCAGCTGGAAGGTCTCCCTCTTGTTTGCATGTCTTTGCTTCCCTCCCCTGGGGTGTGCACTTACCAAGAGTCAGTCATGTTTGTACTCAAACTTGATTATGTTAATTATACTTGATATTTTAAAACATGTAATTTAATTAAACATTAGACTGATGAAATATTAAGTGTGGAATGAAAGAGAGTTGTTTCTTGAAAATGTATCAGTACTTTGGAAAGACTATAATAATGAAATGCTAGAACAAATGCTATCAGAATAGGTATGAGCAAGAAAACTGGGGAAAAAACCCCCACAAAAATCTAAATGGTTTTGATGCCCAGGTACTTCTATAGTGTTATAGCATTCTTAGTCTAAGCAACTTAAAACTAGAAATTATAGGTGATGTGTAATGGCTACACAAGAAGCATGCAAAATTCCAATAAGCAATGGAAGAAAAGACCTTGACCCTATATCTAAAAAATTTGGTAAGTCAGTATATATTTAAGGGTTTAAAGTGAAATTTTTATACTTCAGTTATTTATGAGCCTCCACTTAAATAGTTTTGTGTGTGTGTTTAACCAACTGGCCTTATCCCCTGTTGCTTTAAAGCATCAGTAGACTTCATAGAAAATGGGCCATATATTGTTCATCTTAGTAACCCTTGTGCATCATATGGATCTTAGAACATAGTTGATGGTCAGTAAATACTATTGAATAACTAATATACCAACAGAGTTGGAAATAGCATATGTATTTGCTGAGTCCTGATAGTGTGGAGCCTCCAGGCTTGTCAACAAAACTTGAGAAGAGTGGAGGGAAATCATACTGGCCAAACTGAATTCAGGTGCTGGGTGAAGAGAAAGAATATCCAGGTTAATAGAAGGAGATGGAAAATCCCATCTTTGGTCAGTGTACGAACTAGAATAGGAAGAAAATTTAGAGTAAAAAACCAACCGAAAAATGACAGAGAAGCAAGAGGAAAATAATCAACATATTAAGAGTTCCAAGTAAGTGTAAGTTCAGTTGAAATGTTACAGCATGTGCCTTTCAACATTTCTCTCCTTTTTTTAAAAAAAAAAAAAGATTTTATTTATTTATTCATGAGAGATACAGAGAGAGAGAGAGGCAGAGACACAGGCAGAGGGAGAAGCAGGCTCCATGCAGGGAGCCTGACGTGGGACCCTATCCCAGTCTCTAGGATCACGCTGTGGGCTGAAGAGGCACTAAACCGCTGAGCCACCCGGGCTGCCCTCAACATTTCTCTCCTGAACTTCATGATGAAAGAGTTGGATGGGGTGAGCTTTCAACAGATGAAATTCTGGAAAGTTAAGCTAGATCTAATTCCATAGGAGTTTGTTGGTAAGAGGGAAGTGAAAGAATTCTTGGTACTAAATAAGTCATTTTAGAGTCTGTGACAACCAGGGAGGAGGAAAGTTTATTTAGATGCACATAGAGACCAAAATTTCCCAAAGTGTGTTGTATGGAATACGAGATTGTGACTTGTTACATTCTCTCTACTACACAGAGTACATTTTCATGTTTATTTATTTGTCTTTTATCCTGTCTCCCCTTCTGAAGAGCAATCTCCGTGACAGAACTGGCTCCTCTGGCCTGTGTTGCTTGATGGTAGGTCCACAGTTTAAAATAGTAGGTGGCACATATTAGGTGCTTCAGAAATATTTATTAAATGAAGATCTGGTGAACAGTGTGGAAAGGCAGGAACCCAACAGCTCCAGAAACAGCAGGGGCAGAGTTCACAAAGAATCACAGTTAAAAATCACTATAAAATAGTAGGAGGCATTGATTACCCAAACCCCCATCACCAAATAGGGTATTTTTGTTTGTAAATCAAAAATAAAATGAGCTTTTTTTAACCCACTACAAAGCACTATGGTAAAGATGGAAAAATCAGGTCTGGATACCTGGGAGACTTGTGGTGATATTATTAGAAACAGAATACCTCTTTCTGTGGAAGGTGAAATATGGTCATTACTTACTTTTTAGAGAAATTTGTGTCTGCTTTGGTTTATAGAGGGGAAAAAAGTTCATTAGCTGGTGAACACAGTTTTAATAATTTTAAAATACAATTTATGAGACCATTTTATATAGTAACTGTAGGAGTTACTATATCATTGCTCTCCAAATCACTCAAACAAAAAGATAGAATCATTATGCAGTAATCTGAGTATTCTTAATTAAAGAGATCATGTTCATATTATAATCTTTCTTAAAATGACTAAATTGTGAAACTAAAGGACAAAAGAAAGAGAAAGGGGTATTTGATGCCTTTCCCTACATAATTCCTCAGAGACCCTTGGCCCTCAACTTTGCTAGAATCACCTAAGAATTTTAAAGAACAAGCCAATGATAGGCCACACCCCAGGGCAATTAACTCAGATTCTCTGGGGGTGGGGCCCCAGCATCAGAATGTTTTAAATGCTCCCTGGGTGAGTCTAATGTGTGGGATAGCTGAGGACAATGAAACCAAGGTATATTTTGGAAGGGAGAATAGGAGACTATTCACTTTTTATGAGAGTCAAACTGAACTGTGGTGGGAAGCTGAAACTGAAATTCATGCCCATGGTTTCAAATCCAAATGCTCTAAATATGACATTGTATGTAGAACTCTAACTTAAAATAGTATACATTTTTTCATTAAAAATTCAATGTACTGATCTGAAAAGTTGGTTAAAGGAAATAAACCCTTCAGAAAGAATAAGAATTGGCCATTAGAGACAGAATATCACTATGCATTAGAAATGATCATTGTATACCCAGTCAATTTTTTTTTTTTTATCTTTCTGAGGTAAAGATTGTGAGCTGCTCAAAGAGCTTGTTAGGTGAGGTTGTGAAAATTATTTCTCTAAGATACTTGAAATTAAACTCGTGTTACACTTTTTTGAGATGTTTAAGTCCTGCCTAGGGAAAGGGAAACAGACTGGATGATTTAGAGAAATTATTTTCAAATCAGAGAGTTTATTTATTTTACTTTTTAATCTATGATTAAGCTTTGCTAAGGACTCTTGAAGTCAGTTCGATGGTGTCTTGCACTGCACACACGTTCCATTTTTAGAAAGATGGCCAATTGGCTAAACAGGCCGCCCAATGTGGGTGTGGATGGATGCCCGTTCCCTGCATGCTGTGACACACTGTGGCTGACTTCACTAAAGGGACACTCTGTTTCCTTATTAACTCCTCTCCTCTGTCAGTCAGGTTTCACAACACCATTGCCAGGCTCTGGGCTACTGTTTTATCACTATTTTAGAGTGAATACTTAGTTTTGTGCCAGGAACTCACAATATCCCTACACTATAGATACTGTTATTATGTCCACTTTCTGGTTAAGGAAAGAAGGTAATGGAAATGTAAGACAGTTTTCCTCAGTCATTCATCTAGTGAGTGGTAAAGGTACCCTTGGAGGTACCTTTAACCAATCTATTAATTAAGTTAATGAATGAATGAATTAAATACTGAAGTCCAGCTCTTTAGCGCTATATTTGTTCCTTCATCCTTATTGTGGGTAGATTCCCAAGTAATTCTCTGGGCTGCTGCCCACTAGAGTCAGATCCTGTTTACTTGGTCTGTAAAATGGAAGACTTATGTGCTTTCTTACTCTTCACTGCATGGGTATATATATATCCACTGCATGGATCAGTTCTCATGATCATGGATACTATATCCAGAATATGTGACATCTAAGGAATTTTCACCAAAGGGGAAAATGAGATAGGTGGGAGAATCAAAACATGGCCTGCTGCCCTCATCCTTTGGCTTTGTTCTAAGGGCCTTTCTTAGTACATTGACCTGACATTGATCTCTCTCAGCAATAATCCCTGCTTATTACTTGGAAAGGAGGGTAGAGTCATTTTCTGATTCTCATTAGACTTTCCTTCATGCAATGGAGTTGAACACTTTTGTTAAGATTTTTCCCATGAGAATTCCCCAATAGCTTTCTCCATAATCAGTAGATCAGGTCTTCCCACAATTTTTATAGCTAAATATTAAATATATTTTTATATATGTATGTATATATACATATATATTTAAAGGCAAGTGATGACTGTTACTTTTGTAAAGGTTCCATGAAAAAGAGGCAGCTGGCTTTTATCCAGTGCTACAAATATTTTAAATTAGAGCCATTGATTTATTGAATATCTTTACATAATTTATCTGAAGAAGCAAAAAGTCACTTACTCAGAACCTGGTTAAACTGCCAGGAGAAATAAATGTCATGTTCCTTAAAGAAAGAAGGAAAAAGTGTTACTCGTTCTTTATGCTGGCTAACCTGGTAAGTAGGTTCCCTTATAGCCTAAAGGTAGCCAGTGGTGCTTAATTACAACAAAAGACTATTCGGAGGTGCTGAATATCTGGCTCAGTGAGTCACATTACATTCCAATCTATTCTTGATTTGCATCTGAAATGATACTATTCACTTCAAGCACAGTAGACCTTGTCTGAGAAGGCCCACTAGAAAGGGAGACAGAACGTAAAGACTGCTAACTCTGGGAAACGAACTAGGGGTGGTAGAAGGGGAGGAGGGCGGGGGGTGGGAGTGAATGGGTGACGGGCACTGGGTGTTATTCTGTATGTTAGTAAATTGAACACCAATAAAAAATAAATTAAAAAAAAAAAAAAAAGAACTCATTAACTTATAGTAAACATATTTTGGATAAATCATGATCAATTATATACAATTAAAATGCTGAGAGAAGTACCAGCAAGATACTGAATCTGGGTGCTAAATTTATTTTTATAATTAACAATTTTAAATATTTGTTAAACTTGCTTGAAAAGGTTAGTGGCTTAAAAATCAATTTTTAGAAATGATAAGCATGTTAGAATCTAGTTGCTGTGCTTTTCTCTCTGCCTATGTCTCTCATGAATAAATAAATAAGATCTTTTTTATTATTTTTATTTTTTTAAAGATTTTATTTATTTTATTCATGAAAGACGCAGGTAGAGAGAGAGGCAGAGACACAGGCAGAGGGAGAAGCAGGCTCCATGCAGGGAGCTGGAGTGGGACTCCATCCCAGGTGTCCAGGATCACACCCTGGGCTGAAGGCGGCGCTAAATCGCTGAGCCACTGAGCTGCCCCCAATTTTTTTTTTTTTTAAAGGGACTTCTGGGTGGCTCAGCGGTTGAGGGCCTGCCCTTGGATCTGGGTGTGATCCTGGGATCCAGGGATTGAGTCCCATATTGGGCTCCCCACAGGGAGCCTGCTTCTCTCTCTATGTCTCTGCCTCTCTCTCTATGTCTCCCATGAATAAATAAAATCCTTAAAAAAAAAAAAAAGAATCTAGTTGCTGACAACTGTATGTCCATTTTGAATCTTATACAGGGTCTTACTTGATAATATACAGATTTTTCTATAAGTAGGTAGATGCTGTAAGTGGATTTCATAAAGCAAGTATACTGAACAATTTTTTCCCGTGAAGAGCTTAGTAATAAAATAATTTAAGGACGAATAGAAAATTTACTAGGTCTCAAATCTTACAAGTTTGGAAAGGGAACAAGTGAATAATGTTTACTGATCTAAATTATAAATTAGATAATACATAGAAAAGTTTAAAAAAACTATTGAAAAAATACTGACAAAAGATATTTCTATAATAGTATGTATTTTGTACTTTTTTTTATATACGTGTTTTTAAAAATGTTCCATCACTGCATATAAGATACTAGATTCTGGAAAATATCAAGTCAGTGTCATAAACCAAACATTTGATCTCAACTGCATTAACAACAGCTGCACAAATAGATGAGATAGTAGAGTACACTGTTTAGGAACTCAAGTTGGGAGTTGACACAGTGGACATCTTGTGGTTTTACCTGCCCCACATTCCTTTTTCTTTAAATATGGCATACCTAATTTGGGGGGTGGTGGTGGTGGGGCTCATTCCTTCACTCCAAGTCCACATGGATCCAAACAGAGTGACTTTAGTGATTAAAATAGTTGATATCAGGATGGTGTGTGTGATGTAGGTCAGGCAATGAGAATATATATCCTCTTGGCCACTGGACTCAGTTCAGATTTGGCTGCATGACCCACATCAGGCCAAACAGAGTTGGTCCCAGGGCTTTAGAGCTATCAAGAAATATGTACACTTTTGCAACAATGTGGTTGCCTGAGTTGGGTGTAAAGACAAATGAAGCTAATGGCAGGCATTTTTTAATGCTACACATAAAATATATGCCTGGAAATAAACCCAAACCAAAGAGCTTAGACATGGAGAGAGACAAATTGACCTGACGACAATTGACCACCTGGATTCTGCTTCTCTACCCAAAGCTAGTAAGCCCTGAATCTCCCAGATGTATGAACCATCATTTTTTGTTTTAATTTTTTTTAAATTTATTTATGATAGTCATACAGAGAGAGAGAGAGAGGCAGAGACACAGGCAGAGGGAGAAGCAGGCTCCATGCACCGGGAGCCCGACGTGGGATTCGATCCCGGGTCTCCAGGATCGCGCCCTGGGCCAAAGGCAGGCGCTAAACCGCTGCGCCACCCAGGGATCCCCATTTTTTGTTTTAAACTAACATGATACGATGTTTCCATCCCTTGCAAATAAGCTATCTTATTAACACACCTAATTCAAATAGTGATAGTAATAAGTAGCCAATTTGTAATAGTAGCAGAGAAATGTGGTAATTAGGCAGAAATTTTAAAAGAAAAAACAACAAATTAACTTGAAGCAAGAATATATTTTATTAGACCATTTCAAAATTCAGATAGAATTATAGAATTTTAGAACTATAGAGATTTTTTCTTTTAACTTTCTAATTTTAAATTTATTTGTAAGTAGGTAAACTAAGGTCCAGAAAGAAACATCTAAAATATTCGATAGAGATTATTGACAAATGCTTCCATGTAATTATAATAATGGAAATAACATACTGCTGAAGGATTTTAAGAAATTAAAATTTTCAAGGCTAACTAACTGTATTAGGAAACAAATTAATGTTATTTTTCATGCAACTTAATCTAACCAGAAAATAACCACATATCTGAAATAGGATGAGTCTGCTAATTTAAAAATAGTTAATTTCTTTTCCTTAAAAGTAATTTCATTCTTTGTTTAAATAGGAAACATAGATAAAATTTACAAACAGACGTGAATCCAAAGACATGAGCCAGTTTACTTCATATTAAAATATTAATTTAGTTTGTTTACTCTCTAACGAATAAGTAAGCACCTATCCCATTGAAATGGAATTTTGGTTAAAATTATAAATTGACATAATCTTACTTTTAATTTCTAAGCAACTATCAGTATTTTCATGTTACCAAAATTAGTCAAGTCACTAGGAAAAATGATCAAATCCATTGTTTGGCATCATGGAGCCCAAACAACTGGCTGACTTAGATAAAGGATTCACTCTTCCATAAACTGACTTATGACATGCTGACATCACAGCAGAGGATTTGTCTTTAAAATTACACTTGGGAAAAATAAAAACCAGTTAATCTGTATTTTGAAATGTGTTTTGTTGTTTATTTCAGCCTATTAATTTATAATTGTGAATCTGGGTGGTGGAATTATGGGTTGAATTTTTTATGGGTGGGTTCAGAAGGTTTTAAAACAGAAAAGGAAACTATTAGTCTTGTCTTTGAAAAACAACAAAACACAATGGAAATATTTCACACCATATGGAGATAATATAAAAATAGCAAGAAGATTGTGTCAATTTATTATCAGTATAAAACACAGGATACACTTCCTACTCTATCTTTTGTTAAAAGCATGCATAATAAAATAAAGCTAAACCAGTTGTTAGTTTTAATTACTGAAGCTAATAGGATACAACAAATATGCTCTCTTGAAAAAAATTAGGCTATCAAATCTCATTTAAATAATCACATAAAGCTCAAAACTTGGAAAAACAAAACAGCAAAGAGAATGAATATTGGTCAGAAGGAAAGATAAATAGGCTGAAAGAAAAAATATTGAAGTCACTCATATTCATGTTAGAGATTCCATGATTAGCAGAATATCCATTGGTACATAGATCAGTGACTTCAGCTAATGTAATTATTTGGCAAATGACTGACTACTTTCTGTGCTGTTAAAGAGTCATTAAAATTTTGCTCAGTCAATTACATGGTAATTATACAGAAACTGACCCTAGAAGATCTATTACTAATAAGCATTGAGAACATTAAAAAAATACACTTAAAAGTGAGTGTGATCATTCAGACAATCAGTGTTGATAGTATTTCCTCTGTTCAAAGGGTTGGAGAATTAATAAAATAAGTGAAAATTCTGTGAAATTATGTGGAAGTGAACTTGAACACTAGCTCAAATACTAATGTGCTGCTGCACTCTACAGGGCCCCAGGCCAAAGAAGGTCTTTCATCGTTGTGTGGTAGCCATTGGTCACTTGGATACAGGCCTCATTAAACAATTTGCTTCAGTTTGCCTCTTTCCTTAAAAAAGAAAAAAGAAAAAATCAAATAACATATAAGTAAAAAGAGTTAAATGAAAATATTCCTTTACTCATGTTTGGTTCTTCCCAAAGGTTTTTCAAGTCCCACATCAAGGCCACTCTGATACAGTGAGTGAGGCTTCTAGTGTGTAAAAATAAAGAGGCATTGAATGTGAGCACCTTATATTTTGTGCTCTAAGCACCTCATTTATGTTCCCCTAGCCCTGATCCTGAAGCATATGCAAATGTATGTATATAATTTATGCAAGCTTACACATAGTTTAAAATCAAAATGGGATCATACTCTACAAGTGTAACTTGCTTGATTTACTCAATACATGGCAAGCATTTTTCCTTATTATTACATATAGGTCTGTCTATGTCATTCAAATATTTCATGATATGATATGTTACAATGTGAATGGACTATAATTTATTAAATCCCCTTCTGTTGATTGGTACTTATATACCATTTCCAGTTGTTGAGTACTCCTAATAACACTGTAATTTTATACATACATTTTGTGCACTTGTGTGTTTCAGTAGATTATTGTCAATAGAGTAAGTGAATATGCAACAAATATTCACATTTTAAAGGCTGATAGATACTCACAACTTTATCTTTGAACTACAGCAATGTCAAATCAATCTTTCTGAGATGATGGAAGTGTTCTCTGAGTTGTCCAGTATGGTAACCACTAGCAAATGAGGCCATTGAACACTTGAAATGTTTCTAATGAGACAAAGGAATTGAATTTTACTTTTATTTCATTTCAAATCTAATTTTTTTATTTTATTTATTTATTTTTTTAAAATTTTCTTTGCTTATGGCCATTGGCTAGGGCCTCCATAAAAATATTGAATAATATCTATAAATGCAGATTTTCTTGTACTGAGCTTCAATCAGAATACTTTAAATGTCTTACCATATGTGTGACATTTGTTGTTGATTTCTGATAGACTGTCTCTATCAAAGTAACAGACCTTGCTAGTGAGCTGATCCAAAAGCCATTCTGTGGTCTCTCATTAAAGATGAGAGCCTGTTACTTCTGTTGCAGGATGTCTGCTAGTGTCTTAAGAGAGAGATAACTTGAATCCTCTTGAGAGATAGGTGTCAGTTCATATGTGAGTACAGAACTTGTTGGCAATTCTCCTTTCCCTGTATCTAGTCTTGATGTGTGGACCTGTGGCAGCCCTTCTAATCATAAGCAACCAGCATGAGAATGAAGAGCTGGCAGCTAAGCATGGTCAGAACACAAAGCTGGAATGAGCCTGAGTACAGGGTTATATTTTGGTTCACTGACCCAATTCTGAGACTGGATGCTTCTGATATTATTTTTAAATAAACACAAAATGTTTTTGTAGCTTAAACCACCTTTCATGGAGTTTTCTCTTATTTTCAACCAACAGTATTCTTAACTGATACCTCAAAAATTAAGAATTTTGTTCTATTTCTGGTTTTATGAGTATTACTAAAACAAGAATTGAATATCATAATTAGTCATATATTTTTTCAAAGATATCTTTCAAATAACAGCAGATACTTAAATAGTGCCTAATATATGGAGGGCACTTATTCTAAATTTTTATATATGTTAACTAGTTTAATTTTTATAACCCCTCTATGGGATAGATACTATTATTATCCATATTTAAAGGTGAGAAAATTGAGACACAGAGAGGTTAGGTAAGTTGCCTATGGTTATACAGTTAGTAAGTGACAGAGTTGGGATTTGAACCTATGTAGTTTGGCTGCAGAATCCTGGACTCTATTTTACCTCTAGTATTGAAAAATGATGCATGGGCTGCAATATATCTTTCTCAATTCTATCATTATTGTTAGTTGTCTTTATAGTAAGAGTGGCCCACAGAGCCATTTAACTAAATTAATGGCAAATGAATATGAATTAAGTATTTTAATGTATCACATAATTCACAGTAAAAAGAGCACTAATAAAATTCAACTGATTAAGCATCGAAGCAAATCCTCGCTTTTCTTACCCAATTTATTTTCTTAAATTAAGTTTGACTTCACAAATTCATTTCTTGGATTTCTTTTTTCTTTCTGGGAGTCAAGAGAACACTATCCTTCCTAATGCTAGAATTATAATAGATGAATTAAGGCATTTTTTCCCATTTCTTTGACCACATATTCTTCTTTTTCCTACCTTCCTTCTCTGATCAAGAATAATGATGCTTTTGCCCTCTGTTATCCAGGAAAGTAGCATAGAAACAAACCAAAAAACAGAGCAAGAACTTAATACTCCCACCTACTCCTGGGTTTTTATGCCTCATCTCATTTGTCCTATCAGTCTAGAGTCTTAAAATCCTGTTGGCACTCCATAAATAATAAACGGTAATAACAGAGCCTCCTGACAGCAGCAGTTAAGTAAGTAAATGTGAACCTAGATTATCTACAACGTAGAGGGCAATGGGAATTACTTTGCAGCTTTCCAGATGTTGTTAATAGAAAATTATTGATAATTGATAATGTTTTAAGGCACTTGTTCTATTTTTTTCTCTTTTGTGTTCTTTATGTATGCACTGGCATCTGACAATGCCTTTGGAAATACATTGAGTTCAAAATCACTAAGTAGGAGTTGTGCAAAAGACAATATTATAGTGGGATGATTACAGTCAACCATCTTCATAGGCTTATTCATTATAGGTTTATTTACTGTCACCTAAGGAAGATAGGTTTTTTTTTGTGTGTATACAAGTATAATAGTATGTAGTGTATAGATTTATCATCACTGCCATCTTTATTATCATTATCAAAGTGATACATTATCAGTTATAATTATCACTATTATGTGAGATTTTTGTGTATTTGTCATTTAATATAATTCATTGTCTAATGATTCTTTTAAAAAATCATTGCTAGATGTGTAATTAAATGTCAGAGAATCTATATATATACTTTGGAATAAACCTACAATCTCAATTGCAAATAAATTCATGAATTAACAAATATATTTTTGCCTCTTTGGCAAATATATACACAAGAGTTTATATAGATGTTATCTATTATGCAAATATGGGGTTTATTTTAGCTATGCCAGACAGAAAGTGAGAAAAATAGAGATGATTTAGGCAGAGGATTTATAACATTCACAGGGACAGGAGCAGAGGTATTCATAATGCTCACAGCCACAGAAAAAAATAGAGTAAGATGGACTATAAAAATGAAAATAGAATAGAATGAGAATAAATTGAATAAAGGCAATGAAATTTAAAGACTTGAAAGAGAGTCTGGGAACTATTGCTTTGATGTAGAATGCACTGAAATCAAATAAAGAATAAAATAAAAATAAGTAGGTTGAAAAAGGAGACATTCTAGAGAATTCAGATAGGAAATTTGGATTTGTTTGGCATGGGAGTGTCTTCTTTCAATTTCATGCCTATAGGAGTACAGATGGGAAACTTAAAAAAAAAAGGCAGAGCCTTTAGTGGGGGCCTCTAGGGTGTTACCTCATTATTATTATTCCTGAAAGAATACCAACTTTCCATGCTCTTTAGTTTTTCTTTTGTTTCATAATGGAATTTAGGTTCAATTGCCTGTGTAACACCCTCATAGACATATCAAATATTCGGAAAAAAAAAACCCCAGTATTTTCTTCTCTGTGGTGGACCAAGCTTGATTTCTCTATGTGTTTGGCCCAATGTCATGAACAGCTTCCTGTGTGAAGTCTAAAATTAACTCTAGAGTTAAAAATTGAAGCAGGGTTCGAATCCTAGTTCTGCTGCTAGCAGTGTCACTTGCAGGTTCTGTAAGCTTTTTGTTTCCTCATCTGTAAAATTAGGAAAACAATTGCACCTAACCCAGGGGTTGTAAGATATGAGATAAGCATTGTAAATGGAACATAGCACATGTTCAGCAGTTGATATTATTTCTTTAATTCGAACCATCTAACAGCCATTACCTCAGTCATCCATCTGCAGCTTTGGTTAATGGCTGAGTATTGTACTGATGGGAGAGATCACTCTGCCTAACCAAATGTTTTTTTTTTCTGGCTATGACAGGGGTATCTCTCTGGTTTATTTGTTTAGAAAGAAATAATATTCATGCATATTTGTGATAATATTAAAGTTACTATGACTCAGGAAAAACTACATATTAAAAGGCAACTATTGTTTGGAACTGCATAGAACCAACCAATTTGACCTTGTGACTCCTGCAAGATGAGATTTGAAGTGTCATTGTGAGATTGCAGGATGTAGGGAGGCAGGGCAGGTAGAGCAGAGAATATTCTTCTGGGGTCCTTCTGAGCCTAACTGGATCCTATTCTAATATTTGAAAATAAGGGGAGCACAGTGAAGAAATGGGTAATTTACAGTGCTGCATGCCTAGTAGTTTGGGCTGACAGCTTAATGGAATCATCATCCATTCATCATTCTTAAGATCACCATTTTAGTAAAGCAAACACAGACTGGCATGACTTGTGTGGTTACTACCACTTGGTTTGGTTTGGACATTTATTAAGAAAGTTGTTTTGGGAAAGAAAGTGCAAGAGATATTTCTTTTTTTTTTTTTAATTATTTTTCCCTCCTGCGGTACTTTTTTTTTTTTTTATTTGAATTCAATTAATTAACCTATGTTTCAGAAGTAGAGGTCAGTGATTCATCAGTCTTATATAATACCCACTGCTCATTATATCACGTGCCCTCCTTAATGTCCATCACTCAATTACCCTACATCCCCCTCGCCCTCATCCCCTCCAGCAACTCTCAGTTTGTTTCCAATGATTTAGTCTCTTATGGTTTGTCTCCCTCTCTGATTTTGTCTTGTTTTATTTTTTCCTCTCTTCCCCTATGATCCTCTGTTTTGTTTCTTAAATTCTACATATGAATGAGATCATGTGATAATTGTCTTTCTTTGATTGATTTATTTCACTTAGCATATCCTGTAGTTCCACGCACATCTTTGCAAATGGTAAGATTCCATTCTTTTTGATGGCTGAGTAGTATTTCATTGAATGTATATACCATATCTTCTTTATTCATTCATCTGTCAATGGACACCTGGGCTCTTTCCATAGTTTGGCTATTGTGGACATTGCTGCTATAAACATTGGGGTTCAGGTGCCCCTTCAGAGCAGTGCATTTGTATCTTTGGGGTAAATACCCAGTAGTTCAGTTGCTGGATCTTGGGTAGCTCTATTTTCAACTTTTTGATGAACTTCTATATTGTTTTCCAAGAGTGGCTATACCAGCTTGCATTCCTATCAAGAATGTAAGAAGGTTGCCCTTTCTCTGCATTCTTGCCAACATCTGTCATTTCCTGACTTGTTAATATTAGCTATTCTGACTGACGTGAGGTGGTATCTCATTGTAGTTTTTTTTTTTTCATTGTAGTTTTGATTTTTATTTTCCTGTTGCTAAGAGATTTGAACTTTTTTTTCACATGTCTGTTGGCCATTTGTATGTCTTCTTTGGAGAAATGTCTGTTTATGTTTACTGCCCATTTCTTGATTGGATTATTTGTTCTTTGGGGGTTGAGCTTCATAAGTTCTTTATAGATTTTGGATACTAGCCCTTTATCTGATATGTCATTTGCCAATATCTTCTCCCATTCTATTGGTTGTTTTTTGGTTTTGTCCACTGTTTTCTTTGCTGTGAAAAAGCTTTTTATCTCGATGAAGTCTTAATAGTTTTTTTTCCTAATAGTTTATTTTTGCATTTGTTTCCCTTGCCTTTGAAGATGTGTCTATTAAGAAGTTGCTGCAGCCAAGGGCACAAACATTGCTGCCTGTGTTCTCTGGGATTTTGATGGATTCCTGTCTCACACTTAGGTCTTTCATCCATTTTGAGTCTATTTTTGTGTGTTGTGTGAGGACATGGTCCAGTTTCATTCTTCTGCATGCGGCTGTCCAATTTTCCCAATACTGTTCAGTAGAAAATTAAGCAATATGGAAGAAATGGATGCATTCCTAGAGATGTATAAACTATTAAAACTGAAACAGGAAGAAATAGAAAACCTGAACAGACCCATAACCAGGAAGGAAATTGAAGCAGTAATACAAAATCTCCCAACAAACAAGAGTCCAGGGCTGGATGGCTTCCCAGGAGAATTCTACCAAACATTTCATGAAGAATTAATACCTATTCTTATGAAGCTCTTTCAAAAAAACAGAAATGGAAGGAAAACTTCTAAACTCTTTCTATGAGGCCAGCATGACTTTGATCTCAAAACCAGACAAGGACTCCACTGAAAAAGAGAATTACAGACCAATATCTCTGATGAACATGAATGCCAAAATTCTCACCAAGATACTAGCCAATAGGATCCAACAGTACATTAAAAGTATTATTCACCACGACTAAGTGGGATTTATTCCTGGACTGCAAAGGTGGTTCAGCATCCCTAAATCAATCAGTGTGGTACACTACATTAATAAATGAAAGGATAAGAACCATATGATCCTCTCAATAGATGCAGAAAAAGCATTTGACAAAGTACAGCATCCTTTCTTGATTAAAATCTTCATAGTGTAGGGATAGAGGCAACATAGCTCAATATCATAAAATCCATATACAAAAAGCCCACAGTGAATATCATTCTCAATGGGGAAAAATTGAAAGCTTTTCCCCTAAGGTTAGGAACATGGCAAGGATATCCACTCTCACCCCTACTGTTCAACATAGTATATAGAAGTCCTCACCTCAGCAATCAGACAACAAAAAGAAATAAAAGGCATCTGAATTGGCAAAGAAGTCAAACTCTCATTCTTTGCAGATGACATGATACTCTATATGGAAAACCCAAAAGACTCCACCTCAAAATTGCTAGAACTCATGCATGAGTTCAGCAAAGTGGCAGGACATAAAATCAGTGCACAGAAATCAGTTGCATTTCTATACACTAAAAATGGGACAAAAGAAAGAAAAATTAAGGAATCTATCCCATTTACAATTGTACCGAAAACCGTAAGATACCTAGGAATAAATCTAACCAAAGAGGTGAAGCATCTGGGCTCAGAAAACTATAGAACACTCATGAAAGAAATTGAGGAAGACACAAAGAAATGGAAAAGCATTCCATGCTCATGGATTGGAAGAACAAATATTGTTAAAATGTCTATGCTACTTAGAGCAAGCTATGCATTCATGCAACCCCTATCAAAATACTATCAATGTATTTCACAGAACTGGAACAAGTAATCCTATAATTTGTATAATTTGTAGGGAACTAGAAAAGACT
This sequence comes from Canis aureus, assembly GCF_053574225.1. Classification (NCBI taxonomy): domain Eukaryota; kingdom Metazoa; phylum Chordata; class Mammalia; order Carnivora; family Canidae; genus Canis; species Canis aureus. Next base: position 22,036,188 of record NC_135635.1, read on the forward strand.
CCAAGTAGCCCAAGAAATATTGAAAAAGAAAACTGAAACTGGTAACATCTGTACTCTGTACTGTACTCTGTTACAAAGCTGTAATCATCGAGACAATATGGTACTGGCTTAAAAACAGACACATAGATCAATAGAACAGAAGAGAAAACCCAGAAATGAACCTAATCTTTAACAAAGCAGGAAAAAAAATCCAATGGAAAAAAGATAGCCTCTTCAACAAATGGTTTTGGGAAGCTTTTGTAAATAATGTTGCAGTAAACATGTATCTTCTCAAATTAGTTTTTTAATTTTCTTTGGGTAAATACCCAGACGTGGTGTTGCTGGACCATATGGTAGTTCTATTTTTAATTTTTTGAGGAATCTTCATATTGTTTTCCATAGTGGTGGCACCAATTTATATTCCCACCAACAGTGAATAAGGAATCTCTTTTCTCTACATCCTTACCAACACTTATTATTACTTGTGTTTTTGATAACAGCCATTCTAACAAGTTTGAAGTGATACCTCATTGTGATTTTGATTTGCATTTCCCTGATTATTAGTGATATTGAACATCTTTTCATGTGCCTATTGGCCATCTATGTATGTCTTCTTTGGAAAAATATCTATTCAAATTATTTACCCATTTTTAAATCAGACTGTTCAGGTTTTTTGTTATTGAGTTCTTTACATATTTTGGATATTAGCCCCTTACCTGATATGTGATTTGTAAATATTTTCTCCCATTCAGAATGTTACCTTTTTATTTTATTGGTGATTTCCTTCACTGTACAGAAGCCTTTTAGTCTGATGTAGTCCTATTTGTTTTTGGTTTTGTTTTGTTTTGTTTTGTTTGCTTTTGTAGTTCTTACCTGAGAAGCCAGATCAAAAAAAAAAAATATTGCTAAGACTAATGTCAAAGAGTTTGCTGCATATATTTTCTTGTTTCAGATTTTATATTTAAGTCTTTAATCTATTTTGAGTTTATTTTGTGTATAGTGTGAGATAGCAGTCCACTTTCATTCCTTTGCCTGTGATTGTCTGGTTTTCCTAAAACCATTTATTGAAGAGACTGTCCTTTCCTCATTGTATATTTTTGCCTTCTTTGTCATAGATTAATTGACTATATATGTGTGGATCTGTTTCTGAATTCTCTTTTCTGTCCCATTGATCTATGTATTGGTTATGCCAATACCATACTGTTTTGATTACTATAGCTTTGCAGTATAGTTTGAAATCAGAGAGCATGATACCTCCACTTTTATTCTTTCTCAAGATTGCTTTGGCTATTTGGGGTCTTTAATGGTTCCATACAAATTTTAGAAGTATTTGTTCAAGTTCTGTGAAAAAAATGTCATTGGAATTTTGATAGAGATTGCATTAAATTTGTAGATTGCTTTGGTAATCTGGACATTTTAACAATATTAATTCTTCCAATTTATGAACAGGAAATATCTTTGTATTTATTTGTATCTTCAATTTATTTTGTCATTGTTATATAATTTTCAGTCTACAGGTATTTCACCTCCTTGGTTAATTTTATTCCTAGGTATTGTATTCTTTTTAATGCTAGTGCAAATGGAATGTTTTTTTAAAATTTTCTTCCTGATAAATTTCTGTTATAGTATATAGGTACAACCAATTTTAATATACTAATTTTATGTCCTGTAACTTTACTGAACTTATTTATTAGTTTAAGAGTTATTTAGTGGAATCCTCAGGGTTTTCTATAGATAGAATGATGTCATCTGCAAATAGTGATAGTTTTATTTCTTTCTTTTCTATTTGGATGTTTTTATTCCTTTTTCTTACCTAATTGCCATGGCTAGGGCTTCCAAAAAAAGTGAATAAAAGTGGTGAAAATGGGCATCCTTGTCTTATTTCTGATTTTAGACAAAGCTTTCAGCTTTCCACTGTTAAGTATGATGTTTGCTGTGGGTTTGTCATATATTACCTTTGTTTTTATTTCCATTTGTGTGGAAAATCATTTTTCCATCCTTTTACTTTCATTGTGTGTGTGTTTTAGATGGGATGTCAGTCTGTTGTGGGAAAATAATGAGTCTTGTTTTTGTTTTGCTTTGTTTTGTTTTGTTTTTATTTTTGTTATCCATTCAGTTACTCTAAATCTTTGGAGAATTTAGTCCATTTACATTTAAAGTAATTGTTGATAGGTATGTACTTGTTGCCATTTTGTTCATTGCTTTCTAGAGGTTTTGTAGTTCCTTTGTGTTCCTTTCTTCTCTTTCTTCTTTTGCGGTTTTATGAATTTTAGTATTACTTTAGATTCCTATCTCATTATCTTTTGTGTATGTATTTTAAGTTTTTGCTTTGGGGTTATTGTGAGGTATCGCAATCATAGATCCTGCTGATCCCTAGATAAAAGATCTGGAGGTGTCCCCTGAGAAACATTTGCAAGAATTGGGGCTTTAGCAAGTGGTTAAACACCTTTCTGAGAGGTACCAGTGAGCTCTGGTGAGGCCAAGGGAAGGTGTGTACATAGTATGTCCCTGCCTATATTCCCTAAGAACAGCTCTGTAGCCTTTAGATCAGTGGCAAACCTGAATCCTCAGGTTTCACCTCAGGGTGAAGCTCCAGGACAGTTAAGTGGGCCTTTTTCATGTACAGACTGGGGGTGTTATTTTAGTGTACTGTCTGCTGCCCAGATTTGTCTGTCTTACTGTTATAGACCCTTGAGGTCCAAAAGCACAAGTCCCTTGACTACCAGAGCCAGACAATCAAGAGGCCTTCTCCATGTGAACTGCACTCCCACTGGCTTTAATAAGGCTGTGGTTGCCTGTGACTTTATTGAGTCCAGGAAAAAGTGTTGGGAGCAGGTATGCCTGCAGTATTAGTAATGCCAGGGAAGAGCACTAAGAGTACAGTGTGCCTATGGCTTTAGTGAGGATTGGGATGACCTCTGGGAGCAAGGCAAGGCTATAGCTTTATTAAGGTTGTGTCCATGTGTGCCTGCCTATGTTAACAAGACAGAAAGAGTGCAAAAAATGTCACTTTCGGGATGCCTGGGTGGCTCGGTGGTTGGGCGCCTGCCTTCAGTTCAGGTCGTGATCCCGGGATCTGGGATCTAGTCCCACTTCGGGCTCCCTGCATGGAGCCTGCTTCTCCCTCTGCCTATGTCTCTGCCTCTGTCTCTCACTCTGTGTCTTTCATGAATAAATAAATAAAATCTTTAAAAAAAAAAAAAAAGCAATGTCACTTTCCAGTGCTTTGCCCCCAAGGAAAATCCCAACTAATTAATGCACCTGTGACAGATGTTTTAAAATTAGCAACTTAGTTACCCTTACAAATAATCCAGTCACTTCTCAAACTGTGGTGCCTTTGCCCTGCTTCTTGGAATGAGTGAGTTTACACAGGAGCCCCTCAAAAGGAGTATCTCAGATTCCCACAGTCCCCTGGGTCCCCTGGGTCCCCTGGATAAAAGCCCCATTGATTTCAAAAGCCAGACATTTTTCATGCCTCCTCTCTGGTGCAGGTCCCAAGGCTGAGGGGCCCAATGTGGGGCATAAACCCTTCACTTTTCAAGGAGAGGTTCTGGTCCATGAGATCCCTCCCTAGTTTATGCTGCCATGTGTAAGTTTTGGTTAGACTTCCTCTCCTATTCCTCTTTCTCCCTACCCTTCTCCTAGACCTTTTATGCCTTGTTGTGGAGGAAGGTGTTCAGCTAGTTATCACATTTTTAAAGAGGGAATTAATCCATATGTAGTTGTAGATTTGGCATGTCCATAGGAGGAAGTATGTTCAGGGTCTTTGTGCTACCATCTTGGACCATGCTCTCCATTTCTAACATATCTTAAAGAATCTGAAGAATTTCTTCATCTTAAGCAATTTGAGTAAATGTGATTTTGTGGGGTTTTGGTTGGGATTTTCTCAATGGCTTCAAGGACAATTTGACCTTCTCATTTATTGTCTTATAATAAAATGTATAGGCATTTCAAGAGATGAGAGACAGTCTGCCCACTCAGAAGCATCATACCACCCATCAGGAAGAGAGCCCAAATTGAGGATTCCAGAGGTTCCAAATAAGCAGCAATATGGAAAAGAAGCCAGTGCTGCAGAGGTGATTTGGATCCAGGAAGAAATGGAAGATAGCTATAATAAAAAAGTAAGTCTTGGGATGCCTGGGTAGTTCGGCAGTTGAGCATCTGCCTTTGGCTCAGGGCATGATCCTGGAGACCCGGGATCGAGTCCCACGTCGGGCTCCCTGCATGGAGCCTGCTTCTCCCTCTGCCTGTGTCTCTGCCTCTCTCTCTCTGTGTCTTTCATGAATAAATAAATAAAATCTTAAAAAAAAAAGTAAGTCTTAAATTATAACATGTGCTCTTGCTTGTCTTTTTTGCAGAATTTTAGATGCTTAGAGTTCACTCAACTGCTTTCTTCCTTCAAGACAGAATCATTGTTAATGTTTACTAAAGTAAAGTGCATTGTCTCTTGCTTTTTTTTTTTTTTTAATTTTTATTTATTTATGATAGTCACAGAGAGAGAGAGAGGCAGAGACACAGGCAGAGGGAGAAGCAGGCTCCATGCACTGGGAGCCCGACGTGGGATTCGATCCCGGATCGCGCCCTGGGCCAAAGGCAGGCGCCAAACCGCTGTGCCACCCAGGGATCCCTGTCTCTTGCTTTTTAGAAAGATTGTTAAGTTTTTATCATCTCAATGAAAAAAAGTAATTATCATAGTGGAAGGACTCAATGGTTTAACTTGAATTTTTTCTTGGGGTCTCACTCTTCAATTTACTGGCTATTTGATCTCAGTCACTTTTTATATCTCCATCTACCAGTTTCCTAATCTGTAAAACTGAGATAATAATAGTACCTATAAGCATTTGATAATTGTTAGCTATTGACAGAAATATTGTTAAATAAATGTACTGCATTTATCCTTTCTATCCTTTTACCTGATGACTTTCAAGTATAAAATGTCTGGCAGGTAAAATACAGTGACATCAATAGTGGGCATTGCCAATAGGCCTGGGATTGAATCAGGTGTTGAGAAAAATGAAAACATGGCCCTGACTCTAGATATCTTAAAATTTATTTATGTGCATAAAAATGTATAGTAGCAAAGTTATATTCAATTGTGAACATTTACTAAGCTCTATACTTTGTGCACTCTTTATGCATATTATTAATCAATAAAAAGTTAGAACAAAAAATAGACAATTGCTATGACAATCCTCTAATGTGGGATGATAAATATAGATATTTATAACCTCATTGAAATTAGAAATTGTAATTAATTTTAAGAATGACTACACTGATAATACAGTAGAAATCATCATAAATCACTACTAATCTGGCTACCTTTTTAAAATTGGACTTGGTTCCCAACCAGATGAAACTTTTTGCTTACTCGTAGGACAAATAAAAGAATTGGCTTGCTCTATGTCTTTACACTGTTTGAACATGGCCTCCTAGAAAGTTTCAAGGAAATAAGTCTTAACAGAAGAGTTTATTTTTTATTATTATTTTATTTCTTACTATCACAGTTTATTAATCTGTAATTTGCCAAAAGCAAGAGAGAGTTTTTCTTCTATTTTTAGCAGAGAAATAATGGGACAGATTGTCTGACCTTACTTATAAACCCATCCCTGAACCAGTCATTAAGCCTAAGGGAATGAAGCTCTCACTGCCTGGCTTGTAATATGCAGGATGAGAATATTGTGACTGACAGTCCTCAAGACAGCATGTTTTGAAGAGATTGTTTCATTGAAGGAGGGGAAGATAGGTAAACAAGTCACATCTGTTTGCCTAACGTAGAAATTTAGACATTCTCCTGCTTGATCAAATTTTCTAAGTGGAGATAGGGGACTATTTTAAAGATAATTGCTGCAATCTGGGTAGGACCAATGACAATTGCTATGGAGAAGAGATGTAATAAGGAGAGATCTGATGGATATGGTATCTATAGAAATGACTGACTCTTTGGATACTGAGGGAGGAATCCAAGGTGGATCCCAGATATCCAGTTTGGGTGACTTTGATGAAGGTGATCATATACCTCTTAAAAAAAGGAGACAGGAAGAGAAGTAAGTTGAGGCAGAAAGGAAATAATGAGTTCAGCTTGGGACATGTGGAGTTGTAGAAAATAATAAGGAGGTGAAAACATAAGTAAAAACATACTGTAAAGATTGAAAAAAATAGATTCTTTCAACAAATCCAAGATTTAAATAATTCAAAACATCTACAGAAGGAAAAGAAAAAATAAAAAGAAGAGTGGCTGAATTTGTTCTGGCAAAACCAGCTCATTGTATACTTTGCCTTATTTGGGTACCTAAAATAGCCTTGGCCTTCTATTAAGAATATCTTTTTTCCACTGCAGTTTGTTACTACTGGGAATACATCTCTGAAGAATATCATTTTTCTCATTTCAAAATAATTCATACCTTTTAGAGATCACTTGAAAAGACAAAATTAAACAATACATCATGTACAATAATAAATATTTTGACACAGTCTGTCATCTGTAAAATGTTTCCAGTTATTATAAATAACATGTCATCATAAAAAATAGTCTAATAATACAGACGAAGAGTTAAGATCACTTAAATCTCATTACCTTGAAATAGCCCCCGTTGGTGTTTTGTCTGTTGTTATGTATCTCATCTCTATACATACCCACAAATGCAAATTTACTTAGGTGGGATCATAATCACAAATGCTTTTTTATTTTTTTATTTTTTTATTTTTATTTATTTATTTATTTTTTTACAAATGTTTTTTTAAATCATGGACATCCATGTATTTTTAAAATATGTTTTAAGAATGTTTCTTTCTTGTTTCCTTCCTTTTCTTTATTACTTTATTTTCTTTATTCTCTCTCCAAAACATCTTATATTAATGATGTGTGTATATTTAGTAAATTATGTATTATATAAATATATATACACATATTTTATATGTGTGTTTAATGGATATATACAAAGCTATTGAGGAATTGGTAATTGTTTTAAAATCATTTTTAAAAGCTAGGGTCATATTATATACCTTTTCTGGCTTTTCTCTCTTTTTCCCCATTGTGAAAATCCCACCAAATCTGTTGTTTTCAGTATCAGATTAGATTCTCTCATCTGCTTCAGAGAACTTTCCTAAGAGTAGAGACAGCCTCATATTTGTTTTTTGCAAAACAGGGACATAAGCGTGAATATACTGATATTATCAATAGCTGGAAGCTAGGCTATTGAGAATGAAAATATTTGGGCTGAGTAATTCATCAAATCTCATTTATGCAAATCATGAAGTGATAACACTGCATGAAGTTGATAATATTATTATGTCTTCCAGTTTCACACATGAAGAAAATGAGTTATATAGACTTAAAATAACTTTTCTAAGAACAAAAAACCTGTACATTACAAAGTACTGTAGGCCAGTCTCACAAATGCCAACAAAATACGTTATTCCTTGTGTTTTGTGAAATAAATGGCAACCATAATAAGATCAGTATTCTCTGCTTAGAGAAAAGAATAATTGAAACTTGAGGACTCAACGCCATGTTCTTTACCTGGAGCTTTTCATGCTCCTCCCACGGTCAGTTTTCCTCTTTAGAGGTCTTTTCAGTGAGTAGTAGACGTGAATTTTCACATTCCATTTATAGAGGAGAAGAATGAGACACAATAAGGTTATTTTATCAAATGACATGCAAGAAGTCAGCAAAGGAAAGCAACAAAGAAACCAGTTTTTTTGATCCTCAGGCTAGGATTCTGCCTCCCAACAAAACCTGAATTCTGGAAAACCCCGGTCAGCTTAAGTTTTGCTATAAAAGTAGATCTCAGAATTTGGTTAATTTATGGCTTTAAGGAGAAGAAAAGCAGGAAATGCGGTACTTCATTAAGTACTGGTAAATAGCTGGGAATGAAGTCAGTCTGCATCTCTCCTGAGCTGGGGGGCTGCACACATGGCCTGCATCAAAATCTGCCAGAGAGTTTGTTGAAAGGCAGAGCCTGGGTCCACCCACTGAATCAGAATCTGGAGGATGGAGCCTGAAGGACTATGGGATACATTTTTAATAAACATGTCAGATAACTTTTATACATACATACATTTGAGAACAATTATTATGTCCTCCAAAGGACTCTTTGGGAAATATTGGCCTAGTGGGAAAGGCAGCCAGTTACTATAGGCTCTTGGGCAAGTTACTTAAATTCCCTGATATTTGGTTTCCACATCTATAAAATGGGGATAATAGTACTTATTAATACATGAAGTTATCGTAATAATTAAGAGTAAAATATGTAAAGATTCTGGAACTTAATCATTAACTATAAATGTCATCAAGACCAAATTAATCATTAGAGAGAAAGCTTTTGAGCTTTAGAAAACATGAATCTGATTAACTTGGTGTAAGTCTTTTTTTTTTTTTTTTTTTTAAGATTTTATTTATTCATGAGAGACCCACAGAGAGAGAGAGGCAGAGACACAGGCAGAGGGAGAAGCAGGCTCCATGCAGGGAGCCCGACCTGGGACTCGATTCCAGGACTCCAGGATTACACCCTGGGCCGAAGGCAGGCGCTAAACCGCTGAGCTACTCAGGGAACCCCTGGTGTTACTCTCAGTTTGGAAAAAGTCTTGAGGGGCCAGCCCGGGTGGCTTGGCACTTTAGCACCACCTTCAGCCCAGGGTGTGATCCTGGAGACCTGGGATCGAGTCCCACATCTGGCTCCCTGCGTGGAGCCTGCTTCTCCCTCTGCCTATGTCTCTGCCTCTCTCTCTGTGTGTCTCTCATGAATAAATAAATAACTAAAATCTTAAAAAAAAAAAAGTCTTGAGGAAAGGAAGCTAGGAATCCAGTGATACACAGTGGCTAAACTCAAATGAACGTCAAGATTTTAAAACTCTTGTGAAGCACCATCACTTCCTCAAGGCATTCTTTAGGAGCAGGTAACATTAATGGGAAAGCAGACCTGGGCAAAGGCATAAAACAGAGGAGGGCAGTTGTGAGATCTATTCAGATAGGGTAGTGCTGTATAGGTAATGGTGGTGAAACCATGTTGCCTCAGGTGCCAGATGATGAACCAATGATACCAAGACAAACTGAAAAATAGCAATATAAATACAGACCTTAGGGAAAAGATTAGGATGTGCCAAATTAGAGAAAAAAAATGAAAAATAACCATCACCACAATAAAAAAACAACCCAGAATCTTGGTGAATTATAACTTTGTAAATGCATGTGCTGGAAAAAGTTCATACCTTTTCTCAAAAAGGGAAGCAATTAAAAAATGAAATTTAGAACCAATTCTAATAAGCACTATAAGAAATTTTATTAAGGGTGCTTAGATGTGACCAGAACTAAGTTACAATCTCCCATAGCCTTAGAGATCTCAACAGTAGAAAAAATAACTGTCTTTTGAGTCCTGTTTCAGTGGGAAACTGTCCCCATCTCATCCCCATTTTAGAATAACACAATAAGATGCTGACTTTAGTCTTATTTAGTCTAAATCCATTCTGAATTAAGAATATTAGTATAATAAGGTAGCCTGGGGTGGCTCAGTGGTTTAGCGCCACCTTCAGCCCAGGGGGTGATCCTGGAGACCCGGAATTGAGTCCCACATCAGGCTCCCTGCATGGAGCCTGCTTCTCCCTCTGCCTGTGTCTGTGCCTCTCTCCCTCTCCCTCTCTCTCTCTCTCTCTCTCTCTGTGTGTCTCTCATGAATAAATAAATACAATCTTTAAAAAAATATATCAATAAAATATCATTTCCATTAATAGGTTTCCTATGTTGTGCCTCTTGTTTTTTATACAAAACCAAATTAGTCAAAGAGAAGGAGGAAAATGTTAATTACCATTTATTTGGTTCTTAGCCAAAGCTAATTATTTTTTTCCTGTTGAGTTGTATGAGTTATATATCTTCAATATTAACCCCTTATTGGATATATGATTTACAAACATCTTCTCATTCAATAGTTTGCATTTTTGTTTTGTTGATGGCTTTCTTCACTGTGCAGAAGCTTTTTAATTTGATGTAGCTTCACATGTTTATTTTTACTTTTGCGTCTTTGCTAAATACAATTATATGCTCATTTTACTTATAAGGAAATTGAGGAGTAGGCTTAAAATCATTGAACTTGTCAGGGTCAGAGGAGGGGTTGAATCTCTGCCACAGTCTTTGTACTAATTACCATATATAGAGAAGAGGGGCCACTCATGTTGTTAGATGAAAAGAATTTAGAAGTTCTTTATTATATCAGTGGCTAGAGAAACCCTGATTGTGTTAGATTCTAAGTCCAGTCCTGTATTTGTCCTGCTTTCTATTCCTGGAAGCATCCCCTCAGAGACCCAAAGGGTGACATTACAACAATGAAATGAGCCATCTGTCACTGAATATTTTGGCTACAAAGCTTTATTTTGGATCCAGTAGGCAGGAAAAAGACCGGACAGGGATTCTGCAGGGTGAAGTCCAGGGCAAAGGTCTGGTAATGACATTGCTGGTGAATGAAAACCCTTCTCTCCTACTCCTGAGGGCTTCCACCATGCCTGCTACCCAAGTTGATGATGATGATCTGGGAAATATTATCAGAAACTGATTCCCTCAATCGCCATACTGCTTTACTTTTATTATCTGGAATCAGGGACGACTTCTCTAATGACGTGGAGGGAAAAGAAATAAAACATTTTAAATGATGTTAACAACAATTTTTAACCTGCGGCCAAGAATACTTAGAATATTTTTTATTTTTAGAAAATAATAAAATTATGTTTACATTTAGATTCTCAAATTTTACTTTCTTTTTTTTTAAAAAAATATTTTATTTATTTATTCATGAGAGACACACACAGAGATAGAGAGAGAGGCAGAGACACAGGCAGAGGGAGAAGCAGGCTCCATGTGGGGAGCCTGATGTGGGACTCCATCCCAGGTCTCCAAGATCACACTCTGGGCTGAAGGCAGCACCAAACTGCTGAGCCACCTGGGCTGCCCTCAAAATTTATTTTCAAAGCAAAGTTTTCTGCTTTGATAAAGTTTACTCATTAAAAAAGTGAAATTTCACAAGACTTGCCATTTTAGCTTAGGAAACTGTGATAAGTCAACACTTTGTTTTAAAATGAATGCAGTGACTAAGGAAAAACACTTTATTTTACCTGCATGAATTTTTCAATTAATCAAAATCAAGATAAAATATACATGTTTAATATTCAGGAAAAAAAAAAAGATTTCTGACATTGGCCTCTGAATTTGTAGGGACCAGGGAATGTACTTACAAGAAAATTAGTTAGGAACAACTTTTTCCAGTTAAATAGGAAAGGGCATCTCAAAATTCTTAACTTCTATTAACTTCTCAACTTCCAACAATGTGGTTGGCAATTTACCATTTATAAACCTGGGCTCATCTTAACTTTTTAGGTTTTGGCTTTGGCATCTGGGTGATATATAGGCATTAAATTGGGGATGTCTAACCAGAACATCTCAACATCACGAACATCATCATCACTGGGCATATAGGTCGCAAAGCATTTTAACACTTGCTGGTACCTTGCCCACCTGCAAGTGTGCCTAATCCAAGAGAGAATATTGATCTAAATGTAAAGGAGTCACAGGTCATTTTAAATAAGCAATTGAGTAAAATAAATAGTAGATGATAAATTTTTATCATGCGTAAATGGAAGAACAAGTACATAAGAACGGATGGCAAACAACAGGAATTAAAGAGTTACAAGTTTAGCTAGGGAAGAACCAGTGATTCTTTGAGGATAGGGCAGATTTCCTTGGTAGGTGATGCAATGCTGAGAGAAGTCAATCACAGGGGCCCTTTGGCTTAGCAGAGAGACATGGCTTCTGGGAGGTTGCTTACATAATGGCCAGAAGCAATGCAGACCTGGTTGGGAAGAGCTACTGCAGTTAGCTCCAGTGGAGCCTGATGGGTGATAGAAGGCTGTAAATAGGAATGGGCGCTAAGGACTCAGGAACTGGGGGGAGCAGGTCAGGGGATGGAGTGCAATATGAGTCAAGGCTAATGTAAAGACATCAGCTGGGAATGAAGGAACAGATATCAAGGGGTTGCTGAATTAAAGATGTAGGGGTCAGCAGGACAGCTATCGTTTCTTATTTTTTGTAAGGCAAGGTCGGAGAATTTAGTGTCTTCTAAAACCATGTATTAAGGAAAATTGATTGCTAAAGTAATGTTGCAACTCTCTTCAAAGGACATCTACTCTTTACCATTTCAGTCTAACTTTTAAACTTTGAAACTTCCATGTCCAGAAATTTAATCATGATTCTCAGTGTTATTTCTAACAGCTTCTGCCTATTCTTACAATGTCTTGATCTCTTGAGGATACAAGTCTGACAATATTTGTATTAATTCTGCTTGCTAGATGTAGTAGGCAGAATTCTAAAATGGTTCCTCAAGAGTCATTGAAAAGTGGTATATTGTATGGCAGAGTTAACTTTTATTTTTTATTATTTTTAAAAACTTTTATTTATTTATTCTTGAGAGACACAGTGAGAGAGGCAGAGACATAGGCAGAGGGAGAAGCAGGCTACATGCAGGGAGCCCGATGTGGGGCTCGATCCTGAGATTCCAGGATCATGCCCTGAGCCAAAGGCAGATGCTCAACCCCTGAGCCACCCAGGTACCCCCAGAGTTAACTTTTAAAAGAGTTTATCCATGTACATCTTTTCTTTTGTAAGATTTTATTTATTTATTTGAGAGAGAGAAAGAGAAAGAGAAAGAGATCACGAGCAGAGGAGAAGGGCAGAGGAAGAAAGAGACTCTCCAGTGATCGGGGATCCCCATGTGGGACTCATCCCAGGACCTTAGGATCATGGCCTGAGCCAAAGGCAGACACCTAACAGGCTGAGCCACCCAAGTGCCCTAACTAGGTACATCTGATCTAATCACATAAGCCCTTAAAAGCAGCAAGCTTTCTCCTCCTAGTGGCTGAAGAGGAAGAGAAAGAGATTCAAGACCCAAGAAACATTTCGTGTGCTATTGTTGGCTCAAAGAACTTGAGAAACTGAGAGCAGTCTTGGGCTGACAGCCATCAAGGAGATGGAGGCTCCTGTCCTACAGTAGCAAGGATCTGTGTTCTGCCAACAAGCTGAATGCACTTGAGACTAGATTCTTCTCCAGAGCATCTAGATGAGAGTTCAGCCCAGATGACACTCTGACTTTGGCCTTGTAGGATGCAGCCAAAACCACCAGACTTTTCGACATATGGAACTGTGAGATAATAAATGGGCATTGTTTTAAGTTGCTAGTTTGTGGCCGTTTGTCACATAGCAATAGATAAATGTTGTTTCTTATGTCTAGGCAAATGGGACTCCTGCCTGAGTGATGTAATAGATAAACCTCATCTAAGCATTCATTCTAAATTTCCATGATCCTGTGGCTTCATATTATATCACTTTTGTTCATTAGCATACATTCTATTTTATTGGGCACAGAAATATGATGAGGCCTCGGTGTTTTCTTCTCTGACAGCCTAGACTGAATGATGCTACACTTAATTGTGTATCAGCTGGTGCAGGATTTAGCTCCATGAATGCAGAAGTCAGGTTCACCAGCTGCCCTGTGCAGGGAAATCACCCCTGACAAGTTGAGATTTGCCTGTCACTCACTCCTTGAAATTCTTCTCATTTATGAAAGAAAATGTAAAACAACTATACATCACAGGATGTTAAAATTGGGGTGTTGCAGAAGGAAAAAAAGCCCTTCACTCTAACATCAGGCAGATTTTTAAAAGGTTCCTGGGGGAATGCTGCATTAGCTGTTAATGCACGCGGACATTTGGAAAATATGTACTGCTTACATATTCATGAGGGAGCTTCTATTTGCATACATCTCAGTGTTAAGGAGAGTCAGAGCAAACTAAATCTGCAAGATTGTCCCACCTTCCCTTTAGAAATGGGACTATGAAGGACCTCCTGGTCAAACCTTTTAAAAACTTGACATAGAGCAGAAAAAATTTCTAGGATCCTGCCTTATGTTTTATTTTCTTTCTTTTCTAGTCATATGTGTGAAAAGAGGCAAAAGCCCAAGCGAAATCTTTAACTTCAGGCCTTATAGACTAATAAGTTGTTGTTACACTTCTAAGGGCCCAACCCCCATCTACTGGGTGAATCAAGTCGAAGCAATTCAGTCCCTGGCCTTTTCTTATTAGAGAATGAGAATTTTCTCATCTCTAAAATACTTACCTCATAGGGTTGTCACAAGAATTTAGTGGGAAGTATATGGAAAGACTAGCATTGTACCCAGCATTATAAGGGCTCCAGGAAGCAGCTTATTGATGTTATTTTAACTTTCCATTTCTCTGGAGAAGAGACAGGGTTGTGTGCCTAGAACCTGCTAGTTAATTCTTAATATGGCTTTTTCAGTATAAAATTTGGATCTTATAGTTTGTTAGCATTGGCTGAGCAGTGCAAGAGTTGTAGGACCCGGTGAAGTTGGAGGATTGTTAACTTAGTTAATATGTGCCATGCACTTTTATGCACTATTTTAAGGCAGTGTTTAGAAATGATCCTGATAAACTTGGACAATCTGCATATATAACTACATATTTAGAAATATATAATAAAATAAATTCCTAGAGAATAAGATTGTTTGTTTGTTTGTTTTCTCTCTAAATATTCCTGTGAAGAGCAATTTACTTCCAAGGAGTTACTGACACATTCAACTGGGGAAGGACAGATTAATTCTTGTATACTACCAGGAAATCAAATTAGAGATTATCATTCTATAATGCAATGAGTTGTTAACACTCTAAATTTTTTATCAAGGCAGATAAATTAAGAAATCAGTTATAAATCTTTTGTGTGTTTTGTACATAAGAATATAATTGAGAATGGAGTGATGTTGTATTTTTGATACTTAAAAAGAAGGTAGAACCATGCAGTGGTTTTCCTAGATAGTTCCATTTCTCCCTTACTCATTCATGACATAAATCTCGAGAAAAGAAACATGTTTTGAAGTTCACTTTCATTAACAGATGTATATCTGTGACCAAGGAAAAATAAATTTCGTGCCTGTAAATTCAGAGTTGGAAAAAAATTCTGGAGTCATAACCATGTAGAAGCTCATTTATAACAGCTCCATAATTTCAGAGTTTTGAAGTCACTTCCATACAAATATATCCCTCATTCGTTTTCCTTCCTCCATCCACATTTGGAAACAGGCAGAATTTTGGTAATAAAACCTTTAAGGGCAGTGCTATTGTAACCATTGTAGGGAAAAGAAGTCTCAGGGACCTCTTGGAGAATGTGTCTTAGGGAAGGGACAATCTTATCCCTTCTCCTTGGTGATAACTGTTAGAAATTATAGATTTCTAGAATTATGTGTTCAAGACCTTGTGATTTTTTTCCTTTCACCAACTACTCAGCTATTGCTTTTCCTCCAATAGATACCACCTCAGTTGCTACACAGGTATCTGTTTTCTATGGTCCCCAAAGCACAGGAGCCTTGGGCAGTTGCCTTGCCTTAATGCATATATTTTGATTTCTGTAAAAATGATAGTTCTATACATTTAACTCTGGTGCCACTTAGAATGATGTTGCTAAAGCTTTGCCATTGGACTTCTGCCTTGAGGTGGTAGGATTTGGATAAAATGCACATCCAATGAAATAAAAAGAAATCTATCACCTGAGGAAAAGCATACATCTTTTAGATAAACATGGAAGTAACCACAACTCAAGGGAATCCAGCATGCTCTTTCCCTCAGGGTTGAGGGAGGATGGGGAGTAATTCAAGAATATTCTGCTTGGTATAAAATGCATATACAGAGAAGGCTGTTTCTGGCAGATGTGAACTAGGGTACATGCACAGGTCCTTAGGAAAATGATAGGATGACCTTAGCTGTCAGTTTCTGCTCCTAGGTCTTAACCCTCACTGAGTTTGTTGTATATTTTTATGTTATGAGAGTACCTGAGTTAATAAGAAGTTTTGGTCTGTATCTTCTATCTGTACCATATACCAGGTACTATTCTGAGACTAAGGAGAAACAGTGAACTGCCTGACTAGTGTCAATATCAGCAGGAAGGTTGAGCATCAGCAAGGCAAGAGCAGGAGTCCAAAACTCTCTCTCAAATGTACCTAAAGTCAGGAAGTTGCCTAGTGACTTATCTAGATCATTGCATGCATAATGGGATAGAATTGTTGTTCCTTATGTATTATTGAGGGATTAAGGGCACCAAATACCTCACATCCTACATTTTGAGTGCTGCCAGGGTATAGTGAGAGGTGCTGGTGCTGAGAACCAGCTCTATAACCAACCACCTTCTCTGCTTCCCCATCCTAGATAAGGTCCCCAAGTAAACTCTGTGTGTGTGTGTGTGTGTGTGTGTGTGTGTGTGTGTGAGTGGAGGGAAAATGCTGCCTTTAGAAAGGTTCTGTCTTTGTGGAGAGAAGCTGTTCTTTTCATATATATGCATTATCACCTCCCAAGACCAAGGAAAGGAGATCTCAAGATTGCCAAGAGAGTTTGTGGGGATGGGGCAGGTGGGGTGGAGAGGGTGGGTGTGAATAGATGGGGGATGGCAGGGGACAGGGTGCCTGAACTCTTCTGCTGTCCCCACCTTCACAGAGTGAGAAACTAAGGATCTCTTCATTAAAATTTGAGACCCATTGGGCCTGCTGAGTGCTATTTGCTCCTGGGACAAGTAGAGAAAGATTTGCAAAGAAACAGCCCGGAAGAGCAAGTTGCACAGACACAGTGGTACTTCCTCCATTTAGGCTGAAAAGGGCATGAAAGTTGAGAGGGATGGGGCTAAGCTATTTTCTGGAAGAGGAATTCTTTGAAGCAAGAGACTGTGGGGCTGATGGCCAGGGGTAGGAACTAAGAGTGGGTGAGTAGTCTGTCCAGAGCCCCCCTTCCAAATCTGGAAACCTTGCAGTGGGAAGGCTGTCCTGCAAAGAACTGCATGTTTTCCAGACCAGTGTTTGGCCCCCAGGCACACAGACAGCAACAGAGCCAGTTGTTCTTGGTTAGAGAAACAGAATTGACAACAGTCAGAACTGCAGCCTTCCTTGCTCTGTCAAGTAAGGAGGCATTGGTCCCATTTCTTCATTTCTCAGTTCTCTAACACTGGAGGAGCCAACACCTAGAAGAGGAAGGGATGAGGCCTGCTAGGGGAAGGCGGGGGGAGGGGAGAGAATTGGTAGAAATATGTGGAGGCAGTTATTTACTGAAAGAAACAAGATGTTTTTGTTTATACAGAACAAATTGAGGCTCCTCAATAAACTGGGGCAGATATAACTGGGCAGACTAACGATGGTGAAAAACAAAAGTGCACCAGCTAAGCTGGGTGCTACCAAGAAGGGAGAGAGACAAGGAAAAACAAGAAAAGGAAATAGGTGGAGGGAGGAAGGCAGGGAGTGGAGCCCTTTATCTGCTTCTACCAAGTAGAGGGTTGTGGAAGCTTCCATAATGGGCCTGAGGAGCTACCCTCAATAATGGAGCCTGAGTCCACAGGGTAATTCTTAAATCTGTTGTCCTTCATCAATAATAAGTAAAACCAGGGATCCCTGGGTGGCGCAGCGGTTTGGCGCCTGCCTTTGGCCCAGGGCGCGATCCTGGAGACCCGGGATCGAATCCCACGTCGGGCTCCCAGTACATGGAGCCTGCTTCTCCCTCTGCCTGTGTCTCTGCCTCTCTCTCTCTCTCTCTGTGACTATCATAAATAAATTAAAAAAAAATAAAAAAAAATAATAAGTAAAACCAATGGCAGCTCCCTTTCATAATTGTCATTTAAGCATATGTATCCTTCTCTAGATTGAACGTGCATAGTTCTTTTCACCATTGAAATCTTTCATTATTTTTATTCCCTTTCTCTTTCTAAAATGTGTTAGATTTAAAAATACATACATATATATGTATACATTTATATATATATATAAATAGAAATCATTTTCTGAGTCTTTCATTTCCCTTCATGCACATAAGTAATGATTTGATTTCATGGCTTGAACATGAGAAGCAGAAGCTAAATCAATATTGCTGAACACATTTGCAAAAGAAAAGAATTTTGTTTAAGTTTGGTTTTTGTTTGTTTATTCATGAGAGACACAAAGAGAGAGAGGCAGCGACATAGGCAGAGGGAGAAGCAGGCTCCACACAGGGAGCCTGATGTGGGACTAGATCCCCAGACTCCGGGGCCGTGCCCTGAGTTGAAGGCAGACGCTCAACTGCTGAGCCACCCAGGTGTCCCAGAAAAGAATTTTTAAGCGAATTTCCCAACATACACAAGTAGATGAACTGTCAGGATAGATTATTTCACCCATTTCTAGAAAACAAAATAAGTATGGATTCTTTCCACTAAAACAGAGTTTATTTCTTGCCATTCTTTACATTGTTTATGCCAAAAAAAGTAAGGCGATATCTACAGTTATTTGAACAAAGAGTAGCCATTGAGTTTTTTTTTTAAAGATTTGATTGATTGATTTAGAAAGAGCACACATGTGTGTGCATGTGCAGAGGGCAGAGCAGGAGATGGAGAAACTCCCTCCCTAGTGGACCTGGAGCTGAGCAGGAGCCCATAGCGGGCTTTCTCACAGCCCTGAGATCATGACCTAAACAGAAACCAAAAGCCAGAGGCTCAATCAGCTGAGCCACCTAGAGGCCCTAGATTGCTGTTTGATAAAACACACATATACTCACACTTTCTCTTTTCTTGATCAAGGAAATGTTATTTGCTGCTACACTTCCAATCTGGCTAAATGTAATCATCAAGTTGCCAAAACAAGTTAAAATTGAGAATTTTATTGGAACAGTCACTGTAGATGGCTGCCACAGAGTCTGAGGGCCACAGATACATCATCTGTAATGCTGGGAGGAACTTTCTGGAAGAATATAAATTTTACTTCCACGTGATTTCGATTTTATGGGAGACCATAACTTCTGGAATTCCTAATAAAGAGGGAAAAGAAGGTTGTTTTTAGTAGATGCTTTTAGAAGAAACGATTAAATGTGTTCTGCCAATGAACTCTTAAAGACTGTGCAGGTGCCTTATAAATACCCAGGCTTAGCCTATGTTTGAAACACATTTACTGCTTTGATACTATAAATAGAGACATTTACTATCTGGTATGACTCCATAGTAGAACTTACATCAGGTACACTTAGATCATAGGATCTAAAAAAAGCTAACTTTTTCATATGCTTGAAAAAATAAAGCAATGAGATATACTCTTGGCTGTGGATTAATGACTATTCATAGAAATTAGAGGGTTTCCTTTTTTCCTTTTACCACTCTTTTTAAATATGACAGAAGTCAATATTCAGATGTGTATATTTGAGCATATCCGCTGATAAAGTTAGAGCAACACATATATATTTGAATAAATACATAATTTTTTTCAAAGATCACAGTGCTTTAAAAGTAACATCTTCTAGATTGTTTTCACAAACTTTTTTTTCACACATCAATGAAGGTACTTTGTTAAATAACAATTATAATGAACACTTGCAGAGAGTAAATTTTTCAGAAGGATTTTTTTTCCTCTTCTTTCTTTTGGATATTGTGGAAGGGTATTATTTGCCCCTGTCCAATCCACCTCTGGAGATGCTGGACTTCCCAGGCTAATAGTAAGGGTCTGTGAAAGTAGCTTCAGCTCGAAATGCCAAACTTCTTTGCTCCTGTGCCCAGTAAAGGAATTTTCCTAAAAACTATATCCCCTTTCAGTCATTTTTAAGTTGACATCTAAAATTTGTTTTAATTGTAAGTTTCAGTAAATTCATTTTTTTGTTACTAAGAAGTAGAAAATATTGAATATCTTGTAAAATGAAATGAGAATTCATGTAATTGGCTAAATATTTTACAATATGATTTGACTATATGTATCTTAATTACCTTACTGGATAAAGCACCCTAAATAGCAAAGAAGGCATGTAAAATTTATAGCTACGGGGTCTTTCAAAGTCTTAAATTTTTAGGTAGTCCTGTAAAGCACTCCAGTTACAACAAAAAGAATCAGACTTATTCATCTGTATTTCCTTAATTGTTTTGAATTCAGGAAAATTTCAAAATAGGTCAAAATATTTTCCTTTTTAATGTAAACTTCATCTTAACAACTATGTTTATATATATTTATATTCACATATATTTATATAAATATTGTGTATTATTAAATATATAAAATATTATGTTCTAAAATATTGTAATAAAATAAAAATATATTTATTTATCTATATGTAGATACATATAAAACAGGGGTGAACAGAAGATTCTGTGTATTCAAGATGTTTTGATTGATAATGGAAGGAGTCTTCTTCCAAATAAGTCTTTCCCTTTATGACTTTGTTTGGGGCCTTGGAGACTTTTACCCAGAGAAAAAAGTTTCTTGGAGACCCAGAGAAATGCCCAGTAGTGAGATTTGGTGTGTGTGTGTGTGTGTGTGTGTGTGTGTGTGTGTGAAGGTATTTCTTTTTCTCTATAAAATGGGGAGAAGGACCATGGAGAAGTAGCCTCATTCTTTGGCAAATCAATTTTTGGAAAGAGCACTTATGAAAGTTGAGGATTTGAAAATTTAGTCTCTTAAAACTATTTGTATATGTAAACCCCCAAGCAAAGCCCAATGGAAAGATCACCTATCTAGGCAACATCTTTCTTGATCTCTTACAATCCAGTACAGTTTTATGAGGCATACCTTGAAGTGAACCTTGATCTACTGCCACTCCTTGTCTACTTGTTGCAGTAAGATTGACTAATTAATAGAACAAGTGAATAATGACATCATAATTTAGTGGTCTAATGGTAAATGTTTAACAACTGGCTCTTGGGGAAGGCTTCCTTCCTTCCTTTATAGCCCATTTCTGGGGTATAAATACTCCCACTATGGCCTATTTCAAGCTACAACATGAAGTAACCTGGCTTGCAAAATTCCTAAAATTAACAATTAGCTCTCAGACTCACATGACCTGGTCTGAGCCAGCTTTAGCACATCAGTGTAAGGGGAATAGGGAAAGAATACAGGGAAGGGAAGGCAGTGTATGAAAGGTGCATTATTAAGCCAGCTACCACAATGAGCAGCTAGAGCTTATTCATTGCAGGTAAGCACATGCCCCAGAATCACCTCACCAAAGAGCCAGGGAGCTGGAACATTTATACATGTGAGTCCCTGAGAGCTGTTGGTTGAGGGCTGCTTCTGAGGTTGCTCATCCTGGCTCTTCTATTTTGTTTGTTATGTAAGGCCTTTGGCCCTCAGTTCTGGGAAATGTCCTCAGGCCAGAGATGTAAATATTGGCAGCTGGAAGAAGCCAAAGGAGTAAGGGTGGGCACTGACCAATGTCTGCTGTGTGTTAAAACTTTCACCAAATGTGAGAATGTGACTTAGGGCTCAGGGCTTGATCCCAGGACCCTGAGATCATGACCTGGAGCAGGTATCAGTTGCTTAACTGACTGAATCACCCAGGTGCCCCAACCCCACTTATTCTTAAATATATCAAAACTTGAGAGTCATTTCTTTAAAAGGTGATTACCAAATACTGGTCCACCCAGGGGATAGAGGGAAGTTTCTTATGAAACAATGATCTAGGATTATTATTATTATTATTATTATTATTATTTTTATGACAGATACAGAGAGAGAGAGAGGCAGAGACACAGGCAGAGGGAGAAGCAGGCTCCATGCACCGGGAGCCCGATGTGGGATTCGATCCCAGGTCTCCAGGATCACGCCCTGGGGTAAAGGCAGGCGCCAAACCGCTGCGCCACCCAGGGATCCCTAGGATTATTATTTTTTTAAAGATTTTATTTATTTATTCATTGAGACACAGAAAGAGAGGCAGAGGCACAGGCAGAGGGAGAAGCAGGCTCCATGCAGGGAGCCTGACGTGGGACTCGATCCAGGGTCCCCAGGATCAAACCCCAGGCTGCAGGCGGCGCTAAACCGCTGCGCCACCAGGGCTGCCCTGATCTAGGATTATTGTTTTAAAAATAAATGCAGAGATGCTCTCTAGTCCTCCTTTCTCCAGAAGTATGGCTTCAAGTATATTTCTCTGTTTAAAGCATCCAAGTGATAATAATGCAGTCTTCTTTGGGAAAAACAATAAGTAGAGTTGATACAGTGGTCATAGGGCTGCAACTACAGGAGTTGGAACCAGGGATAATTTCTAAGTAAGAAACTGTCACTATGTTTTTAATATTTATGTCAGAATTCCTAAGGACCTGGTGGGGCGGGGAGCCTTTACCCCATCTGGCAAAATTGGGATTAACAGTAAATGCAGCTATATTGCCTGGTGGTAAAGAAAGCCCACTAGTTCTGCATTTGTGTAAACTTACCCTATCATAGTAAGTATGGATAGAATGGGAGACACTTTCTAGACTAGTATTGCTGCCTGCAATCTAGACCAGCACAGTGACTGAATCTAATGTCCCTTCCCAGGTGAATGTTTGGATATAAACAGAGAGAAAGAAAAATAGTAGCTATGGGTAAAGGAATAAATAAATGGGTTATGTAATGAGGGAAATGTAATATTAAATTAACATCTCAAAAAAGCCTCAGAGCAAGAAATGGTATGTCTCTTCCCATGGTGAAGCCATATATTGCCGGCACTGCTATTGCTTTTGGAACCTGAGAAGATGGAAAGGAAGCCTGAAAACCTGAGTGGCCTTAGTTTAGGAGACATTTTCATACAATATGATGATTATGGCCTGCATAGTTATTAATGACTGAATGAGATTTTAGTAATGTTGCCAATATCTTTTGACTTTTATGATTATTTTGCTATTAGGGATTTGTGTTTGAAGCCCAGGGTGGGGACTGTGATACTGTGATTTATAATAAGAAATATGTATTTGCTCTAAGTCACATTTATGGCAGGGAGCTGTTAAAATCCTTAAAATTTCCTAAGTGATAAGAGTGATAAAGGTGTCTTGATATCCATAACAAACATGTTTCAACCACATCTGAGTTTATGTTATGAGGTAACTTTTGGCTAGCTCCTGAGGATGAGGGTAGGTTACCAGGGGAACCCCCTTCCAGGAGAGAAGAGGGGCTAGAGATTGAGTTCAGTCACCAATGGCCAATGATTTAATCAATCATGCCAATGTAATGAAGTCTCTATAAAAATCCAAAAGAATGGGGTGTGGAGAGCTTCCGGGTAGGTGAACATATGGACGTTTGAGGAGAGTGGCACACTCAGAACATGGGAGCTGTATGCTCCTTCTTATATCTTGTCCTATATATCTCTCCTATCTGGCTGTTCCTGAGCTATATCCCTTTATAATGAACTGGTAAATATAGGTCAATGTTTCTGAGTTCTGTGAGCTGCTTGAACAAATTAACCAAACCCAAGGAGGGAGTCATGGGAACCACCAGTTTATAGCTGGTGGGTCAGAAACCTGGAATTGAAGTGTGTGTGTTGGTGGGTGGGGTAGGGAGGCCAGTCTTATGGGACTGAGCCTTTAATCTGTGGAACCTGATGCTACCTTCAGATAGATAGTGTCAGAATTGAGTTGTATTGTAGGACATTCGGCCATTGTCAGAGAATTGCTTGGTGTGGAAAAAAACCAGATTGTGATTGTGTCAGAATTTTAGCAGCACGGGATCCCTGGGTGGTGCAGCGGTTTGGTGCCTGCCTTTGGCCCAGGGCGCGATCCTGGAGACCCAGGATCAAATCCCACGTCAGGCTCCCGGTACATGGAGCCTGCTTCTCCCTCTGCCTGTGTCTCTGCCTCTCTCTCTCTCTCTCTGTGACTATCATAAATAAATAAAAATTAAAAAAAAAAAGAATTTTAGCAGCATATCTGTGAATGTTCACCAACTCTGCTTAAGCGTTTTATATGAAATCTTTTGTCAGTGACGCAGTTGATTAATACTCTGCCTCTTACTCACTCTCACCTTCTAATACATGCCCTCCCAGTTCCCTGCCATAAATACTGAGTATTTTTAAACTTTCTATTACACAGACTATTTTCTTAAAAAATAAATTAGAAATTTTGCTAGTTACAGTAACTCTTCTAGGAAGCCTTCCCTGATGTCATATTCCTTTGGCCTCCCATATTCCAGGAGAAGCTTTCCTTATGGCACTTGCACCTTGCATGGAAATGATGTGTTTGTTATGTGTTGGTGGTTCCTGCAAGACTGCAGGCTCCACGGGTATGAATCTGGTTTTACTCATCTTTGTATCTCCATCCTTGAACACAGTGTTTGATAGATAGTGGGTATTAATAAATACCTACTAAACAAAACCACATTGCTCTTTAGGAGCATATGAAAGAAACTCAAGAAGATAAACATTCTTTGTGAAACAAAAACATTTATGAGTCCTTTTGAAAAAGGAAAGTTCAATCTTATAAGCTATAAGAACTGATAGACTTTCATAAACTTGCATTTGTACTTAATTCCTAAAAGAAAAAAACCAAACAAACAAAAAAACAAAAAACAAAACAAAAAAAATTCCTAAAAGGATTGGTTAGTATTCTTGCAGCAAAAATATTCCAGCTATCCATGACCAATCACTAATGTGTATCAGTCTGTTCCTTCTCTCTTTCTCTCTTCCTTCCTTCCCTCTTTCTTCCCTTCCTTCTTCCTTCCCCCTTTCCTTCCTTCTTCCTTCCCTCCTTTACCCCTTCCTTCCTTCCTTCCTTCCTTCCTTCCTTCCTTCCTTCCTTCCTTCCTTTACATGAGAGAATAAGTATGGGCCTTTTTTTAGAAGAGTATCATAGATAACAATATTATCTACAATGATTAAAGATCAGCATAGGGGCAGTTTCACAATAAATCCTTTAAGTCAAAATAAAGAATTTTTAGTAAGTATTATGTCATTTATTAAAATACACTAAAGGAAAAAGAAAATAAGAGGCTCAATAAAAGACAACTTGCTAAAATTTCATCTTAACAACTTGTCTAATGCAGGAAAAGTAAAATATTAGTTTAGTGACCTGAGAAATTCCCTTTGTGGGATATGAAAGATTTTCAAGACTGATTTATGGATATATATTTCATTGCTATATTGTCATACCCTATAATCAAAGCTGCAGAAGAAGTTATTGGGAGATGTTATGAAATTTCTTTCCTTTGGGAATCCTAAGATGGGGTTTGAAACCCCTCTCCTTGATGGGTTCTAAAAGTGATCTGACTTAGACCAGAGGATCCCTTAGCTTTTCTTTTAGCCTTCAGAATAGTCTACTGTGATAGTGGCTGGTATTTCAAGTTGGATTAGAATAAATTTATTTTAAGAATAAATTCATCTTTATAAAGAGAAAAAATTCTGCAATTTGGTGATAATGATACATTTATTTTTGGCTCCTGGGCTTCAAATTGATATGGAACTGAATCATATAGAAATTATAGTATGCAAATGAAATAGTTGAGATGATAGAGTTTCCTTTCATTATATTAAAATTAATGCTATCAGAGGATACTGCATGTTAAGTCAAGAGAAAATATTCTCAAATGAATACTGGATTTCATGTTAGAACATCTAAAATCATCATTGGTATGATGGGATTTTGACTGGGAACTTCTTGTGATAAAATGGTTACTCCCTCCCCTCAATCCCTTTCTCTCTCTCTCTCTCTCTCTCTCTCTTAAGAGATTACTAGTTCTTAATTTAGTAATATTTTTATGCTGTTCCTGATAGGAGGTCATCAAAATAGTGGAATTTCTTAGTCAGTTATAATGTTAAAAGTACAGTTATCTCACTTTGTATTTATGAAGGAGAAGAAGCCAAAAAAAAAAAAAAAAAGGAAGAAAGATAGTGTGAAAACATGGGCTCTTAAAATATGGAGAATGATTAAAGTACTCTTAGAAATAGCCAGATTTATAGCCTGAAAGACTGAAGCCTCCATTTATTCACAGAAGAGGCACGGAGGAGTTATCTCCACTGTAGTGACTCATCCCCTAAGCTGGAAGGTTCGCCCACAAATGAGAGGGTAATTTAGTTTCTAGGACAGTTCAGTCTTCTTGTTCAGTTTACTTACAAAGGTGCTAATTAGGGGAAATTGTTATGGTGTTATTTTTTCACTTTAACATCTGTTCCCCGTGAGCTGGACACAGAGAATTAAGTTGTTTTGTAGAAGCAGCCAGGCAAGTTGGATGGCAGTGATTCTGTCATTGTCATAAGAGGTTAGAGTATAAAGCAGAGGCCTGGGTGTGATAGGATCAGAACCCTGTAAATCCATGGCCTTCCTACATCCAGTTAAATAAACTCTCCATGCTAAGATTAGAAACCACAGCAGCCACTGCTGTAAAAAACAGCTTTTGCACAAAAGAGTTAGAGATGAGTAAAAAGAATATATACAGTTTTACTTTTTTTTCATAAAAAATATACTAATATTTGTACCTGGCATTATTCTAACTACTTGACATGTATTAACTCATTTAATCCTAATACCAGTATCATATATAAGGTAGTATTATCCTCATTTTACAGAGTTCAAATAAGTACTTATAGGCAAGGAAACTGAGGCATGAAGTGGTTAAATAACAAATGACCCCTGAGTCTAGAATTCTAACTAAAGCAATCTTACAACTGAAAATAAAGTATCTGTATGTAGATATCTACATATCTACAAGCAAACATGACATATTGTATATTAGAAACTTAGTACTCTTTTATCATTTATTTAAAAATTTTTTTAAAGATTTATTTATTTGAGAGAGAGACAGTACAAGCAGGGAGAGAGGCAGATGGGAAGGGAAATAAGCAGACACCCCACTAAGTGGAGAGCCCAATGCAGAGCTGGATCCCAGAACCCTGAGATCATGACCTGAGCCAAAATCAAGTCAGATACTTAGTTGACTGAGCTACCCACCCCAGTACTCTTTTAATGAAGAGTTATCATTCAAGTTTTACCTAACAAGAAAATATTTAGACTACTTAGAATTAAAAATGTCCAGAATCCAGTACTATGATATTTTGATTCTTAAAAGAGTCTCACCTATTCTACCTGGAGTGAGGAGTGTTCCCAACTCCTCACTCCACATTTTATAGGACTTCAAGTGTGAACACTGATTTGAATGTTCAAACTAGGATCTAGAGAGAAGCTACTATTAAAGGTTAAAACAAACTCTTGCTTCCATGGTACATTGCCTGTCCCATGAGCTACCAAATAAATACCTAAGAGAAGCTGTAAAATAATAACTACCCAGATGATCTCTTTTCCACTAACTTTATATAAAGCTCATAAAGTGCTATTGTTGTTTTCTTTACCCATATTATAGGATACAGCTCATACAAAGGGACAGTGAAACTTAATAACTATTCACTAGCTTTGGAAAAAAAGATATATAGAAAATCATTTGTGGCACAGAAAAAAATGCAGTCTAAAAATGTATGGGCCCCGAGTCCTTATTCAGCAAACTTGGAAATCTATAAAAATTGAAGATTTTAAGTGCTTTATAAAACTCTCCTGTAATTTATTTTCAGTTATATCTATAGGAAACTTTGCTTTGCTATTTTGCTCTTTGTTCATTTGCTGAAGAAAGTTAAATTTTACCATACTATGTTTTTTATTTGTGTCCATGTGTTGGCATTAGGAAATAATTCTTTATTGGTGTCATGTTATCAATTAACTAGAATAAAAAATCTCCTCAATTAAATTTCCAGATTCTCTTAGAAGTCCTCAGCAGGCAATTTTTCAACTTTTGAAAAATATTCTTCCTTTTTACTGATTGGAAGATATTTTAGATACTATTAATTTCCTTAGTACTACCATCACATTACATAATTCATTCCTGCCATTGCTATAGGTGGTTGCATTAGGGAAGGCTAATCTTCTATTCTAAATTTTATATGCTAAATACAGAACACTTTTGGCAGTTACATCAAAATTATTTTTCCAAAGCTTCTTTGGCATGTAACATTTAAAAAATTATAATTTTTGTATTTATTTGTTTCTCTTGTTTACTTAACCCACTGTAAGCACTCAAGACCTGTCATCAGTGTTTCTGTTCTGAGAGGCTTAGAGAGGCAATTTATTCTAGGTCATGTTATTAGTATGTGATGATAGGAGATGGTTTCTAATCTTATTCAAAAAACATGAGAACTTTGTCCAAGTACACCCTGATGCTCTGTATATATCTATTTCCCTCTAACCAGTCACAGCCCCAGCCTAAGCCAAAGGGATGAGCCATAATTGATTTAGGTATGGACATGTGATGCAATTCTGGACAAGGAAATAAGTATTATCATTCCCATTTTACAGAGCAATTAATGAGGCTCAACTGGAATCCAAGTTCCTCACCACAAGGCCAACCATTGTCTTTCTTCTACACATGGGAACATTCATAGAGAGCATGCTTATTTTATACAGCATTTAGATATTTACTTGCCATCTGCATCATCCTCCATTACTGCATAACAAATAATCCCAAAACTTTGTTATTTGCAACAACAAATATCTATTGTCTCACCCAATTTCTAAGGGTCAGGAACCCAGGAGAGGCTTTGCTGGTGGCCCTGGCTCAGGGTTTCTGAGTTTGCAGTCAAACATGGCTCAGTAAGATATTTTGAGGCAGCATCCAGAAACAGATAGAGAAAATAAAAATATATATAAGGATTTGAGTTAAAATTTCTTCTCAGTCTCCAAATTATATCAGAAATTTCATAATCTATGATACCTTAAGGGAAAAGAGAACAGTTATTATAGATATCTGTATTTGGTATTCATCATACTGTATTGTAATCATTTATATAATATATAGTAAATGATATCATTTATGATACTAATGATTCTCCCTTTAGACAAGGAGTTCTTGGGCAGCCCCAGTGGAGCAGCGGTTTAGCGCCGCCTGCAGCCTGGGGTGTGATCCTGGAGACCTGGGATCGAGTCCTGCATCGGGCTCCCTGCATGGAGCCTGCTTTTCCCTCTGCCTGTGTCTCTGCCTCTCTCTCTCCCTCTCTCTCTCTCTCTCTCTCTCTCCGAATAAATAAATAAACCTTAAAAGAAAAAAAAAACAAGGAGTTCTTAACACTGGCCACACATCACAATAACTTGGGGGCTTTAAAGAAATACTAATATGGGGATCTCTGAGTGGCTCAGCGGTTTTGCACCTGCCTCTGGCCCAGGGCGTGATCCTGGAGTCCCACATCAGGCTTCCTGCATGGAGCCCACATCAGGCTTCCTGCATGGAGCCTGCTTCTCCCTCTGCATGTGTCTTTCTCTCTCTCACTCTCTCTCTCTCCGTCTTGAATAAGTAAATAAAATCTTTAGAAAAATACTAATACATGGACCTCACTCCCATGTAATTGAATCTGAACCTATAGGTATGACTTCCAAGAATTAGTAGTTTTTAAAAGCTTCCTGGGGGATTCTAATATATACTTAGGATTAAGAATGACTGTTCTCTTAATTGATTTTCATCCTTTTGTTTGTTTTGGGAATCTCAGGAAAACTATGGATCCCTCTCCCTAGACAAATGTGATGTGTACATTCATGACATATTTTGTATCATTTAAAGGGATTGTACATTCCTGATTTAGGCTGTGAGCTCTTGAATGATAGATGCTCTATTTTTACATTTTTGTAGATGTATGTATTTTTTGGCATGAGCCTTTCTCTGCCTTACCCGCCTCCACTTCAAGAAGCGAGAGTTTGAGTCCTGGCATAAAGACAGACATATATGTTGGTCTATAGACCAACAGAATAGAATTGATAGTTTAGAAATAAACCAAAACATGTATGGCCAATTGATTTTTTCTTTCTTTTTTTAAAATCTTTTTTGGAAAAAAAATTCTGTATAAGCATTACAAAATGGGAACATGTTCCATTCCCTGAAATTGCACTGTGCTATTGTGTCTTTAATGTAGCTTCTTAGATATATCTTGTAAGAAGTTTTGTTAAACCATTCTGTATAAGCATTACAAAATGTGTATGTGTAGAACACACTGAAATCTCACTGTGCTGCATTTGTATTTAATGTAGCTTCTTATTGTTTTATTTTATTTTTTTTACTGAAGTATAATTAGCACTCTGTGTTATTTTAGTTGCATGTATACAATATAATGACTCAACAAATCCTACATTTTTCAGTGCTTACCAAGATAAGTGTACTCTTAATCCTTTTTATATATTTCTGGCAACCATCAGATTATTCTCTGTATTTGAGTCTGTCTTTTTGTTTGAATCTTCTTTTTCTTTGTTCATTTGTTTTGTTTTTTAAATTCCACGCATGAAATCATATGGTAGGGATCCCTGGGTGGCGCAGCGGTTTGGCGCCTGCCTTTGGCCGAGGGCGCGATCCTGGAGACCCGGGATCGAATCCCACATCGGGCTCCCGGTGCGTGGAGCCTGCTTCTCCCTCTGCCTATGTCTCTGCCTCTCTCTCTCTCTGTGACTATCATAAATAAATAAAAATAAAAAGAAATCATATGGTATTTGTCTTTCTTGACTGACTCATTTTACTTAGCACTATACCCACTAATACATCCATATTGCAAATGGCAAGATCTCATTCATTTTTATGGCTGAGTAATATTTCATTACATATATATAACATATATGTATAATTTATATATATAATCTCTTCCTTTATCCGTCCATTGATGGACACTTGGGTTACTTATACTTCTTGGTTATTGTAAATAATCCTGTAAGAAACATAGGAGTGCATATATCTTTTTAAATTAGTACTTTCATTTTCTTTGGGTAAATACCCAGTAGTGAGATTATTGAATCATACGGTGATTCTATCTTTAATTTTTTGAGGAACCTCCGTACTGTTTCTTACAGTGGCTGTACTAGTTTGCATTCCCACCAGTTTGCATTCCCATGAGGGTTTCTTTTTCTTCACATTCTTGCCAACACTCATTATTTCTTGTGTTTTTTACTTTAGCCATTCTGACAGGTGTAAGATGATATTTCATTGTAGTTTTAATTTGCATTTCTCTGATTATTAGTGATGCTGAGCATCTTTCCATGTGTCTCTTGGCCATCTGTGTATCTTCTTTGGAAAAATGTCTATTCTGGTCCTCTGCCCATTTTTAATTAGATTATTTAATTTTTTGGTGTTTAGTTGTATATGTTCTTTATATATTTTGGATATTAACTCCTTATCAGATATATCATTTGCAAGTATCTTCTCCCATTTAGTAAATTACTTTTCTGATTTGTTGATGATTTCCTTCACTGTGTAAAAGCAATTTATTTTGGTGTAGTCTCAATAGTTTAATTTTGGTTTTGTTTCCTTTGCCTGAGGAGACATATCTAGAAAAGTGTTTCTACAGCCAATGTCACAAAAACTACTGCCAAACATAGGCCAATTGACAGTTAAGTCAAGGGTGCCAAGACAATGAAGTGGGAAAAAATAGTCTCTTCAACAAATGGCACTAGAGCAACTGGGTATCCACCTGCAAAATAATGAAAGTGTACCCCTACATCATACCATATGCAAAAATTAATGTAAAATGATATGACCTAATATATGAATTAGAACTATAAAACTCTTAAAAGCAAATGTAGGCCTAAATCTTTGTGACCTTGGATTTGGCAATATATTCTTAGATTGACACTGAAAGCAGCAAAAAGAGAAACACAAATTGCGCTTCATCAAATTTAGAACTTTTGTTATGAAGAAAGTAATGAGACAACCTACACAATGGGAGAAAATATTTGTAAATCATACATCTGATAAGGAGTTAAAATTCAGAATATATACAAATTCTTAGACCTCAACTACAAAAAGACAAACAATACAAGTAAAACATATACAAAGTACTTGATGGTTGTTTCTCCAAAGAGGATAGACAGATGGCCAATAAACATCTGAAAAGATGCTCACCATCATTAGGCATTTTTCATTAGAAAAATGAAACTCAAAACCACAAAGAAACACCACTTCACACCTTGTAAGATGATTATAATTACACACACACACACACACACACACACAAACTGGAGAATAACAAATGTTGACAAGGATGGGAACAAACTGAAACACTTCTGTATTGCTAATGGCAATATAAAATCGTGCAGCCCCTGTGGAAAACAGTTGTGTGGCTTCTCAACAAATTAAACATAGAATTACCATATGATTCCAGAATTCCATTCCTGGGTATATACCCTAAAGAATGGGGATTAGGTGCTCAAATACTTGTACATGGATGCTCATGGAAGCCCTGTTCACCATAGCTAAAAGGTGGAAACAACCCAAATGTCTGACCACTGACAATCAACAAATAAGGTATATAATATATATAATCCATATACAAATAAGGTATATAATATATATAATCCATATATATATATATAATCCATATACTTACAGTGAAATACTATTTAGCTACAAAAAAAATTATAGTATTGACATATGCTACAATGTTGATGAGCCTTAAAAACATTGTGCTAAGTCAAAGAAGCCAGGCACAAAAGGTCATGTATTGTATGGTTCTATTTATGTGGAATGTCAAAAATAGGTAAATCTATATAGACAAGAGACAGATTTGTAGTTGCTGGCAGCTGGAGTGAGGCAGGAATAATAGGAGATTGCTTAATGGGTTAGAGAGTGTCTTTTGGAGTGCTAAAATGTTTTGGAACTAGATAGAGGTTGTGATTGCATAACATTGTGAATGTATTAAATGCCACCAAAATATACAATCTAAAATGATTAATTTTATGTTAGGTGAATTTCACCTTAATTTAAAAAAATAACTGAGGCAGTCCCAAGCAAACAGGGACAAGTTGGTCATTCTATTCCTTGTAGTGTGAGGAAATTTGTATAAAAATAACTGACTCTGAGTAATTCCTTGAACCTATCTAAAACACTTATTGGAACACACTAAGTGCTCAATGAATATTAGCTACTATTTAAAAATAGAAGTGAGGATTTGAGGCAGTTTATAAAAACTTTGACTTTGTATCCTCAGCCCCTTGCAGTTTCTGACACATGGTACACATTTTCTTTATGTTTATTAAATTGATCCAACTGGGAATTCTCTAGAAATATTCAAGAATGAGTTATATATCTCATCAGTTTGGTTGATGAGTGCCTCAGAGGACAATGAAATTTGGGCAATAGCTGTTATTGCATGCACTATTTCATACAAAACATTGAAAATCAATGTAATGAAACAACTGATATCACATGAAGACCCATGTTTAGCTTTCTATGAGTAATTCTGTACAATTAATAATTAGTCCTCTAGTCAAGAACCTGACTATATAATGGACTAATTAATACCTTTCTAGATTGTAAGCTTTGTCAAATTACTTATTTTAATGTTCACAGACTCTTAATCTAGGCCAGGATACATGAACAGGAGCAGTATTACTTGTTAATATGTTAGAGGGAGCATTTATATGGGAGGAGACTGTGCTAGTATTTTTAGATCTCTACTCTTATTTTTAGCACTACTGCATCCAATAATGCATTTCTGGATACTAAATTAATGAGCCTTCCACATATTATCAGCACTTTCCTCTGTGAAGCTCAAAACGTGCTGTGCACTGAGAATCATTATAGTTCTCACATGGTTACTTGTTATAAGAGGTTGAGAGGAATAATTACAGTATTTAGTTTTGTAATCTTATTTTACAAAGCAGATATTTCATGGCTCAAACAGGATCAACAATGAGGTTATTTTTAAGTGAATTTCTGCTCATGGCCACTTCTGACAGAATAAATCTACAGAATCAATCCACCGAAAGAGCATTAAATGGAATTCTTGATTTCAGTCACCCAAGCCTTTCCCCCAAATCTGTTTCCCAATGTCTGATCTTATTTGTATCAGTGCATGCCAGCCCTGGCAACCCAAATGTTTAAGGTTTCAGCCTGGGAATCACTGTAGAGTCTTCCCTTTTCTTGTGTCACCACCCCCACTCCAGCAGCAAGCCACATCTCTTCACTCTTTACATCTCCTTGGGCCATTTGGTCCTGATGGCCACTTCTATTACCAGGACTTCTACAACAACCCCTCCAGTTTTGCTGTTGACTCCTCCAGTCCATTCTCTTTCAGACAACCAGAACAATCTTTGCAGAAGGAGAATTGGTCACTCTGGGTGTCTGTTCATGATTCCTTATTGCTCCTCACATTCTTTCTACCTCAGCAGCAATAGTGTTGGTTGTTTTCCCCTGGGAAATGCTTCCCCACCTTCCTTTAGCTATCTCCTCATTTGGCCTTGACTAAAGTAGATCTTCATTACCAATACACTCAACAGCTATTACTACCTTCCAGCTGTCATTTGTTTCTTTCATAACATTTCCAATTTTATGCTTATTTTATTATTGCTTATTTATTTGTTTGCATTCCTATCTTTAGAATGACAGTTCTATGATAGTGGAGCTGCATCTTATTGACAATGATGTCTCCAGCTTGGTCAGTAAGATTGGTCACTGCTGACAGAGTGAATGTATCTCTTTTGGGGCCTTCCCACTTCCTCTGCCTCTTCCTCCACAACCTCACCCCTCAAACCTCTGAATATTTGGTAGGTGCAGGTAAAATAATTGACAGAGCTTAAACACTGTTTTATTTATTGCAAAGTGGATTTTCTTATGTCTCTTTAACTTTTCTTTCCCCCTGATTACATTTGTGTGTGAGAAAGGTGAAAGTAAAAGGAGGTGTATGGAAGAGTTCACATATTTTCTCTCTCAATATATGAGATGTGGAAATAAACAGGGGGGAATATTTGTAGAAAATATGAAAATAAATGTTTTTGAAAACAGATTCAACTTTTGGAAACAAAATATCGTTTCTAGGACTCAATCTGATTGATTGCCATGGGCCTATTTTTTGTGAAGTAGGCCTAATAAAAGACATATCAAGGCTAAAAATTTAGGAAAAAAAGTCATAAATGTCCCCTATGGTTTCTCATAAAGTTTTCCCTTGAGTATACATTTTATGAGAAAACTCCTTTGTTTTCTGATTAAACATATAGCTTAGCTTTGATATCTTAGAATTGTTTTTATTTTTTTTTAACATCAAAGGTAGTAAGATGTATACATATAGAATCTTCCTGCTGGTACAATTTTTATAACATTTTACCTACAATTTTGAAAACAAGATTGGCCTTTACTTCCTAGATAGAGGCTGATTTTACTTGGGTGATGTGGGCTATTTGTAGATTCATTCACTAACTACTTACTATACACACACACATACACACACACACACACACACACACACATACATGCCAGGCACTGTTTGTTGATTGAGCAAGATTAACCATTATGGACTAATTTATCCACTGTCTTCTGCCATTCAAAGCCTCTCAACAACCTCGGAAGAGTGGCTTCCATTTTATATTAAATTTGCCAGTTTAGACATGAAATTTAAACTTACATCAGTTTATTATTTATTTCTATCTCTTGACATTTTGTCCTCCTTTTTATTCTTTTACTTTCACCAGATGTAGTCCATCCCTTCACTCTGTAAGGTGCCTTCCGTCCAGTCAGTTTTTTGAATACTGTTATCCAATGAAAAGCCATCTTTTAAATCACTTCCCAAAATAGACCAAGCCTCTGGAAAACTTTTGGACATCACAAAGATGGTTTAATTCTGAGGATGGATCTCCAGAAATGGCAGGATCATTTCTCAGTGGGTTCTTTGGGGGACAGCCCTATGGAAATGCTTTCCAGACAATTAACATGGAAAATCTCTCTTTGCTGGTTAATTATCCACCTTGCAATGATGCTTATGATGTTTATGTAGATCAAAGGACCTTCAAAATTTAATATGTGCTTTACGTTCTTTACTTCTGGTTCCTAAGTCATTTCTTTGAAAACACCTTGTGATCTGCTTCCCCCCTCTCACCACCTTTGTGTAAATATTACTTCTGTACTCTTTGACTTATTGTCATTCATCATGGGTCAAAACTTCACCATAAAAAAATAATAGAGCAGTTACAACAGAGTAAACAATACACGCTTTAGAACCTAGTTAACTTAAGAAAATCAGGTAGAGTACTCTTTGGCAGAGAGGGCCTTTGCAGTGTGGTAGTGGTGCACTAATGCCCTTTAGCTAGAAATATGTGTATAATACAGTGTGTTGGCTAGATCTCACTGACTAAAAATGTACCACCTAGAGTATGGGTGGGATGGGGTGGAGGAAATATATGTATGTGTGTATGTGGGTAGGTGTATGTGTGTATATCTGTATATATATATATGCATATACACATATATTTGTAATATACACATATTTTTACTTTTTATAGGAAAGCATATCAGAGATTTATAGAAATTTAGTGAAGCATCACTATTTGCAATTTTATCAAATTGGGACTGTGTGTATTACCCCAGATATTAATTTCCAGAAAATGCTTAAGTGAATGCTCCCACAAATTATAATAGGTTTAGATAGTACATTTAGTATTTCATTTCTTTCTGCAATTGAGAATGTGGAAGTTGAGATTTGTCATCCAATGGATTCTAGTGGATCTAGTGGATCTAGTGGATCTAGCCTCTCAGAATGCAGTGAAACATAGTTATTCCGTGCTGATAGCGCTCTCGCAAAGATGGTGAATGTTTCTAAAACCCGCCGGACTTTATGCAAGAAGTGTGGCAAGCACCAACCCCACAAAGTGACACAGTACAAGAAAGGCAAAGATTCTCTTTACGCCCAGGGAAAGCGGCGTTATGACCGGAAGCAGAGTGGCTATGGTGGGCAGACTAAGCCGATCTTCTGGAAAAAGGCTAAAACTACAAAGAAGATTGTGCTGAGGTTTGAATGTGTTTAGCCCAACTGCAGATCTCAGAGAATGCTGGCTATTAAGAGAGGCAAGCATTTTGAACTGGGAGGAGATAAGAAGAGAAAGGGCCAAGTGATCCAGTTCTAAATTTCATATTTTGTTATGAAGACAATAAAATCTTGACGTTATGTTCACTTCAAAAAAAAAAAAAAAGAAAGAAACATAGTTATTGTTCAGTGAAACAGTTGTTTACAGTTTTAATTTACATTGCCATGTTGTTTCTCACAAATCATCTGTATGCCACCTTCTTGGTGCCATGTGGTTACTTTTAATTAAAATCTCAAAGAAGCAGAACCAGCAAAGTGTATTATCATTATTCTTCATGGTGCATTGTTGGCTAAGTCCTTAATAATAAATGTGTAACATAAAATTACACATGGTGAATATTGATAACTATCCTGTAAAGAAACTGAGATTTTTAAAAATCTGAACAAGCAATACTTCA
This sequence comes from Canis aureus, assembly GCF_053574225.1. Lineage (NCBI taxonomy): Eukaryota > Metazoa > Chordata > Mammalia > Carnivora > Canidae > Canis > Canis aureus. Next base: position 22,073,186 of record NC_135635.1, read on the forward strand.
TGAAAAAAAATCTAGTTTATAAAAGGCAAATGTATCAGATAATATATTGTAATTATTAAATGAACGAACTTGTTAAAGCATGACTTGGCTATCAAATGTCATAGAATATAGCAGATTAAGCTACTTTTTTTTGAAGTCTTGCCAGATTTTTTTAAATTGAGTTTATACATTGCTTTTAACCAAGAACTCCTGTAGGCAGAGAAGAAATTAGGACTTGAAAATTCCCATCATGCTTCATTCCCTGGTGGAATTTTCAGACCTTGATTTGGTTTGTTTCATAATCAGCTTTGATGTTCAATGGCTTCTTTTATTACAAAACAGAAAATTCTTGCCTAACACAGCTCTGTTCCCTTTCTTTTTCCTGCTGTTTCTGGAGTTACGAATGGATTTAAACAAATGATTAAGTCATGCTGCAAGAGCACAGGGAACAAATGAATAACTGCAACAAGAAATTGCTAAGCTTGGGTCTGAAATCCTAGCGTTGGAGAAAGAGATGAGATCAATAATGCTCGAAAGTGTGAGTTGATGGAAAATTTGAAATAACTCCATTGGGTTTCATACCTGCTATTTTATCCTTTCTCCTCACAGAACACAGGAATGATTGGATTGGTATTATGGAAAGCATTATAAAACAATTATTTGTTACTTTTAACTATGTAATATTTGGGAAATGTACAGATGCAACTGTCAATTTTTTTAATTACTGGACTAGTAATAATTAATAGATAATAATAATTATAAAGAGTACTGAAATGTAATGAGTGCAATAAAATGACTATGTGACTTTAAATTTGTTTTACGATTGATCCTACAAGTAGCAGATAAACTCTAGGTGTTACTGAACCTTCAGATCCCATTGCAAATATATTGCTACTTTTTATTTATTTCAGGAGATGGAACATCTTTTTTTTTTTTTTTTTAAGACTTCATTTATTTATTCATGAGAGACACAGAGAGAGAGAGAGAGAGATAGGGACAGAGACACAGGAAGAGGGATAAGCAGGCTCCATGCAGGGAACCTGATGTGGGACTCCATCTCAGGTTTCCAGGATCACGCCCTGGGCCAAAGGCGGCGCTAAACCGCTGAGCCACCGGAGCTGCCTGAGATGGAACATCTTAATCTTCCTCTACATATTATATTAATTTACCCCAGACTAACTCAATGTACTTTTCTCAGCAATGAAAACCAAGTTTCTCAATATAGTAACTTACCAAAATGAGAGTTTTTCTTACAATCATGAACTGTCTAAAATTCACCAAAGATATGAAAGTGATATAATTATCACCAAGTATTGCTGTAAACCCCTTTAATCAAATATTATTAGACAAAAAAAATAATTCTTTTTATTTAAGAATGATGATTTCCACTGAACTGTACACTTAAAAGTTGTTAAATGGTCAATTTTGTGTTATATTTCTTTTCCTGTAGTTGAAAAAAAGCCACAAAAAATTTGAAAAAGTATAATAATGCAATATTCAACTGGACACCACTGCCTAAGTTAAGAAGAAAATGCTACATTTACTTTTGCTGTCTGGTGAGAGTCTTTTCAAAGTCTCATCTTCTATTTTTTTCTGCATAGAGTATCCTTGTCCTGGCCTGGATTTTGCATTATCGTTCCTTTGCTATATCACTTAATCTTCCATGTCAAAGACCTTTGTAAATGAAATTTTTCTCATGTATTTTTCTGCAACAGCTTTTTGTTTAATCCTTAATTTCTGAGACCCATTCACATTATTACATGTAGCTGTACATGTATTTATTTTCACTATTATGTAATATTCAATCACATGGCTACACCATAATCTATGTATCCATTTATTGTTGATTGATATTTGAGATGCCTCTCTTTTTACCCTTTTTCTTTTCTTTTCCTGATTATTACACTAGTGTTGCTATGAGCCTCCCCACCCACCCCTCCGCCATGTACATGGACAATGGGACATTGTCCCCAATGGGACAAGGGATATATGCCCTTATGGCATATATCTAGGAGTAAAACAACTTTCTTTTCTTTCTTTCTTTCTCTTTCTTTCTTTCTTTCTTTCTTTCTTTCTTTTCTTTCTTTCTTCTTTCTTCTTTCTTTCTTTTTTTTTTTTTAAAACAACTTTCTAGATAATGTCAACATGCTTTACAAAGTAGTCATATCTATTTGGCCTCCCACCAGCCTTGTGTAAGTGCTTGAGTTACTTCATATTCTCACCCAACTTGTAGTATTTTGCCAATCTGGCATATATAACATGGTAGTTCACTGAGATTTTATTTTTACCTCAATTGATTTCTATTAAGACAGTATATCTTTTTTTTGTATTGGCCATTTGTATTTACCCTTCTGTGAAGAGCCTGTTCAAGCCTTTTGTTCAGTTTTCTATTGAATTCTTTCTTTTTCTGATTCATTTGCAGAAGTTCTTTTTGTGAGTTCTGTGCATTACAAGTCTCTTCTCCCAATTTGTGACTTCTCTTTTTCACTCTTTTTTTGGTGTTTGCATCAACCATTCTTTTGCTTTCTATTATGGTTGACTTCGTGAGAGAAGGAACAAAATATTTTGTTTTCTCAATGTAGTCTATCTCTTGTCCAATAAATTATTCAGGATCTATCATCCAACAGGCTGAGTTCATTTTTTTTTTTATTTTTATTTTATTTTATTTTTTTTTTAAATAATTTTATTTATGATAGTCATACAGAGAGAGAGAGAGAGAGGCAGAGACATAGGCAGAGGGAGAAGCAGGCTCCATGCACCGGGAGCCTGATGTGGGATTCGATCCCGGGTCTCCAGGATCGCGCCCTGGGCCAAAGGCAGGCGCCAAACCGCTGCGCCACCCAGGGATCCCCATTTTTTTTTTTTTAATCAATTGAAGGTAGCAACTACATCTCAGCATTCAACTGCATCTCATTAAGCATTTTTATGGTAGTGTTTTAGGTGTACCTGAAGCAAATAATTGTTCTATCTATTTCCTTATATCACTATACAGCATTTATTCAGTAGCCATACAACCTGACAAACATAGAGATGCTTTATTTTCTAAGATGAGAAGATGTTGCAGATGTTCAAGACCTTCACATTAAGAGCACGGCTTTGTAGTCAGACCCAGTTTCAAATACTTTTTCCTTCACTTTTCACATGTTTGAGAAGAGTTAAGATCTTGATACTTCAACTTCTTTATCTCTATATTGGCACTAACAATAGGTACTTCATAGGGTTTTTGAGTATATAAAATTACGTAATCTATTTAGAGTATGCATCATTAAAACATGCCCAATAGGGATCCCTGGGTGGCCCAGCGGTTTGGCGCCTGCCTTTGGCCCAGGGCGTGATCCTGGAGACCTAGGATCGAATCCCACATCAGGCTCCCGGTGCATGGAGCCTGCTTCTCCCTCTGCCTGTGTCTCTGCCTCTCTCTCTCTCTCTGTGACTATCATAAAAAAATAAATAAATAAATATTTTAAAAAAAACATGCCCAATAAATAGTAAATATTAGTGGTATTATAACTACAAAATAAATGGCTATACCAAGAATCACTGCATAGAGATACTTCTATTTTATTAAAGTATAGGAATAGAAATTTAAACTTCAGGAAAGGTCAGATTTACTACATTCAGTTCTCAGAAGTAGCACAATGAGTTCTGTAGCATCAGGGCCACAATCATAAAGTGAGACAAGGGTATGAAATGTCCTAGCCTTCTCCCTCTGTCACCAAATCCCCATTATATGTCTAGTTTAATCTAGCTGTGACAAAAAAGAAATTGAGTAATTAGGAATTTGATGACACAGAGGATGTTTTATCCCCTTAATGCAAATGGAGGACTCAGAGGCTAGATTGGAATCCTTTCCCATCTCTCTATCCATGTTGAGCTTATGGGTAGCACAGAGATCTTGTGATGTAGCTCTAAATCATAAATGAAAAATGCATTATTGCTGCCCTTAAAGAGTTTATAATCTAATTGGAAAGATAACAATCCCTATAAAACAATTGGAGCCTAATGGAGAAAGGGTAATTGTAGCTTTAATTTTAATAATTACATCCTAGAACAAGTTCATTGATACAGTTAAATCATTATTAATTGGTTATTTGTTTTGAAATTTACCTCTTATTTTTTAAAAGGTCAAATATGCTTTTAATTCAATATTGTTTCCTATCCAAATGTCATCAGTGCTGGTCCAAATTGATAGAGTGTCAGCTTCAAGTTAATTTGCTACATTTTCTTTGACTGTGTTCATTATCATTTTAAAAGTAATTCACTTGGATGATAGGAAAGGTGGATCAATTTGTGGCAGTTTAAGTGAACTAATCTGATCAAGGTTACTGACAAACAAGTAGTCATTTTCACAGACAGAGCTGAAATATTTAAACTTGTAGTTTTATACATTTCCTCCCCACTGCTTTCCCAGCTCAAGTGCAGATCTATTTTTGTCTGGGTAGTTTAAGTAAAGCATCATGTTAGTGACAGAGATGGCTCTCAAAGGGAACATGAACCTTAGCTTCCTAGTGACAGCCTGTGCTTCTCTCTCCCCTCCAGGATGCTTTCCTGCTTATCAGGGGAACAAAGACAAGTGAACATAAGTCCCACTGTGCTGCTGTGTCTTCAAAAATACCTGCGAAACAGAAATCAGGGTTTCCATTTCTGAAGCAATTGCAACAACTCTTTTGCCCAGAGGAAGGGTACAGATAAATTTGCAAAACTCTTTGGAGAGTAATTTTACATTAACATACCCAGAAAACAAAATGGCAATGACTGAAAAAAAAACAAAAAAAAACAAAAGCATCTGCTATTCCTTCGTAAAATTTAGGATATATCTTTACTTACAACACATTCTAAAATAAAGCTATTATTTTCCCCAGGTGGCAAATATAGATATAAACACTCAGCTAGCAAAATTTTCCTCTCTGAGTTTATAGATTGCCTTTTTTCCAAGAATATAGTTTAGTGACGGTGTCAGCTGTCGTACTTACGCCATCACTCACGCAACAATTGAAATGATATGCTGTGTACTCGGCTAAGCTTAGGACAGGATGCTTATTGTCTAGCCAGGAAGCGAGGCTTTTGACATTCTCTTTGGCTGTTAAAGATAAAACACTTAAATATTTTTGAAAGTTCCCTGCTGAGTAAACATCTTCATGCATAGTATACTTTTGACAGTCTTCTAAATTCACTAGAGAATGTGTCTTTAAGGTTTTCATACATTCAAGTATTTTTTATGTGATCCCCTCTAAAATAAAATTATTTAGTAAAGAATTAAAGCCTACCAAAATTGAATGTGAATCTGAATTTGTTTTATACTGGAGAAATATGGAGAGGAGCTATTTATAATGATAGGCTGATCATAAAAGAATCTTAATAGAAAGACTTGTTATAATTTTCTCAAGTGATCTACCTTTAGAGTCACCATTGGAATATGTGAAGAATGGCCCAATCATTTTTTTTTTCTTACTGAGATTTTATTGACATATCAGAGTTTTAGGTATATGGAATGGCACAATTCTGATAAAGGCAGTTGATTAGATTCCTGATCTTGTTTTTGCTCTTTCAACTCAGGAGATGATGTCACCTTTACTGTTACTTCTCTCTAGCTATCTGACCAATGTCCATCAGGTTTCTAGATAAAGAAACATTTCCAGAGGTTATGACTTCTGCCTATGGTTGGATATAAGTCAGTTATAAGCATCAGAATGTCAGAGAGCTGTCATGTTAGAAGATAAGAGATTCCAGATGCCAGGTGGCTGCTGGCTGAGTTTTCAGGGGTTTTCTATGATGCTGAGCTATAGGCACATACCATTGTCCTTCCTCACTCATTACTGGATTCTAGTTTCTTCTTCAGTACTCAGAGTATAGTGGGGGAACAATAGCATCCTTGGTACCTGGAAGTTTGTTAGAGATGCAAAATCTCAGATCCCATTCTGGGTCTACTGAATCAGAATCTGCTCTTTAACAAGATCTCTAGCTGACTTACATCCACATGAAAGTTTGAGAAGTGCTTCTTTACTATACCAAACAATCATTCTATTTGGTCTTTCCTAAGCCCCCCTTTGCCCTATTACTTTAAGCAATTCCAAATATTCTTCAGTATTCAATTTAATTATGTAACAGGTGGGACTTAATGTTAGAGTCTGCCTTTTATTTATTTTTTTTAATAGTCTGCCTTTTCTAGGTGGAATATGAACTCAGGATTAAGGAAAGACAATATAAAAACTGGGTTATTCATAAATTATGTTTTTTTACATTCTGAGTTTGTTACATTAAAAATATATTCTTAATGGATTGGCCTACTCAAAACTACTAGCTAAATACAATAATTATTAAATTATGATAATTATAGTAATAATGTCTGTAAATGAAACAGTTAAATGAGACATTCTTTTACCTCTGAATTTCTGTATTTTGTGCTTTTATTGGTTTTATAATTGCCATCACATTGGGAAAAAATCAGTTTGATTTAAATCTGAAAAAAAATAGATGAATAGATGTCAAAGTCTTAATTAAAGTTCCTGAGGATAATGTCTTAAGCATTAAAAAAGTTTTAATGAAAGTTTTCTTTCTTTTCTTTTGTTGAGGCTGGATGCTATGGATAAGTTATGTGTCACACACCGTCTGTGGCACAGAAGGCCTGGATTTCTTTGGGGGAATGTCACAGTTCTATTGACTCAAACCACATTCAGAATCCTGGGCAATCTCCTCCTTCCACCACCCTATAATAGCACCATTGATGGTGATACCAGCTCAAATTTCTGCAAACACATTATATTAGAAGTGCTCAATATTTTATGGAAAGAAGACAAAAAAATATTCAATAATAAGCAAATAGGAAAATTACAGTACTCTAAAACACCACAAAGGAAATTTTTTCCTGTGTGCTAATCATTGTTAATTACTTGACGTACATTGTCTCCAATAATAGGTGGGAGCCATTACTTTTACTTTAGAGTTAAAGAACTGAGGCTTAAAGAAAATTTAAAACTCTCCTAAGACTTTTTTTTTTTTAAAGATCTATTTATTCATTTATTCAGAGAGAGAGACAGGGGCAGAGACACAGGGAGAAGCTGGCTCCACGCAGTAAGCCCGACGTGGGACTCGATCCCAGGTCTCCAGGATCACACCCTGGGCTGCAGGTGGCACTAAACCACTGCGCCACCAGGACTGCCCTCCTAAGATTATTTAAATAATATGTTATAGAGGGATGCCTGGGTGGCTCAGCGGTTTAGCACCTGTCTTAGGCTCAGGGTGTGATCCCGGAGTTTTGGGACTGAGTCCCACATCGGGCTCCCTGCAAGGAGCCTGCTTATCCCTCTGCCTATGTCTCTGCCTCTCTCATTCTCTGTGTCTCTTATGAATAAATAAATAAAATATTTAAAATAATAATAGGTTATAGAACTCACATTCAAACTAATGTCTGAATTCCCTGAAGATAGTCTCTTTAAGCTCTATGGCTCCGAACCACTTGATGTATAATAAGTAATTGCCATTTCAGGCATTAGGAAAAGACAGCTGTATATAGGTGGCCCCTATATATAGCTGCATATAGTTCAGCCCTGAACACTGAATTCTTTGGTCCTGCTGGCTTAATAATAATAGGCTACTGAAGTTCTAGGTCATAGCGAGTCAGGGTCTCCAAAGGCCCTGCTTATATACTGTCCAAAAAGAGTTTGTGTTCATTTGGCTATTTGTTTTTATAGCTAACTTTTATCAGTGCTGCTATTATATTCTATTCCCTTAAGGTATTTTCTCTGTTATTGGTCACTTTCATTTTTATATTCCTCCTTCCCTTGTTATGGGGATACTCAAACTTCCATCAAACAACCAATCATCACCAACAAAAATTTTTCCCTGATTCTGATTCTCTTTCATAGTGTGGCTCCATTGTTCTATATTCCTTTGCCCTCGTCTACTTTTTCAAAGAATGGCTAAGTCACTTACTGTCTATAGATCATTATTTTTCATTCACTTTTTGAACCCATTATCATCCAGGTTTCTCTTCCATCACTCACTGAACCTAATTTAACAGTGCTTAACAAGTTTCATTATGCTGAGGTCCAGTAACCTTCTTAATGGAGGAAAATGGAAATGGAAAAAGAATACAAACTATATTTATGGAATACCTACTGTGAGCCGTTTTTATGCAGTGGATTTTATGTATATTTTCTCATCTTGCCCTCATAGTAACCCCATGGTATTTTTAATTATCAATACTATTATTATTAATTATTTAAAACTTAGAAAACACTTTCAGACCATTTAACTAAACTAAATTCGAGATCTGATTCAAACCCATGTGTATCTGACTCAAAATTTCCTTCTCTTTTAATATTCAAAGAAAGAAACGGAAGGAGGAAGAGAGACAGTGAGGAAAAGTGGAAAGAAAAAGCAGAGGAAAGGACTAGAGAGAAGTAGAGGAGAAAAGCTGAATCCAAAAATGTTTCTCTACAAGAAGCAAGAGATTCAAATTGACCATTATATTAATTTCATTGTTGCCTATTTTTTAATGTTATTGTACAGGAATACCCCAATATAGGATTAAAGCAGATCATAGAAATTGGAGGAAAAACCTAACAGTAACAAAAATGTAGTGTACTTAATGAATACCTCTGATCCTCTTAAAATTATGTGTTCTTCTGAAATGAAGGCTACCTCTAGAGTATCAACTTGCTAATACTGCCACCTTGCTCAACTTCCTGAGGTTTTATTTAAGTTGGAAAAACTAGGATATAGAGCTGATAGCGAATGAATTTACTGATCTGTGTGTGCTATTTAAATTCTCTCAGAATTATTCAAATTTCTCTGGCCTAGAAATCAGGACAGAACCTCAGGACAGATGGCTTGGTAATGAGTTTTTCACCTCTTTCAGCTGCCAAGCAATTTGGAAATTGCACTAGGCCAGGCCCCTGTCAGTTCAGTTCAGCACTTCAACTTGAAGACTAGTCTGACACCAGGAAGTTGTCATCAGCAACAGCTAATGCTTAGCAAGTGTGGCATGCCAAGTGTCATGAAAATGGAAAGAAAAGGTATTCTGTTCTGTTGCAACTTTCTAACAAGTTTGGGATTCAACTGAATGTCAATATTGAACTAGAAGTTCAACTTCTATCTCTAGACCAGACATCCTTCTCTGCTTTGGACTCAGGTATTTGATTATCTGTTGGACATTTTTACTTGGATATCATGGAAGCATCTCGAAATACATATGCTCAAAACTGAATTCTTCATATTCCCCTAGAAAACTTCTTGCTCCTTTGCTTCCTATCTTCATGAATACTATTAACATCATCCAACTATCCAGGGATTCAGATTTAGAATCCTTCTGGACTAATCCCCACCCTCCCTGAGCCACATCCAATCACTGTTGATGGTACGTCTTAAATGCCTCCTAAATCTTTTCATTTCTCTAAACTCCATTGCCATCAAGTATTTTAACTCACACTTGGGCATAGCTCTCTTACTGAAGTTCATCAACTTTTTTCCTGCCTGATCCATTTTCTCCAAGCTGCTGTGATACCCTGCTGAAAATCATTCCATGCTTTCCACTGATTGGGAAATGACGTTTGATCATCACGTAGAAGGCTGTCATTTACATTCTCAGCATCATTTCTTACCATTAGTCAGTCAGCAAATACTTCCTGAGTACCCATTGTGTGCCAGACCTTGTTTAGGCTCCAGACACATAGAATGAGCAAAACAGTCACTGGCCTTAAGAAGTTTACATACATTGGGAGCAGAACGACAACAAATGTAGAAACAAACAAATGAGAAAAATTTTAGGTACTGAAAAATACCCAGAAGGGAGATGTTTGTGGAATGTACCTTCTATACACTTTTCCTGATCCCACCCAAACTTAGATGCTTCTTGACATGTACTTCTCTGTAAGTACTACTGTCATTATAATATAGCACCCTATATTTTATTTCTTGTTTGTCTGTATTCTATGATGGATCATTATAGAAGTAAGGGCAAAGATTCTTTATAGATATTACTACTATATCCCAGTGTCTAGTTATTTCTGGCATATGTTAGATGTTTAATAAATATTTGTGAAATAAATGAATGCTACTTCTTTAGTATAAATTAATTTGATAAATTCTTATCTCAGTAAGTGAAAATAAACGGTATATAGTGAAATAAAAAACTAGGAGAAAATTTTAAAATGTAGGCCTTCTGAAGTTTATAACTGTCCAGATACTTGCAGACTAACATGAACTGTATTAAACTTTCAAACACATAAAGTGATTAAATTTATTTACTCCAAATCACAAATTACTATAGATAATGAAATTCTATGTATTACTGATTTCTTAGTTTTTCTTCTAATTTACTGAGAAAACCAAATTGAGACAGAACAATGGAAAAATGAAACATGAAAAAATATATTCTAATTAAAACACTGCAAGGAGAAAACATAGATGGCTTCTATGTCATTTTAGGTGAAGAAACAGGAAAGTGGGTGATAGGCATAATCATTTTAGGCACTGCTGTGCTAATACATTCTGTTTGTTCACCTTCTAAAGGGAAATGGGATGACCATACTATCTTCCATCTTCAGACTGTGTGGAGAAAGAACATTTTGTCTACCTGTGCTTGCCATAAAGCCAAGCAAATTACAACAAATAATATCAGTTTGAATAAAAGTTTGGGTTGGCTTTTATAACCTTTGAAAAAATATATCTTGTCCCACCCTTAAAACAAAGTATTTGGTTACAGAGTTTTCATGATTTTATTCTGTTGTAAATGAAAGAAACTTCTGGGAGATTTTGAGTTCCAAGTTCTTTAATATTTTCTTCTTAAATTCTTTCTTACAACATCCTGTGCTTTCACTGTGGTGGTTTAGGGTGTGTATCAGAGTTTCTGTTAGAAACATTTGCCTTAAAAAAAAATTGGCACAGAGAATCTGTAAGAAAAGCTGTCTTATCAATTTTTTTTCAATTTTTCTTAAAGGTGAATAGTGTTTTTTACTCACCATTCTTCCTCACCAAGCTCATTGCTTGCACATATTCCCAATGTATATACTTACAGTTTGAAATCAGTTGCTGGATTCCCAAATGAAAATAGTTGTAGACAGAATGCAGCACAGTGTTGTAGAAAAATCATGGAGTCTGGAATTAAAAACCAAGCCAGGATATTCACTCAATGATATGATGCACCCCTTCCTGTTGATCCATATTTTCATCTCCTCTCAATTCCTTTTCTAGAATTTACCTCTTGAATACCTTAGTTCCAAACCAACCAAAGACTTGTTATTTATTCATTTGCTATTACTGGTTTAACCAGCTCATTGTCTTTGTAGAAACTCTTACTTGTGTACAAACACAAGTATGTAAACCTTTACCACAAATAGAAAGCCCTCCATATACTTCTCAACTTCTCAACAATTACAATGTACCCTACCCTTTTCTGGGTTTTAATGTTATGTAGCCCACATCCCATTTCAGGGCTTAAAACATGAGTGAAAGATGGACTAATAAGAAGAATCTAGCTTGGAAAAATATCTGACTAGTGAATTCTGTGAATTTATGTAGCAGTCAGTCTTCAAGGCTCTGAAGTCTCAATTGTTTTAAAAAAGAAAAGAAAAAGTACACAGATCACAATTACCAGTAGCAACACTGAAAAACTCATAGAGCATGTCACTGGCAAAATTCCTTGGAAAGACAGTTTCCCAAATGTGGAAAATATAAAACAAAACCTTCTTTATTTATGATAAGTATTTGAATTTCTAATTCTCTGGGCCTTATAGGTTTTTATAAAAACCAAATTCAGTTTCCCTAAGGGGTGAGGAAGAACCACTTCCTATTGTGTAAAGTTATAGAATAGCAAAATTTTAAAGCCTTATAATTTGTTCCTGGAGTAGCATTATATTGTCCTCTTCTGGGTTATGCAAGTCTGCCTTGGCCCTTCAAACACAGAAACATTTTACCCTTGACACAATTTGGAATTTGGAACTGCCTGTGAAAACATGAATGACTTCATTTTTCCATTTGAAAAGTCCCTAAACACAAATTGATAAATTCTCAAAGAACTTCAGTGCAGAGTTTTCAGGCTAGCATTTTAACTGCCAAGACCTATATTCAAGTATTTGAATTGCCAGAAAAAAACACAGCTGTTAGTCTATGTCTCAGGCAATCTGTACACCATCTTTAAGGCAGGAGAGATTCCAAAATGGGCCAAAGGTTAGATGCAAGTCTTAGAAGAACAACATACAGTACTGGAAGGGCAATTACCCAAGGTCAAAAACTCACATAAGTCCCAACTATTAATACTAACTCAGAATATCAGAAATTCTAAATTATTCCTTATTTTAAAAGGATCCTCCACCCCCAACCCCAACCAATCAAAAAGTTACAGGCATCTACCAGCCAAAAGTTTTCTTCTAATCTTCAGTTCTACGCTTGATAAATGGTCTTGTATCTTGCTTTAGCTATTATTTAAAGAATTGTAATGGCCTAGAAACTGGCCACCTGTAGTGATTTCATGGAGTCATGGACAGAGAGTCTCATGAGGTTGGAGTAGCTGTGACAGACAGTCTCTGACATTTTCATAAACTAAATTGAATCCTTGGCACATTCTGAGCTTGTATAGCATGAGTTTCCTGCCCTGCTCCCCCTTAGCTGTATCAGTTCTACTTTAATTTCTGCCTGATGATGTGATAATAAAATGGGTCCTTTTTAAGTCAAAATTTAAGAATGATCTGAGATACAACAAACTGCACAAATATTAAAGGAATTTGTTACCAAAAATGTGAAAATCATCTTTAGATTTTCTCAGTGTCTTTTATTATTAAAGTATAAATTGTATATCTGAATCCACCCAAAGGTTAGTCCAAAATTTGACAGTCTGGCTGCTATAGAGATAAAATTTGGGCTCTGTGTAAGTTCCTATGTGCATACTCTAATTTCCATTTTTTCCCACCACTAATTCCCTAATTTGTTAGGATATTCTCATGAGAAACCCTGTCCTAGATATTCCAGAATCTTCTAAACAAAGCCAGTTGGTTATTCACACTCTTAATTCAATGAACATTTACTGAGTGTACCTACCTTATGTCAGCCTTTTGCATGTAATGTTTTGATTAATAGTCACAAAAATTCCTATTTTGCAGATGAAAAAAAAGAGTCCAGAGAGTTTCAGGAACATGTCGAAGGACATATGGCTAATAAATGGCATGACAATTCGTCTTCTCTGAAACTATTTTTAGGTACCATTAGTCACTTGGAGATACCTTAAGCTGATATAGTGTATGCATATCACAATGGAAACCATGTGTCTACTGAACCTATGGGACTAAGTAATATAATCAGTCCTACTTTGCATTTTGTGACATGGGAATATATGGATCCTGATGATGTAAAAACTTGGTCAATAATATATCAAGTGATCTTTCCATTTCAGAAAACTTATACAACTTTCAATCAATATTAGCAACATTAAATATCACAAGTCTATTATTTTGTAAATCTCAAAAGAATTATAAATGGCACCCAAACACATGCATTTCCTAATTTATCAGTTAATGATCTTCTTTCAAGCTTCTTTGGTTTAAAAATTTTTTTAAATTTAAATTCAATTAACTTATAATATATTATTGGTTTCAGAGGTAGAGGTCAGTGATTCATCAGTCTTATATAATACCCAGTGCTCATTATATCGTGTACCCTCCTTAATATTCATCACCCATTACCCCATGCCCCCCACACCCCTCCTTTCAGTGACTTTCAGGTTGTTTCCTATGATTAAGAGTCTCTTATGGGGTTTGTTTCCTCTCTGATTTTGTCTTGTTTTATTTTTTCCTCTCTTCCCCATGATCTTCTATTTTGTTTATTAAATTTCATGTATGAGTGAGATCATATGATAATTGTCTTTGACTTATTTCACTTAGCATAATATCCTCTAGTTCCATTCATGTCATTGCAAATGGCAAGATTTAATTTTTTGATGGCTGGGTAGTATTCCATTATACATATGTGTACCACATCTTCTTTAGCCATTCATCTTTTGGTAGATATCTGGGCTTTTTTCATAATTTGGTTATTGTGGACATTGCTGCTATAAACATTGGAGTGCAGGTGCCCCTTCAGAGCAATACATTTGTATCTTTGGGGTAAATGCCCAGTAGTGCAATTGCTGGGTCCAATGGTCCAAGCTTCTTATTACCAGCTACTTTATTAAATGTAATGAGTGACGTCTCCTAGGATGATTCTTTTTTTTTTTTTCTTTCAAGACCTAGGTAACAGACTCTCTTTGGGAGTTGTAGCTATGATTTTAATTGGATTCCTGCCACTGTGATCCCAATCTCAGGATTTCTAATGAAAATCATAAAACTGAGTAAGAAAAAACAGAGAACAACTAGTCCTAATGTCTTAAACTGACAACCCTAGGCTGCAGCTGGCCCTAACTATATGTTGTTTATTCTCCACAGTGATGACACGTTATGTTCTTATAATTCTTTGAATTGGTTGCCCACATTTTTCAAGTGAATGATTTTCAAATAAAAACCTATATGTTGGCTTTCTCTTGAAAATTTGAAATATTAGGCAGTACTGGGCCTGCATTTCTACATGGTGAGCAGCAGATGCTTCTTGTAGATGGGTTTTGGCTTTCCAGTGTGCACCATCCTGGCATTCCTTGATGGATTGATAATATTGTGGCCAATGATCTGTTGATATTGAGCATTGCATTTGTAGTTTTATTATAGTAAATTTAAGAAGAAAGGAAAATATTTGACTCTGTCAGAAATGGGAAAACAAGTGGCACCTGGGTGGTTCAGTAAGTTAACTGGCCAACTCTTGGTTTCAGCTCAAGTCATGACCCTCAGGGTTGTGAGATCAAGCCCCATGTCAGGCTCCATAATGGACCCTGCTTAAGATTCTCTCCCTCCCTCTCCCCCTCCTCCTTATCTCTCTCTCTCTCCAAAAAAGAAAAGAAAAGAAAGAAAGAAAAAAAGAGGAAAACAAAATATGAGAGGGCTTTGTGTTTAAAAAAAATAGAAGAGAGCAAGTTTCTTGGTGGAAGTGAAAAATGTGCCTTTTTGGATTCTGTGTAAATGAAATGTCTTACTTCAAATTCATTTATGGTATTTCCTTGGCTCTATAAGCATTTGAGAGCCATGACATAGTTTTATTTTGGTGCTCTGAACACAGAAAGCTTAAATAGCTTTCTCAGTGTTTATATTTTTAAACCATGACTACTAGAGTGAGGGTTTCCTTATCTATTAGTGCAGTGCTTAGCATGTGAAGGATAATAAATCCTTGAATGAGTTTGTGGACTAAAACCTAAAAGAAATTATCTTAATGTTATGAAATGTTTTCAGAAAAAGAAGACATGGAATTAAAGAAATTCATATAAATTTAAAATGGGTACAAATACTGGAGGTGCAAAGAGAAAAGAGGAAGATGGCCAAAGAGTAGGAGGACCCTAGGCTCATCTCATTCCACAAACACAACTAGGTAACTATCAAATCACCCAAAATATCTCAGAAGTCAATCTGAAAACTGACAGAACAAACTCCACAACTAAAGGGAGAGAAGAGGCCACATTAAAGAAGATAGAAAGTATAGAGATGTAGTTTGGGAGAGAAACAAATCATAAGTGCTGTGAACAGGAGGGAGCCTTGGTTCTAGAGAAGAGAGAGACAAAGAGAGGAAGAGCAAGAGAGGAGAATATTTTCCCAAAGTCATTGGCTTGGAAAATGAGAGAGGCTGAATTTCATGAGTTCTTGCAACAAATAGGGCTTAAAGCCTGAAGTTTTAAAGGTCAGTGGGCTTAACTGGGATAGAGCCCAGAGGGCACTACTCTGCTCCTGGAGAGAAGGCAGGCAAACAGCCTGGGGGCAGACAGTATGGAAGCAGCAATCTGAAAAGCACCTGGGGCACACAGTGGGGAGATTATTAACTCTTCGGACTATTCTGTTTGTAGGCATCTCTGAGGACAAAGGAGCTGGCTGGGGCTATTTCCCTTCCCCACCCCTTAGCACAAACACAGAGAGCTACCTGAGGGAAAAAGATCAGCATTGACACTGACTGCCTAACTTGCTTATACCAAGCACCTCCTGCCCCATGTTTTGGCACAGCTGCCCTTCTCAGTCAAGCTTGCCTCAGTCTTAGCATGGTAGGCCCCTTCCCTAGAAGAACAGCACAAAGCTCTGCTCACACTATATCTGCTCAGAGTTCTGCAGGGTCTCAGTTCTGATGAAGTTGGTGTCATGTCTCATTTCATAAGCAGACCAGAGCACACCTAGTTAAAATGCACCACATTCAGGCCAAACACCGCCAACAGCAGACAAGAAGAGCCTCTGCAGCAGAGACCATTGGCCTAATGGATAGAGCAGCCAAAACACAATAGCAGAGTTCAAGTAGCATAAGCCTGAGATATTCCTTGAAATGCCAGGCCCTGGGCACTACATGACTTCTTTTTCATTCAGGAACAGGAGACATAACCAGCTTCTCTAACACATAGAAGAAGGCAGAGACTTATACAGAAATTCCAACACAGAGGAATTTATCCCAAATGAAAGAACAAGGTAAGGCCATGGCCAGAGAGCTAAGTGAAACAGATATAAGTAACATGTCTGACAGATTTTAAAGCAAAAATCATAAGGATAATTACTGGGCTTGAGAAAAGAATGGAAGACATCAGTAAGACCCTTAACACAGAGACAAAAGAGTTAAAAAAAAGAATCAATCAGAGATGAAAAATACAATAAATGAGATTGGAGACAGGTTTGATGCAATGAGCATCAGGGTGGAAGAAGCAAAGGAACAAATTAATGACCTAGAAGACAAAATAATAGAAAATAATGAAGCTGAACAAAAGAGAGAAAGAAAAATTATAACACACGAGAATAGACTTAGAGAATTCAATGGCTCCTTTAAATGTGATAGCATTCGAATCATAGGAGTTCCAGAACAAGAGAGAGAAAAAGGGGTAGAAAACTTTTTTCAAGAAATAATAGCAGAAAACTTCCCTAACCTGGGAAGGAAGCAGACATTTAGATCCTGGAGACACAGAGAACTCCCATCAAAATCAACAGAAGCAGGCCAACACCAAGACATATTGTAATTAACTTTTAATTAAATTTACAAACTATAGTGATTTAAAAAAATCCTAAAAGCAGCAAGACAAAGAAAGTCTTTAACTTACAAGGGAAAACTCATTAGGCTAGCTGGGGATTTATCAACAGAAACTTGGCAAGCCAGAAAGGAATGGCATGATATATTCAAAGAGCTGAATGGAAAATATCTGCAGTCAAGAATACTCTGTCGAGCAAGGCTATCATGGGGTGGTGGAAGGGGAGGTGGGCGGGGAGTGGGGGTGACTGGGTGATGGGCACTGAGGGGGGCATTTGATGGGATGAGCACTGGGTGTTATTCTATATGTTGGCAAATTGAACACCAATAAAAAATAAATTTATAAAAAAATAAATAAACAAATAAAAAGGTAAAGATGGATGACTATGCTCTAAAAAGAGAGAGAGAGAGAGAGAAAAAGAGTTTCCCAGACAAACTAAAGTTAAAGGAGTTCATAACCACTAAACCAGCCCTGCAAAAAATATTAAAGGGGACTCACTGAGTGTAAAGGAGAAACCAAAAGTGACAAAAACAAAACAGAATCAGAGAAAATTTCCAGAACCAATGACAAAACAAGTAATAAAATGACAATAAATGCATCTATCAATAATTACCTTGAATGTAAATGGACTAATTGCTCCTTCAATCAAAAGACATAGGATGTCAAAATAGATCAAAAAACAAGATCCATCAATGTGCTGCTTACAAGAGACACATTTTATATCTAAAGACACCTACAAATTGAAAGTGAAGGTCAGGGCAGCCCGGGTGGCTCAGCGGTTTAGCGCTGCCTTCAGCCCAGGGCATGATCCTGGAGACCTGGGATCGAATCCCACGTTGGGCGCCCTGCCTGGAGCCTGCTTCTCCCTCTGCCTGTGTCTCTACCTCTCTCTCTCTTTCTCTCTGTGTGTGTCTCTCATGAATAAATAAATAAAATCTTAAAAAAAAGAAAGTGAAGGTCAGAAAAATTTATCATGCAAATGGATGTCAAAAGAAAGGTGGAGTAGCAAAAATTCTATTGAACAAATTGACTTTAACATAAAGACTGTAAAAAGAGACAAAGAAGGGCATTATATAGTCATAAAGGGGACAATCCCATAAGAAGACATAATTGTAAACATGCACCTAACTTGGGACATAAAACATAATACAATAACAAATGTAAAGGAACTAATGGATAATAATGCAATATTAGTAGGAGACTTTAATATCCCACTTATATCAATGGACAGACCATCTAAACAGAAAATAAACAAGGAAAAACTTTTTTTTTTGAAAAATGGTTTTAATGACATACTGGACAGGAGGACATAATAGATACACTCAGAACATTCCAACCCAAAAGAGCAGAATACACTTCTTTTTAAGTGCACATGGGACATTCTCCAGAATAGATCACAAATTAGGCCACAAAACAAGCCTCAACAAATTCAAGAGAATCAAAGTCATACTATGCATCTTTTCTGACCAAAATGCTATGAAACTAGAAGTCAACCACAATAAAAAAATCTGGAAAGACCACAAATACATGGAAGTTAAATAACATGCTACTAAACAATGAATGCATCAACCAGGAAATCAAAGAAGAAATAAAAAATACATGGAAACAAATGAAAATGAAAACAACGGTCCAAAACCTTTGGGATGCAACAAAAGCAGTTCTAAGAAGAAAGTATATAGCAATATAGGCCTACCTTGAGAAGCAAGAAAAACCTCAAATAAACAATCCAGCTTACACTTTAAGAGCTAGCAAAGGAACAACAAATGAAGCCTAAAGTCAGCATAAGGAAGGAAGTAATAGAGATGAGAGCAGAAATAAGTGATACAGAAACTTAAAAAACCCCAAAAGAATGACAGATCCATGAAATCAGGAGCTGGTTCTTTGAAAAAAATAATAAAATTGATAACCCTCTAACCAGACTTACCAAAGAGAAAAGAGAAAGGACCCAAATAAATAAAATCACAAATGAGAGAGGAGAAATAATAGCCAGCACCACAGAAATACAAACAATTATAAGAGAATATTATGAAAAACTATATGCCAATATATTGGATAACCTGGAAGAAGTTAGTAAATTCCTAGAAAGATAGAAACTACCAAAACTGAAACAGGAAGAAATATAAAACTCGAATAAACTAATAACCTGCAAAGAAATTGAATCTGTAATTAAAAAAAAAAAAAACAACAACAACAAGCAAAAGTCCAGGACCAGATGGCTTCACTGGTGAATTCTACCAAACATTTAAAGAGTTAATATCTATTCTTCTCAAACTATTTCAAAAAAATAGAAAAGGAAGAAAACTGCCAAATGCATTTTTGGTCCAGTATTACCCTGATACCAAAACTAGATAAATACTCCACTAAAAAAGAGAACTAACAGGCTAATATCCCTGATGAACATAGATGCAAAAATCCTCAATAAAATACTAACAAACCAAATCCAACAATACTTTTTAAAAAATCATTCACCATGCACGATCAAGTGGGACTTATTCCTGGATGGGAAGAGTGGTTCAATATTTGCAAATCAATCAACATAATACATCACATCAATAAGAGAAAGAATAAGAACCACATGATCATTTCAATAGTTGTAGGTCAAGCATTTGACAAAGTATCACATTCATTCTTGATAAAGACTCTCAACAAAGTAGATTTAGAAGGAACATACTAAAAGCCATATATGCAAAAGCCACAACTAATATTGAGAAAATATTTAAAAAGCTGAGAGCTTTTCCACTTTTCCACTCTCACCATTGTTATTTAACATAGTACTGGAAGTCCATAGCCATATCCATCAGATAACAAAAAGAAATAAAGGGGATCCAAATCAGAAAGGAAGAATTAAAACTTTTGCTATTTGCAGTTGACATAGTACTCTATATAGAGAACCCACAAGACTCCCCCCAAAAACTGCCAGAACTGGTAAATGAATTCAGTAAAGTTGTAAGATACAAAAGCAAAGTACAAGTATCTGTTGCACTTCTATATACCAATAATAAATCAGCAGAAATTAAGGTATTAATCCTATTTATTGATTTATTGATTTTTAAAGATTTTATTTATTTATTCATGAGAGACACAGAGAGAGGCAGAGACACAGACATAGGGAGAAGCAGGCTCCATGCAGGGAGCGCAATGTGGGACTTGATCCCGGGTCTCCAGGATCATGCCCTGGGCTGAAGGCGGCGCTAAACAGCTGAGCCACCCGGGCTGCCCTGGTATCAATCCTATTTAGAATAAACACAACCAAAGAGGTAAAAGACCTGTACTCTAAAAACTAAAAAGCACTGATGAAAGAAATTAAAGATGACACAAAGAAATGGAAAGACATTCCATGCTCATGGATTGGAAGAACAAATACTGTTAAAATGCCTATACTACCCAAAGCATTCTATACATTTAATGCAATCCCTATCAAAATACCATAGCATTTTTCACAGAGTTAGAACATACAATCCTGAAATTTGTATAGAACTCCAAAAAACATAGAATAGCCCAAGCAACCTTGAAAAAGAAAAGCAAAGTTGGAAGCATCACAATTCCCACCTTACAGTGTTGTAAGGACAAAATGATAACAAATATATAATCCATTGAAATTGCTTGCTAGATTTATAAAAAATATTCAATAAATGCTATTATTGTTGTTGCCAATATTATTATTATGACCGTACAGAGCCTTTCCCTACCTTCTCCACATTGAACTTATATTTTGAATTTGTCTCTGATTGGCTGGAAATACACAATGCTTAGAATACAGTACTTAAATTCTACCCAAGTTCTAATTGTAGAGTTTTATCATCCTTTCTCTTGATAGTATTAGAAGGAACAAGACAAGGTAACTGGTACCTGCCGATGAACATGCCTTGATGAGAGGTACATCCTTTAAATTTCAGGTGCATATTAATTATTCCACCTTGAGAGCATTTATTTCTTCAGGGGTTAAAGTATTTTCTAGAGCAGACTATTAAATTGTCAACATCTCTTATGGGAAGTCACACCAAATATCTTTGTATAAACTGGTTCCTCTTTTTCACTTCACTATCATATTGGTTTGAAAAAGAATAAAACTTAGTGATGAAGAATTGACCAGCAGGCCAGGAGCTAGGGCTATCAAAATTAGGTAAGGTTAAGTAAAATTAAAAATTCAATTTCTCTGTTGCAAATAGCCACATTTCAAATGCTCATTAGCTACATGTGGTTAGTGGCTGCTCTATTGAACAGTGCAGATATAGAATATTTTGATTATCCACAGAAAGTTCTTTTGGAAAGTGCTGCTCTAGAGCCAAACTGACTGGATTTAAATGACATCTTTGACATTATTTGCATGGTTCTAAGCAAATAATGTAGCATTCTGTGTCTTAATTT
Organism: Canis aureus; assembly: GCF_053574225.1. NCBI lineage: Eukaryota > Metazoa > Chordata > Mammalia > Carnivora > Canidae > Canis > Canis aureus. The sequence goes on from NC_135635.1 coordinate 22,094,595, forward strand.
TATCATCTATAAAATGAGGCTGTGTCAACTTACTAGTATCATTTATCACTTATAAGAATTAGATGAATTGGTATATGTTATGTATTTAGAGCAATGCCAGGCATATAGTTTTTTCTCAGCAGTTGTAAAAAAATTGCTATTAATAAAAGATCTGATGAAATAACACCCATTTCAGAAAGGAAATGGAATTTATAAATAGAGGGTGGCTCAGAGTAGTTGCCCATTACCTGTGCTCCAATTGCCATGGAACCCATCATAGCATACTGTAATTTTCTGTCTGTGCCTGTTTTTTTTACTAGATTCCATGGACCAGGGACGGATATCTTATTCCCCTTTATATGCCTAGCACCTCAGATGATGCCCTGAGCACAGATGATACTCGATAAGTTCTTTTTATTTTCAACAGAGTTGAACTAACTTAAGTGCTTAAAAACTGATAAGCTTATTATTTATTAATACTTTAGTAATAATAGGATTTTGCTAATTTCACCATATTTTAACCATATAGAGACAATGAACTTTAGTTAGGGTTTAATGACAAATAAGGGAGAGTGTTTAAAATCAATAATGGTGGGACGCCTGGGTGGCTCAGCGTTTGAACATCTACCTTCAGCTCAGGGCATGATCCCGGACTCCCAGGATCGAGTCCCACATCAGGCTCCCTCAGGGAGTCTGCTTCTCCCTCTGTCTGTGTCTCTGCCTCTCTTTCTGTGTCTCTCATGAATAAATAAATAAATAAAATCTTTAAAAAATAATAAAATAAAATCAGTAATGGACATAATATCTAAGATAGATGATCAGGTCACATGTTGGAGAAAAAGAGAGAGAAGAGAGAAAAGGGAAATGAAGAAGAAAAGAGAGGAAATAGAGTTAATAAGCCCTATGGGAGAAAGCTCAAAAACAGATTTTCCCTACTTCAGCATTTTACCACAGGCAGATCCTGAAGCCCTAGATGTAATCATCTTGGCTGGAATGCCAGGGCTAGAGTAAACAGAAATCTGAGTGTGTCAACAAATTATTTAATTAAGCAGAGTGTGTGAAAGCAAAATCATAATGTGCAATGGGATAATGTGATTGAAAGTTTCAGCTATGATGAAATGGAGAGAGTAAGACATATAAGAAAAAATGACAGCGCTAGGGACCACACTATGGACTGGGTTAGCCAGTGTGAAGAAAAGAAAAACAAACAGAAAATAAGATCTAAAAAAATAGAATTGTATTATTCAAGAAAACACTTCCTGAGTACAAACATAAATTTAAAAGCAACTGAGGTTAAGCCATCATTTTAGATGAGCCAAGGGTCAGAAGGACGACTGAAAATGGCATTAAAAAGGGTCTCAGGATTTGTGCCATCAGCATAAAAGTGGCAGTTAGAATTAAAAGCAGAAGTGAAATGACTAAGAAGTATAAAAGCTAGAAATGAACAGATGGCCAGGCATTCAGCTTGCTAGGTTGCTAAAACTGGATATATTTTATATTTCATTCCAAGTTAACAAATATTAGGACATTAAAATGCATGAAACATGGTGTGTATCCCATCTTGCCATGTTTTTATTACTAAGTTAGAAAGAATTAGACTGCATGGAATGTATGCAAATACAACAGTCTAAGCAAATGCTGAGTCAGGGGAGATCAGGAAGGTCAGCTGGATTTCTAGTGTCCAAAGAGAAGCCTGGTCAATTGCATTCTAAGCATCCTTTGTGAGGCTATTCCTAAGGTGGCCACCCACTTCTGAAAAGATTGTAAAGGCTAAATTGCTGGATGAAACTTTCTTTAAAGGTGGCAGCAGCCAAGCCTCCCAGCCTGTTTTTAGTACTAGTATTAAATCTAGAAAGTGTTTACTCCTTGTGTAGAAGATGTTTCTATTGGATTTTAGTAGGTCATTTAGGAGTAATCATTAATATGAGGTAGCTGCACTAGGATCAGGAGACTATTGATAATACCAGACTGTCATTATGAGGTATGAATTATGTTTTCACATATTTGCTGTTGACTCCGGAGCTTTCTGCTTAGGTTGACTGAGGCCAAATGGAGAGAACAAGGTTTTCATCAGTTCACAAGCTTCTTGATTAAGGAATATGAGTATGTTTAGACTAAGTGACCTCTCTTCAACTTTGATCTCAGTCCACATCTAGGGTTCTGTAACCAGATCAGGACTCCGATTCTTTAATGGAAAACTTGGGAAGTTTTTTTGCATGATTGGAAAATAGCACATGAGTTCTAGGCCACTAGATTTTCTTCTCTGTCTTCACAAAACATAGTGATGAATCCCTGAAAAAGAAAAGAAATTTCTTTTCCCCCACTTTTCATTTTTGCTTGAACCTTGATTGCAGTAAATTCATTCATTCATTCAGTCAGTCAGTCACTTAATCTATGTATTTTTTGAGTGCCTACTATGTGCTCAGTACTGAGAAAGGAACTTGGGATAAAATAGTCTTTGCAACTATGCTTAAAAACAGATTGACGGGATGCCTGGGTGGCTCAGCCGTTAAGCGCCTGCCTTCAGCCCAGGGCGTGATCCTGGAGACCCGGGATCGAGTCCCACATCGGGCTCCCTGCACGGAGCCTGCTTCTCCCTCTGCCTGTGTCTCTGCCTCTCTCTCTGTGTCTCTCATGAATAAATAAATAAAATCTTAAAAAAAAACAAACAAACAAAAAGAAAACAGATTGACTTTCTCACAGCCTGTGTTTATTAACTCTCTTTCCTTTTGACATACCTAAATGCAGTGTAGAAAACATCCAAACCTAATATTTATGGGGACTGCAGCTGCACATATAAAGAAATCCTTAAGACATTCTGTGCCATTCCCCTACTTCCAACTCCCATCTGCTCCAAGTTACAACCTAGAAATATTGTACACAGAATGAGAGTGTCTGTGAATTGTGTCAAGTTTGCTCTCAGGTTGTGAGAATTGGGAGAATATTTAGCTTCCTGTATGCATCATATTAACATCTGAAAGAAAAACAACTTTTAGCTAAAAAGAAGGAAATAAAATTGTGTGCTATCATATTATGCATCATATTAACATCTGAAAGAAAAACAACTTTTAGCTAAAAAGAAGGAAATAAAATTGTGTGCTATCATGTATGTAATTACATACTTATTATATGGATATACTCAAAGATATAGATGTATATATAAATTAATATATATTTTATCATATATGTATAATTTACCTATGTAAAAATACAACAGAAAATAACATATAAGTTTTTAAACATGGTTAAGGCAACACTCACTGTAGACATGGACTTGAAGTATCGTGTGTGTGTGTGTATGTATGTCTATGCTTGCACATACATGCATGTGTCCATGAACATATGTTAGGTTAGCAATAGAGGCTAGGGGAGGATGGAGAGACTATGAGAAGGAATGCAGAGCACAGAAACACTGAATCCTTTGGTATCCCCTAGCAGGATTACTGAATGGGTATGGATGGTGCAATAATCATGATCAACAGTGGTGGTAATAGAAGGGAGAGGGTGAAAATGATTATTAGAGGAAGAATTAGAGAAAGATGGCACCTTAGCTGTATTAGTAACATATCCTATTGCTAATATAATATAATACTATGTATTTATATTTAATATATTGATGTATATAAAATTACACTTATACAGATAATAATATATGCATAAATTATAGACTGATAGTAAGTGGAAATGTTCTTCATGTTTCCAAAGTTTCTAAGTTGACAATAAGCTTTCTCTAGATGGTAGTAAAGGTAAGACGCCTTCATTTATAAACTATATATCAAAAGTAATTTAAAAACCCATCTATATGAAATTTGCTATAAAGAATGAGTGCATCTTAAAACTGATAAAATATGTATATCATTTACAGCCATACTCAGCTGTGATTACATGATTTTTAAAAAGCCAATAATTATTTCAGTATTCATCTAAAATATTCTGATTGAATGAGGAGATAAACAAATCTGCTATTAGAAGATGAAAGGAATATGTATATGTAAAATCATAGAAGAGTGTGCTTGAGAGAATTACACAAATGCCTAAGGAAATTTTATGTAAATATCATTTTTTAGAAACTTAAATGCAAAAAGTTCCAAAAGTGGCATACGATTATGTCATAAATATGTATCATTCTAAAAGTTATGCTGAAGGCATAAAGCATTTCTCTTTGGGATAAACACTATTTAATGAAAATAGAAAAACATTTCTAAAGTATCTTGATTGCTGAGTGTTCACACCAGTTACAACTGTTTCAGTAAAAAATAAACAGATATTTTAGGAGAGAGAGTAAAGGATGCTTTTTCTTGAAAATATATGGCTGAGGGATTGGGTGTTTCAAAGACAGAAATAGTTTTAAGGGCTTCAAAATAATACCTAGGAAGTTGAAAATAGAATATATTTTCTAGGAGATTTTATAAATATAAGTTCTCTTCACTAGCTCTGTAGTTATTTCCATTCTCATGACTGTGGCCTCTGACATTAGTTAGAAACAGAGAAAAGAGACCATGGACAGGAGTATGGATGAAAAAGACACTGGACTTAGGATATTATGTACCTATGAATGCTAGGAACCTGAAATAAATTTTATAAAAATAAATACTAATATTGAGTGCTATGTGCTAAATATTGTGAAAGAGGATTTTCATTTATTTTTAAAATTAATTCCTTCCAAAACTCTGTGAGAAGTTAACTATTATCACCAGGTGAGGAAATAAAGATGTAGAGTGATTTAAGTTAACTTGCCCAAGGATGAGCAACTAGAAAATGGCAGACAGGCCCAGACTGGAACTTAGGAGGCTGCACCTTTAACCACCACTCTGCATAGCCAACCATTCTAAACCCAACTATAATTCTTTATGATTAATTTTCTCTCCAGAAGTCAAAGAACTGTAAAATAACCTCCCCAAGGTTATTTCACAGATTAAGTGTCAGAGCAGGATTTAAACTCAATTTGACTCCAAAGCCACCTTCCACTGTGTTTTGCTGCCTTTCATTTGAGATGTTGCCAAATACTTGCACCACATACTGGTACCTCCAGTTTATTGAACTTGAGGCATCAGATCAAGGACCCTCGCAGGGTCCTAATGCATTGGTAGGAAGCTAGAGGAGAATATCTGTCCAGCTGCAAGTCAGAATCTGTTAACTTTGTGTCCTGGTGACTCCTCATGGGACCTACACCCTGTACATTACATAATTGAACAGAGTACCTCAAAATGAGTTAAAATATGTGAATAGCCATAAATAATGGGTGGTAGATGAGGGTCAAAAAGTCAAACTAGACATACTACTATCACTAAAAAGACTATCATATATAGTGGAGTATCTAGGAATTAAATGAACATTAAGAAATAAATTTGAGTACATACAATCTATTATGCAGCTAAAATACTATTGCTGAGAACCAGGTTTTTGAATTAATGTAACCTTATATAGATTAGTAATCATTATACTATTCATTATTGTGGATAGTAATCAAAACAAACATCATTTCTGGGAAGAATATAATATGAATAATATTTTATATTATTGAAAAGGAATTTTTTTGGCCTCAATGTCACTTATACAGATCAGTGGAAGAATTTCTTCGAAATAACCCTGAAGGATCTAGATAATTAAAACGTATGTGCTTGTTTAACAATTGCTTGAATGTGGGTATGCTGACAATTGAAATGAAAACTTTGGAATTATTTAAAAAAAAAAAAAACACTCTCCCAAACAGATCATTTTTAGTGAGTATAGAGGCCTTTTGAACTTTGCCAAAACAGGTGTTTCATGCAGAGAAGACTGCTGAGACCAAATGCTAGAATTATTAAGTAGCCATTAGAGAAATTCTAGGTAGAAAGAGTGCTCTGAAAGGACAGAATTGATGAAACAAATGACCTTTCAATGTTGTTAAGGAATTCTTGTGGTGGATTTTCCTCCTTAATTCAATAGGCAGCAAATAAAGCAATAAATTTAAACATGCCCAACCACTAGGAAATCATTTCTCTTGGTAAAAGGAGTCATAATAGGAAGCAGAACTCAGATGGTTGAGTTGATAGTGTTCTGCTCCCCTGGGGCCCATTCTTCAGTGGTGAGCTTTCCCAAGAGCTCTGTGGCTGATAAACTGTTCTCCCCTGGAGTCCTGCCCCAGCCAGCTGACATTAAGTGACTGAACACTGAGCAGACCTGTCCCCCTGTATCAACCAGGCTCACTCTCCTTTCCCAGACAACAAGGGACTCCAGAGGAGTAAATGCAGACCCAGTGTGATACAGGGACTTCTGGCATGCACTTCTCTTTCCCTCCGTCTGTTGATTCCTTTAAGCCTGGAGAATTGGAAAATATTCTTGAAGAAATAGATCTGACCTCTTTCATGCCAGGAAACATCATAACTCAAGAAAAAGTGTTTCACTGAGGAGTGGATGTTATTTAGTTTGTTTTACAGCTCTCCTTATTCTGACAAAAAACAATTGGAATAAAATACTTGCTACATTATGTGGCAAAAGTAAATAAAACAAATAAATATATAAATAAAGCCTGTTTAAAGGATACTTTAAACCCAACTTTTCCATTATGCACCAACTTACCATTCTCTGTAAGTTGCTGCACTATTAAAGTGACCACCAAGTGAACCCTTATTAAAGATATGGCTTATAGCTGGAGGCTGGGTCTTGGACCAAGCGTTCATTTTGTTTTCCTTTTCTCAATAAATTCCTTGTTCTATATTGCATGAAAATCTGATTTGGTTAACTCTGTAGAGTTGGCTTTTTCTTTCCCCATGTTTGCCTGTTTGAGAAATACCATGATCCTAAAATATTAAGGGATATGTCCTTAAGTGATTTTAGCTAACCCTGTGACAGTTCTCTGAATAATAGAACTATTAAAACTACTACTCTAGTCATTATCCAGAGAATGGTAAGCTGGTGCTTACCAGCTTCCCATTACCAATAATGGGAATGTTGGGTTTTAAAGTACCCTCTAGATAGGCTTCACTTTATTTATATATTTATTTGTTTTATTTATTTTTGCCACATAATGTTGAAAGTATTTTATTGCAAGTGTTTTTGTCAGAATAGAGAGCTCTAAAACAAACTAAATAACATCCACTCCTCAGTGAAGAGAGAACACTTTTTTTTGAGTTACAATGTCCCCTGGCATGAAAGAGTTCAGGTTATCAAACAAATCTTCCTTTTCAATGTCTTGCTCAAGGTGCAATCATGTGACTGCTTCGCTCTTGAAGTGTGCTGTTGACAAAAGTAAGATCTCTATGTACTAGTGAAAAAAAATCTCAAAGCCAAAGCCCTAAGAAGAAATGGTGTGAAACATGTGTTTTTAAGGAAACAACAACAATAACAAGACACCAAACAACCCTGTTTGTAATGAGGCTGATTCTTTGATCCCCTGGGAGAGGCTGTCAGGTCAAAAGGGGTGGAGTTGATTTAGTCTGGAAAAGCTGGAAGATCAACTTTGGAGAAAGGCAACTTGAACCAGGACCTAAGAAACTTGGTTTCTAGTCTTCAATTAACTACTAACATGTTGTGTCACGTTAGGCAGTGGTACTGTAGCCCTCCAGGTTTCAATTTTCTTGCTTATTAGGTGAGGAAGGAGAGAGTTTATTAGTAGATCTCTGTGGTAGTTGCTAGCCTGAAATGCCATGATCTCTGATTGCACTTGAAATATCATGAATATCTGAGTCAGAAATACTGTTTAAGTTAAAAATATACCTGCCCTACGACCCAGCAATTGCCCTGTTGGGGATTTACCCCAAAGATACAAATGCAATGAAACGCCGGGACACCTGCACCCCGATGTTTCTAGCAGCAATGGCCACTATAGCCAAACTGTGGAAGGAGCCTCGGTGTCCAACGAAAGATGAATGGATAAAGAAGATGTGGTTTATGTATACAATGGAATATTACTCAGCTATTAGAAATGACAAATACCCACCATTTGCTTCAACGTGGATGGAACTGGAGGGTATTATGCTGAGTGAAGTAAGTCAGTCGGAGAAGGACAAACATTATATGTTCTCATTCATTTGGGGAATATAAATAATAGTGAAAGGGAAAATAAGGGAAGGGAGAAGAAATGTGTGGGAAATATCAGAAAGGGAGACAGAACGTAAAGACTGCTAACTCTGGGAAACGAACTAGGGGTGGTAGAAGGGGAGGAGGGCGGGGGGTGGGAGTGAATGGGTGATGGGCATTGGGTGTTATTCTGTATGTTAGTAAATTGAACACCAATAAAAAAAATATCAATATAAAAAAAAAAAAAAAAAAAAAAAAGAAATACTGTTTATTATTAACTGGAAATATGTTTCACATTCTCATGTGATTATATTTGGGATTCTACAGTGTATGTGCATATGCTTTTTCTCTGCTTATTTCTAAATAATCATGAATCAAAGAGAGTATAAATACATTTTAAGTTATTAGAAGGAGAATATAGTTGAAGAGTTTGGGCAGATTCTATATTTAAGGCACAAAGTCACCTTTACTAAATCCCTACTTAAAATTCTAAATGGAATATTGTGTTTCTAAGGAACTATAAAAGAGGTCTCATTTGAAATTGTGAGAGACTATTTCTCAAACGATTTTTCTTCTTTTTTTTCTAATCAAGTAATTGGAATAAACTAACTCATTGACTCAATTCACTTCTAAGTGCCTACTAAGTGCAGATCACTCTGCTAGGAACTGTGAGGATTAGTGAAATAAGCAAGACACATTCCTGCCCTCTGGGAATTTGTGTTCCACAAGTATAGGATTATATTTATATGCTTACAGGATTTAGACATTTGAAGAAATAATTATATCAGTTATTTCCATATTATATTTTTTCTTTCTCCACTTACCTTATCTCAAGGAGGAGAGAAGACACATATATCATTTTGTAAGACTGTACTTATAGAGAAATGCTTTATTATTAGAAAGAAAGTTTTTGTGGTACAAAGAGGAGCCTGGGTCATCTTTTGTCTGGTTATGCTAGGCTTGATATAGTGTAAACCCTGTCTATTTTGAAACACAATCTGCCCTAATCCTTAGGTATCAGAGTGTGCCTGACATTCATGTCAGCACTGCTTTTAAAGGCTGCTGTTAGGCATCACAAAGCAGCTTAGGGGAACACTTGCATAGGTGTGGGGAGTATTGCTATCTACCTTTCCAGTAACTGAAATGTGAGTCTTCTTTCCATACATACAAAAACTGGAGGCATGAAAAATGTCAAAGGGCAGAGGGTTTGGGATGCAGCAATACTGTACAGGAGTTATTTTACTGTACTCTTGGATTATAGATAACAAACCCCCGATCTATGACTTTTTAGTTGTGTCAACTTGGGTGGCAAGGCTGGCTAAGCCACCAATTAACTGCTTGAGCTGAAAGAAGCTTCTAGCAGTGTCAAGCTTCAATATCCTCATCTGAAAAATTGGAAAAATACTTATTCAGGGTCTTATGAGTATTAAAATAATTCTTATAAAGTTCTTACTAGTGTCTGGCCAAGAGTAAGTGCTCAATAAATTGTGACTATGACTATGTCTACTAGATACTAATATCAGGATTTTTTTTTTTTCTACTTGGGAACCTATTTCTCTTGCAGTTTAAAATGTATTTCCTTATGTTGGTCTTAAACTGGGATGGTGTCATTAATCATTAAAATAACCCTGATTGCATGATTTAATGAAACAGCTGTGACTTTACCACCCAGTCTTTGCCCATGGGACAAAAGACCTCAGCTGTAGTGATCCCCTACCCCTAATTTCAGAACAGCGCAGCTTTAATCACTCTTTCCAGATAGACCTGGAGCTGAGGGGCAAAATACTACAGTGGCATCCTGAGTAGGGTGCTTGAAGGTGGAAGAACACTCACTCAAACACTATTTCCCTCCTTCTTTGAGCTTCCACAAAATTTTGTTTGAACCTCAGTTATGAGACTAATATTTTAGAATTGTGGTGGCTGCTGTACCTAATGCAATCTCCCCCCCTACTCCCATGAAACTTATTGTCTGCACCTTGTATTCTAAATATTAGTTGTCCTGAATGCAAAAATGGTCCAACCAACCAATCTATGATTTGTGTTCCCAGGTTCAGCTTCAGAACTTAAGCTATCACCTTCATATTAGTCTTTATAAGAGCAAAATTCTAATTAAGAGAGCATCACTTCAATAATGCTTTTCTTTCTTTTTTGTTGTTTTTTTAAACATTTTTTTTTTTTAAGATTTTATTTATTCATTCATGAGAGACAGAGAGAGACGCAGACACAGGCAGAGGCAGAAGCAGGCTTCATGCAGGGAGCCCGACACAGGACTGGATCCCGGGACTCCAGGACCACGCCCCAGGCTGAAGGCGACGCCAAACCGCTGGGCCTCCAGGGCTGCCCACATGACTTCTTTCTGCAATGAGAGACGTAAAAGGAAAAATCGTTACTACTATAATGAGGTCATGAGAATGCCTCAGAATGGATATCTGATGTACTGATGGGTTTTCAGTGGTCAGTGGTTGAGATGTAAATTGAAATATACCTTTTGTTGATGATTAGTCAGTGTTCTTGTGACAACACTCCCTCCCCTTTTGCCAAGGCACTTTCTTTTGGGAAGGCATGGTGATTAAGGGCATAGGCAGACCTTGTTCAAGTGGCCTTGGGTGAGTTACCTTATCAGATCTTCAGATGCTTCATCTGTTACAGGGGTAATGATTCTGGAAGGTATTGTTAAAAGTCCGTTTGAAAATAAATGCACATACATACATAGTGATTGACACATTGGAAGGAAATGCTCAATACAAGTTAGCTATCATCATTTCCTTTTTATTTCTTAACAAATCAAATAATTAGCATTATATAACTTTTTATATGTGTCATTATATTGGATACTGTGAAATGATTAATACAAAGAAGACTTCATTCCCGATGGAGTTTACAGTGTGCTCTAAATATAATGCAGACAGGGACATCTGGGTGGCTCAGTGGTTGACCATCTGCCTTTGGTTCAGGTCATAATCCCAGGGTCCTGGAATCAAGTTCCACATCAGGCTCCCTGCATGGAGCCTGCTTCTCCCTCTGCCTATGTCTCTGCCTCTCTCTCTGTGTCTCTCATGAATAAATAAATAAAATCTTTAAAAAATATATAATGCAAACATGAGTCATTTCATTTAAATACAGGGAGGGAGGAGAAAAGTATTCTTAATGGGCTCATTGAATCTTCATAATATGAAGAAATTCAGAAGTTCCACATTTTTTCATCAGAGGGAAATACAGTCTATAATTAGAGATATCTAGAAAGGGCTATATAGTAAACTTCATTTAAATTTTATACTAAGCACTTAAAATATTTTACTTATCAGATTATATTAGTGATTTCAAAATATTATCTTTGGAACCTTTCTGGAACAGAGATCAACAAATATTTTTCAATAAAGGGATTCATGACTAAGTCAACTTTGGTGATTTCTAGATGTCAAAGTATATGGACATGTCTTTGCATTGTTTTTACAGAGAAAAATTTAAAACAATAGCTAGAAGAAGGAAAAGTTGAAGCAATCCAAATATAAGGTGATGAGATCATCTAATAGTAAAGAAAAATGGGAATGGCTAGTTTATTAGAAGAGACTTAGAAAGATGAGTTTTCCTACCATTGTAACTGCTAAACAATGCTTTGGATTTTCATGGCTCTGAGTTTTCTACTTTGTTTGAGGGAGAATCATTTCTTATATCAACTAAAGCTTTTCATCATGTGTAAGCTTAAAAAAATGAAGACAAATGGTCCATAATTATTCTAATTTTTTTCTAAACCACAATATGACTTGAGCTGTGAATGCACCTTTGGTTTCACTGATTTCTCGTATAAATGACATTTTTTAGACCTCTGATAGAGACATTGGGAAGAATTGTGACCTCTGAGGTTAGAAATAATCAGTGTTTGAGAATTTCTTAGACTAATATTACCCAACTTACTTTCACCCTATTAACTGAATAAAAATCCTAATTTTCAGTATCTCAAAATGAATTCTTCCTGGGATTCATACACATAGTTCAGGGAAATTACTTCACTCCTCACCCCTCCAAAATATCTACTTTCCTCATGTTAGTAAACTTCCATATCTCCCAGACTACTATTAGAACTGTTCAGCTAAAAATCATTGGTTGATTCTGACTCTCATATCACAGCAGTGATGTCACCTAAGTGCTTTCTCATACAAACAGCATACTTAGAGAGAAAAACCATGTTTTGTATCTTCCTTAAAGCTCTTTAAAAAAAAAAAGCTCTTAATATTTTCTTAAAAATTTTAGGATAAATTTAGCATATCTTTACTGCAAAATTAATCAGATTATTTCATTTTTTTAATGTATAAAAGCTCACTGGTTCAAAGTCATTTGCTTTTACAACTATAAGGTACATGAAAAATAAAAATGTCATTAAGTGCTTTAGTAACATCAGGTGCGGGGGTGAGGATGGGGCAACTCTCATATACTGCTGATGGGAGTATAAATTGGTATAACTACTTCAGAAAACCATTTTTCAATATCCAGTAAAGTTGAATAGATGCATACCCTGGGCATAGGAAAGATTTAAAAATGCATAGCTATGTTTGTCAAAAAATGTGTATAATTCTTTAAAAAATGTATGTAAAAAGGTTAATAGCACTATCATCCATAATAGCCAGAAACTGGAAGCTATCCAAATACTTATCAACATTAGAATAGGTAAGAAATTTGAAATATATTTATGTAATTGAATACACACAGCAATTAGACCATACAAACTATAGCTATACACAACAATATGGATGAAGCTTAGAAGCTTAATGTTGGGTAAAAGCAGTACTTACTATATCATACCATTTACATAAAATTCAGAAATGAAGCCGGGATAGTGATTGCTTTGGGTGCTAGTGACAAGCAGAGGACACAAAGGGCACTTTTGGGACGTTGGAGATGCTCTCCTTTCTTCAACTCATTAGCCTGTGCTCTTGTGATTTGTGTACTTCTCTAAACATGTGTTATACTTCCCTTAAACGTTTTTTCTTAATGGTCCAGTGTCAAAGCTATGGTATTGAACAGATGTCATCCAAATAATATTATACAAATTAATATGAAAATTGGTTGTAACTTTTTCCAGAGAAATCTTAAAAGATTCAGCACATTTCTGACTCAAGTTTCATGAGCTTCATTCCCTCTTACATTGAACATCATCCTGGACATTTGGAAGGCCTATTTCTTTCAATGCACCATAAGTTAGTCTCTTCTATGTGTCTGAGATGCAGCTTCCTGAGATTGAGGACTGTTAATTTTATAACTCCTATTTACTAGAAATACACAAAGTTCATAGAAAGCATTTGCTTTCATGTCTTTCATTTGTCTTTGCAGAGGTAGGAGATAACAATGATGCTATCTATGTACATGACTCCTAACTCAGCTTTGCTATAATTAGACTAAACAAGATGTTGTATGTCAAAAGTGCATTGTAAACTTAGTGCAATTCAGACATTTGATGTGATGTATTTCACTATTTGGAAACATCTCTCATTAAAATATGCAACATTGAGAAATCAATAAAAACGTAGTTCTAACAGTAGTTAGAAGTCCTTGCAAAGGAATTTAGAATGGTAGAACATCAGATATGAAAAATATCTTAGTCCCAACCTACTATTTTGCAAATGAGGATGCTAAGACTGAGCCCATAAAGTACTTATTAGGAGTGGATCCAGGACTGGCACCCAATTTTCTAAAAACTACTATGCCATGGTTATAATACTTTGCCCAAAGAGAGCAGTTTTCTTAGTTTCGTAACTTAAAAATAGTATAAGTCAAGTCACTCTTAAGACTTACATATGGCTTTATTTATTTATTTATTTATTTTCATCTGGCTTTATTTTTAAAAATTACTCCAACTTTTTAGTTTTATAGTTCATTTTCATTTTCATTTGAACAATTGATATACAAATATTTAGGCTTTTTATGCTTTACATTAAAGCATAGTCTTCTCTGTATTAGATTTTGAGTACTACACAGTCGCATACTCTATAAATAAACAAATATAATTTTAGTTGAGAAGTATCTCCTTTCATTTTTTTTTTTTTTTTTGTAGTTAGGATATCCCTTAATTTTGGACTGTGATTCACTGTAGCATTGAAAATTAGCACAAAGTTATGGATCATGGGGAGACAAATAGTACAAGAAAAATACATGTTTACTTCCAGATCTCATAAAACTTCTTGTTTATATAAGTCTCATTTCAATCAAAAGTAGAAAAGCAAGTCACTATTTATTTTATTGCTTAGGGTGGCCAATGAAATTTTATTGCTTTGAAGTTGTAAGAAGTTTGGTTACTTACCAAATTGAGAAAATAAAAGTATAACTTTTCTTTTTGGCAGCAGAGGAAAAGTAATATGAGAAAAAGTTCAAAATTAAGATTTTCATCTAGACTCTTGATATAGAGCTCTTATCTACTAGATGTATAATTTTGTGATGACAGTGCATAATTTTGTAATGACAATGACTTGAAGACTCAGACATAAGTGAAAAGAACAATGGAGATTTGGGTTTGAGATGGCACCCTACCACTTTGATTTTAGGCGAATCATTTGGTCTCTCCTTCACAGGTTTCATGTGACAGGCTAGGTTAGATTTGTGAACATGCCTTGGAAAATGGATTATTGTTAAATTATTATTATTAAGTTATTATATGCTCCTGCTAAAAGGTTGGAACTGTTTTACAGGGTTGGAAAATCCTTTTCTATTTCACACTTTCTCCCCTTCCAAATTTTCTTCCAGATTTTTTTTTTTCAAGAATATTATTCTGGATGGCCCAACTTTAATACTTAGCATGAGAAAAGAGTGGGTTCTTAGTACATTACAGAGAAAAATAATTAGTTGAAATGAGAAAGTTATTGCATTTTAAGAGATCTTATCAAAAGCACCTTGGGTGAGAAGAAAATCCAATCTCTGAGTCATAGATCCACCCACAGATACCACATTGTAATGCTATTATCAAAATACCATCCTTTTCATCACTGGTAGTTTCATGAATTGAAGCATACAGAGAAATGTATTATTGCTATTGTTTGCTGTGTTTAAGGATGCGTGTATACTAGTTTAGAAAGAATATATTTTTGATGCAACATATAATAGCATACTTTGTACTTACAGAACTAGATGTATAAGGAATTGTCAATAATCTAAACATAGCCAGAGACAAGAATAATTCAAAGAAGCTCTATTAATGTTAATGGACTCTGCTACTGATAAATGACTAAGAAGTCATATTTCCAAGTCATTCATTCATTTGTTTTTTTAACTAATATTAATTAAGTGCCTAGAAAAGGTATTGTACAACATGCTAAGGTTTTGTGTAGGTGATGAAGTGCAGCATATTATTCATTCTACCTTTTTTCCTTCCTACCACACTTTATCCATCTTATACCTGGGATTTTTATTTCTCTATTTTAGGTTGTAAGCTCTTGGCAGAAATCATGTTTTATAGTGCAAAAAAAGGAAATGAGAGAGAAGAGGATATATTGGAAGAAGTCAGAAGAAAAGAAATAAAAAAGAAAGAAAGAAAGAAAGAAAGAAAGAAAGAAAGAAAGAAAGAAAGAAGAAAGAAGAAAGAAAGAAGAAAGAAAAGAAAAAAGAAAAGAAATAAGGAGAGGGAAAGAAGGAAAGTAGGAAGGAGCAAAGAAATGAAGGAAGGAAGAAAGAAAGAATGAAAGAGAAAGAAACTAGGAAAAGAAAAGCTACAAGAAGGAAATTATGGTGCTTAGTTTTATTAACATTAAAAGATCCCTTGTATAAAGTTTCAGTATGGTCAAGATGTCAGATCTTCCCAACTTGATCTATAAATTCAATGTAATCCCAATCAAAACCCCAGAAAGTTATTTTGCGAATATTGAGAAACTTCTTCTAGGTTAATATGGAAACACAATAAACTCAGAACGGCCAAGGAGAAGAACAAACGGGACAGATATAACCTGATATCAAGGCTTATTATAAAGCTGCAGTAATTGGGGTGCCTGAGTGGCTCAGTTGGTTATGTGTCTGCCTTCGGCTCAAGTCATGATCCCAGGGTCCTGAGATGGAGCCCCATGTAGGGCTATCTGCTCAGCAGGGGGTCTGCTTCTTTGTCTCCTTCTGCCCCTCCCCCCCATTTGTGTGCTTTCTCTCTCTTAGATAAATAAATAAAATCTTTTTAGAAAATCTGCAGTAATCAAAATAATGTGGAGTTGGTGAAAGAACAGAGAAATAGATCAGAACAGAATAGAGAGTCTAGAAATAGACTCACAAAAATATAGTCAATTGATTTTTGACAAAGAAGTGAAGGCAATACAATAGAACAAAGATAGTTTTCTCACAAATGATACTGGAATAACTGAATATCTCTACATGCAAAAAAAAAAAAAAAAAAAGGTGAATGTCAACACAGACCTAACATCCTTCACAAAAATTAACTCAAAATGAATCATAGACCTAAATGTTAAACACAAAACTTTAAAACTCCTTGAAGATAACATTGAAGAAAATCTAGATGACAATGGATTTGGTATTGACTTTTTAGATGCAATACAAAAGCATAGCTCTTGAAAGAAAAAATGGATATTGGACTTCATTAAATTGAAAACTTGTCTTTTGTGAAAAACAAATCCAGACTAGGAGAAAATGTTTGCAAAACACATATCTGCTAAAGGACTGGTATTCCAAATATATAAAGAACTCTTGAAATTCAACAATAAGAAAACAATCATATTGAAAATGGCCAAAAGACCTAAAAAGACACCTCATCATAGAAAATATACAGATAGCAAATAAGCATATGAAAAGATGTCCTACATTATACATCATCTGGGAGATGTAAATTAAAATTACATTGATACACCATTACATACCTATTAAAATGGCCAAAATTTGGAACACTGTCAAACCAAATACTGATGATGATGTGAAGCAAAAGGAACTCTCATTCATTGTGGATGGGAATGCAAAATGATGCAGCCACTTTGAAAGACAGTTTTCAGTTTGTTACAAACCCATCTCATTTACCCAAATGAGATGAAGACATGTTTGCACAAAAACTGAGCACAGATATTGTAGAAAAACTGAGCACAGATATTCATTATAATTGCTAAGACTTGGAAGCTACCAAGATGCCCTTCAGTAGATGACTGGATAAACAAACTATGGTATATCCATGCAGTAGAATATTACATATATAGTTATGATGTCTTTTCCAGAATTTCATATATTTGGCATCACAAATACATCACAAATGTAGCTTTTTCAGACTGGCTTCTTTCACTTGTCAATATGCACATCATAACCATAGAGACTGAAAAAAATTAATGTTTAGCAAGATTTGGGGGAAGGAAAGATGAATAGATGGATCAAGAGGACTTTTAAGGCAGTAAAACACTTCTGTATCATATTGCAAATGGTGGATACAGGTCATTATACATTTGTCCAACCATAGAATGTAAAACACAGAAAGTGAATCCTAATGTAATCTATGGACTTTAGGTAATAATAATATAATATTAGCTCATCAATTATAACAAATGTAACACACTAACACAAGATGTGAATAACAGGGGAAATTGGGTAAGGGGAATATGGGGATTCTATGTACATTGTATCAATTTCTCTGTAAACCTAAAACTGCTCAGAATAATAGTTGTCATTTTTTATTTTTTATTTATTTATTTTTTTTTTTTTAAGATTTTATTTATTTATTCATGATAGTCACAGAGGAGAGAGAGAGAGAGGCAGAGACACAGGCAGAGGGAGAAGCAGGCTCCATGCACCGGGAGCCCGACGTGGGATTCGATCCCAGGTCTCCAGGATCGCGCCCTGGGCCAAAGGCAGGCGCCAAACCGCTGCGCCACCCAGGGATCCCAGTTGTTATTTTTTAAAAAGGGAGGTATCTCATGTGAAGCATTCATTGAGGAACATGAGCTATTCATTTGGCAAACTATATATTTTTTGAATTTTTTGAATTGAAGTATTGATTTCTAGTTTCACTAGTGTGGCCAGAAAAGATACGCATGACTTCAGTGTTTTTTAATTTGATGAGACCTATCTTCTGGAGAATGTTCCATATGCACTTTAAAAAAATGTGCATTCTACTATTTTAGGTTGGAATTTTTTGTATATATCTATTAGGTATATCTAGTCCAGTGTGTCATTCAAAGCCACTGTTTCCTTCTTGATTTCCTGCTTGGATGACTTATCTATTGATATAAGTGGATAAAGTCCCTACTGTTAATGTATTATGATCAATTTCATACTTTATGTCTGTTAATAGTTGCTTTATGTATTTGGGTGCTCCTATGTTGGATGCATAAATACTTAAAATTGTTATATCTTCTTGTTGGATTATTCTCTTTATCATTAAGTATTTTTTGTTTATTGCAGTCTTTTTTTAAGCCTATTTTGTCTGATATAAATATTGTTATCCAGGGCTTCTTTTTGCTTTCCATTTGTATGATAAATGTTTCCCCATCCCTTCACTTTCGATTTGCATATGTCATTAGGTATGAAGTGAGTCATCCGTAGGCAGTATATAGATGGATCTTGCTTTTTTTCAGTCACCCTATGTCTTTTGATTGAACATTTAGTCCATTTATATTCAAAATAATTATTGATAGGAATGTACTTATTGTCATTTTGTTACTTATTTTATCGTTGTTTTTTGTTCCTTAGTTCCTAGTTTCTTTAGTTCTTCTTTTTTTCCTTTCTTTTTTTCTTTTTTTTTTTTTTTTTTAAAGATTTTATTTATTTATGATAGTCACAGAGAGAGAGAGAGAGAGAGGCAGAGACACAGGCAGAGGGAGAAGCAGGCTCCATGCACCGGGAGCCTGACGTGGGATTCGATCCTGCGTCTCCAGGATCGCGCCCTGGGCCAAAGGCAGGCGCCAAACCGCTGCGCCACCCAGGGATCCCTTTTTCCTTTCTTCTTCTCTTGATTTCTTCCCTTGTGGTTTGATGACTTTCTATAATGATATGCTAGAATTCCTTTCTCTTCATTTTTTGAGTATCTATTATAGATTTTTGATTTATGGTTACCATTAAGTTCATATATGACATCTTATGCGTACTTCAGTCTTTGTGAAATTGATGGTCTCTTAAGTTTCAACCCATTCTAAAAGTACTGAATTTTTATTCCTCCCCACCATGTTTTAAGTATATGATTTCAGACGGTTTTAGCTATTATTTTTTCAAATAAATTTTCTATGCCCTTTTCTCTCTCTTCTCCTTCTGAGATCCCTCTAATACAACTGTTGTTACACTTGATGATGTTATTGAGTTCCCTTGAGCTACTCACATTTTTATTACTCTCTTTTCCTTTTGTCAGCTTGGTTGCCTTCCATCACTCTGTCTTCCAGCTTGCTGGTCTATTCTTCTGACCCTCCTACTTTGCTACTGATTTTCTCCAGTGTATTTTTTATTTCAGTTGAGTTATTTCTGATAGTCTTTAAAAATTTGCTGTTTTTGTTGAAGATTCAATGAATTTCTTTATCCTTTTCTCAATTCTAATGAGTATCTTTATGACTATCACTTTCATTTTTTTTAAATCAGGCATACTGCTTATCTCTGTTTCATTTAGCTCTTTTGCTGTAAGGCTTACTGGGTTTGAAGGCCATGTGTTATGGGGACTTGTCTTCCCAGTGAAGTTGCCTTTTGCCAGGATGCCAGGTGTGATGTCTGCTCCTGTCCTCTGTGCCTGTAGAATCCCTCTCATTTGTGGTTAGTGTCCCATGAGTTTGGTTCCCAATCATATCTCTGCCCCTTTTATACTTTTCAATATGGCCTGCTCTCTGTGCTTAACTGTGGAAAGTCTGTTCTGCCAGTCTTCAGGTCATTTTCTGAGTTAGTTGCCCTGAATTGGCTATTATCTAAGGATATCCCTGGAATGAAGTGAACTTAGAATCCTCCTACTCCATCATCTTCCCAGCAATCCTCTGGCAAATAATTTTTTAAGTATTTGAAAAATCTGCTCAAATATTTGAATTTATATGAGGGCCACATTATTTAATCATAAATTATAATACTTCTTGAAAGTTCAAAGTTCTTACTATAGTAACTGTATCTACTGTTTTTTTTTTATTTCAATTCAATTTAATTAACATATAGTGTATCGTTAGTGTCAGAGGTAGAATTTAGTGCTTCATTAGTTGCATATAACCCCCAGGCTCAGGATGCTTGGGTGGCTTAGCGATTGAGCATCTGCCTTTGGCCCAGGGCGTGATCCCAGGATCTGGAATCAAGTCCCATATCAGGCTCCTTGCAGGGAGCCTGCTTCTCCATTGGTCTGTGTCTCTGCCTCTCTCTGTGTGTCTCTCATGAGTAAATAAATAAAATATTTTTAAAAATACCACACACCCAGGCTACTACCATCAAGTGCCCTCCTTAATGCCTATCACCCAGTTACATGATCACCCCACCCATCTCTCCTCCAGCAACCCTTAGCAACTGTATCTACTATTAAATCATCATAATGTCTTATGCCAGCATTTTCTAAAGTAAAGCCTTAAGGAATGTGATTCCTACAAAAAAGTCTCAGAAGAAAATTTCTATGGTCAAATTAGGGAAATACTGAATAACTCTCCTCTATTGAAGAGTCACAATGCATATTTACATATTAAAATCTCCCAGAAGTCTTACCCAAAATAAATCAATTAGTGTGTTAATCCCAGGCTTTTTCAATTATTAAACCATGGAATCCTCTTTTTTAGTAAAACCTATTAAAATCCATAGAATGTTAGTCCTGAGGGACATATTTAGAGAAGTACTGCATAATGCAATTATAAAATGTTTATTTCAAATAAATTGGATCTAAGTATTTTTTACAGCTGTATTGGAGTAATGTTTATATATGCTATGAATATGATCTAAATGTGTCCTTCCAAAACTCATATGTTGAAATCCTGACTCCCCAAAATGGTACTTGGTGATGGGGCCTTTGGGAGGTGCTTAAGTCATAAGCATGGAACCCTCATGGATGGAATTAGTGCCTTGTAAAAAAGGCTCCCAAGAAATCCTTAGCCTGTCCTACCATGTGAAGGCACAGGTAGAAGGCACCAGCTATGAACCGGGAAGAGGGCCTTCACCAGAATATGATCATACTACTGCCCTGATCTTGGATTTCCCAGCATCCAGAACTATGAGAAACAAATTTCTGTTGTTTATACACTACCCAGTCTGTAGTATTTTGTTATAGCAGTCTGAATGGACTAATACAATATACAATAAATCACTCAAGTTTAACATATAAGATTTGACCATTTATATACCTGTGAAATCATCATCCCAGTCAGGATAATGAACATGACCATAAAATTAAAAGGTTTCATTGTATCTATTTGTAATTCTACTCTTCTGCTCTTAACCCAACTTCGTCCCCAAGTAACCTCTGGTTTGGTTTCTGCCACTATAGATTTATTTAGATTTTGTAGAGTTTTATATAAAGGGAATTATATACTATGTATGAACCGAATGTTTGTGTCTTTCCTAATTCATATTTTCAAGCACTAATATGATGGCATTTGTGTGTGTGTGTGTGGGGGGGGGCGGTTTGGGAGCTAATATGGTCATGAGGGCTTATGAGTTAGCCTTTATAAGAAGAGAGACAGGAACTTGCTTCCTCTCTGCTCTGCTCTCCATGGTGTGAGGTTAAAACTAGACAGCCATCTACAGATCAGGTCTTAACTGACACTGGATTTGCCAACATCATGATCTCGAACTTTTTTTTTTTTCATGATCTCGAACTTTTTGTAGTCTGTGAGAACTATGAGAAATAAATGTTTCTGTTTCAGCCAGTTAGTCTATGGTAACTTGCTGTAGCATTCAAACTGACTAACACACAGTATGTACTCTATTTGTTCTGGCCTCTTTTATCCAACATAAATATTTTGAGATTCATCCATGTCATTGCATGTATGGTTCATTCTTTTCTCTTGCTAAATATATTCAATTTTTATGGATATACCACTATTTGTTAATCCATTAGCCTATAAATGAACATCTGGATTATTTCTAGTGTCTGGCTATTACAATAAAGCTGTGGTGCACATTTGTCTGCAAGCCTTTGTATAGACATATACTTTTCTTTCCTTTAAGTAAATATCTAGAAATGGAATTAGCTGAATTACACAATTGGTGTGTATTTAACTTTTGGATTATTTTTTAAAATCACTGAACCATGCTATAGTCCCACAAGCAGGATATAAGACTTCTAGTTTTTTTGTCAATAGTTGGCATCCTCAGGCTTATTGATTTTAACCATTTTAAGAGGTGTGTAATGGTGTCTCATTTTTTTAAAATTTGCATTCCTTAATGACTAATGACATTGAGCATTTTTTTTCATGCACTCATTTGGTACTTAGAGATCTTTAATTAATGTCTATTCAAATATTTTGCCCATTTTTAAAAACATTGGGTTGCTTCTTTTCTTACGATTGAGATTAGATAATTTCTTATGTATTTGGGATACAAGTTCCTCATCAGATATGTGTTCTAAAGATATTTTCACTCAGTCTGAAACTTATCTTTTCATTCTTTTAACAGTGGCTTTCAAAGAGCAAAAGTTCTTAATTTTGATGAAGTCTCATTTATCAATGTTCTTTCTTTTATGGACTGTGCTTTTTTTTTTTTTTGTATATTTATTGTGTGTGGAATGGCCCAAAGTTTCTCTTTTGCATGTGAATATTCAATTATTCCAACATCATCCCTTTATCCACTAGATTACCTTTACACATGTGTAAAAAATCAATTGACCAACCACCTGAGTAACCCACAAAAAACTACTAGGGCTAATAAATAATATCAGGCTACATTTGTAGATTTATCTATTTCTCCTCATAGTTATAAATATTGTGCTTCACATTATTTTGAAAGTCTGTTATTAGGTGTCTAATGTTTAGGATTATGACGTCTTGTTGACGAATTTACCCCTTTATCAAGAAATGCATTTCTTTATTGATGGTAATATTATTTGCTCTGATGTTAATGTAGCCACTAGAACTTTCTTTTTGTTCACATTATATCATTTTCCTTTACATTTAACTTATTTGTAGCTCTCATACCAAACCATATAGTTGAGTCTGTTTTACCTAATGTAAGTTCTGCCTTTATTTGTTCAGACCTTGTACATTCCATGACAGGTGATTTTATTTTATTTTTATTTATTTATTTATTTATTTATTTATTTATTTATTTATTGGACAGGTGATTTTAATCTGTCATGTTGCTATTTATTTTCTGTCTCTTGTGTTCTTTATTGCATTTTCTCTCTTTCTATCATATAGCTTTGAGTTGAGTATTTTTATATGATTCCATTTCATCTGCTTTGTTAGCATTAGCTATGACTAACTTTTTGCATTAGTTTAGGTTGCTTTAAGGTTTATGGCCATACATTTATCAGTCTAACTTTAAAATTAACTTCAAGTACATTATAAGATCCTTATAAAACATACTTCCATTTCTACCCTTTCAGTATTTGCGCTATTGTTGTTATACATCTTACTTCTATATACGTTATAAAATCTATAATGCATATTAATATTTTTGCTTCAGTCTATTAACTTTTAAAGAGATTTAAATAAGGAATAAGCTCTTCATATTTCCCAAAGTGGTTACCATTTCTTTTTTTTTATTTCTTTTCTTTTTTTAAGATTTTATTTATTTATTCATGAGAGACAGAGAGAGAGAGGCACAGACATAGGCAGAGGGAGAAGCAAGCTCCTCGAGGGGAGCCTGATGTGGGACTCAATCCTACTTCAGGACCATGCCCTGAGCTGAAGGCAGACACTCAACAACTGAGCCACCCAGGTGTCCCAGTAGTTACCATTTCTGATGTTCTTTCTTTCTTTCTTTCTTTCTTTCTTTCTTTCTTTTTTTTTTTTTTTTTTTTTGCAGGTCCAAGTTTTTACCAGATATTATTTTATTCTACTTAAAAGATTTTTTTTTTTTTAATTTATGATAGTCACACAGAGAGAGAGAGAGAGAGAGAGAGGCAGAGACACAGGCAGAGGGAGAAGCAGGCTCCATGCACCGGGAGCCTGATGTGGGATTCGATCCTGGGTCTCCAGGATTGCGCCCTGGGCCAAAGGCAGGCGCCAAACCACTGCGCCACCCAGGGATCCCTACTTAAAAGATTTTTAAAACATATTTGTAGTTATACTGTCAGGTTGTTATTATCTACTTTTATATGTAGAAAAAGCATTTATTTCATCTTTGTTTGTAAAAGATAATTTCATTGGGTGAAAAATTCTAGATTGGCAGCTTTTTTTCCTTTCAGCGCTTTACAGATGTTGCTCTAGTACTCCCTGGCTTACATGGTTTCAATAAGAAATCTGCTGTCACTTTCATTTTTATTCCTCTGTATGTACCATATAATTCCCCTTCCCCCTCTGTAGCCTTTAAGATTTTAAGAATTTTAAGATTTTCTCTTTAAGGAATTTTATTATGATTTTTTTGGTATAGTTTTCTTCTTGCTTTTATGCTAGAAGTTTGTTGAGGTATTTAAATATGTATATTTATAGTTTGCATCGAATTTGAAAAAAATTTGACCTTTTTTTTCAAGTCTTTTTCTCTACTCCATTGAGGACTCCAATCATACATAAAGTTGGATACTTGAAATAGTTTTCAATGTGTTTCATGTTGCAGAGTCTCTATAACTGCTTTTGAGTTCACTAAGCTTTGCTTCTGAAATAGCAAATCTCTTAATTTCACCCAGTATTAACAGAAATTTCATCACTGAAAGTTTAAGTTTTGTCTTTTTTAAATATTCCAGATCTTTAATATGTTCAGTTTTTGGGGTGCCTGGGTGGCTCAGTGGTTTAGCATCTGCCTTTGGCTCAGGGTGTGATCCTGGAGTCCCAGGATTGAGTCCTGCATCGGGCTTCCTATGTCGAGCCTGCTTCTCCCTCTGCCTGTGTCTCTGCCTCTCTCTCTCTCTGTGTCTCATGAATAAATAAATAAAATATTTTTAAAAATATGTTCAGCTTTTCTGCTAGATTTCTGAGCATATGAAATATAACTATAATTACTGATTTAATGTTCATATCTACTAGTTCTATCACCTGTGTTTCTCTGAGTCAGTTTTGATTGATTTTTCGTTTCATTATGCATTTTATTTTCCTCTTCTGCATGTCCTATAATTTTTGGTTAGATGATAGACATTGTGTAATTTGCCTTGTTGGGTGCTGGATATTTTTGTGTTCCTATAATTATTATTGAACTTTATTTTAGGACATGGTTAAGTTACTTGGAAATAGATGATCCCTTTGGACGATTCCTTTAAATTTTGTTAAGAGGGACCAGAGCAATGTTTCATCTAAGGTTGTTTTCTCTACTGTTAAGGCAAAATTTTTATTAGTATTCTAATCCATTTCCCATGAATTATAAAGTTTTCCATCTTGGCTATTGGGATTAGGCACTATTCCTGCCCTTTGTAAGCTTCAGACATATTTCTTTTATAATTTTTCTTCATACACATGTTTCTTCATACCCATGTTTAATCAGTACAGGGACTTTCTGTAGTTCTTCAGAGTCCTGTCTGCAGCTCTCTTCTCTTCTGTACTCTGCCCTGGGAACTACTTCCCCAGATTCTTAGTTCTGTCTCCTTACGTTAGGGAGATTGCCAGACCCTGCCTATATTTCCCTTAACTATGCTGTGGCCAGGAAATGTTCTTCAAAGTAGTAAGCTGCAGTAATTATAAGGCTTACTTTGCTTATTTTCTTTTTCTTAAGGTCATTGTCCTTTGTTATATAAGGTCCTGTTGTTTCATACATTTTGTCCATTTACAAAGTTGTTTTAGATAGGAGGGTAAATCCATATCCTTTTACTCCATCTTGGTTGGACATAGTTAACTATTTTTAGAAATATTATGACAAATAGATCTTTAGTGGAATGCTTGAAACTAACACTTAATTGAGGTTCACTCCTTTGGGCTCTATGTTCAATTCACTTACCTCAACCACAATGTGAGATCAATTCCATGAACTCAATTTATAGAAAAAAATAGAATCTAGAATAGTTTCTATAAAAACATACAGCTAATAATAGAGCTGAGATTTAAATCTCAATCTGAGGTGGGCGGGGGTGGGGGTGACTGGGTGACGAGCACTGAGGGGGGCACTTGATGGGATGAGCACTGGGTGTTATTCTATATGTTGGCAAATCGAACAACAATAAAAAATAAATTTACATAAAAAAATAAAAAATTAAAAAAAACAAAACAAAAACAAAAACAAAAAAATAAATCTCAGTCTGTTAGTAAAGTCCAATTTTGTTTTCTTTTTTAAGATGTCTCACACTAGACAGTCCAAATAGACTTCTGGTAATAAATTTTCCTCCTTAAATGTGCATTTCATAGCCTACCACCAACAATGTTCTGCTGGAGCCTATAGAAGGAGACATGGCTCATAGAAACATGTATAATATATAATTTTCCTGATTAACCTAATTAACTAATATCTCACATTGGTTCCTCAGAATGAGTAAAAGACCATAATGCATCTCAATGTGAACAAGTAATAATAGGTCAAAACCCATTTTCTACTGATGCCAGTTTAGTAGCATTATTTGCACATTCAAAAGCTCATACATATCATTTTTATATGGCAGTCAAAAGTGTTATCCAATACCTGAATTATCCACATGAGTAAATATATGACTTAAAACTTCTCTAGTACTCCATTAGGACAGACTTAAACAGTTCAAATTGAAGTATAAGCTTCAAATTTCTTTTCTATTATATGTAATGTCATAAAACTATCTTAGATGTAAGAGATGGGAATAGTCATTACTATTTACCTTTTAGGTAAATAGTCATTACTATTTACCTTTTAGGAAAATGACCAACAAATAAAAAAGGAAATGTACTCACTAGTTGATATAAAAACAGATACTATATGGTTACATGTATAGAGCAGGCTGTTAAGATGGTTACCAAGTCTAATTCAAGAACATGTGACAATGAACCTGGTGATTCGTTGTCCAGAAGGGAGACTCTGGACATACTACACTCAAGCAAGTAGGGTTTGGAGACATTGGGATTATGAAATTAAAATCATTAAATGATTATGTTAGATTGTTGTTCCATATCTTCATTGTACTCCTTCAATTCCTTCAAATTTCTTTGTTTAAATGCCTCTTAGTAGAAACATCTTAATTGATCACGTTCTTATCTCTATCTAGCTCCCCAGTCTGTTATCTTCATTCTCTTTCTTCTTACTCTGTTTTAATTTTCTTACTAGCCCTTATACTACCTAACATAATATACATTTACATTGATTTGTTAATTTCTTGAATAGGAAATTTGGTTCATCCACTTCTGTATCTCTAACACTTAGAACAAAAGCATATAATAGGTGCTCTATCAATCATTCAATCAATCCATATTAATAAATGGATATATATGTATATGGATGAAGTATTATCTATATACTACTTGCTCTGAACTAGGCTTTCAGTAGATTGTAAAGAACTGGCTGTCTTCATGGAGTTTACCATTTCATGGTATGATCAGTGAAGCTAAGATGCTCAGTTTTCTTGTAACTTGTCTCTTTGTACTCTTAATTCCTCCCTTCAAATCCTAGCATTTCTGACAAGGAAATCATGCCCTTCACAGGTTCACAGACCCTCTGGCTGTCTTTATGACTTTTCCTTTTGAACTTCAAAGATGTCTTTGATGTTCATAATAGTGTCTGAAGAAAGCTAGCACATGGTGAGCTTTGCCCTCACATCTGTTTGGCTGACCTTATTGTTCTGTGCTCTCTCAGGCCAAAGGACACATAAAGGACAATGTCTGTATCAAAGAGATGAAATATTTGCTTGACCCTTTCCTCTCACAGAACATTCCATCCTGGCTCACCTAAATGTCTTGGGTCTGGGGTTAAGCTATTCCCATGACATGATCTGGAAAATTTCTGAGCAGTTTCTCAGAAAGCAGAGGTACGTGTCTTCCTCAACACCACTATTCTTTTCCTAGAAAATGCATAATACACATTTTTCCACTTGGAAACAGGAAAACATTAGGATTACCAGAATAGAATCAGATTTTTGGTTGTTAAAGTAGACTTTCGGTGCTTCTGATTCATCATTGTGCAGCTGAGAAGAAAAGCAACTGAGAAGCCAGAGGACGTGTACTTGAATCTAGATTCCACCACTTTCCAGCCCTGTGACCTTGGGCATTTAACCTCTCTAGCTTCAGTTTCCTCTGCTGAATAAATGCAGGGGATAATAGCAATACTTATATCCTATGAAAGTTTTGAGAGTTAAATAAGAAAATGTATGTGAAATGCACTAAGCACTTGTTACATATCTCATTCAAAACTTTTGCTATCAATAACATTAGAATAACAGCTGAGACTTCTTAATATAAGACATTAAGATAAAATCTAATGTAGATACTAGATTCCAGACTAACTCAAGCAGCATCTTTATTTAGATTTAAATTGCAGTGTTAAAAATGAGAGATCTGTGTTGCATTTTCCACTACTATCTGTCATTGTCTGTGGCTACTCCTTGTATATGAATACAAATTTCATGTTTCTACATGAACATATATATCAATGGATTGATCAGTTGATCAACTGATAGAGGCTTATATTATGACTTTCCCAATCAAGTAAAAAAATTCTCCTGAGCTTTCTACATCTGCCATCTCCATACTTCTCCACACCCTACAATATGCCCTTCATGCTTCCTAGAGCTATGGACACAGGGACTACAAATTCCTCCGTATTTATACATATTAAATACAATTTTAAATAAAATTAAAAGAGAACCACTGATAGAAATCTCCTAAATTTTAAAGTTTACTGTTTTCTGACTTGAAGTGGCTAGTGTTCCAGAGAGAAGGTTTTATTGTTGACCCTTAGGTATATGTTTAATTAGAAGCATGCCCCTGGTGGTGCAGCTATAACCATAAGCTAGTAGGCCTCTTCCATAGAAAGATTGAGCTTCTGGGTCTGTTGCCTTTTGATGTGCCCTGGGGTAGTAGCTGATAAAGAATTATTTCTCTGTAGGTTATAGTCCTCTGGGACCCACAAACATAAGCACCACTGGCTATCAGAGCCAACTGATATAGAGCAGCAACCATAAAATTCAGGGTACCAGAGAGGCAGCTGGATTGCTCAGATGTTTAAATGTCTGACTCTTGGTTTCAACTCAGGTCATGATCTCAGGCTTGATATCAAGCCCCACGTGGGCTGGATTCCATGCTCATCATGGAGCCTGCTTAAGATTCTCTCTCTATCTGTCTCCCTCTGCTCCTCCCACTGCTTGTGCTTCTCTCTCTCTCAAAAAAAAAAATAAACAAAATATTTTTAAAAAAGAAAAATCAGGCCACCAGAGAAGGGTATAAGCTCCTTCTGGAAGACACAGGCAAACTGTAGCAAGGCAGAAAGAGACCACAAAGATGCATCTACAGTTTGGCTGGTAGGCCCTTATAAATGTGCCAAAACAGAAGCCTGCCCCTCAGGCCAAAGGGCTTGGACATACAGACAGGCTCCTTTCTCAGAAAGATTGGGAGTGTGTTTCAGTCGGCTATCTGTGCAGGACACTGGGAGTGAAATTCTGCTAAGAAATGAATCTCTGATTGTTATAGTCATCTTGAATGCAAGTTTCCTTTGGCCTCCAGGGCCAGCCAATCAAAGGGTGTTTCATGGATTGCAACTGCAAGAACTGGGTCCCCAGACGTGTGTAGAAGCTCCCCTTTGAAAGATACTGACAGTCCGGTGTGCAGCAGAAGAAGAATGCAAAAATGATGACCACTGACTAGACAGAGGCAGAGAAGGAGTGCAGAGATCGTTCCACAGAAAAAAAGAAAAAAGAAAAAGCATAAGAAGAAAAGGAGAAAAGAAGAAAATGAAAAGAAATAAAAGAAATAAAGGAGAAAAAAGGAAAAAGGAGAAAAAGGGGCACCTGGGTAGCTCAGTGGGTTAAGTGTCTGATTCTTGACTTAAGCTCAGGTCATGATCTCATGGTCATGGAACCGAATCTCATATTGGGCTCCACCTTCAGCATGGAGTCTGCTTGTCCCTCTCCCTTTGCTTCCCCTGCCCACTCCCATGTGTTCGCTCTCTCTCAAATAAATAAATAAAATCTTTAAAGAAAAAAAAAAGGAAAAGGAAAAAAGAAAATAGTGCCCACTGGTTTTAGCAAGGAAGAGAGAGAGCAGGAATATGGTACCTACCAGCCTCCATCCCTCAGCAAGCCCCTGCCCCTCAGACCTATGCTTCAAAATTAGGAAATGAGACTCTTTCACACAAAGTCTGGACTATTTACAAAAGGCTGCTTCTGTACTGGGCCCTGGGTCCGGTGACTGTGAGTGAGCCCTTTAAGAACGGCTTCCACAGTTCACCACAGCCCCATGGGTCTCCTGAGTACAAGCCTTATTGGTCTTCAAAGATAGGTGTTTTGGGGGTTTGTCTCTCAGGTGCCAATCTTAAAAGTTAGAGGGCCTCATGTGGAGTATGAATACTTCATTCCTTGGGTAGAAGCTCCCAGTTTTGAGTTTGTTCCTAAATGCAAATTGCCACACCAGCAATTGGGACTTATGGCAAGATTGTGTCTCGCCTTTCCATCCTGCTTTGATGCGATTTCCCCCTTGTGTACCCATTGTGAAGAGGTCACTCCTCTAGGTTATTAGGTGTTTTGTTTTGTCACAGGAAATCATTCCATATATAGCTGTAAATTTGGTGTGTGCATGGAAGGAGGTGAGTTTAGGATCATCCCACATCACCATTTTGAACCAGAGCCCCTATTTATTTATTACATAAATTATTTTGGGTTAAAAATAAATTATCAGAAAGTAAGAGTCACAGTACTGACAATGTTTGCAAGATTCCACTGTTCAAGTGGAATCAAAATAGCATTCCAGCGTAAAGTGTACACTTTGTACTCTTGACTCTCTGGCCAACAGAGATTGAGTCTCTTACGGCAGACAGAACAAAGTACTAGAGTCCTTGTGGGATGAAATAAGAAAGCTGTTGAGGTGGATATGAAGAAATAAGTAGGAGTTTCCTGCTTAGCAAAGTCAATTTAGATTATCAAAGCTTGAACTTGGCAGTCAGAAGGTATGACTGCTGAGAACTCTCCATGATCTTGAACCCATCATTTGACCTCTCTGCCTGTGTTTCCCATTCTAGGAATTAGAACATGAGAGTTAGGAATCTGGGAACTAGAAAAACTAGTCAGCACTTCTAAAATTACCAGAATATAAAATCCTTCTTGGTAAATATTACTTTGATTATTTATATTAGAGGAAAGAAAACGAAAAGATTTTTTATCAGATAACCACTCTGGTGGTTCTATTATGTATGGCAAGTTAATTTAAATCCTCCCTCTACCCCAGTTATTCTAGGATTTATCATCAGGAACATGACAATGTTTTGGTTACTAAATCACTGAATTTAGGAATCAGAAGATTTGGATTTAAGTTCTTGTACACCAAGACTATATGAAAGGCATGTAATTCTTCTGAGTTTCCTCACCTTAAAAATGAACTTAATAATACCTTCCCTAGAGAGCTATTAAGATTTAAATGAAGTAGTTTGTGGGAGAACATTTTGTAGCATTTGGTGGAGCAGAAAGAGCCCAGACTTTGGAACCAGAGTGACATTGTTTCAAATTCTCACACACCTCTACTCATCCAGAAGACCCTGGGACCATAATTTATACATTGTGGATCTGTTTCTTCACCCATAGAAGGGGGTAAA